>NC_138515.1:9947557-11147557 GCF_964252035.2 Podarcis erhardii | reverse complement strand
CAACACCAGACTGCTGTTAATCTGAAATGGAAGTGAATCCCACTCCTCTCCTCCTCAGGCTGTGATGGAAGAGCAGGACAGTACAAAACCAGAGAGGGTGAAGCTGAGGCCCAGTGCCTTTGGGGGACGGGGGACGGGGGGGTGATGGTATTCACCAGCAGCTTCTCCCCCTGCCCTGCAACAGCCACTGTGAGCACCGCCAGTGAGGTGACCAGGGGGCACCCAGCCAGCAGCTGAGCCCAGGGCACGCGGGGAAGCACATCACAAGCTGCACCCCCCATTCTTGCACCCCTTGGGGAGTGGGACTTGGGTACTCCGGTCAGCCCCGGGGAGAAGGTGCCCAGGCCCCGGAGGGGCTTTGTTCATGCCATGGCTCCCCACGCAGCTGAGCGTCTCTGGGGGTGGCGGTGGTGGGACTGTGTGCCACTGAGTAGCACAAGAAAAAGCACTGCTGAGGCCGACACTCATTCCTATGTCTAACACAGCAATATCTTAAGTGCTGACACAATCAAGCAAACCATGGTTTAGAGTTACTTTCCTGCTCAATAATCTTGTCCCTGGATGCAATGGCCTCTGGAAGCAAGGGACTTAACTGTGGGTTTTCTATTCAGACCACATACCAAACCATAACTTGTACAAACCACAGCTTGTTTTCCAATTCTCCTTTGCCAGCCTATTGCGTAGCATGGTTTGTGTCAAACAACAGTTCTACTTCCCTAAGCATGGTTTGCTGCAAGTTGGAACTTAATTCTGACAGCAAATTCTGCCTTTGAATAATTGTCTATTTCCTTCAGGTGCATTGCAGATGTCTGGACAAATTCATGCTATTTCCTGTCAAATGGATTCTGAACTCTTGATAACATAACAAAAATGCAGCTTACGCTATCTTTTATCCTGACCGCTCTGCTGCATGATATCTGTTTTCAAACAAAATTACCCTGGAATTTATGTCCATATTGTCCATATTTATACATTCTATAGATTTATATGTGGATCTTCAGATGTTATCCTTGAAGATAATAGAATGAGTAAATATGAAGCAGATCTGCCAGTAGTCTATTACTCAGACTACTTTGGGGACTGGCAGGGGGTACTGTTTATCCACACATTGAGAGAGGATGAAAGATATTCTAGTCCTTAAGTGCTTTTCAATTATATGTCTCTGCTACTCTCATTGGACTGTGTAAAGCTGTTACCAGCAAATTAAATATCTTCTTTTTTTGCTATTCACATAAATCTTTGAAAAGCCACCAGTACAAATTCTTCATTTGAATCAATACAAATACCTTCACTTTAAAAACAAATCATATACTTTTAGTGAAAAACTGAGGCCTTGTCATCCACTAACCCAGATATTGTAGGGAATGACTTCTGTGCAATTATATTAATTTATTTCTATTATTCTCAACTGTGAAGTCTTTCCATTTTGAATCTGCTTACAAACCTATGTGAGGATTTAAGAACTGTCACAATGTGCTTTTTAAAAACACCAGGCCATTTTCATTCTTGCAGTTTTGAGCTTCTGCAAACTATAAGGTGCTTTGACTACTTCGTTCCAGCTGGGGCTGATTTCATAAAATCCTAATTTGTAGAGTTGGAAGGGAGCTTGAGGGTCACCTAGTCCAACCCCCTGCAATGCAGGAATCTCAACTAAGGCATCCATGATGATCTCCTCCCCGTCTAGGTCATCTAAGACTTATAACTTGGCAAGGGCACAAGCCAACGGGGGGAGAGTACCAAGGCATTTGTCCTCCCCATCTCAGACGAGGGCAAGCAGCCAGCAGGAGTCAGGAAGAGAAGTTGCCAGAGCAGGAGAGGCAGCAGGAGACGGAGGGCAACCAGAAGGCAACTTCTTCCTCTCGCCCATCACTGAGATCAGTCATCCAACACCCCCCTCCCCAATCTCATTTCCCCAAGACACATCATGGATACAATTTATGTAGACAATTTATCTCACCACCAGGCCAGGCCAGCATCAATCCACAATAGTCAGATCACAGAAGGCTCACTGTAAATAAGCCCACCACCCACTTAAGCAAAAAACAAAAAACAAAACAACCCCCCCCCCCAAAAAAAAACCACCCTGTGATTTATTCTTTGGGCATTCTACCCCATCCAGGGTATAAACCATCTCTTCTCTACCCTGTTGCACACCCAGATGATATAACTCTCAAAGGCATAAAACTTATGTATATCATGCATTCAGCCTCTCATACACCCCAAATTGTGTATGCTACATACAATAAGCAATATATACAATATGTGTACCTAGGGGGTTGTTGGGACTAGTAACTACTGAGAGTGAGGGAATTTGTGCATTTGTACGTGCGGGTGAATGTGTGCAGCTGTAATATAATGAGGCATGAATATATTTGTCGTTATAGTTCCCAATTCAGACTGCATTAAACCTAATGACTCATCAACAGGTTTTAAGTTAACCAAGCCAGACTTAGAACTGTAAGATTTTCCATCTCCAGCTTGCCTGTACAATGCACAAGATCTCAATATATGAAAGGAGTTGAACAGGTGTGTTTTCTGTTTACAAGTCTATAAATGGCAAGACTGTATGGGCAGTTTCAATATAAAATTCTGTTAACTGTGTGAATCAAGTAAACAGGTTTTCAATCTGTAAATCAGTAAATGGGAAAAGAGTAAGCCTTTAACAGATTTGTGAAAAAAAGACAAAATGGAATTACAGTACTAATATCCTAAGTATTTTTACAAAACCCCAAACTTATTTTACCTAGACTTACATATCAATAAGAGACCTGATTTAAGAGAACTCGCCATGCTAGGATTCTTTTCTAAAACAAGAATTGTATAATGGTGGTTGCCTCACTGCGAGAAGTGAAGTTACAGGGAACCTGACAGAGGGCCATCTTGGTAGTTACACCCTGTGGAATGCCCTCCCATCAGATGTCAAGGAGATAAATAATTACACAACCTTCTGTAGACATCTGAAGGCAGCCTTGCATTGAGAAGCTTTTAACGTGCGATGTTCTGTTGTGCTTTTGCATATTCTCTTGGAAGTTGCTCAGAGTGGCTGGGGCAACCCAAAATAAGCTGTACTTGTAGTTGTTATTGTAACAAGGAATCTATCTATCTAGCTCACATCACTCAGCTATATTTCATGGGCAAACCAGTTAAATATCAAATTTTAAAGACCCAATTCTAGATATCTGAGGAAGGGGGGGGATTAAACTCACAAAATTAGTTTGGAGAACCAAAGTAAATGAGGTATAGGTGGGCATCCTAGCATATTTCAATCTTCTTCCAGCAACCTCATTTGAACAAGCCCCTCATCTCAAATTCTCAAGCTACCACTAGTGACATGGGTATTCCGGGGGGTGGGGGGGGAGTCCTGCACAAATTAGGTAGTGTACATAGGGTAGTCACTCTGCATTGGAAAATTTGCAAGAGCTGCCATGACAGAACACAGGATGTGGCATAATTCACCACACACTCATAGAACATCACCACCAATGGATAACCCTATAAAGGAACCCTATAAAGGAAGACCACAAGTCAGACAGCCGACGGCATAGCCTGGGGCAAGATCATCCTGGCCTCATGTCTTGCTGGTTGACGAATGCAGGAGACAAGCCCACGATGCTCCTGATTCAGTGGGGGGGACTGGGGTAGTTTGGTGGGAGACCCTTACCTTTCCCTACTGATATACACATGTTAGGTAAGGTAAAGGGACCCCTGACCATTAGGTCCAGTCGTGGCCAACTCTGGGGTTGTGGCGCTCATCTCGCTCTATAGGCCGAGGGAGCTGGCGTACAGCTTCCGGGTCATGTGGCCAGCATGACTAAGCCACTTCTGGCGAACCAGAGCAGTGCACGGAAACACCGTTTACCTTCCCGCCGGAGCGGTACCTATTTATCTACTTGCACTTTGACATGCTTTCGAACTGCTAAGTTGGCAGGAGCAGGGACCGAGCAACAGGAGCTCACCCTATCATGGGGATTCATTACATTTATTTAGCTACAGGTGGTTGTTTTAAATATTTTTCCTTTAAAATCTATTATCAAACTGCCAAAATGTTTTGTTACTGTTATTGTTCTTACCCTAACTTGAGTCCTTCACATTGTTTAGGGTTGGCACTGGGGAGAGATGTGCTCTTGTGCCTTTTACAGCTGTGTGGAAGGCAGAAATTAAGCAGGACAAGACTTTTATTGCGGAGAAATACAATTACACAGAAAGCTTCACCTACTGTCAGTCTAAGCGTCAATACATCTTATTACCTGTTTGTGGAGTTCAATTTATTTTAGGGCCCTCCATTCCCATTTACAAAAGAGGGTACAAAATTGCATCTACTATTTATTTTTGGAACTGATTTGTCTGTGTGTTCTCTATGAATCTAATGCCTCTCAAGATATTGTCGCCAAACTTGGCACCGGGATTTCTGACACAGGAGCATGGATTTTCATCAACACTGGACCACCTGCTGCCATTCTGAACCAAGATGGTGGACTGAAACATGAGTTTGGTATGCCTTTGCCTGATTTTTGGCGTGACTGGTCCAAACTGTATTGATTTGGACACCTCTGAAGATACTGTTACCCCATCTGTTGTGATTTTGACAAATTTGGCATCACAGGCCCAATCTGCACCAATATGGATGGTTCTGAAGATATTGCTGCCCAAGTCTGCATGAAGGTTAATGAGGTGGTCCCCATCTACTTTTGGATGCTAGATGCCATGTTGAATGAATATGGTGGACCACAATTAAACATTAGCATCTCCCCCAATTGGGGTTGTGTCAAGCCTTTCCTGGGTTAGGTTGAAGCTTTGGCACAGTGTGTGAGAGGACATAGCCCAAAACTCATAAAAACACTATCCATATAAAAACCCATTTCTTTGAATTCCTGGGCACAACCAGGCACCCCTAAGCAGTTGAACATAAACAGTGTTTAAATCTTATGCAAATGTGTGTTTTGTAAGTGCAGCAGGAGACCCAGTCAACACACAGTTTATGAGGCCCAAACAAACTTGTTGGCACCTCTGGAGGGACTGGGGGTCAGAATCAGTATAATGCAGCTTCCTATGCCTTTTAAGGTCAAAACCCAAAGCAAAAAAGGAAGACACCCAATGGTACAGTAAACAGCAGCAAGGAAAGATAAATAACCTGAATTTACAAAGGAAAAAGTGAGCACTACAAGACTGGCAAGATAATGAAAGAACAAGATCAACCTCACCACCACAGTCGTCAGGGAAAGCAGAATGTCAAAAAGAAATACCAAAAGAAGGAGCAGCAGGGGTAACTGTTTCAAAAGAAGATAACCAAGTTATCTTCTTTCTTTCCAGCAAAAAGAAACATGTTTTGAAATAAAAAGATCCTAAAAACTGCAGATTTATTGAACACCAAATGACAGTTCAAAGACCCCCTACAAGAAGATGCGATGCAGGAAAACCTACATGGAATAGAAATGAGAGTAGAATGAGAATTAAAAACTGAGCAGGGGGACTCTGATTAAGACAAAAATGTCACCAGGTTTTCAAAAGCAGCAAGCTGAAAAATGGAAGACAGCAGAGGAGAAACGAAAGAAAAGACAGCCCTTCAAACAAGAAAACTGAACAGAGCAAGAAACGCCAGTGCCAAAAACTGACAGTGAGTGTACTCCCCACTGATGCCCCCCAACAGAAGAGGGTCAAGCAGGTTGGTTCCTGTATTATATGAGAAGCATCCCTGAAGGTAAGAAGTGCTGCAGGTAAATCTTTAGCTCATCTTCACTGGTTCTTTATTTTCTAAAGAAACTCAATTTGGAGGAGCACTCTCCACTTAGCTGGAAAGTCTCTACTTACGTAATGTGGAAACTCTGTTGAACATTGAGATAGAAAAAGTAAATTGGGCAGATACATGATTCAAGTCTGAATACCAGCATAGTCTTCATATGTTTTCAAAGGATGGGGAAAAGAAAATGCAAAATACATTCTCATGGGACATCTGCCTTGAAGAGCAGGCTTCCTCAACCTCGGCCCACCAGATGTTTTGAGACTACAATTCCCAGCATCCCTGAACACTGGTCCTGCTAGCTACGGATCATGGGAGTTGTAGGCCAAAAACATCTGGAAGGCTGAGGTTGAGGAAGCCTGTATTACAGTAACCACTGGTAAATATGTGCAGGACACCATTCTATGTTTCAAGTTAAAGCTCCTGCACCCATTTTCAAGGTCAGGAAAGATGTGGCACACATCCCAATTCAGCCCATCTTTTTTAAAATGGAGACATCAGAATTAATGATCCAGCACATTTAGGAACCTAATCTGCGTTTCAGTCTTAGATTCCCGTTTAACGACCACAAGCCGTTTCCATGAGGTTATAGAAAATGTTGAACAAATGAACCAAAATAAAAGGTTGAAATATCAGAATGTAAGTTGGTGACCAAGGTTAGCACACCATTCAACTTTTCAAGCCTGACCCTCTGGCTGGTTTCCAAGACGGTAAAGAAAGACACAACACACAACTGTAAGAGTTTCCTTTGAGCACTGAGATATCCAGTTGAACAGCAAGGGCTCAAGGGCAGATGAGGCAAAAGATATCGCAATGTGGTAGCTGAAGCCTCTCAAAACACTGTCTTTTATTAGTCATTATTTTCATTGTCATTTGCAGAAGAAAGGCATACCAAAACAAATTACATGCTTCTGTAAAATCTGCTGCCTCACAGGAACAAATGGAGCATCAATTTATACAGCATGCTGCTATTCAATGTTTGTCAACAACATCAAAAGTGGATAAAAACATTCAGCGCAAAATTAAAAGCCACCTTGAATGAGAAAAACGAAGCATTATACAAGGGAAGGTATTGCTCCAGACAATATGCTTTTCAAACAGAAGACTAAGAGGAGCAAAACCAGCTCAATTCACTCAGATTTATAAATCCTATTTGAAATTTTAATTATAGCACTTTCAAATAAAGTAGACTAAATACTGTATTTTTTCAAGTAGCAAAAACATGTAGAGAGTAATAAAACTGTTAACAACAAAAACTGGGTACGTCTAGTTATGTAATACAATCTCCACAACTAACATTACATTGAGCATGTAGTGTCATTTCATGCATATTCTTGAGGTATTAATGGTTAATATAAGACAAATCTGATTAGTTGCTGGGTGAGAATTGTTATCTTCTTCCCCATTACATATGAAAAGACAGGAGACCAAATTTCCACAAAGGTATTTCTCTTCGTTATACCTTCTGCCCCTCTTCTAAGACTAGTGAGTCACTCTGAGACAGTCACATCCCACAAAGGGTAGCTCAGCCTGAGAATGCCAAACAGAAGCTTTCACCAAATGTGCAGTTATCAATAGGGGGTAAAAAACCCTAAATCTTGATGTCAAATAATGAGGTCATAATCTATGTTCAATGAAAGAACGCTAAAGCTGGGTTTGGCAAGAGTTGTTCAATTATTTTAGAAATGGTATTAAAGACCCTGGTATTCTACGTAGCATGGAAAAAGGTTCCAAGATTCCCACATCCCTCCAGCAAAGAGGATTTATTGATTTTAAGTGAACCAGAGTCCAATGTCACCCAAGAAAGACCTTCAGAGAAGCTTCATGAAGACAAAATGGTTTTTTAAGGTGGGGACCTTCACAAGCCTTCACTTATTTTCATTCATTTCTTTGCCTGTTTTGGTCTCCTATACGAAACATAAACCTTTTGCATTTCCCATACAATATTCCACAAACATACAATAAATCAATGAAGCACCCCCTTTTCATGTCACAATGAGATTTAGAACACACGGATTAGAATACTGTAAGGGAACAAAGTCCTTCCCTTCTTCATTCTAAACATTTTGCGAATGAACCAACACTGGAGAAGCTGGGGCCAATTAGGGTGCATTTTTTAAAGATTTTCCTTCAACCCTTGACCCACCCAGCCTTTGTATGAAGCTAACACCATTTACATACTAATTATGAATCTCCCTCTAGAGCTACATACAGAGCTGTGATAAACACAGATGGTTCTAACCCTGCACTTGGACTCCATGACTCTGCAACTGAAGACAGGAGGCCAGTAGGGAGGCTGCATTTGGGGAGGGAGCAGCCTGGATGAGGGGAGAAGAGGTGCAGCAACACCCTGAATAAAGGCTATTAGGGGGCCATTTTAGCTGGAGTAAAATTGAAACACAGAACTTTTTTGGGTGATCCAGATAGATAGATGGATAGAGAGACTACTTTGGCTTTGCACGAAAATGACTTGTTTTCCATGTTTCATCCATATCTGACAAGCAAGCACTTTACCTGTTGTTGCACTGGTAATTGCTGTACCACCTGGGTGGGCACGGCTGCTTGGCCAGCTACAGAAGTCTGTAAAGTCACTGTCGAACCTGTGTCCGAACCAGTCTCTGATGTCTGCATTGTCGTTTCTGCATGAAATTGAAAAATAAGCATGTTAAGGGTTGTGCTCTCTTTTAAAGACTGGCCACTTCAAATGGCCACGTTCCCTTCATAATCCAGTAGCTCCCTCCTCTGGTGAGAACTTCACCACAGACTCCTGAGGAAGCTTATCAGACATGGAAGAAGAGAAAAGGTCCGACTATAGAGCAGTAACTGGTGAAGAAACAAAAGGGATGAATAATGGGAAAATGTAAAACAGGGACCCTCCCAAGGACACGTATTTGAACCTGGGCTTTTAAACTTGTTCTTTAATGATCTAGTGTGATCTGGATACCAAACTGATGATACCAAATTGTTCAGAGTGGTTAAAACAAAAAGGGATTGCAAGGAGCTCCAAAAGGATCTCTCCAAACTGAGTGAATGTGCAGTAAAATGGCAAATGCAATTCAACGTCAGCAAATGTAAAGTGATGCACACTGGGCAAAACAAAATGAATAATAATAATAATAACAACCCTATACTCCACAAAAACATTCATGGGGTCTGAACTGGTAGTTAGTGACTGGGAGTAAGATCTTGGGTTTGTAATGGATAGTTCCATGAAGATATCAACCCAAAGTGTGCCAGCTGCGAAAAAGGTGAATTCCATATGAGGGATCATTAAGAAAGGAACTGAAAATAATATCGTTATATAAATATATGGCAATGCTGCACTTGGAGCGCTGCGTACATTGCTGGTCCCATTGCCTCAAAAAGGATATTGTAGAGCTCAAAATGGTTCAGAAAAGGGCAACAAAAATTATCAGAGGATTGGAGCAATTCCCCTGCGAGGAAAGGTTAGAACATTGGGGGGCTTTTGAGTTTAGATGTGTCTTGGGGGGTGGCGGCGTGGAGATGATACGAGGTATATCAAATTATGCATAGTGCGAAGAAAGCAGAGGTAAGCTTTTCTCCCCCTCTCATAACACGAGAATTTGGGAACATCCAATGAAGCTGAATGTTGGAAGCTTCAGGACAGACAAAAGAAAGAACTCCTTCATATAAGACACAGCTAAAGTATGGAACACACTCCCTATTCAGGACTCTTGCCCACCCCATCCCCCAGAAACAGCCCTTCAGTCTTGACAGGATTCAACCTCAATCTGCTAACCTCCATTCCTCCTCCAACTGCCTCCACTCACACAGGACCTTCACCGCCTTCGCTGGTTCCAATTCAAAGAAGAGGTAGGGATCTTGGTGAACACCCAGCCCAACCCCCTGGTGCTCTCTCCCAGTGGCTTCATATAGACATTGAATAGCATGGGGGAGAGGACAGAGCCCAGAGGCACTCCACAAGTGGGAGCCCAGGGGGCCAAACACTTGCCACCCAATACCATTTTCTGGACATGACCCAGAAGGAAGAAGCAAAACCATTGCCCAACACGGCTCCCAACTCCCCTAGATGGTCCAGAAGGATACCATGGTCTATGGTATCAAAGAGGCATTCATAGATCAGCATTTAAGAAATGTACAGTTGGGTGGCTCACAGGGGCACTCACAACTAAAAACTGAGACCAAAATAAAAGTAAGGAGGAGTTTACAGGAATTCTTCACCTCACTCCCAGCCAAGGATGGCACATGGACAATAGGGATACAGGCATATTTCTCTAATTTGTACATTTTCAGCAAGAAAAATAAAAGTCATGAAATAAATGACTGAGTTTAATTAAGTAAATGACTGGTTGTAGCAACAAAAAAAGTTACATTTTGAATAGTATTTTAACTGTTTGATTGTTTTGAAGGCTTCTTTAGTACTTTAAAATACTAAACCATAAATCCTTCTTGCTATTTCTTATTAAAACACAAAATTTAACTCTAATAGCAACATGCACTTTCTGTTGTTTTGATGAACTGATCTTTTTTAAAGCGATAGATCCAGAAAAGCATCAGTGGATGGGGATGGATGGAAAGTTCTTCTTCTTGGTAGCTACCTTAGCCTTTCCTAAGGATTGGGGGGCCTACTGAAAAGGGGTGGATTTTGTATAGGATGCTGCAGAGGAAAGGGATTGCTAAAAATCAGGTTGAGGCAGCTTTCATGAGTGGAAGGTGCCCAATTTTCAGCAAGCCCTCCTTTTCCTTAGCCCCTATGTTGCAGCCCACCTCATTCGGCAGGGTCACCATCTCTGGCCTCCAGAAGAGGCTAAGGAGGGGCTCAGGAACGTTGGCGGGGAGGGGCAGAAAGATAATCTTCTGGCACGGCCCTTCAGTGGGTGTTTCTCTGGATCTAACATAGCTACCTTTATTTTTGTGTGTATCACAATGATTGTTAAAGACATTCTGTGTGCTGGTAATACTGCAGAAGACAGAACGCAGCATGCTCAATATTTTCCATATACCTGCTTGATCCATCAATGGATACCGAGATGTAGTACTTCAAAGTAATTGTAGTATAGTACTTTTACAGTGCTCTTTTCAAGTGTTTTGCTTATCACACAACAAAGGCAGTCAGATTAATCTCTTCTGAAAAGCTAAATAGCCCTCTACTGCCTCATAAGAACACTGCCCCTATGGAAATTAACTGTATATGACGGAAGGAGAGATGGGCCCAACTTCCGTCTAGCCATCCTTGCCTAATGTGACTGTCAGGTGTGTCACCAACAACAGATGCTTGTTTGACAAAGGACCTTTTTATTCTGGCTAATTAAGCAGTTGGACACACCCGCCTGTTAACAGGTCTGCTTTGTACAACCAGCACTAGCTGAATCATGTGAATCTACAGATAAATAGGGCACATTTTGAAAGAAGCCTAATTAACCTCTAAGAGAGGAAAATAATATTGCAGTAACCCAGCTGCTGATTGTGACAAGATTAGCATTTCTTCAATTTAAGAAATGGTGTTTAGAACACAGCTTTTATTACAAAATTTATTTTCCCCCAATGTTCTTTGCAAAAGTTGTTCAGGGTTATTTAATACGCTCTAGATGCACAGTAGGGCTCCTTCTGTCTTCTGTGCTGCGCATACCAGAATGAATGGTTTAACAATCTGATCCATCAATTACCTAGCAAATCACACAGTGCAAATATGCCATCTTAATAGTAACTATTTTTAGCAAGCACTTTCATCAGCAACTAATTTGCTATTCTAAACACTACAGTTTGCAAAATCTTGTTACACTGCATCTGCTTTCATGTCTACACAAAATGATGTCACACGTTCTTAATTCAGTACAATTCAGTATAAAAACATAAATGCCTGTAATTTACTTTCAAGACATCAGGCGATCTCCAAGTCCTCAAAACACTCCATCAACGGTGTCTCCGAAAATTTTTACGTAGCACTTGCGAAGACAGGGGAATTAACTAAAGCCAGTGTACTGGAAGAAGCAAAGATCACCAGTGTTGAAGCAATGATTCTTCAGCCTCAACTTTGTTGGACTTGTCATGTTGCGTGGATGCCTGATTATCGTCTTCCAAAGCAACTATTCTATTCCGAACTTAAAAATGGGAAGCGTAATGCTGGTGGGTCAACAAAAGAGGTTTAAAGACTTGTCTCAAGGCAAATCTTAAAAAGTGTAGTATAAACACTGACAACTAGGAAGCACTGGCCTGCGAGTGCTCCAACTGGAGAACAGCCTTGACCAAAGGTGTCATGGGCTTTGAAGACGCTCAAACTCAGGACAAAAGGGAGAAATGTGCTAAGAGGAAGGCATGCTTGGCAAACCCTCAGCGTGATCAACTCCCACTCGGAAACCAATGTCTCCACTGTGGAAGGATGTGTGGATCCAGAATTGGCCTCCACAATCAAGTACGGACTCACTATTAAGACCGTGCTCATGGAAGACAATCTTACTCGGCTACGAGGGATCACATAATAATAATAATAATAATAGTAATAATTTATTCCCCGCCCACCTGGCTGGGCTTCCCCAGCCACTCTGGGCAGCTTCCAACAAAGTATTAAAATACAGTAATCTGTTAAACATTAAAAGCTTCCCTAAAGAAGGTTGCTTTTCTTTTTTTCCTCCCAAGAAAAATATCTCTAGCTAGGAAATGATCTTATAGAAGGAAGGGATTTTTAAAAATAACTTGCCTATGTAACTGTGAATGGCCACATTTTCATATGGTGGATTTGTTTCTTAACAGCATAATTCTTAAAATTTTTAACAGTGTCTTTGTGTGAGTGAGTGCGTGCAAACACACACACACACACACACACACACAACCAGTACAAAGCACTAAGTTCCTATTCTATAAAACAAATGAATTACTAAGATTGACAATAAAACCTTTATGAGAACTGGGGAAGTATTTTATAAATATGAAATGAATAGTCTAAATGGCTTAGCATTTCATAGATGTATCAGAGAAACTGGCCTGTTGCCTGTCCTGGATGGGTTTCAGGTATGCAGCCTGGGAGTGCTTGCGGATACAGGTCTGTCTCAGTAGCTAGATAATAACAATCATTTTATTATTTATATGAGTTCCCCCAGCCACTCCGGGCAATGGTGCCTTTTACCGGCTGCGCCTATCCTGAAAGCGATGGCCATTCCTGGACCAGGAGAGCTTGCCCAGAGCAGTTCAGGCAGTCGTGATTTCAAGATTGGTTTACTGCAATGCACTCCCGAGTGGGACTTCCTTTGGGCTTGACCCGGAAACAGCCCGAGTGCAGAGCACGGCCGCAGGGTTGCTGACAGGAGGGACACCCAATGAGCACAGAACACCTCCGCTCAGAAATCTGCACTGAATCCTTTGGTTTCATTCACAAGAAACTTGTTAGATGTTTTTAAAGTAAATAAGTAAGCAAATACTTTTTTTCTTGCTGATTCAGAAAGGTCGTATTGCATACAGTGGTCAAAACAGATTCCTTGACCGTATTACTTGTATGGGAAACAAAATAGCTTTGACCATATCATTGCAGAACTGTTTTACACAATAAAATGAACAAGGGCTCTGAGACGTATTCTGTTTTATTAAATTTTTAAGATATATCAGATGACACTGTAATATAAGAGGGTACAATTTTAACTATCCTCACAAATGTGTGAGTTATTTCAGGCTCAAAGAGACCTTTAACATGTACAAAATCAAAAAAATTACTTCGAAATCTATTTTATAACCACAAAAACACCCTCCTTATTTTTAAAACATAACAAATACATGGTTAGCCCATTCTACACAAACACACACAAAAGTATGATACACGTGTTAGTTGTGGTTTGCGCACAATGGCTTATCAAACCTACCGGGAATGACAAAAATTCACTTTGAATGGTTGATGACCTTTTTCTGTGGCACGTAATACCATTTGTATGCCTTCTTTTGAAAGAGACCACATTTAGCTTTAATTTGATACCAAAATAAGCCCAATTGGTTGAAAAATAAGCGAAACGGGAGGTTTTTTTCTAAACTGACGCAGAAATTGGATTAGCCTATATTGCGCGAATATTGGGGGGGGGATTTAAAAAAATTCTCCTGTGCCCAATTTTGGACCAAAAAATCCTTAAAAAATGATTTGAGGTTATCTCATCTTGGGATGTGGGTGGCGCTGTGGGTTAAACCACAGAGCCTAGGACTTGCCAATCAGAAGGTCAGGGTGAGCTCCCATTGCTCAGTCCCAGCTCCTGCCCACCTAGCAGTTCGAAAGCACATCAAAGTGCAAGTAGATAAATAGGTACCGCTCCAGCGGGAAGGTAAACAGCATTTCTGTGCACTGGTCTGGTTCACCAGAAGCGGCTTAGTCCTGCTGGCCACATGACCCGGAAGCTGTACGCCGGCTCCCTCGGCCAATAAAGCGAGATGAGTGCCGCAATCCCAGAGTCAGCCACGACTGAACCTAATTATCTACACATAATTTTTCTTGGGAGAAAATCTAAGTCGTCAGAGCACATGGCACCGGGTGATTTGGCATGGAATGACCCCATAGCTCCCAAACTCAGCAGAACAAGGGAGGCTGAGAAGGGAGAGGGAATGGACTGGTCTCAGCCTAGGGAGCTGGGCTAGGGGCGGGAGGAGGGGACCTCTTCCAGGTCCTTCTTACTGGCTCAGTGTACTGGGGCAAGCAACAGGGGACTGGTCAAGATGGGGGGCAGAAACTCAGCTGATTTTTATTGATTTAGGAGGGGGCAGCTGCCCCTCCCTGCCCCCCCGGCTACACCCATGGGTTGTTCCCTTGTATAGCGGGGAAAAAATAAAGTTAAATACATCCACACACTTAGAAAACTGCATTAAAATTATGTTTTTAAATTGCAATGATTTCCTTTAAGTACTTGTGCTGAAGTTATTTTTAGAGTCAAAAAAGGAGAATAGTAATTGTGTAGACTTTCCATAGTTATCCTTCTACAAAAAGAGATAGTAGTAATTAATACTGGCAATTAGTAATTGGCTGTGTACTGGTAACATGAGAAGCTGCCTGAATAACTCCTTTCAACAGAAAAGATATTTTGTACTCACTTGTCCTGCATAAGGTTATTTAAAATCCAGTTCTATTAAAAATTGTTTTAAATGAGATGCTAACAGAGATCAAAATAAAGAACAATTAAACTACAGTGTATGCTAAAACACAAATTAGGTAATTCAGTATACAACAGAATCAGCAGAAACCACATTATTTAAATTATGACAAATCTATCCCACTTTCCTTCTGTCATGTAAACCAAGGCAGCATCCATGGGACCCCCAAACTGTCTCCCATCCAGCCACTGATCAGACAACAACAGCCCTGCTTCGCTTCAGCAAGGCGGCAACTTTATGTCCCTTCCAACCAAGCCCAATAGAGAACGGTTTTATAATATTTTGAATTCCCCATCCTAGAAAAAAGGATCAAAATATTTCTTTTTTTTATAGAATATTTATTAAAATTTTCAGAAATAATACAATATAAAATAAAAAGAAAAAATAACAAAATACTAAAATACTAAAATAAAAACAATTAAAAACACATAGAATTTCCATTACTTATTTTCTTTTAACTTATTTCCCAGACCTCCTCATACCTCCCTTTTTTGTATTCCAATTCAGATTGTTAGTTCAGCAAATCCTCACCATTAGTTTTTACTTATTTCTAAACCTTTTTTTCATATTCTCTTAAGCATTACAGCTGGAAACCACTTAATTTCTGTCCAACATCATTCTAACATTCATTAATTTTACAATATTTCTGTAAATAATCTTTAAATTTCTTCCAGTCTACTTCCGCCGAATCTTTTCCCTGGTCTCGGATTCTGCCAGTCATTTCTGCCAGTCCCATATAGTCCATCACCTTCATCTGCCATTCTTCCAGAGTGGGTAGATCTTGTGTCTCATACTCTGGTTTCACCTCAGATCGTATAAATCTTTCGCCTTTTACAAAATATTTCTTTTTGCAGAATTGCTGTACAGACACAGATTTAGAATATTCTTTATCCTGCAAGCTTAATTTTTAAAAATTCTGATTATAAGAGAGAGAGACTTCATTTTTTAAAGGAAGGAGTAGCACAGCACTGATGAAAGGGGTACTAAAGCAGGAACAGGAAACCTGTAGCCCTCCAGGTGTAGGCCCTACTCACTGACTTAAGATACTCTTATTCTTCAATAAATGGTGGGGTGTTGGGGTTGGGATGGAGAGTATGCTTTACTGTATTATGTCACATTAAAAAAGGGAAGTTCTCTCTAGAATACTAGATTGCCAATGCTAATCCCCTAGAAGTGGGAACAGTTCTGCAAGGTGATAAATATACATTGTTCAAGGGTCCCCACCAATTAAGCTGCCAATGGAGTGCCTAATGTGTTGATCAAATTATATGAAAAAGAAGTTTCGGTTCTTCCAGTGGTGACTTTCTTAGGAAGTTACAGGATTCTGATTCTATGATCAGCAAATGTGTATTCAAAAATAGTTACAGACCATTGCATAAGATGCAAAAATAAATCTGTATATTATAATAGAAATTTCCAGTTCCACATCCACTTTCTTCAGTTTCCAAAATATCAATGGAATCAGTTTGGGTTATCCAATAAAAAAAGTCTATTTACAAAGTTTTACATATTATTTATTTGTTAATGACCTATTGTTCATGCACAACTAAAACAATTTCAGTTACAGTGGTACCTTGACTCCCAAAACTGTTCGAAAACCAAGGCATGGCTTCTAGTTGGCTGCAGGAGCTTCCTGCACTCAATCAGAAGCCGCAGAAGCTGCAACGGATGTTCGGCTTCTGAAAAATGTTTGCAAACCGGAACACTCACTTCCGGATTTGCAGCGTTTGGGAACTGATTGGTTCAGGAACCAACCCGTTCAAGTACCAAGGGACCACTGTATATTATGTGAGCTGTCCTATTAGGTAAGAATGGTAAAAAGGTAAAGGTAAAGGACCCCTGGATGGTTAAGTCCAGTTAGAGGTGACTATGAGGTGCGGAGCTCATCTCGTTTCAGGCCGATGGAGCCAGTGTTTGTCCACAGACAACTTTCCGGGTCATGTGGCCAGCAGGACTAAACTGCTTCTGGCACAACAGGACACCGTACGGAAACCAGAGCGCACGGAAACGCTGTTTACCTTCCCGCCGCTTGGAAGTGGTGATGCACTGGATGCGGACCAGTAAATTGAAGCTGAATCCAGAAAAGGTAGAGGGGCTACGTATTCTCAAACAACAGGAGGTGGGAAAAGAGCCTGTTCTGGACAGAGTGACCCTCTCCTGGAAGGAGAAGTCCATAGCTCCAGGATACTTCTGGGTCCAACATTGTCACTAGATGTTCAGGTGGCCTTCGTGGCAATGAGTGCCTGTTCCCAATCATGGCTAGTTTGGCACCTATAGCCCCTTTAGGACAGAGATGAGCCCATACATTGTCACATTCATTCACCGCAGAAGTGTGTCTGGCACCTTCATTATATAGCTTCCATCAAATGCCAACGACAGCTGCTGCCAGCTGCACAGGGGGAAACATGCAGACACAATAGGTGGTTATATGTGTTTGTCTTTACTGCTAAAAAGCAGCTCCTGGACTGGGAGATTTGCATCAGGGCACCAAGTGTTGAGGGACAAGGCGATACCAGCTCCAGCCTATCCTTTTCCCTCTGCTGCCAGTCCAAGCTAAATTCCTCCCATCACTTGCAGCTTTTAGCAACAAAATAAACAAAGTACAAGACAAATGCATTCCCCATCTCCAATGCCATTTCTAGGTTGTCCCTAAAGAGGGACAACGATCTTATGAAATACAGCTTGAGTGAATACAGTGAGCTTTTTTTCCTTCTCTGGTCATGTGGATGAAGCAACTGCATCATTGCTCTATCATGTTATTAGATTCCAATTTTCACCAAACAAATCACCTTGTACTATGTCACTACTCTGCTAAGCTTTGGAGCAGTTTCTAAAGCAGAGAAATTAGTTTACTAGGTTATTGCCTACAAAATATTCCTGTTATCTCACTCATTTTTAAGTTGCCACAACACTTTTTGTCACTTCATGCACAAACTGTTATGCTGATTACATACTTTCAGGCCCACTTCTATGCAGGTATGCAACCACATCCACTGATGTATGAGTTTAATAAAAGATGGGAGGAGAGAAGGCAGGGAAGCAGAGATTGAAGTGTTACAGCCACTCAAGGGGATGTGTTATGCTACATCTGACAAGTGTATTTACATGGCTTCTGTACCTGGAGTTTTTTGACAGGGAAAATGACATTAGTTCTCACCCCTAAGAAAAGTTCAAGTGACAACCATTATTCAAATATTACCAGGACCTGGCA
The DNA here is from genome assembly GCF_964252035.2 of Podarcis erhardii. Lineage (NCBI taxonomy): Eukaryota > Metazoa > Chordata > Lepidosauria > Squamata > Lacertidae > Podarcis > Podarcis erhardii. Next base: position 11,129,510 of record NC_138515.1, on the reverse strand, counting down.
GTTTTAAGTTTTATATATCTAGGCCATTTTAAAGTACTCCAATATTCCTGACTCTCATGAAAAAAAAGACCTTGGCTGTCAATCATGCCTGCTTTTGCAGCACAAAAATGCTTGTCACTTTCATTGCCTGTACTGTAAGCAATTGGCACTAAATCAGTTTAAGGAACTGCAGAAGTTAAACACATTTTACATTATTGTGATGACTGAAAATGCAATGAATGTCTTATCTGTTTTTCTAAAAAACAGAGAAAAGCTAATTACCTTCAGCAGTCAACTAAGATGACCTATATGTCAATATTATGTCTGGACAATGTAAAAAATTCTAATATTTTGCCATGATAGATTGCTTTCTGCTGAAAAATAGAATGTTATTGTGTAAAGCTAAACATAAGCTTTGTTTCACTGTTACACATTTATGTGAAACATGCCTCACATTTTCAGATGCTAAAACAAGATTACATCCTTTAATTAGAAGTTTTCTAATGCAAACAAATACAAACTTAAATGAGAGACATCTTTGCATGCGGCCCTGAAGACTGGAAAGGGAGACCATAACAATTAAGAACACAAGAATCGAAGAAGAGCCGGCTGGATCAGACCAACAGCCCATCTAGTCCAGCATCCTATTCTCACTGTGGCCAATCAGAAGCCAGTGGGAAACCTGCACACAGGATGCAAGCGCAAGCACACTCTTCCCTTCTGTGGTTTCCTGCAAGTGGTATTCAGAAGCTCTCTTGCTGGCAATTGTGGAGACAGAGCCGAGACATTTTGGCTAGCAGTCACAGACAGCCCTCTCCTCTATGGATCTGTCTAATCCTCTTTTAAAGTCATCTGGCTTAGTGGCTTCACTGGATGTCCACTATTCTCCAGCTCAGGGTGCAAAACGGGAGCCCAACTCAATCCCTTTTGTTCCTTTGCACCACAACACCCATATATTACACCTCTTTGCCAGACTTGTTGGCAGAAGAGCACAGGGTTACCACAAAGGCTACAGCCTTCCTCTCTTGCCTTTCTCAACATATACTGCCTCTGTACAATTAAGTTCCCTTTACTGATGATGACTGATTTCCATTGCTCTAGTATAACGCCCCCCCCCCATTTTTTAAATACCATAGCAACCTTAAAGGTTCCAAACCTTCCCGTATCTGAAGATTTCAGAATTTCTGATATATATTTGCTATGTCTTTGTGGCACATGGAAAATTGACATGGTATGAAATTATGTGCTTCACGACTCTATTTGTTCTGATCCTATATCAATATAAAATGAACGTTGTTACTTATCATGATAAATAAGTTCCTTATCTGTAGGGAGAACTGGGATCCATGATATGGGGTTGTCTCCGTCCATCTCACCAGTGGCAGGAAGTCTTTAAAAAAAAGCTATGAGGATATTTCAGGAGAGAGACAAGTCCCTTGTTCCAGTTCCACTCCTGCTTAAGCAAGTATATGTACAGCCATAAATAACAACTAAGGAACAGGAGAGGAACAAAGTGATTTCAATGGAACATGCCCCTCTGTTCACTGCATGAAAGGAAAAATTCCTACTGGCCCCTGTAACTAGCACAGGTGAAGGGGAGAAGGGAAATAACCCTGATATGGGTTGAGGAAGAAAAGCTGGGAAGGAAAGATCGGAGGCCCCTGGACCTTGGGGCAAAGTCTCAGCCCACTCTGGGCAACCCTTTGAAATGCAGCGTCCAATAGCCTCCCCTGTGCACACAGCCGCACCTGGGAGGGCCGGATCCCAATTCTCCCTACAGAGAAGAAACTTATCACAGTAAGTACCAACGTTCGCTTGTCTTGTAGGGGATAACTGGGATCCATGACATAGAATGTATCTCTGCAATGCCCAGGTCAGGTGGGAGCATAGCTGTCAACTTACAGATTTGAAAATAAGGGACCAGCAGCCTCGAAAATAAGGGATCATCAGCCAAAATAAGGGATTTTCCAAGCACAGGTATGATCAACTTCTGAACCCCTCCAAGCCAAAGGCAGAAAGCCCAGCCAGCAGCCAAACGAAGCCTCAAGCGGTGGTTCCCACAGCGCAGCAACCCAGCAAAGGGGATGCAGCAAGGAAAACCACAGTCACCTCTACGCTGGGAAGCGCTGAGCAAAGGCGAGTCCCCAGGCAACGTGGCCGATTTGATCAGCACAAGGCATGCAAGCTCCACCCCCCAGTCATTCTTAGACTCCTTATTGGATGAGCAACGCAGCCAAGCATCACAGTTGGAGCCTCCCTCCTCCCTGGCCGGCAGGGAGGGAGGGAGAGGAGCTGCTTCCTTTGAAACCTGGGAAATTTAAGGGACATCATCAATAAAGGACACGGCGTTGGGATAAGGGACTTTCTCGCCAAATAAGGGACGGTTGACATCTATGAGTGGGAGCCCCTGTGGGCCCAACCTCCTCCTTGAGCACTCTTCTCCCAAAGGTCGCCTTTGCTGAGGCTTCTGTGTTTTTGGGGAATGAAGGGAGGAAATGAAGTGAGGAGGAGGGAATTGGTCAAACTCTATCCTGTAACCCTCCCTTCTGGTGAAGGCCAGAAATGGAACTGAGGCAAGGGGCTTGTCTCCCCCTAGAAGTATCCTCAAAGTTTTTTTTAAAAAAGAGTTCCTGCCAGTGGCAAGATGGGCGGAGACAGTTCCATATCATGGATCCCAATTCTCAGCTACAGGAGAATCTGATGATTTGGTTAAGACAGACTTTCAATCTTTATGAGTGGCAGTATTTGTGGTAGCCATCAAGAAACTGAGCAGGTTCATAGAAGCCTATACCGTAAACAGTGCATTTGCAAGAGGTTGCTTTATCCTTGTTGTGGCTGTGGGGACTCATTTTAGTTACAACAATAAAATGTTTGATTGGTTTAAAAACAACATCGCTAGCCCCACTAGATCAAACCATGGAGTCACTGGCTGATAGCTAAAGAACTATGAAACTATTTTGAGATATTCAAGGGGGAATGGGTTTCTCTTTCCCCAAACACCAGTTTGATTCATACCCACTAACCGGCTATGTTCAAATTACTTTTCTACTAAGCAGCCTTTCAAAAGCAGTTTGTGGTGTGGTAGCGTTTTGTTTTTGAAGGAGCACTGTGTACACTAAATCCCATGGTGTTTCTAAAATAGCTCTTTGGATCCCAGCCGTTCTGTTTATCTATGATAATTTCCCCAGTCCTCAGCGGTGTTGGTAACAACTCAAAGTTGGCAAACCCATTAAGTTTCACCGAAACCACTCCTACTATAAAAGCTTCAAATGAAAATATTAACTAGTCTGGTCACGGAACTGTTTCTTGAAGAATTCAATAGGTCTAATGTGTAGTGTGAACCTTGAGGTATTCTTAAAGAAAAATGTCTAAAAATAAGAATGCTCCAACATTTCATCATCTTATCACCCTCAATTAATACAGAATGACCAATGTGAGCTGGGGGTGGTGGTGCGCGAATCAGATACATTTTGTTTAATTGCTTAATTTAACAGAACTCTCAAAACCACTCTGCTGGCCATATTCCATTTCTAGTGCAATTAAATTCATTTTTGCAGTAGATTTTCAGTGGAAAACAGAGACAAGATTTAATCAGATTTTCTTAAAACAGATCTTCCACTAAATTATAAGATTAGACTGTAATTCTATTATAATTTTTTTTATACGTTGGTCCTATCTAGAGAGGATATATAATTTTAATGCTACATTTAGAACTGTTACACATATTCAATCAGAAACAGTTATTTAACCCTTCTAATTGTTAACAGCTTCAGTGAAATGCTAATAAAAGAACTTTCCAGGAGTATTACAAGGCAGTTTTGCAACCACATAACATAGGCAACATACAGTCATATTAAACAATAACAGTGACGCAGATAGTTTGGTAACAAAATGTGATCTCTTATTTAATATGGAATAATAAAACTGATTACCGGTAGAACAAAACTGTACCTAATAGCAGCCCCTGATAAACGATAGAAATGCAGTAAGATTCTATTAGAGGTAAAATTATAAATTTGCCCACCAGGTGGCAGAAGAGAGACAGCAAGAAAAAATAGCAAAACCATGAAAGTTTAAGATAGCCTCATTTACACATCATGCAAGTCAAATATGGGTAGATAATTAAACGTTTATCATTCTGTTTGAAACATAAATACATATATTTCTTAAAAGATTGTGTTTTCCTTAAAGAGAGCACTGCGTACTAAAACCTCTTAAGGACAAACATGTGCTCTTTAAATGTTTTTTTTTTAAAAAAACTTTATTACCATAATATCAGAGTAGAAATAAGAAAAAGAAGGGCATGCATCACTGCTGGGCAGAATATCAAGATCTACTGGAAGATCTCTGCTAGATCTGCCATGTTTCAGCTTGGGTTTCTGATTCCCAAGAACGGTAAGCAAAATTGTCAGCAACAACCAATACTGCCCTACCTGACCTTGAGCTAATTGCCTACAACACCGGTAAAATACAAGCACAGTGGAATTCCACCTCCCAAAGAGATCTGATGTCGTACATCATATAAGGGATGTAGATGAGGATAAACAGATATGATGTGGAGCATGGCGTGGAAAAATGCTTATGTTCCTGTTTGGAATGGAAAAACGTTCTGTGACAGTTTGAAACCTCGTGTCGTTATAATACTGCAAGCCTGTGTAGCAGCAGTTCTTGGTGACAGGTTCTGACAGGCGAGAGAGAGGGAGTATCGCTTTAAGATTTTATCAGGCAGTGCCTGAGCCAGGTAAATTCAGTCTGATTGGTCGGGGTGACAGCAGACTCTGATTGGCCAGAGACACCAGGTGTGAAGCTAACTGTCCCTTGGGAGTTAAGAGTCAGCCAGAGAGACAGCTGGGAGGGGAACAGCTAAGATGCTGGGTCAATGAAGACGACCAGAGAACAACTGAAGGAAAAACTGAGGCCCATGTATTAATATCCAGTCCGGTACTGCTATTTGTCTGTGGAAGATCAGGGAAGGTGTCCGGTGGCAGAGTTAGTCAGAGAGGCTGAAATGCATAAAGGTCCCACCAGAGGAAGATGACACAGTGGTTTCTGGTCCAGGCAGCCGGTGTACAAACAGAGGAGTTTTGGGATACAGGACAGATTGTCCCCAGGAGCTCAACTTGGCTGTGGCTGGGGCAGAGGTTTAGGCAATCTGGTCTGAGCTAAAAGAGGTGAGGATCAGCAACAGTGTCTCTTGAGTTTTTAGAAATAGCCATCGAGCACATCTAAGACCCAGCTACAAGTACCAGCTTTCCCTTATGAATACATTTAGTATCCCTTTAATAAACCAACCATTTTAGTTTAACTGTCATCCTTTCTCTTGTGCTGGTGTCCACTTCATGCCTAAGCCTACTTTACCTGGAGGCTTCAAAGGTATTCTGAGTGAACTGGTGGCATCAGAAAATTGAAGTAGTAAAGATACCTAAACTTGGGTTTATACAAGGAAGGCTGAGGGACCCAGTAACTGCTGGCACATAACTATTAAGAATTCTCCTGAGACCTGGGTTCGGAGGGTTTTTGGAATTGGCAAAGCTAAAATCACATACAGGTGATATACTACTTGATTAGGGTCTGCATATTTGGGCTGGTCTTCATAACCATCCCTTTTTTTCCAGTAACCAGTGATGCTTAGCTGCCTTGCTTCCTGCTCCACAAAGGCACTGTGACCTCCCCCCCCCCCCCGTTTTCTAGTGCAATCATTTTATAGGGAAAGAGCAGAAGGTGTAGTGTGTTTACTCTTACACCTCCACTCCAACGCATCACGCTGAGTGCAACAGCTTGCCATCATTACAAAACAGGCACACTCTGCTTCCCGGGATCACTGGTGGCTTTTATGAAACCTGGGATAAACTAGTGACTTCCCCTGCAAGTTGCCCAAATAGAAATGTTTGGCTGCCAAGGCATCACCACATTTAGGGGTATCTGTTTTACTCACTTGAGTTACTGAACTACAGCACCCTCTCTCCCTTTATAGAACAATAAGCTTTCTCTCATCTTCAAAGTCCCCTCTATTGGGAAGCAATAAAAACTGGGTGGGCCTGGGAAAATTCAAGGGAGATGGCAGGGTGAGTGGATGAAATAGCAAGACAGGGGGGTCAGAATATGGGATTAAGAAGAAGTGGTTCAGGGTCAGCCTCGAGGAATGTCGTGGGGGGAAAGTTGGCCTTATGAGCCATAATAGGGTGGAGAAGTGTTAGGCAAAAGAAGAAGAAAAGTAGGATCTATGGATATATAGTAAGGATTGGATGTGGGCTAAGCTAGGGTTGCCATATGTCCTCTGATCGCATTTGATCTGCATTGGTTACCAGCTCAAATCAAGGTACTGTTTCTTAATTTTAAAGCCCTAAGCAGCTTGCAACCTGGGTAGTTTAAAGACCACCTTCTCCCCCATGTGCCCTCTGATATACAAAGAATACCTGGCACTTTAAAGAGGCCTTTAGGGAAAGCTAACTGTTCTGTTTGCTGATTCTATTCAAATGTTTTATCATGCTATTTGATGTTGTATGGATTATTTGTATTCTATTGCCTTGAGCTACTTTGAATTCTCTTTGTGGAAGAAAAACAAAACAAATATTTCTAAAATAAGAGGAAAAGAAATCAAAGATATGCATTTCAATCAACAGCATATATATTCACTTTCAAATGTGAATACAAACAAATACACAAAATTCACAAAGATGTGAAACAAAAGAGCTGTAACTGTAACAAGAGAACCCACTTTAAAAGAATGGCAGAAGAGGAGGGGCTAGATTTTTCTTCAATGGAAGACAGCATCCTGTAGCAGCAGGACACTCCTCTCATTGATACCAGAGGTCCTGCTCAGATGGCTTCTCAGCGTTCTACCATGTTTACAGACTGTAAAGTATGTTGCATCCTAGGCTCAGTCCTGCCTCATCCTGCTCTCATTCACCTAAACATGACAGTTTGGCTTGGAAGACGAGCTAGGACATGACAAAATGCACATTACAGTAATGTCCTACAAAGCCATCTCAGACTCCTTTCCTAATTAAAGGTAAAAGGTAAAAAGGTAAAGGACTTGGACTCTTAAGTCCAGTTAAAGGCGACTATGGGGTTGCAGTGCTCAGCTCATTTTCAGGCCGAGGGAGCCGCTGTTTGTCCAGACAGCTTTCCAAGTCATGTGGCCAGCAGGACTAAACTGCTTCTGGCGCAACAGAACACTGTAACAGAAACCAGAGCGCACAGAAATGCCGTTTACCTTCCCGCCACAGTAGTACCTATTTATCTACTTGCACTGGTGTGCTTTCAAACTGCTAGGTTGGCAGGAGCTTCGACAGAGAAATGGCAGTTCATGGTAGTAAATGGTAGAAATGGTAGAAATTCAGTGCAGAACTGCCAACCTTCCAATCGGCAAGCCAGAGACTACAATAGTAAGAACTGATACACAAACTCTACGTTAGCCCACATGTAACACAGTGAGGCAATCTGCCATAAGATAGCTTGGCTTTTCTGGAAGTGTTGTGAAGAGCATCATATAATGCCACCTTTAAATAGATTTTAAAACGGAGAGAAAATACAACATGAGCCATTAACTTCATAGCATGACTAAAAAGGAATGGGATGAATCAGAAATTCTGCATGAACCGCTTTGTATGCCACAGAACTATAGGCTTAGCTATGTTTGTGCTGCAATATCTTTATGCTCAGCTCCAATTCATTATTTCAAATCAATGTGTAAGTTCCACAGAAAACCTAATGTCATTTGAAGCATTAAAACACAATTAAACATTTCATATCACCTTAGCTATGGTTCTTGCTTAGTCATAATAAAATTATGACTTGTATTATTTTGTTAGAAAATTAGAGTAAGCTCAACTTGTAAATAAAAATAAACTAATTAGGTATTATTTCCTCAGACACTTGGGGGGGGTGTTCCTAGCCATATGCCTATAAAACACAGGTATCTAAAATAAGAGAAAATATTATCAGATGTAGTTTAGTCCACTGGTAAATCTTATTTTATTAATAACTTTTTCAAACCTGGGCATGAGAAGACTAAGAACTAATGTCATAGACTGAAAGTTTATGATAGATTATGACTCATTTGTTACCATGCTAATAGCTATACAAGGAAGTGTCCTACATATTCACCAAAGCAGCCTTAATCTATGTATACCAAGTAAATGACTACAGTGGTACCTCAGTTTACAAACTTAATTTGTTACCGAAGTCCATTCTTAAACCAAAACCGTTCTTAAACCAATGCATGCTTTCCCTAATGAGGCCTCCCACTGCCAGTGCCCTTCCACAGTTCGGCTTCCATTCTTAGACCAAGGTCAAGTTCGCAAAGTGGGACACTACTTGCGGTTTTGCAGCATTCGTAAACTGAATAGTTCGTAAATAGGGCTGTTCTTAAACCGAGGTACCACTGTATTCCCACTCTCTACTGCAGTTTGGAGTTTTTGGAAGATATGGCCCCTTTTATCCAGAAAGGCTTTCTAAACTGAGAATTCTGCTATTTATGTTTAAAACCAACACCAAGTATTGAAATTTTGAGGTCATATTGCTACAGTCAATTACCATGAAGCTGAGTTGATACTATAATTTTATAGTCTAAGGGGTGCTGTTTTTCTCCAGTTGGATACTCTACTGAAGTAACAAGGAGCCCATCGGAAAAAGTTTGGAAACTACTGATCTAACCCCCTTTTAAGATTAAAGTTGGAGGCCATCACGTAATCTTGTGGTAGCAAACTTGTCAGTTTAACTCAGACAGATGGGATTTGATTCCCAGAGCCAGTGCAGGGAGAGTGTGCCAGCAAGAGAAAGATAAGCAAGTCTGAGTTAGGTTCCAGTGAGACATAGTAGTCAGCTTCTGATAAGAAAAAGTCCAAGCAAAGTAGGTAGCACCTTGGACAGCTCCATTTGTAGCTCAGGCTGGAGAGCCACACAGACAGGCAGGTTCAAATGTTGCTTAAGGAAGAAACAGCACTTTAAGTTGAGCTACCAGGACATGTCTAACTGTTGGCTATGTTATCTCTGCCTTGAAGAAGATGCCAACGTCAGGCATACAAGCCATAACTGATGAAAGGTGCCAGGAAAGCCACTTGAGCTTCTAAAGACAGGGCCTAACACCTGCAAAGTCTGAACCCAATTATTGTGTAGAAGCGCAATGCTATTCAGAGAAGGCAAAACATCAGTTCCCAGGTGAGACAAGTCACACTCCAGCAGTTCTTCTGGTTTGTTTGGATTTAACTTCAATTTAATGCCCCTTATCGAATCCACTAACTACTCCAGGCACCGTTAGAATCCCTACAGCCTCAGCAACCCTTAAAAGGGGGACCACCGTTATGACTCCCAGATACTGAATGGGGCTCAAGGGTTGTGCAATGCCACCCAAGGAAGAGATGAGTTTCCAACAGAGAAATTTAGTTCATGCTATTTCCCACTGTATCCTGAGCTCCATAGGAATGTGATAGGCAAAAAAGTAGGAAGCATAGAGGTGCAAAAGATAATGAAGAAGAAGTGAGAAAGACAGCAATATATGTTGGGAGAGGATGCAAGGAGCTATGGGGAGTTATTACAGCTCATATCAACTTAGAAAAATAATGCAGACAATTGCAGAAATGCTGACTATGTAGATCACTAAAAGATTAATACATTTGTACTAGTACTCCCGATACATTTAGTAATGCTAATATGCCGTTTGTTGAATGAGGCTAGACCAAATCAAAAACCACAACTACAAGTGGAAGCAGAAAAGAATTTATAACAGAAGGGTATTAGAAAGAAAAAAATGTAATTCTTATGGAGTGGTACTTGTGGACAATGCAAATAAATTAAAGCAGTAATGAGAGGGAGAAGTAGTGTGCATGGAAAGGAATGAGGGTAAGTGTCAGGACACCAAAGGAGTATTAGAAAATAATTGGATGGTATTTCCAGTTTCACTCCAAGTTCACAAGAAAGTTGTTAAGCCCATCTATACACATTTTCATCATAATCCTTAAATATGCAGAAGACTCATATTTTCAGTTTACTAATGTGCCGACATCAAACTTTTAAAAAGTTACCACAAAAACAAAACCACTTATCACAAGACCAAGTATTCAAGGATAGAGTTCAATGCATTCATTCCATCAGTGCGAGAACTTCTGGCTGCAGAACGGAATTGCCCTTCGCTCTCTTCTCCCTGTCCACCCCCTCAATTTGTTCTGGGTTTCCCCCCAACCCTTTGAAACAAATTTGGTGTGAGCACAGTGGGGAAAAAGAGGTTCCACTGCACAAACATAAAGCTTGGCGCAAATGAACAGGTGCATTTGATACCACCTCAAAGTTTTTAGAAGATAAACTCCCCATAGTATTTGGTAGAGCAGTAATTTCCCATCCCAACTGTTCTCACCTTTGTATCATTGAAACAAAGAACCTGGGTAAAAAGAAGACATAGCAGAGCCCCATCTCACTGAATGCCTATGATTTCAATCAACTGATAAATATAAATACAATTCTGCAAAGTTTCAAGTCTCTTTCCTGATCTCATTCTATGCCACATGCCAAGAAAGTTACGGAAGGAGCTTAATAGTGAAAGACAAACAATATTTTAAAAATTGAAAAAATATTTTAAACAATTTGAATTATTTAATACTCATCGGAAGTTATTTGTGTGGATTGGTTTATTACTAAATTAAGCTTTTATGTTTATACTGCTAGGACAACTGTCAACTAATCATAGAAAGTTGTGTCATTTTAATAAGGAATGAAATGTAATTGGGTAAAAGTAACACTTGCTCTATAAATTAATTGCCAGCCTTTAAACTACTATTTTACATTTTCCCTAAAATAACAATAATGAGCAAATGGTGTATGAATGTGCATTTACAGCCTATGGCTGTCAAAAGAGACGATTCAATCCTCAGCATAACTAGCCATGTCAGGAAATGTAACCATGGACAGGTATACCCAAGTTTCTATCATTTTTGCCATTCTCAGCCTCCCACCTCCTCAGCCTCCCACCCACGTCCCTGCACTTTTCACACTGCAGACTTGACAGGAGAACAGCATGACAGACTTATGACACTGAACTAAATTTGTCTAGCCGCCACTGGCAACTTATTCATAGCCACTGTCTCTAGATGAATGCGCAATTAATAGCTATCAAACTCTCTCCTCATCATGTGATTCTAGGGTTTTCAATTATTCTCTTTTCTTGCACTTTTTATTAATTTTTTAAAAAAAACTTTAGCAAAGAATGCATTTCCAAACTCAAAAAAAGTGAACAGCTGCTGCAGAAATGATTGAATCTAAAATGAACAAACAAAAAGCTAATAAGATACTGACTGTACATAGATTGAAACAACAACATTTTTGATCTCACTGTACCTAGCCTAGGGAAGCTTCTCCTTAAACCTGTTAATAGTTGGCTGATGTTCTACTGCTTACAGTACATTCACTCCATAACTTTGTTTACCATGGTTATTTTTCTTTGGTCTATGTAACAACCAGGTTTGAATTAATTTCTGAAGTAAGCAGGGAATTAGAATTCAGGCAGATATTGCACATTGCCCACCCCTGATAATCTAGCTAACCTTTGTTTGTTTTTCTGCTACCTTTCCTGCTGCTGCATTTTAAAACAAAAATGCCCAACACATTTTTAAAGGATTCTCTTCACATTTGGGTACCAGAACTATTAGGTACTTTTACCACAAAACTGGGGTTTTTATTTGGAAATGACAAAAGATCTCTGAATGGAGACAAGTTTACTGCAAAAAGAAAACCATGACAACTATTTGTACTCTTGCTTCATTATTACATCTGGCATGGTCACTCTTGGAAGTTCAATCTATTATCGTTGCTAGGCATCTGTTGCTGTGCAACCTAAAAGGGTATGTTGTGCGTTCAGGCTAAGAAGCATTAATAAACCTGTAGGCCTCCGTCTACAGTTATAAACAGTATGTCCAAAGACCTGAAACTGCTTCTTGCCTAGTCAGTACTCCTTCCAAAGCAAGGGTAATTAATGGAATCTAACAAAATTAAAACAATGAAAACAGGAAAACTACTCTGAAGTATTCAAGACCAATGAGTTCTAAATAAGCTATTCTAATAAAGCTTTTTTTAAAATAAAATAAAATAAAAATGGGGGAAAATAGTGGTCCACTGCACAGGCCTGATGTGAGATTTATATAGTTATATAATACATGACACATATTTTGTAACCTTAAAAAAGCACTACATTAAGAAAGGAAGGAAGGACGGACCCTTTAATATATTGGTCACCATCCTCTGCACAAATTCCAGCTTATCAATATCCTTCTGTCACCCTATAGCACGTATCCATCTTCTCTATGCAAGGGACCTATAACTTGCGTGTTCTTCCTCTTGCTTCACACATAGCCAAAGAAACATTTTGTATTATTTATCATCTCTCTTGCATGGCCCACCTGACCTTCTGGGACATACTGAGAAATGGCAACAGAAATTCTCAAAGCTTCTGACACCTCCCAGACAAGTGTCACCAGAGGGAACTTTACCTTGTAGCTCATGTGAGGGGCAGAATCAACTTCATACCTGGTTAACATCCTTTGGCATGCCTCTCAGCCTGGTGTAAAGTGAAAGGCTGATCCATCCTTTCATTTCTCTCTCCCTCTTTCTGGAAGGATGGGCTTGTTCACTCACCACATGCTGAGCTCACTTTCTCTGTGTTGACCAAAGTGAGTAAAATAAATTGCCACTTCTCTAAAGAAAGTGCCTCACCCTACAATGGGAAGCACTCAGAAGAAACAATAATCTCTCCTGCTGCCTAGCTGTGTCTCAGCCAGCTTTAGGTGAAGAGAGGACCCAAAGAGAAATAATCTTCTAGATAAACGTAGCTTCATTATGATTTTTTTAATTCTATTTGTGTGTCAAAGAAAGCCAATGATTATTCACATCCTTCACAGAATTGTAAAGAATAATTCCAAATCAATCCAATTTCCTTTCTCTGTAAGAATATATGATTTGACAGATATCAGAAAATGCAGTTGATTTATGTCTTGATTTCAACAGGCATCTGACAATGTTCCACATGATAGTTGCCTAAGTATGCTAGAGAAAAGTAATTAAAAAGTGCTATCATAAGATGGGCACACAGCTGGCTGAAAAGCTGCAGTGCCCAAGAGGAGTAATTAATGGATCAGTGTCAAGCTGGGAGGAAGTAAAAAGTGATGCTTCAGTTCACAGGGATCTGTCCTGGGTCCAATGCTGTTCAACATCTTCATTAATTACTCTGATAAAGATTTGGAGAACACTCATTAAATTTTCAGAAGACACAGAAATGGGAAGAATTGCAAACATTGGAAGGATATGATTATAATTCAAAATCAGCTTTAACAATATTGGAGCACTGGGCTGTAAGCCACAAAACAAAATTTAACAACACATGTTAAATATTTCACATTGGAAAGCAAATGCAAATATATAAATACAAAATGGAGAAATACTGACAATATTCTAGCACTTTTCAAAAGGATTTGGGGGTAACAGTGTCCTAAATATGAATCAAAATTATGCTGCACAAAAGATGAAAGCTGATTTATGTTGAATTATTAGCACTACACCAGATCACAAGCCTAGATCAGTACCTATCACTGGTCAGATACAAAATATACAATATCACTGTTAATCAAGCACAAGTCACATTGCAAAGATATGTTAATATGAAGATTGGCTTTAATTTTCTAGCAATTCATATAATCTCCATATACTTAGATATATTTATATTATGATTATAAATCACTAATACCTAATCACCAACTAGTTATCTTTTTTTCATAACAATCAAGCCTACTATGAAATGGCAAAGAAGCCGAACGTGTGTCCAAAAGCATGACTGCTTAAAAGCAGGATTACAAACCAGCAAATATGAGATAAAGTCTTGAGAAGTTGCACTATCAAGTCTGAGAAACAAATAGAGAAAACAACGTATTTGCTTACATTCTGTGGGATGCATAACAGTGCCCCCAACTCCCAACCCTCTGTCTAGACAGTCCAGAAGGGCCACGAATCTCCTGACTTCAGGTAATGCTGGCAACACCAGAAGGGCCTCACTAATAGACCTTAAAGCCCAGGTAGAGTGAGATGCTCTTTCAGGTAAGTCGATCACAAGTTGGTTGTGGCTTTATATTATCAAAAGTAGCACGATGAATTGAGCTCAGTAGCAAACAGTACAGATCTTTGAGGACCCTTGAGATCATACAGCTATGTCTATTCACAATCTGGCTGTTGCATCCTTCAACAGCAGCCCACATGCAGCCAATTGCAGTCATCAAAGCAGGTGGTTACTAGAGCAAGGATGACTGTGATCCAGCGACCCACCTTCCTATTTTCCAGACCAGACCTAAGAACCTTCAGCCCACAGCCCCTCTGTCCTGTCAGGACTCAGCTTCAGTTTATCAGCCTTCATTCAAGCCCTTACTGACTACAAGCACTGATCCAGCACCTATATGGCTTGACTTCATTCAGATGGTAAAAAGAAAAAGGGGTGGCCATCATCTGCATACGGACAATCCCTGAGCCCAAATCTCATGATTTCCACTCACAACAACTTTTTATAGATGTTAAATCTTGGCTGTGAGTCTTGTGCTCCCTGCCTTGCTAGTCCTTTTCACCTGGCCTGGGAGGGCAGGGCTCTCACAGACTCCAGCTACAAGAGCTGAGGCTGCTGAACAAACTCTTGGATTGGGGTATCACTTGGGGGGGGGCATTGTTGCTGTTACTGATAATCATTTTTGTATCATTATTTCCAGATCTTATAATGATTTATGTGGAAATTACTCAATTTGGGCTGTATACTTTTGGATGTGTTTATTGTGACTATTTGTTCTGTTTGTAATTTTCTTCGTGGTTGTAACTATGGAAAGGCATCATACAAAAAAAAAAGGATGTATGTATGTACAGAGTGTAGGAGACAGAATCATGCTTTGTGGGTCTCCGTGATGCAGCTGCCATGGGGCCTTTCACTACTAGGGGGGAGCAAAAACATGGCAATGACATGCCTCCAGCTCCCTCAAAGTAATAAAAGTCATTTCAGTGCTACAATCAGGCCTGAAGGTAGATTAAAATGTATCGAGATAATCTACTTCTTCTAAATTCATCTGAAGAGGAATGGCCAACACCAAGCACCTTGCTCAACAAGGGGTTATTTGTGACTGGACAGCAGCAGTTACACTTTGGGGTTCAGCGATGGCTCCTTAAGGCAAGGCAGCACCACTGCTCTTGAAATAGGGCCAGAACAGTCCCCTGCTGCAAGGAAGGAAGCATTGGACCCAACACACACAGCAGCTACATCTCAAAAATCAAGAAGAGAAAGAGCCAAGATCACAGGAGGTAGACGGGTGTGCACATTCACCACTCAGACATCATCACAACCTGAAAGCTATAAAACCTAAGCAATACACTCTTTGCATGCACCGTGTGGAAAGTATAACAATAC
Source organism: Podarcis erhardii (assembly GCF_964252035.2). Classification (NCBI taxonomy): domain Eukaryota; kingdom Metazoa; phylum Chordata; class Lepidosauria; order Squamata; family Lacertidae; genus Podarcis; species Podarcis erhardii. The sequence continues at coordinate 11,114,113 of NC_138515.1, read as the reverse complement.
CAAATGCTGGCCAGAATCCAAAGAGCTAATCTAGGCACACCCAATAGCTTTTGCATACCTATAGGCTTTTAAAGCCATTTTTTAATCTGAACTGCCAGACTCCATGCTCAGAACTGATCTGCAAACTCCCTTCTATTTCAAAAGCATTTTTTCCATCTTGCTTGAGGAGCTGCTGCTGTTCAAGCTTAAGGATATGCATGTTGGCCCAGGCCACCCATGAGAGGAAGCTATGCTGCTATTCTCCTGCAGAACTAGATACATGCAGGAACACCCACCTTACTGATAATATTGACAAGGGAATGCATGCTTCTCTAGTTTTAAAAAGTGTCTTAAACTTAGCTTTTTGCATGTGCTCTTTCTTCTATTATTACTCCAACTTTTCCTTTCTTGTTTGACTCTGATTTGATCTATTCTTCTCAGGTACATAATCATGGTGTTATGAAGAATTCTTTTGTTCTTTTATTCAGGCAACTGCCAACCCTTGTCATTTTTAACTCTTGAATCTCTCCAAGCTGCACTCTCTTATAGATCTGCTATGAAAATTTGGCTGTTTTCATGGCGTTTCCGTGCACTCTGGCTTCCGTCACGGTGTTCTGTTGTGCTAGAAGCAGTTTAGTCCTACTGGCCGCATGAGCCGGAAAGCTGTCTGTGGACAAACGCTGGCTCCCTCGGCCTGAAATTGGAGATGAACTCTGCATCCCATAGTCTCCTTTGACTGGACTTCACTGTCCAGGGGTCCTTTACTTTACCTTTACCAATACCTCTAACACCGTTCTTCCTAGTCTTCCTGTTTCTCATCTTTAGTAACTTTCAGTAACTTTTGTGGAACACCACCCTGAACTTCAAAGTGGATAAAGAGTGGTATACAAATGTTTTAATACAATTTTATTTCACCATTTACAACTCTGCTCAGTTTGTTCCTTGTTCTGTTCCATTATAAACACACCACTCCCCCCCCCAACCTATGGACTTCTTTTTCATGTTAAGCCCCCACTTTTGTCTGCAGATGTTTATATTGCTCTCTCTTATCTTTCACCTCTTCTTTACCCGCACACCCACCATCTGCTACATTCTCCAATTCTTTGTTATTCTCTTTTCATAACTGCCCTTTCCTCTATCAGTTCCTTCTCTTTGGAATTCCCTCCCTTCTGACATTTGAAAAACTCAATCAATTCCAGCTTAAAATAAAAATAAAAATCATGGAATTACGCTTCTTAGTTCCACATTTAGCATCTGGCAACACCAATGAGGCCATTTAATCTCACTTGCTGCCACAAGTGATGGGCTTAAAACTTAATACATTTCTGCTTTATGCAACAGTTACAATGATACCTTCAATGCAATAAATATAATTAGCCCAATTTATTTAGGTAAATTACTATGTGAAATATTTGGAAAAAGCAGGTGTTATTAATTTTAAAAATGCAGATTCCCAACATAGGAGAATGTATTGTTAGTAAGATGCAATGTTTAACTAACATTTCATCATGCCACTGTTTATCATATTGCTTTTTTTAAATTTCAAAGTAAAGTCAAATCCAGAGGGATCAGTTTAACAATGCAGGCAGATCCCTAAGGGAATAACCTTGCCATGAGCAAGTTAGCTCTGTACACTCAATAGAAAGGATGGCACTTTCAAGTAAGTAACTTTACATGTCCTCCAACATGCACCATATGGCCACGCTACAGCAGTCGCAGAAGACTGACATGTTATTATTACTCAGTTCTCTGGTCAGACAAAGAGTTAAAACCATTTATCATCATGTTGTAATTCATGCTTTCTAAACTCAAACTATGCTAATTCAAAAAGAATCAAAATGGAATCAAACAAGATTACAAAACAGGCTTGATATTATTTTAAAAGAAAATATCTGGAAAATAAAATTTATATTGCATCTTTATTTTCATAAACATGAAAAGTATCAAAAGACCACCTAGTCCAACATCAAGCTGAAAGTAAAAACCATCATTCCCCAGCTCTACCAACCCCAATTTATTCAGAAGCAGTACGTCATAAACAGAGATCAGATGCTCAAGATGGCATGCATGAAGAATAGTAGCTCCGCCTGACATACAATAAGGCATGTCTTACGTTTTTAAAAAGAAGTGCTTTAAACATTAAACAAAAATTCAATTTTTTATTTTGTTCTTGTTCTTAATCATTGGCTTCGACTTAACCTAGTGGCTCCACAAAGGGTGCACACTGCTTCGTTTTCTTTACTTACTTAATCATCTGTAACACCTTAAAAGGTAATCAACATATGCAAGCCTCAGCTTGTCCTGTTCACTGCAGGGTGCCAAAGCCGTATTATTGATGAAAAAGTACAACCTATCAGAACAAGTATTTCCATTTTTGTCTGTTACATGCACTCATAACAAAAAGTATTTCGTGATATTATATTTCCACGTCTCCCTAAAAAGCAAACACATATTGAAATCTGTGAATTCTTTCCACTAAGTGTATAAAAGAACATAAAACAAACAGTTCTTGATTTCAATAAAACTTCCTTCCATGTAAGTATACTTAGGATTCTTTAAAAAACAAGATACTTCTCTTAAACAAAGCTATTTGTGGTAATAGTCACCATTTGAAATTATTTTAACTAAAATCTTCCTCATGATTGGTGTAAATGGCAACTATATGAAATGTTATTTTCTTTAGTTTCCTTGGTGGATAATACACTGAAGAGTCCAAGTTATGCTCAGTTATAATATTTGGATCACTTAGTCTGGCTATTACGAAAGCTATAAATAAGAAGAAAAAATGATTTATGGTAAAGAGCTGCATAAGGAGGAGCGGATCATTTCAGGCATCATTTCATGTTTCTCTGTGCATTTAAGCTATTCAGCATGGAATGGTAACACTATTATACAAAAAGCATTATTGCAAAGTACCTTACTAAGTCACATGGGTCCTTCTACAAAACCTCTTAAATCAGACATAAGCAGTTTTAATAGTTTTGAATATAACTAAAATGATGGCTCTGTATAATGCATTTTCTAGTTCAGGCCTTGATTGTTTAATTAGATTTAAACCAACAAAGAAGCATCTGCCTTTGAATCAAGAGATTAAGTCTCAATAGCATCTTGATTATTAAAACACTATTTATTACAACTGATGTTACGTTCAACTGAAAATCTGTTCATCCCAAGATCAGCAATTTTGCTGTGCACATTAGACATTTGAAAGTGGGCTTGTAATGTCTATTTCATTTATTAAAAAAAAGCTCAAAAAGAAATTCTTACAGTCTTAAAGAAGAAGAACCCAACTATTATGAACCATTATATCATGTTTTCAGACCTTGTGTCTCATGACCGTGATCTTGAGGAACAGCTAGAACTCTGACACAGAAGTGAGAGAACCAACAGCATCAGGAAGACCCATGCAAAGGATGAAGTCAGACACAGACAGTAACAGTCAGGTTCGGAGCCTGTCAACCAACAGCCCCCTGAGTGAGAGGCGACCGAACTCTGAGCCCCAGAGGCAGAGCCCCTGGATCAAACTGACCTCAGGAACCAAGAGCCTTGCACTTCCCAATGCCTGATTGCCAGCACAAGCAACACACAGGTGGGAGCTGACAACAGATGCAGGGCTAGGCTGCAGGCCAAATAACTTTCCATTTAAGGATCTTCACTCTTCAGTCAGAGGAACAATCTGGCTGCAACAAGACTAAAAGCCTCAGTTGAGCTTCAGACTTCAAAGCAAGTTATCTCCTTAGAAACACAGGAAGCTGTCAGGCCACAGAGTCATCTTGCCTAGTGCCATCTACACTGACTAGCCATGGTCTCCCACCTTTTCAGACAGGAGTCTATTCTTGTTCTACCAGGAGATGCTGGTGCTCAAACCTGGGACATTTTGCTTGCAAGGTATGTTCTCAATTGCTGAACAATGGTGTTTCCCAAATAACTAATGTTCTGAAACTCTAGCCTGTGCTGTACATTGTCTAGACAGGGCATAACATCCATTCACATAGTTGACATAGACAGTGACTGTTTTCATTGTTCCGTCTTGGGTATTTCTCTACTGTAGTTTTATGGAACCAATGGCACACAGACCTCAGTGTTTGTATGTAAATATGAAAGTGATTTTAAAACAGACCCTAATAAGTGTTCAAGGAAGACTTGCTCCAAACAACTTTGAATGACAGTACTGTACAATCCAAGCTCAGTGAGAATCTTTCAGTGTCCAAAGTGAGTTAGCTCTGGCTGAAATAGTCCAAAATCATTTATCCTATTACACTTGAAAACTGCCCTTACCTATCCAAGAAACAATCAGCTGTGTTCCTAAGGCACCTGAACCAGCATGAGCAAAGTAGGATTGATTAGGTATTTTAAGATGACAACTGTTTCCTTGCCAAGAAATCAAGATCCTACCTGCATCACTATTTTGTCTTTTAAAAGTATTTTGCCATCTAACAAAAAACAGGGACGTTTGTCCTCTGCTTCTTTATTTTAAGTGAGTGTGTGCAGTGAGTGTATGTGTGCATGCCTGTGTGTGTGTACACGCACACACACACAAGTTGTTAACCATTAAGGCATAAAATACATTTGTCATGACTGTAACTTTATTTCAATCTATTGTCTAAAAGATTACAATCACCAAAAATTCAGTGCTCTTGGGTAATTTTTTTAAAAGTGTACTTAAAATACTAATCCTCAGAAGAGTTAGCTGGAAATAAAGTAACACTGCCACTAGAACTTATTGCAAAGTAACTATGCTTATTTGGTACTGCAATGTAGGAGGATAACTTTGACGTTTTTAATTCAAAGCATACCCATTTCCAGAAGTTGGGTTTTTTTTAAGGCACTGAGTTGGATCCAGACTTCACTTCTGTAAATGGGAGCAACTAGTTCTTTGTTCCTTAAATATTCATTGGGACTGTACATTACTGAGAGATTCATTCCTAAACCAAGAATGGGAAATCTGTAGCCCTCAGTAGGTTGTTAGACTCCAACTCCCATCTGTCCCAAATAGATATTAATACTTTTGTCCTCAAACATAACACTTAGGGATCTAGGCTTAGAATAAAACATGGCTGCCCCCTTTCTTTCCACTCCAAATATACCACACCACTTTTTACTCAAATGCAGCCAAGCCAGCTTAAAGTATATACTTCAAATGCACTCCAAGTATCATGGCTGGATCCAGGTTCTCAGCAAGCCCAGGCTTGTAACTAGCTTCATTTTAGTGTTGGTTAACAATGCTCAGCTAGCCCTGAAGCCGGGGGGGGGGGATTTGTACACAACAGGGAAGAGCATACATCCAACCCCAGTGTGAGCAATGATGGGAAGTCATACTTCTTGTTCTAACATTCTCTAATCGTCAACATTTTGTTTTTCTGTAGAAATTTCTCCTGAATTTTGACGAAGGGGTGCCCTCCCATTCATTCCACTCGCCAACACCCCCCACTGCCCCCACCATGGTAGCCCCATGGACCTTCTCCTTTCCACCTCATGCAACTACTAAGCCCCATTTTCACCTCCTCAACCCTATTTCTGAAGCTACTCCTCTTACATTCTGCATTCACTTTGTATGTCCATTTTCACCCCTTCAAGAAACCAAGTGTAATCCTAGCTGCCTCCCTGACTGTCTCCAGTCCTCTGGGTTGCCACACAGATCTCTTCCTTGCTTTCACATACATCCTTTGCAAACACCGAAAACCCTTCCCAGTGCCCTTCCAGAACCCCACATTTCCAGCAGCAGTTCTCACATATGTATTACTCTTACCCTCCTCAGGGACCTGTCCCCATATCCCCCCCCCCTTGTTTATTCGAATGCCTCCTCTTGTTCCCCCACAGCACACCTGCCCTTGCCCTTCCTTTCAAACGCCCTCTTAACCCCAGACACTTTCACCTGCACCTCCCTAATCCTTGTCCTCTCAAGCTTCCCCCAACCCTGCTGTGTCAACAGTCATACAACTATCACACCGACACTTCTCTCTGCCTCCCCTTAACTCCCCTTATTCACTAAAGATACAACCCATTTCAAGGATTTGCCTTCCTCCCAGCTCCCCGTCATTCCTCCAAATGGCCCCTTGGTGGGATGATCAACATGATCAGCGTTCAAAATTAGCCCGGTGCTAGTTGCATTTTGCGACAGGCAACTGGTCTTTTGCAAGATGTCCAGGTTTGGCGCCTAACATCTCCAGCTGGCTAGCTGGTGTGGCTGCAATGCCGTGCCAGTCAACTGGTCTGTGGGGCAGCAGGGGACCAATATACACACTACTTTTGGTGCTGCGCTGCTGCATGAATCACCTGGTCTGTGGGTTGGCACAGACTTCTGGTGCTGCACGAGCAAGGTGATTCATGCACATGTAGCATGAGGAGGCGGAAGCCAGTCAGAAGTGGCAGCCCATCAGCTCTAGATGAAAAACCACCATCTCTGGGGCCAACTGCTCCTCCGTGACTCCTCTGGGTAGCCCCTCAACATGGCTGTGATGGCCCAGCAGCAGGGGAGCAGCTCTCAGAAGTCTGTTGTCGTGCTGTAGTTTGCAGCGCCATCTGTCAGCAGCCAGGCAAACTGCAGCATGATAACACTTACATTTCTATATATAAGTAAGATATTAATATATCTCATGAATACCCAAAATTTCAAAAACATGCTGTGGAAACTCAGTAGGTCTCAAAGTCACAGAAAGGGAGAGCTTTTAAGCCATGCTGAAATGCTTTTTCTCTTTGTTATCATATCTTTTGGCACCATTGTACTCACCAGAAAAGCCTTTAAAATTGTTTTCCTCCTTCATACATGCATGTTGAATTGCTAATTTATGCCACCTCAGTATTCAAGTGGAAATGAATTTTTTTAATAAACAAACTACCACATACTCAGTATACAGAAAGCTGAAAAGCATGTAGTACTGAAAAAAACTAAAACGATAAAATAGAAAAACAACTATAGTAAAACTACATTCAGTTGTCAAAATAAGCCAGCCTTCCCCAACCTCCACCAACTCCCATCAACCCCAGCCAGTATGGGAACTTGTCCACGCTGATGGAAGTTGTAGTCCACAATCTGATGGTCACCAGATTAAGGAGGGCTCTGATAAACCATGGTTTGTTGCAATGGAAATGGGCCACAGCAAGCCTCGTGTTCATTTGCTTTCCCCTCACAAACAAAACAAAACTTTCTTCCAGTGATGTGGCTTTGAGGAGGAGATTGCATGGTTTATTTTTGTTTTTTATTAAGAGTAGTTTAGCATTACACTTAGCTGAAACATGCTAGCTTCATAATCCATGGTTTGAAGATGAACTATTTCAAACAAATCCCTGTTTAGATGAACTCCAGTTCACTGGATTTGGATAAAACAACCAACTGCAATTAATAAAAATATGGAAACAAAAGTTTCCAAAGTCCTCCTTTGTGCCATACCAGAGGCAAGGAGGAAGTATGCAAATCTGAGACTTGCTACAACTTCCTATCCCTATAAACATAAGCATAAGGGTGCAAGGACAGAGCATTTAAATAGCTCCTTTTGCACATCAAAATAACTGTTATGCACCAATCATGCAACAGTTGTCCTTACTCTTTTTCATGTCAACTGACAAGTTAAATTTCAGCTAGTCATAGGCAATAAAAACTACATACTAGCTACTAAAAGAAACAAGGAAAGTGCTAAAACAATTTTTAATGCAGAAAAATTGATAAAACATTAATGTTAATTAAAATTTTTTTAAAAAAATAATGTTTTATAAAATGTCAGCTTATGCTTATGAGGAATGACTTAGATACTTGTTGCTGGAGCTATGTCCAAATATGAAATCTCATTTGTCTAAATAGTCCTGAGGCTGTGTATACTCCTGAGGCTTTCTGCTATATGATCTCCACTTCAGAATGGAACAACATACAAGCTGCACCGACTTAACAAACAGATCACAGCACACACAATGAGCAATGGTTTCTCTTTAATGCACCAGCACACAAAGCTACTTCCTTGTATAACAGCATGCTATATGCTCCTACAAAATTCAGCTTTCGTTCCCAATTTTGGACAAACTTGAATTAGATGTTAATCATTAAGGGGTAGGGAATCTGTGGGCCATTCTATATTATCTTCAAAAAAACAATCTTGTGAGGTAGATTAGACTGAGAGTTGCAACATGCCCAAGAAGACTGGTTTAGAAGGACCAGGCTAAACTGGGTTTACCCCAACTAAGTCCAATACTATCCATTAAACATAGTAGCTCTCATGTTAGAGCAATGCACTATTTGTATTTAAAACGGGGCGGGGGGGGGCAGACAATAATAAATATCTATCAACTGTGTACCTGAATATATGTAGTTCAAAACACCACAACTAGGAAAAGATACTGGGCTAGAAAATTGCAGAAGGGAACAATGGTGGTCAGGAATAATAAAAAGTTAGAATAGTATGTTAGACCGTTTTACTAATTTCTTTAGAATTTATACCGAGAGCCAGCAAAGTGGGCATATGAGTGAAATATATAAAATCTAATGTTTGTTAGTTATTTTCATAAAGCACCAACAATGTGCTTACAAGGATAGAGGAGAACATGTCCCTTTCCAGTGTTTACAATCTAAGAAACACAGGAGGAAGAGTACAGAAGTGGAAGCAAGAAGAAATATTGAAGAATAAGCAAATTACTTCTGTTAAACATTCACATCAACGATCCTATACACATACTTACTTGAAAGTAGGTCCCATTGAATTCTGTGGGCTTATTTTTCAGTAGAAATGAACTGTTAAGCTTAGTTACAGCAGAGCATAAAAACAAAACAGCAAATTCTGGGATAAAGAAAGAACTCATGGGTGTCATCTGGCATGCATCACCTCCTGTTTTACACTAGCCACTTTCTCCTAGACAGTTTCATTACATGTTTAAGAAAGACCTCCATGCCCTCCATCATTGCCGCAACTAACAATATCTCTAGGAGAAGACTTTGTTGAATTGTAGGAGCATGCAGAGTACTGTGTGTTGCTGATACACAGGTCTATCAACCTTTCCTCTGAATTCATTAATTTACCTTGTTATTTTTCAACTAAGTTTGTGCTATGAAAAGCAACCCTGGCGTGCTAATGCTACATCGTGTAGCAGCTGAGAGCCTGATTTAAACACAAAGCCAGCCACGTGGAACGCTGCACAGGTAAGCAATTTTAGTCTGCCTAGCATCACATTTAAATTGGGCCCAATTCCAGGGTAGTGAAGCCACATTGCTTATACTAGCTTTACGTTCAGAAACCTGACTTTCTCATTATATTGCACTTGAAGCTGAAAAAAGCTAAACGCTATACTTGGGGGGGGGGAGTAAAATACATTTTGAAAACTTGGACTGCCAGCCTAATCATGGCCCCACCTGGATCCATTTTTATACATTTCATAGGCAGAAGAAAATGTTCAAGTGCTACTGCAAATTGTCCTGTACAAAATATTGGTATCTATGATGGGCACTAACACATGTGAAGACCAAAACATTCACAGTGTAATCCTATGCATGTTCACTCAGAAGTATATCACATTGCATTTAATGGCCCTTTCTCCCTAGTATGAGCTACGAGACTAGATATTAAATTGGCTACATGTAAGACAATTATGTTTCTTAACAAACTGGAGGCAGCTACTAAATCTTTAAAACCATTTTAATCTATGGTAAGAGGGGGCATGGTTTCTACTATATACTTCCTCTTATTAAACCTTCAATTTTCTCCCCTCAGTTTGGATAGTGGATAGTGGACAGATGTGGATAGTGAACTATGTTGTTCTCAAGCAACCAGCTCTGAAACAGTCTTAAGTTGTATAAAGATGTCCCATATGAAGCAAAAGGTATACTCATCTGCAAACCAGATATTATAGATACTTCTATGCTTATAAGGCTCAATTCCATTTTTATAAACCTCACATGATGTCTCCATGCACTTATCAATACAGGCTGAATAAACATCATATACACCAAATTAACACCTCACCCAAAATGAAATAAATATTGTACAAGGACTGGTAAACCTAACCAAGGTGTTATCTACATTACACCGATTGAAGATGGACACCAGGCAATGGGTTGTAAGTACTAGGAAATCAATTTTAAGCCTGTGATCCATTGCAATGACGGGCACCCAACTAGGGTCTGCTGATCACCATTTTGTCCCAACTTTAAAATTCACAAGTATGTTGACTTTGTATCTGTTATCACAGTGGTTAACAGAAGGAAACCTATTCTATGTATCCTGCAGTAATATTCAGAGGTCCCATAAAACTTAAGATCCTATCATACAATATACGTTTAACATCTAGAAAGATACTGTCTCTGAAGAGCCTGTTACAGTGGTGCCCTGCAAGACGAATGCCTCGCTAAACGAAAAACCCGCAAGACGAAAGGGTTTTCCGATTTTTTAGCGGCTTCGCAAGACGAATTTCCCTATGGGCTTGCTTCGCAAGACGAAAGCCCATAGGGAAATCTCCGGGGACAGCGGGGAAGCGCAGCACCTGTCCTGAAGGCTTGCGGTGGGAGGTCCGGGAACAGAGGAGAAGGCGCGCAGCGATTCTCCTCTGTTCCCGGGGCTTGCAGTGGGAGGAGGGTTTTTCCTCCCCACCGCCAACCTTCAGAACAGCCTTCTGAATGTTGGCGGTGGGGAGGAAAGCCCTCCTCCCACCGCAAGCCTTCAGGACAGGTCCGGGAACAGAGGAGAAGGCGCGCAGCGATTCTCCTCTGTTCCCGGGGCTTGCGGTGGGAGGAAGGTTTTCCTCTCCACTGCCAACATTCAGAAGGCTGTTCTGAAGGCTGGCGGTGGGAAGAAAAGCCCTTCTCCCGCCTCCAGCCTTCAGAAGAGTTCCCCGCAGGGCCCCCCAAGCTGTGAATGTCTGCCCCGCGCGAGGGGCGCTCTGCTTAAGAGCGCCCCTCGTGCGGGGCAGCAGGCTGCTACCCGCAGCTTGGAGAGCCCTGCGGGGAAGTCCTGCAGGGCTCCCCAAGCTGCAGATGTCTGCCCCGCGCGAGGGGCGCTCTGCTTCAGAGCGTCCCTCGCACCGGGCAGCAGGCTGCTATCCGCAGCCTAGGCAGCCCTGCAGGAACTCTTCTGAAGGCTGGCGGCGGGAGAAGGGCTTTTCTTCCCACCGCCAGCCTTCAGAAGGCTGTTCTGAAGGCTGGCGGTGGGGAGAAAAGTCCTTCTCCCCCCGCCAGCCTTCAGAAGAGGTCCGGGGACAGACTGTCCCCGGATCTGGTCTGAAGGCGGTCTCCCTAGGAACACATTAATTGATTTTCAATGCATTCCTATGGGAAACCGTGCTTCGCAAGACGAAAAACTCGCAAGAAGAAAAAAACTTGCGGAACGAATTAATTTCGTCTTGCGAGGCACCACTGTATCTAATTCAACACATCACATTAAATGTAGTGAACATCAGGTGAGATGACAGAATAAAGAAAAGCCTACTAACAGCCTGCTTATATTCTTTAACTCTGGAAGCAGTTGAGATTTCACCTCTATTTAAGTTCATGAATACTTAATGAATCTTACAGGTTGTGTCAACCTAAAGAATCAATGAACAAACAGGGGATGGGCAGCTGACCAGGCCAAAAAAGCTGTGACCAACAGACCAATCAAATATTGCCAAATTGGAATTGAATTTAAAGCATTAACTTATTTTATTTTAATCAAAGGGTTTTGCACTTATGTTAATTACAAAAACAAAATTAAGCTACTGCTATTGTGAAACAATGACTTCAAATTTAAAAAAAATTGTAATGAACTAACACTCGGGACGTGGGTGGCGCTGTGGGTTAAATCACAGAGCCTAGGGCTTGCCGATCAGAAGGTCGGCGGTTCGAATCCCTGCGACGGGGTGAGCTCCTGTTGCTCGGTCCCTGCTTCTGCCAACCTAGCAGTTCGAAAGCACGTCAAAGTGCAAGTAAATAAATAGGTACCGCTCCAGCGGGAAGGTAAACGGCGTTTCCGTGCGTTGCTCTGGTTCGCCAAAAGTGGCTCAGTCATGCTGGCCACATGACCCAGAAGCTGTACACCGGCTCCCTCAGCCAATAAAGCGAGATGTGCGCCGCGGCCCCAGAGTCGGTCACGACTGGACCTAATGGTCAGGGGCCCCTTTACCTTTAACTTAACAGTGGATGTTAAGATTTCTATTAATGTATTTCATACAGATGTCAGTTTTGTATGGATACCTATTTTGACATCTGGAGGACTTAAATATTTAACTTAAGATGCATGTATTGGAAGGGGCCACTAGGGGCGCATCAGAAGATGGCTGACAATAACATCTCTCTGACCCACACGAGGTAATTTGGAGGCTCTGATGGGAGTAATAGCCTCCCTACCCCCCCAGGATTGTGGGGGGGGGCCTGCCTTTGCCTGCTGTGCCCTATACCACCCCCGAATTTGAGGGGATGGGGGCACTAGGCAGAATGCCCTTCTGTGGATATCGGCGCTCCTGGACGCTGCCTCTGATCCGCTCCTCTAGCTGCAAGAACTTCAAAAGAAACGATTAGGATGAAGCAAATGCACATATTTCAAGGAAGGAGGGGGAGTAAAGACTGCTAACAGAAGAGATCTCTGATAAACGAGACGAGTAGGAAGAACAAGAATTAACCAGATGAAGACACACCAAGACTCGGTATGGCAAAAGGACTGGATGGGGGAGGGGAAAAAAACTTTCCTTTCTTTCCTCTATGTGATTAAACAAGAATCCCCCCCCCCCACAAGTCAGAAATGTCGTTTGAAGGACTTAAGCTGTGGATTTATGTCTGTGTGGAGATAAACTTTCTAACCAAAGCATGTTTTAAGAAGAGCGTGGAATGTATAAGGGCTTTGGAATGACGCAATTAAAAATACTGTCACCATATTGGGAAGTTCTGTCGGAGGACTTAAGTCTGGGAGGAGAAATAGAGAAATAGAGCTGTTTTTATACTGTGGGTGAAACTTATCAGAGGGACTTAAGAACAACAGTTCTGTGATTAATGATGGAAAGAGCGATGTTATCTATGAATGCGAGGATATATGGAAACCATCTCGATTTGAGGATTGGATGAACGGAAAATTCACACAGGATTATTATTGGTGTTTATCGGCTTAAGGAGATTATCAGAAGAGATCATAAAGAAAAAAGAGAAAATATACGAACAAGATGAGATGCGGAAACAGCAAGATAAGACTAGATAGAATTATGAACTTTTGCTTTCGTAGATTTTCACGGGTACAGGAATGCAGGTTTTGGTGTCCTCGGGTGTCTTCCCGTGTAAAAGTTGGGGTGTCTAGGCGACGTTTCGACGAGGTCTCACTCGTCATCTTCAGGCTGGTGCTGTACAGTACAGCCATCTTCTCAGGAAAACTCTTCACAAAGTTCAAGAGGTCAAGACACAAAGACTTTAACAACTAATCCACACCTAATGACCCACCTAAGTGGTACTCAGGATATCACTCAAGAAATCACTCAAGATATCTCTCAAGCAATTAAGGAACAAAAGAAGAAAAGGCACACTAGCCTGGGAACTTCCTCTCTGCCCAGAACATTGGAGGCTATACACCACACCCCCTCTACAGTATTTATAGGAACTCAAACACTGAGATCCTGCTCTGTTCCAGTAACAAGAAGCCGAAAGCACCAGCCTGAAGATGACGAGTGAGACCTCGTCGAAACGTCGCCTAGACACCCCAACTTTTACACGGGAAGACACCCGAGGACACCAAAACCTGCAATTATGAACTTTGTTTGGACTGATTCGGACATTAACGCAGTAGCAAGAAGATGATCAGAATCCCCCTTCGGATCTTGAAATATGGGTCCCCTCAACAAAATTTAAAATTCGGCTTTGTAATTCGGAATTTATGTGATGTGATTTGATTTGATTGGTCGGTTAATAAAAATTATTTATTAAAAAAAATATGCATGTATTGATAGTTACTGTAACCGTAACATGAACTGATAGTGTTTCTTGGTTACTATTAGTATTATTCAATGCATATATATTCTTCGCCTTCCCTTCTTTGTTAAAATTGCATATATATTTTTTAAAATGTTTCCTATAAATGTGAATGATTGGCTGAACAGTTCTTCCATTTGGCTTTTATCTTGACAGACTAGGTCAGTCTACAGATACATTTTTTAAAGCAAATTAAAATAGAAAAAAGAAGGGAAGTAACAGCAACTATTACAAAACAAAAGCCATTTTAAAAGGCACATGCTAAATAGGCAGCATAACAATTCTTAAAGCATTATCATGATTTCTTTGAAAATATGACAGGCAAATAATATGTGGTCAATAGCTAATATATGAGCAGTCCATTGCCTGGCATGGCAACCTAGTACAGATTTGAGAATTGTGAAACTTAAGTATAAGGTCTGAGTTTTGAATTTAACACAGAAATAAATCATGCTTCAAGGAGACGAATGACAATGTTTTTTACACACATTTCAAAAAAGCAACCCATGTCTTATATTTCCACAATTCATGCTTCTCTTTTCTTTCTTTTTTTTTTTTTTTTACACATCATGTTAGCTTAGTTTGTCAGCAACTTATAACTGTCAGGTAACTTTTGAACATCATAGCCAAGACAGATTAGCATTCATGCCTGTGCAAAGCTCTACACCTGCAGAAGGTTCTTATTTTTTTTATTTTTCCATGCAAGGCAATTACTGGGTTGGGGCAATGATAAATACTAGAAACAAGCATCTCTCACTCTAAGAAAATGGGAAACGCTGATGCATGAATTCTAGATTACAGTTTATATTCCAATTGGATATAATGAATCCAGTTGTGATGCCAAGAGAACAAAGCTCTGCTACCATTTTTCTAGCTCCTCCACACAATTCTGAAGAGTTTCATTTGGAGGTTGAGCCTCATGCAGAAATGGCCAGACAAAGCACAGTAGGTTGTAACTACACCCAGCTTTTGTGCGGAAACACTTCCACTGATCTAGACAAGGGGTGATGCCAGGAGATATTCAGCTAAAGTCACCTCCTGAGACTGTATGGCATCAACCCTATTCCAGGCATCTGGCCTCATCACTCAGTTACCAAATTGGTTAGGAGAATCTCAATTAGCAAAGGGCACTTTACACTAAGGACCAGGCCAACGAGAAGCCAAATGATACCTTTTGTTAACTGGTAGAAGACTATCGTCTTTCCTGTGTTTGGAAGCACCATTCCAGGACCATCCTTTGATACCTCAAGCATCTATTTGCTCTGATTTATAACTCCTTGTATGGCCAGGATTCCCCAGAGTTCTCACCCATCCTCCACAAGTTCAAAAACTTCTTTCTTGACAGATCACAAATGGGGAAGTTGAGTATTGAACTAATTTTATAATGAATTGATTTTAGAATGCTGTATTATTTTATTGTTGTTAGCCGCTCTGAGCCCGGCTTCGGCTGGGGAGGGCGGGATATGAATAAAATATTATTATTATTATTATTATTATTATTATTATTATTATTATTATTTCTTCCCTACTTTTAACTTTTATTCTTTCCAAGTGTTCTGTTGACAGCAGCTCCCCTCCCTCCCTTCAAAGCCAAAAGACACACGACAGACATATCAGTCAACACACACCCCTCCTCTCCCCACCCCACCATCTTTCTGGGAAACATCATGGTTAAACATTTAATTGCTACATTGTTATATTTTCTCAACAAAACCTCAATTAAAAAAACAACAACTAAATTGTCTCCATTGCTACTCTAGTACCTTCCAAGAGCATTCATCTACTCATAGTAACTTATATTAATGTTACCTATTCTCAGATCTTTGTTCGTTATGACAAAGGATGCTAATTACCAGACTGCTAGTTATTAGACCAGCCCTACCAGACCCCATCAGCCTGTCCTCCAGGACAAGAGTCCTGGTCAGATTGGGAAGTTGCTCCCCTGCACATCATTTAAACCAAATTTCCCTAAGCATTCATATTCCAGAAGGACTTGTTTCCAAAATATGTTTTACAGTTATGTGTCCTGAGCAAGTGCAGTAGCAAATGTTTATTTTAAAGAACTTCATCATAAATTATGTCCCTCCCACAAACTTCATACAAATTAGGCAAACTGATGGATTAGTCTTCCCTTGAACATGAAAACCAAAAGCCAAAATATTTCCATGACTTATGCGTCAACTGCTAATTTTGTGAATTTAGCAAGTCTAAAGCCTCTGAAGTACTGAGATATAACAATTTCTTAATGTAGAAAATACTGGTTTTCAATCTGGATGACCCATAGAAAAATAAATACATGAAAGAAAACAAGAAACCTGGGCAAATTAGATTCAACTTTTAAAAAATGTTTTCTTCTTCCGTTTATGCAAGTTACAATGAATCAGCTACATTGTGTCCACCTGCTGCAAATTTAAGAGGGTATAAAACTGTACCTCTTTCTATCAATCTGCTCCATAAATGTTATTAAAAAAACCAAAAATCTTTTTAAAGCCATAGGAAAGAGAAGTGTTGTGTAAGCATGACTATAAAATATTAGTATACCTGGAAGGTGTTTGGAACATTTACTGCCGATTTGATAGTTCTACTCATGGAAATCTTACATTAACTTAACCAATGCAAAACCATAAACGTTAGACTCCCAAATTGTCTGTAGCTCTAGAGATGCACGTTGATTCATTTAACAGAAAAGCTCTGCTGCAAAGCCTTCTTGCATTGGGGAAGATATACAGATGGCGCTGGAGGCGGAATGGGGAGCAGTGGCAATGGGGTGTCAACAGAATCCTATGCTCCTACTTCAAAGATCATACTTGTGCAATCCTAAGGTAGTTTTAGTAATTTAATTTTCGCATGTTTTCAAGTAGGGTTAAACATTTTTCTTCATTTTTCTGTTTTATCTTTTGTAAACTGTTTTGAGGTGTATTAATTTTGTGAAAATAAAGTAAACATCATCTTAATGTTACATCAACCAAAGATGTGATGTAGATTGGTGTTAGAAACTCAGATATATAAGCTAGGTGCAAAATGGCTCCTTAAACTGGGTTACAGTTGCCAAAACAGAATGCCTAGTTGCCATTTTGAAAGTTGTATTTTTCAATATGACTTTTTCCTTCCTGAAATTGCTTCTGATTGTGCAGATAAAATATAACTGAGGGTGGATGGTGGCACCATTGCAGAGATATAGGGAAATTGTCCGTTAGTGCTCTTCTGTGAACTTCTAGAGCAATTGTGCTTCGAAGCACACAAAATATCATTTATGACTATATTCTGCTGGTAGAAGAGCTGGCATCACAGCACCGTCAGATCAGCCTACTACTTGGCTGTGATTTGAAGTATGCTTTAAACAACCAAAATTCAGAGGACAAGAGCTGATATTTCAGATCACACCTGTTTTCTTCAGTGAGGAAAGAAATAAAGCAGTAAGTTGTTCTCTTTAGACCCTCAGTTAACGCAGCCCGAAGCACAAACACTGAGAGTAAGTAGAGGAAAGTCTTTCGATGATTAATGTTTTATTATGTTTTTATATATGTTGGAAGCTGCCCAGATTTTATATATGTTGGAAGCTGCTGGGGCAACCCAGTCAGATGGGCAGGGTACAAATAATAAAATTAGTAGTAGTAGTAGGGGGGGGTGAGGGATCAACATGATAAATGTTACATTTTAAAGAGATTAGGATGCGGGTGGTGCTGTGGTCTAAACTACAGAGTCTAGGGCTTACTGATCAGAAGGTCGGCAGTTCGAATCCCCGCAACAGTGTGAGCTCCCGTTGCTCGGTCCCTGCTCCTGCCAACCTAGCAGTTCGAAAGCACGACAAAGTGCAAGTAGATAAATAGGTACCGCTCCAGCGGGAAGGTAAACGGCATTTCCGTGCGCTGCTCTGGTTTCGCCAGAAGTGGCTTAGTCATGCTGGCCACATGACCTGGAAAAAGTGTTTGCGGACAAATGTCGGCTTCCTCAGCCGGTAAAGCGAGATGAGTGCCGCAACCCCAGAGTTGTCTACGACTGGACATAATGGTCAGGGGTCCCTTTACCTTTACCTTTTTACAATCCATTGTATGTTTTCTAATGGGTAAATCACATTCTACACAGTTTTATTTTACATAAACAGGACTGGACTGCAATTCTCCTTTCAAATTATGACAACCAATCATTGAACACAGACATTGATCTTCCTAACAGAAATGTATACATATTTAAGAACTACATAGAAGAATAGTCCACAGATTAGTAGTTTGCTGAATTATGTAGGAACATAGAACAACTGTAAAAAAAAATCACTTAGTATATTGCATGACACAGTTACGTTTATCACACAAATGTAAGAATATAATCTCTGGGCAAATTGTGCATATTGACAGCAGCATAAAAATAAGTCAAAGTCCTGCAGCTGCCGATTTTATGTGCACAGAACCTATACTATTTAGACATTCTGTTTAGTATTTAGTTAGTTAGCGCCCCCTACCCTAGTCTAATGGATTCAGCGTACACTACGCAAAAAATAATCGTAAAACCAAACTTTTCACCACCCCCCCCAAAGCCTGCGGGCTCACAAAGGTGTGAACCTGGCCACACACTCCACCTTCCCATCTTACAATTGAAGTGTGCTTTAGTATATAAACTTTAATAGGATACACACATTAGATGGTGAAAGAGTAACAATGACAAATTAGCCTACATATTTTGCTCTCAGGCCAAAAATCAACAACCCACCCACCCACTGAAGAATAACCACCACTTCAAAAGACACTGTGTGGAAATTTGACCTGTAAATTTAGTTTATAGTTTGACTTTAACCAATACTCGGAGCAATATATGTTCAGAGTGGCTGTCATTAATTTTATATCAAAATGAATGTTAATAAAAGTAGTACTGTTCTTTGCTTTATAAAGCAAATTACTAGGATCACCTCTACCTGCATAGACTGAAACACTGCTAAATTACATTTCTAATGCACACATGCACACTCCTTTTTATTAAAAACAACCACCTCCTAAGAGGATTAGGGCTTTTTTTAAAGTATAAGAATGTGCTCCGAAAAGTGTGAGACTAATAAAACATTCAGCCAAGTAAAATGCTTCCCAAAGAAAAGTAAAACATAAGATTACATTTTGCTAATTAAAAATGCAGATGATGCCATTGCCACATGCTTTTGGCAGTCCTTTTGTTAGCCACTGGAAGTCCCAACACAATACATGAGAAATAAAAGTGACACCTGTTTCAAGCAACCATCTGTCCCTCACCAGCTGAAGAAACCGGAGTCTTTCCACCTAATCTTAGATCTTCAAAATACCGAGCTACACTGCACCTGGGAACCCTTGCACAAATACTGCTCACATCCACCAGTGCTTAAATCCCATAAATAATGCCATCAACTGATTAATGTACATGTTGGGAAAACATTACTTTTGAATGTAAACATGCAGTTTTCTCCCTTTATTCTTAGATAAGATGAATAGCATCATTCATAACTAAAAATTACACTTTGGGGTACTTAAAGTAAGCCTTTATTCCTCTGACAAAGAACCCAGCTTTAAAAAAACCAACAACAGCATGCTATCTTCTTAATAATCAGTTTGAAAGTTTGTTTTAGTTCCATCAATATTTCTGATTAATTTATAACTTGTCAGATTAAATGCAAGAGAATTTCCCTCAAAATTAGCATTGAAAATAAGTATCTTAAATACTTTAAAAGCTTGTTCTTTTTGTTTGTTTCATATCAGTCTGCTGCTGTTAAAACTCATTTCTGATCGTAACTCCACAGTTAAAATATGGCAATGGCAAATTGAAAGTGGAAAAAGAACAACTTTAATAACGATCTCCAAAGCTACCAATTATCCATATCAGAGAAGAGACCTTATTTTAACATTTCCTCCATTTTGAAAAGTCTGCTTTCTATCACCTGTACTGTAGGTCTTAGATAATATTTCTTTCCCTATCCTCAAACATGTAGGGAACTTTTCTGCCACATTCCCTTGGAGATATTCTGGGGGCAACACACCAGTGGTTGGTCAGAGCCAGAATTGTGGGATTTATTTGAAGGAATCATTCCATTAGTTCATAATTAAAACTACTTTTTGAAACAAACAGTATTAAAAAGATGTTCTGCTAGTTGTTCACCAGAATTAAATGACGGCTTCATTTCTTCCCCCTTTAATAGAAGGCTGTGGAATTCAGAACACAAGAACAGGGATGCAAGGATGAGAAAGGAACCGGAGTCTGATAGCTCTTGGGACCATTTAAAATGAGGCTGAGGAACACATGTAGCCGCCAAGGTCAGAGGTCTCCCACGCCCACTGTAGGCAATCAGGTCTTGGGCTTTTGGGTTCATTCCTCCACCTTGCCCTCTCTGCACACACAGGACACAAACACTTGAAACGGGAGACACCACAAATGGTTGAACACAAGATGTGATAAAATCATAGAACTGTAGAGCTGAAAGGGACCACAAGGGTCATCTACTTCACCCTCCCCCCTGCAATGCAGTAATCTTTTGCGCAACGTGGGGCTTGAACCCACGACACTGAGATTAAGAGTCTCTTACTCTACCAGCTGAGCTATCCCAGCTGAGACAAGGGAGGGGGGAAATGATCCCAGTTTGGTATCCTGCCTTTGACAGCCTTTAAACTAGTTTCCCAGTTCAGACCTCACAGGAAACTGTGGTTTAAACAAACCAGGAAAGGTTCAGTGAAGTTGGATACACAAGGGAAGAGATCATTATAGCTCAGCCAAGCCAATGTGTTTGATGAAGGTCATATTTTAAATTTTCAGAGATTATAACCATATGTAAATGTGTTTGTATCATATTAGCAAATTATTTTGGACCAGGATTTATTTTATTTTATTTTTTATTTCATCCACCTTTCCTTCAAGTTGCTAAGGGGGCATATTTGATTCTCTTACCTTCCCCATTTAATCCTCATAACCATGTGAAGTAGATTAGGCTAAAAGACAGCGAAAGACCTATTGTCACCCAGTGAGCTTCATACCTGAGTGAGGATCTGAACCCTAATTTCCCATGTTATTTCTATACCACACTAGCATTCCCTCCCGTGCAATCTAGAATATTTCATTTTATTTTGGCAGGTAGGGAGGCTAACATTCACTCTGTTCCACCACAAAGCAGTGATCTAAATAGTTCTAGCCTCCCGTGTTTTAACTCAGAGACATGTATATATAATTTCCCTCTTCAGAATTACTTCTCCCAGTTCACACAATTCAATTTTCACTTCCTAATGATGAACCAGAAGAACTCACTTGTGACTGTAATCAAATACTGCAACTCCACAGCAATTGAGAACTTTTAAAGATCAAGTCTATGGTAGCAGACTACAGGAATTGTAAGATTTCCAGGAAAAGCAGCACAAACAGCCTATATAACTTCCAAGACATTCAAATTCAGTCACAGATAGTTCTAGAATAGTAGACTTTATACTTCCATGATTCCACAAATGTTAAGAGTGGAACAGGTGAATCTTACCAGCCTTATTTTGAGTTTCTAAAGTAACATTGTGAAATGTTGACCCTCTGGTGGCAGATTGAAAAGGGAATGAAAACCACAGCAAATATCAAAATTGAGGTGTTATATAACAGCCTGAGAATTCATTAAAACTTTTGCTAAATTTCAGCTGCTGACACTGATAGTTTGGCAAAGGTGACCTGCTCTTAGCATGTTTTTACGCATGATCCTTCCAAAGCTTAGAACTTACCAAGTAGAATAATGATTCAAGTTACCTTAAAGTTTAGGAACATTAGAGATGGGATGTGGGCCACTTGGTGGACTTCAAAGTCAAGTGGGGGACCCTTCCAGAAGAGGTCAAGTCCTTAAGTTATGATTTTGCAGCTGTCATTCCAAACATGCACAAGACTGGACTATGTAACAAGTTGGCTCAGTTTAAAATAAATAAATTCTTAGAATTTATAAGCATAACAAGTTTGATGTTTTGATAAGAGTAAATTAGTTAATCACTTTGCTGGTTTAACTTGTAGGTAAACATGTACAAAGTTGCATTTGGGAGACTAAAATAAGGTTTGCAAGGGATTGGCTGTCAAAATTAAAATTTGGAATTTATACACCAAAACAATTTGTTGTGAAACACTGATAGAACTGTGTTCTGTATCTAGGAAAGAAGTTACGATAATCAGAATTTAGAATTTAAAAGCATATTAAGAACTGATATAGCACTGGCTCCTTTTACGTGTGTCAACTGCAGAGAAAAACAATTTAGGATAGAAGTCCAAGGCAGAACATGTATGCAGGGAAGCTAAACTGTAAGCAAGCACAATAAGTGTGTTTACTCTTTACATGTTGCAGAAGTTAAGATTAGGCACGTAAAATAATAATTTCTTTCTTTCTCTTTTTCCTTCTTTTGGTGCATGATTAAATTTTTAACTTTCTTACCTCTTCTGATTTTGAGTTCATAACTCTATTGTTTGTTTGTTTTTTTAAAAAAGAAGGAGCAGGGAGCAGGAAGGGGTAGGTCTAACAATGAACTACCAAAAGTGATTATTCAGACAATGGCAGTTCAGTTCTGTGTTTAGCCATGACACACTCCATTATTATTATTATTATTATTATTATTATTATTATTATCATCATCATCATCATCACCACCACCACCACCACCACCACCAGCATTTACTAGATGAAGACCAAGTTGGTATCTTTATTTAGCTATCAAGATCTCTTGGACTTGTTTGAGTCCATTCATTGTCGGTCCAACCTCCTACAGGCACTTAGCACAATCCCCACACGTAGAGCTGAGTACTTCACAATCAATCTGTTGCACACATACAATCCCACTCACTCCCCCTCTTTCGACATCCTCCTAGTTTCATTAGCTTTACACCTCCTCAGTATGGTGGCAATCAGTGTTCTTTTGAGAACAGATTTTACTCAAGAAGAGTCAATCTGGCCCTAAGCATATGTAGCAATATACCTTGCATTTACTTAATTGGCTGATTTAAAACTGAAATTCGAGTCTTAACTAAAATCTCATATTGTTATGAACACAGGTTGTATTCCATCAGAATCCTTGCACAAGCAGAATAGACCTCTGCCAGCACAACAGTACTTCCCCTTCCACTCCTTCCACCCTCCCATATCTGCTCCAGATTTGTACAATGTTGGATTATAATGACCATGACTGTTTCATCAAACAAGGAAAAGTTAAAATCCCTTAAATTTTCTACATTTATTTATTTATTTATACTATTTAATCCAGTAGAAATGGTAGACGGCACGTTACAGGAGCAAAAAATGATAACAAACAGGACAGCACTTCAGATGATAAACATTAAACTGTTGCATCCTGAACAGTTTCAAAAGATTTTTTTGAACCTTATAAAGTCCACCACATAGACTATTTATGCCAAATTTAATGTGACTAGAACCACTTGATTTAAAGTGGTTACCTTAAGGTTTCATAATGGTAGGGTGCTGTTTGATGCCTCTCCCTGACCTATAACGAGTGCTCTCAGGCTTGTATATTATACAAGATTATTCTACTTTATTCTACCTTTTTGAGTAGTACCTTGTATTTAACGAAACACTAACATTTCCGGTAATTCAATCACACTGTTAATCCTTTTTGAAAATTTATAACTTGGCATTTACATGACGACTTTTTTCCCAGGCTCAAGGTGACTTTTAGCCATCTTTAGCCGAGAGCCACATACCTTGTCAATCATTTCACTAGCTTTGCAAGTCATAGCCCAAAAATACACTTACATTTACTATACGCAAACATACTCATGCAAAATATCTGATGCACACCAAGAGCTGTAGGAGGTGGTTAAGAGGAAGATTTTGTAAACTGCCTTGGGAATGCTGGTTGACCATTGAGGGAGAAAATTTATCTGTTATTACTAATTATTGTATAACTGATTTGTTATCCAATACAAAAAGTCTCTAGGCAACTAACATATACAATTTTAAAACCCATCACATTTAACAAAAAGAGAATTATAAAAAACACAGAGAAACCAACAATAAGCATGATGATCATATTCCCTCCAAAGCCTGTGAAAAATATAAATTTGGGGGAAAAACTCTAATTTACAAAAGCACCCCAACATGCAGAAAATTCCTACTCATCTTAGGTGACAAATAAAGTGACTTTTTCTACCATAGGTTTGATGCATGTTCAGCCCAATGTAAGCTCAGCAAACTTTAAAATGTATGCATGCACAACTTGCATTGGCTTTTCACATGAATACATGTCAGTTATTCACTAGACTATATTGACTTCACAAAATAGCAGTGTTCCAGAATTAAGTGTCCATGTGAATCCAAAGATATAGCAGATAGGATAATAATGTAAACTTTCTCTCATAATCATTGTCAAGTAAAAGATAATTTAAACACAGCAAAGTCTAGGAGAATATTCCTACTTTAGTGCTTGAGTATGCAGTTCTGCAAGCCAATTATACATTAGTTGGGTGGTGCTGGAACAATTAAGTATTAGTCTATCCTATGCTCCAAATTACAACAAATCTTTAGGATCAGGCTTTTAAGACTCCTACCTTGCTTTTTATTTATACCACATGGAAAAATCCATTTAAAATATTGTGAACATGAAGAGAGCACCAGTGCCTAAAATCCAAAGTTTTAATGAGGTTATAACACCAGATGAATTTAAATCCATCCTTAATCACACTTTTTCAGCTATGTACTCTAGGCTGCACGTATTTTTAAAAATACCAACTGTTCTTGTCAGGACCGGCTAGCATAACATCTGCTATTCTGCTGGATAAGTCATTAGGAATATACAAAAGTATAATGAATATACAGGAACAATTTTTTAAAAGTAAGTAGAAAACAATGTGTTAAATAGTACTTGCAAAAGAAATGGGGCGGGCAATAACAGAATCAGCATAATCAGGCACTAAATGTTCATATAGTTTCTCAACAAGAAGGCCTAAAATGCCTACTAACATTCTTTTTCCTGCCCAAACGAGCAGCTCCCAAAAATCAAACTCACTTATGAGAGATCAGTAACCAGTCTGCAGTCCAATGTACCTTTAGGCATCATGGTAGTGGTACAGAGCTTCACACAGAGAGGGATTTTCCATTCTCGTCCATAAAGACAAAATACTATACCCCTGATGTACGCAACTGCACACAGAGCATTTCTCACCCCTAGAACAGAGTTTTAAATACTGCTGCTCCCCAATTATGCTAAAGGGTTTCTTTACAGACACCATGATCATATCAGAAATGTACCTGCAACTTGCTGCCTTTCTAGATGCATGATCTCACAAATAGCACATTCACAATATAAACATTAACAAAGAAATAACAAGACTACAGCAAGATAAATTTAAGTTAGGCGTCTGGAGAAAAACATCAAAAACTATTCAGCGATGGAGTAAGATACTTGGACAGCTTAAACAATCCTCTTGGAGATTTCTAAGTTGGACATTTTTATTTTTGAAATGCTCAAAGTATAGTTTATCCTATTTCTTTTCAGAATGCTAATCTAATGAATATTATTATTTAATCAAAATTATTTATTTAAATCATAAAAGTGATTTTAAGCGGCTTACACAAGGGCTGTCACATTCCTGCAATGAATGTATGACTTGTCTCTTAAATTATTCAGAAGTGACTGTCCCATAAAAACCAGACCCCACTTATTTTGTCCTATTGCAGATGTCCCTTGGCGCATTCCCATCCCACAGTTGTTTTATGGCTCTTTCTTCCTCACCACAGGACAGGTCTACATGCCACAGGAACTTATCTCCATTAGGCTTCCAGGAGAAGGAGGAAGTGAAAACGCTATAGGAAGCCAGGAGAAAGGTCTTCCACTTTCACTGGCCCAACAGATACTACTAACTGAACTCCACCACTCAGCATTCCTAGCTACTGCCACAGACTGGGCCTGAAGGCAGCTGGAGTCCAATAACGGCAGAGCTACAAGTCCACCACCCCTGCAGCAGCAGCTTCCTTCTTGTAGATGGTGACAACCAAGACCCAAATCATATTTACAATGTGTATTTCAGTAACTATTTGGTATCCTGTGGAAGGGGACTGTATCACTTCCAGCAGGCTCCAGCACAGGTGAAGATCTAAGAAGAGGCTAACAAGATATGGGAAGATCAATGACCTTGGCTTACACAAAGGAGCAGCAACTTTTTGCTGCTGCTGCTCCTCCTCGCACGTACACACACACACACAGACCCCTTCCACCCAAGTGAAGTCCTAAACAGTAGTTGCAGAACTGAGGTTTGAGGGAAACGTTGAGTATTCCTTACATGGGAAGAGCAATCACTCTCTGAGTAAGCAAGATTCAACTGTTTCCCCCAAGGTTTGAAGTTACAGCTGGTGACCCATATGGATGCAGTGGTTCCTCTTTAGTGTGAGGCACTTCCGTAAACTACCCACTTTCTATCAGCCTTCTCCATTCAAGCTGAACCAAGGGGAAAGTGATGCTGCTCCCCTCCACAAAATTCCACAGCAAGCCAAGGATTACTTGAATACAGTGTTAACTGTATGCGCAAATCAGGTGCTACACGATGCTAAAGAAAGGGCAAGAACTGTTTGCATGTCAGATGTATACACATGATAAAGAGTACAAAAGAGAGGGAATGTACTTGTGTGCATGTATGTATAATATATATGTAAGAGGGGGTAGGGGATATGCCTACATGTGAGACTATACAAATGCACCCTTATGTGCAATTCCTAGTAACTGAACATTGGCTATGCAGCCCCAGAAGAGTTTTTCCAGTTTTATAATAATATTAATAATTTATTATTTAAACCACGCTCATCTGGCTGGGTTTTCCCAGCCACCCTGGGAGGCTTCCAACAAAATATTAAAATACAGTAGTCTGTTAAACATTAAAAGCTTCCCTAATCAGGGATGCCTTCAGATGTCTTCTAAAAGTCTGGTAGTTGTTCTTCTCTTTGACATCTGGTGGGAGGGCGTTCCACAGGGCAGGTGCCACTACCATGAAGGCCCTCTGCCTGGTTCCCTGTAACTTGGCTTCTCGCAGTGAGGGAACCACCAGAAGGCCCTCAGCGCTGGACCTCAGTGTCCAGGCTGAACGATGGGGGTGCTGACACTCCTTCAGTTTCAGTTCTACTTAATAATATGTAGACATCCATATCACAACCATGTAGTATACAAACACGGCAGTAAATAAAAACATGGATCTTTGCTATAATAGTGGGTAAACATTACACTTCTCTTGGAAAGGGGGTATTTATACCCTCAAATAGGTGCAAGCATCAGATAAGCAAGGAAACGTGGGCCATTGGTGGGAGTACTAAATTTGGTTGGAAGCTGCAGCTCTCGTTAGTTAGGAAATTGGGAAATTGGAATAAGAACAAAAACATGGATTTAATGTATGTTCAGATGTTTGTCTTTTGAACTATCATCTCATGAAATGCCCTTAGCTCTTGGGATAGGATAGAACAAAAACTGTACACAGTATCTCAAGAAGCACAGGAAGAACAAAAACTAATTTGTTTTATAAATACACAAGATAAATAAATTAAAATTGATACACACTCAGGGGTATGCTGGTCATGCGGGGGGGGGGGTCAAGGAAGAAGGTTCCCTTTTTAAAAAATCATAGGAGGAAAGGGCATTTCTGATTCACAATGCCATAGATTTGACTCTTGAGCAGGCAAACAAATCTACTCTGCCTCCTAGGGATCAACTCAGTAAGTATCAGAGCACCAATTCTGGTATCTTATACCTAACAGTGATACCACAGGAATTATATATGGCTAAGAGTAATTTAGCAACATTTGTGAACCGAAGTAGCAGTAACAAGAATGGCTACTGAACCTGTCATTAGAAGACACAAATATTCCATTCCCTCCCCCTCCCCCCAAAAAACAACCCTAATCTGTTTAGTTGGGGGATTGTAGTGGGTGGGGAAAGGGTTCCCTCCTTGAACTATCAGATCATAAGGTATCTTACTAAACTTTCCAGACTAGACAAATATGCTATCCTATTGCTTTCTGCCTTTGGAAGACTAATCTCGCTGATCAAGGACTGCACTGTTGTATTAAATGTGCTAGAGAGAAGACAATCATCAGATCCGTTTCCTAGCTATAAACATCTAAAATAAGACAACAGGTGGATGCAACCAATAGGAGGAATGAAGAAAATCACTGTCACCCTGAAAGACTATAAACAGGTAAACTATATTCTGAAGTGGCTTTATCTTCTGCACAAACAAAATAATTGTATTCAATATTCAAATGTTAATGTGTAATAGGAGAATGATGTATTGCTTCTCCTGTTCAATCTTCATTGAATTATCATGTACCTTTAGTATAGAAGGTGTAAGATATGTTTATGGAATAAAACTATGTGGCACACAAATAGTCAGAAAATAGTCCCAGCTTTACCAAAGCATCAATTATCTAACCTAATCTGCTCTGCACTTGACAATTCAAGGAATAATAGACACTGCCACATTCTTCAGGGGTTGCTCTGTCAAATAAATCAATATCTTTCTGTTGGCACTGCTACAAACAACAACCAGTTCCATGCAGGTTTCACAAATGAGAGGAATAACAATTATTAACAATTAAATTAGGGTTCTTTATAAAGAATCAACAAAATTTACAGGACTCCAGTTAAGAAACATTAGCACCTCTCCAAAAATCATAATAATTAAAAGCAGTGAAGTAACAAGACTTTTCATGTCATTAGTATCCATGCAGATCAATCCTATGCATGTTTACACAGAAGTAAGTCCTATTTAACTGAGTTAAATTGAGCATACACATAGGTACAGACGCTTATAATCTAAATAATACATTGACTCCAATGACTAGCATTACTCATTGAAAGGTGATTTGGGGCTATATTAAAAGGGAGTGGGGTCAGGTGCAAAGTAACTGAACATCAACATCAACAAGCAGTCCCACTGAGGAAGAGGCATCACAAATGTTACCTTTTGTCCAGAAAGAAAAAGTGATTACCCTATGCTCTAAGTACTAATCTGCAGATCTTAACTAACAACAAGAAAATGATTAAATACACAGATATTTCAAGTTCAGAAGATTCATAATTCTTTATGGTTGATCAGTTTCAGAATTTGGGGGAATTAAAAAGTTGCAAGTAAAAACAGTAAGATACCACTAAAAACTACATTAATAAAAATTCTAGGTACATGTTTCCCCCCTCTTTAATTCATGCCCATGTTTAATAAGTCTCATAAATAAAATGAAATTTAATTTCTTTACTTGAGTGCCCTCTAATCCCAAAGCACCAGTTAATAAAACATAAAATGCAGATTCTCTACCAGCCACAGGCACACTCCAGGTGGGCAAGCTACAGTATAGCCAAGTTACGCACAGGCAGTCAATTTGGATTAAAACTCGAGCATGCAAAAACTGAATTTCTGCAAGATTTCTCCCACTAAACCTGTGTTTATGTAGCGAGGTGTTTAAAGCAGGAGAGTGATTTGCAGCCCAAGGAGGGTTGTTTGCACGCCAATGACCAAGGCACAGGAGCAACCTGCTCCCCCCAAGGCCCAGAAGAGGTTAAAGAGGCAGCAAGGGGAGGAGGAGGAGGAGGATCAGGAGAGAAAAGTTCACCCAGAGCCTCGCAACCCCGACGGGAGCCCGAGGTCCGCACGCGAGTTCCGAGAGCGCGAGCGGGATCTGGGCTGCTGAATCCGAAGCGAGAGCGCAGCGAGACCCGGAGGGAGATGCGGACCGCCCGCCGCTGCACCTGACTCCCCCCGCGACACCACCATCGCAGCTCCCGAGGATCTCGGCAGGGCAAACAGCAGGCAAGTACCAAAAGGGTTTTTTTTTCCCTGCATTGCTGCCAATGATGATTATTATTGCAAACCCCACGCAGAGTTGTTTAGTTTGTGACCTTACTCCACCCCCCCCCAAAAAATAATAAAACCCCACACCAAGCCGGCAGGTCGAAGCAAACAAAAAGCTCTGCCCCCCCCCGGCGCCCCCTCCCTTCCCCCCTCCAAACTCCTCCGCGGGGGGAGGGGGCGCCGCCGCGAGGAGGACGCCAAGCAGGCCGGGCGGGCGGGGGGGGGCGCCGCCGCCGCGGGGATTTCTCTTCCACGCGCGCGTCGCTCTCGCGGGGCAGCCGGCCTTCGCTTCTCTCCCCCCCCCGCCCCCGGGCAGAGCCAGGCCGGGAAAGGGAGGGGGCGAGGGAGGGGGGCGCGAGCGGCATATTCACCTGGGCTGAGGGGGGCTGCCGGGGCGCCGCCGCTGCTGTGGCCGCTGGCTGTGGTGGTGGTGGCGGTGGTGGTGGGCGAGGCTGAGGCGCCGCGGGGCGAGGAGGAGGAGGAGGAGGACGGGGGTGAGGAGGAGCCGCGGCGGGAGGAGGAGGAGGCGGCGGCGGCGGCGGCGGAGTCGGAGCGGAGCCGTTGTTGTTGGTGGGTAACAGTCGCCAGGACTACGGTGACTATGGCGCCTGGCTCTCAAGGCAACCGTTGCTATAACTCACAAAAGGGAGAGAGACACAGAGAGGGAGGAGACCAGCAGGCGCCGGCCCAGCCTCGCGCGCCGGAAGGGGCGGCGCCAAGACCCTGACGGACAGCCCGCCGCCCACTCCCGGGACAGAGACGCGCGCGGGGGAGGGGGGGGGTTCGGCCGGCGCGTCACCGCGCGTGCGCGAGTCAGGCACCCGACGGGAGACCGTTGGCCCGCGCGGCGCTTGGCGCACTCGGCCCGCCCGGCCGCCTTCTCCTCGGCGCGCGCGGGCGCCCCACACGCTCCCCCCCCCCCCGCTCTCCGAGCGCGCGAGCAGGGAGGGGCACGCGACGCCTCGCTCCCGCCCGCCCGCCCGCGTGGGGGAAACCTGGCCGTCGTCACTTCCGGCCCAGGGGGGGGGGCTCGGGAGGAGGCAAGCGCGAGGCCAGGGCGGCGGCGGGTCCCGGATGTACGGCGGCGCGGCTGAGGCGGGAGGCGCCCGGCCGGCAGGAGGAGGAGAAGCGCCAAGTTCGCGCCTCGCCGCTCCGTCCGCGCGCGCTCCCTTGGGGACTGGGGGGGGGGGGAGAGGACGGAGCCCCTTCCAGGTGGGGGGGAGGGGGCGCCTGGCGCTTCCCTCTGAGGGAAGAAGGCCGGCCTGGCCGGGGGGGGGGGCGGAGAACGGCCTTCTCCCCTCTCCACCCCCCCAATGGCAAGAGGCCCCCGGTCGGAGGAACGGGGTGAGAGGCCTCTGGGGCCCCGCCATGGGGGGGGGGGAGAGGAGGGTCCCCGGCGGAGCGAGGTCTCTGGGATCTGCAGTGAAGAAGGGTTCTCTTCGGGAAGCCCCCCCCCCCGGCATAGCTGTCAACTTTCAGATTTGAAAATAAGGGATCAGCAGCCACACCTGTCCCGGGGACAGTCTACGAGATATCTAACAATCCGGGATAGCAGCGGGAAACGGCACCGGAATAAGGGAATTTCCCGCAAAAAAAAGGGAAGGTTGACAGCTATGGAAGGTTTCCAGTCTGAATTTGGGGCTTCCTGTTACCAAAAACTGCTCGGCTACCACGAAATAATGGGATAATACCACGGGACAAATGCATGGCTGTGCACTTAGGCAGGAAGAACCAGATGCTCCAATATCAGATGCATGGGTGTAGCCAAGAAAGGCAGCTGTCATCGGGGAAATAAAATTTGCTTGACTAAGGGAGGTTCTGCCCCCTTAGCATATCTTGGCTGCACCTTGTGATCATAGCTGTCAACTTTCCGATTTGAAAATAAGGGATCAGCAGCCTCACCTGTTCCGGGGACAGTCTACAGGATATCTAACAATCCGGGATAGCAGCGGGAAACGGCACCGGAATAAGGGAATTTCCCGCAAGAAAAGGGAAGGTTGACAGCTATGCCCCTCGGGCAGCCGGTGCAGGAGATGGGCCCCACTGCCCCTCCTAGCCTCCCTGGCCAGCTCAGAGTGGGGCTCCTCCCAGGCCCAGAGGAGCCTTTGCAGCTCCCCGTGAGCTTCCTCCTGTGGCCCTGGCAAAGGGCCCCCTCCCACGAGAGGCCCTAGCAAAGACCCCCCAGGGGGTGGCATGGTCAGCAGGACAGCAGCACCTTGGTTCCCCAACGCCTTAGTTGCCGAACAAATCGGCTCCCAAATGCCGCAACCCCGGAAGTGAGTGTTCTGGGGCAGCCGAACGTCTGGCACGGCTTCCACTTCAGTGCAGGAAGCGCCTGCAGCCAATTGGAAGCCACGCCTTTGTTTTCAAATGGTTTTGGGAGTCGAACGGGCTCCCAGAACAGATCAAGTTCAAGAACCAAGGTCCCACTGTGTTTCCTTTTGATTGTGGGTGGAGGTCCCCAGGTGGGGAGCTGTTCCAGATCTGAAAACTTGGACTCTAAGGGTGTGATGTTGTTAGCCCAGCCAAGACCCTTGGCCATTGGGTTACACGGTAGAGGTTTGCGTTAATGTGTAAGGAGACCTGAGCACCTTTGTGCTGAAGTGGCGCATAGACACCTCTGAAACAAAACTCATTCTGCCACGCAAAAAGAGAAACTGCCATGTCTGTGGTGATTCTTTCTTACCACACAACATAGAAGCCTCCACAGTGCAGCATGTCTACAAGGAACCAGTCTGGTGTCCTAACCAAACTGCAGGAAGGGAGACAAGACTTGCTTGGAATCTGGCAGAATTTTCACGCCTCGGTTGGATACTCCTGCAATATACAGTCCTCAAAAAAGAAATCAAGCTGGAGTAGCTCTTTAATAAAGAAGTTGTAAGCAGGGGCATTATTGATGCCTTGATTTTATACTGTGCTCCAATCTTCTCATCTGACTCAATTCTTGTTCCCCTCTAAAAATGCAATCTAGACATCTGCCCATTTGTTGATTTCCCACTAGATCTCCTTGCCCCTTACAGCTCGGACATCACTCCCCAATAGCAAATACAAAGGCAGTAGGTGGGGGGGAGAGCATTTCCCTCTGCATTGCATTGCATTGCATTGCAGACTGAGGCTCCCAAGAAGTATCTGCCTGGAGCTGAGCTGGCCTCCTCTGCCTGGGAAGATCAGCACCAGCTGCATGGGGACAGCACTCCACGTGGCGCACAGATGTTGCCTTCAGGAAACAGCAGTGATTCTGCCCCACTCCCACCCCCCCAGATTTTTCCTGAAATTATGAGGATATATGTATATTTTTGCCGTTTCCCCCACTAAGTTTCTGATTCTAGCTGTCCTTTTTCAGTTGAATTACCATTGTCTTTTAATCTATTTTTGCATATTGTTGGTGCATACATATGCAATCTATTCTCCCTGTCATCACACCTAGCCAAATATATCATGTGTGATCCTCTGTGACCAGATAGGAGTTGCAGAATATTAAATACACACCACACTGTCAAAGAAATGGACATTTCACCTGTGGAAATGAATGTGTACTTAAAGCCAGGAAGTTGTGCCTGGGTCTCTTGCTGTAGCTCTTAGCTGAGAAGTTATTTCATCATTTCAGTAAACCTGAGTGCAAACCCTTAACTGCAAAAAGAAGCCTTTCATATCATTAGTACCAATGCAGCAATACAGGAAAGGAAATACATGACCATAAAGGGAATTTAAGCATTAAGGGTTGTATCTAAGTTAATGGACCAAAGTTGGTCATGTCCATTAATTTAAATGGGTATAACAGGGCTTATGGGTTAGCAGGGCTAACTTTGGATATAACTATGTTTTCCTTCCAGTTTTGTGGTTCTCTTGAACTTTTGAGGCAAGTAGCTAGGGGAGGAAATATTTAAATTTTAAGAACAATTTCATGTTTGTAGTTTCAGCAAAGCAAACAGAAATTGAGATAAAAGCTTTAATATTAAAATGTTATAATTTCTAGAAGTGCATACAATTAACTCTTGAATGTTACAGTTAAACCTTTTCTCAGATAATACACATTGCTTTTACAAAATAAAATTTATTTTGGAAATTATAGGAATTGTGTGTGTGTGTGCGTGTAAAACACAGGAATTATAGTCTACTTCGCATGCAAGTGTCACAAACCCAGTACGGATACTGGGGTGGCGCTGGGTCTAAACCATCAAGCCACTTGGGCTTGCCAATTATAAGGTCAGCAGTTTGAACCACCGTGACAGGGTGAGCTCCTGTTGCTCTGTCCCTGCTCCTGCCAACCTAGCAGTTTGAAAGCACACCAGTGCAAGTAGATAAATAGTTACTGCTGCGGCGGGAAGGTAAACGGCATTTCTGTGCACTCTGGTTTCCGTCACTGTCCCGTTGTGCCAGAAGCGGTTTAGTCCTGCTGGCCACATGACTTGGGCAGCTGTCTGTGGACATCTCGGACTGAAGCAAGATGAGCACCTCAACCCCGTAGTCACCTGGACTTGACCGTCCAGGGGTCCTTTGCCTTACTGAGGTTTCCTTTTTCTCTTTTCTCCTGCCTTTAAAGTAGTATTTGAAGCCTTGTCCTATATCTGACATTACAGTATAAGACTCGGGAAATGAAAAGCATAGTTAGCAAATCCAGGGAAATTAGCAAATGTAAGAAAATTGGTTTCACTTAAGGGATGCAAATAAATATAGACGCAGGCTTAAACTAGAAAATAAAAGAAATGCTTGCAGACTAGCCTGCTAATAACTTTGATCTGACAGTAGATGTTTGTAAGCCAAGTCCTTTAAAACTCAGAGCGCATTGTTAGGGGCTGGCCTGAGAAGTGAAGTATAATATTGCCATATGTGTTCTTTACTGTAGGTGAGTTTGTGCTATAGTAAAAAAAAAAAGAGTTGGTGGCTTTAAAAAGCAGAAAAGCATACCCTGTGAAGCACAGTTAACAAAGAAACAGAAGTCAGTTTTCCTGCCACTTAAAAATATCGCTACTCTGCTCAGGGAAGACAAAAGGAAAAGACAGCAATATTGTCTCTAAAACATGGGCCATTCTGGTAACCACACAAATTGATCAGGCAGACAAATAACTGGGTAGAATTGAAAGTGAACTCTACTCAGAGGACAGGAGATTTTAGCATTATATTATTTTTAAATATGTATATTTCTGTCGGGCATCGCAGAATTATTCTGGTGGATACCACCCTGTCTTAAATCTAATACATTATGGAGTGGTAGGGGAGGGGTAATACCTTGTGGGGGATACATCGTGCTCCTTCAGTGGTAGTTTGTCCACCTTTGGTCCCCACCCTGCACTCAACTCTCACCTGTGGCTCTTAGAAGCTGTCAGCATACAACAGCGGCCACATCCCGGGAACGACTTTGACTTGGCCGACTAAACCAGGTTGAGGGGAGCCGATGGATCTCAAACCCTCATTGAGTTAGGGCTTCCACTGCAGGCAAACACAGACTTTGGCAGATGGAGCAGATGAGACCAAGAGTGGGTCCAACAGTCAAGAAGGCGGTTTCTGCACATGCTGTAGAGGGAAGTGAGGGGCAGATGAGGCTCATCAATCTGGGTAGGAAGCCCATCTAGGAGAAGGAAAACACTGGTTGTAAACATCCACTGCCTTGGAAGATATCTTCAGGAGAAGAAAAGGAGTAAACGATACACACATCTGGAGCAGAGTCCCTAAGCCGGTTGGGTGGCACCTTGTACACTTCATTTCAGCAGCTGCAGCCAAGCTGGTGTCCAAACGTCTTGCTCTGCTTTCCTTGGGATCACAGCAGTGAGGTGGTCTGGGCCATAGCTGTCAACCGTCCCTTATTTGGCGGGAAACTCCCTTATCCCAGCGCCGTGTCCTGCTGCTATCCCTTACTGATGATGTTCCTTAAATTTCCCGGGTTTCAAAGGAAGCAGCTCCTCTCCCTCCCTCCCTGCCGGCCAGGGAGGAGGGAGGCTCCAACTGTGTTGCTTGGCTGCGTTGCTCACCCAATAAGGAGTCTAAGAACGACTGGGGGGTGGAGCTTGCATGCCTTGTGCCGATCAAATCGGCCGCGTTGCCTGGGGACTCGCCTTTGCTCAGCGCTTCCCAGCGGAGAGGTGATGGTGGTTTTCCTTGCTGCATCCCCTTTGCCGGGTTGCTGCGCTGTGGGAACCACCGCTTGAGGCTTTGTTTGGCTGCTGACTGGGCTTTCTGCCTTTGGCTCGGAGGGGCTCAGAAGTTGAACATACCTGTGCTTGGAAAATCCCTTATTTTGGCTGCTGATCCCTTATTTTTGAGGCTGCTGGTCCCTTCTTTTCAAATCTGTAAGTTGACATCTATGGTCTGGGCATCCCAGAACCTCGAGACCCACCACCCAGACTGGTGCCCTGGGGAAGTCACTTCAGTGCTGCTAATACAGTGGTTTGACTCCATTGTTTCTCAGGACAGACGGATGCCAACAGCAATTTTTGTGAATTCTGCTCCCAGCTAACTAAGGAAGACCAGTGATTCAGTAGCACTAGATCTCCTCCTTGTGTGAAAAATATCTGCTTCACCAGGCTTGATCTCAGATGGGTGCCAGCATGAGACTGATCCACACCATCTGCACTGGCATCAGAGTCTGGCTTCATTATGGGCCACTGTTGGTGTCTTGAGTCCTTTCCTGTGCTATCCCTAACTGCAGAGATAATTTGTCCTGTGACTCTGCTTCCTGATTCTGTTTGTCTTGGGAGCCACAAGTGCCCACAGCATTTAATGTCAGATGCAATAAGCGATTTAGTGAGTCATTTTAAAACATCACAGAACATGCTGTTGGTGTAGTAGCATGGTGAGGACACTCTGCTGGCACTCCTACAGGAAGATAATATGCCAGTGCAGATATTTAGGTCTGGGGTGTAAATTAATTTAAAATCCACAATTTGCATCTTAACTAGTGTATGAATCTGGCTGCATAACAACTTTAAAAACAGGCAAACATTATTTTATTTCAGATATGCAGTACAATTTCTCCTGTATAATTGAACACATTTTTAAAATAAATACAATTACTTTTTAAAAAATTGTGTTCAATCCTACAGGAAAAAATGCATTATATATCTGATTTAAAACTGCTGAAGGAGCTTTGAACTTTGGACTTCTGGTTTATAATGGTGGGGAGTCAAATCAGCCAAAGAGGCTTGGGCTCACTACACTGATTGGGCACTGAAATTACAAGATAACATTTATATTTCAGTTCAAGGTGTTTGATTTTCAATTCAGGGTTGCCTTATTTGTCATTGCTGATACATGACACCATAATTATAGTCTTCATTTTAAAATGTGATATCATTCTTCACCTAGAAAAAATAACCTTTAAAGAAAGAACTCTCATTTCAGCTGAAGATTGATGTAAGACAAGCAGTGCTAATGTGAATAATAAAGATTTGATATAAAATAGTAGTTCCTGACAAAAGATTTTAAGTGAGGTTAATTATTAAACATGCCTGTCAGGGTTTGGAAAAAAAAGAGAGAAAAAACACCAGCCCTGCACGTAACTCTTCGTGACACCAAACCTACTATTCAGTGAGAAAAATAAAGATGGGTACAGAAAACAGTCCCCAGAATGTATTTTCCTAGAAATTAGTACAGGCAAAGCAGAGTGGCCAGGAATAATAAAAATGCCATTTGTTGTGATTTAGTTCTGCCAGGGTGAGAAAAACTTGCATGTGAAACAACATCACCAGGAGGGAAAGCCTTAGTACAAAAATAATGAAAAAGAAAAGGAGAAAGTGGTTCTCCAAAGTGCCAGCTATTAATGTTTATTGTAGCTCAACACGTTTTGGAACTGAATGTTGCTGTGTATCTGGCACCATATGGAAGACTTCCTTTGCCAGAAAGGCAGCAGCATTTGTGTCAGCTCCTTTGGAAAGTCTTGGGTTGCTCCTCAAGAAGAAACTTCAGTTCTGAAACATGTAGAGCTACAATAAACATTAATAGCTGGCACTTTGGAGAACTCGCTTCTTTTGGCCTTCCTTTTGGTTCCTGTGCCTCCGTCTTTCTTCTTAAAATCCTTAAGCCACCCATCTAGCTCTTGTTGGGGTCTCCTCCACATTTCTCTTCTATTGTTCTTAACAAATTCTGGCTTTGGGTCTTGATGGACCTCTTTTCTTCCTACGCTCATCACAGTCAGTTCCAGTGTGGGTTGCATTGTCCATTTTCTGACTCTTTTTTTCCTTTTCTCTCTAGCAAAAGGACTGTCGTTTCCTGATGTAACAGAGTTGCAGAATCTGCCAATATGGTGTTGGGAAAGGACTGGGTCTGTCTGTCTGCAGCAGAAAGAAGTACTAAATAATCTGTTTCCAGACAGACGGGAAGTTTGGTGCTGGAATAGTTTTCAGAGCTGCTGTTGTACTTTCCC
Organism: Podarcis erhardii; assembly: GCF_964252035.2. Taxonomy (NCBI): domain Eukaryota; kingdom Metazoa; phylum Chordata; class Lepidosauria; order Squamata; family Lacertidae; genus Podarcis; species Podarcis erhardii. The sequence goes on along the minus strand of NC_138515.1, from coordinate 11,076,077 downwards.
CTGGCATCCTGTAAGAGTAACTACTGGCAGAACCAACATCTACCATTTCAGTTCTGAAGCAATTCTGGCCATTAAACTGGTTGCAGAAAGTTCATTGCTTCAGGTTTTTTTCTTTCTTGTTCATTCATTTCTGCGTCTCCTTGGGAAGTAATGGAATGCCCCAGATTTATTTTATTTTGCCTGATACAAAGCAAACATACTGTTCTCTTGTATGTTTTAATATAATGATACAAAAAAATCAACACTATTCTATTGAATATTCTCTGACATATAGTGTCATATTCCGTGATAAAATAAATGCAAAAAAGAGAGTTTAATCAAAAGATTTTTTAAATAATATCTGATGTTGGCCCATTTGATTAAATCCATATACTTCATTTCTTAGGAAAACTACAAAGATATTGGTTTACTTAGTGAAACAGTTAATTTCAATGCATTATTATCTTTTCACTGTGTCAAATAAATTTTCAGTTCATCCCTAATAATTAAAGTGTGCTTTCAGACTGAAAAGGGAGTGTGTGAAATGGTGCCTTTATTGCAGAGCAAATTTGCTCCACTAATATCATTCATATCTTGTGCTGGCTGGAAACCTTTGAAAGGTGTTCACTTGGAAATCTAGGCAAGAAAGGGTAAAGAACGGTCAGAAAGTTCAGGCAATGGACTGGATCTTGGAATCTTGCTCTGCCATTAGGTGTGCTGAATGCCAGTGATGGGGAAACTGTGGCCCTCCAGATGTTGTTGGACTACAACTCCCATCATTCCTGACTGTTGCTCATGCTGGCTGGGGTTGGTAGATGAGGGTGTTCAGGAAATTCCCTATCCCTGGTCAATGCCAATGACCATTTACCATGTGGTATCACCACTGTGCACATCCAACTACGTGGCAAGCTGTGTGTAACTATTTGGCAAACCATTTGCATCAGCCTTCTGAGCAGTGAGAAGAATTTGGGGAACCAAGGAATTGGCACAATTGCCATCACCAGTTGGAAGGATGATCATCTGACTGGCTTGACATGTGGCTGCATATATACCACCCTAAATCTTTACTTGAACACAGTGAGCTTGTATTCACTTAATGTCTGTGAAGAAATCTCTCATATTTTACAGTTTGAGTAAGAGTAAACTCATAAGTTCCTTTATCCAGTTGCATGGTGTTTTTTCTAGTCAAACATCCCAGTGGTAAGATCTGTGTGGGCTTTTGAAAGCCGACACACGTTGGACAAAGGAATAGAAATCTGGGTATCCAAAAATGGATCCTGACCTGAGTGCTAAATGATTAACCTTTTGCAAGATAGTTTCATGCAGATCTCACTATGAGGGTCAGTTGCAAACTTTGCTCCATGTAAAAGCAGTTACATCATTTCAAGAAGCTTTTAAAAATGACATTGCAGTACAGTGGTACCTCGGTTTAAGAACAGTCCAGTTTAAGAACGATTTGGTTTACAAACTCTGCAAAACTGGAAATAGTGTCTTGGTTTGAGAACTTTACCTCGGTCTAAGAAAGGAATCCAAAACAGTGGAGGGGCACCGGCAGTGGGAGGTCTCATTAGGGAAAGCGTGCCTCAGTTTAAGAACGGTTTTGGTTTAAGAATGGACTTCCGGAATGGATTAAGTTCATAAGCCGAGGTACAACTGTACTTAGTTGTGAGGTGAGCATTTACCCAATGACATCTACCTTGCTTGTAGTTTTAATGAAACAAATTTAATTTTGGCAGTAGTCAGAGAGGACATTTCAATGGAAGCCATATTGTGAAGTCCTCTTCAGGTCAGCAGTTATGCAAAATTTGTGAGAGAAGGGTCTGCTATGCCTTCATCCGTGTGCATAGTTGTGGGGGATGGAATGATAAACATATCCATTACTTCTATTGCATCATAACGTGACAGGTACACAACTTTGGTGCAAACACACTGTAATAATACGTAGACGCTTTTAGAAGCTGCAGCTCCAGAGAAGAAAAAGGTAAGTGTTCGCTTAGGTTTTCCCCTTTCCACAAGCAGCTTTGTTTTGATACTGAGCACCCACATAGGCCAGGATCAGCTGAAGGGGTTCCTCTTGCCACTTTTAGATTTATGGATCCACACGATGGTTCTTCAGACAACCAAATTTCATTCTCCCAAGAAAGTTATTCAGTCACGACTATGTTAAAATGAGACACCAGGAAACACCTCCAGCTGCTGAACCAGACTAACAACTTCCTTTTATGGTGTAATGATATGGCTAGATGCACAATCCATACCCTGAGTTCCTTCATGAGTTCATATATTCATAGAATATATGTTATATATATTCCATCCATCCATAGAAGGGGGAGTGATCCTGCATTGCTGGCTCCTCTTTCAATATTGCACAACTCCCTGTAGCATCCATGCATTGTGCCTGGTTATTTGAGCAAAGAAACTCATGTTTGGAGAGCTCAGTGGATGCAGATGTCCATGCTCAACACAATGTGGATGGGGGGTGGGGTGGCGACTTCTGTACTTGGCGCCCCCTCCATGGATACTGTGGCTAAACTGTGGCCCTCATGCAGTTGGACTGCAGCTCCCATCAGCCCTAAATTCTGACCACGCTAGCTGTGGCTAATGGAGGACCCAAATGGGGGCTGTATCCAGCTTTCGTATTCCTTGCTTTAGGCAACTGGAACATAGAGAGCCAGTTCTTTGGAGGGATTCCTCCCATCCTTTTAAAAAAATGGGTAATTAAAGCTTACCGTATTTTTCGCTCCATAAGGTGCACCTAGTTTTTAGAGGGGGAATGCAAGAAAAAAAAATTATTTAAAGGGAGCACTGAGCAGAGCCTGTATGCATCCCAGGCTCTGGTCAGCGCTCCCTTTCACCAGCCATGTGGAGAGTATGTGTGGCTCTTGGGGGCTTTTCCCCGAGGAGGGAGAAGGGCAGCCCATCAGTGACGGGCTGCCCTTCTCCCTCCTCGGGGAAAAGCCCCCAAGAGCCACACACACACTCCATGCGGCTCTTTAAAGGGAGTGTGGCTCTCGGGGGCTTTTGTGGGAGGTGGGGGAAGTGAGAGAGCCACGCTCTGTCCCTCCCCCCCCCCCGCAAAAGCCAGGGATAGCCGCACAAAGCCTCCGCAGGGCAGCGGGATGAAGGCTCCCCGCTGCCCTGCAGAGACTTCACGCGGCTATCCCATAAGCCAAGACAGCCAGCGGGATCGATCCCGCTCACTGTCCTGGCTTGTTGCTTGGCCACGCAGCCTCTCCCAGGCAAGGAGAGCCTTCATCCCCTGCCCAAGAGAGGCTGCGCATGGCTAAGGCTCTCCAAGAGCCGTGCTCCCTTTAAAGAGCCGCACACACGCTCCACGCGGCTCTTTAAAGGGAGCACTGAGCAGAGCCTCCAGCCTGCATTCGCTCCATAAGACGCACACACATTTCCCCTTACTTTTTAGGAGGGGGAAAGTGCTTCTTATGGAGCGAAAAATACGGTAGTTCAATTAATTTCACCAATTAGGCCATTGAATCTTGTAGGCTTAGTTAACTGACCATTATACTTACTGTGCCTTTGGCATAGACCCCAACCCAGCATTGTTGCAGCTGCGAGCTCCACCTCTGACATGCTAGTATTCACACAGCATATGAAAATACAGCTGTACACATCTGGGATCTCTATGTATGCACACACATTGGACCTCCAAGGGGTGGGGGCTGGCAGGGGCAGATGTGTTGGAGGTCAACAGTTTCTCTCTGTTTGTTCACGGAACACACACATATATACATACATAATTTTATTTGCATGCTGCCTTTACAAAGCTAAGACTGCTCAAGGCAGCTTACGACACGAAAATATTACGTGATTACAAACATAACAAAAGTAGTCAATAAATAAAACATCAAAAAGTACACAGCCAAATTAGACGATTTCCACATAAATCCTGATAAGATCGAAAATAAAGATACAAACAAGTAGCATCAAAAACAGCAATAGCACAGCCCCTTTCCCCAGCAACAACCCCTAAACAATGCCCCAACCCAAGAATCTGATCAGCAGCCTGAGCTTTTGTACCTGGAGTCAGTCAGGGCCATGACTTCTTCCTAAAACCCTTAATTTCTAGACTGGCCCTAGCCATCTGTCTATGTTAAACTATACATTTCAGAGCAGCCAAATTAGTTGAACTCTCTGGATGCAGAACCTCTTTGATATTCTTAGTAGGGAGATAAAGAACGATATAAGCTGGAGAAGTGTTTAGTACAGGAGCAGTTGATCGATTAAGAGGATTTTTCTAAAACTCTAGTTTTATTTTTATTTATTTTAGGAAAATATTAAAGAGCACTAGAAAGATCTTTCTCTGGGGACTAGTTCAGACAAAATTGGGATATTTTTGGGGTAGATGGAGCTGTGTGAGTTACTATTATGCATTGAGGTGCCCCTCCTACACAAAAACTGCTGAATGACAGAAGGTATATTTGAGCTACTGCCGGCTGACAGGTTGACACCAACTTGTTCCCCTGCATCTACAAATCTCTAGCTGCATTGCAAATGGCAAACCACATTGAGACTTCACTTTCACCCCAAAGGGAATGCCATTTCCTTTCAAGTAATAAAAGGGTTGTTCCTTCTTTTATCACCAGAACAAGACATCACAAATTTCTGAGAAAAATGTGTTCTAGCATGGTATTTAAACTTTCACTCAATCCCCTATGGATTCTCAAGCACTTTCATATGTGTGAGGGTTTTTATATATCAACCAATATTCTCTTTAGCAATAACTCATAAAAGTTAAGAAAACTTTTTTTTGTGGAAAATAGAAAATGTCAAATGCAGCTTGCAAACATTGTGATACTGGCTAAAACAGTGGAAGAAATCTTGTTAAAATACTAAAGCATGTATTTGGGGATATTAGGGAATTGAGTTCAATTCATGGCTGTCCCACAGTTTGGACTTGGCACAAGAGCACTGCGGCTTGAAAGGCAACACTTTGATATGCAGTCCACATGCAACAAATGGGCTAAGGGGTCTTGCAGTCTTGTAGTAAGAGAGGATCAATATGCTTCTGGGCCCTCCTTCCATCTTAGACTAGAATGATAATGTGTGCTCCAGCACACAAGATGAAAAGCCTGGGGAGGGAATCACATTTCTCCAGCAATATTATATTGCATCTGAATGATGAGAAACGCAATGCCCCTGAAAAAGAAGTGATTCATTGAGTTAAAATATCTAGCTCCTGTACCACAACTGTTGCTGAACAACTCCAGGCACACCTGGAAGAAGCAGACCACTTGGATCCCTTCCAGTCGGGATTCAGGCCTCATCATGGGACTGAAACTGCCTTGGTCGCACTGGTCAATGATCTCTGGCAGGCTAGGGACAAAGGTGAGAGCTGTTTCCTAGTTCTGCTGGATCTCTCAGCGGCTTTTGACACCATCAACCATAACATCCTTTTGGACCGTCTAGAGGGGCTGGGAGCCGGGGGCACTGTTATACAGTGGTTCCGCTCCTTCCTCCTGGGCCGTGTTCAGAAAGTGGTGTGGGGGATAAGTATTCAGACCCCTGGGCTCTCACTTGTGGGGTTCTGTCTCCATGCTTTTCAAAATCTACATTCAGATGCTGGAAGAGAGCATCGGGGGGTTTGGGCTGGGTGTTCATCAGTATGCGGATGATACCCACTCTACCTCTCTTTCAAATCGGAACCAGTGAAGGTGGTGAAGGTCCTGTGTGAGTGTCTGGAGGCAGTTGGAGGATGGATGGCGGCTAACAGATTGAGGTTGAATCCTGACAAGACAGAAGTACTGTTTTTGGGAGACAGGAGGTGGGCAGGTGTGGAAGACTCCCTGGTCCTGAATGGGGTAACTGTTCCCCTGAAGGACCAGGTGCGCAGCCTGGGAGTCATTCTGGACTCACAGCTGTCCATGGAGGTGTAGGTCAAATCTGTGTCCAGGGCAGCTGTTTATCAGCTCCATCTGGTATGCAGGCTGAGACCCTACCTGCCCGCGGACTGTCTCGCCAGAGTGGAGCATGCTCTGGTTATCTCTCGCTTGGACTACTGCAATGCGCTCTATGTGGGGCTACCTTTGAAGGTGACCCGGAAACTACAATTAATCCAGAATGCGGCAGCTAGACTGGTGACCGGGAGCAGCCGCCGAGACCATATAACACTGGTCTTGAAAGACCTACACTGGCTCCCAGTATGTTTCCGAGCACAATTTAAAGCCCTAAATGGCCTCGGTCCTGTATACCTGAAGGAACGTCTCCACCTCCATCGTTCTGCCTGGACACTGAGGTCCAGCTCCGAGGGCCTTCTGGTGGTTCCCTCGCTGTGAGAAGCCAAGTCACAGAGAACCAGGCAGAGGGCCTTCTTGGTAGTGGCACCCGCCCTGTGGAACGCCCTCCCACCAGATGTCAAAGAGAAAAATAACTACCAAACTTTTAGAAGACATCTAAAGGCAGCCCAGTTTAGGGAAGCTTTTAATGTTTAATAGGTTATTGTATTTTAGTGTTTTGTTGGAAGCCGCCCAGAGTGGCTGGGGGGACCCAGCCAGATGGGCGGGGTATAAATAATAAATTATTATTATTATTATTATATTATTATTATACCACGAATAAGCAACAGCTGTGTACCGGTTGAGTATAAAAGGATTGTCTGGAGAGACTCTTCCTATCCCTGGCAAGCCAGGCCTCCATTTTGAATCTCATCCTAAAGGCACTGCTTCCAGCACTGGAGGGCTACCCAGACATCCAGGGGTTGTTTTTCTTCTCATGTATTGAATGCTTGTAGATTCCTGCCTGTTGCCTGAGTTGACTGAGTTGCCTGAGTTTTAGAGATGAAAACACTTTAAAATTTTCTTGTCTTTTCAATGTTAAGAAATACCAGTGTGCCATCTCTGCTTCCTGTTCTGATGCTGATCTGGGGTAGAGAAGATAACAAGTTTTATTCCAATTAACATTTTGGAACAGGAGGAGATAACTGGATGGTATTTTATTAAAAGCTTCCAGGACCCCCCAAGTGTCTCTATTTGCCAAGGACGTCCCTGATTTCAAAAAAGCCATCCTGGTTTCTGATTTGATCCCAGAATGTCCCACTTTTCCTTAGGATGTCCCTATTTTCATCATAGAAATGATAGGGGGTATGCTAGTAGGTATGACAAGAGTGAAATATTGATCCCCGTATGCTTAGATGCAGGAAAAGTGACCTTACATTTTGGTTCAGTACCTGTTAATCCTTGGATAGGGACGTGGGTGGTGCTGTGGTCTAAACCACTGTGCCTCTTGGGTTTGACTCCATGGGATGGGGTGAGCTCCTGTTGCTCTGCCCCAGCTTCTGCCAACCCAGCAGTTCAAAAGCATACCAGCCTGAGAAGATAAATAGATACTGCTTCGGCGGGAAGGTAAATGGTGTTTCCATGTGCTATGGTGCTCGTCAAAGTGTCCCGTTGCACCAGAAGCAGTTTAGTCATGGTGGCCACATGACCCTGAAATCTGTCTGTGGACAAATGCCAGCTCCCTCAGCCTGAAGTGAGATGAGCACCGCAACCCCATAGTCGCCTTTGACTATGGGGTCCTTTAATACCTTATCTTTAATCCTTGGATGTTAAGAGGAATGCAGTGCAAATAAGCGATGAAGAGGTTTGCTTATTGGAAATAAGCAATAAAAGGGGTTTGTTCATAAGACTCAACCAGTTGCGTGAAGATGTGAGGGTTGGTGGTCGAGGTGAAGCAAAGCAGATGCACAGTTGGGCTGGTGAACAGTCAGGCTGATGATTCATTTATTTAAAGAATGAGATCCCACAAAAGTAGTCCAACCCCCCAAATACACATATTTTATAAAACCAAACATTTAAACAATATCTGGACAACCATAGGTCCCCCATCCCTGAACTAGTGGAGTTCTGCTGTCCCCTTTGTCATCCAGAGGCACCATCTTCTGAGGAACACTGAGGGGGCCTGACATCCGGACGTCGCTCTGAGGCTGGCTCCATGTTCAGCCTCAACAATGGGGGGGGCAGCCCCCTTGAAAAAAGTATTGAGGGGGCCCAAAGAGCCTCGTCTCCCTGGATCTGGCGCCTACGGATCTAGGAGCTGCAGTGCTGCTCTTGAGCCACCTGTAGCAACAGAATCTCAGGGCAGGAGAAGTGGGCAAGAAGCTTCTTCTTCTGGCAGGTGGCCACAGTGGTACCAAGAGGAAGGTGACTGGGTGAGGCTTCAACAGAGTTTCTGATCTGAAGCAACTGGCACATTGTAGAGAAAATGTTTCCTTCTGCCACCTCCACAAGGCATGGGAAGAACTGATGCCTTCACAATATTGTGGTAAGAAGTTGATCTTAACATGCTATTTAGCTCTAACCCACACAGTGTGTGGGGGTAGATAATAAGATCTGAACATTTCTTCTTCCTCATAGTTCACCTGCAAGGGATGTTTTTATCCCACTAAACAAGCGCAAAGTTCAGGTCAGACTCTATTTTGACAGAGATAGCTTGGATGGATACCAGTCCAGCCACTGCATGGAAGGATAGTAGACTCCCTCTGCAGTCCACCCACCCACCCCAGCGCACCCCCACTATTCCCACACAGGAAGAACATGCTCCAATATTGGCCTTTGTACACAAAATCTTACGTGCTTAAGCCAAAATTGCACAGTCCAGTACCAGATACAATCCAATGAATTGGCTGCATTGTTTAGCCCACATGCAAAGGATTTTATGAGCATAATGTGGACATGCCGTCCCCACATGGATGTGTTGGCATAACACCAGAAGCAGAAATGCCAGGCTGCTCTATGTGCAAGGCCTGGGATGGGATTGCTATAACCTGAACCAGCTTCCTGAACTGGGGCAAACTGCAAACCAACTCTAGATTGTGGTTTTCTCAGAGCACATATTTGGAGCTAGGCTGCCTTAAGGACCTTCGCACTGTAGAGGAGTGTTTCAAAGGGAAAGTTGTCAAAGATGCGTCAGGTCCAGAGAAAAGGATGTTTTGTTGACTCCCAACATCATAAAATCAACATGACAGGTTCAGGACACAGCTGCCATTCTGGGAGGAGGAGAGAGAGGATGTCAGGATGGGTCAGCCAGGACTTTAGGTTCTAAAGCAAAGGTAGCCAACAGAGATCGCTAGACTGCAGCTCCTGGCCTTCCTGACCATGGCCTATGCTGGCTGAAGCTCATGGGAACTGGACTCCAACAACATTTGGACAGCACCACTTTGGCTATCTCTGTTCTAAGAGACTCTGGATGCTCCTCTTCATTTATTTATTTATTTGGCCGATTCATTGCCCTGCTTTTCTAAAGGAGATATTAAAAGCCAGTTACAAAATACAATACTAAATATAAATACATACACTCAACATACTGCAGCAAATGTTGCTGTTGCTTATTCTACAACAAAAACAGGGCAACATGAAACACATAAGTGGCGTGTCTGGTGAAACAAACCAGCGTTGACTGACCTATGAAAAGCAAGCCATAATGGAATTCGTCCCACTTCCCCATGGGGGCACTCCAATGTCTAACGGCACCATTCCAAAGGCCCTGCCCTTTTGCATTTATTTATTTAAGATATTTATAGGGTCAAGTCCTCAGAAGGCTGCTTCCAACATATACAAACACAAAATACAACAACAACAACAACAACAACAACAACAACAACAACAACAAGCCACCCATCTGACTGGGTTGCCCCAGCCACTCTGGGTGGCTCCCAATAAAATATTAACAACACAATACAATACCAAATATTAAAAACTGGCCTATACAGGGCTGCCTTCAGATGTCTTCTAAAAGTCAGATAATTGTTTATTTCCTTGACATCTGAAGGGAGGGCGTTCCACAGGGTGGGGACCACTACTGAGAAGAACCAGGGAACCAGGCAGACAGTATTGTGTTTGAAGGGAAAATAAAAGTGAGACTGTTCCCTAACACTGCTACCATTTTCTGGTACATGACTAGTCAATTTTGAATATTCTCATACTGAACATATTTTAAATTATAGCTTGCTGGGGTTATCCAAAAGCAACGAAAGGTTTCCTCTGTCACAGAGGTGTCAGATAGAAGCATATGCCTCTCCTAGCAACTGCGAGTGGTTCAACTGGGGAGACTGCCAGTCCAAGACAGATTCTGTATTTGTGGGGCAGCAGCAGTGGAGGATAGATCACAGAGAGTCTTCTTTATCCTAATATTAGTGAAAACTATTTAGAATCCTGTTTAAAGGAAATGAAGGATTGAGGGGAAAAAGAAAAATTAAGCTTTCTATGACTAATTAATATGTGGCTTTGGGGACAGCTCCTTTTGCTGCAAAAGCTCCCAGCTACAGGAAAAGATGTTGGGAATCCTCTGTGCTGATTGATTCGAGGCTGCACACTTATTCTAACATGTGCTTCTCAGATTAGACCTAGTTTTGTTTTTATAAACACAACATAAAATCCTCTCTATTGTGTCTGTTTTTATGTGGTCTTTTAAATGTGTTTTGTTTTGATCATTTTGTAGGCTCCTTGATGCAGCCTACAGACTAATTCAATCAATCCCATTTATCCCGTTTTACTCTTCTGCCCCACAGATCTGCCCCACATCAAAAGGACACACGGAGAAAGCTAGCATGCTTCGACAAGACCAGAGGGGCAGCGAATTTTGACAGATTAGAGCTGGAAGGGGCCTTGGAGGTCATCTACTGAACCCCATGTTTAGTGCAGACATCTGGCCACCCCCATGCCTCCACAGAGAGTGGGGACACCGCTCCCAGACAGGGGAGCCAACTTGAATAAAATACAGTGGTACTTCAGGTTAAGTACTTAATTCGCTCCGAAGGTCCGTACTTTACCTGAAACTGTTCTTAACCTGAAGCACCACTTTAGCTGATGGGGCCTCCCGCTGCTGCCATGCTGCCGGGGCACGATTTCTGTTCTCATCCTGAAGCAAAGTTCTTAACCTGAGGTACTATTTCTGGGTTAGCAGAGTCTGTAACCCAAAGCATATGTAACCTGAAGTGTGTGTAACCCGAGGTATCACTGTATTGGGGAGGTGGGTATGCCCTGCCCTGCATAAACGATCACAAGGCATGATACACCCACCCACCCACCATTTGAATGCAACTTCCATCAACTTGGGGGGAGCAGCCCCTACAAATATTTTAGGGGGGGGTGAAAGGACCCCAGCCCTAGTTGTTGGCTCCTGTGCTCCCACGTCACCCTGCAATCCTGTGGTGTGGAGTCTGCTGTACCTGAACGATCTCTCAATCCACCTTAGAAATCTAATGGCGCTGACTCATCAGAAAAGTCTCTTTGCTGCCAGTGAGGAAACCAGCAGGAATTACGATGGTGATATGCAGGAGGAGGCAGGAGCAGCAGTTTTATTCCCTTCCTCCTCACATGTGATTGTAACTGTGGGGAGTGGGAGAGAATGATGAAATAAGGCAGGCTATAGTGAAATTGAGCAGGTAAGGTCCCTATCCACCATTCAGAACACTGAACGGTCCTATCCTTGGCTCTGGGATGTGGGTGGTGCTGTGGGTTAAACCGCAGAGCCTAGGACTTGCCGATCCGAAGGTTGACGGTTTGAATCCCTGTGACGGGGTGAGCTCCTGTTGCTCGGTCCCTGCTCCTGCCAACCTAGCAGTTCGAAAGCACGTCAAAGTGCAAGTAGATAAATAGGTACCGCTCTGGCGGGAAGGTAAACAGCGTTTCTGTGTGCTGCTCTGGTTCGCCAGAAGCGGCTTGGTCATGCTGGCCACATGACCCGGAAGCTGTATGCCGGCTCCCTCGGCCAATAAAGTGAGATGAGCGCCACAACCCCAGAGTCGGCCACGACTGGACCTAATGGTCAGGGGTCCCTTTACCTTTTATCCCCTGCTCTATTGCCTACCATCATCACTGTCCTAATCATTTACCTGTCTGTCATCTTAGTTGTCCATCTGTGGACAGACAAGGCAACAAATTAGATGGTGAAGCAGCCCACAATAATATATCAGCTGTGGAACTGGGTTATGTGCCATCCTGCAATTCCTTGGGCCCATCTTTTTCCTACGCTGTGCCTTCCTGTTGTCTTGTATCTGTGCTGTAAAGACTTTGCAGTGGGAAAGATCTCTGTCATGCTTTTATCGATGCAGAGTCCCACCTGTCTCATGGGGCTGCACTTGTTTCCAGCCACTATCATCACAAAGTATAATTGCGATTTAAACCATCTGTCACCAAAGACAAGGGCGTTTCTCCCAACATTTTCATCTCAGCATTTATAATCACTGAGTAAAAATGCAAATTCCCCAAGCCCTAAAACTTCCAGTAGTTTAATTTTCACAGTCACAAACACACAACTACATGTAAATTACATTAGGTCTAAGCCCCCCTGCGGCTGACCAAAACTTTAATTGTTTCTACCCTGCTTGCCTTATCACATTCATTATCAGCTGTAATACTAGGAGGGAATGCTTCATCAGCTGAGCTCGCCTTGGGGCCTGAGAAGCAGTTTTTGAACCCTCCTGCCAGTTGTGGGCTTGTTTTCATTTGACGATAGCTGAAGAAATTAGCCAGATCTAAAATTAGGAAGTGGTAAAGCAGTAGCAGCCACGAGTCCCTGCCATCTCTCTCTCTTTCTCTCTCCACCCCACACAGTGTTCACACGATACCTTTGGACACAATTTTTCACTCAAAACATCCCAGGCATTGTAGTTTATATCTCTCACAGAGTTGCGTGAAACTGTTTCACCTCCTGGCAAATAGAAGTGGAAAAAATGGAGGCAGTGAGAGATTTTACTTTCTTGGGCTCCATGATCACTGCAGATGGTGACAGCAGTCATGAAATTAAAAGACGCCTGCTTCTTGGGAGATGGGCGATGACAAACCTAGACAGCATCTTAAAAAGCAGAGACATCACCTTGCCAACAAAGGTCCATATAGTTAAAGCCATGGTTTTCACCGTAGTGATGTCTGGAAGTGAGAGCTGGACCATAAAGAAGGTTGATCGCCGAAGAATTGATGCTTTTGAATTATGGTGCTGGAGGAGACTCTTGAGAGTTCCATGGACTGCAAGAAGATCAAACCTATCCATTTTTAAGGAAAGCCCTGAGTGCTGCCTGGAAGGACAGATCATGAAGCTGAGGCTCCAGTACTTTGGCCACCTCATGAGAAGAGAAGACTCTCTGGAAAAGACCCTGATGTTGGAAAAGATGAAGGGCACAAGGAGAAGGGGATGACAGAGGACGAGATGGTTGGACAGTGTTCTCAAAGATAGAAACATGAGTTTGACCAAACTGTGGGAGACAGTGAAAGACAAGAGGGCCTGGCATGCTCTGGTCCATGGGGTCACGAAGTCGGACACAACTAAACGGCTAAACAAAACAAAAAAGTTTCTTAAGGGTTGCTGGGAACTGTAACTCGGTGAGAGGTCTGTTACAGTGCCCAGATTTTTTTGAGGGGGGAAATGTTCCTCAGATGGGCTTTAAAGGTATATTGTGCTAACAGGTGAACACACACAGAGATGGGCCAGTCTAGACCGATTCCTGCTCAGACATCTGCAGAAGAAACAGGGAAGCTGGCATATTCTAACCCCTGCTGTCAACCTTGCAAAGAGTGGGAAAGCACAGGGAGCTGTCTGTCTTATACCCAGCCAGGCTATTTGTTCATCTCTGGGATGAACAAATCCAGACCAGAAGAATCAACTAGGAGCTTGTCCATACCTTTCCTTAATGTGGACTGTGAACCGCTTTTGCCTCCATTAAATCCCCCTGTACAATCAATGTAGCGCTCCTATTCAGATTTCTAAAGCATAGGGAATCTTTGGATTTCAGGAGTAGGAGAGCGCGCCACCTGTACGAGACACAAGGGGTTCATCATCCACATTAAGCCAAGGTATGGACAGCCCTCCAAAGGTCCGTATAGTTAAAGCCATGGTTTTCCCTGTAGTGATATATGGAAGTGAGAGCTGGACCATAAAGAAGGCTGATTGCCGAAGAATTGATGCTTTTGAATTCTGGTGCTGGAGGAGACTCTTGAGAGTCCCATGGACTGCAAGAAGATCAAACCTCTCCATTCTGAAGGAAATCAGCCCTGAGTGCTCACTGGAAGGACAGATCCTGAAGCTGAGGTTGGGAAAGATGGAGGGCACAAGGAGAAGGGGACAACAGAGGACAAGATGGTTGGATAGTGTTCTCAAAGCTACCAGCATGAGTTTGACCAAACTGCGGGAGGCAGTGGAAGACAGGAGTGCCTGGCATGCTCTGGTCCATGGGGTCACGAAGAGCCGGACACGACTAAATGACTAAACAACAACAACAATGGACAGCCCTCCGTCTCCAAGCCCCCCACTGCTCATCATGCTTCTCCAGTGGTGCCCCTGGGCCAGAAGCCATGTTTTACATCTGGGGCTCCCAGGGACATTAGAGAGACAAGACTTGGGGTTCCAGTCTGTAGCTGAGACTGCAGCTGCCCAACATTAATGTTAGCTCAGAAAGGGAGCGGCTGTGAGCTGCATTTTGGGTCACCACGAGGGAGAAGGTGGAGCCCCTTTAGCCTCCCCTCTAGTCACTTGGGACCAAGCAGGAGGAGGAAGGCAGGAGAGGGCAGCTCCACCCCTCAACACAGGCAGGGAGCAAGGAGCCCAGGAGCAGTGATGTTGTGGTAGTAGGGGGACCACTGCATCTCATGCTTCCCTTCTCTCCTCTTCTGCTGCCATGCTCTTCCTCTGCCTGCCTGCCTGCCTCTTGATTGCTTGTGTGATGGCCTGGGATTCGGACTCAGAGGCTGAACCTGAGGAATCCCAGCCTGCACAGGAGTCCCCGCCTCCAGAACCAGTTGAGCCAGGACTGGGGCTTGAGCCTGAAGGGCCCTCACCTGTGCTGGATCCTCAGGTGCAGGCACCAGCTGAGTCTGCTCTGGCCCCTGAAGTGATGGAGGACCCATTGCCTGCAGGTGTTCCACTCTCAGCCCCGTCAGGGGAAGCTGAGGTTGCCTCTGGGTTCGGTAACCCTCCAGCCTCTCCTGAGCTGCAGAGGCTCAGGGCAGAGAGGCGGAGGGAACAAAGTTCCTGCGGGAGGAGTGCTCATCTCCAGGCCAGGAGAGGCGAGTCACCTGTGGACCGGGGCTGCCCTATGCCTCGGGGCAGATCAAAGCCAGTCAGCCCCAGTCCCAGGTTGCGGGAGCAACATTGCTGCTCGCCTGTTCCTGCCTGTACCCTGTCCTCCTCTTCTGCCAGAGTTCCTGACTCCACCCGACTCCCTGCCATGGATCCAGCTACAGCTTTGACGGACAGCCTCCATACTGCACCATTGACCTTGGACTGGACTTGGACCTCGCCTCCCGGTTAGCCCCCAGGACCTGCACAGCTTGTTTGCACCTTTGTCCCATCCCTTTGCTCCAGCACATACACCAAGGTGTTAAAGGAAAGTCTCTTCCATCAGCCACTCACTGAAGATTAGCAAACAACCTTTAGCTCAGTTCCATGAAAGGCATCAGGTTACTCTATGGTTTTCCCTAATCCCCTGTTCCTCCTTTTTGAAGAGGAGCAGAACTGGAGAGGTCAGTTTTCTAACTGTGATTTTCTTGCATTTGGGAGGGAACAGAAGTCAGTATAGAAGGTTGCTGCCTAGTTCCTGCTTTGCCAGATACAGCTAATTGCCTTGGGAAAAGCACCTAGTGTTCTGCAGAGCCTGTCTGTGTCGCGAGAAAGTTCTTGGCTGCTCCTTTCCATGTCCATATGGGATGATCTGGCAAGACGACTAGGCCCAGCACTCTCAACTGGGGCATAGAGGGCCTTACCCAGCCCCCCCAATTACTGCCTAGTCCTAGGAAAGAGCAAAACTGCAGAGGTGACACCAGGTGTGATTACACTGAGAGCAGAATGCTTGGAGTGAGTCATGTCACCCAGCTCTGCCTGCGCAGCCTTTCAAAGGATAACATTGCAGGGAATTGTGTCAGCAGGGATTTGTGAATGCTGACGGTCTCGGATGAATTTGTGTACATCTCGCAATACAGTAGAGATCTCTTTTCCCAGTCTTATTGAGGGCAGAATCCTATGGTCCCTGTGAAAGCATCCCGGGGTCATAGAACCAAGGTCAGAGCGAGGTCAAGACATGGTCTGTGGCAACGTGATGCAGCTGTCTTTCTGAAGATAAGCAATTTTAGGTCTGGTTGGTGCCTAGATGGGAGACCATCTGGGAACTTGTACATGTGCCATTTTGAGTTCTAGGGCCGAAGAAAGCTGGGACTATAAGTGACCAGAAATAAATAGAACAAATCTCCCTCTCCACCCAGGTAGAAGGAGATTTGCCCTCGCAAGTCTTCCTGATACAGATGCAAAAGCTTCTCCTGCTCTTGCCCCCCTGCTGGACCCTGCCAAAGGCCAAATGGGCAGCAGCATCATGTTCTCACAGTGGCCACCCTGATACTTATGAGACGCTCTCAAGCAGAACCTGCCTTCAGCCATGCTCTGCCCACTGGCAATTCTGAGCAGTGGAGCTGCCTGCGTTCTGATGGGAGCCATGGGGGACGGGTAGAGCGGCTGCAGTGACAATTCCTTGGCTGGCATGGGGATGTGATGGTGCAAGGCAGCCAGGTCCGGGCAGCTTGGGGTTGGCAGCAGCCTGCAGGTGTGCACATACCTGTGAGGTGCTGCTGCTGTCTTCCCCTAAGCCATCCCTGTCCCAAGGAATGCAGTGCCGTTATATCTCCCCACTCCCTGATACATGGCTGCCACTGCTGATGTCCCTCATATTATCTTTTGGAGAATATTTGAGGAGAATATTTTGGAGAATATTCACATTCATATTTATTCACAAAGTAGGGGGTGAGTGCCATGAAAATCACAGTCCCTTTGGAGATACAGTGGTACCTTGGGTTACAGACGCTTCAGGTTACAGACTCCACTAACCCAGAAATAGTACAGTGGTACCTCGGGTTAAGTACTTAATTCGTTCTGGAGGTCCGTTCTTAACCTGAAACACCACTTTAGCTAATGGGGCCTCCAGCTGCCGCTGTGCCACCGCTGCACGATTTCTGTTCTCATCCTGAAGCAAAATTCTTAACCCGAGGTAATATTTCTGGGTTAGCGGAGTCTGTAACCTGAAGCATATGTAACCTGAAGCGTATGTAACCTGAGGTACCACTGTACCTCGGGTTAAGAACTTTGCTACAGGATAAGAACAGAAATTGCGTGACAGCAGCGTGAGGCCCCATTAGCTAAAGTGGTGCTTCAGGTTAAGAACAGTTTCAGATTAAGAATGGACCTCCATAACAAATTAAGTTCTTAATCCGTGGTACTACTGTACCTATGAATTGGCTTTCATACATTCCGCCCTCTTCTTTTTACAATGGTTTCATCAAGGTCATTACAGTGGTACCTCTGGTTGCAAACGGGATCCGTTCCAGAGGCCCGTTCACAACCTGAAAAGAACGCACCCCACGTCTGCGCGTGCGCGGGTCACGATTCGCCACTTCTGCGCATGCGTGTGACGTCATTTTCCGCGTCTGCACATGCGCGAGCGGGGAAACTTGGAAGTAACCCTTTCCGGTACTTCCGGGTCGCCGTGGGACGCAACCCAAAAATGCGCAACCTGAAGCAAACGTAACATGAGGTATGGCTGTATAAAAGTCAGCCTGACTCCTCCTCCTCCATCATAGTCATTTTTCTTTTTTAGCTCAACTTACATGCTAGGAATTTGGTCATTTAAAAATATTCATCCATTTACATTAATTAATATCTGCACACTGTTCGATGATATAGAGTCGAGTTTACCAACTATAGCGTCATTATTGGTTTCAGATTTGATAGTAGCAACTAAGATCATTTGGCTGGTACACTAAAAAAAAAAGTCTAACAGAAGTAGCTCATTGGAAGGAGGAAACACGGCAGCAAGTCACAGGAGCTGAGAATTGGGCATATTTTCATCACAAATAGGGACATGTTTTGTGGCCACATATGACTGGAGAGAAGCTTGTTTTGTGTGTAAAGTGTTTGTTATTGGTTTTGGTTTTGGTACACACCCACACACCATTGCCTATGATTTTATGATAATTAAATTATATTTGTGTGTATGTGATTGCACAAGAGCAGGTAGCAAATGGATTTTGTGTTGCTTTTGGAAGCGATTATACATTCCATTTTAGACACATAGCATCAGAGAGGTTGTGTTGCCGTGCTAATGACTAATTGTTTAAGACTTTCCCATTCCCGAGACAATAAAAACTCCTTTTGTGTTGCTGACATCTCCTGGAACTGAAATAATTTTGGGGGGAAATTACTCTTAACTCTTTTGTTCCTAGAAGGACATGATGAAAACGAAATACTTGTTTTCTTTGCAGATTTCCATTGTTTTGCCGCTGTATTATGCCTACACAAATAAAAGCTACGGCAATATCACAGTCTACAAGCAAAAATAAATTTTGTCCCTGATTTAAATGGAGCAGCAGAGCTAATAGTTCAGAGATGATCAGTACCATCCCAGGTAGTACAAATATCACCTCCCCAACCAGTGAACAAAGCTGAATCACCAAACACAGAGGGTACCACAATAATTGAGTTGCAAAGCTCATCTCTCCCTTAAATTCCATTTTCAACCAGGAAGTGGGGGGAACTCCACACTCCAGGAATTTGTATGGACTTCGGGTTTGGTGGATCCGTCAGTTTTGGTTTCTCTCAGTTTCTCATTTTTCCAAACTTCAATTCACATCTCCACATTTCCATATCGTCTTGCATTTTTTAAAAAAAGCTTCCCTGAAAATTCATCATCAGCATTTTTGTGTGAATTTATCCCAATATGTACTTTTTTTGGTATGCAATTTTGCCTATTATACACATTTTTGCAAATACGTTGTGGTTCAGTTCACATATTGTTTCAAAAAGTGTGAATTAGGTAAATTTGCCCTTAAATGTGCACTGCATCAAATTTATCCCCAATCCTTATACAATGAGTTACACTATACACCTGTTTGAAAAAGGATAAGAAGCTGCCAGCTCTGTAGGCAAGGGGTCGCATAACTGGGCTCCTGAGCCCCACAGGGAAGCAGCAGAAAGAATGTAGTTGGTCAAGAGAGCCATGGACTTAGAAAGGTTGAAAACCTCGGCACTAATGGAATGACTTTGCTGAATACATCTCCAAGGCAATACAGTGGTACCTCACGTTAAGAACTTAATTCGTTCTGGAGGTCTGTTCTTAACCTGAAACTGTTCTTAACCTGAAGCACCACTTTAACTAATGGGGCCTCCTGCTGCTGCTGTGTCGCAGGAGCACTATTTCTGTTCTCATCCTGAAGCCAGATCATGCAGGACCACTTTGATAGTACAGTGGTACCTCAGGTTAAGTACTTAATTCGTTCTGGAGGTCCGTTCTTAACCTGAAGCTGTTCTTAACCTGAAGCACCACTTTAGCTAATGGGGCCTCCTGCTGCTGCTGTGCCGCAGGAGCACTATTTCTGTTCTCATCCTGAAGCAAAGTTCTTAACCCAAGATAATATTTCTGGGTTAGCGGAGTCTGTAACCTGAAGCATCTGTAACCCGAGGTACCACTGTAGATGTGTTTGACTGTCACAAAAGTAGAGAATATCTATCTATCTATCTATCTATCTATCTATCTATCTATCTATCTATCTATCTATCTATCTATCTTTATCTATCTATTGTTATGGGCCTTCAGTCTAAATTCCTAAGGCAGATATTCGGCGTCCCCTCCTGTGTTCCAAACGCAGCATTACGACTCGAGGCCTGCCTTCCATCTGTAGAAACTCAGACCTGGCAAAGAACATTTAACTATTGGCTTCGTCTTAATCTAAATCCACCTGGTCTACTGCCTCTAGTAATGCAAGACCCTTACAAAAGCAAGTGGTTCAAAACTGTGCATCAAAAACTTCTTACATGCGGTCTGCATTCACAGTCCCTACTATCAATGGGCCTCATTAAAGCAAAGAGTCTAATAGGCCAGCGCCTGAAAGACATTGAACGGCAAAACAACCTGACTATCTTAAAGAAACTGTGCCCATGGTATACCTACTTTCCCCCTTCTCATTTTGATTCTCCAGCTTCATATTTGTTTAAATTAACCATCCCAAAATATAGACGTGCCTTTACATTGGCTAGATGGGATGTTCTCCCTTCTGCCGTACTCAAAGGTCGCTACCAAAAGACTCCATTTGAAAAACGACTCTGCCCATGTGGAGATGGTAACACGGAAACAATGTCCCACGTCCTCCTATCCTGCCCCCTTTACAAAGACCTAAGGAATGAGATTATTACTCCACTCATTCTCGCCAACCCCGGCCGTTCACCAGACATCACACTGTATTTCCTCTTATCTGATACGGATAGTCAGATAACAGAGAAGGTCGCGAGGTACATCGAGAGAGCTATGAAATTGAGGGCCACCATCTGAGTGACAGACTTGTTCATCTGACGGACCTCCTTTTGCTTGTTCTTTTCTCCCTTTTATCCTTATTTCTATTTTTAATTCTTGTATAGCTGTGGCCTGTTGGCTTTGCTAATAAAGTTTTGATTTGATATTGTTATGGGCCACCCGAAACTCTGCCACAGGTGTCTTGGCACTCAACCAGGGTTGTGTTTCCTTCAGAAATTAGGCAAAGTGGAGATTGCAGTGTCTATATGAAATATGGTTTTTTAACACACATTTTCACCTGAGCCTACTGTGGAGAGTTCAGAGCATGCACATCTTAAGAGGGGCTTTCTTCCTGCAGGATCTCAGCATTAAATCCCAGGGCATCCAAACCTCACCTCCTTGTCTCTGCCCACCTGGAGTTCTCTCGCCTGGAGTTCTTCCTTCTTCTTCCCAGAATCCCTTGCCTGACTCCCACTTCCATTCACATCATCGCCCATCATCACTCTAGCCTCCTCCAATCCCCAAACGTATCGTAAAATGACAGGCCCCCCCCCCATTGTTTACCTGAGACAAACTGCAGTCCTGCACCAAAGCTACGGCCTTTTGTGTTATTCCCTAAGACCAGAGCCCAAGGTGATTTCAACCAATTTGCTGCCTCACACTGAATCTCTTGACGCCCAATCTGCTTCCCTTTCGTTAGGCTAAACGCTCAGCCACTTACCTCATGAGGAAGCTGGCGGTGTTAGCAGAAGCTTAATCCTTGGGCTTCAGCGTTTGGCACAGTTTTTAATCGAACCTTGATTAATTCCCACTTTTGCTAAATCCAAGTATTATAGGGAGTCTGCCTCCACCCCCCCCCCCGTACAAACTCATAATAATATATATGCCTGTATATGTATGCACTGTAGGCTATTTCTCCCCACCCCCCATAACTGCAATTTTCAAATTGATTTTTACCAAGACAACCATTTTGATTAAACTTGGCTTTTGAACAAGTCTGAATGAAAGCACTGCAACTAACTCTCTCCATCTGCTTTCCCATTGACAATTTCTGAATCTGAATAGGAACAAAAAATGTATCTTCTGCAGCACTGAAGATTCAAACCAATAGTATAACATGATTTTAACCTCTCATCTCACTGCAAATTTCCCCCTCCCATTTCTTGATAGGCTTCATTTTCATAAATGAAGACATGCTGTCCATTTAGAATATTAAACATGGAGTTTGGGCAAGATTTCTCACTATCCAATGAATGCTATTCTGGAATAGTTCTGGGAGTAAAGTATCTTACTTGGTTTAAAAGAGAGCATGGGTGGGAATTATGAACATCATCGTTTAAGTTTCTATCTGCTGCTTTATTAAAGGTCCGTTGCTACGAGTGAGATTTTTGCTCCTTTGGCAGGAGACTTCCTTTGAAATATTAAGTGGATGGGCCAAGAAGATGCAGAGTCTGTAGTGGACCGGGGGGAGGCTGTTTTTAATTTGAGGGCTGCATTCCTTTGGGTGCAAACTTCTGGCCTGTGTGTGTGTGTCATTTTCATTTGTTTATTAGACTTATTTGCTGCTTGTCAACCAAAGGTCTCCAAGCGACTAACAGCAGAAAAAAAAAAGATATACAATACATATTATCATAGGGAGGAAAGTGGGGGGAATCATATAAAACTTTAATATTTCATATAACATGACATCCATTAAAATACTCAAATAATAAAGCAATACTCAGACCCGCTAATTAACAAATAAACAAACATAAACAAAACCACAACCTTCCCCATGTCCAACAACTATTCACTTCAAAGCAACCATTTTTCTCCTTTGACCTGCCCACCCCACCTAGACGTCGGGTGTCAAGGCCAGCTGTTGCAGACCAGTGAAGTGCTGTGGGGGTCCAGGGTCCTCCAGGGATGGTCCAGCGTCTCTCCATCCCCCTCAGGAGGGTGCAATAGCAAAGCAAAGCAGGAAGATGGTCACAAAGGTTATACCTGCTTTGCCGTTGACTTGGGACAGAACCAGAGGCAGAGTTGGATAGAGCAAAATGTACATTTTTGCCTTCCCAAGCAGGTTAGTTTCTACACATTGTGGCAAGCAAGAGGCATTCTCAAGAGCACATCCCAGCCAGATTAAAGCAGTCAAGGAGGCTGCAAAGTCACACAAGCGAGGGATGCAGCCTGAAGAGCGAGGGTGCAGCGGGAGAGCCTTGAGAGGCTTGGAAGGGCCACCTCTGGCAGAAATCCACCGGCCTAAGCACATGTCCCAGCTGCCTAGAGCCCCTTTCTGAATGGCAGCCTCCTTGATCCTGTCTCATTCAAGGTAAACAGTAGGGAATATTCAAAACATTTCCCCACGAGTGTTTTATACATAGGGAACAGGCTGGGGAAAACAGGAGCAGATGCAAATGAGTGGGGCTGCACTCGCGGTTTCCAGAGAAGTCAGGTGGTTAAAAGTACATGAGTCGAGAGTGGATTTGATGCTCTTTATTCACCTCATAGTGGTGAGAAGGAATGAAAGTTCTCCCAAAGTATCTACTTTATATACATTATTTACACAATAGGCTGCTCGTGATTGGCTAATTCCGGAATTCTGCTGTAGGCCAATCAGGTTGTAGATTCACTTCCATCTGGAGCTGGATTGGGTGCCTCCTGCAGACCAATCATACTGCTGCATTGTTCTAGGACCAATCAGACTGCTGCATTCTGAATCCTATTGTTCTAGGACCAATCAGACTGCTGCATTTTGGATCCTATTGTTCTAGGACCAATCAGACTGCTGCATTTTGGATCCTATTCAACTCAGTACATGACAATAAGGAAAATGTGTGTTTATAAAAACAGGTGGGAACCCATGTGCTGAACTTGATGAGGGGCAGGGCCAGCCCAAGACATTTGGGTGCCTGAGTTAAACCCTGAAATGGCATCCCCCACCATCAGAGAAGAAGGGGTGAATGAAGATCTACATCACAAACAAGGGGGGGGGGAAGGTTAATGATTGACATTGGGATCTACTGCCCCTTTGGATCCCGCCACCTGAGACCACCACCTCACCTTGTTTCATGGGTGGGCCAGCCAAGATGAGGGACAGGCTACATATCTTTTATTAGAATTGAAAGTTGCCGCAGGGAAAGGTGCTTTGATGTGGATCAGCACAGCCAAATCTACCATTTACTCTCACTGTCCTCCTCAATCCAGTTAAACTAGACTGGCTGGCATTAACCAGATTTACGGGCAGTTCAGCTGCTTAAAAGTCCTCCCTATGGAGCAGCAGCAGCACATGGACATAAATGCGCAGAGGAACTAATCTTTGATTAATTCCTCCACATGGTTACGGGAGCTACTTCCTAGTAGCATAGACAAGCATGGTAATGGGAGCAGGGGAATGCAGCAGCTGTTCCCAGAGTGATATTTTCTTTAAGTCGCCCCACTAGGCAAGAGAGGATTGCTCTGGAATCCCCACAAGCATCTAGACCACAGCATTATGTTGGTGGGTGAGCAATTGTGCCAGCGTGCGGATCACCTGTTGCAGGTGGGTCGCTGCTGCTGGGGGAATCCTTACTCCCAGGGAACAGCATACTCCATGTTGAAGAGAAAGAAAGCATAACTGGAGAACTAACTTATTCATTCGGACAACATATTGTTATAGCTTAGAGGGGGACCCCCGCCCAAGCCCTAGAAATTACTAAATAGTAGGATTTTGGTTATTTGAGATGTGATGGGAGAAATACCAGCTGCAGAGGAATTCCTGACCTAGCCTATGCAAAAAATGACCTGGCCAAGCGAGGGCCATTAAGAAACAATAGAAGACCATTGGCAAGGCAAGAGAACTGCACACCTGCCTTGTCCTGAGGTGTGAACAGAGACAGAGGTGTGGAAGGTTGAGGTGTGGAACTGGGTGTGAGGTGACAGGAAAAGAGAGTCTTTTAGCAAGGTGTAGTGGGAAGAGGAAGCGAGGCAGGGAGAAAGACTGGGATTCATCTTGGGCAGGCTGGCTGCAGGCGGATGGGGAGAAGAGATGCCTTGGACTCCAGGGTTGCAGTGGTGTGGGTAACAAGCCCCTCTTGAAATGACCACGCTGTAAGATCTGGACTCCCTCCTTGCTGACTGAAGGTGCAAATAGGTGAATAAACCCTATTTCTTAAAGCTATGACAGTCTCGGCCGTGTCTCAATTCTCCAAAGGAACACAGACCCTGGGTGAGTGACTGGAACCCCCTGCGATCTTGCTATTGCTTGGCAGAGAGCGCGGGAGGCACCCAGCTTTTGTAGCAATATGAAGAGCTGATCCAATAACCACCTTCAATTGCATTCAAATATAGCATATTTAATATTCAAGGGACACGGGTGGCGCTGTGAGTTAAACCACAGAGCCTAGGACTTGCTGATCAGAAGGTCGGCGGTTCGAATCCCCACGACGGGGTGAGCTCCCGTTGCTCGGTCCCTGCTCCTGCCAACCTAGCAGTTTGAAAGCACGTCAAAGTGCAAGTAGATAAATAGGTACCACTCCAGCGGGAAGGTAAACGGTGTTTCCATGCGCTACTCTGGTTTGCCAGAAGTGGCTTAGTCATGCTGACCACATGACCCGGAAGCTGTACGCTGGCTCCCTTGGCCAATAAAGCGAGATGAACGCCGCAACCCCAGAGTCAGTCACGACTGGACCTAATGGTCAGGGGTCCCTTTACCTTTACCTATAGCATATTTATGGTTACTAGTTGGGGATGATTACTTGCTAGTCCAAGAACCAGGGACAGCAAACCCCTGATCACCATTTGCTGGGGAACTGCATCCGGGAGGGACAAAAGTCCCATGTTGTCCTTCTGGGTTTCCCATGTGGCATCTGGTTGGTCAATGTGGGACACAGGACTCTAGGCCAGGTCTGATCCAGCAGAGCTCTTGTGCTCTTAATCAAAACAGAAAGGACAACCTGCTATAAGAGTCTCTCCTCAGCAACACCTGCCTTCCTGAGGAATCCCTGGAACCCTTCTCCCCTGCGTGTTTTTTCATCTCTTAAGATCTAAGAATTGTTCCCACAAAGATATTGTTCTTTTTTTAAAAAAACCAGATTGGTGTTCTTTTTGTGAACAAGTGGTCTTCCAGGCAAATGGTGTGTGGCTTGTCTCTGAGAGTCTTAATTTTCACTCTCCGTCTCCACCATGCCTCCGATAACAATGAACGCCTTGTTCTTGTGAACAGGGGCTGATGTGCAGTTTGCCGCGCTCCGGGCAGGTTGCCTTGTTAGAGCTTCATTAGCACTGGCTACTCTGAAGCAAGTGGTCAGGAGAACTTTGCTGCTGTTGTGTAGCGGTGCTCTCAGCCGCTAATGGGGTTCATTGCCGCTCAGTGACTTCCCAGGCTCTGCAGTAGCAGCATCCGCAAGCAATCATTGCAGGGGAGAAGGAGAGAGCAAGGAGACAGCTTGCCCAGCGCACTAACAGCCTGTTCCCTTCTGGCCATGAGGACAAGAGCTACCGTTATCAAGAGCAAGAGGTGTGGCCTTTCAAATGTTTGTGGAAAATGACAGCATAGCACTTGGTGCAAAGAGCAATAACATCCTGGTTTGACTTTCCAAAAGGGCTGATCAACCCTGTGTGTGCAGAGATCTTCCTCTCAAGGCAAATGAAATTTGGGGGATTAAAGCACCCCAGTTCAGGAATGGGTCTCCTTGAGAGAACTGTGCAAAATGCATCGGAACATTTCAGCTATAGATTCCAATCAGCAAAAACAACAGCTTGAAGACCGGGCTTGTGTCACCGCAATTTGTCACAAAATATGCCGAGAGTGTTTATTTTTGACAAATGCCAAAAACCTCCTCTAGAAGGGTGGACCGTATCAGCAGACAAATGTGTCGCGTTTGTTAAATATACTATTATCCTTGGCCTTGCCTGATGTTGAGAGGAACCCAAACAAATCAGCTGCAAAAAGCAGCTTTTCTGACTGCTTGTTCTGCCCTTTTTGCTGCTGCTGCTGAGCAGATTGCTGTTGATTGATGCCAACATCTATATTGCTTAGTAATAATGATTCTCATTAGCATGCTCTACATCGTTGAACCAAATCTACTATGGAGAAAGGAACTTGCATAAATGCCTAGTAGCTGGGAAAATATACAGTTGATTAGTGTAAGAATCCAAGCATCCAATCGCCCCAAGAGCCAGAACTATGCACTAAGCTGTCAGAGCCTTCCATCAGAATATTTTGTCTTGTTGGAGTGCTTTGATTGTGACAGCAAATGTGGGTCTCTCCCCTAAATACAGGACTGGCATAAAAGTTGGGAGTGAAGAAGCAGGGAGCAACGTCAGAGGCTGAAAACAGAGGCAGTGATATTTGTAAATCTGTGGGAAAGACCCAACTCTTGACTCCCCCCCCCCTCCTCTGCTGTTGGCAAGCTGGACTGTTGAAAGCTTGGGGGAAGGGGGAGTTAGCCTATATAGTTGGGGGTGAGACTGGAGAAGAAAGTTGGACAACCTACAGGCTTAACGAAGAAGCTCACCCCCAAACATAGCAAAGGTTCAACCAGCACAATACATATACAGTGGTACCTCAGGTTACATACGCTTCAGGTTACGGACTCCGCTAACCCAGAAATAGTGCTTCAGGTTAAGAACTTTGCTTTAGGATGAGAACAGAAATCGTGCTCCGGTGGCGTGGCAGCAGCGTGAGGCCCCATTAGCTAAAGTGGTGCTTCAGGTTAAGAACAGTTTCAGGTTAAGTACGGACCTCTGGAACGAATAAAGTACTTAACCCAAGGTACCACTGTATAACAAAAAGAGGGTCTATTAAAGAATATCCATATCACTCTTTCTAATTGTGTACTCAGCTGGTGAGTGAAACCATGGTTGCAGCCAGAATGTTGCCACTGAGAAAAAAAGAGTGAAGTATCACGATGCTTGGGTAACCCCCAATTTTGCAGGGGCCCTTCCCTGGCCCAACCGCACCCCCCCCCCCAACCAGTGCAGAGAAGGCTGACCCTGTTCAGGAGCCACAGATTATGGACTGAAAAGAAAAATCGTAAAGAAAAACAATATACCTCAAGGGCAGTGGTGGAAGTAGAATGCCCTGCATGGAGAGATGCATACCTCCCAGCGGCCCTGGAAGAAATTAGACAGCCAAATTTTTTTGCATGAGATCCTGGCAGCCATTTTGGGAAAAGCACTTTTTTTGGGGGGGGGGTGAAGTGCGGGTCACATGAGTCGAGCGCATCCTGGAAGATGTGCATCCTGGTTTGGAGCTTGAGAAAGTTGGACAGTATGAAGACGATTGACTGTCACCCTGACTAGGAGCTCTCTTGTGAGGATGAAGGACATTTTCCAGCAGGTCCTTAACATTTTCAGATGCTGCTAATAAAGTTCCCACCTTCACCCCACATTGCTAGATAAATAAATTTCAAATGTTAAAAAAACACTGAATCAGTTACTGCTCATCTTGGCTGTGAGTCCTGGAAGACCTGCTACCTGCCCTACCGGACTTTTCCACTTGGCCTAGGGACTGACTCCAGCTACAAAACCTGAGGCTGCTGAACAGAATCTTGGGCTGGCTGGGGCATTGCTTAGGGGTTTAGTGGGGGTGGCTTGTTGCTGTTAACTTTTTGTATCTTTATTTTGGATATTTTGGAAATTGTTCAATTTGGTTGTGTCCTTTTGATGTTTTGTTTATTGTTGATGGTGTATGGGGTGTTAGGAGAAGGGTAGTACAAGGACTACTTTTTTATTTTTGTAGTTGTGTAATTTTTTTATATGTTGTAAGCTGCCTTGAGCATGGTTTTAACTTTGGAAAGGTGGCATACAGATAAAATGACTGATTGATTGATTGATTGATTGATTGCTCAGACAAGAACTCCACAGCTCACAATGAGTTGAAAGCAATGCTGAAATGTGCCATTAAAGGGAGTGGAAAACTTGAAACGTTACAAAATTCCAACAGAGAGGATGACAGCCAAGGCAATCTGTGTTCCTCTGTCTACTTTAGCCTTGAAGAAAGAAAAAACCTGCAGTGGAAATCTGGTCCACCACTTTGAATCATGATTTAAACAGTAAACCTACGGAAACTTGGGAAACTGTAGAATGCAGCCACGCATTCATGTTATATAACTACTAAGCATTAAATGCTGTTCACCCAATGTAGCCCTGTTGTTAACTGCTTGACTCAGACAGCGGCTTGATCGTTAGTGTTCAAAGCATTCTCGAGAAACATTTCTGAGAAACATAAATTGCTTCAAAGAAACATATTTTGGTTGCTATATAAAATGCATTTGAAAAACATTGTGTCAAACCGCACTCTGAATTTAGAAGACGCCTTAAAGTATAACCCTTACTCCCTAAAGCATGATGGCCACCTCAATCCCATTTCTTTAAAGTGAAGACATCCAAGGCAGATTTAGGGGAGTGGGACCTGTGCAAGGAGAAAGAGCATTGAAAGCCGGATCATGTAGGACCATTTTGATAGTACAGTGGTACCGCAGGTTAAGTACTTAATTCGTTCCGGAGGTCCATGCTTAACCTGAAACTGTTCTTAACCTGAAGCACCACTTTAGCTAATGGGGCCTCCTGCTGCTGCCGCACTGCCGGAGCACAATTTCTGTTCTCATCCTGAAGCAAAGTTCTTAACTAGAGGTAATATTTCTGGGTTAGCGGAGTCTGTAACCTGAAGCGTATGTAACCTGAAGCGTATGTAACCTGAAGCATATGTAACTCGAGGTACCACTGTATCATGAGCACAATCAATGAGAAATGCACAATAAAAATTACAGCTGTAGGGGCCCCTGACACTTTGTATTTTCCCTTAAAAACAAAAACTTTTCTTCTGCTCCTGAACTATGCTCCTCCAGGTTTCACCCTGCCCAGGGAGTAGAATGTTTTCCTTCAAGACTTGACAACCTTAGCTGTGCCAAAGGATCTCCCAGTGTTGAGCAGACTCACAAAAACTCCTGGATCACCTTGAGCACCAGAGAGCCAGAGAAGAGAATAATAATAATAATAATAATAATAATAATAATAATAATAATAATTTTTATTTATACCCCACCCTCCCCAGCCAAGGCCAGGCTCAGGGCGGCTAACAAGCAATAATAAAAACAAGTTGAATGAATACAACTTAAAAACAAGATTAAAATACAACCTTAAAATATTGAAACATAAAAATATTAAAATGCAGCCTCATCACAGGAGGAGAAAGGAAAAAGAAAGAGGAGGAGGGAATCAAACTGACTCCAAGCCAAAGGCCAGGCAGAACAACTCTGTCTTACAGGCCCTGCGGAAAGAAATCAGATCCTGCAGGGCCCTGGTCTCATGAGGCAGAGCGTTCCACCAGGCTGGAGCCAGTGTTGAGAAGGCTCTGGCTCTGGTTGAAGCTAATCTAACTTCCTTAGGGCCTGGGACCTCTAGGGTGTTGTTATTTATGGACCTTGAGGCTCTCCGTAGGGCATACCTGGACAGGCGGTCCCGTAGGTAGAAGGACTTGTTCCCTACTCACCTCTTTCCCACAGGACCTTCCCTGCTGAATGGGCCACAGCAGCATGGCCACTGTGTCTGGCTCCCATTCAGGGTATTCCAAGTGTGGCTGCACCACAGATTTCTATAAGGATGTAATGATACTGGCAGTTTCATTTCCAATCACTGGTTCCCATTCAGGGGTGCCATCTGGGGGAGTCGGGGGGCCAAGTCCTCCCCCCATTTCAATGAGGGGACCGGGTCCCCTCAATGTTGCACAGCGACCACATGCACGCCGTTTGTGCATGCCCCGTGGCATGCTCACATCACTCAGGCAAGCCATGTGCCATGCAGGCAACATGTCAGCAAGTTGTGCGGCATGCAGGAGAGACATCAGCACATCATGTTATGGTATGTGTGTGTCACAGGGCACTGGCCCCCTCAATCACTCTATGGGATGGGTGACACATGGAAGTAATGGGGAGGGGGGAAGAAAGCCACTTTCCATCCTACCCACTCGAACAAACAACTTCAGGGATGTTGTAGGTGTGCATCCTACCTCTCCTCCAAGTAGCCAAATGGGGTTGTTCCTTTTGCCCTTCAGAGCAACCCTGTACTGGCTCAGGGTTACCCAGCGACCTTCATACCTGAATGTAGATTTGGACCAAAGTTTTCCTGGCTCAGGTACACACTCAAACCCAGCTTTCTGAATCCAGTGCCATCCAGATGTTCTGGGCCACAATGCACAGCAACCCCAGCCAGCCCAACTGTGGAAAGCAGGCTGTGATGGCCTGGGATTTGGACTCGGAGGCTGAACCTGAGGAATCCCAGCCTGCACAGGAGTCCCTGCCTCCAGAACCAACTGAGCCGGGGCTGGGGCTTGAGCCTGAAGGGTCCTCACCTGTGCTGGGTCCTCAGGTGCAGGCACCAGCTGAGTCTGCTCTGGCTCCTGAGGTGATGGTGGACCCATTGCCTGCAGGTGCTCCACTCTCAGCCCAGTCAGAGGAAGCTGAGGTTGCCTCTGGGTTCGGTAACCCTCCAGCCTCTCCTGAGCTGCAGAGGCTCAGGGCAGAGAGGCAGAGGGAACTAAGTTCCCGCAGGAGGAGTGCTCGCCTTCAGGCCAGGAGAGGTGAGTCACCTGTGGACTGGGGCCGCCCTATGCCTCGGGGCAGATAAAAGCCAGCCAGCCCCAGTCCCAGGTTGTGGGAGCAACGTTGTTGCTAGCCTGCACCCTGTCCTGCCAGAGTTCCTGACCCCACCAGACTCCCTGCCTTTGACCCAGCTACAGCTTTGACGGACAGCCTCCAAACCGCACCCTCGACCTCGGACTGGACTTGGACCTCACCGCACGGATAACCCTCGGGACCAGCACACAGGGCCTAGGCCACAACATCTGGGCAGTCCTAGGGTAGCAAAGGCTTCTTTAAGCACTTCAGCACATCTGCACTGCTCTGCTTCCCCCACCCCATTTGTTTCAGAAATTTGATCAGATCCAGGCTGCTCTTCAGGATATGAGTTCTTCACACGTTCCCAGCCGTCTTTTACGTTGGCCATCCTTCTCACATATAGAGCTTTCACACACCATCTGCTGTCACATGGTTTTATGCGCCAGGTCCATATAGGAAATTGATTTCACCCCCAGCTCTTAGCTAGTTTTATTTTATCATTTAGAAATGATTAAGTGCATATGGCATTTTGCAGGTTTCAAGTCTGAGGAAATATCTGTAATAGGGAATAAAATGCCTGCTGTGGGAACAGAAAGTTTAAAGGAAAGCAACAAACCTATTTTCTCTCACATACTTTTCACACCCCATGACCACAGATGGGACAGCAGGTTCTCTTTGGTCACCCAAATGTTCAGGTTGTCCACTTATGTGTTCTGGTCTTGAATTTCAATCTGCATCTGATTTGCATATGTTATCAGATTTGATGTGAAGATATATATTTACAGGGATATCTCATATTTCCATCCCTTAAATCTACAGACATGTTTCTAGGATAGATCCATATGGCTTCTGACACCCTCAACCAACTCACAATTTGTCCATTGCCTGCTGAAGATCTGCTTTATGTATTATTAGACTGTGAGGGCCATTAGACAACACACAGCAAAGGCATGAAACAGTCTCCTGACATTTTCTTTAAAAATTGAAAACCAGCTATTATTGGCTGCCAGTTTGGGAGAAGGAATATTGGGTTGTGGGACTACTTCAACATCTTCTTTCTGTTCAAAATCCCCTCCCCTGCAGTGGGTTGTCTTCCTTCCAGTCTACATTTCTTCTCTTCCAGAGATGGAGAAGCAGTGGAGAAGGGGATTTTTGAGTGGGAAAATAGCTGGCAAGAAAAGGGGTAAATATCCCCACTCAATGCTCCCCTGAGAGCTGCCTTTTACTGAAAAAGAAAGGAAAGGAAAGAGAATTGGGAAACATGTCTGCTGTGTGATCTTTATTTTCTGCTCCCCTAAGAGACGTGCTATGCAATCTGGAAATGAAGGAATACCACAGAGCCTGCCATCTCACAGACCCCTGCTGCCAGAGCTCCAACAAAAACAGCAAAAAGAGGGAGAGGAATGTACAAGCACATGCTGAATTTGAGCAAGTGTTTGTGTCTTCGAGAGTGAAAAGAGAGTCTCTCTTTCTATAGAACCTCACAGAACATCTCATCATACCCATCAGTGGAGGGGACGCATGGACATCATGACTAGTCTCCATTGGTAACTAGATTCTCAATGAATTTGTCTAATCCCCTCTCAGAAATGTGCAGGTCAGTAGTCGCCACTGCATTTAGTGTCAATGAATCCCATAGGCTAGCAATGCACTGTGTGAAGAAATACTTCATTTTTTCAGTCATAAGGCTCCAAATATTCAGCTTCTATGCATAACTCCTGGTTCTAGAACAAGGGAGAAAAGCTCACCATCAGCTCCACACCAGGTGTATTTTATATCCTCTTATCTGTTTTTCTATACAACCAACCCAACATTGCAACCTTTCCTCATAGGGCTGTTGCACACACAACCCTGAACATTTCAGTTGCTTTTTCCTACACATTTTCCAACTCTACAATATTTTTTTTTGAGGTACAACAATGAAAACTGGACTGCATCACAATTGGTGTTATGCTGTTGTGATATTGGCACCTTTATTTCTAATCACTTTCCTAATGACCCCATATGTGGGTTTCACATTTCCTCCGGCTGCCACACGATGTGCTTTGCACCATGACTCAAATATCTTTTTCCTGGTCACTGTGAAGGTAGGGAATTTATTTTTATTTTTCCCTTCTTTGCATCACTTTAAACCTGTTTTCATTGAACCACTTTGTTGTTGTTGTTGTTGTTGTTGTTGTTGTTGTTGTTGTTGTTGTTGTTGTTGTTGTAATATGCTGCTTTAATGCCCCTTCTCCCAGTCTGAAGAACTCTTCTGAGTCTCTGAATCATTTTTTTATAAAAAAAATTATTCATTTTTAAACATTAATTGTCATACATACCACAAAATTTCACATCTTATACAATCTTTTTGGACTTCCATCAGCACCTCTGATGATCCCCCATTTTTATCATTTCTTCTGCATTTCTTAAATTCATATTGCCTTTAATTATCTTAACTAACGTCTTCCTTTTTATCCAAATATCCAATAATTCAAATTATTCACCTCACAAAACTTCTTGCAAACCTACAAATGTAATCTGGTCATCACAATTACTTTTCAAATAGTCCTTAAATTTACACCAATCTTCTGTGAATCCCTGGTCCCACCGGTTTCGAATTCTTCCTGTTAATTTGTCTAATTCTGCATAGTCCATCCATTTCATCCTCCATTCTTCTTTCGTCGGTAATTCTTCTTGCTTCCATTTTTGTGCCAATAATATTCTTGCTGCCGTCATTGCATATAAAACCAGCTTACAGTCCTTTCTGTTTATATCATCTCCTACAATGCCCAGAAAAAATGCTTCTGGTTTCTTAATAAATGCATATTTCAACATTTTTTTCATCTCGTTATATATCATTTCCCAGAAGTTTTTCACTTTTTTACATTCCCACCACATATGATAAAATGTTCCTTCTTTTTCTTTACATTTCCAACATTTATTGCTTACCTTATACATTTTAGCCAATTTAGCGGGTGTGATATACCATCTATACATCATTTTCATCACATTTTCTTTTAAAGCATTGCATGCAGTAAATTTTAAACCTTCCTTCTATAATTTTCCCCAATCATTCAGCTGTATATTATACCCAATATCTTTAGCCCAATGAATCATAACCGACTTTACCTCCTCATCCTTCAGATGCCATTCAAGCAGCAATTTATACATTTTAGACAATATCTCAACTTCAAACTTTGATTTATTTTCATCAAATCCTTTTTCTTTAAAATCCTGTTTAAACATTTCATTAACCTGACGATAGTGTAGCCAATCATTTGAGTCTCTGAATCATTTAGTGTCCTCAGCAAACACGGCTCACTCCTAATTTCAGATCATTTAAGTTAAACACCACCAGTTTTAATGCATATCCAATAAAACCTGTGTGTGCTCAGTGGCCTTGGAATGACAACTGAGAATGGGGAGGAAAAAACAAAAAGCCAGTTTGGGTGGGGGGTAGTAAAATGGATCGTTGCAGAAGAAGGCATGGCTGATCGGGGCAGGAGCTTTCTGCACTGCAACATTGTGTTGCAGCACCCACTTATTCCTTTCTCATTTGGGCTTGTATCAGACCTCTCATTTGCCCCTCTCCCAGTCATGCATCCTTTTGCGACATGATTAAACCATGGCATTCTTCCACATTCATGTGTTATTCCAATGCCTTTTGCCAGAATGGGATCTCTAAGTGTGTGTGTGTGTGCGAGAGAGAGAGAGAGAGAGAGAGAGAGAGAGAGAGAGAGAGTGCTCCTGTAAATGAAAGTTCTTTCAACCCTGAAAATTATATTAGCCCTGCTGAGGGAATAGCAGCTCCACCTGCTGACTTCTTTATGCCTGCCTCCTCTGAAAGAATAGCATGCACAAAGGAAATGAATGGAAACTCATTCCCAGTATTATTTCCTAGTAGGGGGGAGGGAAATAGTCAGCTTGCCAGAGGTATTGATAAGGCTCAGCTGAGCTGCAAACCTTTACAAAGGGGAAGGAAGTGTTCTGTTTTGTTCCTCAAAAGACCCAAGTGCTAATGACTTCAGCGAATGCATACACAGCTTCAAGACAAGTGTGCAAAAACACAGCCCTCTGGGATGAATTGATCTATTTAAAAAACGCTTTGGATCCATCTGTTTGTATGCCACTGGTGACTTGGAGAGATGCTTTAAAAGGGTGTCTCACGTATGTCTAAGGAGAGCATGATAGTGCTGCTTTCCTGAGCGTCAGGGATGCAGCATGATGAGCAGGGCACTCCATCACTTCAGGTGTTTAAGAAACAAGCTTGCAACTCACTGTCAACAAAGACATCTTTTACCGTATATTATACTGCCCACCAACAGAAGAGTTGTTTGGTAATAATGATGTGATTACTTAAGAGCTTCAGCCTTCTCTCAAGGACTTTTTACCTTGGATATTTGTCTCAGTGCCTAGCTAAACGAGTACCATTGATACGAAACTCAAAGGTGTACTTCATACAATAGGTAAAGGTAAAATAGGGATGCGGGTGGTGCTGTGGTCTAAACCACTGAGCCACTTGGGCTTGCCGATCAGAAGGTCAGCGGTTCAAATCCCCGCGACGGAGTGAGCTCCCATTGCTCTGTCCCAGCTTCTGCCAACCTGGCAGTTCGGAAGCATGCCAGTGCAAGTAGATAAATAGGTATAGCTGCAGCGGGAAAGTAAACGGCGTTTCCATGCACTGTGGTTTCCGTCACAGTATCCCGTTGTGCCAGAAGCGGTTTAGCCATGCTGGCCACATGACCTGGAAGCTGTCTGTGAAGAAACGCTGGCTCCCTCAGCCTGAAAGCGAGATGAGTGCCACAACCCCATAGTCACCTTTGACTGGACTTAACAGTCCAAGGGTCCTTTTCCTTTACCTTTACCTTTCATACAATACAGAAGAGACATCTTCTCCCAAACATGTTTTCAAGAGACCACAGAGGAGCAGCCTGTCCTCCTCTCCAGCTCCTCAAGTTCAATCTGCCATCAGATTAGCAGTTTATGCACAAGAAAATTCTGGGGAGGGGAAAGCTCAGATAACTCAAGGAAATCAGCCAACCACCTAGGAGCACGGGGGAGAGGGGGTTTCTTCCTCACCTGACACCCCCCCACCCCCACATGATCAAATCCTATTCACCCCAATAACAACATCTGGATTTCACCAGTAGGGTTCTTGTAAAAAAAAAAAGTAACACGAGAAAGATTTTCTCTTCTTAGAGAGGAATGCAAAATCCATATGAATTTAGCAGGAACGATACTGCATCCCTGCCTGCTCCTTCTGGTGGATCTTCACGGCAAAAATCACTCTCCTGCCCAGTGATAGCTGTGCTTGTTTTAGACGAGCAGCTCTCACTCCTGCCCCATGGATGGGTGGAAAGAAAGTTCTATAGGCAGCTGAAGTTTGGCAGTGTGCATGAGTCTATTCATTTAGTCTATGGTTGAGAGCCACTGAAATATGGAATCTCAGCATTGGAGCCAACTGCAAGGGGCCGAGGGGGTCTTCAGGAGCCCCCAAAGTTGATGGACATCGCATTCAAATGGTGTGCATGCACTGCATCATGTGACTGATTATGGGGCTTACCTCCCCCTCCCATAGCTGTCAAGCGTCCCTTATTTGGAGGGACAGTCCCTTATCCCAGCACCATGTCCCACTGCTGTCCCTTATTGATGGATGTCCCTTAAATTTCCTGGGTTTCAAAGGAAGCAGCTCCTCTCCCTCCCTCCCTGCCGGCCAGGGAGGAGGGAGGCTCCAACTGTGTTGCTTGGCTGCCCGCCCCGCCCCCCTCCGGCCTCATCTCACCAGCCTCGGCCCCCGGGAACCCTTCCTCACCGGGACTGGTGGGAGCCTCAGGCCCTTCCGCCACCATCCTCCTTGCGGCCACCAAACTGAGCGTCTCTGCCTGGGGCCTCCCCTCTGCCCATCACCGCTGCTCCCGCTCCCCCTAGGCTGTACTGCGGCTGTGCCGCCAAAGGACCCGAATGAGATGGGCAGCCTGGCATGGTCTATGAATTGATGAGGAGCCTTGAGAGGAGAGCAAGGGCAACCATAGAGAAAGCAGTTCAGAGAGAGGAAGAAGAGGAGGAGGCGAAGGCGCAGGCAGGTGTTCCAAGGGCTACAAGGGAAGGACCGAAAGCGCTTCTCCCATAGATTTGTAGTGGTAGACTAGCATAGATGGTCTGATCTGCGGGTTTACTTCAGGCGCTATTCCCCCCCCCTTCCTCCCACTATGCCTGATGGAACTGAGAGCTGCAGATGGAGCAAGAGAGAAAAGATACAGAACTGCAGCAGCATCTTCGTAGCTTGGACTTCGTTTTGTGCGAAAAGTGGTTGCTGCTTGTAAAGCGTCAGTTGAGGGGAAACAAAAAGGGAAATGGAGAAGGTGCTGCCATTAATAGCTGACGGTTGTTGATGAAGATGATGACATGCTCCTAAAAGGTGAATGGGGGACCTCTGAGCTTTCCGTCGCCCATCCGCTGGCTGAGGCTGATGGAGTCCAGAAACATCTGGAGGTCCAGGGGTTCCCTGTCCCCATTCTAAAGAAAAGAAAAACAATACCTTTTATAAATCTGTACAGGGTTCAAGAAGGGATAGGTCGCCATTACTGGCTGCCTCTTTTTGAAAGTTCTTCCAAAAACTGGATGTGAATTTTCATTCAAAATATACAGATTTCCCCACAGTGAATAAATTCTTTCTCTTATTTCTTCAACTTTGAGCCCTTCCTTCTCCCTCCTCCTTGCATCTCTGGCTTGCAATATCTTTCGAGTTTATGCTGACAGTTTACAGTACTAAGGAAGTTGTAAAAGAAAGAAAGAAATCGGCTCACGTCTCGACTGTGCGTACCACCTATCTAGTGGGTCTGTTTTGCAGGGCTTTCAAAGCCATTTCCCCTCTGCCAGACAGATAAGCACACTTGCTGCTTAAAAGTCACTCTGGCGCTCAAAAGCCTTTTGCGCCTGTGTGGGGGGCATCCGAGGCTGATGCCTGTTTTTGAAAACGGAGAGTGCAACCAAGTAACAGTTCTGTGGCTTGATCTGCTTGATACTTAACTGTCCATATGTTCTCCTTGCGTGTGCCTGGACCTTTTGCAGAAGGAAAAGGCTGCCATTCTGCGCCCTCATTCCTTGGCATAAGCTGCTCTGCTGAAGGGAGGGGGCTGCTAGTCAAACAGGCAGAGGCTCTTACATCTCTTTGCATACTAGATACTAACTGGACTGTTCACATTTTCTGCCTATGATACATAGTCAAAGCCTACAATGGCTAAATTGTATCGCATTTGAAATCCTGTGTCTTGTACAGTGGTACTTCAGGTTACATATGCTTTAGGTTACATACGCTTCAGGTTACAGACTCTGCTAACCCAGAAATATTGCTTCAGGTTAAGAACTTTGCTTCAGGATAAGAACAGAAATCATGCTCCGGCAGCGCGGCAGCAGCAGGAGGCCCCATTAGCTAAAGTGGTGCTTCAGGTTAAGAACAGTTTCAGGTTAAGTATGGACCTCCGGAACAAATTAAGTACTTAACCTGAGGTACCACTGTACATTCTACTTGGCATTAACATAATCCGTACATTCACACCACAAAGGGAAAAGATCCATCAAGGGTGACTTCAATGCTGAGTGAAACTGTCCTAAGAGCGGAAATCGAGACACAACATAAATTGTGATGCTGCTGGTGTAGCTTTTGTGGGTGGTATAAGTTGCATTTTTTTTTTCAAGAAAAAGAAGGTTTTACAACACAGCCACAGGAAACATTATTTGGATGCTCTTTCTCTAGTGCAAAAAATTGTGGAGAAAGGAATACTTAACCCTTCTCTTTCTCACCACTTTTTCCTTAGCCACTTTCCCTCCATCCGAGTTCCAAACCTGTGTTTGCAAGGTATATGTAGTTGGGATCACTTGTAGGGGTTCAAACAGCTGAAGAAGGACATTTTAGGGGGAACAGTCAGGAAGAAAGAGTTAAAGACCCCCTTTCCCTCCTTTTTTGTTTTACAAGTCACTCCTTCTGGATAATATTTTACAACAGAAAGCTGATCATCGGGCTAATACAAAATGCAACATGTCATTTGACCCTTTTATAGGCTGAATGATGTAGGCCTTAGTCAGTAATGTTTTTCTAGAAAAAGAGGAGCCAGAACTCACCAGGAAGGCCTCCCTTCCTCTCTTACAATAGCAACAGCTTCCAACTGAGAGGTGCTGGAACTGAGTTCCGGTGAGTTCCTGTGGGGAAAAGGCTCTGGCCTTAGTATTAATTTTTGTTTGTGGATTGGCTGTTTGCACAAATGAGGTCTGATTCTACGTGGCATTGATACTAAATCCTCATTCCGGTCTAGGCTAGCCACTTTAAAGTGTTGTTTTTCCTACTATTGACTGGAGAAGTCCAAGGGCTGGTCTGAGGCTGGGAAGGACCCTGGAGAGCTTCTGCCCCTCAGAAGAAGAAGAAGAAGAAGAAGAAGAAGAAGAGGAGGAGTTTGGATTTGATATCCCGCTTTATCACTACCTTTTTGTTGTTGTTGTTGTTTAGTTGTTTAGTCGTGTCTGACTCTTCATGACCCCATGGACCAGAGCACGCCAGGCACTCCTGTCTTCCACTGCCTCCCGCAGTTTGGTCAAACTCATGCTGGTAGCTTCAAGAACACTGTCCAACCATCTCGTCCTCTGTCGTCCCCTTCTCCTTGTGCCCTCCATCTTTCCCAACATCAGAGTCTTTTCCAGGGAGTTTTCTCTTCTCATGAGGTGGCCAAAGTATTGGAGTCTCAGCTTCATGATCTGTCCTTCCAGTGAGCACCGAGGGCTGATTTCCTTAAGAATGGATCGGTTTGATCTTCTTGCAGTCCATGGGACTCTCAAGAGTCTCCTCCAGCACCATAATTCAAAAGCATCAATTCTTTGGTATCAGTCTTCTTTATGGTCCAGCTCTCACTTCCATACATCACTACTGGGAAAACCATAGCTTTTACTATCTGGACCTTAAAGGAGTCTCAAAGTGGCTAACGTTCTCCTTTTCCCTTCCTCCCCCACCACAAACACTCTGTGAGGTGAGTGAGGCTGAGAGACTTCAGAGAAGTGTGACTAGCCCAAGGTCACCCAGCAGCTGCATGTGGAGGAGTGGAGATGCAAACCTAGTTCACCAGATTCCAAGTCTACCACTCTTCACCACTACACCACACTGTGCTCTGATTCAGTGCCGAGCAGTGTCCGATAGGCAAATGAAGGGGATGCTAGATGCCTGATGCACAATGGCAAAAACAAGAGATTTCAACTGCGGATTCCAGAAAGAGCAGTTTGATTAAATTGTGCATGTGATAAAACAGAAAGGTACCTTCTGATTCTGCTCAAAAAGGATTATATATCTAAATCTTCTAATCTCAGCCACTGAAGGGGCAAGGTGCCTTCTGGATATGAAATTAGCGGCACCTGCTTGGATGGTGTGGGCAGCTTCTATTGGGAAAAGACTAATTTCCAAATATTTAAAAAGAGGGAGATTCAGAAATTTGACTTCAGTGGACATGATGCCTAAGAGATTACGACATTCTCAGTGTTATGATCCTTCCCACTGAATGGAGAAGTTTTGATTCAGAACATTTAGGGGTCACAGGTATGCAGAATCACTCCTGCTAAGGGCACATATAGAAGGATTTTCAGTGGTTGCTCCAAAACATCAAAACTTGCTTCCTCTGTAGGCTTACCAAATGACAGCTCAATATTTGAGTGCACGTGACAACTTTTCTCTTTGTGTGGGTTTTCAGTAGATTGACTAATGCCATGCCAAAATTTTCTCCTCCTCCTTTTTCTTTAAAAACCATTATCAGTTAGTGAGAAAATAAATTGCAATCAAAAATTATCAAAGGAGAGAGAAAATGCCAATAAAACTGTCATGGGGTGTGCGCAAGGTTTTTGTCATGCTTACCTTATCATTGACCAAGGGCTGATTATGAGTGCCCCTTTTTTCATTCTGGGAGTCATCTCACCTGTGCTCTGAACTCTGCAGCCTCCCTGGGTGCCCATTCTTCAGTCTCAGCCCAGGGGAAGGTATCATGCGGCAACTCCTTCCATGAGCCTTTCCCACATCACAAAGCCTGAGCAGCCAGAGAGGCTGCAGAGGACAGGAGAAATGTTTTCTGGAAAGAAAAACACCCATCCCACCCAGGGCCACCTTGCAACTCATCTTCATTTATTCCATTTATATCCTGTGTTTCCTCCCAAAGCAGCCCAGGATGGCAATGATAAGGTAATCTGAAAAGCTCGCACCCACCAAAATTCTAAAGAAATCCCAATGTGTTCCACGAATGAGGCAGAAAAATGGAAACCTCTTGTACAGGGGAAGAAAACTTTCGAGAAACCGGAGGATAAATTTTAGCACAGTTCTAGATTCAACTTTTGTAATTTGAGCAGAGCAATC
The DNA here is from genome assembly GCF_964252035.2 of Podarcis erhardii. NCBI lineage: Eukaryota > Metazoa > Chordata > Lepidosauria > Squamata > Lacertidae > Podarcis > Podarcis erhardii. Next base: position 11,034,886 of record NC_138515.1, on the reverse strand, counting down.
GGAGAGGAGATTTCAGTGATAGATCTACCAGGGGACTGAAAGCACAGCCTGCTTGTGGAATGGGAGTGGTGTTCTCCATTTATTTCTATTGGATTGGCATAGGTTTCCCCTCCTGCTACCATGAAAGGCTTTGTCAGTGCCAGGGCTGGCATAGGTGAGGAGGATTTGGCGTGTGTGTCTGGGGATTGAGAGGGCTTTGGATCCTGCAGATTTATGACACCCCCCACCCCCCAAGGGTGTAGGTATCTCAGTCTTTAATGGCAGCTCAGCCTCCCTTCTAAAGAGCTTTGACTTTATCCTTGGCATGGTTTAGGCTGAAATCTAAGCCCCATTGAGCACAGTGGGGCTTACTTATGAATAAACCTATGGTTGTGCTGTTCATTTCATGACATACATTTCTGAATAGTTTTCATATTTAACTGGAAGATGCTGCGAGGGTTCTGTAAGTTACAAATACGAGGTAGAAATTCTAGAAATAAATACTTTTAAACATGGTGATTTACATCCTCAAACCTATCCTGACTCACCTTTGGAAAGGGATGGCCTACAAATCCAATGGCGTAGCTGCAGCAATTTCTAATTAGTTTTCCTTTCTTCCTCCTGCTATCCGGCTTGTGAGCAGCTGTTCATTTTTGGGTTCTCTGAACCTACATAATTAATCTACAGGTTCACACTGTAACTTCCTGATTCTGTTTGTTTGCCTTTTGTTCTTTATGATTTAAATGGCTTCTCTGGGAAAGAAAAGAGGGCTGGGTGGGGGGTGGGCAGAGAGGCTCAAAGTGATGTGCAAAATGCAAATAAAATAAAACCAATTTAAAATTAACAGCGAACACCCGCTTCCACTTGTTCCATCCTCTTCCTTCTCCTCTCTAAGTGCTCCTTCACGTCACTCTCTGAAAGTGCTTCAGCGCTCTTTGGTAACCTATAATCTCTGGAGTGCCTGTGTAGGCTGGGCTGCCCCTGCTGTTTCTCTGTTACTGGCAGAGCACATTCCCATCTCAGACACATTTCCCCACCCGCAAGTCCAAGGTTGCCAGCTTCAGCTTCCAAGAGCTGCCGGAGATCTCTACACTTTAAATAGCTCCGTATCTACGCTTTGTTTCCATAAAGGTTCAAAAGAAGAGCTTTTGGAGAGCCATAAAGAGGAATACAGTTTGTGTCTGTGGAACACATGAAATGCAGAAATATAGTCCACTCCAGAGAACTAATAGGCTGCTAGCTAAAGGGTTTGACTGTTTTCAGATCTCTTCCCTGATGTTCTATGAGTTCCCACTTTGTCTTCTAAGCAGCTAACATGGTTTATCCCTTCCTGGCGAAAGGGCCTGGGAGTGTTCAGTAGATCTGTGAAGCCACGCAGTGGGATTTCAAAGTCCACAATACGCTGCTCCTCCTAAACACTGCCACAGATAAAAGGGTGTCGTTTGGCACAGGCTGTAAGGGAGTCCCAACTTCCAGGATCTACAGCCATTGCTTCCCCCAAAGAATTCTGGGAACATTAAGGGTGCTGAGAGTTGTTAGGAGACCCCTATTCCTTCGGCTATAATAAAGTGAGCACAGGACATTGGGTATAATATCATGTTTGAAGACTGGGAAAGGTTGTGGACCGTTGGGCTGAACTTCACTGCATGTAATGCTTTGAAAGAAAATGTTATGAAAATGATATATAGATGGTACATGACCCCAGTCAAACTTGCAAAAATATACCATTTGTCTGATAATAAGTGTTGGAAATGTAAAGAAAACGAAGGAACTTTCTTTCACCTCTGGTGGACCTGCCCTAGAGTGAAGGTTTTCTGGGAAATGATATATAATGAGCTGAAAAAGGTATTTAAGTATACCTTCCCTAAGAAACCAGAGGCCTTCCTTCTGGGTATTGTCGGCCAGAGGGTGTTAAAGATGGACCGAACATTTTTTATGTATGCAACAACAGCAGCAAGGATACTCGTTGCTAAGCATTGGAAAACTCAAGATTTACCCACACTGGAAGAATAGCAGATGCAACTGATAGACTACATGGAACTGGCTGAGATGACAGGCAGAATCCGAGACCTGGGAGAGGAAACGGTAGAAGAAGACTGGAAGAAATTCAAGACCTACCTACAGAAACATTGTAAACTGTATGAATGTTAAGAAGGATACTAGATCATAAATAATTTGGCACCATTAAGCTAGTTGAGGTGAAATATGAAGATAAGTTAAATTTAAGAAAAGACAAATTTTGGATAATTATTAGGCTAAATTTAAATTTTTCAGATTTGAATAAATGATATCTAAAATTAGAGATATAACATTGGAAAAATAAACAATAAGAATGGAAATAAGGGGATAAATTGCTGGTTGGATATTTATAAATTAGGAACGCAGGAGTGGGAGATGTGAGGGAGTCCAAAGAAGTTAAGAAAATATGTCATGATATATGTTATTCTGTTTTTTATTTGTATGGCAATTAAAAAAAAATCTTCAATAAATATTTATATATATATAAAAAGGAGACCCCTATTCCTCTCATAGAGCAACAATTCTCTGAATTATCAGCCATTCTCTCACCAATTCTGCTTGCGTGTCTTTTGCCCTGGACTCCATTTGGGCTACCTCAGGGTTGTAGTGAACTTTAATGAGTTTTCAGGCTTGATCTTTTGGGGAAGGGTCATTTTTTCTTACTTAGGGACTTCCTGGATGAAAGACACAGCCAGGTTAATAATAATAATAATAATAATAATAATAATAATAATTTATTTATTTATACCCCACCCATCTGGCTGGGTTTCCCCAGTCACTCATCAAAGGGTGCTCATCAATGGTTCCTCTTCATCCTGGAGAAGAGTGACTAGTGGGGTGCCACAGGGTTCTGTCTTGGGCCCGGTCTTATTCAACATCTTTATCAACGACTTGGATGATGGACTCCAGGGCATCCTGATCAAATTTGCAGATGACACCAAACTGGGAGGGGTGGCTAACACCCCAGAGGACAGGATCACACTTCAAAATGACCTGGACAGATTAGAGAACTGGGCCAAAACAAACAAGATGAATTTTAATAGGGAGAAATGTAAAGTATTGCACTTGGGCAAAAAAATACAAGATGGGTGACACCTGGCTTGAGAGCAGTACATGTGAAAAGGATCTAGGAGTCTTGGTTGTCCACAAACTTGACATGAGCCAACAGTGTGACGCGGCAGCTAAAAAAGCCAATGCAATTCTGTGCTGCATCAATAGGAGTATTGCATCTAGATCAAGGGAAGTAATAGTGCCACTGTATTCTGCTCTGGTCAGACCTCACCTGGAGTACTGTGTCCAGTTCTGGGCACCACAGTTCAAGAAGGACACTGACAAACTGGAACGTGTCCAGAGGAGGGCAACCAAAATGGTCAAAGGCCTGGAAACGATGCCTTATGAGAAACGGCTAAGGAAGCTGGGCATGTTTAGCCTGGAGAAGAGGAGGTTAAGGGGTGATATGATAGCCATGTTCAAATATATAAAAGGATGTCACATAGAGGAGGGAGAAAGGTTGTTTTCTGCTGCTCCAGAGAAACGGACACGGAGCAATGGTTCCAAACTACAAGAAAAAAGATTCCACCTAAACATTAGGAAGAACTTCCTGACAGTAAGAGCTGTTCGACAGTGGAATTTGCTGCCAAGGAGTGTGGTGGAGTCTCCTTCTTTGGAGGTCTTTAAGCAGAGGCTTGACAACCATATGTCAGGAGTGCTCTGATGGTGTTTCCTGCTTGGCAGGGGGTTGGACTCAATGGCCCTTGTGGTCTCTTCCAACTCTATGATTCTATGATTCACTCTGGGCGGCTCCCAACTGAATATTAAAAACACAATACAGCATTAAAAGTTAAAAATTCCCCTTAACAGGGCTGTCTTCAGATGTCTTTTAAAAGTAAGATAGTTGTTTATTTCCTTGACATCTGATGGGAGGGCATTCCACAGGGCGGGTGCCACTACTGAGAAGGCCCTCTGCTTGGTTCCCTGTAACCTCACTTCTCACAGTGAGGGAACTGCCAGAAGGCCCTCAGCACTGGACCTCAGTGTCCAGGCTGAACAATGGGGGTGGAGGGTTACCATCTTCTGAGTCAGAACCTGAGTCCTCTGCAGCACTTCTGCCCCCACCCCTAGTCTTGCAGAAGTCAAAGGCTTTGAACCAGCCATCCGGTTCCTCTGGGGAGGCAGAGCCTACAGAGAGTTCAAGCTCCCTGCAGAGATAACATCTCCCTGTAGCTGAATTAGGAAGAGAAGGCCTCAGCCAGCAGGTCTCTCACAGAGCTTTCTACGGTTCTGTTTTCATCTCATCTCCGTCCTGACCTGCCTTCACTGGACACTGCCTGCTGATAGCTGTCAACTTTTCCCTTTTCTTGTGAGGAATCCTATTTGGAATAAGGGAATTTCACTAAAAAAAGGGGAAAGTTGACAACTATGTGCCTGCTTCCCCTATGAGTCTCAAGCTCCCATGGAACTGAACAGCCAGAAATATTCCTTTCTGTGTAAGAGAATACTGAAGCTTTTCACAACAAGCCTGTGATAAGCACAGAGTCACATCTTTCCTGAAAACTTTGGAATGCCACATCATTCAGTTTCTGTTGCTCAGAATAACATTTTGAATAAAATAAAGTGAACTGGAGGCATTGGGTTATATCGCTTGTCAATGCCCCTCTTCTGATGAAAGGTTCTTTGATCCGGTGGAGACTTCCAGCAGCAGAACAGAACTTTTGGGGGTTCCTTCTGCAGTCGCCTCCCCTTTCTCTTCCATGCTGGAGGGTTCCTCAACCCTCTGGAGCATTTGGGTGGTGAGTGAAAGGAAATTGCTGAAAATGGCCTTGAACCCTTTTCTGCTGATGGAAGGCTCCACAAGGAAAACAGGTCCAGCAACTCAGCTGAATTTGAGTGAGTGTCAAAGATGATAACATTTGTCAGCAGACTGGCTTTTGAACAAGGAGGTGTATTAAAATCAAGATTTCATGGTGGCTTTATTGCTTCCCCCACCCACTTTTCCCTAGCAAATTTTCCTCCAAATTTTGGAAGGGTCACCCCAGCCCTTTATGTTTTCTGTTCTTGGAGCCTCAGAATCAAAATCAAAACTTTGTCCTATTTAATTGGTCATGGGATTCTATTGTTTTCCCTCTGTGATCATGCCAAGCCAGTTTTTACCCTCCTTCCTTATGCATACCCAACCATCATTATTTGTTGTTGTTTAGTCATTCAGTCGTGTCCGACTCTTCGTGACCCCATGGACCAGAGCACGCCAGGCACTCCTGTCTTCTACTGTCTCCCACAGTTTGGTCAAACTCATGCTGGTAGCTTCGAGAACACTATCCAACCATCTCATCCTCTGTCGTCCCCTTCTCCTTGTGCCCTCCATCTTTCCCAGCATCAGGGTCTTTTCCAGGGAGTCTTCTGTTCTCATGAGGTGGCCAAAGTATTCGAGCCTCAGCTTCAGGATCTGTCCTTCCAGTGAGCACTCAGGGCTGATTTCCTTCAGAATGGATAGGTTTGATCTTCTTGCAGTCCATGGGACTCGCAAGAGTCTCCTCCAGCACCGTAATTCAAAAGCATCAATTCTTCGGCGATCAGTCTTCTTTATGGTCCAGCTTTCACTTCCATACATCACTACTGGGAAAACCATAGTTTTAACTATACGGAGCTTTGTTGGCAAGGTGATGTCTCTGCTTTTTAAGATGCTGTCTAGGTTTGTCATTGCTTTTCTCCCAAGAAGCAGGCATCTTTTAATTTCGTGACTGCTGTCACCATCTGCAGTGATCACGGAGCCCAAGAAAGTAAAACCTCTCACTGCCTCCATTTCCTCCCCTTCTATTTGCCAGGAGATGATGGGATCAGTGACCATGATCTTAGTTTTTTTGATGTTGAGCTTCAGACCATATTTTGCGCTCTCTTTAAGAATTTAAAGCAAACAGAATTTCAGCTAGAGATCTATGGCATATTAGTACCACCAGCACTTATTAAATCCAGCCTCAGAGTCCTGGTATATGAATGTTTCACATCCTTTCCCCTCTCATCCATTCTTTCTCATCTCTTTTAAGAGCTGAAACACTAAATATGAAATAATATGGGGTAATTGTTAGAGTTGTATTGCTGTACTCTCCTATGGCTCTTTTTACTTCTGATCTTTAAAGATCTTTTAAGCCTCCAGTACATAATTGAACCTCATCAATAATATTTGCGATTTCTCCCTGCATTTGACATTTCATTGTACCTCGATGGTAGCCTTGAATTCTTTGGCATGAAAATACCTCATCACATTTATCTTACCATTCTAGATTATCTCAATCAGTGTTTGCATGTTGTGCTTTGCTAGTTTCCTTGTTTTATTTTTCATTCCTTCTAGCATGTAACATTGTTAGTTGTTGCCATGGTGACTCTAATTGATTTCTTTCTACTGTTTTTACAGGCTTTTCCAAGGTTTATACAATACATCCTTGTTGTAGTTATTTTTGTCTCTGTAAGATGCATAACGCTCTCCTGCAAAACAAGGCTGAATAAGTCAACGGATCCAATGTTGCACCCTCCCCCAAATGTTTAGGCTGGTTCTCGGCAGGATCTGGATTTATGCAAAAAGTGTGATGGGTCAGTATCCAAATGAATGTGTCATGCAGAATAGCTCATTCTGGGAAAGGGAACGAGAGTCAACAGACAGGCTAACAATACAGAATGTTCCAACTTACAAATGTGCTCTTGAGACAGAAGGGAAGGCAAGATGCAGTTGCACGGTTTCAGAACAGGGAGAGTTTCCAAAGCAAAAGGGTCTGGCTATGTCTGCCTCTCTCATCTGTTTCACTACATCACAACCCAACAGTGTTGTGAAAGCTTCAGTTGCTGGGTGGCAGCCTCATGGTATAAAGCAGAAGAGAGGAGCCCAAGGCTCTTCAAGTGTTGGACTGCCCATGCTTGCTGGGGCTGATGGGAGCTGGAGTCCAACAAGAGCCAATGAAGCTGGAGTCTTCAGTCAAGCCAATAAACCAGCTGAAACAGCCAACAGTCCCCTGACACACAGAGCAGAAGGGGAAGAAAGGTGGAATCCACTGGAAAGGCGACGAGAGCTTGTGGGCACCTCCCTATCACCTATCACCTATCACGCAGGTGGCGCTGTGGGTTAAACCACAGAGCCTAGGACTTGCTGATCAAAAGGTTGGCGGTTCGAATCCCCATGACAGGGTGAGCTCCCGTTGCTCGGTCCCTGCTCCTGCCAACCTAGCAGTTTGAAAGCATGCAGTGCAAGTAGATAAATAGGTACCGCTCTGGTGGGAAGGTAAACAGCGTTTCCGTGCGCTGCTCTGGTTCGCCAGAAGCAGCTTAGTCATGCTGGCCACATGACCTGGAAGCTGTACGCCGGCTCCCTCGGCCAATAAAGCGAGATGAGCGCCGCAACCCCAGAGCCGGTCACAACTGGACCTAATGGTCAGGGGTCCCTTTACCTTTACCTAGTCAGGAATAAGCAGAACTGCTGAAAAGCTGAGGAATGATATGCAGGGCTTTTTTCCAGCCAGAACTCACTGAAACTCAGGTGGGTGCCATTGCCATTCTAAGAGAACAAGGGAGGCGTTCATGGTGAGTTCTGGCGCCTCTTTGTCTAGAGAAGCAGCACTGATCCTATGCACTATTCTTGATTTGCCCTGTACACACTTTCTTTGTTACGGCCGTCGGAGGTGATGCCCCTGCCTCAGAATGCCTGGCCTTCCAAGGAGTCCCCTCTATCTACCATGATTCGCTGCATCCAGGAATCCTGGCCCACAACTGACTGAACATCTGTGGAGAGCCCCTGCATGAGCCTCAGAGGTCTCTCTCTTCTTGATCAAGACCTAGACCTAGTCTGGTTCTCTGACCATTGCTCTTCTCCTGTGACAATGCTGTCGAGGCTCACATCTGCACACCTGTGGACTCTCGACATATGTTCTAATGACATCTGTTCTTAGGCCAGGGGCAGTTTTCCGTCACAGTGACCCTGGAAAAAAATTATTGAAAGCACAAATAGTGTGCATCGAGCCCTCCTCAGCCCAATAGTCTGAAATCCTATGTCCTTCTGCTATATTTGGTGAAATTCAAGTTGTCTTTCAATATTCACACAGACAGCATTAATGTTCATCATCAAGCAGGTTTCGTTTTTTTTAATTCCACAAAAGTTAGCAAGGGCTTTTCTAAAAAGAGCTTAAACGTCTTAAAAATAAATCTGAGGCTTTAATGCTGTGTAATTATCTTGTCTGCTATCTCTGCTGCTTAATCTTCCATTCCTTCCCTTGATCTTTTATGGGGCTGCCATCCCTCCAACCTGATCTCATAAAGGAAACGAGTATTTCCAAAAGGGGGAAAAAAGTTCCCTTTGCTGGCACTTCCATCACATTTGCTTAAAGAATATTAATTCTTCAGCCTTTAATGAATACTTAAGCAACAGATACTGATCCATGAATTGAGAAGCCCACTGTTCAACTCTCAGATCTGCTCATTCACTTGCCTGCCGCATGCCAGTCTCCCAGTTGGGCTAGATCTTTATCCCATCTCTGTCCTGCTTCCAGCAGGGATTGGCTCTGTGATCCAGCCACATCTCTATTTTCCCCACCCCTGATTCACCTGATGGCATCATGTTGGGGGGACGGTGTGGGGTTTTTTTTGGAAAACAGTCTTGCAGGCCAAATGTGGAGACATAGTGGGTTTTCTGTGGGCCAGAGGTTCCCCACCCAAGTCTTGGATTGCAACTAGATAATGCTTGTGAGGGTGGCATTGAAAAACCCTATTAGTATTAGTTGAATCTTGAAGAAAACTCAGTTTTTGCTTGGTTAAAAGCAGACTATTCTCCTTTATTAGACCATTTTCCCTTTATTTTAACCAGCTTGTAAGCTTCAGTCTCATTCCAAGTCCCCTTCTGTTGAGGGTTTTCAGATCCAAAGGTTACAGCTTTCTAAAATCCTGAGAAACAGAAGGTGTAATATCAGAATGAAACAAAATGCATAAGCCATGCCAATAATTAGATTTTAAAAATATTTAAATACATTGAATGTGCTATGTTGGAGATATATATATACAGTAAAAAGATCCCATTTCCTTTTATATGCAGAACCATAGCAAGATAACTTCTGACTTTATTAACAGGCATTAACCCTGCTCTGTTCCCCTACCTTTTCGTCTTTGAAAAGATTACTTGAAATAGGGCTGCCATACGTCTGGATTTTCCAGGACGTTATTGGGATTTCAAAGGCAGAATTGACATCCAGGAGGATTTCTGAAAGGCGGCACTTCGTCCTGGATTTTAGATAAGTCAATCAGAAAATCATGGTTGTTTTGCATTTACAGTATGTAAAGAAAAGCTCAGCAACTTTGAAGTTTGTCTTAAAAAAGCTCAGCAACTTCCAGGGTCTCCTGGTTTTTACTTTTTGAAATATTGCAACCCTGTCTGAAATAAAGATGCAAGTTTTGCTACCATGAATAGATCTGCCCTGGCAGCCAATACTCTCCAGAAGAAGAAATTCACAAGGATGTATGGTTTGTCTTAGATGGCAAAACTTTGCCTGTCGATGACCATCAGATCTACTGCAAATTATCAGCATTATTTGCATAATTGCTGCCTTGTTGCATGGGTAAAATGAAGAGATGATGCTGGAGGGATTACATGAAATAGCAATGCTTGCCTTCCTCCCAACTGTAGAACTATGGTATCTCATCAGGTCCTCTGGCTTTGTTGTTTTTTCATTTGGTTAATGGCTGTACACAACTCACCCAGATTTGGAGATACTGCAAGCTCATCTCTAATTTATTTTTGCGGAATTTGTGAGAGGACCTCAGCAGCTATGGGGGAGTTGCAGTTAAGAAGATGCTGGCAATGTTCTTTCCAGCACAGTTTAATAGCTTCTTTATCTTTTAGAAGTGTGGCACTGTCTGTTGAGCGTAGGGGGCTTATGCCTTGATTTATTGGCCCATAGGTGGTCTTTGTGGCTTTAAAGAAACTCTGTGCATCATGAGTGTCGGCTAAGTGCTGGATTTCATAAGCTTTTTTTTTATCCACCAGGTGTTCTTTAATACTTTGGTTGTTCTTTGAACCTCAGCCTTAGAGTTGGCATTGGGTTTTTTCTTAGTGGCGATAGAGTCTTATCTGCTGCAGCCTTCATCTGCCTTCACAGCCATTGTAACATGCCCCTTGTTATCTTCCACCTGTTCTTCCCTCGAGGACTTCTTGGATCATTCTTTGTCTAGCTCCTTCCCTTTGACCTTACCACCTTGGGTGACCCTGCTGGGAGTATGACAATCCCGACTGCTTCGCTCACAAGGGACATAGGAATGTGCAAGCCCACTCACTACCACAAGGTGATGATCCAGCGAGTGAGAGTTAGTTAGGTGGCCTCTCCTGACCAAGGCAAAAGCAAAGGTGTCTGCTGCTTATGGTCAGGACAGGGTTAGTCTGACCTGCAATCCATGGTTTGTAAGGAAGTAGCAAGCCTGCCTCTGCTTCCCCCAACTTTCACTTTGCAGATTTAGATTATAAAAGCTGGATGTTCCAGAATAATATGCAAGGTTGTTATAATAGACAAATCACAGCATGGTATCTATAATCTTTATATGTAATACAGAAGCATTCTGGATTTTGTGTTTTTTCTCTTTCTAGCTCCCATTTGGTTAATGATGCATAGATTTCCAAAACGGTGCTCTAGTTTCAGTTTATTTCTTGTATCTCATAAACTTCACATTCTGTTTTCAGTGTGCTCTTTTAAAACCAAATGTTTACAATACATTTTGCACACTATACCCCAACCCAGGCTGTGTCTACTCTTACAACACTAATATACTCAGCCCTTGTTTTTGTCAAACCCTTGTCTTTGTCAAGTTGCCTTGTATAAACAGCAAGATTCAGGTTTAAGTTAAAATACTATTCCACAGATCATACATATTCTGAAACAAAAACTCCTTTTATGCTTGCTCTACTGCTCTGTGGATTTTGCTTTTCTGATGTGATGGTAATGAGAGTTATAGTATACATTTGTTCTGTCAACTATTTTCTTCTATAACAAGCTTACCAAATCAACATTACAGGGGTTTAGAGAGGTTATTTTATTATCTGAAGATATGTTTAGGTTCTCTAAAACAAGCATTCCTATAAGCAGTGATAACAGTCTGAATACAGAAAAGCTATTTTCTTTGGTATGCAAGACAGATTGAAAACATTTTCTCTTTGTTATTTGATTATGAGAAAATTTCCCAGACTGCATTTTTAGTACCATTTCAAAGCTTGGATTTCAATGCAGTGCTAAATTTATTCACCAGGGGTCATCGAAGGTCTGATTTTTCTTTGTCTACCTGTTGACTCTCAGATGCACTAGGAAATTTCAAAGCCTCCACAAGGATTTAGTATTTGATATTTTTCTGTAGCAATCTCTTGCAGCTGTACAGTTATGTTTTTTTTGTTTGAATTTTGGGTGCTGACAAGACGGCCATTCTTTCCCCCCAGATTTGCAGGGGGGAAACTTTTAAGACTTTGCCTGCAAAGCTGTTCTTACTCTGACAGAGAGTATCTTCTTTGTTATTAAATAGCAGAACATTAATAAAAGCAGTAGCAATGTGAGCTGTGGAATCTGGTGGGAAAAAGAATGGCCATGCATGGAAAGTTGCTTTGAGATGTAGGAGTCTAGCTTCACACTTGCTCGTGTTCTCTCATGTTTGGCCAGCACTGACCTTCCTAAGTGCTCTATCACAATACAAATAAACACCTGCAAGGCACCCACTGACTGCACCCTCACCAAGTCCTAACACCAACAAGTCTGAGAAGTACATTTAGCTTGTCTCTTGGCCCAGTCACTGCCCCCCTTGAGTCCTTCTCATCTAAACAGGAGTGGCCGAGCTGCAACCCCCCAGTTGTTGTGAGACTCCCATCAGCTCCAGCCATCATGGCCAACGATGATGGAAGTTGTAGTCCCACGACATCTGGAAAGCCACCAGTTCCTCACCCTTCTCCTAGGAATGGCTCACAGGTTGTTACCTGTTCCATTTTGAAAGCTTGCTCCATCTTGAAAACATGGTGAATGCAAAATCAATTATTATATGCGAGGTATCTAATCAATGATCAGATGCTGCAATTAATTTTTATAGGGGAAAATCACATGGCAAGAGGATTAAGTCTGCAATGTGCCCTTTAGAAGAGTGATTCTGTCTCTTTTCCTTTGGACATAGAATTTGAATTCTGTGAACAAAGTATAAATGGTGTTTTAGAAAAGAATGGTTCATGGTAGAACTCTGGCTTCATAAAATAACATACCCCAGCAAGCTTTTTAACTGCTCTCTCTTTACTGCATTCTGTTCCTTGAAGGAAGCTGCTGATACTTAATGAGGTTGCCTGGAGAGTTTGTGTCCAGCAGTTCGTAATCCACGAGCCAGATTCTAAAATGCTTCTTTCAAATCAATTAGTGCTAATAGTGAGGCGATCTCTTGAACTGGCACACACACGCCTTCCAATGCATAGTTGTTTTCTGCTACTTAGGTAAATCGTTGAGTCACATGACTCTCAAAATAGGACACCAATCTCACTAACGGCCAATTTGTGTTTGCTGAGCAGCATGGGAGCCACTTCAGGGTAGCTGTGCACCACATCACTGAGGTCTACAGGAAACAATCAGGAAAGTCAGCCAAACAGTTACTTGCCATGTCAACTTCACCAGTCAGGGAGGAATTCTGTACCAGCTGAAGTTTCCAAACTAAGGAGGAATGATGTTGTCATAGGAAACAATCATACCTGTCACCAGACCAAGGGCAGTGCTTCAGGCAGACTTTATTTCAGTAAGGCAGGAAGCAGACACGGGGAAGTAGCTCACCTGCCGCCTTGGGTAGGTATGAATTGCAATGGCTGTTAAAGGCAACTCAGAAAATTCAGCTGGTACAGAAGGCACCTGAAAGCTCGTGGAATCCAGACGTTCAGAACATGGTGCACCAATTCTATATCAGTTGCATAGACTGCCAACTCATTTCTGGAATCATTTTAAAACTCCTGGTGTTGATCATTAAAGCCCTAAATGGTTCGGGGCCACACAGGACCACCTATACCCAGAGGAACCTGCCCTTTTCTCTAGCCTGCCACTAAAAACCATCAGATTGGCAGTTGCAAGGAACAGATCCTTTTCAATGGTGGCCCCACATCTTGGGAATTCCCTCTCCTGGGAGGTGCATATTATCACCTCATTTATTGGTTCTGTTTTTAATGTTTTATTATTTGTTACATTGTATTATCCATACGTGTTTATTAGACTGTATTATATTATTAACATCTTATTTATATATAGGCATACATTAAATATATAACATTTATTCAGAGATTCATATTCTGTCCTTCTAAGGCATTTGCTTTACCAGAGTAAAGCCCTAAAAAGCCCTAAACAGATCTCACCATATAAAACCTTATCTTCCTGGTGAGAGAAAAACTTAATAGAACAGGAATGGTTTCCCCAACCAATGGAAAGTGGTGAGGGCAGCAGTCAAGTGAATCTTACGGGACAAAGGCTTCTCTAATCTGGGTGTGGAGAGAGCCCTTTCTCTCATCCAAAGCAAGCCATTTGAGCCTCCACAGCAGGCAAAGCCAATGTCAGATTTTGGGGAGGAGGGATTGGGTCCACTGGGCCTTTCTCCTCATCTTCAGGAGAAATGACTCCCTGAGATGCAAGTGGTTTTTTAACTGGAGCCCAGCATTCAGGCCTTCTGTCAAATTCATCCTGAGATAACCACATTAGGAGCTGGAATCTGCTCATTCCTGGTAAGAACAATGTCCCAAGAAGGCAACGAAGAGGAATTGTTGGTAGTTTCATCAGCATAATTGTTGTTGTTTTTAAAGACACCCCTTCCTGTACAATCCAGGCAACACTGATGGATAAGATTTGCACCGAATTATGAAGCTCCTTCTACGAGGAGACCTGTGAAGGTGACCACGTTTTCCCACAAGGGCTTTCAGCGCCTTCCAGTCTGAGATGCCAATCGATCTCCAATGTTCAGCAACAAATGGCAGGTTCATCAACAAATGGGCTGGGTGTTCATCAGTATGCAGATGAACCCAACTCTACCTCTCCTTTAAATCAGAACCAGCAAAGGCGGTGAAGGTCCTGTGAGCGTGCCTGGAGGCGGTTGGAGGATGGATGTTGGCTAACAGATTGAGGTTGAATCCTGACAAGACAGAAGTACTGTTTTGGGGGGACAGGGGGCGGGCGGGTGTGGGGGATTCCCTGGTCCTGAATGGGGTAACTGTGCCCCTGAAGGATCAGGTGTGCAGCCTGGGAGGCATTTTGGACTCCCAGCTGTCGATGGAGGCGCAGGTTAATTCTGTGTCCAGGGCGGCTGTCTACCAGCTCCATCTGGTACGCAGGGTAAGACCCTATCTGCCTGCGGACTGTCTTGCCAGAGTGGTGCATGCTCTAGTTATCTCCCGCTTGGACTACTGCAATGCGCTCTACGTGGGGCTACCTTTGAAAGTGACCCGAAACTGCAATTAATCCTGAATGCGGCAGCTAGACGGGTGACTGGGACTGGTTGCCGGGACCACATAACACCAGTCCTGAGAGATCTGCATTGGCTCCCAGTACGTTTCCGAGTACAATTCAAAGTGTTGGTGCTGACCTTTAAAGCCCTAAACGGCCTCGGTCCTGTATACCTGAAGGAGCTTCTCCACCCCCATCATTTAGCCCAGACACTGAGATCCAGCGCAGAGGGCCTTCTGGCGGTTCCCTCATTTCGAGAAGTGAGGTTACAGGGAAACAGGAAGGGGGCCTTCTCGGTAGTGGCGCCCACCCTGTGGAACACCCTCCCTTCAGATGTGAAGGAAATAAGCAGCTATCCTATCTTTAAAAGACATCTGAAGGCAGCCCTGTTCAGGGAAGTTTTTAATTTTTAATGCTGTACTGTTTTTAACATTTGATTGGGAGCCACTCAGAGTGGCTGGGGAAACTCAGCCAGATGGGCGGGGTATAAATAATAATAATAATAATAATAATAATAATAATAATAATAATTCCATCTTGAAATCTTTCAAACTTCAGATTGTTTGGATTTGAATTGTGACTCTCTCCTTTTCTATCCTCAGATTCTTTTAAAGGGTTTTGATTTGACATATGCTCCACAATGGGGCTAGCAGGGAATTGTACAAACCAATCCAATCTGATTGTAGCCTCTTTTTTTCTCATGACAGAGGAAGAAAAACCTGCCAGCAAATAACAATTCATAAGCAAGGAAAGATTAACTGTGTGCACAGGATTTGCTTGTCATGTTATCTTTCTTAATCCTGCAGCCTTCAGTGGTCCAGATCTTACAGTTAATGAGATCTGGAGCATTTAGGTCCACACAGGTTTGATGGAGCTGCTCCAGTTGGTCACAGAAGTGGAAGCCTGGCCAGCTGGCTTGTATTGGCTCTTTGGGACATTCTTGGTAAATGCAGGAAAGCACCAGCAACAAGGAATAGCAATCCAATGAGGCAGCAGCTTTGTCTTTTGTTTTCATCCTAGTAAGTTTTTTGAGGCTCTGTGAATTCTCTGCTTGGAGAACAATGTGATGTGCAACATTGAATGTTGGCATCTTAACCACAGACGAAACCCCGAGGCCCACAAAATCATGTCATTAGGAGAAAGCGCCCTGAAAACAAAAACAGCAGTAAATATATTTGACAGGCTCAACTCATTTTGCTTATTTTCTGCTTCCTGTGGGATAAGAGGAAGACTAAAACCTTTTCATGGATTAGAAGTAAGCTCCCGGGTAACCATTGTTGCATTGTAATCTTCTGGCATACCCTGGAAATTCTTTGGAAGTCAGAGCATTTTTTTTTTTTTTTTTGGTATATTTATCTTGATACAGAATAATTTGTGCAACCTAAACCCACAGCATTTATCGTTTCTTTCTTACACTGTTTTCCAAAAAAAGAAAAAAGAAAAAAGTAGGAGCTGGATATTTTTAAATTTTTAATCTCTCAGTTTTTCTTCCCTACAACAACTTTTGTTCTCCTGTCAAAGATAATCGGAGCAGCCCTGCAGTAGGAAATGAATGTCGGAGCATGCAGTGACTTAGAGTAAAATTAGGTTCTAAAGAAGTTAGCAGAACCCTTTCTTTCCAAGGCACCTGCAGACAAAGAGAGAGATCTTAACGGGCTTCACTCATGATCTCTTAGGCCTTCAGGCTTTCTGAACCTGGGTCCAAAAGGAGGTCTTCTGGAGGTCTCAACACAAGGGAGAGAAGCCCAAGCCTGACTGCCTCACTTTGGCCAGTCTGTGGCTGTGTATACGAAATGCAGCCGTTTGGCACATTGTGATTGATTGATTGATTTGTCTGCTGTCAAAACTCTCCTTGTTCAAAAATAACCCTCCCTCTTCAGAATTTAGCAGGGATTGAAGACGATAAAGACACTGATCCAGGTGTTTGCAATGGACTTGCGCAACGGATTTTGGCCAAGAGAAGACCTCATGAATAATGCCACATCTGCATGACGCTGCTGCCCACAGATTTAATCATTAGCTACCAGTTGGGAAATGTTGCCAGTTGGGAAATGTTCCTTGCTGCAGCATTATAAAAGCCTATTCTAGTCATGATGACATTAGGGGACTTCAAACAAGTAAGGTAAGGGAGTATGACTCATAAGAAAGAGATAATGGGACACAAGCCTTGGTTTTCAGGGGGTGGGGGAAACAGTAGCTAACTGTTGTTATTCTATCCCTCCAGGAAACCTTATAAGCCCACAATATGCTTAAAAGAGTTCTGAAGGCAGAGAGAAGCAAATTGCAAGTGAAAACATCATTTCTCCAAGGCCATCTTCTTGCCTGTAAGCCATTTGGGTGATTCCTGTGAAGGCCAGTAACCCAGTCCAGACACAACTGGCACACTCAAACTGGCCTGAATGGTCTCATGGACACATCCTGACAGCTAGGTATTCATGCACACTTGCTTTACTGAATCCTGTCCCCATAAAAACAACCCAGCCTCCTGGTCTGACCTGCTCCCCATCACATCACCTTCATCCTTTGGTTCAGGAAACTTGCAACAGCATTCAGGAGGGTGTCCCAGTTTCAGTGGCGTAGGAAGAGGGGTGGGACATGGGTGGCGCTGTGGGTTAAACCACAGAGACTAGGACTTGCTGATCAGAAGTCAGCAGTTCGAATCCCTGCGACGGGGTGAGCTCCCGTTGCTCGGTCCCTGCTCCTGCCAACCTAGCAGTTCGAAAGCACGTCAAAATGCAAGTAGATAAAGAGATACTGCTCCGATGGGAAGGCAAACAGCGTTTCCGTGCGCTGCTCTGGTTTGCCAGAAGCGGCTTAGTCTGCTGGCCACATGACCCGGAAGCTGTACACCGGCTCCCTCAGCCAATAAAGCGAGATGAGCACCGCAACCCCAGAGTCGGCCACGACTGGACCTAATGGTCAGGGACCCCTTTACCCCTTAGGAAGAGGGGTGCGGTGGATGCGGGCCGCCCTGGGTGTCATCACTGAGGGGGGGGAGGTGACAAAATATCAAAAATATGTGTTTTTGAAAAAACAACTCCTGCACCCACCGCACACCCCTTCCTATGCCACTGCAGGAGCCCCTTCCCCTCAAGTGATTTCCAGAAACCAGAAGCATTGCTTCCTCCAACTTTGAAGGCAGAGCACAGCCTTTATGGCTGGTAGCCTTTGACAGCCCTCTCCTCCATGAATCTGCCTAATCCAGAGGCGTAGCTAGGTGAGGCGGGGGCACTGGGCGCCACACTGCGGGGTCTGCAGCCTGCCTGAGCCATGCATCTCTCCTGCCTGCAAGTTCTGTGCTGCTTTTTTTGAGCAGTGTGGGGCTTGCGTCTGCCCACTGCCTCAGCCGCCCTACAGCTGAGGGGAGGCTGCGGAGAGGCTCAACGCAGTGCACCCTGCTGTGGCTCACCCCAACCCCATGGGCAGCTTGCCCTGACCCCATGGGTGGCTTGCTCCGCCCCTGGCTGCAGGGCGCGCGTACCGCTCCGGGCACCCAAGCGGCTAGTTAACGTCACTACCCAGTTGGGGAGCTATGTAAAACCCTGGTAATAATTTCACATAAGGCATTCTGCTGCCTTCCGCATTCCACATCCAGAATCTGACCAGGCTGGCAACTGAATCTTATTTCAGTGCTGCTGATGGGACAACGGCCATCACAAGAGAAGAAGGTTAGCTTAGGAGGAGCTGTCTCACTCTGCCGAGTGTTAGTGCCCATCCTGATTCCAATTTGGTTTTGTGAGAAGACAATCCTTTAAGAGACTCAGCAAACACACTGGCCCCCATTCCCACCTCCTGCTCATGAGACAGAGGAGTCCCATTGTTCTAGGAACCTTGCACTCCTACCTCTGTAATGCTCCTGTTGCATGAGGAGGCCTACTGTAGCAGAACAAATGTTTATCTATTCCAGCATCCTGCCTTCCACAGTGGCCAAGATGCTTCCAGGAAGCCTACCACACAGGCATGAAGACAGCTCTTCCAGGGTTGTTCTGGTCACCTCAGTTTTCAAGCAGGAACATCTGATCCATGTGTAGTGCTTCAGCTGAGCAGAAGGTGCTTATCTCTGCCTCTCCTTTGAAGACCAAGACTGGGTTTCATCCTAACATTAAACACCCTTGCTTGATGACTGACAGATGGGTCATGTGCTGTTGTGTGTTGTTCAGCAGCAGTGGTGCATCACACAGGGTTGGGTGCTGGGCTTCTGGAACCATGGCTTCTGAATTTTGTCCAGCCTCCCTGGGGCAGAAGCTATCCATTTGATGCCTGCCACCATTAACATCAAAAGGGACACGGGTGGCGCTGTGGGTTAAACCACAGAGCCTAGGACTTGCCGATCAGAAGGTCGGCAGTTCGAATCCCCGCGACGGGGTGAGCTCCCGTTGCTCGGTCCCTGCTCCTGCCAACCTAGCAGTTCGAAAGCACGTCAAAGTGAAAGTAGATGAATAGGTACTGCTCCGGCGGGAAGGTAAATGGCGTTTCCGTGCGCTGCTCTGGTTCGCCAGAAGCGGCTTAGTCATGCTGGCCACATGACCCAGAAGCTGTACGCCAGCTCCCTTGGCCAATAAAGCGAGATGAGTGCTGCAACCCCAGAGTCGGTCACGACTGGACTTAATGGTCAGGGGTCCCTTTACCTTTACCTTACCATCAACAGCTAACATTACATACTATCAGAGCTTTCATATCCTCCGTGCACCCAGCAACTCACTGTTGTCCTGGGAGCAGGGGAAGAGAGCTTAGATATTTTGAGGCACAGATGGGTCAGTACTGGAGAGCTCCATCCTGCTTGCCAGGAATAGGATGCATCTTTCATTACTGCAGCACAAGCGCCTGCCTCAGCAACATGGTCCTTCTCCTAGTATGACATTTTTGGCATTTTACAACACTTTCAACTATGCAAAGACTTGAACAAAGAATGTGACCTCTGAAGGAGGTGTGTTATGGCATCATTTCTTCTCCATGCTCCTTTACTCCTCTCTGCCCCCACTGGGCTTGGGTCCACAGCTAGTTAACTTGACTCGCCATACAATACAGCATGCCTGGCATTCCTTCTTACAATTGTCATAATGAATTCTTGGAAACTAGTGGAGCGATGCACATGCTGGTTTTCTGCAAGGCAAAGGCATATCAGCAGGAAACCGGCTGGTTTATTAGGGGACAGAATGTGATCAGAAAGACAACACCCCTGTTGCCCTTTTCAAATGCCTTTTATAGGGAGTTCTTTGGGTCTGCAAACCCCCTCTAAATAGGAAAGGCCGTTAGGAGAACTCTCGCAGATTCTCGGTGGCTTATTTTACCCAAGACAGCTGGGTGAATGATTAATGCTTTGCTGTGTCAGGTGTTCTTTATCGTTTGTCCCTTCCCCCCCCCCAGATAATTAGTTGGAACTTGGTATTCAATAATGCTGCCTTTGTTAAATGCCTGGTAGATGAGGTAAGCCTGCAGAACTGAGGCCAGTGCATTTAGAGCAAAGCTTCCCCTTGTCAGAATTTCCCCCCAAAGTTTGGGGCAGTGGGTGGAAACAGAACCTGGTAGGAAAGAGTGAGAAAGTGGAAACATCTGAGAGACACTTGTTCCTTCTGTAAAGCACACAATATAGAGACATAGCTGGGCTTCCTATTTCAACTTATTCAGTAACAATCTACTTCCACCCGTGGAATCCTGAGAACAAGGCATCCTCACCGAAGAATGGTGGGGTCTCATTGAGCTCCAGATCCTAGGATGGTTTGAAGGAAGCCATGTGTGATGGACAGCAGAGCCAGACCAGAGCCTGGGGATGCAGTGCCTCAGAATTCCACCAGAGGGCTGAGATCTCGCTCTGATTGGCTACCAGGCCAGAAGGGGGTGGAGCCAGCACTTTGGGAGAGAGAATGAAAGGAGCCATTTCTGATTGGGAGATGGTTGCAGAGAGGGCAGGAGGAAGAGGTGAGACAGAGAGTTGGTTCTCTGTGTGGAACATCCACTCTGAGGGAGTCTCTGAGCTTAGATTGGAAGACAGTGTTTAGTGTCTTGGGAGAGAATTCAGACAGCATTGGCTGTACATTCTGCATGGAGCAAAAATGTTTTGTCACCATGTATGACAATTGCTTCCATTTTCCCATTACTTGTTTTATTTCCTATATTCCTTTCATCATTTTGATACAATTAGCACACCAGACCATGGATACAAGGAATATACAGTGGTACCTCAGGTTAAGTACTTAATTCGTTCTGGAGGTCCGTTCTTAACCTGAAACTGTTCTTAACCTGAAGCACCACTTTAGCTAATGGGGCCTTCTGCTGCCGCCGCGCCACCGGAGCCCGATTTCTGTTCTTATCCTGACGCAAAGTTCTTAACCTGAAGCACTATTTCTGGCTTAGTGGAGTGTGTAACCTGAAGCGTATGTAACTTGAAGCGTATGTAACCCGAGGTACCACTGTATTGAGAAAACAAGTGGTTTGCTTTGGCTTGCGGGTGTGTATTTGCACAAACGCACAGCAGCAACCATGCATGAGGCTGGTATTTGCTAGTTGCTTCAAAGGTATGCTGAGACGTCTAACAAGGTACAGAGAAAGGAGTTCTTTGTTACAATTTACTAAACTAGCCCATCTCCTTTGTGAATCATTAATGATGCTGATGGCCTGGTAAATTTACTTTGTCTGTAAATCTATAAATGACATGGGAAGATGTGGTAGAATGATTTCTATATCTGACTTCCACATAGGAACATTTGAGTTGAATAAAAGGTACTAGGAAGCGATAAATTTAAAATTTAAAATCACGGGGGCTGGACTAAAGGTAGCATCATATCAGGGACAGAAAAATAAACCCAATTCCTGTCTTCAGATGCATCAACAAGAAATTTGACATTAGTTGGGATTAGTTACGATTTCACCCTCACTTCTCCATTAACAAGCCATAGCCTTTCCATTCACCCATGTCCCATTTGTCACAAATTGTAACCATTCGGAGAGCTGGTTCTGACTCCTGATTGCCTCCAAAGTGTGCCAGGCCCTGCCGTGAGCACAGCTGGAGCAAACATGTGGAAATGATCTTTGCATGAACTGAACCTGCCATCGAGACTCTATTTGCACAGGAGACCTGAATTCCACATTACCTTTGCAATGCAATGCATATTGTAGGAACCAGGATGCTTGTGTATAACCCCACCCCATTTGAATTCCCTGCACAGGGAAATCTAGCATGTTAGGGATTTTGTTGTTGTTTAGTCGTTTAGTCGTGTCCGATTCTTCGTGACCCCAAGGACCAGAGCACGCCAGGCACTCCTGTCTTCCACTGCCTCCTGCAGTTTAGTCAAACTCATGCTGGTAGCTTTGAGAACACTGTCCAACCATCTCATCCTCTGCCGTCCCCTTCTCCTTGTGCCCTCCATCTTTCCCAACATCAGGGTCTTTTTCAGGGAGTCTTCTCTTCTCATGAGCTGGCCAAAGTACTGGAGTCTCAGCTTCACGATCTGTCCTTACAGTGAGCACTCAGGGCTGATTTCCTTCAGAATGGAGAGGTTTGATATTCTTGCAGTCCATGGGACTCTCAAGAGTCTCCTGCAGCACCATAATTCAAAAGCATCAATTCTTCGGCGATCAGCCTTCTTTATGGTCCAGCTTTCACTTCTATACATCACTACTGGGAAAACCATAGCTTTTACTATACGGACCTTTGTTGGCAAGGTGATGTCTCTGCTTTTTAAGATGCTGTCTAGGTTTGGGATAAGATTACATAAACTTTCCTTGACATCAAGCCATCTATGAGGAGGGTAATTTTTGTTGTCGTTTTAATGTCTCCCACATTCGATTCAATCACAAACTGGCCTGCCTGTAGTTAATCATGATTGTTTGTGGAGACTAGGCTTAGACAATCCTTGGACAATCTCAGCTTCCAAATCTGGGTGGCAGGCTTGTTTCAACCAAGGGAGTGGGGGCATGGCTTGCTGAAGAGTCAAATGGTGGCTTGATTTCCAGTCTCTGGCACCCTTGGGAATACAATCTCCCTGAAGGACTGCAATATTGCTCTTCCTCCTCTTTCTCAGGACACCTCCTGAAAGGTAATGCTGCAGGGCTTGCGTGACCCGAAAAGTAAATTAGCAAGGCTTGACTGGCAGGAAGCTAGAGCTCCCGGTTACTTGGCACTCTTGGAGGACCCTTGTGAGGGAACAATGGAAACTCATCTGCACAGCCCATGAGACCCCCTGCTCCATGGAGAAATATAATGGAAAGCTTTCTTGAATGAAATGGGTTCACCTTTTTCTTCTTATACAGTGGTACTTCGGGTTAAGTACTTAATTCATTCCGGAGGTCTGTTCTTAACCTGAAACTGTTCTTAACCTGAAGCACCACTTTAGCTAATGGGGCCTGCTGCCGTGCTGCCAGAGCCCGATTTCTGTTCTTATCCTGAAGCAAAGTTCTTAACCAGAAGCACTATTTCTGGGTTAGCGGAGTCTGTAACCTGAAGCGTATGTAACCTGAAGTGTATGTAACCCGAGGTACCACTGTATGAGATAATTGTATGCAGCACTGCACTTTGAGTTGTCTCCTGGTTCCCCCTCCCCTCTGTATTTTCATTTTATTGTGCTATTTTTCTTTTTATTTGTTAAACTCATTATTCTTACTGCATTTTGCATGTGGTTATGTCAATAACCATTCTATATGAAAAATGACGACAACAGCAACGTTTCTTATTAAAAGGAGAAAAATCAACCAAGGTAGTTCCTTGATTAGGCTGCAATCATATATCCACTTAAAGGTAAAGGTAAAGGGACCCTTGACCATTAGGTCCAGTCGAGACCGACTCTGGGGTTGCGGTGCTCATCTCGCTTTATTAAGCCGAGGGAGCCGGTGTACAGCTTCTGCGTCATGTGGCCAGCATGGCTAAGCCGCTTCTGGTGAACCAGAGCAGCGCACGGAAACGCCGTTTACCTTCCCGCCGGAGTGGTACCTATTTATCTACTTGCACTTTGACGTGCTTTCAAACTGCTAGGTTGGCAGGAGCAGGGACCGAGCAACGGGAGCTCACCCCGTCACGGGCATTTGAACCGCCAATCTTCTGATCTGCAAGTCCTAGGCTCTGTGGTTTAACCCACAGTGCCACCCGACAGTAAATCCCACTGAACTAAAACTACCAACACCTACTAGTTATTATGGCTCTATTTTGCCCTCAAGATCAGAGACAGGAGGTGTCCTCCTTGTGACTTTCCATGGGCATCTGCTTGACCACTTTGAGAACAGAATGTGGGGCTAGACGGGCTTTGGACTGATCCAGCCAGGAGGACTCTTCCTAGAACCAGTGTGGTGTAGTGGTTAAGAGCGGTGGACTCGTAATCTGGTGAACTGGGTTCGTGTCTCCGCTCCTCCACATGCAGCTGCTGGGTGACCTTGGGCCAGTCAGACTTCTTTGAAGTCTCTCAGCCCCACTCACCTCACAGAGTGTTTGTTGTGGGGGAGGAAGGGAAAGGAGAATGTTAGCTGCTTTGAGACTCCTTAGGGTAGTGATAAAGTGGGATATCAAATCCAAACTCTTCTTCTTCTTCTATGGCCTTCCCTCACAGTACACATGTATCAGATTGTATGGTTTGTGCAAATTTGCTTGATGTGAGCACATTTCTAGCATATTGGTTATAATTTAAACATAAGATTAGATGATTGCCCAAAATACTATATTTTATCAATGCCATGAGCATTGATAAAAGTGCAAGTTTGATACCAGAACATCTTCTTTTCACTGTGCTGGAAAAAAGCCACTGATTGTAGCATTTATTTATTCTTAAAATATTTCTGTCAACAACGATCTAGCATGCCTTTATCCTGCGGTACAGAACTTAGTGCTGTGGGCCTCTGTCTGTGTGTGTGTGTGTGTGTGTGTGCGCGCGTGCGTGCGTTTTAAGAGAACACGCCATATGGAACAAAACAGAAACAGAAAAAGTTTTAGTGGACAACTGCAGCAAGAATTCTTATCGCAAAATATTGGAAGACACAAGATTTACCCACCCTGGAAGAATGGCAGATGAAGATGATCGACTACATGGGATTGGCAGAAATGACCGGCAGAATCCGATACCAGGGAAGAGAGTCGGCGCAAGAGGACTGGAGGAAATTTAAAGACTATTTACAGAAATACTGTAAAATTAATGAATGCTAGAATGATGTTGGACTGAAATTAAATGGTTACCAGCTGTAATGTAAAGGTTGAGTAATAAGCTAAAATAATTTATATTAAGTTACAATAAGGATTTGCTGAAATAAGACCTGAACTGGAATACAAAAGGGGGAGGTGAGAGGAGGTCCGAGATATAAGGTAATGGAAATAAGTGATGGGAATTATATTTGTTTTGTTTTGTTTTTAATTGTGTATTTTTGGTATTTTGTTTTCTGTGTATTATTTGTTTTTTGTGGTTTTTATGTTTGTATTAAATTGGAAACTTGAATAAATATTTAAAAAAAAAGAAAAGAAAAAGTTTTAGTGGACATTGGTAGTGAGTATTAATTAGAGCAATGAAAGCTAATAAAAACTAAATAATATAATTAAGTACACTATTGTGTTTTATGTAGACATTTTTCCAAAGTGTAAGTCATTTAAAAAGGCTTTCAGTTCAGTTTTCCCCCTTCAGTTCCTGCCCTTCCCTCCTGAGTCCAATATTTATAATTAAATGCAGTCCTAAATATTGGCCCAAAGCAAGGACGTTTTCCCAAATAAGCCTCCAATTTCCTCCTCCCCTTCTCCCAACATGTTCCTAATTATATGAACAAGCTCAACTATTATGGGACCTTCTGGTGAAATTCAATGGTTAGAGAATGCCCCCTCTATTTTTTAGACCAGAACTTGAAAGAAGATTTCCATTTTCATATTGATGTGTTATAGATTTCCAGGTTCACTTTATTTATTTATTTTATCATGTGCACAGACCCTTCATTTCACTTTTTATACTAAAAAAGGACTTCATGAAACAAAAATAACTTATGATTATATGAAATGTAACTTTAACCAATCACATATCTATACATATTAATAGAAAAAAAGAAGATACTCTATTTCTTTTTTTAGGCAATGCAATATGCAACAGATATATGCCAACGATAATAAAAATCAGACAGATATACAATATGGTATAAAGGATTCAGCTCTATATAAAGGAGGAACATATATAAATATGTACAAGAAAATGTGAGATAGAAAACACGTTTCTGCATACTGTACCATCTTCTCCCATGAAAGTGCTTTGCATGAGCAACGTTACACAACAAGATGCTCCACTTTGCCTATAAAATGAACACAACACCCTGTTAACTAACCCATCTCTTTTATTTCTGTTCCTTTAAAAAAATCTCACATAAAAAGTGCTCGGGTTCTTTTTGCATTCCTTTTTTAAAATGCTGCTATAAAATGGTACAGTCAAAACACAATTAATTGCCTTTCTTAAAAAATATAATATAAAAATTGGGAATGAGAAGAACAGTACTAACATGAAAATGCTTCTGCAAGTGACACAAGTAAACCGGAACAATTGACTTCTGATAAAAAATTCCTTTTTCGAAGGTACATGTGAACTCCAGTGTACATTTCTTCTGAAGATAGATATAAAGACTTTATCAGAAGTTGATGAAGATGGGCAGCCCCATCTCTTGATTTAGCAGAGCCAGCCTGAGAGAAAATTTGTTTATTATGAAGCCTCCAGTAAGCCTCTACTCTCACATAAGAGTCTAGAGGGTGGCAACGAAGGAGTTAAAACAGCACAAACCTGTAGTGATTTTCTTGTCCTGCAATGATATACCTACTAATGGCTGTGGAGAAACAAGATTCTTTTCTACATGTGTGGGCGATTCTGCTCTCTTGCACAGAGAAGCCAAGGGGCTATTAAAAGTGCAGTGGGAATTAATTGCTTATGCAACACAGTTTTGCAGTGTTGCCATAGACCTACTCCAAGAAGAGTGGAAGATGCAAGCTAGTGTGCATCTGTATAATGTCTTCTCCTTTCTAAATCTTTACATAAAAATAGTTTATACTGAATCCCTTTAAACAGGCATTATTATCCAGCTAGCAAAAAAACCGAAGCACCATTTTTGTAACACAACAGTCCCCTAGTGAAATAAAATATCCAAGAGTTCGGTAAAGTGCTGCCCTCTTTTCAACAAACCAGTTGGAGTACAAGATGAGTTGTGGAATCTGCTCATTCGGGGATGCAAGTTAGAGTGGGTGCTTCTAATAGAGCAGTCAGTGTGAAACTGCAGACTGCAGAATAGCAGACCTGGTTTTCCCCTGGAGCAAGGCAAGCCTGGACTTGAGGATCACTTGGACACCACCACACGGGGACAAAATATAAGTCAATGGGACTTACTTCTGAGTAGATATGTAAAGGACTGTAGTGTAAGAAACAAAATGGCCCCATAAGATCATGGCAGCCCATACAGAAGCACACAAGACACATCTCAAATAAAGATCCATTACGTGAGAGGGGATGTATTAAGCTCCTGCTCTTCAAAATGTGGTCAGGAACCTCCTGCTCATTCTGCAGAGAGCAGTCCTGGATCTCTGCCCCAAATCCTGCCCTTAGGACACTATAGCACTTTCAGTTAAAATGAGCCTATGCTTGTAGAGGTAACAGATGTAATTTGGCTCCTGACTGAAGACATCTGGTCTTTCTTGGACCCCCAAACTCCAGGGTACAATGATTGAGTCTTGACTAATATTTAGACTGTCAAGCACAATCATTTGAGGATTGTCACAGAATTTTCTAAAGACTAAAACTAAAGCTTCACAGAATGGTTGGAATCTTCCCGTCTTTTTCCAGATGTTAAGCCCAGATTCAAAGGTCCCCACCTGCATCCAGGGACCTGCTTCTGTCTCTAGTCACTGTGTTGATTTGTCTGGCAAAATGGGGCATTCAGGAATCTGTTCTCCATCCATCGAATAGGAAGTGACTGGCCCTGTCAAAGCTGACCATTTTTCATGGGCGGCATGTATAGACCTGATCCAGCATGGATTGGATTTGCCATAAACCACGAGGGTTCATCCCGACTGAAGTTTCTAAGCACCGCCCACTGATTTTTCTCCCACTGTATGTTACATCACTTCTAGACTTTTCAGCTGCATCCAGGGGCACCAGCTTGGGGAAGGGGCTGAGGGACCTTGGCACCCCCAAAGTTTCAAGGAGGGGGCCGGGCCCCCTCAACACAGCAATGTTTGCACACTGTATGATGTGCTCAACACATCAGCGGGACAAGCCCAAGCGCCTGGCCACATCCCTCTGTCTTCTGCTGTGTCAAGTTCACTTAGTTTTTGCAGGGCAGAGAGCAGGAATTCCATATCAAAACAAGACTGAAAGGACCCCAGGCTCTGAGTATAGGATATTTTTATTTCCCATAGCCGGTTAAGGTGGATTCAGGATCTGGTTTGGGAAGGGGAGCCAAACAGAGATCCCTCTTGTGGGAATGGGGAGCCAGGGCTTGGCTTTCATAACCGCAGGGAATAGCTTTAGCATGTGGCTTCAGTATACCCATAATTGTACAATTATGACTGGTTTAAAAATGATTAATTTTTCAAAATAATTTCACCATTTCAAAAACTCTTCTCTTTATCCTTGCTAAAAATTAAGTGCATCAATTCCTTTGGCTCTTGGCATAGTCACATTTTGTTCCTCTGCGGTAACACGCTATTAACAAGAAAAACACACATTTAGAAATTGCTGAAATGCTTTGGCCCCAATACGAATGGCCCACAATACACATTGCATAAAGAAGTCTGCCATTTTAATTATATAATAATGTAACCATGACAAAGGCCACATCTTGACCATGAAAATTCATTTTCTACTGCCCACACAGGCTCATAACTATACAACAGAGAATTACCAGCTACATGAATTATTTTGGGATGCATTAAAAACATGGCATGTCGTTTTTATTTTTGTAAGAAAAAGTAAGTAGAAAGAAGAGGAAAGGAATGCATAGATTTAAAAATGATTGAAATACTAACATACCATATTTACAGCAGATGGAATTATAATAGCCCTTTCCATAGAATCTTCTAGAATATATGAGGGACAATGCCAGGAAGGTGCTCTCTTACAGAATATGCAGGGTTGAACGACATGGGACACAATAAACCTCTGACCAAATGGAGGGGCAACTTGGATCAAGGCTACCATGCTGGGAGGGAGAAGTACAAGCCCTCTCCCAATGTTATGTTTCTTCTATGGAAACCCTTCTTTCCCTGAGGCTGCTTTTAGCTGGAAGGGGGTGAAAAGAAAAGCTTCTTCACTGTACCTGTCCGCCCCCCATAGCAAAAAAGCAAAACACAAGGTTTGGGAGGGGTGGGCTTCCATTGGAGAAAGCTTAGCACTCTTCCCCCAGAATAACAGCACCATCTGAAATTACCACCAGCCACCAGATTAAAGAAGGGATACTGGGAGATCTATTACAGCATGTGAAGTCTGAATCCAACACTTGTGGGACCCAGCAAGGTAGTGTTGAAACCCTTACTTCTCTGGCAACAGTAGTGAATACACCTTCTTTATGTTGACTTCAAGATCCAATGAATCTTGCTGGAAACACCTTCAAATATTTGCAAACATTCACAGGGAACTTCTGTTCTTCATGGGAAACACCTAATCTAAATATGTGCGCTTTTTTGAAAAGAACCTTCCATACAGAATTCTACACATGGAATATAAAAATTAAATTATAAAGCATTATTCAATATCAAGTGAGATTAACTCTCTCCAATGAAGGACTGCTAAGACACCACAAACAACTGTCTCTCTTTCGGCTAATACAGTTAATACTGCGTTGTTAAAGAGGACTGATGTTCCCAAATTCCAAAAAGACAGTGGAATGGTGCTGCCTCCAGCTCCAATTGGTGCCTCAAAAACCGCTCATTGTCTTCAGCCCTGCAAGGCTGTGTACTGGGCCTGCAAAGCACCAAACAAGCTCATTATGCAAGGCACCTTTGCTTTTTCCAAGAAAGTTGTTGCAAATTTCTACAGAGTCCTTTCAGAGGGTTTCCAAAAACTGTGGTGAAAATTTCAACAATTCATCTAGAAATATAAGAAGCAGTGGTTTTCTTATTCGTTCCCTTTGAAAAGAGGTTTTACCACAAAAAAGAGACTGAATTAAAAAAGCAGGTGCTCACACTTCAGCAGGTAAGTTTCAACCAGAATCTTCCCCCTTACTGTATATTTATTAGCTGCATCTGTGACGGTCAATGCTATCTGGTAGTGTTTCCTTCGTTTCTTGGGTAATACACTCAGCACTTGAACTGACCACAAAAAGATGGTCCATGATAGAGTGGTTCTGATAGGGAGTAGTTGCAGGAGTGTAGCTTTCTCCCCTCCTCAGCCTTCGGTGTAAACTGAAGAAAGTTGACTCGGACAACGATCTACAGCATTTATTTGAAGGAAACTGGAGTCCTCAATTCCATTGCGCAATGAATCACCAAATATCTCTGTAGAGCCTGATGGAAGATCATAAACTGAGAAGAGAAGGTGAAAATGAAGAAATTTTGTACATCAAATAGACTGAACTGGAAGAAATTTGGGTAGGTTACACAGTAGAAATCTGGGTATAATTACATGTTGCATGCAAACACAGGATTCCTCTTGTGTATTTTCAGAGAGGAAAACATATATGGAGCACTGCAGAAGCTAAAGCTGCTTGGAAGGCAATCTGCAGCAGAGAGTGGTTGGCAGGGCAAGGGTTAAGCACCCTTTCCCTTTCCCGCCAGCCTCCCCTCCCCCGCAAATCTTCTTTTCTACACACAAAACAGTCTTCAGGCTCTCAGTATTCACTGCACCTGCTGCTTATGTGCTCAATTAGCTTTGAGATTTATTAGTAAATGCCATAATTTCCTGACATTTCCTTATGAATATTGGTGAATCTTACTATTATCAAATATCTAGCTAAAAAGCACAGGCTAGGTTTGTAAATGGTTTGGGGTAATATATGCATGCTCATCGCTTGTGGACTGTAGCGCAAAGAACTTATATACCATATTGGCCCGAATATAAGCCACACCTTTTTCCCAAATTCCGACCGTGAAAAGTTAAAGTGTGGCTTAAATTCGTGACCTTACAAAAATCAGGTTTTACAATTAATAATAATAATAAAGAAAATTTTTATTTATACCCTGCCCTCCCCGGCCAGAGCTGGGCTCAGGGCGGCTAACACCAGTAAAATTACAATAGAAACATAAAGGGGGAGGGAGAAAAAAACCCCAATTTAAAATACAGGTTAAAATGCAATTTAAAATGCAGCCTCATTTTAAAAGTATCCCATAGATCAAAATCATAAGGGGAGGGAAGACATCATAGCTGTCAACTTTTCCCTTTTCTTGCAAGGAATCCTATTCGGAATAAAGGAATTTCCCTTTAAAAAAGGGAAACATTGACAGCTATGGGAAGACATAAGGGTCAGACTGAGTCCAAACCAAAGGCCATGCGGAACAGCTCTGTCTTGCAGGCCCTGCGGAAAGATGTCAAGTCCCACAGGGCCCTAGTCTCTTGTGACAGAACGTTCCACCAAGTCGGGGTCAGTACTGAAAAAGCTTTAGCCCTAGTTGAGACCAATCTAACCACCTTGTGACTTGGGACCTCCAAGGTGTTGTCATTTGTGGAACTTAAGTTCCTCTGCGGGGCATACCAGGAGAGGTGGTCCCATAGGTACGAGGGTCCTAGGCCTCATAGGGCTTTAAAGGTCAAAACCAGCACCTTGAACCTGACCCCGTACTCCACCGGGAACCAGTGCAGCTGATAAAGCACTGGATGAATGTGATCGCGCCGCGAGGACCCTGTAAGGAGCCTCACTGCGGCATTCTGCACCCGCTGGAGTTTCTGGGTCAGCTTCAAGGGCAGCCCCGCGTAGAGCGAGTTACAATAATCAAGCCTGGAGGTGACCGTTGCATGGATCACTGTGGCCAGATCAGGGTGAGAAAGGTAAGGGACCAACTGCTTAATACGGCGGAGATGGGAAAATGCTCCCTTTGCTGTGGCTGCAACCTGCGCCTCCATGGAAAGGGAGGCATCGAAGGTTACACCCAAGCTCTTGACAGAAGGCGCTGGCACTAACTGAGCCCCCGCAAGAGATCAGATTTGGCCTCCAACCCCATGTTATCCTGAGTCAGCCAGAAGACCTCTGTCTTCGAAGGATTGAACTTCAACCGGCTCCCACACAGCCATTTTACATATGGTAAACGGAACAAAAAAAAATGTTTCTTTGCTGATTTGTGAGCTCAAGACTGTTCATTTGCCATTGACGGGTGTGAGTGCCTGCGGAATTGTAGCGACTGAATAGCGATTTGCGATTTGAGCGACTGTATGGTCACTTTTGGGGGCTTGCGAGATCAAAGGCTTAAATGGGCTTGGAGTTACAATTCTACCAACCGTGGCGATTTTCAGCGGGTAACCCAATTTTAAGGGAGCGGCTTATATTTGGGTTTTGTCTTTTTTCCTCTCCCTCCCCTTGAATTTTAAAGGTGCGGCTTATTTGAGGGTGTCAGGGAACTGCCACTGGCTCAGGGGCGAGAGGGGAAAAGCCGGGTGGATTACAGAGAGCCCCCAAAGATTGTGGAAAGCAGCACCTCCTCAGCGGAGGAGAGTAACCACACCTCCAGTGGAGAGGAGCTTCAGGGCTTGGAGGAGGCGAGGCGGGGCCAGGACACCTTGCCTGAGCAAAGCAGGGAGGAGAGAGGTCCTCCATTGCCCACGACCTCCCTGCGCAGTAGGCCTCCGCGCCGAGAGGGGAAGCGCAGATTGGGCGTCAAGAAACTACTCTGCTGGGGAAGGTTTAAGGACCGCCCACTCACAGATTCTGCCAGTGAATGAGCCAGCCACGGAATAGTGGCGCTCTGCATGGTGAAGGGTCTTTGGCACCAATAACGAGGCTTTACACCCGACCAGGGAGGCATTTGCCTGATTGCTCTCGAGTAACCCACTGATATCCTTACAGCAGGTGTGGCCAATATGTTATGCAATGGAGAGCTGGCCTGGTGTAGTGGCGAATCGGAGAGTCAATGGGGAGGCCTGAACTCCCGGGATCACCTTCAAGCAAGTCTCACTTCCTCAGCCCCAGTCCTCTCATTGCAAGATGGGGAATTATCACGCTGGCTTTCCTCACAACACAACTTTGAGGTTCACCCCTGGATGATGAACAGGAAGTGCTTTGAAGACTTTAAAGGGCTACACAGATGTTAAGCATTATTATGCATGAAGGAGTATTTTATTTATTATTACTTATTTATTAATAACATTTATGAACTACCTTTCAAAAAGGACCTGCCTGTTCACATTTTTGGAAAGTCACCAAAGGCCAGGCCCAGTAGCCAAGTTTTCTATACAGACCTATGAACCAGTCCTAAGACACAGGTGCTCAGGGTTAAAAGGCTGCAGCAGAAGAACTGTGTTCTTTACTTCTGTCCATTTCTGTCACTGGCCTGTTAGAGGCCCAGTCTAGATTGGATTAAGGGACAGAAACTGCTGATTTTCTTCACAGATGGTGAAAGAGCAGATGGGAATTCTCAGAAATTTGTTTTAAAAGAAACAAATGTTTACAGCTAGCCGTGTAATCCAGTTTAAAGCTGGCAAGGTTACAAACTTAGTGAGAACCACTTCACAGGTTACCAAATTCCTATGCAGCAAATTATTTAAGAAGGAAGACTACAAAATTGCCACAACTGGCTGCTCATTTCTCAGTATCTTACATGCAAGTTGCAATTCATGAGCGACATGTGGAACCAGATCGATATCTTACAAGGTGTGATAACATTTGAATTGACCCCAGGTTTTCTTAATAAAGGTCCAAAGTGCCTCTTAGAAGGTCTAGACTAGGGAGGAGTGTTGATGTAGGGGGATTATGGTGTACAGCATTATGAAATGAGTTTCAAATGGGTGTTGGGGATCAGTACACACTTTGGAAACAGAATATCCTTTCCAGAAAAGAACTCATGAAACTAAGAGCTCTAGAAAGATTTACCACAGAGTGCACCTTTAACTAACACGACCACAGTAGGGGGTTACCTGTAATGCCAGAATGCGCTGAAAATGCTCTGTGGAAAACATCAAAACCTCCCTGACCCACAGATGTGGGTACAAGACAGTCTTCAAAAGGCGGGACCATATTACAAGTTCCGCCATGTTGCAAATTTCTCTGATTGTCGGCATAATGTGGGGAACAGAATGTTTGCAGCTGCCCGTAAACACCTAGAAAGAGAAAAGACATAGAAATAGATCAAACTCATTTTCTGTATTTACACCAGTTTCATTAGAAACTTCTCTTTGACGTCACTTTTCCAGGAAGTTTTGGCAATATATTTCAGACTATTTTAAAGCTGTGCCGTCAACTCCTTAAAGCAAGTGCCACCATAGTAATTAATTGTCTTGGCATTTTCATGAGAATTTTCTCTTAAAAATCATATTTGCTTGCCCTTCTTTAACCTTCAGAAAGTTGCACTTCTCCTTGAGTATCTTTTGTCTAATTACACAAATTCAGCCTTGATGAGAAAAATGGAGAGACACACGAAAACCAAGGCTATGGCAGAAGTTGAAACCACAGCTATGCTTCTCTTAGTCCTAGGCAGTTAAATTGCAGGCCTGAATCCGTAAATTTTCTGAATTCTAGCACTGTTTCACTCTAGCACTGAATTCT
Organism: Podarcis erhardii; assembly: GCF_964252035.2. Taxonomy (NCBI): domain Eukaryota; kingdom Metazoa; phylum Chordata; class Lepidosauria; order Squamata; family Lacertidae; genus Podarcis; species Podarcis erhardii. The sequence goes on along the minus strand of NC_138515.1, from coordinate 11,000,819 downwards.
AGCACTGAATTCTAGCACTGTGAAATGAAGTAATAGTAATCTATTGTGTACCATATCCTGAGTCCTGAGCAAAAAGAAAGATTAGTTTTTGGTGACAACAAGTCTCTAGAAAAGAGAGAGAAGGGATTATAAATATTCTTTAAAATTGTTCTTTATATATGAAGCAATGTCCTCAATTTAGTCCTCAATAGATTTGGGTAAAGCTTGAAAAAAATGCATATAATGTTTTACTATTAAACTGTATTGGAAGGTGGGGAAATTAGTGCTTCCAAAATAATAGGCAAAGGGTGATAATTATACATTTATAATTTTACATTCTTGTGTCTTGGGAGAGAGGGACATACTTTGTTCCATGACTCATACTTTTTAACACTGGGCAATTTTGTGTAAATCAGCATTCCCCTCAGAGCATTTGGGATTCAGAATAGGGCATTGTGAGAAGTTCTAAACCGAGAAGGAGTGTGGAACAATGTCAAAGAACATTTTCAGCCCGGCTTTGCCTAAGTCTTGCCAGCTGGCTTCATGTACCAGAGATGGAAATAGCTGTTTCTGGTAACTGCTGTGACTCAGCTGTAAACTCTCACAGTGCGGCCACGGCTGGTTGGGACAGCAGTTATTTTTAAGAATGCTTTTCAAGTATGCACAAAGCGCCATTGAGAGTAATGAGCTAAAAACTGTTTTGGAAAGTTGTTGTTTTCTATTATTTTACTATGGCCACTTTTCTTCTTAAATGTCAGCATAGAGCAGGAGAGGGGAGATCTGTTGCAAATAGCCAGTACAGTTGGCAAACCAGTTCATTTAGAGAAAGAAGGTAGCTTATTTTCCTAGAGGAAAAAGAGTTAAGAAAGGTGAAAGCATTACGAGTGAAGAGAGTTGCAGTGCCTTGTCCCTGTGTTGACGTCTTCATGGGTACACAGATGGATGTTTCCATATGCAAGTTTGTGTGCCTCAAACTACCAATGATTGCTTCAGTTTTAAGCCTTTGAAACTTATCGTATTTTTTGCTCTATAAGACTCACTTTTTCCCTCCTAAAAAGTAAGGGGAAATGTGTGTGCGTCTTATGGAGCGAATGCAGGCTGCACAGCTATCCCAGAAGCCAGAACAGCAAGAGAGATTGCTGCTTTCACTGCGCAGTGATCCCTCTTGCTGTTCTGGCTTCTGAGATTCAGAATATTTTTTTTCTTGTTTTCCTCCTCCAAAAACTAGGTGTGTCTTGTGGTCTGGTGTGTCTTATAGAGCGAAAAATATGGTATTTCCCTTCACACTTGATGGGATCCATTTGTGCTTTTTTTTTTTTTTTTAAATAATTTTTATTAACTGGCCAATCACATCAAATTAAATCACATCATATAAATTCCGAATTACAAAGCCAAATTTTTAAATTTGGGATCCATTTGTGCTGTGTGTTGTGGTCCCCTCCCTCAATTAGTACCTTTCTGTCCACCACTAGTTCAAGAAACCTGAGGTTAGTTGTAGGCATGCGTACAGCATGCACTTTTCCTTGTCTTTATTTGTTTTTAAAACACAGGTTTTGCGTGAAAGAGCAGTAGAAAACAAAAACAAAGGAAGGAAGGAAGGAAGCTTGCTACTCCCAGTCAGGCAAGCCTTTGGAACTGCTTGCCTGAAAAGCTGCTACAGTGGTACCTCAGGTTACATACGCTTCAGGTTACAGACTCCGCTAACCCAGAAATAGTGCTTCAGGTTAAGAACTTTGCTTCAGGATGAGAACAGAAATTGTGCTCCGGCGGAGCGGCAGCAGCAGGAGGCCCCATTAGCTAAAGTGGTGCTTCAGGTTAAGAAGAGTTTCAGGTTGAGTACAGACCTCTGGAATGAATTAAGTACTTAACCCGAGGTACCACTGTACTTGAAGCCCATGAATAAGCGAAGGATGCCCAAAGGCTGGTTGGACGAAGAACCGTGACTATGGAAGCCAACCAGTCCGGTATTACAGCAGAAATGCACTTCAGATGAGGCTCTGGAACTGGGGACTAGCTTAGCTCAGTTATCTTCTACGCCTTCGGTAGGTTGTAAATATGGCAAAACCAAAGGAATAACAACAAAGCTGCAATAAATGCAGAACAATTCATCCACATAAGAACACAGCCTGTGCTGTCTTCATATCACCCCAAAGCACTTATGAGCTTGAGATGCTGATAAACGCTGCATTCAAAGTGCTAGCTTTCAAGATGAAGTAAAATCAAAAGTGAATGGCAGCGGGGAATGTAGCTAAGTATGGCAAGAGAAAGATGCAAGGAAGCTTGGCTGTGAAGCAAGGCCCATTATTGTGTTGTCTTGCAACAACCCCCTGCATTTTTTGCAACAACAATCTCTGAATTTTTTTGTAGTCAATAACCCTTCAGACCTCTGCAAGATAAAAAGGTAAAGGGACTCCTGACCATTAGGTCCAGTCGTGACCGACTCTGGGGTTGCGGCGCTCATCTCGCTTTATTGGCCAAGGGAGCAGGCATACAGCTTCCGGGTCATGTGGCCAGCAGGACTAAGCAGCTTCTGGCAAACCAGAGCAGTGCACAGAAATGCCGTTTACCTTCACGCCAGAGCGGTACTTATTTATCTACTTGCACTTTGAGGTGCTTTTGAACTGCTAGGTTGGCAGGAGCTGGGACCGAGCAACAGGAGCTCACCCCGTTACGGGGATTCGAACCGCCGACCTTCTGATCAGCAAGTCCTAGGCCCACAGCGCCACCTGCGTCCCTTCTTCTGCAAGATAAAAAAAAACCTATGCAAGATATCCAGTGATTTTTTTAAAAAACAAAACCCTAGGACACGTTTAAAGCCACTTCTCAGACCATGCTAACATTCCAAAGAGTCTCCACATTCACTCCCCACAAGACTATGAACTGGCTCCCAGATGGCTTGATGCATCTAATCCAAGACAACCCATATTATCTTTTATTGTATTTCTTCTATTTAACATGCCAACCTCATTACTGGTAAGCCAGATGTTCTTGATCTCCCCCAACTTTAAGTAATCACCACCCATCCCTGTTTGGATTTATTTGATACCATTAATTACTCTTCCACTTTCGAAGGCAAATCCCAGCTGCAAACAGAAGAATTGTAAAACACAGGGTGTCAGAAGTACTCTAGGGCACAGAGACTCAATAGAAGCATTTATTCTATCTTATGTGTAAAAAATAAGTGCTTATTTTCTTTTCAAGCATGTTTTCAGGTGCCACAGCCAAAGATCAATGGTTTCTAGATAGAAAGCAATAATAAGTATTTTGTTTCACGCACATGCTCCTATCTATCTACACACACACTTGTGGGAGAAAGAGAGAGATGAGTCGGTGTAAGTTAACTGGTGAATATGCACAGACAGAGATGATGTGCACATTCATATAAATCAAGGGTTGGAGAACATTTATTTGACTGAGGGCCACAATCATTCAGGCATATGTTAGGGCTGTGTGTGGATAATGGGAGGAGCCAGAGCCAAACGTGGGTGGAGCCATTCTTTCCCCCCCCCAGATCTCCTCCCTCTCCAGTGGGACTTTGGTAGAGGGACAAATCACTCCAGTCAGAGGTCTGAACTGATCATTAGAGCTGATCAGAGAACTGTTTGACTGCTCCATCCTTCCCCTGATTTCTCCACTTCCCCTCCCTCCAGTCCTCTCCTCCTGCCCACATTCTCTCCTTCCAGGCATTGTGTCATCAGGTGATTGACTGAGAGGCAGTCTTGGCCTCCTGTCAAACTTATCTCTTGGGAACGGGAGGTGGGGAGATCAGGAACTGCCCACCAGCAAGATCCAATTCCCCTCCCCTGTGATAGACTCATATACAGTGGTACCTTGGTCTAAGAATGGAAGCCGAATGATGGAAGGGCACTGGCAGTGGGAGGCCCCATTAGGGAAAGCGTGCCACGGATTAAGAACGGTTTTGGTTAAGAACGGACTTCCGGAACGGATTAAGTTCGTAAACCGAGGTACCACTGTAGTCTGCTCAACTTCTGGTTGGTCTGGAAGATCAAAGGTCTTTGTTTGGCTTTTTAGGGTGGTGGTGGTTAAGATTTCCCTTTCCTTTTAATCCACAAACCTTTGCACTTCTACATACCTAGGAAGTCCGCCATGTATGTGGGAACCACTCCCTTGTTTTTTGGGGGCCCTGCTTTGATTCCAAACTAAGTTCAGAAGCATGGAGGAAAGATCTCCTAGCCCTATTTAAATCTCAAGATTTGAGCTAGCTGTTGTGTGTCAGGGTGTTGCTAGGCTCCTACAAGACTCAGGACATAGGCCCATGACATTTGCAAATTTGAGGCTCTGAGTAAATCATGATGGTGGGTGGCTGTGGTCTCAGCACCATTGTACTTTCAGCAGGCCCAGCAGTACTGTAAGCATACGTGTGTGTGTCATTTATTTAAATATATGATTGTTGTTGTTGTTTAGTCGTTTAGTCGTGTCCGACTCTTCGTGACCCCATGGACCAGAGCACGCCAGGCACTCCTGTCTTCCACTGCCTCCCACAGTTTGGTCAAACTCATGTTTGTAGCTTCGAGAACACTGTCCAACCATCTCATCCTCTGTCGTCCCCTTCTCCTTGTGCCCTCCATCTCTCCCAACATCAGGGTTTTTCCCAGGGAGTCTTCTCTTCTCATGAGGTGGCCAAAGTATTGGAGCCTCAGCTTCACGATCTGTCCTTCCAGTGAGCACTCAGGGCTGATTTCCTTCAGAATGGAGAGGTTTGATCTTCTTGCAGTCCATGGGACTCTCAAGAGTCTCCTCCAGCACCAGAATTCAAAAGCATAAATATATGATGTGTATATTTAAATAAATGACACAGTGAGGGGGACCAGTGGTTTCAAGGAGCGGCTGCTCTCTGCCCCATTGCTAAGTCCATTAAGACCTGAGCAGATATCAGGTGAAAGGTGAGAGAGTCTATTTTTGCAAGCCATCTTGTGTTGTGTCAACCTCTTTGACAACTCTGTGTCAAAAAGTGGCACATAAATAGTAGATAAACAGAAGCAAAGACATCAGGGTTTCATTGATTAAGCATAGCTCTGGTTGTCAGCCAAACACAATGGAAACTGATACACCCATTGATCTGGGTGCATGATCAGGGTATATTAAAATTTATTTTAGAGATATTGCCTTTTTGTTTACTTAAATCTTGGGTGGAACGAGTCTATATACATTGCTCTGTAGAATTTATGTCTAGGGCAAAGCTGCTTTCAATCACAAGTGTTTGAATAAAAAGCAGAAGAATGATTGATTTTGCACATCATCTCTTTTTCCTGACATACTCACACTTCTAAAAGGAATTTTGTGGGCAAATACTGCACACGAAGAAGGAGAGAATCCTAATGCAAATAATCATGCCACACCAGGTGAATAGGGCCAAAGGTGAGAGATGGAGCTTACGGTAGTTGGGAAATATTGGGCCTTTGCTACTGCTGAGCAGAAGGCAAGCAGAACAAATGAGCTCCCCCAACCTTTACAAATATTACTCTCTTCTCCTGCCTTTTGGAATTGTGGAAATTACCTCATTACTAGAGCTGCAGCGTCACCTGAACTGCTCCATTGTAGATGCAGAAGGGGCATTTGCACTGCAGTGACTGAGAAGAGGCTGCCTTAATTCTCATTACTGACCACATTGTATTGCTGGTTCTTGGTGTAAAAGAGTTATGATGGCACTTGCATTGCAACCAATACATATGGATGCCCTTATCCTGCATGATGTTGAACTGTGCACATCCTTCTCTTTGTTCATCTGGAAATTGTCCATCCCAGACTTGTGTATTATTTTGTTTTCTTATGATATAAAAGTCTTTGACAGCTGAACTGGGTGTGGTTTCAGGAGAGCCACCTCGCTGGGATATAAACTCTGCTTGGCTGACCTCCAAGAGTCCACCAGATCCCATGAACAGTATAATTCCTGGGAGAGGTGATGCTGGGCCAGTGTGGTGTAGTGGTTAAGAGCGGTGGACTTGTAATCTGGTGAACTGGGTTCACGTCTCCGCTCCTCCACATGCAGCTGCTGGGTGACCTTGGGCTAGTCACACTTCTCTGAAGTCTCTCAGCCCCACTCACCTCACCGAGTGTTTGTTGTGGGGGAGGAAGGGAAAGGAGAATGTTAGCCGCTTTGAGACTCCTTCGGGTAGTGATAAAGCGGGATATCAAATCCAAACTCTTCTTTTCTTCTTCTTCTGCTGGGATAAACTTTGTCTGACTAACTCCTGGAGCCACGGATTATGGGTGTCCATGCCTGAACCCCCTCCCCCAGTGAGCCTTGCCCTGTAGAGCCTTATCATGGCTGAGGAAATTGGCTCTTTCTGACTGACTCCTTTTTTAATCTACCCTTGAGCCAAGGATCTTTAATAATAATAATAAAATTTTATTTATATCCCACCCTCCCCAGCCGAAGCCGGGCTCAGAGCGGCTAATAACAGTAAAATGATACAACGTTCTAAAATCAGTTCATTCTAAAATCAGTTCAAATCAGGTTAATGGCAACCATTGGGCTAGAGTTCTGTGAGGATTGCCAAAGGAGGGGGTCAGGCTGTGCCTTGGCCAAAGGCCTGGTGGAACAGCTCTGTCTTGCAGGTCCTGCAGAAAGATGTCAAGTCCCGCAGGGCCCTAGTCTCTTGTGACAGAGCGTTCCACCAGATTGGAGCCACAGCTGAAAAAAGCCCTGGCTCTGGTTGAGGCCAGCCTAACCTCTCTGTGGCCCGGGACCTCCAAGATGTTTTTGTTTGAAAACTGTAAGGTCCTCCGTGGGACATACCAGGAGAGGCAGTCCCGTAGGTACGAGGGTCCTAGGCCATATAGGGCTTTAAAGGTTAAAACCAGCACCTTAAACGTGATCCTGCACTCCACCGGGAGCCAGTGCAGCTGGTATAGCACTTGGTGAATGTGATTCCGCAGCGAGGACCCCGTAAGGAGTCTCGCCGTGGCATTCTGCACCTGGTGGAGTTTCTGGGTCAGTCTCAAGGGCAGCCTCACGTAGAGCGAGTTACAATAATCCAGTCTGAAGGTGACCGTCACATGGATCACAGTGGCTAGGTCAGGGCGAGAGAGGTAAGGAGCCAAGTGCTTAGCTTGGCGGAGATGAAAAAATGCCGCCTTTGTTATAGCTGCAATCTGCACCTCCAAGGAAAGGGAGGTGTTGAAGATTACACCCAAACTCTTAACGGATGGTGCTGGCACTAACTGCACCCCTGCAAGAGATGGGAGTTGCCTCCCCAATCCCATATCATCCCGACCCAGCCAAAGGACCTCTGTCTTCGAAGGATTTAACTTCAACCGGCTCCCATGTAACTATCCAGCCACAGCTTCCAAACATCTGATCAGTGTATCTGGGGCCGAGTCAGGATGGCCATCCATTTACTGCTCCCCTTTGTGTTTTTGGATAGAACATGAGGACAGAAAGTTATACCATCATTCTCATCTCTAGCATTTCAGCTTCCACCTCTCCAGTGCCCCCCTTCCCCCTGACACACAGAAGCATTGTTGCACAGCCTCCTTTGTCTGTTTGTCCCCCAACTCTCACTCCCTGCTATATTCCTTCCTTCTCTGGGACGGCCTCAAGCCCCTTCCTGGTGTTAAGGAAAAATCTAGGTGTGAGGCTGCTCAGTCACCCACCTCATCGGGCAGAGCCCGTGGGTCCCTGCGGAATAAAGGAAGGAGTCCAGCCAACCGGAGCAAATAGCTCTAGACCAAAGTTTATTGCGCAATAGGTTCAAAGAGCAATTTGAACTCTGAGAATGGGGTGACAAAGACTTTTAAAACTTTCCCACCATATCCCAGAATACAGTTCATACAGCATCATTGCTACATCATTGCTACATCACTGACATGTCACAAAAGAGGAGGGGTTAACCTTGGCAAACATGTCCAGACAAGTCCTTGGTACAAGATTAGCATAAGCAGACATGGCAGGGCAAGACTCAGGTATAAGATTAGCATAGACAAATATGTCTTAAGTACCCACCACCCAAAAGTACAATAGAAGTTCCTTTGCATGTCTGGAGCCTGAGGTGAGTCAGGTGATGAGATTTGGCTTCCTTTGGCTAACAATGAGCCCAGCAATTGTCACCTCTGGGAACTTCCTGGAGTCCTTTTTCAAGGGGAAAATACCTTTGGAATGGAGGAAACTGGGAAAGGAGTTGATTTTATATTATTTTTAAAGCTAGGTAACTTCCCTGAGAAGACAGGAGTGCCTGGCGTGCTCTGGTCCATGGGGTCACGAAGAGTCGGACACGACTAAACGACTAAACAACAACAACAGCAACAAACTTCCCTGAGCTGTCAAGTTGAAAGGATACATTCAGGCATAATATTTAACTTTAAAGATATGCCCCCCCCCCGGTAATTTCCGTAACACTGGGAACCTAGAATACAGTCCTAAAGCCATAATCTCTGTGCGCTTGCATCTTTTGCTAATTTCTGGGCCAGTGCTACCAGATTGACAGAAGCCTATTTTTCAGAAGAAAAGAGTCAGGGAACATTCCCTGTTTCATTTGAGCTGAATCTCCCCCAGGCATTTGTACTACGGAAGGGCTCCAAAGAGAAAATGTTATTTTCAGTCATACACGGAAGCGCATGTCCTGAGCAAAAACCTAGAGCTTGTCTTGCTTCAAGTGTCTCGTCCTTTACAGTAGAACAGTTTTTGCACCCCGCAAAGACATTGCATCTGGCAGTGATGATCATGGCTACAGCAGTAATGCCCCACGCTAGACTCTGATGTTGTGCCAGCAGAGAAGCCCTGGACTCAAACTCTATACATTTTTCAGAAGAAAAGAAAATCAGAGGGATTGCTTGTAGGGTTGGTCATTCTTTCCTTTCTGTGTAAGCAGCTGTCAAGCATTGAATAAGTACATTATAAAGTGGAGCCCACTGTAACTGGTAAGAAAGGTTATATTAGCCTGTATTTGACTGCAGCATCGTTTCTTTTAAGTTCTAACATCCAGTGATTCCATTAAGCTTTTAAAATCCTCAGGGTTTTTTTATTTCCAGCTTAGGAAACCATTTACAATTTGTTCAAAAGTCTTCTTGGCCGCTAAACCCTTTTTCTTATTGGTACAGCCAATTTAAACTAAGCTGACAAGTTTAAGACTACATATTGAGACAGAAAAATGTCAGTATTGTTTGGTAGCAGATTGAGCTGAGAGTTCAATGGCAATAGCTGCAGCCCTTTAAATCATGTGAAGGCAGGAGAAGAATTGCAAGAGACAAAGGCTAACAAAGCTTTCCCCACTACCTGATATATATACCAAACAGACCAGGCTGATGGAGTAGCTCCATGGGATTCTTCTACTGAGTTGCAGCAGCATGACCCAGGACAGCAGATTTTTATTCTTTGCAGGTTACTGAGACGCTTAACTAAAAACTCGGTCTCATTGTTTCCTCTTCACTGAAGTGCCCAAAAGAGAGGCTGAGTGGAGGGGAGTGATTTATACAGCAAAAATGTCAGGGCAGGGCAAAGGTTTGCAGCCTGATGCTTGCAACTCTTGCTATGAGTGGTAAGAGAAACACATGGATGATGGCATCTCATGTAAAAAAACCAAATTAAAATAAAGGAAATTACTCCATAATGGAACAGACCAAGGAATGGGAAGAAAATAATAACCAAAGGTGGGATTCACCTAAGGAGCCTTGACAATGGACACTCTGTGCTAGGACTCCCACGTGTGCAATTCCTGCATTGCAGGGGGTGGACTAGATGGCCCTTGGGGTCCCTTCCAAATCTATGATTCTATGATTTACAGGCAGTATAAAATGAAGATTTAAAGCAGGTTCAGAGCCATCTTATCAGTTCAAAGTCAAGTAATTAATTTAAGTTTTTTTATTTGTTTTCTAGCCTCTTAACGAATTCTTTTTTTGGCCCCCAGCAGCCTGCCCACTCTCTGTGCTATTTCCAGTCTTTGTTTAGTCGTTTAGTCGTGTCCGACTCTTCGTGACCCCATGGACCAGAGCACGCCAGGCACTCCTGTCTTCCACTGTCTCCCACAGTTTGGTCAAACTCATGCTGGTAGCTTCGAGAACACTATCTAACCATCTCGTCCTCTGCCGTCCCCTTCTTGTGCCCTCCATCTTTCCCAACATCAGGGTCTTTTCCAGGGAGTCTTCTCTTCTCATGAGGTGGCCAAAGTCTTGGAGCCTCAGCTTCACGATCTGTCCTTCCAGTGAGCACTCAGGGCTGATTTCCTTCAGAATGGATAGGTTTGATCTTCTTGCAGTCTCCTCCAGCACCATAATTCAAAAGCATCCATTCTTTGGCAATCAGCCTTCTTTATGGTCCAGCTCTCACTTCCATACATCAATACTGGGAAAACCATAGCTTGAACTATACGGACCTTTGTTGGCAAGGTGATGTCTCTGCTTTTTAAGATGCTGTCTAGGTTTGTCATTGCTTTTCTCCCAAGAAGCAGGCGTCTTTTAATTTCGTGACTGCTGTCACCATCTGCAGTGATCATGGAGCCCAAGAAAGTAAAATCTCTCACTGCCTCCATTTCTTCCCCTTCTATTTGCCAGGAGGTGATGGGACCAGTGGCCATGATCTTTGTTTTTTTGATGTTGAGCTTCAGACCATATTTTGCACTCTCCTCTTTCACCCTCATTAAAAGGTTCTTTAATTCCTCCTCACTTTCTGCCATCAAGGTTGTGTCATCTGCATATCTGAGGTTGCTGATATTTCCAGTCTTAGTAATAGTTAAAAGAAGGAGGTTTGCCCTAATTGAAGGACTATTTTGCAGTGTGTGGGTCCAGTGACTGTTCCTCACTCAAGATGATCGTCAACCCCTCAAAATCTTTGTCTCTGGTGTGATGAATGTCTTCTGAGCTTGTGAGGCTTTATCACTGAACACCTTATATCAAAAGGGAGTTTTGGTAACCAAGATTTATACCTTAGTTTTCCTAATCACCACATATTTATCTCTGCTGACAGGAGAGTCAACAGTCAATAACTAAAGTGCCATATTTCCTCCATTATAGTGCAGATTTAAGAATTGATTTCAGAAATTATTGGGGGAAATTAATTAAAACCTTGTGTGCTTAAGTGAACTGTCTCTTCCCTGCCCACCCCCATATTTATGTCACAGCCCCCACTGTGGATGGAAGATAACAAGATCTGCACACAGAAAGAGCACTTTGTCACCTGCCTAAGTATGGAAACCCAGTGGCAGTTCTGAATGGAGCTGAAAGTGGAGAAGCCACAACTGGGCAGTGCTGGGACTTGCCAGCCTGGAAGCACCCCTGCATCTACATTGTGCTGAATTAATATCTCCCAGCCTCCATTTTATTACACCTTTATGGTAAAAGTGCCATGTTTCTTCCGTCCTGCAGGAGCACTCAGCTTAAAAAGCGGAAGGCATGCATGGGAGCTGATGCAGGCTGAGACAAGGTATGCTGTGCAGCTAAAAATCTATCTCAAACTTCTGCACCAAGATAGCACAATTTTGTATTATACAGTGGTACCTCGGGTTAAGTACTTAATTCGTTCCGGAGGTCCGTTCTTAACCTGAAACTGTTCTTAACCAGAAGCACCACTTTAGCTAATGGGGCCTCCTGCTGCCGCCATGCCACCACTGCACGATTTCTGTCCTCACCCTGAAGCAAAGTTCTTAACCCAAGGTAATATTTCTGGGTTAGCGGAGTGTGTAACCTGAAGCATCTGTAACCTGAAGCATATGTAACCCAAGGTAAAGGTAAAGGTAAAGGGACCCCTGACCATTAGGTCCAGTCGTGACCGACTCTGGGGTTGCAGCGCTCATCTCGCTTTATTGGTCGAGGGAGCCAGCATGACTAAGCCGCTTCTGGCGAACCAGAGCAGTGCATGTAAATGCTGTTTACCTTCCCACCGGAGCGGTACCTATTTATCTACTTGCACTTTGACGTGCTTTCAAACTGCTAGGTTGGCAGGAGCAGGGACCGAGCAATGGAAGCTCACCCCGTCGCAGGGATTCGAACCGCTGACCTTCTGATCAGCAAGTCCTAGGCTCTGTGGTTTAACCCACAGTGCCACCCGTGTCCCTAACCCGAGGTACCACTGTATATAAATTATGCCAGTTAAGCTTGTTTATCTGAGATACTTTCTTTTGTCTCTGTTAGTCAGGGCAGGATGAGACAATTGGCTTAGGCAGCAGGATTGGGGAAGATGTGAGTTGGTTCCCCCCTGCGCACTTGCAGTGGCAGACCTTGTGCCTCAAGTGTCAGCAGCATCTTGTACAACACCACAATCCAACACCTCCAGCCTTTCGCCTTCTGTTCGGCACCACAGTGGTGGTGTGCTGGTCCACGGGGGAGGAGGTTACCGTGGGGCGAGGTCCAGGACCTGAGTTGAGGGTCGGCAGACAGTCCTCCTCGGGCGAAGCGGGGTCCACAGAGGGAAGCTGGGCAAGGACAGGAACTCTGGGGAAAACAGGACTGGATGCTGGCCGAAACAGCTCATCAACGACGTTGCTCCCGCAACCTGGGACCGGGCTGACTGGCCTTTATCTTCTCTGAGGCCAGGGGCGGTCCCAGCCCCCAGGAGACCCGCCTCTCCTGGCCTTAAGGCAAGCACTCCTCCTGGGAGAAACCAGTTCCCTTCGCCTCTCTGCCCTGAGCCTCTGCAGTTCAGGAGAGGCTGAAGGGTTACTGGGCCCAGGGGGAGACTCACCTGTAGGCACTGAGTCCTTAACCACCTCTGGAGCCAGAGTGGATTCACCTGGTTCCTGCTCCTGAGGATCTGGCACAGGTGCAGGCGCTTCAGAATCAAGGCCCTGCCCCAGTTCAGCCGGCCCTGGAGGCGGGGACTCCTGTGCAGGCTGGGATTCCTCCGGTTCAGCCTCTGAATCGGATTCCCAGGCCATCACAGGTGGCCCTTTCTGCAGCATCCCATGTGACTGAACTCACCGTGCTCCTCTAGGTCCATTTCCTCCCTGGCCTGGCTACTGAACCAGCTCTGCATCTCTTGCTGCTGCCTGCGAGAGGCTCCTGTGGGGCTCTTCTCCTCTAAGGGCCAAGGGAGGGATCTCCCTCAGAGAGAGGCATTTGGGGTAACTAGAAATCCTCCTAAAAAGTTGCTTTCTGTTTCAAGTTACAGGGTACTCCCCCAGCCACCTTGGCCAGAATATAGTGGTACCTTGGTTGTCGAACTTAATCTGTTCCGGGAGTCCGTTCGACTCCTGGAACAGTTCAAAAACCAAGGCACGGCTTCTGATTGGCTGTAGGAGCTTCCTGTACTCAATCGGAAGCCGCGTCAGATGTTCGGCTTCCAAAAAACAGTCGCAAACCGGAACACTCACTTCTGGGTTTGCGGCGTTTGGGAGCCAAAACTTCTGAGTACCAAGGCGTTTGACAACCAAGGCACTACGGTACCTCGCTCTGAGGCAGGGAGCAGGGGGAGAGGGCCAGCTAGCAGGGTCATTGCTAATGCAATGAGAAAAGGAAAAAAAAGATGTGGCCTTGCCCTCTGATCTCCAAAATCCCCACCGAATCCCTTTCTGGTTTAAGATGTTTTGTCAAACATTGACCAGAACCTTTTTCCAATGCCACAAGGAAGAAGAAGAAGAGTTTGGATTTGATATCCTGCTTTATGACTACCCAAAGGAGTCTCAAAGCGGCTAACATTTTCCTTTCCCTTCCTCTCCCACAACAAACACTCTGTGAGGTGAGTGGGGCTGAGAGACTTCAAGAAGTGTGACTGGCCCAAGGTCACCCAGCAGCTGCATGTGGAGGAGCAGAGACGCGAACCCGATTCCCCAGATTACGAGACTACCGCTCTTAACCACTACACCACACTGACTAGGAACATGCTTTTTAAAAAATGAAAGGGGAAGATGATGGAGTTTTCGGAGCTAGCCGACCTAACCGGAAGAGTCCACGACCAGAAGGAGGAGGAGTATCAGGAAGAATGGACAAAATTTAATGATTATTTAGTTAAATATGTAAAATTAAATTAATTGAAAATAGCTTGCAGATATTTAATTGGCTTAGGATTTTATATAAGTTAAGTGATGAATCAATATGTTTAATTTTAAAATTAAAAGATATAAGGATGTTAATGTTTTGGTTAAATTTCATAAGAACTTTGATTTGGAAAACCGTTAAAAGGAAGTGCATGGAAATTCAACCAAGGGGAAGCGAGGAAGCCATTTAACAATGTTAATAAGTGTAATTTTAATAAGGTTATGATCCATGTTTGTTTGTTTGTTTGTTTTGTTTATAATTTTGTGAAAATCAATAATTTTTTTATTAAAAAAGAAAAGAAAAATGAAAGGGGAGACTCTGGGGATGCTTTATGCTTTGCCCATACCAATTTTGTTCCTTTCTGGAGAACAGCTTTGCTAAATATTTAAAAACAAAGTGCATGAACTTGGAGTACATATTCAAAGGGACACGACAGCTCCTTGAAAAGTCCAGCCTACACTTCTCAGCTTCATGGATGAGGATATGGAGGCAAGTACCTTAAGCACTTTGGAACTTGGCAGTTTGTCTCCTGAGCATGAATACAGAGGAATATGGAAGCAGTTTGCTGCCTTACCTTGGATTTGGATGCTGTTTGGCTGAAACGACAGGTTTGCTGACGGCTCATATGCCTTCAAATGGGTTCCTCCAAGTTGGTGGATGCTGGTGTCCTTTTCTGTATCAAAGGATGCTGGTGTCCTTTTCTGTATCAAAGGAGGAGGAGCAGAAATTCTCCTGGGGCTTATATGATGCGGAGAAAAAGAAGCAGAAGCTGAAAACCTGAAGAATTAAAGGGGGGGGGGACACAGGAATATAGATGGTCAAAAGGGAATGTTAGATTAATTTAGTTCTAGATACATTTTGTTCCATGCCATAGACTGCAAAACAACTATTTGTATGCACAGTGAAACAAAACCTATAATATAGAACTTAGAATGTGCCACCCGCTAGGACGTTACCGTATTTTTTGCTCTATAAAACTCACTTTTCCCCTCCTAAACAGTAAGGGGAAATGTGTGTGCGTCTTATGGAGCGAATGCAGGCTGCGCAGCTATCCCAGAAGCCAGAACAACAAGAGGGATTGCTGCTTTCACTGCGCAGCGATCCCTCTTGCTGTTCTGGCTTCTGAGATTCAGAATATTTTTTTTCTTGTTTTCCTCCTCCAAAAACTAGGTGCGTCTTGTAGTCTGGTGCATCTTATAGAGCGAAAAATATGGTATATGGCATCAGCTGCTGCAGTGATAAGGTGCAAGCGTATCTCAGTAAAGTCAGACCCTCACCTTCTCCTCCAAGGCTCACCTGATGCTCTCAGGATGAGGAACTCTCTGCCATGGCATCTTCACTGCACAGTTTTCACTGCAGGATTACGCAAACATTTTGGAACTGCAGACTCCATTCATAAACTGCCCAATGCAGAAGTTCGAAGTATTACAGTGTAGGTTTACTGGTCGTTCAGACCAAAATACTCTGGGATTCATTTTTACAATTTTTGCATTTACAGGGAAATATTATTGATTAGCTTCTAGGGAGCTGGAACAATGCACAGATGGATGCCTTTCTTGTGTAAAGAATGATTTGATGTTATCCTCTGGTGTGTGTGCAGGGGAGGGGCTGATACAAAATTCACCTGTGAAATCTAATCAATGAAAAATGGCTTTAACTGTCAGCCAACAGCAGAGCAGAAGGGAGACAAATCCTTTAGAACCCTTTACATGAAAGCAGAGTTTTAAAGATTTCAGATTGGATTTAACATCTAAGAAAAGCTTGCAAAAGATAATACAATGTTTTGTATAGCCAGACAGGTCTCCCTTTTAGTAGACTTTAGTGGTCTTTATAATGATTTATGAATCGTTTCATGAATTCCTGGCTTACTGAAGTTGGTGACTATAGCACCTACTTATACAGCCTGCCATCTTACAAAAGAAAAACTTGGCCGTGTTTCAATCCAGATTTGTCCCCAAATAAATCACAGCGTGTTACTGGGGGAACGGCAAATTAAATTTTGTGTATGCAACAATCAACACCAGCTTGAAACCACCAGGAACCACCACCAGAAATTGTGGCCATGCCATGCAGTCCAAGCAGACAATCACAAGCTGGGTTATGAGAGAGACAGAGAGAGAATTCTGTCTTCAAAGGCTGGGGAAGATCAGCTCAGACAAAGCGATTGCCCTCTTCTCCCCTGTCCAGAGCCTCACTCTGCAGTTAACAATGCAACCAGCTGTGGGTGGCTGCAATAAGGAACCTCATTAAAGCCCCCACCCCCAATAATGCCTAACATTCCTATCCCTAAACCCACTTAGCTGGGCGTAAGTCCCATTGAATTCAACCTACTTCTGAGTAAGTATGCTTAAGATTGTGCTGTAAGGCAGAATCATTGAGCATGAAATGAAGGACACCCTTGTACACTAGGGACCTATAGTGCATATAGGACACTCCTCTGTTTGATGGAGTCCCTATCTGAAGGGCTGTTTGCTCCAAGTCCAGAATGAGGAGAAAAAAACATAATTAGGGAAAGCAGGAGCCTTCAAGTTGCCCATGGAAAACAGACTGAGCAGGTATGCTGTCCTCCCCACTATGTGAGATGTACTATATTTCTATTTAAATGGAAGTAACTATTTCTACAAAGGTCCGTATAATTAAAGCTATGGTTTTCCCAGTGGTGATGTATGGAAGTGAGAGCTGGACCATAAAGAAGGCTGATCGCCGAAGAATTGATGCTTTTGAATTATGGTGCTGGAGGAGACTCTTGAGAGTCCCATGGACTGCAAGAAGATCAAACCTATCCATTCTGAAGGAAATCAGCCCTGAGTGCTCACTGGAAGGACAGATCCTGAAGCTGAGGCTCCAATACTTTGGCCACCTCATGAGAAGAGAAGACTCCCTGGAAAAGACCCTGATGTTGGGAAAGATGGAGGGCACAAGGAGAAGGGGATGACAGAGGATGAGATGGTTGGACAGTATTCTCGAAGCTACCAGCATGAGTCTGACCAAACTGAGGGAGGCAGTGGAAGACAGAAGTGCCTGGCGTGCTTTGGTCCATGGGGTCACAAAGAGTTGGACACGACTAAACGACTAAACAACAACCATTTCTAAATGTGCATCTATACATATAAATTATCATGAGCAAATATGTTTTCATCTTTGTCCTCTTTTCTGGTGATGCCTAAGTCGCCAGCCTGTTCTGTACCACCCATCTTCTCACTGCAGCACTTCCCCCCCCCCTTCCCTCCACTATGATTGTCCAAGTGGGAATCTGAGCTTTGAGTCTCATGTTAAGTTTTGAAGTAGTGAGACATCACAAAGCAAATCATTCTCATGTCAGCATCTGCTTGGATAACTTTTGAAGTATGTGAAATAGTCTAGAGGTGAATTTTGAAGGGAAAAAAATCTCAAGCTTTATTTGGAATAACTAGCTGCTTCTGGGACAATGAGGTAGTTGAGGGGCTTTTAATCTCAAAAGCAGAAGTGGGTGGTTCATTGGAGCTCCCAGAAGCCTATGTGTGTGTTTCAGATTTGCATCCAACCCACCGCCCAGATTGGGGAAGCCATGGCCCTTGAGATGATGTTGAACTCCAACTCCCATCAGCCCAAGCCAATAAGGCCAATGCTTGGGGAGAATTGGAATTGGAGTCCAAAAACATCAAAGGTTTCCCAGCCCTGATTTTCACACAATGAAAGCAGGCTTCTTCAGCCAGATGGGCTCCTTGTCTCTGAGTGGCAAGGAAATGTCAGATTATCTCCCTATTGCAATAATGGCACACTCTGGCGCATAAATGTTACTACCAGAGATCCAGAACAATGCACAGAATAGTTGGTTTTCTTTAACTGCTGATCCACTTGAGCTTTATATCATTCTTCCCAGCACTTTACTTGCCTGAAGAAAACCATTTCAATAGAGTGCTCTGCTGAAGTCCTATAGAAGCAACTCTTTATTTTACAAGCACAAGAAATGTGACCGTCCCTCATTGTACTTGTAGGCAAGAAGAGGTTGGTTTATAGGCCCCTGGGAAGAATTTCTTTCTGTGCCTCAAAGTGAGATTTGCTTACTTATTGCTATGATAGAAAGCCTGCCGAGACTCCTGTCTCTGTCTCAGCTTCTGCTCTTCAGATTGTGCTTCTCTTCCTGGAAGCCTTAACTGCCTGCTCAGACATTTCTGGAGAGTGTACTGGAGCTACAAGAACTATACTTGGTGTTTCGAAGGTTGATCACCACCCACTCAGTTTTCTTGTGCTTGTGCTACTGGAGAAGGATTTCGTCTTCTCTGAGCATCCTAGTTGGGCAATCATAGTGATGTTCTCTCCCTTTAGATTCTTACCTTCACAGAAGGTAATGCCTTTGAGAGCCAGCTAGGAGATCAGCCCTTCTAATATGTCCTCTTCTGGCTGCTGCCCTGTGATAATAAAATTTAAACTATTCTTCACCCTGTCAGGGCAGCCAACATCCAGGGACGTGCATATTTTCACCAGGAAAACTGCTTAGTATTGGGGTGGTAGCATCTCCAGGTATCCTGTACGTCGCCTTGAGGTGCCATTAATAGATAAATAACAACAATCCCTTTAACTCAGGGCTGACTCGCCTTTTTAGACCTGAGGGCTAATTATACTGCAAGCTGCCATCAGCATCTATTCAGTGATACTGCAGAACAGAACTGTGTGAAATAAATCAAGTACAAATTACAAATGAATAAAACCACCCTCCTCTTCAGTCCTTCTAGCCTGATCAAACTGGCTCTCTCTCCCATGGCTACTTTTCATTACAAACAGTAACATCTCTGAGACTAACAGGAACGACGTTTAGGAGATCTAGTCATGGAATCTCTTGAGAAACATGTAGTTTGGTTCTCAAGCTCAGTTCAGAGTCAAAGGCAAGGAAAACAAATTTGATACTAACTTGCTTACAGATGAGCTATATGCGGAAATATTAGTATCAGGGATTTGTGCAGTTTTACTTTTGTAAACACAAAATCTCCGAGGGAAAGAAGCAAGAACAAAGAGCCCCGTTTTCTTGACAGTTGAACCTATATTAGAACAAGCAGTAATACATACCATAAAATGAATACCGGAACATAAAACTGCTGGTATTTCTCGCTCTCTTTAGAGAATTGTGACATTAAAAAAATGGGTTTAGGAAAACATTTCGTTATGATAGCTTGGTTTCATCCAGGCCCAAGCTTTGATTTATTGATCCCCGTTTCCTCAGTGTCTGCCATTTTAGCTGAGAGACAATTCCTCAATAAATAGAAAAAAGAGACACCGTCCCTTCACTGCCTCCCAGACATGAGAGGAAATTGCTATGCTGACCCTAAAACCACATTGCAATAAGATTTTGAGTGTAGATTTTCCTATAACAAGTCATTTAATTTTCCTGTGATTTGTACTCTGAAAGGCTTCTGCCATCCAACTATCCTTCTTTACACAACCTGAGAATGGGCACTAATTAGTGCTCCTCTTCTAGGATTGATGTCATCAAAATAAAAAGGAGCTATAAATAATACTCCATACTTATGTTTAGACATATTCCTCCTGATGTACCTTCACCCGTGTAATTTTCTCCTGTTTCCTTAGAGTCTTTTTCTTATATATTTGTCTTGATTTTGCATCAGCTCCATATTCCAGTAATCCCTCATCTACTTCTCAGTTCACTGTCTACTATTTTTTCCCTTCATTTTCCTTTGTAAACATTAAATAATTGAAACCATTGCTATGGATGGATGTAGGAGTGCAACTGAATGTCTTGCCAGGATTTCAGCTCAACTTATTTTCTCTCATCCATCCCACCACTATGTCCAAGACCTGCATGGCCTTTTCTGATGGAGATGTTACAGAAAAATGGAAATGACTGTCATCAGCATACTGATGATACGTTGTCCCCAAACTCCTAATGACTGATCCCAGCAACTTCATATAGATATCAAATAGTATTGGGAATAAAAATTGCATAGCTGCCAGGGGCCAAATAGCACTCTTCCAATGCACTCTTTGAACTTGGTCGCAGAGGTAGAACTGGAATCATGGCAACACAGTCCTCTTGGATACCATGGTCAAAACTATCTCTAAAGCTGCAGAGAGATCAAGAAGCAAGGTCACTCTTGCCTTGTCCATCTCTCTGTCAAGGTCATCCATCAGGGTGATCAAGGGCAACTCAGTCCCATGGCCAGGCCTGAACCTAGATTGGAATAGATCTACATACTTCATAAGATCCAAGAATGCTGACAGCTACCCTGCACAACCCTGTCCACCATCTCCACTCCCCACCCCCGCAAAGGGCTTATTGGTCAATAGTTGTTCCAGACCAACCCTTCCAGGGCTGATTTCTTTATGAGTTGTCGTCAGATAACTGGTGGGAACTGCACTGGCATCCCCTGCACTAAACCAGGGTCAAGTGTTACAGCTTAAAAAATGTCTCCCTTTAACTGGATTTTAGTTGAACCTGCTATCCAGACTTTGCTTTGAGACTAGCCTATTTTATCTGCTGTACAAACAACTTCTGCAGGTATCCTAATGCAAACATAGGTCTATCAACCTTTTTTAAGAAAGAGAACAGCAGCAGAACTGCACCACCACCAACAAAGCAAAGCCACTTCCCTCTGTTAAGTTGTGGGTGAACATATAAGACGACACAGCGATTCTTCAAACAGCTCTTGTTTATTCACAGGCCAGGACTGAACTGAACTGAAGGGCTCAGTCAGCCTGCTTATATAGAGCTCCAGTACCATGTTACTGTAACAACTTTCTAAAACTATCCAATCACTGAACGTCACTTTCGATCCTTCATTTGCATAACTATCTACAGTATCCCCCTATTGGCCCATGGTGAGAACTTCAGTACATAACACCCTCCATTATGTGTGGGTCCACTGAACTGGGACTTGCAGGATTATTCCATGAAAGGTAAAATGGGGTAGGGACACATGCTGCCCTGATTATCTGGATAAGCTTTCCAAGATAGGATGGAGCAGGACATAAGGTATTGCACACCTTATCAGGAAATGTTGCTTGTGGTACATCGCATACAGTGGTACCTCGGTTTATGAACTTAATCCATTCCGGAAGTCCGTTCTTAAACCAAAATTGTTCTTAAACTGAGGCGCGCTTCCCGTAATGAGGCCTCCCACTGCCGGTGCCCTTCCACCATTCGGCTTCCGTTCGTAGACCAAGGTAAAGTTCGCAAACTGGGACACTACTTCTGGTTTTGCAGAGTTCGTAAACTGAATAGTTCATAAACAGGGCTGTTCTTAAACCGAGGTACCACTCTACTTAAATTTAAGGTAAGATTCTCAGGATGCTAAAAAGTAGTTGATTTGCCCACAATAAACTTCTAGTTATGAAGGTCTCTCTCAAACTAAGTATAAAAATATTTGGGAGATAACCAACACCATTTAATAAAATGAGAACTATATTAGGAAGGTTCTTTTTGTTATGCAAATTTGGCACCAGAGAATAATTTCTAATATTTCAATTTCTCTGGAATATAAACTTACACTAAACTCTTAAATATAAATAGATTAATAATAATTCTGCTGGTCTGAAAAAAGAAACATTCAGTACGGCAAAATATGTTCCAGTTGTTTATGGTTATAAAGGAAAAGCGGTTGATTTAAGAGGCATATATCAAACATTCTAGTTTAGAAAAAGCAGTTAATTTTTCATTATGTGATACAGGAAATTTTTCATTTAATCTACCTGGAGGAAAGAAATGGTTGCAACATATTTCTTTCCAAAATTGTTGCCTTTAATTATATGTCTTGCAGATGAAAACTGAATCTAGGAAAATGCAGTTCTACCTTGCTGTGATGTCTAACATTCCAGACATAAGTAAAGATGTGAGATCACAATCTAATCAGCAACAAATAGCTGCTCACAGCCTAGAGTAATCACTTACAGCTGCCTTTTGAATGCATAGCTATGTAACATTTATTAGCAGATTGCATACGTATATGATAAAACCAGCTGTGTATTACAAGTGTACCTTAATGATGACAAAGCAAAAACTTTTACAATGCCATTCTATGCATGACACACTGTTCAGCCACAAGGCAGATTTAAACCCATTGAAATCCATTCAAGTGTGCTAAACTCAGAACTAGTGCGGGGGGAAAGGACAAGGATTTATTCCATGCTATTTAGGGCCTCAAGGGACGCGGGTGGCGCTGTGGTCTAAACCACAGAGCCTAGGGCTTGCCGATCAGAAGGTCGGCGGTTCGAATCCCTGCGATGGGGTGAGCTCCCGTTGCTCAGTCCCTGCTCCTGCCAACCTAGGGCCTCAATATATTGTGCTTGAAGGTTTGGGGAGTGAATGAGCCAGCACGCTTTGGAATAGGAATGTCTTCTATTTTAAAATCTGTCTGACATTGTCATTGGTTGATTTTGGCATCAGCTGAAAACCTGCCTTTTTAGGCAGGTGTTGGTGATGTGGGTCTATGATGTATTTCTTCTGCAGTAAGGAAAAGTAGTTAAACCATATATACATATAGAGAGAGAGAGAGAGAGAGAGAGAGTTTTATTGTTTTTGATGGGGTTGTTGTATTGCTTGATATTATATCTGATATGCTCCATCCTTGGATCATGTAAAAAATGAAATGAATAAATAAATAAATCACAGGGCT
Organism: Podarcis erhardii; assembly: GCF_964252035.2. NCBI lineage: Eukaryota > Metazoa > Chordata > Lepidosauria > Squamata > Lacertidae > Podarcis > Podarcis erhardii. Next base: position 10,978,308 of record NC_138515.1, on the reverse strand, counting down.
CCCAGCTCTGTCCTCCATCAGAGGGTGGCAGTCCAGGTGGGTTCAGGAGGAAAGGTGGGAGGCTGCCATTAATGCCACCCCCACCAGCATCTGTTACCTGAGGCAGTAGCCACACTCCATCTAATGGTAGGGCTGGCCCTGCTCAAGACATAATCAATCTCAGGGGTTTGGTAGGTTCTGAATTTGATGGTATGGTGGATGGTGATCATCGTTTAAGCAAATTTGACCTATGGGACAATTGGAGTCATCACAAATCAGCCATATAGCAGATTGGTAGTAAATGTGAACAAGAAAGATTATATGTCAATTAGTTTAAGGAATGTCCTTATTTTAAAGTGTGGTCTCTTATTTGTGAATATCAGAGCTGTACAGAACACATCAGATGTCTTTTACTTGCATGCAATGCACTTCTTTAGAAATGTAAGGAATTTCAGTGGTTTTAGACACTATGGCTCAGATTTTTTCATTGTTTTGGAAATCCTGAGCCAGCATCCCAAAGACGACTCCCTTTGGTCTGATTAAGTGAGATAGGATGGAAAAAATACCCCCCATTTGTGGCCTTACCTCTCTGTTTCTGAGTCCCCTGTTGTGAGAGGGGGCACCTGGGTTGGTGGGTTGTGGGGGCTGCCATGCACATTGTGCCCTGAAGAAGCGTGGCTCACCGAGTGTGATGGGGGCAGGGAGCCCGTAGCAGCTCCATTTTGACTGGCGTGGGTGTTGGAGAACAGGGCCGCTGCAAGGAGAGCAAAAACATTCACTTTTAGGACAGGCACACATCTTCAGATTCCTCAAGTGAGCATCTTAATTTAGTCTTCGGCTGCAAATCGGAAGCTTTGCTTTCACTACACCAGGAGTTTTAAACATGAGTAAGATGATGGGACGCGGGTGGCGCTGTAGGTTAAACCACAGAGCCTAGGACTTGCTGATCAGAAGGTCGGTGGTTCGAATCCCCGCAACGGGGTGAGCTCCCGTTGCTCAGTCCCTGCTCCTGCCAACCTAGCAGTTCGAAAGCACGTCAAAGTGCAAGTAGATAAATAGGTACCGCTCTGGCGGGAAGGTAAACGGCATTTCCGTGCGCTGCTCTGGTTCGCCAGAAGTGGCTTAGTCATGCTAGCCACATAACCCGGAAGCTGTACACCGGGTCCCTCGTCCAATAAAGCGAGATGAGCGCCGCAACCCCAGAGTCGGTCACGACTGGACCTAATGGTCAGGGGCCCCTTTACCTTTACCTTTAAGATGATGTTTACCCCTTTGTACAGCAAGGCAAACCTCAGCCACACAGTCTTATTTCTACACTGCCTCCCCCCACCCTGGGAAGAGCCAGTGTGGCTTGAGGGTTAGAGCATCAGGCTATGGCCTGGGAAACCAGGGTTCAAATCCCCACTCAGCCATGAAGCTTGCTGGCTGACCTTGGGCCACCCAATTACTCTCAGCCCAACAACAGGATTGTTGTGGGGATAAAATGGTGAGGTAAAAGGTAAAAAGGTAAAGGACCTCTGGACGGTTAAGTCCAGTCAAACTTGACTATGGGGTGTGGCTGCTCATCTCTACTTTCAGGCCAAGGGAGCCAGTGTTTGTCCACAGACAGCTTTCAGGGTCGTGTGGCCAGCAGGACTAAAACCACTTCTGGAGCAACAGAACACCGTGACGCAAACCAGAGCAGCGCACGGAAACGCCGTTTACCTTCCCGCCGGAGCAGTGCCTATTTATCTACTTGCACTGGTGTACTTTCGAACTGCTAAGTTGGCAAGGGCTGGGACAGAGCAGTAGTTCACCCTGTCACGGGGATTCGAACCGCCAACCTTCTGATCGGCAAGCCCAAGAGGCTTGGCGGTTTAGACCCCAGCACCACCCGCATCCCATTAAAACTGGGGAGGAGAACTATATAAGCCACCTTGAGCTCCTTGAAGAAAAACTGGGATACAAATGTAAATAATCACAACAGCAATGAGAACATCAGCAGCAACAATAATAATAATATTCTCTCCATCTTGGCAAGTAAGCAGTAATATCACAGTTAAAGGACACATCTAGCCAGGCAAAAGCCCAGGGAGAATCCAGAGGATCAGATAGAGAGACTGGGAGGACCCCACCAAGCCTCCAGGTTGAAGGTCCCCCCTCCCCACTATAAAGTCCTTTTGGAGGAGCAGACTGAAGTCTTGTGGATTAAAGTGAGAGAGGAATTTAAAACCACCTTTGTCAGAAGCAGACTGGACTTATACAGGGGTCCAGGGATTCTCAAGTACTTATTTTCAGTAATCCTTAAAGATAGCTTTTATAAAATCTTACGCAGGTGATATAATACACTAAAAAGGATTAAAAGTAGATATATCAGCATTTGAGATAATTGCTGCTGCTCTCATATGTGGGACACAAGCTAGATTGTGTTAGGATAATTACTGGAAAGTGATATTAGAAAGTATTTGTGGGATAATAAGCTGTACATAGCCTTTATCACTAACACGCTGCTTATTGGCATTGTTAAAAGAGCAAGGCATGTTTATCTGGTGCAAAATCTAATTAACAACTGCTACAATATGTATAGTAAAACTGGATGTTTGTAGTCACGCCTTCAGAAAAGGATTATAGGGAACAATATTTATGAGCAAACCAACAGCATTAAAATGAGTGAGAGAAACTGGCTGCCCCCTTTGTAAAGATGTGTGGATATTTTATATTTTATTGGAATGTGACCCTAATGGGTGAGCAGCAACGAGGTGCATTCTGTCTTTGATAGTTCCGTAATGGACAGTGTATTTCACTGTGGTTTTAATAATAAAATATGAAACCATGACCATGAAGATCCAAGAAGCATTCTCTGTAGAGATGATATTGCTAAGTTCACTAGGTGGGAGAGCTTTCACCAAGCCTGGGGCATCCTCCAGATGTCCTGAACTCCACACAGCCCCAGCCAGCGCTGCCATCCAAAGCCATCTGCAGCAGGGCTTTGTCTGCCAAAGGTGGATGTAGTGGAATTACGCTACGATTCCTACAGCTGATGAACTGAGTATCTGAAGAGCCCTGCCAGATCAGGCTAGGGGATGCTTTTGCCCAAAATTCTGCTTTCATCAGCAGCCAGATGTTTATGGAAAGGCCACAACTAGGCATGAAAAAGATCAGCTCTCCACCAGTGCTGAACTGGGCAAGCATATTGGCAAGGCTGCCACAGCAGTGTCTCACCTCTCCAAAAGAGTATGGGAGAATGTGATGCTACCGTCCAAACCCAAAAGGAAGAGTGTTATATTGAAAGATCAGAACTCCTATTAGAATAAACAAGTTCCGTTATAATTACGGAAATACTAAATAAGATGGATAACAATGTGTAACAGAAAAAGAAGCAGAAAATTGGTTTAAAAGTATGTGAAAGAAAGTAATAGAAGTGGAAAGAAATAGCAATTGAGTAGATTGGAAGTTTATCACAGGGGTGGGCTGAGGGGTGAGGGATGGTGGTGGGAAAATGAAATATTTGTGGGATTGAGTGTGGATATGTATGAATATTCTTAAGGATTGTATGAAATGTATGTTTGTATATTCGTAACATGTATGTATTAATGTTGAATTATTTTAATAATATTTTTTTAAAATAAAAAATGAAAAAAGGAAGAGTGTTGAGCATGTTGCTTTATGGAACTGAGTCCTGGGCAACTGACAACCATCAGAAGTGACACCTCAACACCTTCCACATGTCCTGTATCATAAAGATTTGGAGTATCACATGGCAGGACAGAGTTTCAAACAAAGATGTGCTCTCCCAAGCTCACATCCTCAGCATGTTTGCACTCCTGTCTCAGCGACGTCTACACTGGCTTGGTCATGCCCACAGAATGGAAGACGGCAGGATCCCCAAGGATGTGCTCTATGGGGTGCTGGCTTCAGGCTTCAGACCAACTCTGCATTACAAAGATGTCTGTAAACATGAAGACATGAAGGCTGGCCACATCAACTCTGCCATATGGGAATCCCTTGCAGGTGACCTCAGTGCCTGCAGACAGGCATTCAAGTCATGCATTCATAGCAGTGACCATCGGAACCTCAGCTCAGCCAAGCTGATAAGGCTCATCTTTGGAATCGCCTCCCGACGTGTTTAACGACCTCGGGCCTTTGATGAGGCTCCAATGTACATACTGCTAGCAGAGTTCCCAACACAGGGAAGGATGAGACAGTATGAGCTACATTGCTATGCTTTATTTTCTAGCTACACAGAGAGCAAAGAAATATACATCCTCTCCCTGTGAGAGCAGAGAGCAACTGAAACAAAGGAACAAAGGAAACCGGAAACCACTAACGTCACATCCCGTCTCCCTTTCCCGTGAGACTGCAAGGACTCTGGAATGTAAACAGAGTCCTGTGACTCCCAGCAGCTGCTCAGTGAGAAACAGAAACTAACAGTGACCAGAGGAGAAATAACCGCTGGGTGGAGCACAGAGAGAAGAAATGTCATGGGACGTCTGCAGCAGCACAACCAGACACTTTCATCTGCCCCAGCTGCAACTAAACATGTCTCCACAGCCACAGCAGACACTGCAACCTTCCTACAGTTTGACTCCCTCCCCCCAAAGGCACCCTCCTCCATCGTCTCCCGAGATGGATGGATGCCAGAGACCAGACCTGCACATAGAATTCCAGAACTGATAGAGCCATCGTGGGGAATCCCTAGCCTACCAAGGGCAACATGAGCCTCCCTCTAGAACTACCAGAATTGTTACTGCAGGACTTAATTGCGTGGCGAGTTCCCGCCTCCCCCCAATAGTAATAAAGACACGTGGCACCATTGTATTAGGTTAATGGGCTAAAATTGGCCACAACTTTATTGGTTACAGGCACTGGTCCTATCCGACTATCCGGCTTTAGCCTGCTTGCATGAAGGGTTAACACCAGCAGGGGGAGCCCTGCTGATGCACATCAACTAGGTACTCCCCCGGGGTCACTGCTCAGGGGTGCGCTTTAGGCCCTGACCTCCATAGGCTTCGGACGAGGCCATGCCCCCTGGAATCCTTTACCGGACTACCCTTCAATATTTGGGGGAGGTGATGGCGCTCCCCCCCCCCAACACATCTACATAACAATACCCCTACCGATGCCTAACCACCAAAACCAAAGGAGTTGTGACAATTTGCTATGAGGTAGGTGAAAAACCAAATAGCTGGTGCCAATTTACCAAGTGGAAAAAATTCCTACCAGGCCCCTTAAGGGCGACCAACCGATGTCCATAGCAAGGTCAAAAGAGAAACCTTAAAGGGCGGGTGGGTGGGAAACAACAGCAGCTGTGCAGGCAAAAGAGGGACATCCCGGGGCCGTGCTTGCCTTAAGTGAGGCAAGCCACACATTCCTAGCCAGTCGATTGACTGGCTCAGGGGATGACGTGGCCCGAGGATTCCCCTGATCGCACGGGGGCTGGAAACCAGCCTCCGCATGTGTTGGGGGCGTGAAGCCCGCAACCCCACCTCCTCCTGATGTTTGCAAGGCTTATACGCATTTTACTTATTATTATTTTATTAATACATTGATGGCCCGTTTTAATCTATTTAATTGCTCCCATCTCTTCATTCTCATCCCAACGGCTCCTTTCCTGCCCCTTTGGAAAACTCGAGGCCTATAGTGTTGTAATCTCTTCAAAAGAGAAATCAGCCATTTGGGAAGATAATAGCTCTCTGCTGTTTTCATCTTATCCTTGTGATGTTTATGCTGCAGCATTTAAATCAACAGAACATTTCTGCATTGAAGCTAAAATTATATATATAATAATTTGTATTTAAATGACAGTAACTGTGGCAGGAAGAATGATGCTCATCATATAGAGGCATCGAACACAAGGGCTCCTCACATGCATTGTGCTTATGAAGTTTCACATTTATACTTCCCAAAAGCTTTTAAGAAGAAATCATGTAGAGGTGATGGACGGCGTCACCTTGCACACAATTAAGAAATGAGAGTTTGCATTCTCAAACTGCTTCCAAATCAAAGCTTCTTTTTTTTAAAAAAAAAAAAAAAGTTTCTTCCCATCTTAGCACAGAAAGTACTCTGTAATTTAAAGAACCTTTCTGAAATGGAGAATTGCCACCTTTCCTCCTGCAAACTACCAATAATGTCGTAATTCATTTCCATGGGTATATTATTCTTAAATTATGGTTCTCTGTCAATCTTTTTCACATAAAAAAAGACATCATCTACCTCCTTTTAGAATAATCAAAGTGCAAAAGTGTTGCCATCTCCCCACTTAAATGTCTAAGCAGCCATAAAATGGGGCTTTCATAGGCCGAAAAATCCTGCTCAAACTGGGAGCCTTCCAGTTGTGTCTCAGGGCTGCAGGTGGACTTAAACAAATCAGTGTCAAAATAAGGGGTCAGTTTGAGGGTTTCCGATGTTTTGTTGTTAAATTGATAGAGAAATCAACTCAGAGCTGTGCTGTGCATTATGACATTATACTGCGTTACCTCCACAATTGTGTGTGTGTGTAGCTTTTTAAGTAGGGATGTGGGTGGCGCTGTGGGTTAAACCACTGAGCCTAGGACTTGCCGATCAGAAGGTTGGCAGTTCGAATCCCCGTAATGGGGTGAGCTCCCATTGTTCGGTCCCTGCTCCTGCCAACCTAGCAGTTCGAAAGCACGTCAAAGTGCAAGTAGATAAATAGGTAACACTCCAATGGGAAGGTAAACGGCGTTTCCATGCACTGCTCTGGTTCGCCAGAAGTGGCTTAGTCATGCTGGCCACATGACCCGGAAGCTGTGCGCCGGCTCCTTCGGCCAATAAAGCGAGCTGAGTGCCGCAACCCCAGAGTCGGTCATGACTGGACCTAATGGTCAGGGGTCCCTTTACCTTTACCTAGCTTTTTAAGTGATAGACGCACAGGGCTCCTCCCATATGGACTGGCATCTTGACAAAGGTGAAGAAGGTTGACCCTTTCCTTCCATCCTGAAGTTCCAGTGAAAATCACCCCACCAGATGCCATTTGCCCTAGAAGTGAAGATGCTACAGGGGCCATAATGACAATCTATTAAAATGGGCCTTCCTTCCAAGAACAAGTGTTTCTATTCAACAACAGCAGCTGTCTCCCAGGGCGGTGACATGGTATCTGCCAGAGCGGGGTGAGGCTGGGATTGTTTTATTATTATTATTATGCTATGCAAATTATGTTTTTAATGTTGTACACCCCTCTGGGATCTGCCAATAAAGGGCGGTATATGAAGTGATTAAAATAAATAAATAAATAAATAAATAAAAGTATAAAAATCTGAGGATAAATATATTTATGCTGTTGCATGATTAATCTATTTGTTGTGGATGAAGCTGACTAAGCAACACAAATATTTAATTATGACATGCAAATATAATTTGAATAGCCTTTTAGTTAAAAAGAAAGAAAGAAAAAGAAGTCATTGTTGTTTACCTGGCCATGTAAAGCAGCAGTTAGGATTAATAATATATAAAAGTAGTATTTGTTCTTATATAGTTCACTAGCAGGACAAAAATATCCAAAGCTCCATTTCCAGATTCACCCAGGAATACAGCTGTGCAACTAAAACTAAAGGTGTTCTATTCAAATCTGTAGAACTGTTTAGGATCTTGTGGGCTATGAGTTTTAAATTGCATTGGCATAAATGACTATAAATATTTCCTTTCTACATAAGACAAGAACTCAGAAGGCAAACGACAATCTTCTGAACCAGATAAGAGCCAGCAATCTTTTGAATGGCAGCAATCTAATGTAATGACCTTCACTTTTAGCAAGACAGATTTTAATCCAGATCCCACAATTTATTGCTTTGGGGATTCTGCTGGCTCTTAATCACAAAAGCAATAAGAGTTTCCAATATGTTCATCTGCCTCAGTTAATCAATTGTTCCAGCTGCCAATCACTAGAAATATCTGAAGGCAAACCTAAAGGATATCAGCCAGCCAAAGAAACAGCTGTGACCTCTTGGGACCAGGACGGAGCTCCACCGCGAACTTCACCCTTTCCTCTGGCATCTCTGACATGTTCTATATTGTTTCACAGCAGGTCCCCCATTATTGCTATGCATGCTAGCAGCATGTAGGAATTTTATTGGTGCTTTCCCCCCTCTTGTAGTTAGTTTTCAAAATGATTGTGAGGGTCGCAGCAGAGACTATTCATGGGGATTATAAAAAGCTGGCTAACTAAAGCAGCGAGGGGTCCAATGAATCTTCAGTCGTTATATAATAACATTTTTCATGCGTCAGCCTCCTCACTATCATCAAGTTGTCCTGGGTGCACTGCATATCCCTCATTTGATTTTAGCCAGTTTAGTCTGGCACCAGCGGGAGCGAAAGAAAACAATTTGTGTCTGTATCAGTTAACCCATCATTTGATATTGAATTGCTCTTTACCGCCGCTAAATCTGTGACCAGTTGCAATGACGGACAGGGTGTGCTTACTTTTAATAATTGCATATAAGGGGTAATTTAAACAAGTGCAGTTTTTTCTCAGCCCTGTATAGTAATCTGCAGTGACCCAAATGACCTCCTCCATAGGCATTAAATATAAAGTAAAGGCAGAATATTGCCATCCTCCTTTGGAAGAAGGGCCATGAATCGGGATAAATCACATGCCTGCCTATTACAAGTCCCAGATTCGCTCCCTGGTGTTTCCATGTAGGGTGAGGGTGGGAAAACCCTGTCAGAAACTCTAGGTAAAGGTAAAGGTACCCCTGCCTGTACGGGCCAGTCGTGTCCGACTCTAGGGTTGTGCGCCCATCTTACTTAAGAGGCCGGGGGCCAGCGCTGTCAACAGACACTTCCGGGTCACGTGGCCAGCGTGACAAGCTGCATCTGGCGAGCCAGCGCAGCACACGGAAACGCCGTTTACCTTCCCACTAGTAAGCGGTCCCTATTTATCTACTTGCACCCAGGGGTGCTTTCGAACTGCTAGGTGGGCAGGCGCTGGGACCGAGCAACGGGAGCGCACCCCGCCGCGGGGATTCGAACCGCCGACCTGACGATCGGCAAGTCCTAGGCGCTGAGGTTTTACCCACAGCGCCACCCGTGTCCCGTCAGAAACTCTACTTGCCTAATTAGTGCAGATCATAATGAGCCAGATAGATTAATGGTCTGGCTCAATATAAGGGAGCTTTCTATGATTATTGTGCTGGTCCCAGGGGTTAATCAAGAGGCAAGGTCCAAGTCCAGTCTGTGGATGATGAAACAATATGAAGGCAGTCCGTAAAAGTCGAAGCTGGGTGCTGGGCAGGGTTCAGGCAGGGACTGACAACCACCAACGTTGCTCCCGCAACTTGGGACTGGGGCTGGCTGGCTTTTATATGCCCCAAGGCATAGGGCGGCCCCGAACCTCAGGTGACTCGCCTCTCCTGGCCTGGAGGCGAGCACTCCTCCTGCAGGAACTTAGTTCCCTCCGCCTCTCTGCCCTGAGCCTCTGCAGCTCAGGAGAGGCTGGAGGGTTACCGAACCCAGAGGCAACCTCAGCTTCCTCTGATGGGGCTGAGAGTGGAGGACCTGCAGGCAATGGGTCCTCCATCACCTCAGGAGCCAGAGCAGACTCAGCTGGTGCCTGCACCTGAGGATCCAGCACAGGTGAGGACCCTTCAGGCTCAAGCCCCAGCCCCGGCTCAGCTGGTTCTGGAGGCGGGGAATCCTGTGCAGGCTGGGATCCCTCAGGTTAAGCATCTGAATCTGAATCCCAGGCCATCACAATTATCCTGAGAAGAATTCAAGTCTCAGTCTAGTTTTTTTTTTCATTTAACTTCTCTCATTTGTTACATCTCCCATCCTTTTGGAAGTCTGTACATTCCTTTCCTAGGGACACTCCTTCAATGCCTGCCATATTCCTAATAAAATCACTGTTACTAAAACCACAGAAGGGAAGGGAATCCTCCAAGCAACTTTAAAGGCATGTATATCATGCATATATCCACTCAGGAGGGGTTTCTATATCTGTAATTCCATCCATGTCTCTCAAAAAGAGAAAAACTTACAGCCTTAAAAATGTTTTCCCATAAGAGTGATAGGGGTGCCTGAAGCTTCATTTTTGGCTTTGAGGCCTGGATTAAACTGAACTAAGATGTTTTCCAAGATGATACGGTAAACTCCCTTTGGTTTCTTGCGGAAACTGCTCTTAATTTTCTCCCTGTAAATTTAATTGGGCTTTACAGTTCTTTCCTTTTTCGTGATCCTACTTGTATCCTTCATGAAACTTTCATACTGACTCCAGATTAAAATTGTTTTGCTTTTATTGTCAGTTCATTTTTATTGTCTGTTCCTTTACTTTTATGGGCAACAAAATTATTTCCTGGACTCCTACCCTGTACATAACGTTTCTTTCCCTTTCCCCCCTATACCCTACCTGTGTAAATGTCATGCACAGGTCCTGGAGATTGCCTGACAGTGCTTTCAGAAGTGCCCTGGGGAGATGCAGGAGGTTGGAGAGGCTGGATCGTGAGACAGTCATTGAGAATGTCCTGGTCAAGCTCTATACTTGAACGCAACTGAAATACAAGCACAGAAAAGAGAAAAAACCATGTGTTACAGAGAAACAACAAACAGCATAATAATGAAACATAATAATATAATTCTGTTTCAGTGATAACAAAATGAAATCAGAAGATTGCATTACACCCCCCCCCCCATGTTTTAAAGACCAGGAGCAAGCATGTACCATATTTTTCGCTCTATAGGACGCACCTGACCATAGGACGCACCTTATTTTAGAGGGGGAGAACAAGGGGGAAAAAATCTTCCCCTCTCTGCGCAGCGCCCCTTCAGCGAAGCAGCAGGAGAAACGGAGCCCCTTCCATTTCTCCTCCCGCTTAGCTGAAGGGGTGTTGCGCCTTAGCTGAAGGGGCACATACCCTTCAGCAAAAGGAACCCGAAGTCTCCAGAGGCTTTGGGTTCCTTTCGCTGAAGCCTGGAGAGCAAGACTCTCCTGGCTTCAGTGAAGGCAACCCGAAGCCTTCGGAGCACGACGGAAGCGCTTCCACTGCGCTTCGAAGTCTTTGCGTTCCTATCGCTGAAGCCAAGGAGCCTGCATTCGCTCCATAAGACGCACACACATTTCCCCTTAATTTTTGGAGGGTAAAATGTGCGTCTTATAGAGCAAAAAATACGGTAATCCCAACATTTGGAGCATAACAAATGCATTTGCTGAGAATGGTGAAAACGGCATATTGACGCTTATGGACAGCATAAGACAGAATGACTTCGCAGTCTATCCAACTGGAACAAATTATCAGAGTATCCCGGTAAAGGGGCTTAGGGGGGGAGTTTTGTCTGAAGGCCAAGATGGTTGCTAATGGACCTCAGAACTCCCCAAAAGAGCATCCTAGGGAGTTCTCCCTATTTGATCTGCATCCTAGGGGGTTCTGGTGAAGAAATAAACCAGAAATTGGGTTGGTTGATTCCGCATGCATCCCCAGTGCCTATACCAAAGCCTTCAGACATCTGTAATCAATAAAGTTGTGGCCATTTCCATCCCAAGCTGTTGTCCTGTCTTGATAGCTGCTCTCACACCCCTGTCCCCATTTTGCTAAGAAGCAAAACCAGAATTATGTACGATGAGTTCTTGTATCTTTTCTCGTTTATCCCTCATGCGTCTCCCACTTCCAGGACCCAGATGTTTCTCATGCTGTAACCATGAACTCCACTCTGCATTGCTTAACAGCTATTACTGCTATTATCCATGTATATTTCTAAGGTCAAAGGTATCTACATTTTCCCCATCCAGATTCTTAGAATAAGTAGTGAAAGTGGCACTAATTGCCATGAAATATTGTTCAAAAACAATTAACCTTCCCAAGAAAGATTTCAAGGCTACATTATTTATCCTATGTTTATATTTGCCTTTAAAAAGGTTCCTTTACACTCAGCTTGCCAGCAATGTATCTATTATTATTATTATTATTATTATTATTATTATTATTATACTGTATGGAGCTGATCTCTTTCCTTTATCAGCATCCCAGCTATGTGTAATTGGATTCAGAATATGGGGAAAAGGAGGGATAATAAAGAATGAAGCAAAGTGTGGTTTGAGTTTTTGCATTTTTTAGGAACCTGAATGAAATGCTTTGAAATGTTGATTGGGAATACACACACAAAATAGATTTGTTTCTCAAGTCACATGCAGGCTGCGAAAAAGGATGTGGTTTCCTATATACATATATTTTAAGGACAAATGGAGAAAAGTACATGTGCATATAGGGACGCGGGTGGCGCTGTGAGTTAAACCACAGAGCCTAGGACTTGCCGATCACAAGGTTGGCGGTTCGAATCCCTGCAATGGGGTGAGCTCCTGTTGCTTGGTCCCTGCTCCTACTAGCCTAGCAGTTCGAAAGCACATCAAAGTGCAAGTAGATAAATAGGTACCACTCTGGCGGGAAGGTAAACAGCGTTTCTGTGCGCTGGTCTGGTTCACCAGAAGTGATTTAGTCATGCTGGCCACATGACCTGGAAGCTGTACGCGGCTCCCTCGGCCAATAAAGCGAGATGAGCTCCACAACCCCAGAGTCGGCCACGACTGGACCTAATGGTCAGGGGTCCCTTTACCTTTACCTTATATGTGCATATACTGCCTTTTTTGTGGCTCGTGTGTATTTTGAACCTGAGTGTACACATAGTGCTTGATTACAAAAAGTGAAATGAGAATTGCCCCAATGGAACAGAAAGGAATCACACACAGTATTGTTCAACTGAAAATGTTACATGGAAATGTGAATAGTGGTAATAAATGTCCAACGATTCACCCTATCACATTGTTTGCAAAATAAATGACATGTTTGTGGTGCTGAGGGTAGGAAAAATTGCTTGGAATCAGAAATGCAGGGGGAAATAACCCCTCTACCCCATAACTTCTCTGCCCCAAATCTCCCCCTCCCTAATCCGCTTTTATTACACTTGCAAAATTTAGTTAGACCTGGAAACAAACCAGTGCACTGGTTAACTGAATTCTGTCCATGCTCAAGCTTGTTTGTTGTGATTTTACAGTTGTAATACTGTCTTTGATTCATGAATATGAAGTCAAATATTGTGCGTTCTTAGATGAAAAATAATCCGTCCTACAGATATGGCCTGTGACCAAAATCTTGCCCAATTTGTGCCCATGGAAATATGTTCCATAATACACTAGTAAGTGATATATTAACCCAGCCATCAATCCTGAAATCTGCTGCAATGTTTCCAAAGTACTTGCACTGAATTTAAAGATATAATAATGGTATGAACCCAAATGTTTCGCTCACTGTATTTAATGGAGTTGCTCTCCAGTATTCGGCACACTTGATCTACTTGCTTTGAAAGATACAATACATTGTTTTCATGCGAAGTATTCAGATCGTCCTTTTAATATGACAAACTTTGCATTTGGAACCTGAGCAGTTCCCAGGAGCAATGTTATTCTTACTTAGGTACAGCAGAAAACAAGGCACCATTTATAGCGAGATATATACATGCACACACACACACACACGTGCTTCCCCCCCCTTTGACAGTTCTAATACTTATAATCTCTTAGGACAAGAGATGGAAACTCAACTCCCATCATTTCCTCATTTCAGGTATGATTGGATAATCACCCAAGATTTAGCAAATCAAGGGAACGTAATTGAAAGGGAACAAGGCCCCTAAATCCCTCAATTTGCGGCTACATTACGTTTGAGTGCAAGAACAGGCATTCAGTTGGTCAGAGGCATGAGATGCTTCCAAAGGAAAAGGTTCCCCATCAAAAGACCTTTTCTTTAGCACTTTCCTTATCGCTGTTGTTTATCAGACTCATGTTTTCTTCATGGACACCTTGGTAGTCATCATTGTTCCGTGGAAATCAGATGCCACTAAAATATGCTTCTGAATAAGCTCAGCCAGGAGAAAAATAGCTTGATGTATGTACACCCACGCAGATAAGCTTGCTATCAAAACATTTTTGAGAGAATAATGGTGCCTTCGATAGCTAGACTCATATTTCCTATTATTGTAGCATTTCGGAATCCATCTGAAGCCTGACATTAAAGACACTTGAGAAGCATTTTGGAGTCAGAGAGACGTGCTGTAAGGGTGCAGGTGATGGCCTTTCCTGCGGCTGCAGCATTAGATAAAATAACCTTTTGCAGACCTAGTCCCAAAGTTTGGAATGATAGTCAGAGGAAATCCTGAATGAGAGTAAGACCTCCAAGGATGCCACAACACTCCGGCTGCATCTACAGAGATGGGAGAGCCAAACAAGCCCTCATCTACCCACACATATATACTCCTAGGACACGACATCTTCAAAACACTTGCCCTGAAGCTGAGATCCCATATTAGCTGGAAACAGTATCTTGCGTGTGGAGGTCCGCAAGCCACCCCTCAAAATAATTCACAAATCACACGTAATTTTTGTTTAAGATTTTTGGCATAATTTTGGCCACAACTTTATTAAAATACATAATCTGTGAGTGGTTGCTTAGGCATTGGTTATGACTATCTGTCCCGCCACCTGGGACAGAACTGACTTTCCGAACTCCCTCGGAAGCCAGTGAAGGGAAAACAATGTTGGGGATCAGTTGAGCTGAGCGACAGTCCCTCGCTGCTCACCCAACCAGCTCCCCAAGGCTTGCCGGCCCTGGTCTCATTTCAGGGATTGGACGAAATCGTGGCAAGCCCCAGGATTCCTTTAACGGAATTCCCTTCCACACCACCATTGGAGGGGCAGGCACAGCCTATCCTGACTCGTCCTCCACCAATTTTTATAACCAATGCCTAACCGCAATCTTACAAGTTGTGAGAAATTGCTAAGTAGTAGGCAAAAACCAAATGGCACCAGCCAATCAGCCAAATGGACAAAATTCCTACTAGGCCCCTGCCCCAATGGCAGACGACCCCATGACAGGCATAGCAAGGTCAACTGGAACACAGGGTGGGCGGGTGATCCGATGCACTCTGCGAAAGAGAAAGCAAAAGCAGAGTGCCCCCAATATTTAAAGCCTTTGTTCCCACCCACCCAATTTGCAACATTCAATTTGCCCCAGCAACCCAGTCATCCAATTGTTGGTTCAGGCAATAACCATTTAACCTGCCTGGCAACAGAGGGTTGGCCTGGCAGCCCCCACCGCAACATGTGCTCTCATTTTAGGGAGAACACACTTTACCCCACCAATGCACCAAACAGAAAGATTATCACAAGCATACAGAGACTCTCATCTTCCCATCCAGAACCCGAAAGGTGAGAAACCTGCCCAGCCACTCTCTTTTCCAGTTTTACCAATGATGTTCCCACAGGCCTTTTTGACCCAGTCTTAATTTGATCCTGCAAGAGCATACTAAACTTTGTTATTTTTACAGAAAGTTGCAAAGTCAACCCAGCTGCAGCTTGGCAAACATGACAGATAGCAGTGAGGCCGCTGTCCTAGCGAGCTGCAGCAGGTGGCAGCCTGCCATAAGATTCATGGTTTTCATCTTCTGAGCACCTTGGGGCCGTTTCTCATCATTACAGCTGTGAGGAGTGGCTTTAAGTTTGGAGAAACATGGCTACTCTTTGCATAACACAGTGCTGAGACAAATCCTATGGTCTGAAAATACTGTTAAGCAGGGCTTTTGATGGCCATCCTGACAAATCAGGCTGCATGAGAGGGAGAGATGGGAAGCTGCCTTGTTCTATCAACAGAGGAAGATGGATGGTGCCCAGGAAGCTAATGATGAGTGAAAGCAACAGTCTTCAGACACCTTGAAGGCACACAAACACACACATACATTATGGCATAAGCTTTTCTGGGTCACAGTCTGTTTCATAAGATACAGCCTTGAAGGTGGTGTAAGGCTCTTTCTTTTAGCTGCAGGATACTAGCTGCAGGGTGAGTGATGACAGTTGGAGAGACAGAAGGGTGAGGGGGTTCTTGTTGTTGTTTAATCGTGTCCGACTCTTCGTGAGCCCATGGACCAGAGCACGCCAGGCATTCCTGTCTTCCACTGCCTCCCGCAGTTTGGTCAAACTCATGCTGGTAGCTTCGAGAACACTGTCCAGCCATCTCGTCCTCTGTCGTCCCCTTCGCCTTGTGTCCTCAATCTTTCCCAACATCAGAGTCTTTTCCAGGGAGTCTTCTCTTCTCATGAGGTGGCCAAAGTATTGGAGTCTCAGCATCAGGATCTGTCCTTCCAGTGAGCACTCAGGGCTGATTTCCTTAGGAATGGAGAGGTTTGGTCTTCTTGCAGTCCATGGGACTCTCGAGAGTCTCCTCCAGCACCATAATTCAAAAGCAGAGGGGGATCTAGGGCAGCACAAACTGTCCCCCCACAAGGTGTGGGGGCCAAGGGGGTGCCTTCCCACCCCCAAGCCTAGTAAGCACATACCCAGCTTTGGGAAGGAGGCAGGGGGGCTCTCGGACCCAGCCAGAGTCCTTACACCCCCTTCCCGAAGCAAGCATTGGCCTCACACAGGGCGCCATGTTACCAAGGTCTGACTTCATACTTTTCAAGAAGAGTATATAATAGAGAAGAACCAAGAGAGGAAGTTCTTGGTGTGGTGAATGTTAGTGAGCTCTGGGGCTGATCTGTGTGTAGCCCAGCGGTGGAGAGGTGTGAGAGTCAGGAGGACTTGAACGTCCAGTATAGTTCAAGCATGAACCAGTAGCAGAGCTAGCAAGGGAACAAGAAGAAGGGGATGTGTTGTTTCAACTCCTAGCCCAAAGCACTGTGATCTGAAAGCTCAAAAAATCATTCCCTCTGATAAGAAGCTATAGCTGTCTGCCACAAAGGACCTTGCCCTTTTTTCTTATGTGGTAGTACAGTGGTACCTCGGGTTAAGTACTTAATTCGTTTCGGAGGTCCGTTCTTAACCTGAAACTGTTCTTAACCTGAAGTACCACTTTAGCTAATGGGGCCTCCTGCTGCTGCCGCCCCGCTGGAGCACAATTTCTGTTCTCATCCTGAAGCAAAGTTCTTAACCTGAAGCACTATTTCTGGGTTAGTGGAGTCTGTAACCTGAAGTGTATGTAACCTGAAGCATATGTAACCTGAGGTACCACTGTATTTTTCTTATGTGGCATGTGTGAGGGGAGGGGCAACGTTTAAATTTTTGTCGACACATTGACTGCACAGTTTTTAAAATGTCTCAATAGCCCCAAACCACTTTGGAGGCTCCTGATTCCGTTTAGGGTGACTCAGAGGGATCCCATTTTCAGACCCTCCAATTGTCCCTATTTTCCAGGGACCTCCCAGATTTAAAGAAGCCATTCCAGTTTCTGATTTGATCCTAGAACATCCCATTTTTCCTTAGGATGTCCCTGTTTTCATCGGAGAAATGTTGGAGGGTATGGAGTTATCCGACCCTTAAGCCGTCTGAAGGCAATCCTGTACAGGAAAGTTTTTTTAATGTTTTATTATGTTTTTGGGAGCTGCCTAGAGTGGCTGGGGCAACCCAACAAGATGTGTGGGGTATAAATAGTAAAATTATCATTAGGACTTGATGATCAGTAGGTTGGCGGTTTGAATCCCCACAACGGGGTGAGCTCCCGTTGCTCGGTCCCTGCTCCTGCCAACCTAGCAGTTTGAAAGCACATCAAAGTGCAAGTGGATAAATAGGTACCACTCTGGCGGGAAGGTAAATGGCGTTTCCGTGCATTGCTCTGGTTCACCAGAAGCGGCTTAGTCATGCTGGCCACATGACCCGGAAGCTGTACGCTGGCTCCCTCGGCCAATAAAGTGATTTGAGCGCCGCAACCCCAGAGTCGGTCACGACTGGACCTAATGGTCAGGGGTCCCTTTACCTTTACTATTTTCATTTGAGAAATGTTGGAAGGTCTGCAATTTGGTTCAGGCAAACCCTGAACGTTTCTGATGCAGCCCAGGTGAGCTCAGGATGAGCTCAGTTGCAATGGACACTTCTAGTCTCCTGCCTTTCCTCCTTGTATTGGGCCCAAATACTTGATCATCCTCTATGAACAAAATACTGCAATATAGAAACACTTTTTAAACAACTACAACAGTATCAGACATGAGTAAGGTACGTGGAAAGCTATAAATTAATTAATTGCACCTCTTTCCTATAGGTTGGTGTAGACCCTATAATGCTTAAACCCCACATTGAGGAAACAGAGAGTGCAAATGCAATGGCTTTTGTGTCACAACAATTAGAAGTAATGATGCAACAAGAGGGACAAAAGGGGATGGGGACAAAAGCCAACCCACCATTCATGTGCAAAGTCTGTTTTGTTGTTTTCAGTCACTGTAGTCAAAAGAATTGTTGATCAGAGTCACCAGCATTTCACAACAAATAGCATAATTAAATTCCTCAAACACTTTGGCCCATCTCTAATCCTTTTGCACCAACATCCCCTTTGAGAAAAACTGCTCTGCTCCACAGTGTCTGATTTATATTTCATTTGAGAACAGGAAGTAAGGGGATTACAGTTAGGATTAAAACACTTACTCTTTGCAGCATTTTTGTGAGGAATGGCTTCTTAGTTGCCATGGGCACTGCTTAGTGACCCTTAGCCCCCAGATGCAATTCCTCCTCTTGCATTAATGAAATATTTCAATTGGATTCCATAGAAAACAAATGAACGAAGATATATTCAAAATTCAAGTAATAAATTTAAAATTTTCCTGTCCCCTTTCTACTCTTTCTTGCAGCTTTAACAATGAAATGTGAAATATAATTTTGAAGAAGGGCAACTAGAAACTAAAACTGACGTTGAAACGCAGCCCTTGGAATATGAAGAGATGGTACCATAGAAAAGAGAAATACTTTGGACTCAGTGCTCAAAAGGTATAAGCTCTGAAGACACTTTGCCTAACCTGCTGCCATATTGCCTCAAACCTATACAATGCAGAAATGTAATGGATTATTTTTATGGTAAATTTCCTTGAGACATTGGTATAGAAGGCGATTCAAGACAATTATGATGATTGCGTGTTCTGTTCTATTTTATTCCACTTATGAGAAGGAAGAAAGATGAAAGGGAGTTTTGTTGCTAAATTTATAAAAGTTCATGCAAAGAGCAATAGCATTATTTTTAGAAAGAAACACATTTAAATAAATTACCAAGGAATAAAAATAAATACCAAGACAAATGTTACAAACATCTCTGATGCTTGCTTTTTTGCATGTAGAACCAACAGCTGAAAACTGAAAACGCACAACTACCACCAAAGCATAATAACAACCAAACTGATGCTTTGCAAGTTGCTTTGCTGCCAGTCCTTCTACTATTTTGCCTGAGTTCCTGTACCATTTTGCTGTGAAAATGTCTGCTAGAATGTCTAGCAGACAAAACCAAGCATCAGTGCCAGATTGAGGGCGTTGTTCCCCCTCACAGGGCGCCGAGCCGAGGGGGCACAAAATGAAGATGATCCATTATCGAGAAGATCCATTTGGGGGTGTCAAATGTTGGCCTGGCAGAGGGCGCCATGTTATGAAAGATTACCAGAGTCCACCCCAGCAAGCACAGTGTTGGATCTTTGCAGAAACTATTAGTGTACAATCAGCATTGCCTGGGAGAAACATTGTATAATATGAGGAGTGTAAGGTCTTGGCCCAGGCAGAAAGTGTATTCCAGAGGGTACCACCGAAAAGGCCCATTTTCATGAGGTTTCCAGGTGGCAGTTTGCTGCCCATGGTATGGCCAGCAGGGCCTCCTCTGAAGATTGTCAAGATCCATTTGACTTTGAAGACACCTTCGTTTCAAAAGTGGTTTGCCATCATGCAGTGGACGGAGGGCTACTGAGCTGTCGGAGGCAAAGGCAAGATGGCACCCCACATGCAGAAGTTGACTTGATTGACACGTGAATCTTACTTTAATGCTAGCAATAGCATAGCATCCTCTACCTGGCTCCCTCCTTGTTATCTTTCACCGGCAGGTGAAAACTTCCTTATTCCAACAGGCCTGCCTTTAACTTTAAGGGGCTGTTGTTTTGCTGTTTTTATTGCAATTATTTGGTGTTTTAAACAGATGTTATATATGTATATTGTTTTAATTCTATCAGTGTTTGTTTTTTAATATCCCCCCCCCCCATGTTTTGAGAGGTTCTTGTTTGTATCTATAAGCAGCCTTGAGTGCTGCCAAGGAAAAAGGCAGGATATAAATAAATATAAATATTGTCTCCCTGCTTATTTAACTTATATGAAGAATTCAACATGCAAAAGGCTGGGTTGGATAAATCCCAAGCCGGAATTAAGATTGCCGGAAGAAATATCAACAACCTCAGATATGCAGATGACACAACCTTGATGGCAGAAAGTGAGGAGGAATTAAAAAACCTTTTAATGAGGATGAAGGAGGAGAGTGCAAAATATGGTCTGAAGCTCAACATCAAAAAAACAAATATCATGGCCACTGGTCCTATCACCTCCTGGCAAATAGAAGGGGAAGAAATGGAGGCAGTGAGAGATTTTACTTTCTTGGGCTCTATGATCACTGCAGATGACGACAACAGTCACAAAATTAAAAGATGCCTGCTCCTTGGGAGAAAAGCAATGACAAACCTAGGCAGCATCTTAAAAAGCAGAGACATCACCTTGACAACAAAGGTCCGTATAGTTAAAGTTATGGTTTTCCCAGTAGTGATGTATGGAAGTGAGAGCTGGACCATAAAGAAGGCTGATTGCTGAAGAATTGATGCTTTTGAATTATGGTGCTGGGTGAGACTCTCGAGAGTCCCATGGACTGCAAGAAGATCAAACCTATCCATTCTTAAGGAAATCAGCCCTGAGTGCTCACTGGAAGGACAGATCCTGAAGCTGAGGCTCCAATCCTTTGGCCACCTCATGAGAAGAGAAGACTCCCTGGAAAAGACCCTGATGTTGGGAAAGATGGAGGGCACAAGGAGAAGGGGACAACAGAGGATGAGATGGTTGGTAGCTCATGAGCTACCAACATGAGTTTGACCAAACTGCGGGAGGCAGTGGAAGACAGGAGTGCCTGGCGTGCTCTGGTCCATGGGGTCATGAAGAGTCAGACACGACTAAACAAGAAGAACACTCTGCTAAGGCTGTAGGCTTATCTTGGAGGATGCAGCACAGGCCCCATGGCACTCCCAGCTCGGTTGTCTACCCCCCTTGCTGCTGGACCCATGCCCTAGTATCTGCTGTCGGAGGTGGTTGCTTTCCTCTGCCCAATGATAGGACTGGGCCTAAGTGGAGGCAACTGCTGGAGGAACACAACGGCCCCCGGCAAGTAGATCTGGCTTCCAAGTTCTTCGCCTTGCAATAAGAATCATTTGAAATAATAAGGAAAATTATCACTGCAGACCCAGCTAATATCCATTTAATAGATACATTCCCCACCCCACCCCCAAAAACCTGCAGCTATACATGGCATTCAAAACCACAGCCATTATGCTTGATACATGCAAACATTTTGTATTTTAAAATAGCCTGTTCTTGACTGTTCTTGTCCAATCTTATTTACTTTCTGAAGTGATAGCAATTAACGGTAAAAATCGGAAGCCACCCAAAAACTATGGAGTAGAGTAGTTCTTTCCCTGCTAATTGGCAGTCATTCCTGTGTCGAAAAGTTAAGATATGCAGACACTGTGGAGAAATCTCTTTAGCCAACTTGGATAAAGCATTTCTGTTTACAGCCGTTCAACTGGGCCAGACATGTAGTGAAGGATTCTGTTCTCCCTGGAGTCTTGATTTTCTTTTTTAATTTCTATAAAATCTGCATGCCCGTGAAACCCAGAAAGACAGATGCATCGAGGCATCCCTCAAGGCAGCACACTGAGTTTGGCAGTATGTCACCAGATTAAAAATATTCATTGAAATAAATATAGCCAGGGTTGCTATTATATGTTTGCCTCATAGACAGTGGCAAAACTAAAAATAATCGAGTTAGGGAACAAAGATTAATTGCACACAGAGCACAATTACCATGCATCAGGATTATGACACACACTTGCCACTAAAAAATTCAAAAAGCTCGTCTTTATCTATCTTAAGCATGGTTGACATTGACATCAATGATATCCTTGCTCTTTTTAGTTCTCTCTCTGAACGACATCCGAATGCCAGACACGCTGTTCAAGCTGGGACACAGCAAAGATGGCAGCTTCTCTTCCAGCACTGAAAACAATAATCTGAGTCAGTGTGCAGTACAAATAAATCGTCTGGACTCTTTCCATGAAAGCAAATGCTAATGTTTATCTTAGTGTGGTTTTATTAATTTGGCTGTTTAAATGTCTGCAACTTTAAAAAAAAATCACAAAGAAACAGTTGGTACCTAATCCTTAAAAGACAGACTTTTTAAAAGTATTGTAAATCACTATTTTGATTCAATATGATGGCTTGGATTCCAGCTTTGCTCTCAATGGTGGGTCAAGTAGGGAGCTGACTTTTGCTAAGGAATCTTCCTTCACAGAGTGGGAGAGCAGCAGGGAGTAAAGGTGAATTGGTGAAAAAACTCCTCCTCCACCATCTTCTCAGCAAAATCTCTCAGCTGGATCAAAAGCTTTCTGTGGAGAGGAGGAGTTTTTCCTTTCATGCACTGCTACGTTTGGATCCAACTTGGTATGACAATTAATTCGAAATTGCAAGTAAATAAGCAACAACGGCAACACATACAGTTTCACATTTTCTTTGGGAAAATGCAGAATTTTCATTCTAATTATAGCAGTTTATGGATTAGGACATGTGAAATAATCAACAAGTACATAGGGCGATTGTGTAGTTATGCATCTTAATGGGAATTTTTGCATTGAGGAACCACCTATTGCATAGTAATAGTTTGAGGAAAAACATCAGACGGTTTTAAAAGCATGATCCATGGATTGGGTTTTTATTATTATGCATACTAATTTCAATAATGTAAATTGTTATAGACTGGTCAGGCACAAGTAAGATCTTCACAATTGAGCACGTGTGGAAGCCTAGACTAAGAATTTGAAGATCACCACTCACTCCCACCAAGATCTCTCTGATCAGTCAAGGGGGCTTATTGGTGGCTTATTGATAACGCCTTCTTTGCGCCAGATACAAATAGGGAGGGCAAGGTAAAGGTAAAGGTGACCCCTGACCATTAGGTCCAGTCGTGAATGACTCTGGGGTTGCGGCGCTCATCTCGCTTTACTGGCCGAGGGAGCCGGCGTACAGGTTCCGGGTCACGTGGCCAGCATGATTAAGCTGCTTCTGGTGAACCAGAGCAGTGCACGGAAACGGTGTTTACCTTCCCGTCAGAGCGGTACCTATTTATCTACTTGCACTTTGACGTGCTTTCGAACTGCTAGGTTGGCAGGAGCAGGGACTGAGCAACGGGAGCTCACCCCGTCGCGGGGATTCAAACCGCCGACCTTCTGATCGGCAAGTCCTAGGCTCTGCGGTTTAATCCACAGTGCCACCCGCGTCCCCTAGGGAGGGCAAACAGAGAAGCAAATCTTTACCCAACTCTAGAAGTTTCTCCTTTTGGATATTTGACACAGCTTAATCACAAATATCTTCAAAGTGTAAGATTTCTTACTTAGAATTGCCCAAGAGAATTATAGGACTATTCCATCATTAATCTTTTTAAAAGTTTCTGACACCCTGAGATTAAAGGATAAGGCAGACTATATAATGAACTAAATTAAACAAAAAATATTCTGACTGCTGCCTGGTTGTGTTGCTGAGTGTCTCCCCTCTGTAAGGAAGCCGGACATTTCATTCTGCTGCTCCCACAGGGCAGCTAAGGAACAAGAGAGCAGCTAATAGGAACAGGAGGGAATCCAGTTTTTTTAAAGGATGTTTTTACGGAATTGGGTATTTATATTCCAGAACCATGATCAGCAGGCAATTGATGTATGCCCCCTTCTGTAAAGAAAGAGGGAGGGTCATTGTTAGGGGCCATCATCCAAATGTTGTTGTTGGACACCAGGAACCTGTGCAAGAATTTTCATCCCTTAAGAATGAACGTTCTCCCAAATCCATTAGGTGGTATCTGCTGTTGATGCTGCCATGTGAATGTGGGATTGTGGACACCTGAAAGTTGCCTTCCTGCAATGACTGGATTTGGTGCCTCATTTGAAGCCTAGCCTTCAGCATGAAACATTAAATACAAACTAGCACAAAGTGATACAGAAATGTATTCTTAAAAAGATTCTGTGGGGTTTGGGTTCATCTGATTGCCTGTTTCCATCTTGTAATATTCTGTTGTGTGACTTTCAGTTCTCTGCTGCTAATTGTCATTTGATCACTTTTTCACAAGCCTCCTGCCATCCACACCAATGAGCTCCACTTCCCCCTGTTCTGGATCAGAACCAAGCGGGGGCAAAGGCATAGCTGTCAACTTACAGATTTGTAAATAAGGGACCAGCAGCCTCGAAAATAAGGGATCAGCGGCCAAAATAAGGGATTTTCCAAGCACAGGTATGTTCAGCTTCTGAGCCCCTCCGAGCCAAAGGCAGAAAGCCCAGCCAGCAGCCAAACGAAGCCTCAAGCAGTGGTTCCCACAGTGCAGCAACCCGGCAAAGGGGATGCAGCAAGGAAAACCACCATCACCTCTCTGCTGGGAAGCGCTGAGCAAAGGCGAGTCCCCAGGCAATGTGGCCAATTTGATCGGCACAAGGCATGCAAGCTCCACCCTCCAGTCGTTCTTAGACTCCTTATTGGGTGAGCAACGCAGCCAAGCAACAGGGACAGCTGGCCAAGCAACAGCTGGCCGGCAGGGAGGGAGGGAGAGGAGCTGCTTCCTTTGAAACCCGGGAAATTTAAGGGACATCATCACTAAGGGACAGCAGCGGGACACGGCGCTAGGATAAGGGAGTTTCCCGCCAAATAAGGGACGGTTGACAGCTATGGGCAAAGCGTTGAAATCCCCTGTCCACACATTAATCTGGATCAGTGCTGACAACTTGTCTTTTTAAAAAATCTGATTTAAGGGCACAGATAAAGTATCTGGTGGTTTGGCTCTTCAGTTAGTTAAACTCCGGTGGTTCCGTCTGCCTTAGGCCAAGGGACAGTTAATCACTAGGAAACCCTTTGAATTAGCACAATCTTTTCAGTTATGGTTGGGCTTTATAACCATGCAAATAGACATACGTGATTTTACACTGCCGGGAAAGGCCCTTACATTTCTCAACAGGGGAGGAGGCCATTAGTCATTGCTTTCAAAAGCAAAAAGTTGCTATTTTTTCCTGCAGTCTCCCTGGATGTGGTTTACATTTATTGTACAAATAGTAAGTACATATAGAATGTGGAGCTCACTTTAAATTACTACCCAAACCTTGAATGAATTCCCAGAAGGCAAAGGAAAATGCCCTAATGATTAATTAGGATACTGGCAATATCGGAGGAACCACATGCAGACGCAATTACACAAATCCCAGCTGTTCTGGAATCAATGGACATCCTATTGTTGTGGTCAGGTTTTCTCAAAGTAAACAAGGACATGGGCTTCATGGCACATAAACAGACCCTCGCTAATACTTACAATGTGTGCGAGGCAGTTTGAAGGGCAAGTTATATCTCAAGACAGCAAAATAATGTCATTTGGTGTGCAGAGGGGAGATTTAAAAAGAGGATTAGAGGCAGTCAAGCAAGATATATTAAACAAATCCATGACTAACAGGGTGGAACAGCAAAGGGTCTCATTCTATTCAAGTCAACAGTTCCCTAGGGCTGGCACTATTATCTCATTGTGCTTTTATCACCTTGGAATTTTTATGGTTATTTTTGATGAATTCACATTTTTCTAAAGACTTTTTTTTTTTTACATTAAGCCAATTTTCATTTTTAATTAAAGTCGTAAATAACCTTAATTCTGACTTTAAAGGTTTATTGTTTCTTACATTTTATTATTACGCCAGGAAATATTTCAAATACCAAAACCTGAAGTGAGTTAGTCATCAGAGGTTCTCAAAGATCCCGTAAGTTTACTGTAGCTTATAAATGTTATACATTACAACCTAAAGGCATATTTAAAAACCCTTTTGATCAATGCCACAAATCCTTTTGTGCCCCCCCCCCCAGCACCACACTTTGTTCAGCAAATGTATTTCCGATTCGGGTTGATAAGTTAAAAGAATACAAAAGTAAACCAAGAATGAAGGAAAACTCTCATACTAAGCATGAGTGAGGAATAAAAGTGGTCATTTCATTGATTTATTTCCTTGCCGGGAAGAATGAGGAAGACACTCAAAGGCGGACACAGTGAGTTCCTCACTCCACTGATCTCTCTCACGTACTGAGAAGCAACTCGGCTCCTCTCCTCTCCATCAGCATTGGGTACGACTGCATTCTAAAGCAGTAATAAATGATTATTTAGAAATTATGACACAGTTCATAATATTCGCAGAATGGAACGTGTGCAGAGGAGGGCAACTAGGAAGCCAAGCCTTCTGAAGATCAGGAAGTGAGGAGACTGAGGGGGAGATATGAGAGCCCTCTTCAAATATCTGAAGGGCTGTCGCAAGGAGGATGGAATACGCTTGTTTTCTACTGCTCTGGAGGGTAGGACTCGAACCCATGGCTTCAAGTTGCAGGAAATGAGATTCCGACTAGACATAGTCTAGCGGCCGCCGAGACCATATAACACCGGTCTTGAAAGACCTACACTGGCTCCCAGTATGTTTCCAAGCACAATTCAAAGGGTTGGTGCTGACCTTTAAAGCCCTAAACGACCTCGGTCCAGTATACCTGAAGGAGCGTCTCCACTCCATAGTTCTGCCCGGACACTGAGGTCCAGCGCCGAGGGCCTTCTGGCGGTTCCCTCGCTATGAGAAGCCAAGTTACAGGGAACCAGGCAGAGGGCCTTCTTGGTAGTGGCACCCGCCCCGTGGAACGCCCTCCCACCAGATGTCAAAGAGAAGAACAACTACCAGTCTTTTAGAAGACATCTGAAGGCAGCTCTGTTTAGGGAAGCTTTTAATGTTTGATGTATTACTGTATTTTAATATTTGGTTGGAAGCCGCCCAGAGTGGCTGGGGAAGCCCAGCCAGGTGGGCGGGGTATAAATAAAAAATTATTATTATTATTATTATTATTATTATTATTATTATTATTATTATAAAAACTTTCTGACAGGAAGAGCTGTTCAACAGTGGAACAGGCTCCCTTGGGAGGTGGTGGACTCTCCTTCCTTGGAGGTTTTTAAGCAGAGGTTAGATGGCCATCTGTCAGCGATTATTATTATTATTATTATTATTATTATTATTATCATTATTATTATTATTACCCCGCCCATCCGGTTGGGTTTCCCCAGCCACTCTGGGCAGCTTACAGCAAATCTAAAAACAAAATAAAAACATCGAGCATTAAAAACCTCCCAATACATGGCTGTCTTCAGGTGCAGTTTTTCCTCATCATTATCATGATTTTATTTTATTTTATGGAAGCTTTACAAAAAGGAAAACACACACCGCTAAATAGATTTTAGAAAGGGGCAAGATTAGATGAAGATGCACAAAGCATTTTTTTTTAAAAAAAAAAAAAAACAAAGCTTCCTTGAGCTCTGCTTTGTTCCTGCCCCTCAGAGCCAGGGCATCATGCCAAGCAGGGCCTTGGCAGTGGCAGCCCCTCCTCCTCCTTCCCTGCTCTCCAGAAGCTGCTCTGGGCAAGCCACAAGAAAGGAGGCTGGGAGTGGTAGCGATGGAGAGGCAATGGGATGCTCCCTCACAGCTGCCCCTTGGGACCAGGGCCAGATCCCCCTCCTCTTCCAGCTCAGTGGCAAAGAGGGACATTCTGGGATCAAATCAGAAGCCAGGACGTCTTTCGTAATTCTGAGACTCCCTGGAAAATCAGGACACTTGGAGGGTTGTTGTTGTTGTTTAGTCGTTTAGTCGTGTCCGACGTTTTGTGACGCCATGGACCGGAGCACGCCAGGCACTCCTGTCTTCCACTGCCTCCCGCAGTTTGGTCAAACTCATGTTGGTAGCTTCGAGAACATTGTCCCACCATCTTGTCCTCTGTCATCCCCTTCTCCTTGGGCCCTCCATCTTTCCCAACATCAGGGTCTTTTCCAGCAGGTCTTCTCTTCTCATGAGGTGGCCAAAGTATTGGAGTCAGGATCTGTCCTTCCAGTGAGCATTCAGGGCTGATTTCCTTCAGAATGGATAGGTTTGATCTTCTTGCAGTCCATGGGACTCTCAAGAGTCTCCTCCAGCACCAGAATTCAAAAGCATCACAATTGGATATGGACTCACTGGCGGAGGAAGAGGAGTGCAGGGGGAGCGCACCACCCCCGGCAGCACGATCCCCAGGGTGCCATCGCAGCTGCCCCCCCCCCCGCCTGTGCTGGGCGCCCTGCCCCCACAGGCGGCACACCCTGCCCCCGGGACGCATGCCAGCCCCGCCCCGCCCCGCCCCGCCCCACCCCGCCCCGCCCTGCCCCGCCACTGTATGGACTGCACCCTTTCATTTGCATAATAATAATAATAATAATAATAATAATAATAATAATTGCATCCTCTATGGACTGCACCCTTGCATTTGCAGAACTGCCTTTCCCTGTTACCTTTTTCCGAGCCTGCTGGTCTTTGGAGGAATGGGCCTTCACATGCTTCCTTAGAGAGCTCGGATCTGTGTATCGTTTGGTGCATCCAGGAATCTGGCAAGCGTAAGGTTTCTGAAGCAAACAGAGGAAAGGTTCTTCAGTCACTTTTTAAGATACATACATCTATGTATCTTTAAAGCCTGTGGGTTTGAGACTCAAACTGTAATGTTATTATCATAGTGAATAATGCCACAAGCAGAGTGGTCATGACACTGAAAACACAGCTAAGAGATAGAAAGTAAGGAAGACTGGTAAGAAAGAGAAAGGGAACCGTTTGCTTTCTTTCTACAAGTTGTTATTTCATATATTTCATATGAATATCTTTGATAGTTTATTTTTATTTTTAACTGCTTGCTTGCTCATCAGCCTGCATTGCACATTCTACTGCTGGGGTGTGGGAATCAATAGCTGCATGTTCACAAATAGTGAAGTTTTATGTGGGAAGCAAAAGGTCAGTTTGGCTGGATGAGGGGAAATCTCAGCCAGGGCCCAGGGCATGGTGGATGCCCATTGGTGCAAAAAGTGGCAAAGGCAGGAGTGACTGAATTTCACACACTGATCAAATAAATCATTATCTCCACTTGTACTTACAATTATGTAACCCTCATAGAAACCTTTGGTATAGTCAGAGATTACATTTCTTTAGTGGGCCAGGAAAAGAAGCTGTGGAAAAGTCCCAGACATAGAGATATAGAAGAAACCTGCTTCAGAAGAGAGAAGGAAGGGGAAAGGTTAGTCGGATATGGCAGACAAGAAATCAAAGCAGAAAGCACACTCTACATTTGAAAGCTTCAAAAATACTGAAGGCTATACAAAGAATCTTCAGGGATTGTTTATTGAGGTATTTGACTTTAAACACTAATTATAAACATGCACTGCTATCAATACAAGCTTTTAAAAGAACATTAAAGCTTATTGGAAAAAAGTTGTGTTTCACTGTTGTTTCATTTGCATTACTAGCCAGAATTGTATCATCGTAATTTTGTTCCATTCATCACAATTTCCTTCATGAGCAACAGTTGCCATGCAGGAAGGTATTTGTATAATACTGTGCCATTAGAGTGAAACACTTTCCCAGGTGTTTTTAGGCCTGATCTATGCATTTCAACCAATAACTCTTAAACGTAATTATTTATGATATGGGCTGGTTTTTTTGTGTAGGAAATTGTAATGAACGAAGCATCTTCTGCAAGATGCAAGCTTAAATAAAAACAAATTAGCACATATTTTCACCTGCCTTTGGGTGCAGTATTACTCCACAAGCACTGGAAAATCATGACCGTGAACCATTTCTTGTCATCTTCAAACAGCCATTTTCTTGGGACCCAAATGAGACTCACAACTCTAATGCAGATGTGCATCCTGATGCACACACACACACACACACACACACACACACACAACGACAATGGCCTGGTTCGTATGTAACAATATGGCATAGGACGCACCGGACCATAGGAGGGGGAGAACAGGAAAAACAAAATTCTCCCCCTCTCTGCTCAGTGCCCCTTCAGTGAAGCGGCAGGAGAAATGGAGCCCCTTCCATTTCTCCTCCCGCTTTGCTGAAGGGGCGCTGCGCAGAGAGGGAAAACTGTGCAGCGCCTCTCCACCAACCCCTCTTGCTCTCCAAGCTTCAGGCAGCTATCCGCAAGCCTTTGGAATGTGAGGGGAACTCCTGCTGCACTCCGAAGGCTTGCGGATAGCTGCCTGAAGCCCCCAGAGTGCAGCAGGAGTTCGCGCTGCGCTCCGGGGGCTTAAGGCGGCTTCAGCGAAAGCAACGGAAAGCCTCCGGAGCGTGGGGGGAGCTCTCCCTCTGCGCTTCGGAGGCTTTGCGTTGCTATCACTGAAGCCAAGGAGCCTGCATCCGCTCCATAAGACGCATACACATTTCCCTTTAATTTTTGAAGTGGAAAAAGTGTGTCTTATAGAGCGAAAAATACGGTAGTTGTGCCAAGTGTCCTATTGTGTGCCAAGCCATGCTTTGGAATAGCATTGCATCCAAACATGGACTTGGGATTTGTCTTGCTGTAAACAAACCAGAAGTTGTAGACAAGCTTGTTCTTGGTTTACCAGTTATGATTTATTTTGTGGAAGCAACCCATGAGCCTCGGTTAGCAAGTTGTGTGGCAGGCGAGGAGAGAAGCAGTCGTGATGTTCATACTCTGCACCAGTGTATGTGCTCATTCCTGCTAAGCCATTGTTTGGCGTAGTGTTACATTTGAACAAGGCCACTGCATGAAAGTCAAAGCCAACTTACTTACATGGGTGTTCCTTGCTGGATTCAGGAGCAAAAGTTGACTAAAACAGATGCACATTAGTATGTGCATTGAAATTGATTGAAATTATTGAGAAGTCAACATCTGAATGTATATATGAACATTTTATATCACGCTTTGCCTGTGACCTGGTGTTGTAGGCAAGTATTCTAAACTCTTTTTACTTAGTGTACAATCTAATATTAATCCATAACTTTGCTAATTAATGACTTGCAGGAACTGTGTCTACAAGCTGACCATGGTCTGGTTTGCACATAATTTAGGTTTTCCCTCCCCCAACCACTGCTTTGCATAGCATCCTGTGTGATGATGAGTTCTGGAGACATTTTGGTTGGTCCCAATAAAGTTGCTGTCCAACTGTAGTTTTCTCATAGAACAACACAGCTACTGTTGCTTTCTACATTCCATACTCTTTTACTGGAATATATTGTGTATACAGTGGTACCTCAGGTTACATACGCTTCAGGTTACAGACTCCGCTAACCCAGAAATAGTGCTTCAGGTTAAGAACTTTGCTTCAGGATGAGAACAGAAATTGTGCTCCGGCGGTGCGGCAGCAGCAGGAGTCCCCATTAGCTAAAGTGGTGCTTCAGGTTAAGAACAGTTTCAGGTTAAGAACGGACCTCAGGAATGAATTAAGTACTTAACCCGAGGTACCACTGTATTAGAGAACATTTACTTCATCTGAATGCATTGCACAGTTTTGCAAAATGTGTAGACAGGTTGAGTGTGTAGTGTTTCAACAGGCCCATTCCATTAAATCATCCTGTTGTCATCCAGAAATTCTTGGACTCAAGCTCTGATCAGTCCTGGCCAGAATAGGTAGTGGTCAAGGTTTTTGTTTATTTAAACAATACAGATGCATACTTCATCTGTAGACTGCAGGGCGGTTAATGGCAGATGTACTTCAGTAACACCTGGAGAGTCTCAGGCTGGGAAAAGGCTTCCCTAAGCTGAACTCCTTCTGCACTTCCCTTAGGGGATCCAGCAGCTCTTTCTGACAAGGGATCCACCAGCAGGAGCTGTGGGCCTGGGAGAGGAGGGGAGTCTATTATGAGGCATGGATTGGCCATGTTGGAGGATGGGCCTTGACAGCAGGGCACAAAAGGGGACGAACTACACTTGCATGAAAGTGGCCTCTCAATTTTTCTCACAGGCCCATATAAGTTCAGCACAAACAGTTGGGCCTGGTGAGCATTTAAGGTCCCCAACCCTAATCTGTGGGTTGCCATCTGATTGGATTTTATTCTGATCCTGATCTGATTTTAGGATGTATTTTAATTGATTGCCTGATTTCATGTTAATGTGTTATACATTTGATGTTAGCCGTTCTGAGCCCAGTTTTGCCTGGGGAGGGCAGGGTACAAATTATTATTATTATTATTATTATTATTATTATTATTATTATTATTATTATTATTATTAGACAGCAGCTTCTGCCTCCTTGAAACAGTTATAGAAATAAGGACTTATTTCTTGAAATGATCTCATCTGCTGTTAAAAACAAAAAATCTAGTTTCAATTAAATAAATTTGCTACTGCCTCTTGCAAAAGTTAGTGTCTCTGGGATAGATCCAGACATAGGACTCAGCGACACAGCTGCAAATAAAACATTTTAAATGTGTTGTAAAGTGCAATTTACAAATGTGACACTAGAGGGCAATAGTGAGCTATGGAAAATTCAATGTATTTTTCAAAATGTTTTTTTAAAAGCATTTTCACAGTGTTGTTTTTTTAATATATGTGTAGATTCCACCCTGGTCATACATAGAGCAGACCCACTGGAATCAATGGGACTTCAGCCAGGACCAATTGAAGGCCCACTGATTTCAATGGGTCGGCGCTTAAGTGTGATTCAATCTTCATCTAACCTTCTGCCTCTGCCCAAATTCTCCCTGGCCAACAATCTCCCCTTTCAAAGTTCTAATTGCAGAGAACAAGAGCTACAGCAGAGTCAAAGCAGGAGAGCAATATACAATCTGAAATCCGGTTCTTCCCTTACCGTGTCCAGGTGAGTCCTCTGATGCTTGGCTCGGTCGCTGGAATTACTGAATGCTTTTTGACAGCCTGGATGCTGGCAAAGGTAAGGCTTTTCTCCTGTGTGGCTCCTTAAGTGAATCTTGAGGTTTTCTAGTCTAGAAAAGGCCTTCTTGCAGCCTTCAAACTGTGGGGCAAAAGAACATTGCTAATATTGAAGAATAGGGTAAGGAGGAAGGAACTCCCCCCCCCCTTTTGAGCAAATGCTTCTTGCACATTCATGTTAATTTCCTGATTTTGAAACAAGGCTGCAGCCTGTGAACGAGTGTGAGGGAGAGAATTAGTGTCATAGGATTATGGCCGCCGTCTCCACTTTCATTGTTTGCAGGCTCATCCAAGTATCTGAACAGAGCCGATAAGTAGATAGCTCTGCGTGTTCAGGAAACCTGGGATTCAGCTATACAGCTGCAAATCTAATGTTAAAGGGCATTTTAAGTGCATTATACAAATATGGCACTAGATGGCGCTGATGAGCTAATGGCAAATTCCATATATATTTCAAAACTTTTTTTAAAAAAAATTAATAATTTGCAGCATTTTTTATATATGCGTCTATTCAGCCATGGAAATGACAGAAGCCCTCCCTGTGTGCAACCAACATCCACACCTTCCGATAAATGTGTGGTGGTCTTACCCTAATACATGGGTAGGCAAACTAAGGCCCAGGAGCCGGAGCCGGCCCAATCGCCTTCTCAATCCGACCCATGGACGGTCTGGGAATCAGCATGTTTTTACATGAGTAGAAGGTGTCCTTTTATGTAAAATGCATCTCTGGGTTATTTGTGGGGCATAGGAATTCGTTCATTCCCCCCCCCATATAGTCCAGCCCCCCCCCCCAAGGTCTGATGGACAGTGGGCCGACCCCCAGCTGAAAAAGTTTGCTGACCCCTGCTCTAATGCACTCCCTAACACTTCAACGGATGAGTTGAAGACTTCTGCTTGCGCAGTGGGGCTTTCTCCCTCTCCTCCGCCCCACAGCCCCCAAAATTGGCATGGGTGGGGGTGGGAGAGGGGAGGTTGCTCTGGCTGGCAAGCCCTGACGGAACAATCAGCGGAGCGCAATGTTGAATAACTCCCTATACATTTCAGTCATGTGGCTTCACCCCCAAAGAATTCTGGCCACTGTAGGTTACATCCCACAGAGCTACGATTCCCAGCACCCTTAACAAACTACAGTTCCCAGGAATTTGGAGGGGAGGTCATGTGCTTTAAATGTGTTTTAAAGGTATGGTTTGTAAGCAGCCTGAAAATCTTTATTCGTCATGTATTGCTGAGTATAGTGGTACCTCAGGTTACATACGCTTCAGGTTACATATGCTTCAGGTTACAGACTCCGCTAACCCAGAAATAGTGCTTCAGGTTAAGAACTTTGCTTCAGGATGAGAACAGAAATCGTGCTCCAGCGGCGCAGCAGCAGGCCCCATTAGCTAAAGTGGTGCTTCAGGTTAAGAACAGTTTCAGGTTAAGTACGGACTTCCGGAACGAATTAAGTACTTAACCTGAGGTACCACTGTAGTTAAGATTCCCCATGCCTCCTTTAAAGTCTCGTGCACATTGAATGTGTGATATTATTATTATTATTATTATTATTATTATTATTATTATTACTATCATCATCATCATCAACAACAGCAGCAGCAGCAACAACTGCAAATAGATTCTTATGGAATGACTGCAAATAGTGTTAGATTACCTTCAGAATTAGGCATTAAGTCCACGGTGATAGACTGACATTTCTCAGAATGACATTTTTCTAAATGGGACAAAACAGGCATGGTTTTCTTTCCTAATAGGATTTTAGGCTTAGTTAGCTTATTCCCAAATTAGCTACAATTAGGTGCTGAAACATGAAACCAAGTTGATTTCAGTTATATTTTCAAATGGGAACGTTCATAACTTCTGAGTTATTAAAACATAAGTATGGAAGAGGATGTAGCACCTTAACCACAATTAATCATTTTAATACTTGTCAAGCTTTTGCCATTTTAAGACCTTTCAACACTCATAAAAATAAGTCTGAATCATCCAGACTTTCTGGAAGCATAAAAAATTCATGGATTTAATGAAATAATATAAAAACCACAGAATTCTGTAATGTTTTCCTGGTTACTGTATTTTATTCTGTACTGTAACATTTCAACTGATGCTGTAAACTAACTTATAAAGATAATTTCCTGGACTATGTTTTTTTAATTTTGTGTTTGTGCTAGTGTTCTTACTAATCAAATGGAGTTTGAATCTATTTACATGTAGATTCCCCCCTCTTTATAGTGGATATATATATACAGCACTAATTGAAATAAGAGGTTTTTAAACACTAAAGTTTATAGTGAAGGTTATGAACAAGGGAAATGTGAATTATTATATTAATTTCGCTATGAATGAATGAATTCATTATAGATGGCTGGCTTTCTCTCACTGAGAGGAAAACTATACATGATTATCATTGTGAGGGAGTGAGATTCCTTGACTTTTTCCTTCTTTCTAGCATGCACCTAGAGGCTTAAATCTGAAGCAGAAGATGCCCAGAGATGGGACCCTGGAGGCTTCTTAACCAGTCAGCTGTTGTTATGTTGACATGCTTGGGGGTGGGAGTGGGGAGATACCAACACTTTTAGCTCCTGTGGGGGGGGGGCATAGATGGAGGCTATTTTTAGCAGAGAAACTGCTGGAGGCGAAGTTGTTCCTCAACATAGCTTTCGGATGTTACAGACTTATACCGCTAGCCACTTGCACAATCAAGTTCATGCCCGGCTGGCGTCGTGTGTTTTAATGTCCAAAAAGAATGTTTTGTAGGAAAGTTGTGCGAAGAGGTCATGCAAGCAGCTTGTGATGCTTCTTCGCAATCTCTGAGTCCCTCCCTTATAATAATAATTCTAAAGTACCTCTACAACAGACACAGAGATTTTGTACACTCAGAGGCCCAAGACAACCCAATTACTGGAAAAGTCTGAATGCTGAGCTGTTTTCCCCCATTTATTTATTTTTTTGCTAAAAACACATAAAGTATCCTTCATGAATAACAGAGCCCTTTTCTCCAGGAGAAATAACAAACCAAGCTATGTATGCAGTGGATTGCAAAGTGTGGCCATTGCCCCTTCCTACCCTTGACTACAGTGCCACTGTATTCTGCTCTGGTCAGACCTCACCTGGAGTACTGTGTCCAGTTCTGGGCACCACAGTTCAAGAAGGACACTGACAAACTGGAACGTGTCCAGAGGAGGGCAACCAAAATGGTCAAAGGCCTGGAAACGATGCCTTATGAGGAACGGCTAAGGGAGCTGGGCATGTTTAGCCTGGAGAAGAGGAGGTTAAGGGGTGATATGATAGCCATGTTCAAATATATAAAAGGATGTCACATAGATAGAGGAGGGAGAAAGGTTGTTTTCTGCTGCTCCAGAGAAGCAGACACGGAGCAATGGTTCCAAACTACAAGAAAGAAGATTCCACCTAAACATTAGGAAGAACTTCCTGACAGTAAGAGCTGTTTGACAGTGGAATTTGCTGCCAAGGAGTGTGGTGGAGTCTCCTTCTTTGGAGGTCTTTAAGCAGAGGCTTGACAACCATATGTCAGGAGTGTTCTGATGGTGTTTCCTGCTTGGCAGGGGGTTGGACTCGATGGCCCTTGTGGTCTCTTCCAACTCTATGATTCTATGATTCTATGACTAAGAGATTGACAGATGCACTTAACTTTGCATATCCACAAAGTTTAGACCTGACAAAGTCAGTCACCACAGAGATGCACCTTTTTTGTATTTATAAAAGCTGAAAACTTAGCACTGGAAAAAAGATCACTGGAACTTTAGACTGTACACTCCTTTCATGTGTAACTTGCCTTTTGTTCCTTGGGCTCCAATCTTCTGTACACTTACATGGCAGTAAGCCCCAATGAACAATACAGGACTTACTTCTGAGTAAACATGGAATCGATTACAACACAACACAGATGCCTTGAACATTTGATGGCCGTGCTGTATGCATGTACCTATAAATGACGCACACAAACATACTGACTTTGTGGGAACTATTTCTAAGTAAAGATTCTTAGGATTGGGCTTCAGGTTTAGTACGCCTCCCCACTTCAGTCCTGGCTGACTTTTCTGTTGTTATTGTGAAGAAAGTAAATATTATGACAAGCTTCTTGGAAGAGAAATTACTTTTGAATGTGTCAGCTGGTAATAATTTGAAAACAATGTGGAATGAAAGCCATCGGAAGAAAAAAACCGAAGAACCTGAGAATTAGTTTGCTGCAGCTCTTTGTTGGAAAGCAGTTTGGAACTTTTCTGCTTTTCTCTCTTTTCTGCCTTCCTTTCCCAACTGCTCAAATACTTGTATGGTTTATTTTTCATTTCTGCCAATTTTATTGTGCTGTAAGTGCCCTCTTTCTTCTTACAAACATTCACATCTTAGTCAAT
This sequence comes from Podarcis erhardii, assembly GCF_964252035.2. NCBI lineage: Eukaryota > Metazoa > Chordata > Lepidosauria > Squamata > Lacertidae > Podarcis > Podarcis erhardii. The sequence continues at coordinate 10,941,189 of NC_138515.1, read as the reverse complement.
GAGTGAATGGTTTGCTCCTGCTAGCTTAGGGAGGAGTGAAGTCTGCGGATTCCTGCTTCTCCTGCATCCCCCAGGGCCACCTCCATCCTGTTCCAGAGGGATGGGGGAGTCTCTGGAGCCATGCAGGAGATGGCACTGGGGACAGAACTGGCAAAAGTCATCTTCCCCTGCTAACCTGACTCTAACCTCATATTATCATCCCAGAACTATCCCATTTGCACATGCGTGTGTGCGCGCGCGCACGCAGTGCCGGATTTACGTACAGTGGTACCTCGGGTTACATATGCTTCAGGTTACAGACTCCGCTAAGCCAGAAATAGTGCTTCAGGTTAAGAACTTTGCTTCAGGATAAGAACAGCCCAATACAAATCACCCCCCTCTGAAGCTGCCATTAGTTGTGGAAGGAGAAACTTGCCAACTTTAAAATTTAATCCTCCTCCTTACATTCACTTAAGACTTCCTGCCAAACATAAATTTTATCTTCCTATGAGCAAACATTGTAATTTGCTGGATTTCTGTAGCCTATACGGAGTTTTAAGCAGATTTCCATATGTAACTCTATCCAAGCGTACTGGAATGTCCCATCAAATTCAATGGGACTTATTTCTGAGTTCACAGTGTACATCCTCTTTAAAAACAAAACAAGCATGGTTCACAACAAAGAACATGGAAAAAGCAGCGATTGCACCTTTTGATTTCTCAATAGCATAGAATTTATTTTAAAAATGCTAAAATACACTGAAGAACCTTCATAAACATAGGTCTCATGATCAGGGGTATTATTTGCTTATGGGAAAAGAGAGCCCTTAAAATAAATGGCTGTGTTTTGATGTCTTCCAATTGTTCAGATAAACTAACACTGATTTTAATTACAGCTTGAAGAGTTCTCATTAAAATGGAGCATTGGATAGTGTAATTCTCTGAGTTATTTATGTGCATTAACATCAGATTTTGAATGATTGAGGTAGAACACCATAATGTGCACAGACAGAAGGGTCTGCATTGAAATGAAATATACCCCTGGGATGAGTGCCATTCCTGCTCTCTTCCTAGGCATGTGTTATGTCCGTTATTTAAAAAATACAACAAAAAATATGTTGTGCTTCGGTTATCAACATTTATAAATTGCAGCACCTACATGGCAATTCTTCCTGAGCAAGAATTTAGCACTGAGCAGGTGGCTCACTGCAGGATGCTATTATTTGATTAGCGTATATTAACATCTCACATCTACATGCTTTTATGTAATAAACCAGTCTGGAAAACATTCTGCATTTTCTATCAGATACACTCTCACCTTCATTCAATTACCCTTAGTTGAAAACAAATTAAATTAATATAGCCTAATATTTAAAACCTAACCAGCCTCCTCTTCTGGGCACAGCTATTTTTCATTCTCTCTCTTTTTTTTGCCCAGGGTGAAATACAAAAACAGAATATTCAATTAGTGGTTCAAGAGAAAGATTGCCAAAAAGAACAGTTGGATTAAAAAGAAAAAGGCAAAAGGACTTGTATTTGAAGCGGTGGGAGTCCATCAGAGTAACAAACAGGCTGAGAATGTTTCTCTTTTTCTCTCCACAAGTAATCCATATGCAAATTTTCTGCAACATTCAGTATGTACTTCCTAGCTCTGTAAACATTTTTCTATTCTTTGCTGCTTAGCTCCCTCTGCTTTTTTCAATTAGGCCCTATTTGTTTAGAAAAGGATTAAGCTCTGTATCTTACAGAGAAATAATTTAAAACTAGAAATATACAAGAAATTCTTTTAGAATCCATGTTTGCATTCTAGCTGGGAACTGTAAATAATAAGTGTGCAAGGGGGCAGGGGGTTCATCCTTCATTTTATATGCTCAGCCAAGTGCCACTTCTAACATTCATGACATATCAGGCAACAGCCACACACGTCACATGCTGCCTTTCCAGAAACCACCTTTTCTGTCTTCAGTAGCATATTCTCTGGTCAGGCCCACAGTGGGTACCTGCACAGCTGTCCTCTTGCCTGCTACTTCCTTTGCAAAAACAGATGGGCTTGGGAATTCTTGCCTCACCAACATTAAAAGTAAAAAAAAATCTAAACAAACAAACAAACTGAAAAGAATAAACAAAATGTGTGCTGTTTTAGCGGATATTTCATCTTGTAAGTCGTAAGACTGGACTTTCCATTTTTACTACGCTATATTTGTAGCTATCAGTGGCGGAGCGTGGGGGGTGCAGGGGGGGCCGGCCGCACCGGGCGCAACATCTGGGGGTTAGGGTTAGGGTGCGCAAATCCACGGGTTAGGGGGCGCAAATTACTTGCCTTGCCCCGGGTGCTGACAACCCACGCTATGCCACTGGTAGCTATAGAGAATTTATAAAGGTAAAGGGACCCCTGACCATTAGGTCCAGTCGTAGCCGACTCTGGGGTTGCGGCGCTCATCTCGCTTTATTGGCCGAGGGAGCCGGCGTACAGCTTCTGGGTCATGTGGCCAGCATGACTAAGCCGCTTCTGGCAAACCAGAGCAGCGCACGGAAACACCGTTTACCTTCCCGTTTACCTTCCCTATTTATCTACTTGCACTTTGATGTGCTTTCAAACTGCTAGGTTGGCAGGAGAGAGAATTTATACCCACTGCCATTTTTCCACATAATTTACTATTCCTATTATACTGTGGCGTCAGTTTTAAAACCCCACTAAATTAGATTTTTAAAATAAAAAAATACATGCATATGTATGCACAAATAGCCAACCATTTCCAAATTGTAATAATTATCATAGTTCTAAATGCCTCTCATACAGCCAACTTCCTCATCACTGTCTGCTTAACTTTATACCATGAGCAGTGGTTGAAAGCTCTGATTGTTCCTCTTAAAGTCTAATGGCTTGAAATAAAGCCGGTTGATACATTTGTACACATAAAGAAGCTGGTGGCAGCCTCTTCCCCACCCCACCCCACCCCGCAGAACGGTAAAATTGGCCTGCCAAAGAGAATTTGGGTTTTTTAACACATTCCCCGTTTGGCTGAGCTAACCAGTTATTCTGCACATGCTATCAAGACTGCAGACTTTCCTTTCTTGAGGTCATTAAGCTTGTCAGAACTAATTTGTCACCCCAACGGCCGACCCTCATTGCCTCTGACAGCAGCACAAGTATCAAAACTTAACAGTGCCTTGAATCAGAAGGATGCAAATGTCTGATCAGAGCCCCATTGCATGTTCTGATTGTCTGGTGCAAAAAGGCCTTCTGATCTCCTAAGACAAGGGACAGGATCAGTTAAGTTACATGGGTCACAACAGTCATGTAGTAATCTTTTTTGGGGGGCGGGGGGGGGGAGAACAATAAGCAAGTCTGGAGGATGAACAAGGGGGACTTGGAAGACCGAATTGAGCTGGAGTTTAGTTTCTGAGGATCAGGGTTATCTATTTCGTTTTTACACACAAGTGAAAAAACTTGGAAACAGCATTGATTTCAGAGTTGCATAGTTTGTAGCTCTTGAAAAAGAAATTATTAAAGGGTCACCAAAGCCAGGAGCTATTTTTCTAGAAAAAGGGGTGCTGGAACTCACCCTGAAGGCCGCCCTTGTTGTCTTATAACGGCAATGGCACCCACCTGAGAGGTACCAGAACTCAGTTCCGGCAAGTTCTGGCTGAAAAAAAAAGCCCTGACTAGAACAAAAGTTTAAAAAGAAGATGTCTGGTGATTTTAAATAAATTTCACTTGGGGATTAACAAAACAATATGTGAAATGCTGGAATGCCTGTGTTTTTAAATAGCAACTCAGAAAGTCCAGTCAGGATTGGGGCTGTTGCACAGTGAGAAGGATAGTTTTTGTTTTTAATGAAGAATGTGAAGAAATGCAGTAAACAGAATTAAGTGTTAAGAGGCAATGCTCAGGGTTGGCCTGCCAAAATGCATTCAAGGAAATTTGACGGGTTTATGGTTCATCTCTGATGCAATCCTTTTTAATAACATAATATTTTCTGAAGAAACAGCTGAAGGCAGCAAAACAGAAAAAGAAACCATAGGGGGTAGAGAAGGAAGAGGAAAGTGTGCTCTGTGAGATCCCAAAGACTCTGCTCAATCCTAATGATGTAATTCTGCCTTTAATCTCTGATGGCAAAAGAGCTCTGCTTTTCCGTCCTCCTTCCTTCAGTAATACAAGCTGCCAAGAATTTTGGCAAATGCCAGGTTAACAAAGCCCAATTTTTGAAGCCAGGAGCTAGATTGCAATTTTAAATCATTGCTTCCCCCGTGTCACACAAGAGCTCATTTAAAAATAGAATAGCAGAAATCAATTTAATTTTACAGCTTTTTCCAGTTAAAATATTAGTAATAGAGAATATGAAATTATAAAATACAATTTGCCAACCAACACAGATTCCATAATTATTATTTTTTTAAAGTAAAAGGATATTGTTCAAAACTGAGGTTGTTACACCCTACCTTGTATTTTGTTTAGATAGTCTTTAAAAATGAACTGAAAAAGAGTGATGATTATAGCATTTTCCTCAACATGATGCAAAAAGGGAACTAGAGCTAAGATCCAGAAGTCTGTGAGTGAGAGAGAAGATTTCACTTGTGAAGTTCTGCACATGAATGCTCAAGCTCTTGTGCAAGCTGTGTGCAGAATTAGCTGTGTGAAAGAAGATTCTGTAGGCAGAAGAGACTCTCCAGATCCCAGCCCAAAACCTTTGGAAATCCGGAGTTATTTTATTCCCCACTCCCTTTATACTTGACTACAGCCAGATGGCCTGCTCTTATGTTAATCTCATTTATCATTGATTTCCAAATGGCCTGCATGATTCACTTATGTGTGGTAATGAAACTACAGTACATAATATGCCATTCAATTTACGTACATGTTAACATGTTAAATGTCAGACCGTGTTTACTCAGTAATTAATATATAGACTCAACATATGGTATCCACTTCATATACGGTAATAATAATAATAATAATAATAATAATAATAATAATAAGCTGGTTGTGTAAGTGACTCTCAAGAGGTTTATTATCTGAAGGCTGCAGAATGGGTTAATGGAAGTCCTTTGACTTCCGCCAGCTGCAGTGCCAATGGGGAAGGACTTTGGGCAGATGCTCAGGACCTCAATGCGCTGGAGGGCCCCAAACAAAGCGGATCTGGCTTATGACATTGTGAAATTAATACACCGTGGGTTGGTTCACACACAAGGCAAGCCATGCTTTGTTTAGAAGAACGATGGTTTGTTTACACAATCAAAGCCACCCCAGACAGTGAACCAGAGCATAGCCTATCTTGCCTTGATACTGGTTCGTTTCAGCACTCTGACCCAGATACTTGTCCTGCTACAGAAAATGAGACCAACATTAAGTGAAACAAGCCAGGGTTACTTTGCTTGTCTTCAGGTCTGGTCCAGGCTTAGCCCAACACAGCCATGAACCTAACCATCACTATTTAAAGAAGTGGGGGACCATAAGGCTATTAAGTTCAGAGTCTAAAATTATCTAACTGCACCACTGGATCTCAGTTAGTTTTGCCTGCGCTGTTTACCTTCCCGCTGGAGCGGTACCTATTTATCTACTTGCACTTTGACGTGCTTTTGAACTGCTAGGTGGGCAGGAGCAGGGACAGAACAACGGGAGCTCACCCCGTCGTAGGGATTCGAACCGCCAACCTTCTGATCGGCAAGTCCTAGCCTCTGTGGTTTAACCCACAGCGCCACCTGCATCCCTAAAACTCAGAAACATTTGCGTAAATCAAGCCTATAATCAACAGAGGATAAATCAGGTATAGTACTTGAAAAGAGCCCATTTTCCAAACCAGCTATGTGTTTTTGCCACTATTCTTGTTTAAGAAGGCATGTGCAAAATAATTTACAGTCAAAATCAGCCCCATAATTAAGATGTATCTGCAATGGAAATGATGCGTCTCTCTTGGGATCCTGACTGCCAGACGGTCAAGCCAAAATGTAAACATAATAAGCACTCATCCACGATGCACAGAGTAGCATGACAGGGCTGTGGTTATCAGATTGGCATCTTTGAAATGCTCTATTTGGGTATTTACACATCAGCCTTTAATAAAAGTACTTTTGAAGACTGTCTCATATTTAACAAATTATTCTGCTATAACAATTAAACCTATCACACCCCAGATTTCTGAAATATCTTGCCGCATTCTTGATTCATGGAGGAGAGGAAGAAGTTTAGCCACCTCTGAGTATTTACCTTTCAGCACACCTGATCCTTGGAGCTGTTGGAAGTTAGAATAATTAACAATAATGCACATTTCAGCTAATTCTGGTTTGATATTATTCCAAAGCTATATTAGAGAGATTTTTTGGATAAATTATGTCTGGGGCATGCTCCAGGTGTAACAGGAAACCATGGTTTCTTGCTTTTTTTTTTTAATTAAAGATTTTCTTGTTTTACAGAAGTATGTGTAACATCTCTTGTATTTTTTTCATGTAACATTTTTACAAATCAGTTTCATTTGTTGAGACATCAGGAAGAAAAGGGATGGAGGGGGGAAGATAGGTGGGGTGGGGTGGCGATGTTTCTATTTTGCTTAATGTATGTAGGGTTTGGTGTCAGCGTTACTTGTGCTGGTTCTCTGCTGTTCACTTGTGTTCCTTTGGTGGTGAGAGAGGTTGGGGTTGGCCTAGGGTGTGGTTGTTTGTTTGTGATTGGCTGTGGTGATCTTTGTGTGTGAGTGAGGTGGGTGGGTGTTTTGGATCAGGTTAGCCATATTGAATTATATGCTGTTGGTGGATTATTGTCATTGTCTTGTTGGGCTGTGTACATGATAAAGGGGAGCCATACCGGGGTAAAGGTGTCTTCTTCTGTTTGTCCCCGTGTCAGTTTCAGTTTATTGGTTAATTTTTCTAGTAGGACTGTTTCCCATACTATTTGGTACCATTGGTCCATGCTTACTCCTGACAGGTCTCTCCAGTGTCTGGTTATGATGTTTCTGGCTGCTGAAAGCAGGTGGGTTATGAGTGCTTTACGGTGTAAATGGGCATTGTTGTCTTGGAAGAGGTTTAGTAGGGCCAATTCTGGGGTGATGTCTAATACTTGCTTAGTTATTTTACACATTTCTCGTATGGCTGTTGTCCAGAATAGTTGGATTTTGGGGTACTCCCACCACATGTGGAGGTATGTGCCTGTGGAGGTGCACCCTCTCCAGCATTTTGGTGAGGTTCCTGGGCGTATTAGCGCTAGTTTTCTTGGTGTTAGGTACCACCTGTAGGTGAGTTTCAGAGTAAATGATTCCTCAGGCTAACCGACTTCCCATCCCTTGTCTTTTGTGCTTGTGACAAGGAGAATGGAAGCTTTCACTTCAGATTTAAAACAAACATAGTTCCTCATGATGTTCAGAGTCGGGAAATTCTGGCTTGTACTATGGTAAGTGTAAAGAAGCCAGGATCAAAATATGGCTTCAGATCCCGGTTTCCTCTGAAACTATAGTTTAAACAAAGCAGAGACACAATGGTTTCATTCAGATGCAGTGCTTTTTCACCCTATGAAAAACAACCATGAAGTTGTTACAGTAAGTGCCACACTTTTTAACAAAAAAAGGAGACGTGACAGTACTGTGTACCCTTGATTACCCCCTGAAAAAAACACTGTTCAGATGTAATGATAAACCATGCTTTTTGTTTTGTGAATGAACCATAGCACCATGCAATGGACTCACCCCTCTCTTACCCTCTTCTGATGCAAAGAATTTGAAAGCTTAAGCGTTATGTTCAAACCCAGACAAAGTACAGTTATTCTGAACCATGTTTAATTAAAACAACAACAATGTCAAACCATAATTTTTGAAGCTGGTTTATTTCAACTAACTTTAATTAAGATAACCACACATTAGGGTTTATATCCACCACTAAACTGTTGTTAACTGAAATCAAAAGCAAGACCTTCCAATCTCTTCGTGGTTGAATTGATAAGGAGATGGGATGAAGAGTGTATACAAAACTGTATACTGTTATGTCTAAACAAGGCCAATGCCAGCAAACTCATTCTTGAAATGAGACAGTAATTTATTCTCATTTTATATTGAGAATTCTCATTTTATATTAAGTCTTCCCTTGATTAACATAGAGCTATGTGAAATGCTTCGGTGTAGGCTGCTGAGTTATCTAATTTTTTCTTTTTATCAGCAATAACTGCCTCTACCATACAAGAAAATACTTCTCTGCTTGGAATTTTCTAGTTCTTGAGGTATTTGGTGAAAAATGATATTCATGTTACTATAGATAGATTCTGCTACTCTCAAAAAGAAGTCAAGCGGCACTAGATACACCTTTGCGAAAAGCTATTTTCCCATAAATGGAAAGGCTAGAAAGTTCAGGTGGAATTTCAAATCAAATTGCTAAAGTTTAAAAGAATGATCTCAAAACGTTTTTATAAATACCTATGAAGTATGTAAAAGTGTTCATCAACAGAATGGAAGCTTAGACCCCTCATATTTGCAATATTTCAAGTCTGAGTAAAGCTACCAAAATGTGAAAGGAGAAGAATTGAGTTTTACTGAGGCAATTTCACCTTCTAAAATGGGATTAAATTACTCACTACCATCGATTCAGTTCCATTATGTACTTTGAAGACTTGTGGTTCAAGAACTACAGGCGATGGGCTCTGTGAAATAGGCAAAGTCAGTGTGTTCCCTAAAGAAGTAATAAAATATTTGAAAACACCTTTTAAAAAGGAAAGTTATAAAGTCAATTCAAAGGATGCTAAACTGCCCAACTGTGTTTAGGATTGAATTCAGATTATATGGCTGGAATATAGGATAATTTTATTTCATGAAAGCTTATCCTATAATTTGAAAATCATTTGAGGACAACAATTTACAGTAAACAAGAGGAGGAACATAGTTTCTATATGATATAGTGATACATTGTTGAACAAGAGGAAATACTGATTCAAGCGTTTCAGCTATTTATTTGGCAAAACTTCCTATGGGACAACAGTAGAGCGAAGAATCTTCCAGTGGTTCAAGTGGAAGAAACAATTTCAGTAGTAAATGGACTGAGCCATAGCGCATAGTATTACAAATGCAGAAAGTAATAATAATAATAATAATAATAATAATAATAATAATAATTCACTTCTGTGAGAAGCAACCTAAATGTAATGTAGCTGGAAGGGAATATACAAAAGCAGTCCAATTATTTATTTATTCAGCTTGTACCATGGACCTTTCCTAATATAAGCTCAAGGCAGCTAACACCAGCAAAACAATAAATTCACAATAATCTCATGAAAACTGGCTGGAACCTGCTGTCAGCTCTTTGCTATATTTTCTGTAGCCATGACTATTTTAAAATTTTATCTGTAAAATTTGCTGACTGCTCAATCAGTTACCGTATTTTTCGCTCTATAAGACGCGCCCGACCATAAGACGCACCTAGTTTTAGAGGAGGAGAACAAGGGGGGGAAAAATCTCTCCCTCTCTGCGCAGCTCCTCTCCAGCAAAGTGGGAGGAGAAACAGAAGGGGCTCCGTTTCTCCTCCCACTTCGCTGAAGAGGCGCTGCACAGAGAGGGAAAGCTGCACAGCGCCTCTCCAGCGAAGCGAAGTCAGAACAGCAAGAGGGACCGCTGCGCAGTGAAAGCAGCGATCCCTCTTGCTCTCCTGGCTTCAGCGAAAGCAACACAAAGCCTCCTGAGCGCAGCAATGGCTGTGCAGCCTGTATTCGCTCCATAAGACGCACACAAATTTCCCCTTACTTTTTAGGAGGGGGAAAGTGCGTCTTATAGAGCGAAAAATACGGTATGTCCCTATGGCACACGGGAGCCAACACCTAGGGGCCTAGGAGGCTTCGCCCCCCCTAAAATATTTGAGGGGGCTGCCCCCCAGTTGATGGGCACTGTCATTCAAATGGTGTGCACACACTGCGTCATGTGATCGATTATGTGTGGCAGGGCTTACCTGCCCCCCCATATTTTATTCAAGTTGGCACCCCTGCCTGGGCAGTTCACATTAAGTTCAAGTGCAAGTTTAATCTGCAATTAGACATTAAAATATGAAAGCATTAAAACTGGCGGAGGGAAGCTGGGGCTCAGGGACTGAATGCGTGCCCTCCTTGCCTCTGTCTGGCATTTGGGTCTCCCCCAAGGAAATGCCCCACTTTCCCTGCCCTGCCCCTCACTGGTCCGGCTTTGTGACTCCTTGAGGGCTTCTGTCCTGCTAGGGATGCCCTTGAACTCCCAAAATGCCTCTTGCTTTGCTTGGCTGGAGAGAACTATGGGCTTGCAAACCTGACTTTTGTGAGGCTGGGATGTCACCCACTGTAGATTCTCTTGGCTAAGCAGCCCCTTGCCTCTTTAGGAAAGCTGCCAGGAAAAAGGAAAAAGAAGGCACTCTGCCATCCCATAAGCTGATCAAAGTCTCAATAGCCAAGATGCCCTCTGTGCTGGAATGTCCCTGCTTCTAACCACAACCAGAGCAAGATGCTGGGAGCTTTGTAAAGAAAGAACAATTATTTCTATTCATAGTTCTGAAGTGCGCTTTTTAAATAATGTGTTTACACAGACCAGTTTCTTTGTACACTTTCGCCCAGTGAGCTGACTGCTGATATTGCAGCGGCATTTTGATGAGATTGCATGCAGACATACAGCTGTAAATAGTTGGGGTCAATACTTGGGGAGATACTGAGGTCACTGTATCTCATGGAGAGGGCAGCACAACCAGTTGCTTCCACAGCATTCAATAAGTTAAATGTGCACTGTTTAAATATGTCCTTTCTTTTGTCAGTTTTGAACCTATTGTAAACCAATTTCATTAGGCGCTCCCAAACTATAATATATTGAGAGAGGAATATTCTCTCTGCTAATTCGATGAAGTTCATAATTTTCACAAAGTGTTATCTTGTGATGTCTTAGGTAAAGGTAAAGGGACCCCTGACCATTAGGTCCAGTCATGGCCAGCTCTGGGGTTGCGGCGCTCATCTCGCTTTATTGGCCGAGGGAGCCGGCGTACAGCTTCCGGGTCATGTGGCCAGCAGGACTAAGCTGCTTCTGGCAAACCAGAGCAGCGCACGGAAACACCGTTTACCTTTCTGCCAGAGCAGTACCTATTTATCTACTTGCACTTTGATGTGCTTTCAAACTGCTAGGTTGGCAGGAGCAGGGGCTGAGCAACGGGAGCTCACCCCGTCGCGGGGCTTTGAACCGCCAACCTTCTGATCGGCAAGTTCTAGGCTCAGTGGTTTAACCCACAGCGCCACCCGCATCCCTTGTGATGTCTTAATTATCTTTAAAATAGAACACCACAGATGCTTTGGATTTTTCTTCTCAGAAAGGTGCTCTAAGTCCTGTATCATATTAGTTGTCCCTTTTCGTCCCTTTTTCTGTCCCTGTGTCATTCTTCTTGAGGTGCAGAAATCACAACAGCACAGAGTATCCTAAATACAGTAATACCAGAAACTGATGTAGAAAGCAGTATGAAACTTGCTGCTTACTTTTCCACCCATTTCCTAATGGTTTCTGATATTGAATTTGTGCTCTTGTGCAGCTTCAGTTTCTTCCAGTGGAATGTGTGCAGGAAAATGTTACAGCCGCTTGTGCCCATAGTTGGCATGCTTTTAAAAAATGGTCATTTCAATTAGACCTTGTTTCACCAGCAATACATCTGTTTACGCAAGAGAAAACTTTCCTAGATTGGCCTAGATTGTGAGCTCATTATGCCTATGTAGAATGGTACATTTTAATTCCTCTTTTTGTTTTCTTGCCACACTATTATATTTACTTGCTAATGCAGAGAACAGAAAAGAACATGACATTCCCAAATACAATTTTTCCCAGGAGTTGTTCTGCCTCTAACAGCATGTGGTAGCTGTGGTTAAGACTTTGAAACAGCTGCACAAACAGCAAAATAAAGCCATTTTAAGTGTTGAGTGATTGGGCAAAAGGAGTTGTATGTAAAGGAGTTCTTGCACAGAAGAACATTGGCCAAGGTAGCCGGGGTACAAGTGCCTTTGAGTTTAATGCAGCTTTAATCATAGGAAGTGATAAGTACTTAACTGGCTAGTTATGCACTGATATGTTTACAAATCCATTGCTTCCCCTTCTTCCAGAATACGTGATAAATTGAGGGGGAAATGTTAATGTTGTTCTTTCTTTCTTTCTTTCTTTCTTTGCATGAAGTTGTCTAATACTGTATTATTATTAGTTTTATTATTATATATTTGTTTATATTCCTCCTTTTCCCCTGACAGGACAGACACACACACACACACACACAGAGAGAGAGAGAGAGAGAGAGAGAGAGAGAGAGAGAGAAAGGTAAAGGACCCTGGATAGTTAGTCCAGTCAAAGGCAATTATAGGGTGTGCCACCCATCTCTGCTTTCGGGTCAAGGGAGCTGCCATTTGTCCACAGACAGCTTTCTGGGTCATGTGGCCAACATGACTAAACAGCTTCTGGTGCAACGGGACACCGTAATGGAAGCCAGAGCGCACAAAAACGCCCTTTATCTCCCCACCACAGCGGTACCTATTCATCTTCTTACACTGGTGTGCTTTTGAAATGCTAGGTTGGCAGAAGCTGGGACAGAGCAACGGGAGCTCACCCCATTGTGGGGATTTGAACTGCTGATCAGCAAGCCCAAGAGGCTCAGTGGTTTAGACCACAGCACCACTCATATATATATATGTTAAAAACATACCAATAATTACAATAGAACAGCATGGCACCAGTCCTTTGATTAAAATCAGTCAATTCCCAAAAGCCTTTTAGAACAAGAAAGAAAGGGCAGCAAGGACATAGTGAGTCTCACTTCTCTAGGGACTGAGAAGACCTCCTGCCATGTCCCAACCAACTGTGCCTGTGAGGATGGTGGGAACCAGTGAAGGGCTCCCCCAAAAGATCTCCAAACCCAGGCAGGTTCAGATGAGGGAATATTTCTGATAGCTGGGACCTAAGCTGTGTAGGGCTTTATCAGTGATAACTAGCACTTTGAACTGGGACCGGAAACAGACTGGTAGGCCGTGGAGCTATTGTAACAAGGGAATCATCTGCCCCTGATTCAGCTCCCGGCAACAATCTGGCTGTAGCTTTTTGAGCCAGTTGAAGTTTCTGAGCACTTGTCAAAGGCTGTACAGTAATCAAAATGGGATGTTGTGGCGATCACACACAGGACCCCTGGACGTTTGACAGTCTATTGACCCTGTGCCACCACTACAATTGCTTTTTCCTCTGCCACCACCCCGTATCTCACGGGGACACACGGAGTCCAGTCAGTTGTTAACATTAACAACTAATCAAGTTTATTTTTAAATGCAGGAACAAGCTTATGGTTACAGTTATTTTTTCTTGGCAGTTTCTTAATCTTAGTTCCTAACAACTTCAAACTGATTATTCCCAACTATCTATCTGACTCCACCTAACAATTCCTCTCACTCTCTCACAATACAACTCTACCAACCCACACCTAATCCTCCCTCTTCCTTCTTCAACTCCCAAACCTCAACTGACTTTCAAAACCTCCCACTCTAACTTTTACTCCCCCTTGCATTCCCACTGGCCAATCACATTCTCACTCATTTAACCCTTTCCTAATGACCCACCTAGGAGGCAAACGCCACAGATGTAACTAAAACATGTGTCACTGTGGTCAAATCAGACATCTCAAGGAACAGGCACAACTGTGCAATTGCATTTCTGGGCACTGGAGAGACTGAGGTACTCAGGGCTAAGACCAAACACATGCTGAACCTTGCTTTCAGGGGGAGTGTTGCCCCATCCAGCGCAGGCTAAATCCCTATTCCCTGTTATGCCTTCTGAATGACCAAAAGCACTTCTGTCTTGCCTGGATTAAGTTTCAGTTTGTTCACCTTCATCCAGACACCGGTTTAGAACCAAGACAACTTCCTTGGATTTAGGTAGAAAGGAAAAACAGAGTAGTAGAACACCAGCATACTGGTGACACTCAACGCCGAAACTCTGGACAACCTCTTTCAGCGGTTTCATATAAAAGTTAAATAGCGTAAGGGACAGAACAGGACCCTGAGGGACCCTGCAGGACAACAGCCAAGGCATCAAGCCAGAGTCCCCCAGGGGACCTTCTGCATTCCCCCCTCCAGGAAGGAATGGAGCCCTTGTCCAAGAGGGCCTCCAAGTCCCACCCCAAATGCAGGTTTGCTCCTAACAGTACAGATTGGATGCCTAACCTAATACCTGCTTAAGTTGGAGGAAATTTGGTTGTGTATTCTATGATATGATAAGAAGAACATTAATGTACAAAGAACAAAGGAAATGCTACAATGCACAAGGAGGGTCACCTCAGGATCTTCAAGAGCCTTAAACAATGAGGAAGACGCTAACAAATTGCAGTACAATCCTGTCCTCCATTGGGCTTACTCCCAGGAATGAGTATCAAATTGAAGCCTTAGTCATTGGGTTAATGAGAGAAACTAGTAAGTTCAGAGTTCAGGTAATTAGAAATATAGTTTAAAGAATCGTCAGGTGTGCAATTTATTTTAACTGGAAGTTTCACTTTATTAATAAAGAACATCACAAAAACAAAGTACCCACATGTGGAGGAGGAGTTCAGGCATTTCGTGTTGGATTTTTGGTTGTAAAACCAGGGTTATAAAATGATGGCTTCTTTTTTCTTTAAAGGTTTTTTTCATAGGAGGGCAAGAAGTTCACTGTAAGTCAGTCATGAGAAAGTTAAAAGTATAATAGAATGCTTTGCTCAGGAAATTGTGCACAGGAGGGTCAACAGTTCAGCCTAAGAATCTGGCAATTAGGAGGAAATGCAAACTTAACCCGGACTCTGCTTTTTTTTAACCTAAACCAACTGGTTGAAAGGGAGGGAGGAGAAATGAACATTTTGTATATAAGTTGAGTTGGAAAATAAGGCAGCTTGTTGAGACAGAATGTTGTGGAGTCAGAGCATTGAAGAGGTGCAACAGAAGAGTTGCAAGAGATTAAAAATTTTAAAACACTGTAAGAGATTTAGGACACTGGCAACTGTTCAAGAGCATGAAGAGCATGTTCAAGAGCAGTGTAGCAGGAAGGAGCCTGGAGACCACAGCTAAATCCAGAAGCTGAATAGTGGGAAGCAAATGAATTACAGTGTACCTCGGGTTACAGACGCTTCAGGTTACAGACTCTGCTAACCCAGAAATAGTACCTCGGGTTAAGAACTTTGCTTCAGGATGAGAACAGAAATCGTGTTCTGGTGGTGCGGCAGCAGCAGGAGGCCCCATTATCTAAAGTGGTGCTTCAGGTTAAGAACAGTTTCAGGTTAAGAACGGACCTTCAGAACGAATTACATACTTAACCCGAGGTACCACTGTATTGGCTTGATTATCTATCTATCTATCTATCTATCTATCTATCTATCTATCATCTATCATCTATCATCTATCATCTATCTATCATCTATCTATCATCTATCTATCTATCCATCTATCCATCCATTTATTTAAAAGCATTTCTAAAAAGATGAATATGCTTTTCCTAAATATGACTTGAGCTAAATATTTTTTCTACTGGAGTTTTCAAATAATCAGTAAAAGAACTTTATGTTTTGTAAGTACTACACATAAACAGCCAAAATTACTAGTTTCTGATAAATAAAAATGTTAATTTTCATTACCTGTTTCCAGACACTTGTAAGAACACTCAAAGACTGGGAAAACCTATCTGGCATACAGAGAGCAATGATGGCATGTTTCCACACATACAAAAAGCCACATGGATCCAGGGGCGTAGCGTGGGGGGTGCCAGGGAAGCCATGGCCCTATAAACTTGTATCATATACAAGAAAATTCTAAAAAATATTTCAATGGCAACACAGTGGTAAGAAACAGTGTGAGTGCATGTTGAACCCATCAACCACTGCTCCACAGGTTTCAGTGCTCACTAAGCTTAAAAATAAGAAGATAATGTTTTATGTGCTATTAATATTTAATTAAAATAATACCATAAACAATCTTATTATGATTATAATATGTGAGTGTTATTTATTACCTTGCTTTCATCACTGACAGTCTGTCTCTTATGGATGTTACTCATTCTACTAGCCTATTCATTTTTTCAGATCAACAAAAATTAGTGACAGCAAGAGCACTGCCAGATCTCACCTTAATCAGAGAAGTTAAATTTCCATATAACCATAATAGTCCACATTTCCTTTCCTCCCATTGCTAGATTACATTGTTGTGGATTTTTCAAACTCTATAAGGTTATGGGTCACTTCACAATCTCTTGACACTTTTGCCATAAGATTCCTAAATCTTGTAAATACTGAAAAACATGTTTGTGGGGGATCCTGCATACCATTGCTAATTCATTAAAAGTTATGAAACAACCTCCAAAGGGCAAGTCACATTCACTCTTTCCCAACTATAAAAATCCCTAGCTGTTCGTGCCAGCACAAAGTCTTGCTGATAAAGGATCAAGGGTATTGGAATCTGTGTTGGAATGGCATAAAGACTCCAGCAGAACCAGCTTCCCCATTCAGTTTCATGGGTGCTCTCCAGGTCCACAGCACCAGGTTTTCATAGTGAGCATTCTAGGCCTTTTTGTACCTCTCGATCTCAATCCCAGGACTGCCAGTCTTTTGTCCTCTTCCACACATGCAGAAGGTATGTGTGAAGGCATCCCCTCTCACAGGGAAGGGTGAAGGTGAGCCCTGGTCCCCAAATGCCTCTCTCCCTCTGAAAAAGAGCCATCAAGGTGATCTCTGGTAGTGCTACTGGCTCCATCAACTCTCTCCTGTCTGATCAAGCTTCAATCTTACAATCAAGAACCAGGAGGATAGCTCAGTTAGTTAGAGCCTGGTGCTGATAACGCCAAGGCTGCAGGTTTGATCCCTGTGTGGGACAGCTCCATATTCCTACATTCAATGTCACACCCAAGGAATAGTAAGGTAAAGGGACCCCTGACCATTAGGTCCAGTCATGACCGACTCTGGGGTTGCGGCGCTCATCTCGCTTTATTGGCCAAGGGAGCCGGCGTACAGCTTCTAGGTCATGTGGCCAGCATGACTAAGCAGCTTCTGGCGAACCAGAGCAGCGCACGGAAACACTGTTTATGTTCCCGCTGGAGTGGTACCTATTTATCTACTTGCACTTTGATGTGCTTTCGAACTGCTAGGTTGGCAGGAGCAGGGACCGAGCAACAGGAGCGCACCCCGTTGTGGGGATTTGAACCGCCAACCTTTTGATCGGCAAGTTCTAGGCTCTGTGGTTTAACCCACAGCGCCACCCGCGTCCCTCACCCAAGGAATACAGAGAGATAAATCACAAACTAAACAACTGTGTATGTGGTTTGGAAAAACCCATTAACAACAGTGTACAGCATTTCCACACCTTCTATTACATGAAATCTTAAATAATATATACAATGCCAACTCAATATCTCAAAGCCAAGCAGTCCAAATATTCCTGAAATAACTCCATGAGAGCAACTGTTTATGTGTATACTTGTGTTGCTGCGATCCCAATGGAACTCTGACAACAATATACCCAGATTTCAATCTCTGTTTCATGAATCTTCTTCTGGTTGGCCTGAAATAGATCAGCTCCAACCTTAAAATTGCACTTTGCTTTTTTATAACAAGAATTGCCATATGCCTGGAATATTCCTACAGGGGGTTGGACTAGATGTTCCTCAGAGTCCCTTCTAACTCTAAAATCCTATGATTCTATGATGACCCCTCAAATGACATCAATACTACCCCCCCCCCATTTTTTTAAACAACAGTCTTGAATAAAGTTTGAAGTGGCAAACACTTTCAGTGCTTTACTGTACTTCAGTTATCCATATACGACTATTCTAAAAGGGTCGCTCAGGAATCATGCATTGGATTTGAATATAGGTGGATAGAAGGAATTTCACAGAATGAAGGTTTCCTTATGTTTCCTCCTCCTCCCCTCTCCAGAGGCCTCGGAGCCCTCCTGAGCAACATGGGATGTTGGGTTGCGAAAGGGAGGTGAGAATCGCTTTTCCATGAACTTTCTTGCATTCAGTTATCTCAGTATCCATGCCTGTGCACCACTGGGGCCTTGAGGACAATATCCTACACCCTGAACACCCTTACTAGTGTATAAGTTCCATTCAAGTTAAAGGGACTTGCTTCTGAGTAAATTTGCTTAGCACTGTGTTCATAACATAGCTACTGATATTTTTTTTTAAAGTTTTCAGATTTTCAACCCCTTCAGCTTAGAAGACCTGAGGTTTGGGGTTGCATCCAGTTGTGGAAGGCACTTTGTTGCTGTGGATGCTTCCATTGATGGAAAGGAAAGGAGAGCGGTTTCCACAGACCCCTCCTATCTGCTGCAGTTCCCCACACTCCCGCCCACACTGTTCTGGAGAAAATGAAAGGAATGTGGGAGGCTGCAGAGGGAAGAGGGAATGGGGGGGGTTCCCTCCCCTTCTGGTCATGGACGCCTTCTCGTGCTCAAAGAGCCTTCTTGGGGCAGGGGTACACCATTGGATAAAACCCACTACTTGTACTATTCTCCAAGTATGGGGTGAAGGGACTTTTGCATACCTCTTGAGTTACTCCATAAGAAATACGCCATATTTTCCTAAAGTTAAACAGTAAATCACGCAGAAAAATGGCACTTGATGTTTTTATGAATCAGGATCATCAACTGGAAATGCTCCAAGATTTGCAACTTTGAAAAGGAGACTCAATAAATCACAGAGATAGAAGAATAATCCATTAAGCAATTAATCAAAGACCATCTTTCCAAAGTGATTAACAGCCAGTCATTTTTCAGTTTTGACATTCCAAAAATGTTATCCTTTGAATGATTGTTTCTTTTGAAACTCATCAGAAAGAGTTGCACAACTCGTTACCAAGCAATAAAGATTCTTTTTGTTGACACACATGGAAACCTTTAATTATATGAGTCACTGTCATTTTACAACTGAATAAACAGTTTTAACTAAATTGGAAATAAATTGTCATACAGATTACAACAGGCACCTACAAGACTGACATCTATTATATTGTGACCCGATTAAGCCAGTTACTTCCTTAGAAGAAAATATATGCCTGAAAGATTAAAGCTGAATGTTACTGCAGCCTTAAACACTTTTTAAAAATCTTAAAAGTAATAAGCAACACATACCCATTCTACAATGCACAGGTCTGCACATTTCATTGCTTTGAGAAAATGAAATCTCTAAGCCTTTGTGAAACTGAGTTGATAAAGAATGGCATTTTTCACATCTGAAAAACAATCTCTATATTACCATGCATAAACTTACAATTATATATTATCTTGTAATGTCGTCTTGCTTTCATGCCCATGATTATGATGCCAAATTAGTTATTTCAAAGCACTGCTCTTTCAAAGAACTGTTATATGGTTTTTCAGCAAATTAATTTTGCAGTGGGGTACTCACAAAGATTCCTGAAATCCAGGTGTGCGGTGGGGGGGGGGGTTGATACCAAGGGACCCTAACATCAGTGGAAGGCAGTTCTTGGGTAATAAGAAAGAGCCTTCCATTCCTGCTAAAGGAAGGAGTGAAAATATACAGCTGAGGTACAATGATGGGAATTCAGTATTGCTGATTAATGATGATCTAGGTCAGAAGGAAGACTTAATGGTCAAGACTCTTCCAAGTAAGTCACAGGGAAAGTGGGGAGGGGACGTTGTGGTTGCACTCAAGGTAGAAATCTTTCGATGGGGGAGAGGACAGGGACGGCCAGTGAGGAAAGTCTTTGTGTAACAGGACTGGGATTGATTGGTTTTAAAACAGATTAATGCTGCCTAGTTGATTTTCTTTGAAATTCTTTAAACAACTGCCCTGAAACTATATATTATTCTAAAATAGTACTATGCTACAGCTTTGCATTTTGGCAAGCATACACAGACAATAAACTTTTGATAGTAGTCCTACAAGGTCACTAATCAAAAGGCAAAAATAATGATAAAAATGAAAGCAATCCCTGTACAGAAGATAGCGAAGAACTTTTAAAAATACAACTGTATCAGAAATCAGTATCAGAGCAGCAGAGCTGAGACCAGGAGTTCATCATTCGTATCTCACTGTCTTCTCAGAAAAGCCTGTTAGCAGCTTAAAGAGTCATTTGATCTGTAAAACCTCTTGATATTGTAAAACGGTAAAACTTCCCAATACTGCTAGGTATAAAGAAGTTTTTAATATTTGACATTTTATTATGCTTTTATATGTGCTGGAAGCCGCAAATTGTTGTTGTTGCCCGGATTATTTTAAATAAACCCAGTGTAGGATTCTTGGGGAAAGAGAGGTACCCACTGGGGGGGGGGGCAGGTACAGTGTAGATGGATTCAGACAGATCCGCCCACTCACATGTCTGCTTCCTTCATCATTGATGGACATCATTTGCCTATTTTGAATTTTAAAAATGTGATGTAAATTTCTAAAGGAAGACTATTGTATTATTCTTATTGTTTACAATAATTGTTCATAATAGTAGTAATAGGTAAAGGTAAAGGACCCCTGGATGGTTAAGTCCAGTCACAGGCGACTATGGGGTTGTGGCACTCATCTTGCTTCAGGCCGAGGGAGCCGGGGTTTGTCCAGACAGCTTTCTGGGCCATGTGGCCAGTAGGACTAAACCGCTTCTGGCACAACAGGATACCGTGACAGAAGCCAGAGTGCACAGAAATGCCTTTTAGCTTCCCGCCGCAGTGGTACCTATTTATCTACTTGCACTGGTGTGCTTTCAAACTGCTAGGTTGGCAGGAGCTGAGACAAAGAAACAGGAACTCAGTAATAAGCTTAAAATATTATTTTGTGTTATTGTGTTGGTTAAAGGAAAAGATAATAATCATCCTATGGGAAAACAACTTATTTCAAGTTACTGAAAACTAACTGTAGCATTCATATGTATTTAACAATTTTTATGTATGCCACTTGGAAAACTGCACATACGTATGCCAAAAAGAAGTACAGTGGTACCTCAGGTTACATACGCTTCAGGTTACATATGCTTCAGGTTACAGACTCCACTAACCCAGAAATAGTGCTTCAGGTTAAGAACTTTGCTTCAGGATGAGAACAGAAATCGTGCTCTGGCGGTGTGGCGGCAGCAGGAGGCCCCATTAGCTAAAGTGGTGCTTCAGGTTAAGAACAGTTTCAGGTTAAGAACGGACCTTCAGAAAGAATTAAGTACTTAACCTGAGGTACCACTGTACCATAAATCAATAAATGAATTAATTAATAAGTAAATACCCCATCTAAGCACAGAATATGAAAAGGACTTTCAACCTTTTCATATACAGTATATCAGAGATGATGGGAGGGGCTCTGGACTCTCCTTCCTCGGAGGTTTTTAAGCAGCAGTTGGATGGCCATCTGTTAGGGATGCTTGAACTGGGATTCCTGCATTGCAGGGGGTGGACTAGATAAGCACTGGGGATCCCTTCCAGCTCTACAATTCTATGATTTTATGATTCAGAAGAATTGAATCTAATCTCCAATGCAGACTAATAGGCTGGATGAATCCCAAGCCGGAATTAAGATTGCCGGAAGAAATATCAACAACCTCAGATACGCTGATGACACAACCTTGATGGCAGAAAGTGAGGAGGAATTAAAAAACCTTTTAATGAGGGTTAAAGAGGAGAGCGCAAAATATGGTCTGAAGCTCAACATAAAAAAAAACAAAGATCATGGCCACTGGTCCCATCACCTCCTGGCAAATAGAAGGGGAAGAAATGGAGGCAGTGAGAGATTTTACTTTCTTGGGCTCCATGATCACTGCAGATGGTGACAGCAGCCATGAAATTAAAAGACCCCTGTTTCTAGGGAGAAAAGCAATGACAAACCTAGACAGCATCTTAAAAAGCAGAGACATCACCTTGCCATCAAAGGTCCATATAGTTAAAGCTATGGTTTTCCCAGTAGTGATGTATGGAAGTGAGAGCTGGAACATAAAGAAGGCTGATCACCGAAGAATTGATGCTTTTGAATTATGGTGCTGGAGGAGACTCTTGAGAGTCCCATGGACTGCAAGAAGATCAAACCGATCCATTCTGAAGGAAATCAGCCCTGAGTGCTCACTGGAAGGACAGATCCTAAAGCTGAGGCTCCAATATTTTGGCCACCTCATGAGAAGAGAAGACTCCCTGGAGAAGACCCTGATGTTGGGAAAGATTGAGGGCACAAGAAGGGGACGACAGAGGACAAGATGGTTGGATAGTGTTCTTGAAGCTACCAGAATGAGTTTGACCAAACTACGGGAGGCAGTGGAAGACAGGAGTGCCTGGTGTGCTCTGGTCCATGGGGTCATGAAGAGTCGGACACGACTAAATGACTAAACAACAACAACAACAAATACATGTTTACACAGAAATAAGTACAGCCCATCAGACTTATTCCAGTGAAAACATATTTAAGATTGCAGCCTGAGACTATTCATGCTTTTTTTTTTTGTACCCCTGCCTGTACGGGCCAGTCATGTCCGACTCTAGGGTTGTGCGCCCATCTCACTTAAGAGGCCAGCGGCCAGCGCTGTCCGGTGACACTTCCGGGTCACGTGGCCAGCGTGACGAAGCTGCTCTGGTGAGCCTGCACCAGCGCACCACACGGAAACGCCGTTTACCTTCCCGCTATAAAGTGGTACTTATTTATCTACTTGCACTTAGGGGTGCTTTCGAACTGCTAGGTGGGCAGGAGCTGGGACCGAAGGACGGGAGCTCACCCCGCCGCGGGGATTCGAATCGCCGACCATGCGATCGGCAAGCCCTAGGCGCTGAGGTTTTACCCACAGCGCCACCCGCGTCCCCATTCATGCTTACTAATGATTAAAGAAGCATAGGACTGTACTGTAACTGAAGGCCCTTGTAAGTTCCTTTTTTTCCACCTTCATTCCCAATTTGCAATACAGTACTGCAATACAATAGCGATTTCAATTATTGCGGATGAATAAGATGAAGCCTTTAATGAACATTTTAAAGAATGCAATAAAGTCGCCAGTTTGTTTGCCATTCGTTCTTCCAGGAATTTATCACACTCACGAAAATACTAACTGCACCAAAACATGAGAATGTAGAAATATACTGTACAGTATTGAAAGCAGTGCAGTCTTTAAACTACAGCTGCTCTTCCACACATTGACACCATCTCCAAGAACAGTTGTGTTTATCAATCTTTCTGAAGATATACTGTATGTCTCTAAGCTACTCAGTTCTTTCCATTGTCTGTGAATCAACCTTATATTGATTGCTCTGGCCATTTTTCAGTTGTTTCTTGTGCTTTTCACTGTGTGGGTACATCAGACCTCTTTGGTACAACTGGAGCATAATAACTGTTATCAGATTGACCCATAAGAATAACGTATATGCTAGAAGAAAAGAGATTTCCTTTACTGGAACAGCATTGGTGTTTTTGCATATTTCTGCACCAACAGAAGCCTGTTCGATGAATTGACAAGCCTTTCTTCTTTTGTCTCTTTTTCTTTTGTTACCGGTGTGAAGATTATTTCACATTACCTCTCATGGCGGCTTAGCCTTCCACCTGACATGCTCGCTTCTTATGTGCATACATCAAGGACCATTCGCTCACCTGTAACCTGAAATGTTACATACCCAGAGCGATGTACCATGTGCATTGTTTGAACTGTAGATTTGCTTTCTGTCTGTAAAATCAGAGAGGCAGCTCCCTTGTTTACTGCAGCAAGGCTTTGTGAGTGGTGATTTATATATCTGAATGCATGCCCACTGATTTTTCTGAGTGATGATTGCACTGACATAAACAACAAATAAATTTAGTCATCATATTGATTTTCATGTTCAGTCTTTTCCACTTCTGTGGAGTAAAAGAGATGTTAGGGGGTTCAAGGTCTGCTGATATAATCTTGTGTTGTCGGATAATATAAACACTCATTGAATTTGGCAGCATCGTATTATACTGTTTACCATACCACTTTCCATTGAACCAGCACATTAAAAAGGATGCTGTTACATTGCCAGAGGAGATACCCTTGAGCAAACCCATTCCATTTCCCAAAGGACATGGTGAATCCTACAAAAGTACTCTTCCCAGCAAATAATATCCTGATTTCCTTATTTGCCTTATTTATCCAATATTTACTCCTGCACTGGATGCATGCCATGGGAAAGTTGGGAAAGTATCAGTGCTCATTTTCCCACAGTGATGTTTGCTGATCTTACTATTGCCATCATTACAGGTACACCATCTAAGTGGGTAGCCTTGGACTTGGACTTACAAAGTCTATTGATTTTCCGTTCGGTTACAAAATAGCCATTCACTAAATGTTAAAGAGCTGCAACATCTGTAGTTTAAGAATGGAACATTTGCTCAGTGTTAGGGAACTAACAATACAGGAAATTGTATGCAAAGTGCCTTTTCTAGGATTAAGTGGTTGGATTTGCTAATCAAAGGATACAACTGCCAGGCAGGCCTGATTCCTTGCTATTTCCAGTTTAAAAACTAAGCAGTGATTGGAAATGTCATTGTTGGTTTAAGGGATGAAAAACTATATTCCATTTTCTAACATTTTCAGTCCTCTATACCTGTGAACAAAACTAGGATGCTTCATAATTCTGCCTACAAATGCTGCCTATCTGTGAAAGGGGTGTGTGTGTGCTCATATCTGCACCCAGAGCTCCCCTTCAGAACTAGAAAATGATGCATGGCTGGATTGAGATGGTTGCAGTTATGTCCCATGGAAAACAACAAGGCTTAAGTAAATCATGACTGATTTTACATGTGTTGATTTCAATAGGACTAACTTAATCTGAATCCAAATCACAGTAGGGGTACAAATGAAAAATATTTATCATACCCAGGGCTCAGCAAACTTTTTCAGCAGAGGGCAGGTCCACTGTCCCTCAGACCTTGTGGGGTGCTGGACTATGTTTTGAAAAAAAAAATATGGATGAATTCCTATGCCCCACAAATAACCCAGAGGTGCATTTTAAATAAAAGGACACATTCTACTCGTGTAAAAACACGCTGATTCCCGGACTGTCCGTGGGCCGGATTTAGAAGGCGATTGGGCCGGATCTGGTCCCGGGCCTTAGTTTGCCTACCCATGATCACACCCATCAAACAGATGACCTTTAGTCTTCTTTATTTCACTCCTGCATATATGAAATGCTTCAGATATATTGCACAAACTCTAAATTTGTAATATACCAACTGATACGTTCCAAATATATGTGTATAAAAATGACTCTTACATTTATACAAACATAATGAAGGCTTGTAGATTTATGCCCATTTAATAAAGGCTAGTATAAAAATAATAATAAAAACTTGCAGTCAACATATAAACGATTTACCTTATAATAAAAATATCCAATGCTTCTCAATTTCTTGGTCTCTACTGTTTCCAGCATTGCATAAATGGGTTACAGACAGAAAATTGCTTTTTGGAGTTGAACACACCCTTTCCCATCCCTTTTGTTTTTGCTCCCCACCCTAACTTCTCCGTATTAATTTGGGTCCTGAGTTAGGTAAAGCAATTAGGACTGGCCTAAACATTATAGGCAGCATGTGACCAACCCTAAACTCTGTTCATGTTGTGGATTTGGTGAATCTGTGCAAGGAATACAAAACTGATTTTAGGAGCTATTAGATGCTATTCATATGGCAATACCTCTTTATAGTTATGGACAGCGTCTTCATGTGAACAAGGGCTCTACAAAAGAAAGGTGCAAGAGCTCATTCGCCTTCCTTTGTATCATTCAGTACCGCAGGAAAATCAATTACTTCCATGTTAGAAAAAATGACAAAAAGAAAATGCCGTTGCAACCTATCTGTCTAGTGATGTTTCATTAGCATCCGCAGAAGTGCTTTCCTACTTGGCTTATGGTAGTTCCACTCTTCTGCTAGATATCTTGCCATCTCCCTTTTTTATTTCCCCCTGTCTGGCACTTGCATCTTGCTTCAATCTTAGTTTAACACCAGAGATTGTCTCCATAACCTCCTGCTGTGTAGCAGAAATAACCTAACAGCTTGCCTTTGACTGTGGGATATTTTTCTCCACTGTTTAGTAGGCTTGAAAGAATGTCACTCGAGAGGTTCAGACCCTCTGACAAGCCAAAACAGAAGCAGAAACATCCATGCATGGAAATCTCAGCTGCTGTGATTCTCCTCCTAGAGATCAAGGGAACAGTTGGCCAAATTCCCCAGGCGAATGCCTGGGCTGCTTCTTCTCTGCGCTCGGGGTGGGGAATAAGTGTCCCTCCCAATGTTGCAGGAAATGTTGCTGGTCAAGGGGTTGAAGCAACACCCCATGGGGAAAGATTACAATGTTTGGGGCTTTGGGTTTGAAAAATGGTGAGTAAATGACAATGTGATAGAGGGGCATAAAATTATGCATGGCATAAACAGTAAAAGAAAAATAAAGCACTCCTGGAACCAGGCATGATCCAACCAAGCTGAATGGGGGAAGGGTCCAGAAAGACAAGAGGAAGCACTCCTTTCCTCAGCACATAGATCGATATACGATATACGATATACGATATCTTTATTGTCATTGTCCCATGCAGGACAATGAAATTGAAAAACTAGATAAAACTACATTAAAACTACATAAAAACTACATAAAACATTCAAAAACCCCTAAAAACTCTGAAACACCATTTTAAAATACACTATACTATAGAGACCCCTTATGCTGCGTTTAGGACCAGAATTGCATCTGCGTAGAAACTGTTTCTCAGACGGCTAGTCCTGGCCTTTATAACCCTATACCTTCTTCCAGAAGGCAGAAGCTGAAAGAGATCATTTCCGGGGTGCGTACTATCCTGCGCTATCTCTGCCGCTTTCTTATGGCACCCGGCAGCATAGATTTGATCCAAGGTGGGAAGAGTGCACCCAATTATTCTCTCTGCAGTCTTTACAACCCTGGATAGCATTGTTTTTCCCCTGGCTGTGCAGCTCCCAAACCACACACACAGACCATAAGTTAATCAACTTTTAATCAACTATTAAATCCTCTCCCACAAGATGTAATGATAGTCCCAGTGGGACCTTGGTTCTCAAACTTAATCCATTCTGGGAGTCAATTCAACTCCCCAAACTGTTTGAAAACAAGGCGCGGCTTCCGATTGGCTGCAGGAGCTTCCTGCACTCAAGTGGAAGCCACGTCAGATGTTCGCAAACCAGAACACTTACTTCCAGGTTTGCGGCGTTCGGGAGCCAATTTGTTCGGCAAGCCATTTGGGAACCAAGGTATGACTGTACATTGGACCGGTTTAAAAGGGGAGTAGACAAATTAATGGAGGAGGAGAAGAAGGCTTTCAATGGCTACTAATCACAATGAGTATATTTCTCCAGTATCACACACAATATGCTTCTGAATCCCAGTTGCTGGGGGTCGTGAGAAGGGGGTGCCATTGCACTTATGTCATGTTTGTAGGTTTCATATAGGCATTTTGGCCCCTCTAAGAACAGAATGCTGGGCCAGATGGGCTTTGGCCTGTTTTAGCAGGGCTCTTCCATTCTTATGACTACAATTACCATCTTCCCTCACCAATTGCCATGTTGGCTGGGCTAATGGGAGTTGTAGTCTAGCAACCTCTGAGAGGCCACAAGTTTTATCTAGGCAAGAGACAGTAGTTTTTGAAGATTGTTGGTGGTGTGATACAGCCATCCTCATCCTCCATGGAGTACACAGACATTCCTTCTGTTCCTTTATCATCTCTGGCCGAACAAGTTTAGCAAGGTTTTGAAACATTAGAAAAGTATGCAGACCTGTTCAAGGAGAGATGTGCACAGGAGACAGAAAAGGAACAACTGTCCAGGACAGGAAAGCTGTGTCTTTGTCCAGGAGATTGTGGATGACAGGCAGGGGTAACATGCCTAGATGCTCAGTGAGAGAACAGAGACCACAATGATATTGTGGTTGCTTGCACATGTGAGAAGCCTGGTGAATACATGGAACTCCTGCATGTGCATGCCTTTTCTCTTCATTGACATTTCAGAAGTAAGCATACATTCCCACTGTAGGCCATAAGAAGTCCTTGCTGGCCTCCATGTATATCACAACATTTCTGAAGACAGGGACCATAGTTCCTGCTCTGCATGCAGAGCCTATCCTTTGCATATAGAAAGTTCTCAGTTCAAGCCCTGGCATCTCCATTTAAAACAAATATGAAGCAGTTAGTGGAATATATCTCTGCTTGAGGATCCAGAAATTCACTTGCCAGCCACAATATATCCTAATGTTTGAGGAAATAGCAAAAACCTAGTATCAGGTTCACATGTTCAGCCTGGTATAAAGACTACATTCATAGGTGCCACCTAAACTATGCCAGTTTCATTAGTTGCCAGTGTGTTTTGAGCTCAATTTTACTTTTTAAGGCCTTCTACTTCTCACTGGAACGCAGGTGGCGCTGTGGTCTAAACCACAGAGCCTAGGACTTGCTGATTAGAAGGTCGGCAGTTCGAATCCCCGTGACGGGGTGAGCTCCCGTTGCTCGGTCCCTGCTCCTGCCAACCTAGCAGTTTGAAAGCACCTCAAAGTGCAAGTAGATAAATAGGTACCACTCCAGCGGGAAGGTAAATGGCGTTTCCGTGTACTGCTCTGGTTTGCCAGAAGCGGCTTAGTCATGCTGGCCACATGACCCAGAAGCTGTACGCCGGCTCCCTCGGCCAATAAAGCGAGATGAGCGCCGCAACCCCAGAGTCGGCCACGACTGGACCTAATGGTCAGGGGTCCCTTTACCTTACTTCTTGCTCCTAAACTGCTTGAAGGACCACATCTACCCTGTGGACCTGCTCACAGCTTCAGATTATTAGCAGAGGCCCCTCTTCACATGCCTGTCTCAAAAAGCAGTCAACTTGGCAGCACAAGGAAGAGGACCTTTCTTGTGGTGGCCCCACACCTTTGGAATGCATTGCTGGTGGGGTTTCATTGAGGCTAATCTCTATAGACATGTAGGAAACTCCTAAAACCCCACCAGTTTTCACTGGCCTTTCCTTTTGGTAGCATTTTGCTTTATTGGTCCCTGCTGACTGGAGGTGGGCAAATGTTGTCCCCGTCTTCAAAAAGGTAACTACCAACCAGTGAGCTTGACAATGATAGCAGGAAAGGTCCTAGAACAGATAATTCAACAATTGGTCTGTAAGCATTTAGGAAAGGATACTGTGATTATAGTGGTACCTCGGGTTAAGAACTTAATTCGTTCTGGAGGTCCGTTCTTAACCTGAAACTGTTCTTAACCTGAGATACCACTTTAGCTAATGGGGCCTCCTACTGTCGCCCCGCTGCTGCCGCGCCATTTCTGTTCTCATCCTGAAGTAAAGTTCTTAACCCAAGGTACTATTTCTGGGTTAGCAGAGTCTGTAACCTGAAGCGTCTGTAACCTGAAGCATCTGTAACCCAAGGTACTACTGAACTAAGACCCAGCATGGGTTTCTCAAAAACAAGTCATGCTAGATGAATCTCATTTCTGTCTTAGATGGATTTGTAGCTGGTTGACTGACTGAACCCAAAGAGTACTCATTAATGGTTCCATGTCATCCTGGAAAAAAGTGACAAGTGGGGTGCTGCAGGGTTCTGTCCTGGGCCCAATGTTGTTCAACATCTCTCAAAAAGACTTGGATGAAAGAATTGAGAGGGTGCTCATCAAATTTTCAGATGACAACAAACTGGGAGGGGTAGCTATTGCTGGAGAAGACAGAATTGGGATTCAAAATGACCTAACAGAGAGGAAAACTGGGCCCAAGCTAACAAAATGAATTTCAGTGGGGACAAATGTCAGGTTCTGCACATAGGCTGGAAGAACCAGATGCGCAAATATAAGTTGGGGGACACCTGGCTTACTAGCAGTAAGTGTGAAAAGGATCTAGGGGGTCTTGGTGGACCACAAGTTTAACATGAGTCCACAGTGTGATGCAACGGCAAAAGAAGTAAATGCTCTTCTAGGCTGCCTCAACAGAAGTCTAGTGTCCAGATCAAGGGAAATCATAGTACTGCTCTATTCTGCCTTCGTTAGACCACACCTGGAGTACTGTGTTCAGTTCTGGGCACCACTATTTAAGGAAAATATTGACAAACTGAAATGTGTGCAAAATGATCAGGGCCTGGAGACCAAGCCTTATGAGAAACAGTTGAAAGAGTTGGTTATGTTTAGCCTAGAAAAGAGGAGGCGCAGGGGATATATGATAGCTGTCAGGGAACTGCCATCAGGGCCAGAGCGAGAGAGTGGGCTCCAGAGGGATTCCAGAGAGCGTCCCGGGATGGGGAGAGGCGGCCCATCTTCTGGGGAAGGGAATCAGCGTAGCACCAGTGGAGAAGGGGGGCAGATGGGGAAATCGGCGAGGCGGTCCCATGACTCCTCACCGGGGACCAGCGGGGAGAGTAAGGGTCCTCCGCTGCCCACACCCTCCTTGCGCAGAAGGCTTCCACACTGGGAGAGTAGGCGGAGACTAGGCGTCAAAGAGCTTCTTTGCTGGAAGAAGTTCAAGAAACGCCCACTGACGGATTCTGCCAGCGATTGAGACAGCCAGGGGTGAGTGGCTGTCCGGACAGAAAAGGTTCACTCAGGCAACCCAGCCGGACGTGGCGCCGGTTTACGCACGAGCAACCCCTAGAACCATTACAATAGACATCTTCAAATATCTCATGGGCTGTCCCATAGGAGAGGGATCAAGCCTGTTTTCTCCCACTCTGGAGGGTAGGACTCAAAGCAATGGCTTCAAGTTATAAGAAAGGAGATTCCGACTAAACATCAGGAAGATCTTTCTGGCTGTAAGGGTTGTTTGACAGTGGAACGGACTCCCTGGGGAGGTTGTGGACCCTCCTTCCTGGGAGGTTTTCAAGCAGAGGTTGTGTGGACATCTGTCCTGGATGCTGTAGCTGAGATTCCTGCATTGCAGGGGGTTGGACTAAATGGCCCTGGGTGTCCCTTCCAACTCCTCAATTCTACGATTCTATGATTCTATAGTACTGCTCATGATTTTGAGTCTGTATGTGAAATATATAGTTTTGCACTTTTTTGAACTAGGCCTAGCTTTTATTGATCATTTTGACTGTCTTGTAAGCTTGTAATATTTCTATCTTGTAAGCTGCCTCAAGACAGGTTTTGTTCTTAAAGGTAGCCTGAAAATTTGTTAAATAAGCAACTGCCCAGTATGGCTCTATTGTCTGATTTGACACACTCCTGCTTTCAGATATAGTCAACAACCTTTTTGCTTGGGGTTAGAACACAATAATGTCACGGCCATAACAATTAATATGAGTTCCATTATTTAAAAGCACTGCCATGCTTTTGTTGCATGTTCAACTCTGCCCGGCCATTCACAATAGCTTCTTCCTGATGGTTAACATAAACTGTTTGTACAGTGAAAATTGCCATGAGGTTTTTAAAAGTAATTAATCACCCTCTAAATAAAGGGCTTGATTTAGGCATTCTCGTAGCCAGAGATCTCTATTTACCTGCAGTTCAATGAAACCAAATGATACAGCAGAAACTTGACAATGTTATTGACTTTGGCACAAAAAGCAGCAACAGAACAGTCTTCTATTCCCTCCTCCTCTATCACCACTCTAGCTGTTCTGGACAAAAATACTCAAGGCAAATAATACTTACAACATGCCATCACTACCATTACAAAAGTTAAATGTGTCAGCTGATATTTTCCTGGGCCAGATCCAAAACCCTTTTCGAAGCATGTATGTGCAGTGGGGCATCTCACCCCTTTCCCCAGGACAACAGCTCTTCTGGCTACTTCAGAAGTTGTTTGTGAAACTGCCCAAAACTTCACTGATAATTTGTCAGGAAGCACAAGGCTTGCACAATCCCACTGTCTACACAAAGCTGGCAATGTAATATTGTGGTTCTTCCCACCCCCCCACACTCAATTTTTCAGATGATTTATACAACAAATGAAATAGTGTAGAGGCTCCTAGTGTGCTTTGAAAAACAAGTATTGCATTAATGTTTAACATCGCTGTTTGTTTGAAATATGTTAATTATAAAATTTTACAGCACATATAGACTTACTTGAAAATAGGTGAAAATAGGTTAGACTTAAATTCTGCTCAAGCTGTAATTTCTGAACCACCTTGAAAGGCAGTTCAACATACAACACTTAGTACTAATGTAACCTAGAAGTTAGGCAATCTAACAACTGAAGGCTGGCTATCCCCATCTAGACAGTGTTGCAGCTGGATCACCAGCGAAAGCTAGGAGATGTCATCGAGGCCACTGATGAGAATGATGAGTCCTGGAGTACCCCAAGCTGCACATATGGTCCTTCAGGTGGACTTTGACCCATATAGAACAGGTCACACTTCATCCACCCAGATAGTTTATGTCACAGAATAACTCTGAATGAACAAGAAAGGTTGTGTTCTCTACATTGACACAGCAGAGAGAGCGCTGCACATGCCAAAACCCTCCCTTCCAACTATTAAAAGAGCAGGACTCCTATCCTGGATTGAATCTGTTATTCCTGAGATTTCTGTTGTTTACCGTCTTGCTGGTCCTGAGTGCCCAGTCCTGGTATTCACTCTCATTCCCCAGCCCTGGTGTTGCTGCCTTTGAGAAAATCTTGATCCCAGCCATCTCATCTGCATATGCCTCCTGTACACCAATCTTTCCATAAGTTCCTGATATCCAGTATCTCCAGGCAGGCTGAGACCCTACCTGCCTGCGGACTGTCTGGCCAGGGTGGTGCATGCTCTAGTTATCTCCCACTTGGACTACTGCAATGCGCTCTATGTGGGGCTACCTTTGAAGGTGACCCGGAAACTGCAATTAATCCAGAATGCAGCAGCTAGACTGGTGACTGGGAGTGGCTGCTGGGACCACATAACACCGGTCCTGAGAGATCTGCATTGGCTCCCAGTATGTTTCTGAGCACAATTCAAAGTGTTGGTGCTGACCTTTAAAGCCCTAAACGGCCTCGGCCCAGTATACCTGAAGGAGCGTCTCCACCCCCATCATTCTGCCCGGACACTGAGATCCAGCACCGAGGGCCTTCTGGAGGTTCCCTCATTGTGAGAAGTGAGGTTACAGGGAACCGGACAGAGGGCCTTCTCAGTAGTGGCGCCCGCCCTGTGGAACGCCCTCCCTTCAGATGTGAAGGAAATAAGCAGCTATCTTTTCTTTAAAAGACATATGAAGGCAGCCCTGTTTAGGGAAGTTTTTAATATTTGATGCTGTATTGTTTTTAACACTTGATTGGAAGCCACCCAGAGTGCGTAATAAATTATTATTATTATTATTATTATTATTATTATTATTATTATTATTATTATTATCTCCCCTTCTGTTGCACTGGCCTTACAAATTATTGCTTTTCTGCTTTGCTATCAGATCCCTCAGCTGGTGTCCCACACAAAGCGATAGCAAAACTCTACCACTTCCTAAGGTTGATTCTTGCCAACCACTGACAATGCTCAAGCTATCTTTTTTTCTCTTCCTTTGACCAGTTTCGAACTGGATCTGTTTCCTTCAGTTCAAGGTAGGTAACGTGTAACACAGATTCTAGGAGTTTGGATCAAATACCATTATGCATTCATCTTCAGCTATTAATTTATACAAAAGCCTTGAAAGAAGACAAAGGCCATCTCTTCACTTTGCACAACAGGCCAGAATGATCCATAATAGTATTCTTGTTAAGTGAGGTGCTACACACAAAGTGGACGTGCTCCAAGCAGTACTGCTTCTCAGGCTCCATTAATGTCAATGGCATTCCTGTGCAAGTTTCATTAAAGCAGAGGTTGCTGCTTAGTCGGAAGACTTGGCAAATTGAACCCAAAACAAATAACCCTGTCATCCCCGACCTAAACGTAAACTTGTTTTTCAAAGAATGGTGGAACTGTATAAATAAACAAGCCGCTCTACCCAAATGCCATCGAGCACACACATAAAACAAGTTTCAACACGTATGGCTGAGTTACTGGAGTGGAGGTTGGAGCTCACAAGATTCAGACTTTGCCATGCCATTTGCCCAAAAGCACTGGGTGATATGGGGAAAGAATGAGCCATGTCTTTCAGTAAGCAGGCAAGACTGGCTTTCCCCAGACAAAAGCTACTTTGTCTTTCCATTATGTCATGAATCCCAATTAGAAGCAATGATACTTCATTTCTGGTTCAGATAAGCTTGTTTGCATAGTTGTATGTTCTTAATAGAGCCTTAAATGTAACTAGGAAAATATTAAACCAGACAGTTGTTACCATTCTGCTTCCACATACAGTACTGAGAGGCAGGTTAGCTGTCTGTGTGTTTGAAGTATCATTCTTCTATTACTCAGCTTTCTGATAAAAGTCTGTTAAAATGTGCTTTGAGAATTTTTTTGGGGGGGGGCATTGATGCAAAGTACCCTCTGCAAAAACAAAAGAAATAAAAATAAAGATGATGCATTAAGTGAATGAATTAACATTACTGCTTCGGAGTCCATTGAAGGAAGTGTTAGTAGAGGGGAAATCTGTTTAATGAAAACTGCATTAAACAAGCCAAACTACATATTACATTACTAGCATGCTTAAACTACCATGTTTAAAACTGGCCACACCACTTAGGCAACAAAAAGCAACTGTGGGAACATCAATCCATGAGAGTTTAATCTTTCTCCATGTGCCATTTTCTGGCTGAAAATGTTTCCTGCAAAACTACTAAAAATAGCATAGGTAAAGGTAAAGGGACCCTATTAGGTCCAGTCGCGGATGGCTGGGGTTGCGGTGCTCATCTTGCTTTATTGGCTGAGGGAGCCGGTGTACAGCTTCCGGGTCATATGGCCAGCATGACTAAGCCGCTTCTGGTGAACCAGAGCAGCGCATGGAAACGCCGTTTACCTTCCCGCTGGAACGGTACCTATTTATCTACTTGTACTTATCATGCTTTCAAACTGCTAGGTTGGCAGGAGCAGGGACCGAGCAACAGGAGCTCACCCTGTCGCGGGGATTCGAACTGCCGACCTTCTGATTAGCAAGCCCTAGGCCACAGTGCTACCTGCGTCCCCAAAAAAGCATATTCAGGGGCAAATAACAGCTTTCAGGGGGGTGTTTTCTAGGGAAACCACCCGGGGGGGGGAGTTAACACACCTCATCCTTCACCATAGGTACTGGGCCTTCTGTCCTATGCAGAGAACAATCCTCTATATGAAGGGCATTCTAGTCTTCTGTTTGAAGGCTATCCAGTCCAAGTCTTGTTTAAAATATAAGAACCATACAAGGGGGAAAGCGGGGTGTTGAAGCTTCACAACAGCAGCTAGGCAGCAGACTGAGCTGGATACACAGTCTGGCCCAGTGTGGTGAGATGGTCTGCATTCCTATTTGCATGCTAGAGATTACTTCTAAATTTCACCTATACATATATATTGGCATGAGCAAATATTGTGCCAATTATGCAAATATTATTGCCTTCCTTTTTATTGTTGTTAGCCGCCCTGAGCCCGGCTTCGGCTGGGGAGGGCGGGATATACATAAAATTTATTATTATTTATTATTGTTATTGATGCATTTCTTCTTTACTGGTGATGCATAAGTGGCTACATTAGTCATAGTTCCAATCCAGATTGGAGACCCTCCAAGCTAATTTTTGTGAAAGAAAAGGTATTAATATAGAACATAGTTTTGCCCTTAGGTGACTGCATAATTATGTTGGTAGAAAACTGAGCATGATTCTTCTTCTGTGGGGAGGGGAGAACAGAACAGCCACCCCACCTTGAAATAATGGTATATCCAGATGGATAGTTTGTTTTTTATCTGTGAAACACAACAGGGTTGAGTGTCACTTCAAAAATTCATTTAAACAGCTATATGTACAGGGAAATGTATCCATGAGCTGTGCTGCACCACAGGCCTTGAACTAGAACTGGAGCCTTCTTGGATATTCGGCCGCTTCATGACCAAAAGAATGAATTGAAAAACGGAGAGAAATGCATTGAAAACTTTTTTTTTGCAGCTCTTTGTAACCAGTGTTCTGTAGATGAGCAGATGGACAATATTATATTTCAGTATCGCAAGCAATAAAACAGCTTTTTTTTGCACGCACACGCACACAAATCACAGCACAATGACATCTCTCTAAATGATTAACTTGTGATCTCCAACTTTTGATTGCCTGTTAATCCTTAAACTAGCAGTTGGCAACTGCAACTCCACCTTCTTTAGAGTTGCTGTCTGAATTGCCAGCTACCATTGCCCACTCCCTCCCTCTCCCCCCTCTCTCGCACTTCTAACAGCTGCAGGGGGGGGGGCAGAGATGATTCTGACAAAATTCAGCTAACAATGGGGAATGCTGGTTGTGTGGTACGCAATGGTCTGCTGGCTCTAGGAAACCCACAAAGCCCTAATACCTTCTTAATAGTATGATAAACAAAAAAAAATTGTCATATGTGACAGTTATTTGACCATTTATATTTATCTGTTTCTTTTCCTCTGACAAAAGCCTCCCACATCTGAAACAGTCCTGCCCCTACCAATCAGAGAGGCCTTTAGTGAACATTTCCTGAAGCCTGAGACATGCATACCCTCCACTATTTCTCCGATGAAAAAGGGACGTCCTAAGAAAAGTGGAATAAAATCAGAAACCAGTATGGCTTCTTTAAATCTGGGACTGTCCTTGGAAAAAAGGGATGATTGGAGGGTCTGATGTTGACATCAGTGCACATGTTTCATGCCATCAGACTTCCAGCTTCCTGCTATTTTTGCCTTGGAAAGCCCTGATTGTAACTTTCCCGCCCTGGTGGCTGAGCTAGCGCTCGCTCTCTCTCTCTCTCTCTCTCTCTCTCTCTCTCTCTCTCACACACACACACACACACACACACACACATATTACTAGTTATTTAAGTTTAAGAACAGAATAACAATGACAGGCTGTCCTACTGCCAGTGTGCACTTTTTGTGTATCACTATTCTTCAAATTGGAGCGACGCGGGTGGCGCTGTGGGTTAAACCACAGAGCCTAGGACTTGCCGATCAGAAGGTCGGCGGTTCGAATTCCCTCGACGGGGTGAGCTCCCGTTGCTTGGTCCCTGCTCCTGCCAACCTAGCAGTTCGAAAGCACGTCAAAGTGCAAGTAGATAAATAGGTACCGCTCCGGCGGGAAGCTAAACTGCATTTCTGTGCGCTGCTCTGGTTCGCCAGAAGCGGCTTAGTCATGCTGGCCACATGACCCAGAAGCTGTACGCCGGCTCCCTCGGCCAATAAAGCAAGACGAGCGCCGCAACCCCAGAGTCGGTCACGACTGGACCTAATGGTCAGGAGTCCCTTTACCTTTACCTATTTTTCAAATTGTCATCTCAGCTGCCCCCAATGGACCTTTGTCCAGAAACTTGGATTGTTGTATATAAACACTGCTTCTGTCAGATGAGTGAAATGACCTGACAGATGGCTTGGATTGCTTCTCCTGTACCCAAACTAAATTGGAGCAGGGGGCACAAAATGTAATTTTTTAGATGGGCCCACAACAAAGTATGTGTGTCACTGATAGGCTGAAGCTGCAGCTGTCTGGGGATAGGACAAAGTCAGGTGTTCATAGGATACACATCCTTCCAAACCACATGCAGACATCTTTTGAGAGCGCCATTTCAAAAAACCCTACATGGCCATTACAGAGGTACCTCGGAATGCGAATGGGATCCATTCCGGAGCCCCGTTCGCATTCTGAAGCGAACGTAACAAGCGACGGCACGTCTGCGCATGCGCGGGTCGTGTTTTGCTGCTTCCGCACATGCACGTGACATCATTTTGAGCGTCTGCACAGGCGCGAGCGGCGAAACGCAAAGCACATTCAACCCGAGGTATGAACTGTGCAGGGGGGGGGGGGGCGTTTCAGGTATCTGTCAGTATCCTAAACTGTAATCAGTTACACTGAGATGCCAGGACCATAATTTGATTATATAGGGAATGAAGTAAGGGGTGAACCAGATGGAACAACTTGGACTCTTTTCTATACAGTGGTACCTCAGGTTACATATGCTTCAGGTTACATACGCCTCAGGTTACAGACTCTGCTAACCCAGAAATAGTGCTTCAGGTTAAGAACTTTGCTTCAGGATGAGAACAGAAATTGTGCTCCAGCAGTGCGGCAGCAGCAGGAGGCCCCATTAGCTAAAGTGGTGCTTCAGGTTAAGAACAGTTTCAGGTTAAGTACGGACCTCTGGAACGAATTAAGTACTTAACCTGAGGTACCACTGTATGTATGTGTGTGTGAGTGTTGTGAATTATATAAAGGATAATTAAGTTCAATGATATACACTAAGTAATTTGAGATAGATTTGTGACAGGCAAAAAATATCCTGTGAAGCTTTAACTATGTAGACAAAAAGAATCTGAGATCCAC
Source organism: Podarcis erhardii (assembly GCF_964252035.2). Classification (NCBI taxonomy): domain Eukaryota; kingdom Metazoa; phylum Chordata; class Lepidosauria; order Squamata; family Lacertidae; genus Podarcis; species Podarcis erhardii. The sequence continues at coordinate 10,902,997 of NC_138515.1, read as the reverse complement.
CCAAAAAGTGTACTGTGCCAGAAAATTGGTGCATCTACACTAGAAATAAAATAACAAATTGTTCTTAAAATATCACAAAACAGTTAAATGAACATTCATCAAACAATGTGCCAATATTTCAAATACCTTTGTAAATAAAACTTTCAGATGCATTTTGACTGGCAACTTCTTCGGTAATAGCAACAGAACTTTATGGCAGTATTCAGACCTGCACCAATGAAACAGCTAATAAACCCCAGCAATAAAAGTGCAGGGCTCATCAATATATTATATAGCCATGTAAAAATCATTTATATATGCTGGCAGCAAGATCACCTGCAACTTCTGAAGCCTTCTTGCTTTCTACAGATAGTGCCAGAAGATGCCTTTTCAATTTTGTATTTTTTACCTTTTTATTTCTGGCAGCTGAAGAGGATGGTTGCCGAAACGTATTTGGCTACTTTATTCATAAATTGGCTTTGGAGAGCAAAAGCTCATATGAACTATTTTGTGAGATTATTTGTTCAAGAGTCTTTTAACTGAAGGTGCTAACCTAGAATCTCCAGTCTTTGGGACACACAATCATAAAAACAAGTCCTTGTACTGTGACAGATCTACAACACCTTTGCATCAAGAGGAGTTAGGAGGGAGGCTTAGCAAGCCCCTCTTTGTATGTCCTCAGAGATACACTGATACAGTTAGCACTTGCTTGTAGCTGTGAAATTGCAGCTTTGTAGACTAGAGTTTTTATTATTATTATTATTATTATTATTATTATTATTATTTCTTATTTATACCCCACCCATCTGGCTGGGCTTCCCCAGCCACTCTGGGTGGCTTCCAACCAAATATTAAAATACAGTAATACATCAAACATTAAAACCATCCCTAAACAGGGCTGCCTTCAGATGTCTTCTAAAAGTCTGGTAGTTGTTTTCATTTTGGACTGTTTTCTGGGTGCTCACACTATTGTACTTATCCAACAGATATTAGGTATATAAAGCTCGAATCCTTTGAAAATAATAATAATAACAACAACAACAATAATAATAATAATAATAATAATAATAATAATAAATTATTTTATTTATATCCCGCCTTCCCCAGCGGAAGCCGGGCTCAGGGCGGCTAACAACAATAAAACAGTACAACACAACACAACACTCTAAAATCATTCATTATAAAGTTAATTCAAATCAAACCAATGGCAACCATTGGGCCAGAGCTCCGCGAAGATTGCCGAAGGAGGGAGTCAGGCTGTGCCCTGGCCAAAGCCTTGGTGGAACAGCTCTGTCTTGCAGGCCTTGTGGAAAGATGTCAAGTCCCGCAGGGCCCTAGTCTCTTGTGACAGAGTGTTCCACGAGATCGGAGCCACAGCCGAAAAAGCCCTGGCTCTAGTTGATTAAATTCCATTTAATGATATTCTAAATTTCAACATACAGTGGTACCTCAGGTTACAGACGCTTCAGGTTACAGACTCCACTAACCCAGAATAGTACCTCGGGTTAAGAATTTTGCTTCAGGATGAGAACAGAAATCGTGCAGTGGGAGGCCCCATTAGCTAAAGTGGTACCTCAGGTTAATAACAGTTTCAGGTTAAGAACGAACCTCCAGAACGAATTAAGTTCTTTACCCGAGATACCACTGTATAGTCAAAACCTTGGCTGGTTCAGCACTACTGAGTTTTTCTTGATTTAAATAATGATCACTATTCATTTATTCTACAGTGTTATTCTGATTTATAAAAAACAACAACACAGTGTTGTATGTTTTGCATTTGACTGCTCGTGTCTCATGGGATATCTGATGCTTGCCAGAAGTTCAGTCTATGTTCTCTCTGAGTGGCCAGCAGAGTTTTGTTAAATAAGATATGCTTTTCAATCATATTATGACTATTTTCCTTTGAATAAAGGAGAATAAAATATTTTCTGAACTATCTGAATTTCAAAATTTTACCCACAGCAAAAATTTGTTTTAATATCTCTCTCATACAATTCTAAAATTAAAAGAGGCTGTTACAACAAGGTTCACATGTCTGTGAAGATGGGAACAGATATCTTGCAATATATATTTAAAGACATATTTTTGCAATTCTATCAATGACATCATTACCTTGTGCTTGCCATTTGCATTCCAGAAATCTTCTTAAATATCACTTATTTGGCAGCTGAACTTTAAGAACAAACATCATACATTTTATAAAAGGATGAACTGCTGAGTAGGGATGGAAAAGAATTTGATTCAGTTCACATTTAAAGGCAAACTTAGCTAATTTCCACTTTCTGAATCAGGATGCGAAGCAAAACATAGCCATCCTCTGATACTCATACTTCTCCCAAACTGGCTATGCAGTTATCCAGGCAAATTGTGTGTACAAAAAGTACCGTATTTTTCGCTCTATAGGACGCACTTTTTCCCCTCCAAAAATTAAGGGGAAATGTGTGTGCGTCCTATAGAGCAAATGCAGGCTCCTTGGCTTTAGCGATAGCAACGCGAAGCCTCCGAAGCGCAGAGGGAGCACTCCCTCCGCGCTCCGGAGGCTTCGTGTTGCTTTCGCTGAAGCCTGGAGAGCGAGAGGGGTCAGTGCGCACCCCTCTCAGGGATAGCCGCCTGAAGCCTTCGGAGCGCTGTGTGAGTTCCCGCTGCATTCCGGAGGCTTCAGGTTCCTTTCACTGAAGCCAGGAGAGCAAGACTCTCATGGCTTCAGCAGAGAGGGAGAGCTGCGCAGTGCCCCTTCAGCCAAGCGGGAGGAGAAATGGAAGGGGCTCCATTTCTCCTGCCGCTTCGCTGAAGGGGCGCTGAGCAGAGAGGGGGAGAATTTTTTTTCTTGTTCTCCACCTCTAAAACAAGGTGCGTCCTATGGTCCGGTGCATCCTATAGAGCGAAAAATACGGTATATACTGGTGTGAAGTGTGCATATACAAGCATACATTACTGAAAACAGCCTATTGTGTTTGGGGAAGATGTTTGCAAATATATATATATTAGCCAGTAGTATTATTGTTGCAACATTATTGCCTCAATAGTAAAACTTTGGGCTGTTGTATTTTTAGTTTAGTTTAATTTATATGCTGCTTTTCTACAGTGATCTGTGCCCAAAGCAGCTCACAATAATAAACATCAAATATAAAATTGTAGCATTAAAAACAGTGTGTTACAAAAGATCTCAAATTAAATGTAGAAAAATGTTATAACTTTTCTGAATCATGCAAATAGAATTCAAAGAGCTTCTTAGTTTACAGGGGGTTGGACTCGATGGCCCTTGTGGTCTCTTCCAACTCTATGATTCTATGATTCTACATTTGTTTCCCTTCATGCAGTCCATCACGCTATGCTAAATATTGCTTCCAAATTTCTGTAAGTTTTTTGGGGGGGGGGGCATCTTATCCAATGGTACAGAGCAGGTAATGTTTAGAAGTGGGACCTCAATAGTCCCACTAGGGATACAGAACTTAATAATAATAATAATAATAATAATAATAATAATAATAATAATTTATTTATACCCCACCCATCTGGCTGGGTTTCCCCAGCCACTCTGGGCGGCTTCCAACAAAATATTAAAATACAATAGTGCATCAAACACTAAAAGCTTCCCTAAACAGGGCTGCCTTCAGATGTCTTCTAAAAGTTTGGTTGTTATTTTTCTCTTTGACATCTGGTGGGAGGGCGTTCCACAGGGTGGGTGCCACCACCAAGAAGGCCCTCTGCCTGGTTCCCTGTAACTTGGCTTCTCGCAGTGAGGGAACCACCAGAAGGCCCTCGGCGCTGGACCTCAGTGTCCCGGCTGAACGATGGGGGTGGAGACGCTCCTTCGGGTCTACTGGACCGTGGCCATTTAGGGCTATCAAGGTCAGCACCAACACTTTGAATTGTGCCCGGAAACATACTGGGAGCCAATGTAGGTATTTTGAGACCGGTGTTATGTGGTCCCGGCATCCGCACCCAGTCACCAGTCTAGTTGCCGCATTCTGAATTAGTTGTAGTTTCCGGGTCACCTTCAAAGGTAGCCCCAGATAGAGTGCATTGCAATAGTCTAGCAGGAGATAACCAGAGCATGCACCACTCTGGTGAGACAGTCTGCGGGCACAGCAGCACCTTCAGGTCATGTGGGTATCCCTTGCTGATTCCAGTATCTGTCCAGTCAAGACCAGAAGCAGGGATAGTCCTCAGACAACGACTAAACCTGCCTCCTCAGTAATGACATGGTCTGGTCTTAGTGTAACTCCTCCTCCTTCCCGTGATCACTGAGATTGGTTGTCCCAGTGCATCCCCCTTGTGGAACCTGCACCAGCCATTTTGTTGGCTGGGACCCACTCTAGGCAGCCCTGACTCCTTCCCTTTAAAAAGAAAATAAAACCTATTAAACAAAAATAAACAAACAAAAACCAATAAAATAAAGCAATAACGCAATAAAAACCAAAAACAGTAAAAGTTACAAACATACCAAAATTGAACAAATTCCCAAACACAACTAAACATCCATCCCAATCCCCACACCAGAAAGAATTAAAAAGAGTGAAAAAGAAATTTAAAAAACATTTTAAAAAGAACTCTGCGCTGTTGTGAGTTCTCCTGGGCAGCAACAGCAGCAGCTACACAAGACTCATTAAGCAGAGCTTAATTTGGGGCACAACATCCCTTATGAACTAGAATCAAATGAATAAATTATTACTGTTTCAACCAATTAGATAATCGTTTCTGCTCATTTACTTATGAACATATTTTAAGATGGTGTCAGAATCCTTGCTATATTATACAGTGTATTGTACCATTATCATTTCACAATACAGTGGTACCTCGGTTTACAGACGCTTCAGGTTACAGACTCCGCTAACCCAGAAATAGTACCTCGGGTTAAGAACTTTGCTTCAGGATGAGAACAGAAATCGCACAGCGGTGGCGTGGCAGCAGCAGGAGGCCCCATTAGGTAAAGTGGTGCTTCAGGTTAAGAATAGTTTCAAGTTAAGAATGGACTTCCGGAACGAATTAAGTTATTAACCCAAGGTACCACTGTAGAGGCATGGAAAGGCCATATGGTTCAACCTTGTAAGCAACCAGATATTCACAACAGAAAATATAATCTGGAGACCACAGCTGAGGATCTGCCAAGCTTTCAACATCTGTGGACAAGTCAAGCCAGGGAGCCAAGCCACATGCACCTGTGACGGGTGATAATAATAATAATAATAATATTTCTATGCCACTCATCTCCTCTGGGCCTCGGATCTCCTCCTACCTTCAGAGTTCCTTCTCATGGTCACTGATGAGCACACTTGATCCTACTACTGGACTTCTGATCATGAAGAGCTGCCCAACCCAGCTTCAGGTCCCCCACAAAGTGCCCCCCTTTTAGAACCCATCACTCTCAACCGACTCTAAACAGACTCCCCCCCCCAACATTCACTCTCCCTTTCTAAGCCTCCTCCAACCTTCCATCTCCACCAGAATTCCACTCTCTCTCTTCCCCCCTCCCTCCCTGCTTGACATTCACTTGGGAATTCTAATAGAATCACCTTAATTACCCTATTGTGAAAACAGAGGAAGAGGTTACAGATGGGAAATGTCCAGGGATCCCAAAATCTAAACTCACAGACCCTGGCTTTTGTCTCGCAGGAGGACTCAGGATCCACCTTGGACCTCAACCTTTCCCCGTTCCCTCCCTGTGTCAAATTAAACATTGTAAGCCCCTCGGGGCAGGAACCTCTTTCTCAAGGGTCACACGCAGCGACAAATAACACAAAATAAATCTCGCTACCTCCTGCCCCATGCAAGATGAAGTCTGCAAGACGCCTTTCCCTTAAAACCAAAGGATCCTTTGGGGGCCCCTGCAGCATGAAAAGGGGATAGGTCCTCAGAGCTGCATTTCTGAGAGGCAGGGACCTGGCAAGCTATCTACAGCTGTTGACAAGTCAAGCCAGGGAGCCAAGCCACATGCACCACTGATGGGTGATGCTAATAATGATAATGAGGATAAGGATAAGGATAAGGATAAGGATAAGGATAAGGATAAGGATAATTCTATGCCACTCCTCTCCTCTGGGCCTTGTGCTCCTCCTACCTTCACAGTTCCTATTCATGATCAGTGATGGGCAAGGATCTTGCCAAGTCTCTCACCATCATCTGACAGGCATCCCTCTTGCAGGACCATATAAGGCTTGCTTGCAAAGCAGCACTTTGTGACATCAGCTGGCACACAGGGGCCAGGCAGCTGGGTTGTCAGGCAACTGAATTAATAGAAATAAAACCGGGGGGGGGGGGGTCAAAGTGTGCTGGGATTTGGCCACTGTGAGTCAGGCCAGAGTGTGCTCCTGCAGTGTGCGGTTGTGCCTCCCCTTGTTCTGCATCTTGCTTTCCTGCCCTTTCCTTATCTTCTGGATAGAATCATAGCATGGCCAAGTTGGAAAGAATCCCAAGGATCATCTAGTCCAACCCCCGGCAATGCCAGGATCCTGCCCACAGCCAGCCCCAATTTTGCATGGGGTGGAGAAAGGGGAGAGAGAAAGGTTTTGCTCTCTCTCTCTCTCAGAAGATGGATATGAGAGCCACACCATGCAGCCCTGTCAATATCTCAAGGACCGTCACCGGGAGGAGGGAAGAAGCTTGTTTTCTCCTGCTCCAGAGGCCCTCAGGACCTGAAGCCATGGCTTCAAGTTACAGGAAAGGAGATTCCAACTCAACTTCAGGAAGAACTTTCTGACAGGAAGAGCTGCTTGGCAGTGGGGAGGAATCCCTCAGAAGGCGGTAGATTCTTGTTTCTGGGAGGTTTTTGAGCAAAGGTTAGATGGGCATCTGCCATGGATGCTTTAGCTGGGATTCCTGCATTCCAGGAATGTCCCCACTGTGGAAGGACGTGAATTAAGTTCTTAACCCGAGGTACCACTGTGTACCTTCTATGGCTAAATCAGTTATTCCTTTGAAGAAAAATTAAATATCATCCCATAGTTAATTTTATCAGGTATTTTCTTCCCCAAACCAAATTCCAATAAAATTTGGGGCAACAAAATGTCCCAAACAAAGCCATATCGAAGAAGAGCATTTTAATTTGTTTCTCTGTATCCAGTTTTCCTTGAAAAATCACAATGGGACATTATTTTACCCCAATATGTTAATTCCTAAACAGGAACTAAGAAACAGATATAGACAATATCAGAGAGTATATTATTAGATCCCAAACCAGATTCAGATGTATGTCAGGATGGTAGTGTCCCAAAATAAAGCCACCTGGTATTTCTTTGTTTTGGCAATTTATATCCCGCTTAATTACAATTGTCTCTTTAAGTGGTAACAGAAGAACGATACTGATCTTTAGACTGGTTTTTGATTGAAAAACTGCATGGGATATTTGTCCCCCCTACAACAATACATTAACACTGGCAACCCATTTGTAAGATTCAGTTAGTTTTCCTGGGTTGTTGTTTTCAGGAAGACAACTAAATGGCTGAAATTTGATAACAATATTTACTACCATGCCAGTCATGCTAAAAGGACTACTGTATTTTTTGCTCTATAAGACTCACTTTTTCCCTCCTAAAAAGTAAGGGGAAATGTGTGTGCGTCTTATAGAGCGAATGCAGGCTACACAGCTATCCCAGAAGCCAGAACAGCAAGAGGGATTGCTGCTTCTGAGATTCAGAATATATTTTTTCTTGTTTTCCTCCTCCAAAAACTAGGTGCGTCTTGTGGTCTGGTGCGTCTTATAGAGCGAAAAATACGGCACGTTGTAGGTGTTCTACAATGTAAAGTGCACCAGGAAGGTTTGTAGCCCCATTTTTTGTTAAAAAGGAAGGTCACAATACAGTTGGCCATGACATTTTCAGGCATCCAGAACTGTGAACAGTAAATGTAGAGATGCAGGGAGATCAGCTTCACCCTCCAGCCTATAAAGTGTTATTAGAAGACTATACAAAGGCAGCCCCAACACCTATATGTGGCCAGTGGCAGAGCTTCAAGCTCCGGCACTGGGGTGCGGAGAGGAGGCGGGGGTAGGGCTGGTGTGCGTCCTGGGGGCGGGGGGGGGCACCCCACCGGGATCACGCCGGTGGGGGCGGTTCGCTCCCCCTGCACTCCTCTTCCTCCGCCAGTGTATGTGGCAGTTCTCTACATGGTCAAGAATCCTGCAAAGTCAGGACTTCCGGTCATGTGCAGAGTCCTCTGTACAAATAGTTGTGCACACACAGTTTCCCTACAGACATCTATTGAATGTGTATAGGTTGGGGGCAGGGCAGAGGCTGCTGCCATGGTGTTGTACACACACACACACACACACACACACACACACACATTATTCTTAGGTATGAACACCTGCAAAAGAATCAGTTTCCACTGAAACCAGTGGATCAAGTTAGTTCTTAATCAGAGTAACTTAAATCTTACTGCTTTCAGTGTAGTTACGAACAATCCCAGGTCTCATGTATTTCCACACTATATACATTAGCATGGCTGTAAATAAACATGCATGCAGTTATACATAAGCATATTTCATTGCTTTATTCCATCTGTCTAGGTCACTGACTCAGAACTTATGGACCCTGGCTGAGAAGCATTGGTGCTGATTTAAAACTTAATCTCTGCTAATACACAGAAACCTTTAAGTATTTTGAATAGTGCTCCCTACATTGGATAAATATGCATTGTATGTGCCCCCTTATGTTTTACTCATTGCTGGAGATTTGCCAACTATTTCCCCTCCTGGCAGAGCTTCTCAGCTTTTAACAGCAGTCAAAGACTTAGCAAATGAAGTATTTCATGGCATGAAGAAGAGATGGGAATAGTTCCGTCTGACAGGCAGCTATCAAGCACACAAGAGGCCTGCCAAAGAAAAACTGGTAACCTTGTCCTGCAATGATATCAAAGCATCATTTGCCTAGAGAGACTCCATGGGGTGAGGAAAAAAGATGCACTACAGAATTTTTTAAAAAACTCCATTCTAATGTAAAATAGATGTGGTTTTAGGGCAAAACAAAACCCTGCAATGTTGCAAATCCTCCACTAAGGTTGGCTTTCATTTGCTACATCATCATTTCACCATTAGGTTTACAAAGGGCTGAGATCTTTCCCCCAAAGTACAGCCAGATCAATTCTATATTTGAGCCCCACTAGATGGAGGAATTATGGTGCTGGAGGAGACTCTTGAGAATCCCATGGACTGCAAGAAGATCAAACCTATCGATTCTTAAGGAAATCAGCCCTGAGTGCTCACTGGAAGGACAGATCCTGAAGCTGAAGCTCCAATATTTTGGCCACCTCATGAGAAGAGAAGACTCCCTGGAAAAGACCCTGATGTTGGGAAGGATGTAGGGCACAAGGAGAAGGGGACGACAGAGGACGAGATGGTTGGACAGTGTTCTCGAAGCTACCAGCATGAATTTGACCAAACTGCGGGAGGCAGTGGAAGACAGGAGTGCCTGGCGTGCTCTGGTCCAGGGGGTCACAAAGAGTCGGACATGACTAAACAACAACAATTCTACTATTCATCAGCTATTTATTGAGAATAAGCACATTTCTAATGAGACAGTACAATCACTACTGAACATATTTTATGACATATCTCCTGTGTATTTCTCACCTAAAATTAGAGTCTCTAATTTTCTCTTTTGGAAATTGATTTAGGTTTCATATATTTTTTGAACTTTGCTAGGTTTGTTTAGAATTGGTAGGTTGCTTTAGTAGGGCAGTATATGCAATCCCATTTAACCACCCAAAATATTAGATAATTCAATTTCTGTGTCTGCAGCTGGTTTCACAGTCACTATTATACTTAAAGGTAAAGGTAAAGGGACCCCTGGCCATTAGGTCCAGTCGTGACCGACTCTGGGGTTGCGGCGCTCATCTTGCTTTATTGGCCGAGGGAGCCGGTGTACAGCTTCTGGGTCATATGGCCAGCATGACTAAGCCACTTCTGGCGAACCAGAGCAGCGCATGGAAACGCCGTTTACCTTCCCGCCGGAGCAGTGCCTATTTATCTACTTGCACTTTGACGTGCTTTCGAACTGCTAGGTTGGCAGGAGCTGGGACCGAGCAACTGGAGCTCACCCCGTCGCGGGGATTCAAACCCCCGACCTTCTGATCGGCAAGCCCTAGCCTCAGTGGTTTAACCCACAACACCACCCGTGTCTCTACTGTTATACTTACTCCAAGCCAACTTTTGATATTATATCAGCATTCACTGTGACTGTGTTTCAAATGCTTATTTTCTAGCACACCAAGTCCTACTAGCATCATATTCTCTTCATAAAAAAATTTAAGCCATATAGAACATAAATCTCATTAGTACTCAACAGTAATTTAGTTTCTGTATATGCCAAGGCTGCAGACCAATGCGCAATGAACTCAGGAACTTCTTTGCACATATATAGGCACTGGGGGTAAACTGGTGTTTGGTGGGTGGTGTAAACCCATGAAATTTACCAAATATGGAGGGAATGCATGCCAAGAGGCCCTCAGCTGATCACAGGTCCCACAGATAATAATAATAATTTTATTATTTGTACCCTGCTCATCTGACTGGGTTGCCCAGCCACTATGGGTGGCTTCCAACACATATAAAAATATAATAAAACATGAAACATTAAAAACTTCTCGATACAGTGCTTCCTTCAGATGTCTTCTAAAAGTTGTCTAGTTATTTATCTCCTTGACATCTGATGGGAGGGTGTGTAAATAAACTGCCAGAAGACCCTCAGAGCTCGACCTCAATGGGAGTGGAGAGACTCTTTCAGGTATACAGGGCTGAGACAGATTAGGACTTTAAAGGTCAACACCAACACTTTGAATTTTGCTCAGAAACATACTGGGAGCCAGTGCAAATCCTTTAGGACCAGATATATGGTCCAGCAGCCACTCCAAGTCACCAGTCTAGCTGCTGCATTCTGGATTAGTTGTAGTTTGCACGCAATGTATTTCAGCAGTCTGAAAAGTTTGTACTGAGAATTTACAGTTACTTTAATTTTTTTTCCATTTGTGCTCTGTTTACAGCATGCTGCTGAATGGTGTTTATATATGTATCTGTTTGTTTGTGTTTATGTATGCACCAGAATACTGCACAAACAAATTTATAATTTCCTGGCTTTGTGATTTTGCACACTTCCTAGGTGGGGCTGGGAATAAAAAACAAGGTGCCCATTCAGCTGTCTGTGCTCATGCCCTGGGAAAATGCCTACTGGTATGACCAAGAAACACAGAAATCACTCCTCACATACAAATTCAATTTTTTTGTGGGTTTGGACTGCTCCAGTGATATTGGAAACCATCTACAGAAATCCCCATTGAAATCTGGTTAAATAATATTTAGAATGTGGCTCTATCAGAATACCTTACTCACCACAGCAGAAAGGAGAGGCACTTTTCGTGAGACATGGCTTCCTTTCCTTTCCTTTATAAATGAGACAAGGGATCCTTTTATTCCACCCCCAACACTAGAATCTTTGTGGAGAGGAGACTTAAATTGATATTACATAAATAAACGTGTTGCTTGCATATTGTGTCTTGCATATGAAACTTAATAAGACTGTACCACCGGACAAGTTACTATACTTATATGTTGTTCTTGTATTGACATGAAAAACAATAAAAATTATTGGGAAAGGGAATATGAATTAACAGCTAAATAAGGCTCAGATGTAGAAAAGCACTAAAATAAGCAAATGAGGGATTAGTTGTTCTAACTGCATTGAAGTATCTGAAGCTCAAACAAGTTCAAATAGAAGAAGGACCATCAGTCAGCGGGAGAATGCATTCTTTGCTTGCATAAGACTTACAGGCTGGTCCTCCAGCATCTCCAGGCAGGCCTGGCTGATACCCCATCTGAAACCGAAGTGCCACTGCTAGTCAGCATAGACAATGCTAAACTAGATGGACCAATGGGCTGACTTGGTCTAATGCATCTTCCTCTGTTCCTGTTTGTGCCTTTGCATGCATATGAAAAGTCTATTCATTCACTTATTTTTTAATTCATTAATATCAACAAATCTTGTATTCTGTTTCTGTTTTTTCAGAACAAGCTGTACTAGCCAAAAGGGGGGGGGGAGGAACCTAGCACAGTGTTAAAAATTGGTATATTTCATATACAGTAAGCCAGTGTGTCTATGTAACATGTTTTAGACTTACCGTACATTTGTTTGGCTTTTCTCCTGAATGCACTCTCATGTGAATCAGTAGTTTGTAACGCGCATTAAATGGCTTGTATCTCCGAGGGCACCCAGCCCAAAAGCAAGTGAAATCCTCTCCTTTCCTCTGGTCTATGTGATTTTTTTCTATGTGCCGCACAAGATCTTCCTGCTGGTCATAGGTAGCACTGCAGTCTATCCAGCAACAGCAGTGCTTGCCATTAAACTCATCCAGTTCGCCTTCATCGTCTAAGAGAGAGCCTTGCACAGATGCTGCTAAGGAAATCTGGTGGGGATGGTTTATAAGGTCATGCTGATGCGCGTGGTATGGGGGAGGTGGACCATGTGATGGAGGAAGAACAAGGGGAGCCACTGGAGAACTAGGTGGCATGTGCATTGTGTTCCCTGAAAAACCATTGGCACGCCCACTTTTTAAAATGCCCACAGACTGGCTATCTAGCAGAGATATTCCTTGTTGAACCACCATGTTGTTAGTGACTGCTGGCTGTAGGCTGTTTTGTTCCAACTGTTGCATGCGCTGGTATTCAGTGTTCCCACTTTCACTGTAACTTGGAAGGGCAACATTGCCATTAGCAACAAGAAGTCTTTTTTGAGGATTTGGAATAGAGCAAGTCTGAGGAATACAACTTCCCCTTATTCCCAAGAAGTGTCCATAGACCTCAGGCTGAGGGGAGATGTTTGCTGGAGATGCCCTTGAGCCATTGATGTAAGCAACAAGAGAAGTGGGGGATGTGCGGATGATTGTATTGAAGTCAATCCCGATTCCATCAGACAAAGGAGACAGAGAGAGGGCCCTCTTTTTGGCTGAATGAGACCTGGTTGAAGAATAGTGAGGACTAGGATACGGAGAACAATTATTTTCCACACCAAACAAGTAAGATGGTAATGAGCTAGAGACATTGTTAGACATGGACATTCCAGATGTAACACTTGTGATGTCCCCAAGGTCTGTGCCATTTGGGGAGCCTTGGCTGGAAGGAAGAGAAGGAAAAATCCTGTAGCCATGAAGCCATTCTTGCTTGACACTCTGGATTGATGGACTTTCAGACAGACTGAGGGTTGTGGAGGCCAAAGATTCTCGGGACAGAAGGGATCTGTGATGGAGAAAAGAGGGAGAGGGAATGCAAACAATTACTTAAATTTCAGCTCTTGGTAGTTCTGCGAAGCAGCTGGCATATTCAGAGCTCAGTTGCTTATTTTTGACAATTAAAATCACCTTCTCAAAATTGATCTTTGCTTTTGCATATTCAAAATCTGAACACCAAGTTACTACACATAGGTAAAGGTAAAGGGACCCCTGACCATTAGGTCCAGTCGTGATCGACTCTGGGGTTGCGGCGCTCGTCTCGCTTTATTGGCCGAGGGAGCCGGCATACAGCTTCTGGGTCATGTGGCCAGCATGACTAAGACGCTTCTGGTGAACCAGAGCAGTGCAAGGAAACACCATTTACCTTCCCGCCAGAGTGGTACCTATTTATCTACTTGCACTTTGACGTGCTTTTGAATTGCTAGGTTGGCAGGAGCTGGGACCGAGCAATGGGAGCTCACCCCGTCGCGGGGATTCGAACCGCCGACCTTCTGATTGGCAAGTCCTAGACTCTGTGGTTTAACCCACAGCGCCACCCGCGTCCCCCTACTACACATAGTATGTCTATTAGTAAGTAATGGATGGTGTCCAATACTGCATGAGTGCAAATATTTGCACAAGAAGAATTGCCCCATATCCTTACTGCAGTCCGTTGTGCTCTGTATGCCCTTCACAAATTTCCTCCAAGGGCCATGGTGTTCTCAGGAAAGGACTGAGAGAGGTGTCAGGGGCTGCAGCTACATTAGAGAATCAAGGGAAACTCAGGTAGAGACGACCTGATGCTCAGGCTGCATTGAATACCACCTACTGACTATTGTGGTGACAGTTGCTTTGGCAGCCCCATCAGGGTCTCAAGTGTGAGTGCAACCCACTAACTGACCAAGAGACTAAAGGTAAAGGTAAAGGGACACCTGACCATCAGGTCCAGTCGTGACCGACTCTGGGGTTGCGGTGCTCATCTCGCTTTATTGGCCGAGGGAGCCAGCGTACAGCTTCCGGATTATGTGGCCAGCATGACAAAGCCGCTTCTGGCGAACCGGAGCAGCGCACGGAAACGCCGTTTACCTTCCCGCCAGAGCGGTACCTATTTATCTACTTGCACTTTGACGTGCTTTTGAACTGCTAGGTTGGCAGGAGCAGGGACCGAGCTACGGGAGCTCACCCCGTCACAGGGATTCAAACCACTAACCTTCTGATCGGCAAGTCCTAGGCTCTGTGGTTTAACCCACAGCGCCACCCACGTCCCCAACCAAGAGACTAACCAGGGCTAATTACAGCTGCGTGTAAAATTCATTTCCTTTTTTTAATAAAAAAAAACTTTTTTATTCAAAATTAAAACAAAACATATTATCCAAAAACATATCATCCTTATTTCCCCCTTTTTTTTCTCTCCCTCCCTCTCCCTCCCCCACAGAACCCACCCACCGGCCGACTTCCCTCAGTTCCAGTCTTTGATTTCTGCATGTTACACAGTTGTATAGATCCTCAAGCTATTTAGCTGATAAATATCAATAAAAGTTTGTGAATGTTTATTCAAAACCAGCCAAGGAGTCCAGTAAAATTCATTTCCAACCTTGTTAACCAGTAGCCACTGAAAGCCCCAGTGTGTGCTCATAAACTGGGGAGCGGGGGACTCAGGTTGTTTTCCTCCACCCAAGGGAAAGAAGGAAAGGGAACAAGCAGGTTGGTGGACCACATGAGATGGAGTGACCCCTGAGATCTTGCAAGAGGCTTCCCCTTCTCCCAGGCCTTGGCAGCTGCCGCACCATCCCACCAGTCGGCTAGACAGCACCTACAAGCTCACCACCGAGAGAGATGCAACCACCTGTGACTATTCTAGATAGCCAACATTAGCCGAAGTTTACTTACATAGCACATGTTCTTAGGGCATTACTGCATAACTTGTAAAACCTGTGATTCATCTCAAAGGAATAATATTGAACTACAATACCTAGAGGGACACAGGTGGTGCTGTGGGTTAAACCACAGAGCCTAGGACTTGCCGATCAGAAGGTTGGCGGTTCGAATCCCCGCGACGGGGTGAGCTCCCGTTGCTCGGTCCCTGCTTCTGCCAACCTAGCAGTTCGAAAGCATGTCAAAGTGCAAGTAGATAAATAGGTACTGCTCTGGCGGGAAGGTAAACGGCGTTTCCGTGCGCTGCTCTGGTTCGCCAGAAGCGGCTTAGTCATGCTGGCCACATGACCCAGAAGCTGTACGCCGGCTCCCTCGGCCAATAAAGCGAGATGAGCGCCGCAAGCCCAGAGTCGGTCACGACTGGATCTAATGGTCAGGGGTCCCTTTACCTTTACCTTTACAATACCTAGACTGCAGCTTTCATTCTAAATTACAACTGTGCACAAAAGGGATAATTCTAAAGTGAGTGGTAAAATATTTTTCTGACTTTATAGACATGAAAACATTCCTATAGAATAAAATGAAGACCTTGTATCAGATGGAGGTATATCCGAGTTGGTAGCATTCACAGCCCTCTGTAAGCTAGGGCTGATTTGGTTGCATGCCGTTGAGACCTTTTGGGCAGGAGGAGATAGAAGTCCCAGTCGCTGAACCATCATTGGACTGCTGGTGACGATTAATTTGTTGCAGCTACTTTTTCCGATTGACTTGCACCGAGTCCCAAAGGCAAGACCCCCTGAAAATGAAGGAGTTGTACAAATTTTAACTTACATTTTCCACATTAAAAAAGTCTAATGAATCCATAGTATTCTACATATAAAGCATGTGGAAAGAACTGAGAAAAAGGCTGATGGTGGAATGCACTGTAAGAGACTGATTTTAAAGACAGGGGAATAAAGCAAAGTGAATCACAAATCAAGCCATATATTATTTGACAAGTTCATAGAATGACTGTTTGGTCTGATCAATTTCACAAATCCCAAATCTCTATATTTTTCTAATCATGTTCCCTTAAGGATTTGCTTTAATGAAATGATCTGAGAGTTACAAATCCAAATATTACAATTTATGACTGAAACAAAAAAGAATTTGTTCACAAAATCATATATATATGTCTTCAAAGCTAAAGAACAAAGTCCGCATCTCTAATAATTGCAACCAGGTCATGTGTGAAGCTACAGTTCCTGAATATCACCTGTTGACAAACCAATGATCTCAGAGATTAAAGTTCAATCACACTATTCACACAATAAATTTACATGCACAATGTAAAGGACTTGCTATTATCTTCATAAGGAAAACTCAGACTTGATAGTAAATTACAAAAACAGTCAACCACAATTGCCCCATACTTAAGGACTCACACTAAAATCCTTACCATCATCCAATCTACTTAGTGTTCTAATTTGTGCAACCTGAATGGATCGATGCACAAGGTGTATAATGGCAAATAGATTACAAGTGATGGCACCTTTCAAATTCCCCTTTTAACCCAAATCTAGCAAGCGAACAGCAGTAATTTCCCAGCAAACTGCTTTAATATGATATACTTTCCTGCCAAATGTTTCACAGTAAAAACTAGGGAAATATTTTTAAAGTTCCATTCACAGTTAACAACAGATTGCAATTCTGAGAGACCACAGTGACACTATTGGACCTTTTTCAACAAATCTTTAAAAGAGTTTATCCATAAAAGGTGGCTTGTAACACAACAGTAAATATAAACCTCTACTGCTAAAGTACTTTCCCATCACCACCGTGTGTCTTCTATGTTGAGGAAAATATGCCTGGCCATCACAGGTGTTATTGTTGTTGAATACAGAAAACACATCAGCTTTGTCTAGACTACATTCGGGTGCATTTCTTTCTATCTCAACCCACCACACTGCCATGTCCTTTGAGGTGAGTTGGGAAGTTGAAGGAGCAGAGCTTTTCTCCTGCAATGCCAACTGACCATCCTGTGAATTTCCTTCCTGCAGAGACATGAGGGCATCTCCCGTCGATCTTTCGGAAGGGCAATGGAGACCTTTTCATTCTGCAGTACATTTGGAGATTGCGGGATGCGGGTGGCGCTGTGGGTTAAACCACTGAGCCTAGGACTTGCCGATCAGAAGGTCGGCGGTTCGAATCCCCGCGATGGGGTGAGCTCCCGTTGCTCGGTCCCTGCTCCTGCCAACCTAGCAGTTCGAAAGCACATCAAAGTGCGAGTAGATAAATAGGTACTACTCCGGCGGGAAGGTAAACAGCGTTTCCGTGCGCTGCTTTGGTTCACCAAAAGTGGCTCCCTCAGCCAATAAAGCGAGATGAGCACCGCAACCCCAGTGTCGGTTACGACTGGACCTAATGGTCAGGGATCCCTTTACCTTTACCTTTGGAGATGGGGTACTGCTAGTTTTTATGTTACCACTATTACTTTTACTTTGTGTGTGGCTAATAATAATAATAATAATAATAATAATAATAATAATTTATTATTTATACCCCGCCCATCTGGCTGGGTTTCCCCAGCCACTCTGGGCGGCTTCCAACAAAATATTAAAATACAGCAATGCATCAAACATTAAAAGCTTCCCTAAACAGGGCTGCCTTCAGATGTCTTCTAAAAGTCTGGTAGTTGTTGTTCTCTTTGACATCGGGTGGGAGGGCGTTCCACAGGGTGGGTGCCACCACCAAGAAGGCCCTCTCCCTGGTTCCCTGTAACTTCACTTCTCGCAACGAGGGAACCACCAGAAGGCCCTCGGCGCTGGACCTCAGTGTCCGGGCAGAATGATGGGGGTGGAGACGCTCCTTCAGGTCTACTGGGCCGAGGCCGTTTAGGGCTTTCAAGGTCAGCACCAACACTTTGAATGGTGCTCGGAAACGTACTGGGAGCCAGTGTAGGTCTTTCAAGCGGTCTCGGCGGCCGCTCCTAGTCACCAGTCTAGCTGCCACATTCTGGATTAGTTGTAGTTTCCGCGTCACCTTCAAAGGTAGCTAGGCTGCTTTCGTATTTTTAGCCTTAATATTATTTTGCATGTATACTGTGAATTAGCTAGGTAACTCTAACAGAGAAGAGAGGCGGTATATGAAGCTATTAAATTTATAATAAAATACACACAATTGCCATGTCATGTGTGAAGCTGACCTAAAAGCAGTCCTATAAAGTGAGATTTTTTTTAAAAAAAATAATGCTTTATTAAAGCTTTGTAATAAAACAATAAGATAAAAGAAACTAATCTAAATAAAAACAAAAACAGAGAGAGGGGGGAGAGGAGAAAACAGCAAAAGAAAGAAAAAGATAAGGAAAGGAAAGGAAAGGAAAGGAAAGGAAAGGAAAGGAAAGGAAAGGAAAGGAAAGGAATAAAGTGAGATAATTGTGAAAGATAATGGAGAAAGAGATAGAGAAAGCAGCGCAAAACTTAAGAAAATTTCCAAGATCCATATTAGCACAGTATATTTATTATGGCATAAGAAACATATTGCCCTAACAAAGATTTTAGAGAGGGGAAAAGTGAGAGATGACAGCAAACAATTATTCTCTCTGCCTGCTTAATCACTTGTACCTAGAAGTATATAAAAGAGGTAGTGTTCAGAATACAGGGAAAAGAAAATTAATGATGCTGTATTTTTCTGAAGCTTGTGAAAACCAGAAAGCATGACTGAACAACAACACGGCTGGAGTTATCCTCCTGGCAGCAACACCTGTTTATTTTAAAAGGAAATTAAAAAGAAATAAAAAGATATGCTCTAAAATAAGAAATTACTTGAATAGTCAGTGCCATAAAACATGAACAACTTTAACTTTTGCCAAATCTGGCAGAAGTTGTAGGAGATAATTGCCATTTGACATTATTCTGTAGTTTTGAAAATTTAAATAAGCTGTGTTCAAAAGGAAAGAAAAATAAAACTTGGAGGGATCTGAAAAGAAAAGACTAGTTTTACCATATAAATTTGTTTAGTTTCTTTAAAAAAAAAAAAAAACCAAACGGATAAACTTGAAAAGAACAACTTTATCACAGAATCTTGGCAAATACAAATAGAGATTTTCCTGCATGACAGAACAGTGCCACTTACATATTATCTACAAATGTTTAATAAAAGCAACATTCATTTAACCTCAATTCAAAACATTTAGCCAATGACAGAAGGGTTTTAGGTTTCTTTTAGAGGTTCTGACAGCATCACAGTGTCTAACTGTTCAAGCTGAATATTTGAAACCATATAATTAGACCATTTCTACCTGATGAAACATGAGCTCATTGTGAGTTAAATGGCCAAACATCAGAAATGTTAGCCATCAGAGAACTTTTAACATAGGCACGTAACACCCGCAATTTGGATGTGTGATCTTGCAATCCCTGCATCCACATGAAGTTTAAAAGCACTACATAGCATACATAAATAATATTGAGAAGAACAATATTTCTAATAGTGGGTCCACGTGAGAATTAATGCACACCTGTGCAAATTTTAAATCTCTCTCTCTCTCTCCCCCCCCCCCCACACACTTCTTTCTTATACACATTTTACAGGAGCAGAAACACTACTAAAGGTAGGAATCTGACCCTATGCATAATACCTTGATGGGATGTGGATTTTATGCATAAAAAAGAATGGTACATGGACTAAGACCCTTTTAAATGCATGCCAACCACATGGAACTTAACTGCAGATAAGTATTTCCCAGTACTTTGCGCATGGCCACCACCAATTTGAATTAGCACTCAGCAATTCATCTTTTTTGGCGGGGGGAGCCTAGAATCTCCAGCAGAAGCAATGAATGTAATCTAGAAGAGAGAAGTGTTCCACATCACATTTAAAGCAATGAAATGCACTGTGCAATTTAATACTAAATTCTCTGATCCTAAGGACTCACCACATCAGTGGCAGTCATGCAAAGGCCAATGCTGGTGTAATGAATTCATTATCCTATGCACTCACAGAAAGCACAAGAGATGAGACACAATGTAGGAACATAGACAGATACTCACAGACACCTTGGCAACTCTGCCAAAATCCACCAGTCAAGACAATGTGCACTGACACGCATAAAAGGCATTGTCAGTGCACAGACCAACACATAGCTATAGCATGAATACCATCATGATACAATTTTACCCAGTTCACACAATCTGCCCGGAAACGCTCAAGAGGCCTGCAAAGCAAGCAGAGGTGAGGGCTACAACAAACAGCCTTCTCCATCACATCCAGCTCCATATCTGATGTGCATTTTCTATTCCCTCCCCTTTTCCATTTCATGCAGCCAAATTCCCCAGTTTATAACTACAGCAGTACCAAGGATATCCATGAGGTTATTGAACGGTTGAGCACATTGAGTGGAAGTACGTGTCAATGATGTTGGGAAAGATGGAGGGCACAAGGAGAAGGGGACGACAGAGGACAAGATGGTTGGACAGTGTTCTTGAAGCTACCAGCATGAGTTTGACCAAACTGCGGGAGGCAGTGGAAAATAGGAGTGCCTGGCGTGCTGTGGTCCATAGGGTCACAAAGAGTCGGACACGACTAAACAACAACAATATTAGTTTCATTCAGTTTCTCATTTTTCCAGTCTGAAGTTCAGCTCACTGCATATTCACATCAGGGTTTTTTAAAAGTCATTGCAAAATCTCACCAACATTTTAGTGCAAATTTCTCTTAATACACACAATTTTCTATGCAATTTTGCCTAATTATATGTTTTTACAAAGCAATTCCTCCAGATAATGTATTTTCAAATGTCATCTTCACTAATATATGCACATTTCACCCAAGTTTATGCATTTTTTTGTAGACATTATTTAACTGGAAAACTGCATTGCAAAATTCAGATAAGTGCAAATTTCAAAGCATGGTTGTTTTTCGATTCATGTATTGTTTCAGAAAGTGATACTTAGGTACCTGTAAACTGGATCAAATTTATCCCCCCATCCCTAGTGCAGACCCATCACTTCTCAGTACTCAAATGGCAGGACTGATGCAGCGTTGTGGCACAAAGTCCCTTCAGTGCCCCATCATGAAGGCAGCTGGGGTAAGTGACAAGCAAGGTGGGAGATTGTCCTGTCTCTCAATGTTTATTGCCGCAGACAGCACTGACAACTTTTACTAAACAACATGAAGCAACATATTGAATAGCTGTGAAGTGAGTTCTGACAGCATCACAGAACAATCAGTGGGCGTGAGTGGCTGGCAATATTTCTTGTTCTCGCAAAAAAAAACTGCATGACAGACACCAGAACAACAGGTGCAGTCTTCATCATCACTGCATCTCCATGCTGTCTATGGCTGCCTTTGTTATAGTCATGTATGCCATGATCTCTGGAAAGGTGCAGGAGCCTTGCAAGGGGTGGCCCCATAGTGGAACAGCTGGCTTCTCATTGGTCACTACTGCTGCTGCAGTCACCTTGCCTGTGCTTTCTGTAGCACCAAGGATAAGGAGCACTCTTATCTCTGCACATGTCCAGTTGTCTGCATAAAAGCAAAAGTAATAGAACAGGGATGAGCAAGGGCCGCCAAGACCATACAACACCGGTCTTCAAAGACCTACACTGGCTCCCAGTACATTTCCGAGCACAATTCAAAGTGTTGGTGCTGACCTTTAAAGCCCTAAACAGCCTTGGTCCAGTATACCCGAAGGAGCGTCTCCACCTCCATCATTCTGTCCAAATACTGAGGTCCAGTGCCGAGGGCCTTCTGGCGGTTCCCTCGCTGCGAGAAGCCAAGTTACAGGGAACCAGACAGAGGGCCTTCTCGGTAGTGGCACCTGCCCTGTGGAACACCCTCCCACCAGATGTCAAAGAGAAGAACAACTACCAGACTTTTAGAAGACATCTGAAGGCAGCCCTGTTTAGGGCAGCTTTTAATGTTTGATGTATTGCTGTATTTTAATATTTGGTTGGAAGCCACCCAGAGTGGCTGGGGAAACCCAGCCAGATGGGTGGGGTATAAATAATAAATTATTATTATTATTATTATAAGGGGACAGCAGCTGCAACAGACAGTTCCCATGGCGAGGATTACTATAGCACCCTCTTCCAGGAATCCTCAATAGAGACAGAATTCACCTGCAAGGCTTTAGACAGGAGCTAGTTATCTGAAGCATGGGACTCGGAGGTGAACCTTTCACTCTGGATTCTGGCTAATTCAAAGTCCTGGTTAGGGTCACTACTTTTAAAGCACTACCAAATGTTTAAGCTCTAGAATGCCTTTAAGTCCAGCTGCTATGATATAAGCCTGACTAATCTCCAAGGTCAAGAGAATGTTCAAGAGTCCTGGTCTGAGCCTTAATCTACCTCACCCTGGTGACCCACCTCCCCAGTTTTCCTATGGAGGGTGCTTTGCCTGTTCAGCCTGACCAGGATTAGGCCTCTGTCCCTCAAGCACTGCCAACCAGCATGACTCCCCTGCATGCTGTCTGCCCAACACTGAGGCCAATGGAAGAAGTGAAGCAGTCGACTTTGGGCTTGGCTGTCCATGAGGTTCCTTCTAAGAGTTGCCTGATCATGCTGTGTTGCAGCTGAGCAGTAAAGTGACCAGAAGCATTGTTGACATGGTGGTGTTGACATGTCCTAACAGTGAGAAAGCTGGGTATCTCATGAGAAGCTGGGGACCTCTCATTTAATTGTGCAATGTGCAGCTTTTTTATAGCAGAAGTAGGCAGGTGCTGGGGACAAGACTGCCCTTGCCTTTTCTTCATTGCTGTGACCCAGTGCAGAGAATGCTTTAACCTGTTTCCCTCCACTTCTCAGGCACTGTGGGTTGAAGGGAGGAAATAGCCAGGTTTGATGCTGCACTCTCTTCCATGAGGTACAAGTCCTTGGAGCCACACATCCTCAAAAGGAGTGACCTGAGGTTCTTAGTGGTTCTGGGTTCTGAGGCCAGATATTTGTAAGAATTCTGAGAACAATTGTTGTCATCCATCCATCTCAAAAGACAATGGAAGGGTGAGCCTTCAAGGATAAAGTCATACCATTGGAGAGTCACAGTACAGTGGTACCTCAGGTTACATATGCTTCAGGTTACATACGTTTCAGGTTAGAGACTCCGCTAACCCAGAAATAGTGCTTCAGGTTAAGAACTTTGCTTCAGGATGTGAACAGAAATTGTGCTCCAGCGGCGCAGTAGCAGCAGGAGGCCCCATTAGCTAAAGTGGTGCTTCAGGTTAAGAACAGTTTCAGGTTAAGAACGGACCTCCAGAACAAATTAAGTACTTAACCCAAGGTACCACTGTATCTGCTGTGGCTGTAGAGACCAATACAGGAGATACATGTTTTATTGCTGGTGGGGCAGATGAAGGATCCAGTTTCGCTGCTAGAGGTGCACCATGGCATTTCTTCTCTATGTGCTCCTCCCAGTGCTCATTCTTCCTCTGGTCACTGCTCTGGATACACCACCTGACTGTCTGTCTCCAGGCACTGCTATAGTCTTCAAGGGATTCCCACACGGCAGTTAATATCAGTCTTCATACCATGTTTGCAGACATCTTTGTAGAACAGAGTTGGTCTCCTCACAGGCCTAGTGCCTGAAGCTAGCTTCCTTGAGGATTCTGGCATCTTCCATTCTGTGCACCTGACCAAGCCAGCGTTGATGTCGCTGAAAAAGAAGTGTGAAGATGCTGGGAATGTGGGCTTTGTAGAGCACAACCTTCTTTGGCTCTGTCCTGTCATGTGATGCCCAAAATCTTCCTGACACAGAGCATATGGAAGGCATTGAGGTGTTGCTCCTGGTGTATGTAAGTCTCCCAAGACTCCCTTCCATAAAGCAGCATCCTCAACATGCAAGCCTGGTAGACCTTTATCTTGGTATTGGTCATCAGCATCACATTCTCCCATACCCTTTTGAAGAGGTGAGCCCTTGCTTCATCTGCCTTGCCAATGCGCTTGTCCAGCTTAGCATCAATGGAAATTGTGCAGGCTCCGTGGGTTACCCGAGAGGTGAGGTCCAAGTCTGGTCCATAGTCAGAGGTACAACGTGGAGGCAGTGCGTAGTAGCTGAAGCTGGGTGCAAGGCAGGGAGTCGGGTGAAGTCAGGAACAGGCTTGCAAGCAGGGAGCCAGGGCAGGGCAGGAGCTCAGGCAGGAAAGCAGGACAGGGTTCAGGCAGGAACTAGCAACCAACAATGTTGCTCCCACAACTTGGGACTGGGGCTGGCTGGCTTTTATCTGCCCCGAGGCATAGGGCGGCCCCAATCCTCTGTTGACTCGCCTTTCCTGGCCTGGAGGCAAGCACTCCTCCTGCGGGAACTTAGTTCCCTCCGCCTCTCTGCCCTGAGCCTCTGCAGCTCAGGAGAGGCTGGAGGGTTACCGGACCCAGAGGCAACCTCAGCTTCCTCTGATGGGGCTGAGAGTGGAGAACCTGCAGGCAATGGGTCCTCCATCACCTCAGGAACCAGAGCAGACTCAGCTGGTGCCTGCACCTGAGGATCCAGCACAGGTGAGGACCCTTCAGGCTCATGCCCCAGCCCCGGCTCAGCTGGTTCTGGAGGCGGGGAATCCTGTGCAGGCTGGGATCCCTCAGGTTCAGCATCCGAGTCTGAATCCTAGGCCTTCACAGAAATATTGCTGGTTATGTTGGAGCCCAGGTAGACAAAATCATCTACCACCACAAGCATGTGATCACCATTGCTGATGCATGGTGTGCTGGTGATGTCCTGATCTAGGATGTTGGTCTTCATCAGGCTGGTGGTGAAGCCAAATTCCCTCCAGACTTGGGCAAAATGGTTGATGAGTCTCTGTAGAGCTTCCTCAGAAGTTGACCAGACACTCATCACTCCTTGAATGGAAGTACCCACCATCTTCACCTGAACTGAAGGTGAAGGAGAGCAACAGGGAGAAGAATATCCTGAAGAGAGATGGAGCATGAGCACAGCCCTGTTTCACACGGAAGGCATCCAAGGATGACCCATCACACTGGATGGTGCCATGCATGTTTTGTGGAAGGGCACGATCACCTTCTGGAGCATAAATGGGCATCCTTTTTAGTTGAGCACTATGAAGGGCACTTTTCGCTGACACAGTGAGAAAATCATGCTGACTGTTGACCTCTGAGCCACATTGTGACTCAGGATAGACCCTGTCAGTGAGTAACTGTAATCTGTTGAGAACTACAGGGGCAAAGGCTTTCCATGGTAGTTCTTGCAATCATGGTAGTTACTTTTGTGCTGAAGGCCAGCCTCAGTTTCTCCCCCATGATGCACCTCCCCAGCCTTCTCTGAGAAAACCAGTATGAGTCATGTTTGCACTTTACCCTGCCCTTTCCCCAATATTTTTGTTCTCCCTGGCTGTTAGCTGTTTGCCAAGTGTGCCATCATGCAGTTTCCATTTGTGAGCTATTGTTATGTACTGAGTTGAATAGGATCCAAAAAGCAGCAGTCTGATTGGTCCTAGAACAATAGGATTCAGAATGCAGCAGTCTGATTGGTCCTAGAACAATAGGATTCAGAATGCAGCAGTCTGATTGGTCCTAGAACAATAGGATTCAGAATGCAGCAGTCTGATTGGTCCTAGAACAATAGGGTCCAGAATGCAGCAGTCTGATTGGTCCTAGAACAATGCAGCAGTATGATTGGTCTGCAGGAGCCACCCAATCCAGCTCCAGGTGAAAGTGAATCCGCAACCTGATTGGCCTACAGGAGAATCCCAGAATTAGCCAATCACGTGCGACCCATTGTGTAAATAATGTATATAAAGCAGATGTTTTGGGGGAACTTTCATTCCTCACTACTATGAGCTGAATAAAGAACATGAAATCCACACTCGACTCCGAGTATATTCCAGCTATCATTCTCTGGACACTGAGACTGCATAAATGACACACACCTCTTTTCACTTGCTCTGCCTTATATATATATATTCCTGATGGGCGTACCTTGATTGGCTACCGTGTGGAACAGGAATCTGTCTCCACTGTGGGTGTAGGAAGGAAATTGGACAGTAACCTGAGGCTCTCCCTTGACTTCAACGGGACTGTGTCAACTTTTGCACCAGTGTTTTTAAAACTATGTCTGTTGCCAACATGAACTCACATGCACCCACAATAACTCAGAGGCCTTCCTTTGCACCCACAAACAGCCTCCCCAAGGAGTCCATGGTGGCAAAAAAAAAAAAAAATGACTTACACTCAGTAGCGCAGTGTGAGGGGGCAGGGGGGGCATGACCCTGGGCCCAAATTTCTGAGGAGCTGCAACCAGGTTGAGGCTAGTTTGCAAGAGAGACTCTATTGATTAGATTCTGGCCATCAAAGGGACTGACCGCTTGCTCTGCCCTGGGCTCCAGCAACCCATGCTACACCCCTGCCTATACTACCGCCACCATGGGAAGGGCCATCTCTGAGGTGGCAAATAGCTGCAACTGCCCTGGACACCACACTTTAGGGAGCCCTGCACATGGCGCTGGTGGCCACAGTCAGCAGCCCTGATGCCTGGCTGGCCCTGCTGGCTCTCACCCCATTCACATGGGTTTCCACCTCCTCCCTTTCTAAAGCCACAGAACGGGCAGGCAGCAAGTTAGCACTGCTGCTGCCAAAGCACTGCAGTGGGAGGAAAATGTAGGCTGTAGGAGAGAGGCCACTGCCGATAACAGAGGAGTAAAACAACAAGCAGTAGGAAGCTGGAGGAGGGAGGCTGCCCCCTCCATCACTATCATCATCAAGAGGAGAAGTGGCAGAGGAAGGCAATGGTGGGCCCACACAGCCTGATTTCTCCTGGGCCCCACACAGCTCTAGGGACTGGCCTAGCCTTGTGGACAGCATTAACAGCCAGCTACACAACAGTTAAACCACAGAGCCTAGGACTTGCCAATCAGAAGGTCGGTGGTTCGAATCCCCACAGCGGGGTGAGCTCCCGTTGCTCGGTCCCTGCTCCTGCCAACCTAGCAGTTCGAAAGCATGTCAAAGTGCAAGTAGATAAATAGGTACCACTCCAGCAGGAAGGTATACGGTGTTTCCATGTGCTGCTCTGGTTTGCCAGAAGCGGCTTAGTCATGCTGCCCACATGACCCGGAAGCTGTACGCCGGCTCCCTCGGCCAATAAAGCGAGATGAGCACCGCAACCCCAGAGTTGGTCATGACTGGACCTAACGGTCAGGGGTACCTTTACCTTTACACAACATTCTGGAGAGTGATACCCACGATCAGTGTTTTCCCCAGAAGTGGCAGTGCTGGCAGAAGCATCTCACGTCATTCACTCCTTTCTTGCATATTGCTTCTCATGCGCATGGAGAAAAGGAAACGCGGGGAAATTCCTTTGTGGACTTGCCCTAGGAAGGGGCTCCTTGATATTTGTTCAGCCTGAAACTAATGGGACTGTCTTCCTGATAAGTATTCCCAGGACTGCAATCTTAGCTGGCAAGGAATATTTTCATCTTTCTAACATTTTTTAAAAATGTGTTGGCTGACATGGTTTTATCTCAGCCACACCAGAGCCATTCAGGTGCCACCTTTATGACGTCAATGAGAATACACTGTCAGAGCCTACAAAATGGAGTATCAGAAATAAGCAGTGTTTCATTTCAAATTGATGTGCTACATATAAATTAAAACTGTCTTTTGTCAATAATTAAGAATTAATAATTAACAAATGCAAACAGCAAAAATACTTGGAGGAAATGTTTTAATCTGTCCAGTTCCTCATTCCTCAGCTTGCCTATTTTGCTGTTTCTCCTCAGTAGTTAGTTAATATCTAAGCCCCTGTTGTGTTTTACACGCAACCAAATTCCACAATGATCGTCAAAAGAATGTGGCTTTCATACAGATTTTTATTTTCTTCACTGCTGCAGCATAAGTAATTTGTTTCTTATTAAATTTTACTCCTCACAAATACTTTCATATCTCTCACAAATTAGTAAATTCTTTGCCTTCAAAGTTGCTTTCTCATATCCAGTAATGGAACCAATTACACAATATGCCACTTCTCAAAACTGTGGAAGAGGTGTTATTATGGGCCTGTGTGATTATGTGCTGTTTAAAATGGGACCAAGTGGTACAAGAGGATCAGATTGACAAGGCCTTTAAAAATATGACATATGATTTTAACTGTTCCAGTCCTTCCAATTTGAATACTCAGCAACACACAGACTAATGGCCTTGATCCAGTGAGAGGCACTTGTGACAATACTTCTGCTGGTTGTAATTTAGGGCACTTCCACCCTGCAGCTATTTTTTGGTGGAATTCAGTCATGCACTGAGAAATTCATACAGTGCAAGTAAAGTTGAGTTGATGATGTTGCACAACAAGCCCATTCCCAACCATCCCATAATCAGACTTTTGGTAATAAGGAAAGTGGACAAGCAATGGAAATTGCAGGATTAACTTGCTTGATGTAACATATACATCAACATAACATTGTTATTGTTGTTGTTTAGTCGTGTCCGACCCTTCGTGACCCCATGGACCAGAGCACATCAGCCCCTCCTGTCTTCCACTGCCTCCCGCAGTTCGGTCAAACTCATGCTAGTAGCTTCGAGAACACTGTCCAACCATCTCGTCCTCTGTTGTCCCCTTCTCCTTGTGCCCTCCATCTTTCCCAACATCAGGGTCTTTTCCAGGGAGTCTTCTCTTCTCATGAGGTGGCCAAAGTATTGGAGCCTCAGCTTCAGGATCTGTCCTTCCAGTGAGCACTCAGGGCTGATTTCCTTAAGAATGGATAGGTTTGATCTTCTTGCCGTCCATGGGACTCTCAAGAGTCTCATACAAACAAATATGAATGAATGAACAATAAATATCCAACATTGCCTAATCTCCCTACAATCCCTGCAAACAGCTGAGAGGCAGAGATATGAGAGGGCATCAGAGGAGGGAGGGAAAGAAGAGAGACAGAGGCCAGTGCTGCCCGCGGTGCATCATTCAAGGCACCCCATCATTCAAGGCACCCCGGGGTGCCACGGCACCCCAGGGTGCCACGGCACACTGGTTGAAAACCACTGCATTAGGGAGTTCCTTGAGAGTGACAGCAAGCATACAGACAAAGGTCATCCAGTTGACATTGTGTATATAAGCTTTCAAAAAGCTTTTGTTGAAGTACCTCATCAATGACTTCTTCAGCCATAGAATATGGCTTATGTATCAGTAACTGGTTAAAGAACAGGAGGCAGAACTAAATGGACAGTTGTCCCAAATGGAGGATGTATAAGTGGAGTCCCCCCAAAGATTGGCACTGGGACATGTATTTTGTAATTTGATTATATAATAATAATAATAATAATAATAATAATAATAATAATAATATACCCAGCCTTTCCCCCTGACAGGGACTCAAAAGCAACTTATAGCTAAAATAGGTAAAGGGTAAAGGGTAAAGGGACCCCTGACCATTAGGTCCAGTCGTTGCCGACTCTGGGGTTGTGGCGCTCATCTTGCTTTATTGGCCGAGGGAGCCGGCGTACAGCTTCCGGGTCATGTGGCCAGCATGACTAAGCCGCTTCTGGTGAACCAGAGCAGCGCACGGAAATGCCGTTTACCTTCCCGCTGAAGTGGTACCTATTTGTCTACTTGCACTTTGACATGCTTTCGAACTGCTAGGTTGGCAGGAGCAGGGACCGAGCAATGGGAGCTCACCCCGTCACGGGGATTCGAATCGTCGACGTTCTGATCGGCAAGCCCTAGGCTCTGTGGTTTAACCCACAGTGCCACCCGCGTCCCTATAGCTAAAATAGAAACAGCTAAAAACATAGGGGGAAAGCAATCATTGAAAAACAATTGAACATACACACACAAGTCATTATGTGTGAGCAGTGAGAAAGCCAAGTTTGCTAATGATACCAAATTGTTCAGGGTGGTTAAAACAAAAGGGGGTTGCTTGAAGTTCAAAGTATGAATGGGCAGTAAAACAGCAAGTGCAATTCAGTGTAAGCAAGTAGAAAGGCAGGCTCGCCAACCCCACAGGGCGGAGGTGTTGTCAGCCCCCTCAATATTCCTTAGCAGGAGGCTCAGCCCCCTCTCAATATTGAATGGGGCAGAGGAGGCTGAGCCAAACGCGGCAAAGTATCAAAGGCAAGCTCCTCGTGGGCATGAGAGAGGAGCAGCTGTGGCCACTGGAACTGCATGGCACTGGGCAAGCCTCCTCCCTGCTTCTATTTGCTCTGCTTATCTGGAGTCATGTAAAGCCCCAGGCTGTGATCACGTATAGAAATAGATACATGCGTATTCTTTATGTCTGCATACATTAAATCACAAAAAATACCCTAAGTGCTGCCAAAAGTACTTTTCTGTACATATTAAACTGATGTGGTAAGCTTCCCCATTGTGCTCTGCAAAGGGAATTCCTGAATATGTGGAAGGTTTGCTTGTAGAGCTGCATATTCCAGGACCTTTTCTTCATTGCAATGCAATGTTCCAGGTTCTACAATCACTGTGGAAATTACTATATACAGTAGATGCATTTATACACATCAAAATAAAACTATGGCAGAAGAAATTGCCTCAAACCCTGAGCTGGGCAGTGAGTATGACCTAGCATTTGCTTTGGTTTTTTGAATATTGGCAGGACAGTATATCAGTACACTTCTGAGAATCTAAGCTGCATCCCAGCAGGAGTTTCAAGTCCTGCTCAAGCTTAGGAGGAGCCAGTACGAGCAGCTAGAGCCAGACTAAAATTTGATGGTGACCAATAGATTCCTAAGGGCAATAAGTCTCATATGATTCACTTCCTCTGGTCAGTCATATATGGGTTACAGAGTCTGATGGCTCATTCCTTTGATATGGGAGAGGCAGGATTTATATTATTAATTTAGTTTTTGTTATGGGAAGTGGTATGCTCATAAAGTAACCAGTGATCCTCAGTGCGTCATCTCTTGCAAAAGGCAGTTTCCTTTGGATTTTGCTTTCCAGTGCATTCATAGCCAGTTAGACAGCATTAATTTCCAAGGCCTATTTGCAGTTCAGTGCCATGAAGTAATCAGGCATACGCTTTCAGCAATGCCTATAAGAGACTGGCAAAGCAGCACAAAGAACAATGCCTCTCTTCACGTGGAACTAGGCTAAGAAATTATCCAGCACTGACCAGCGCAAACAATTCTGTGCAGGTAATTAAGTTGGCTGGTTCAAAGCAGGCAGTAATGAGATCACCTCCTTCTATGGAAATACTGTTTAGTTGCTGAGTTTAGATAAATGCAAACACCGAAACTAGGTAAGAATGCCTTGGGAGCAGGGAATACCCCATATATCAAAACTAAAGGCAAACTTTACTTCCCCTTATGATATTTGTTCTATGTTTTACTTGCATTATCAACATGCCATTAATGGAAACTCT
Organism: Podarcis erhardii; assembly: GCF_964252035.2. Classification (NCBI taxonomy): domain Eukaryota; kingdom Metazoa; phylum Chordata; class Lepidosauria; order Squamata; family Lacertidae; genus Podarcis; species Podarcis erhardii. The sequence continues at coordinate 10,871,670 of NC_138515.1, read as the reverse complement.
TTCCTGAAAAATTGTTTTGGGTTTTTAACAGATATTTTGCATAAGGAAGAAGTTATTGGCTAACCACACTTGCTTGTTAATATTTAACATGAGCAGTGGGAATGTTTTTCTTTTTTTAACTTTCTTTAGCTTTCTCTAGCATTACAGCATCTATGAGTAGAACATAATTCATTAGTTCAGTATAAGGGGATAAAGCAAGTTATATATGTATGTATTCAGATTAATAGAAAATAAGTCTAAGAATATATAAACAAAGTTAATTCCTGACAAGTAAAAATAACAGATTCCTGTTACACTATACAAATTAACAAGTGTGTTGTCACGTAAGTTTGCACCACGATAAAATTGTTAGAGTGCAATTCTAACCATGTCTACTCAAAAGTAAGTCATATTGAATTCAGTGGGTTACTCCCAGGTAAGTAGAGTTAGGACTATAGCCTTAGTCTTTAGGTGCAACAACAACGACAAAATTCATCCACAAAATATATACCCACATTAAGAGCCCTAGATTCCATTTATCGATACAATGTTCTGGGAATGTTACAAACTTTCGTGAGCTTTTAAATACAAAACTAGATACAAAGCTCAAGAAAACATCAAAGTGGGCGAGGGGCCATTGAATCCCCATTGAGTTCAAATGAGGCTTATTCCCAGACAAATGTGCATATTATATTACTTAAGAGTTCAATGTAATGATAAAGTTTAACTGAATATCCAAATGTATTGTTGTTAATTAATTATAAAACAGAGCTGCCTGGCTTCCTCCTTGTGCTTCTGCTGGCAGGTGAAGACAGTTTCATTCCAACAGGCTTTTAGTAACAGTTTTTAATATCTGTATTTTAACATATCTCTTTTCATATTGCTATACAGTGGTACCTCGAGTTACATATGCTTCAGGTTACAGACTCTGCTAACCCAGAAATATTGCTTCAGGTTAAGAACTTTGCTTCAGGATGAGAACAGAAATTGTGCTCCGGCGGCAGCAGCAGGAGGCCCCATTAGCTAATGTGGTGCTTCAGGTTAAGAACAGTTTCAGGTTAAGTACGGACCTCCGGAACGAATTAAGTACTTAACCCGAGGTACCACTGTAATTCTGTTATAGTTTAATTTTGTTTTAAGTATTATCATCTTTTGCATGTTTTTAGCTTTCTGTGGTTCATCTGTGTTGTTTTAATTTTTGCAAGCTGCTTTGAGTCCTGATTCTGGGGAACATTGTTTATTTATATCCCGCTTTTATAAAGCCTGCTACTTTAACATTAGGCAAGGTGCCTATAAGCAAATAGATCTAATTGTGCAAATCTGTTCTACAGCTTGCATGGCAAGCGGTAAACTAGAAGGCATATCCAGAAGGTATTGAAACCTGCCATTGTGTTTCTTATTCTTAAACTGATCTGGATACACAAGCATGGCAAATGCATGAAGAGCAGCACAGGAATAAATGAGAGACAAGGGAAAAATCAAAATATAACAAGAAGGGGAGGATATGACAAAGGGAAATTTATTATTATTATTATTATTGGGCAATTTGGGAGAGGTAATTAAACAGGAAAATACTATCCAAGACTTCGAGGTAAACCAGGGTTCACAAAGTCACGTTTGAATAGATCCTGTGAATATTTTTAGTACATACTTTATCTTATTTTAAAGTGATGGAAAGTTACTTTGTACTTATGAACAGCAAGCTAAATGATGGATTACTGGTAAATATTCTACAAAAAGAACATGTTGGCCTGTTATAATATTTCACCTCCCACAAACCCTCCCTAGCAATATCACCCACCTTACATTGCACATCTCTGCTCGTCTTCAGATAAGCGATGCATTCTTCACATATCACACAAAATTCCTCAGTTTTGCCATTAATCTTATAAGACACACATATGAAGCAATTATTGGTGCCAGCATTCTAATGGGTCACAATAATTTTTCCACATTGCAAAATTCATAGCTGGCACAACCAAGGGCAGTTGACCTAAATGTTTTTCCAAGATCCCAATTTACTAAAGCACTAAAATAAAATCATGCCAGTCCACTTAGTCATTTGTACTGGAGTGCATTTCTGTATACCATACTATTGCCAGTTTAAGGTCCTGCATGCAGTCAGTGTTTGCAGCTCGGGAATCTCAGCTTTTATGTCATCTTTAAATAAAATGTCTAAGTCTTATGCCTGCTGAAATACACTTGAAAGTGTGTGGAATGACAGCTGTCAAAGGAACGTCATGTGTAACAACAACAACAACAACAACAACAACAACAACAACAACAACAACGATTTATTATTTACACCCCGCCCATCTGGCTGGGTTTCCCCAGCCACTCCGGGTGGCTTACAAAAAAATACTAAAATACTGTAATACATCAAACATTAAAAGCTTCCCTAAACAGGGCTGCCTTCAGATGTCTTCTAAAAGTCTGGTAGTTGTTGTTCTCTTTGACATCTGGTGGGAGGGCGTTCCACAGGGCGGGTGCCACTACCGAGAAGGCCCTCTGCCTGGTTCCCAGTAACGTGGCTTCTCGCAGTGAGGGAACTGCCAGAAGGCCCTCGGTGCTGGACCTCAGTGTCCGGGTAGAATGATGGGGGTGGAGACGCTCCTTCAGATATACTGGACCGAGGCCATTTAGGGCTTTAAAGGTCAGCACCAACACTTTGAATTGTGCTCGGAAACGTACTGGGAGCCAATGTAGGTATTCAATCATGCATCTTATAGTTGTGGGAATAAGGCTTTCTCAGCCAGTGCTGTGCAGAGATGCAGCTGTTATCTCAGGAGAGCACAGACTGTGGAACTTCCTTCCACAGGAGGCTAAGCTGGCCCTCTCTCTGCTTTCCTTTTGCTGACAGGCAACTACTTCTTTGTTTAGACAGTTCTTTGGCCACTCATTGGCTGCTGTGCCAGGGTCTTCTCATGGTGGGTGTTGTACATTTTCTTCCCCTCTTGTGTTTTAAAATGGTTCTAAGTTATTCTGATTCAGTGTTTTTAATATGGTCATTCAATTGCTTTTTAGTATTTATAACTGATAGTGCTTTAAAAATACACCTATTTGAAATTGTATTTTGAAGCAGCATGTCTTGTTTGGATACGGGATTGGATAAAATTAGAAAAAGAAGAAGAGTTAGAATTAGAAGGACATGACAATAGATTTGGCTGGCACTCATATTTATGGTATGGGAAAGGGAAAATACATAAAGGTTTTTCAAACCATATAATAAGAAAGTCATTAATAAGAGTGTGGGGAAAATATAAAAATCTGTTAGAGTGGAAAACACCATGGTGACTGTCACCCACTGAAGCATTTTCATTTGTCGACCAAAAAAGTATGTTGGTTGGCATATAGAGAGTTATTAACAGAAGAAGAAGGTAAACTCAAATTAAAAGAGTATGATGAGCTGAAAGACCATTTACAAAGTTGATTACACCATAGGCAATTAAATGAAATTTTTAAGGAAGACAATAAAAAGTTATACAATCTCCAGATTTAAAAAAGCAATAGTGGAAGAGAATGTTAAATTGTTAAAAAAGGCATATACAGTAGTATCTTATTAGACTGGGAAACTAAAGATGAAGAGGTTAAATCAGTTATGATTAAATGGGCTTAGGATGTGGGACACAACATCCAACTTGAAAGTTGGGGGAAATTATAGAAAGTTGATATAAAATTCACAGGTTGCATACTATTAAGAGAGAATTACATGAAAATGATGTATAGATGGTATATCACACCAGGGAAAATGGCAAAGATGTTTAGGAAAGAAAGTAACAGATGTTGGAGATGTAAGGAAAAGGAAGGAACATTTTATCATATGTGGTGGGATTGCAAATGCATTAAAAATATTGGGAAATGATATACTATGAATTGAAAAAAATGTTTAAAATGAATTTTGTCAAACACCCTGAAGCCTTTTTGTTAGGTATCTCAAATCAAGAGCTACCAAAAGAAAAATGGACATTATTTATGTATGCTACAACAGAGGCAAGAATCTTGATTGCACAATATTGGAAGATGGAAGAAATACCATCAAAGGAACAATGGCAAGAAAAGCTGATGAACTATGCAGAATTGGCTAAGCTAACAGACAAACTATGAGAGAAGGACGAAAAGGACTTCAAAAGAGTCTGGGAACCATTTACAGTTTATTTGCAGAAACAACAGAATGGACTGGATTCACTGGCAGGATTTGAATAAACTTTCACAACTTCATTTGAGTAACAGGTATTTTAGAGAAATAATAAGGGATTTTATTTTTCTGAAGAAAAAGCAGGATACGATAAATAAAACTAAATAACTCAGCAGAGAGGGAGTTGAGGGAAGTCCAGAGGAGGGGAGGGAGAATAATTGTAAATAACACAATGAGATTTGTATCATTAATTGTTATAAAATTTAATAAATATTTTACTAAAAAATACACCTATCTGTTTGTGATTTATGTTGTAAGCTACCTTGGCTCCTACACTCTGAGAAAGTTGGGATATAAATAAAATAAAATAAAATAAAATAAAATAAAATAAAATAAAATAAAATAAAATAAATAAAATAAAATAAAATAAAATAAAATAAAATAAAATAAAATAAAATAAAATAAAATAATAAAAAAATAAATAAAATAAATAAAATAAAATAAAATAAAATAAAATAAAATAAAATAAAATAAAATAAAATAAAATAAAATAAAATAAAATAACACATGCTCATAACTGGAGACAGGTAGTATAACCCAGGGTGAAAATCTGTTGTTCAGCCAGTTAAAAAAGGCAGACATGCCATTGTAAAGCTTCCAGCTCAAGCTGTTGAAATATTGCCAGTGTTTCACAAAGGAATACCACTGATTATCCTAGAAACAGACACAATACATAAATGGTTATTCCAGCATTTGCCAGACCCATCAATGGCCTAGTTCTCATGACATTTTAAGTTATGGTTTATAAACCATGGTTTAGTTAATCATAGTTAAAACTAAACTGATCATCTGAACCTGGCCCCACAGCTCAACTATGGTTTATTAACTGTGGTTAATGGGTGCACTTTAACAAAGGTCTGAGAAAGGCCAATGTGTTTACTACATACCTGAGCCCAAGTGGAGCTGGAACATTCATAGCCACTGGATGAGTTGTGATCTCTGTGATCTCCCATTTGAAAATGTGAAAACATGGCCAATGGGCGAGGGCTTCGTAGTTGGGGGAAACTACATTCCCCAATAAGGGACGTGGGTGGCGCTGTGGGTTAAACCACAGAGCCTAGGACTTGCCGGTCAGAAGGTCGGCGGTTCGAATCCCCGCGACGGGGTGAGCTCCCGTTGCTCGGTCCCTGCTCCTGCCAACCTAGCATTTCGAAAGCATGTCAAAGTGCAAGTAGATATAGGGAAGGTAAACAGCGTTTCTGTGCACTGCTCTGGTTCGCCAGAAGCGGCTTAGTCATGCTGGCCACATGACCCGGAAGCTGTATGCCAGCTCCCTCGGCCAATAAAGCGAGATGAGCACCGCAACCCCAGAGTCGGCCACGACTGGACCTAATGGTCCGGGTGTCCCTTTACATTCCCCAATGAAAGAACACAGAAGCTAGAAGCTCACAAACGTCAGATACAGGACTTTGATTAGGCTAGTTTCAGCTCTGAATGGTCCTACTCTGAATCGTGCACTCTCAGCTGCCATTCCAGTTTGGTTTGACAGTTCTACCCTCTTCTTCAGGAAAAAATGAGAAAAAGAAGGAGGGAATGACATGCAACATATGGACGACTCAGAAGCCCATGTTGGACACAGCGCTCACCTAAGCAGTGGGTGAAACTAATGTAGGGCTGCCATATGTCTGGGGAAATCTGGAGATGGTGCAGTGCGAACGTACCACTTACCTGCCTTTCTTCTGATCAAGTCACCGCTGGAGGTGGCAGTGAGATCCGTGTGGTGCAAAAAGCATGTGTGCAGCAGTTACCGTATTTTTCGCTCTATAGGACGCACCGGACCATAGGACACACCTTGTTTTAGAGGGGGAGAACAAGGGGAAAAAATCTTCCCCTCTCTGCGCAGCGCCCCTTCAGCGAAGTGGCAGGAGAAACGGAGCCCCTTCCATTTCTCCTCCTGCTTAGCTGAAGGGGCGCTGCGCAGCTCTCTCTCTCCCACATTGCCTTCGTCTTCAGTGAAGGCAACCCGAAGCCTTCAGGCGGCTTTCCTTGAAGCCAGGAGAGTCTTGCTCTCCTGGCTTCAGCGAAAGGAACCCGAAGCCTCCGGAGCGCGGCGGGAGATCCCGCTGCACTCCGGAGGCTTTGGGCGGCTATCAGTGCACACCGACCTCTCTCGCTCTCCAGGCTTCAGTGAAAGCAACGCGTGGGAGTGCTCCCACTGTGCTTCGGAGGCTTCGCGTTGCTATCGCTGAAGCCAAGGAGCCTGCATTCGCTCCATAAGGCGCACATACATTTCCCCTTAATTTTTGGAGGGGGAAATGTGCGTCTTATAGAGCGAAAAATACGGTGCTTGGTTGGAGGGAGCCCCTCCCTAGGCATGCGGTGTACTAGGCCAACAAAGCCCTTTAATCCACTTTAACAGTGCAAACCTAAACTGACAGTGTGTTCTTGAATCCCTCCCGCAAAATACTGTCAGCCTGGAGGTACCCAAGTCCGACAGTAGATCACCCCTGTTCTTAAGCAGCAAATATCTGCAATCACATTAAAATAGCCCTTAAAGCTTGCTACTAGAAAGGGGAAGGTTGCATGCCACAACATCAAAAGAATTAGAGGAAACTGTGCCTCGTGTAAATAGAAATGCAAATAGCTAGAGGTGACAAGAAGCTCCCTGTCATGCTTTGCTTCCCAAATCAAATGCATTACAAAAGGATCCTAAATTAAAACCTGATGTGCTTGAGTTAAATATGCCATCCAGGCTTGCCAGAATTATAAATGGAGATTTTCTTTTCTATCCCAACATTAAGGGGGGAAAGATTTAACACTGTCTTTCTGAAAAGCTTACATGAGAATTTTATCCCGGGTGTCAATTTAATCAGGCAGAAATAATAAGTATACAGCCCACATAACATATTTATTCTGAAAGCCTTTATGTTCAGTTAATTAGTTTAGCTATTGCTTCCATGGTTCATTTGAGAGCTTCATGCTTAATTAAATATCAATACATTTCCTTGCCTTAAAAAAACTTTACAGAAAAAATAAACTGTTTCTTCAAGTGATAATCTTGTTAACTGTTATATACATTTTAAGCGCGCATATTGGGAACTTTCAAAGATGAGTTTTCTATAGCAGCTCGAGCTTGAAACTGTATGCAGAAAAAGACTTGGAAAAAGGAATATTTTCTCAATGAAAATAAGGTGCTTTTCACATTTGGTTTTCTTGGATTTAAATAATCTTAAAATACTTCTGTATTAAGAGAGCAGAGTTCTTAGGTCATACTTATGCAGAGACAACTGCAGTGTTTGTTTTGGTAAATTTACCAGCCTTAAGTGCAACCCAGTGTTTTGTGCTTCCAGGCTCATGAGGAAATCTATGTACAACTGTAGAACATGGTTCCAGTGCTTTGGCACATCTCAGCACTAGAGAAGTCGGGTTGTTATATTTTCATCTAAAAGGCTATTCTGAGAGTATTTTACTTGCAGTAGCAGAAATGAGCTATTTGTACTCCTGCAATTATGGAGCTCTGGTCATTTCTTATGAAGAAGGGCTGGACTGCCATATAATAATAAAAATTCTATCTAATTTCTACTTCCCAAATCCATATGCAAACTGAAACGCAGCTACACTTAGGAAATTGCATGTCTCCCAAATTTGTGGTGCAGTCCTCCAACCAAAAACTGCATATGAAAAAAGCAAATATTAGGAAAATGCGCACCTAAAAATGTTTATTGGTGGAAATAAGAAAAATGTGTTATATTTGTGGAAATTGCTTGGGGGAAATGCATATACTAGGCAACATTGCATACGAAAATGTGTACATTAGGAGAAAGGAATTCAAATTTTGGTGTGGATTTTTTGTTTTTAATCACAATGTGAAAATGTGATGAACTAAATTTAAACTTGGGAAAAATTGGGTGGTGAGAGAAACCAAAACAGACAAATGCATCCATCCCAAAGACAATATTACATCTCCACAGGTGTTCTACATGATACCTCTTAGCATTTGTCAAAGGAGGTTATCAGCAGATCCTCCAGCTGCCCTGTGGCTGCTTTGCTATACCAGTGGAGAAGCAGGCCGCAGGCTCTAGCACCAAGTTTAAAAAGGTGAGTTATTCGCTGTTAAAACAGCAATATCGTTTTGTATGATCTGATGAGCTGCTGTACCGATACTCCATACTAAATGACAGGAATGAGCCAACCTCTAGAGGGTCTGCAAGACCCATTGACCTTTTCTCTCTCACACAAATCCATGCATACGTGGCTACACACTACATTTTGTAGAGTTTACAGAAACAAAAACACAACGCTTTAAAGGGGTAAAATGTAGACATTCCTATGGTATCATTTAGGTAGGATAAAGTGGATGCTAAGTCATTGCTCAAGGGACGCGGGTGACACTGTGGACACCACAGAGCCTAGGACTTGCCGATCAGAAGGTCGGTGGTTCGAATCCCCGCAATGGGATGAGCTCCAATTGCTCGGTCCCTGCTCCTGCCCACCTAGCAGTTTGAAAGCACATCAAGTGCAAGTAGATAAATAGGTACCGCTCCGGCGGGAAGGTAAACAGCCTTTCCATGCGCTGCTCTGGTTCGCCAGAAGCGGCTTAGTCATGCTGGCCACATGACTCAGAAGCTGTACGCTGGCTCCCTCGGCCAATAAAGCGAGATGAGCGCCGCAACCCCAGAGTTGGCCACGACTGGACCTAATGGTCAGGGGTCCCTTTCCCTTTCCCTTTAAGTCATTGCTAAGTGGCTGCTAAGCAAATTCCACACCTTATTGTATGTTGTGGTTGCGGACATGGATGGAGAGTGTTTAGAGTGGGAAGATGCAGAAAAGAGTTTATGAGTAATTCATAATTTTTGGCTAAATTTTATTTGTACTTGCTCCTATTGGAGCTGAAGTTGCTTAACTGTAACACTCTATAGATGGTGAATTTAAGAAAGAAAGAAAGAAAGAAAGAAAGAAAGAAAGAAAGAACCCATTTTCTTTTTCTTTTTTAGCTCCTTAAAAGTCTAGATGTTAATGCATCTTGAACTAAACAAAGACTTACACGTCTTTTCATACTTGATCATTGGCATCTCAGAGAAACAAACTGGAAAAATCATACAAAGAGACCCAAATATTTAAAACCCACATTGTTCCTACATATGTCTAATCAGCATTTTTCTTTCATTGCTATCAGTTCATTAGCCCAAAGCATGCTAATTAATTGAAATTTCTTTGGACTTTTGTTACTGCGGTGTGCACATCCACACACACACGTATAGTGGCAGCTCATTCCTTTATGTTAAAGTGGGCTGACTTACCATCTACAAAGCCAGTGAGAAAAAGAGGTAGGATTAAGGCCATTTTGAATACCTCAGACCTTGTAAAGACTACTTCTGTTCCTGGCCTCAGCCTTCCTTCTTGCCAGAAATTACCGTATTTATTTGAAATAACATCTTAAACCACAGATTTGCCCACCCCCCGAATGCTATTTACTCATAATATGCATTGTTTAGAATCTGAAATTGGCCCCTGAACCACTTTTCATATAATGGCTGTGAGGAAACAATATTGGAAATGCCAAAACGACGCACAATTTGCAAAGAATGAATAGTGGGAGAATATGAAGAGTTGCAGAGACGGAAGTGTATAAATAGCTATTGTACGTGTGTGCTTTTGTGAGCTGTTAAAATTAGCGCTGTAACATCTTAATACTTTTCAATCAATTAAAATTTCACCCCAGATCAATTGGGCTGCAGCTAATTTTTAAAATATAGTTTTTTATTGTAATACTTAGTATAGCCACTTATTCAATGCCAAAAAAGAGAAAATGCATCACCAAAAAAAGAGGATACAGATTTGCAAAAAAGCATTTGCTGATTTTTATGTTTTGATGCAAATCTACATTTCATCACAGTGGAGAGGACTGTAACCTGGAGACACTGAAGCCAGATCTGTGCACCAGTCAAGGTCTAACTCAGGGGTCAGCAAACCTTTTCAGCAGGGGGCCAGTCCACTCTCCCTCAGACATTGGGGTGGGGCGGACTATATTTTAAAAATATATATATGAACAAAATTCCTATGCCCCACAAATAACCCAGAGATGCATTTTAAATAAAAGGACACATTTTACTCAGGTAAAAACATGCTGATTCTTGGACCATCCACGGGCTGGATTTAGAAGGTGATTGGGCCAGATCCGGCCCCTGGGCCTTAGTTTGCCTAAGGTAAAGGTAAAGGGACCCCTGACCATTGGTCCAGTCATGACTGACTCTGGGGTAGCGGTGCTCATTTCGCTTTATTGGCCGAGGGAGCCGGCATACAGCTTCCGGGTCATGTGGCCAGCATGACAAAGCCGCTTCTGGCAAACCAGAGCAGCGCACGGAAATGCCGTTTAGCTTCCTGCCGGAGCGGTACCTATTTATCTACTTGCACTTTGACATGCTTTCGAACTGCTAGGTTGGCAGGAGCAGGGACCGAGCAACTGGAGCTCACCCTGTCGCGGGGATTCGAACCGCCCACCTTCTGATCTGCGAGCCCTAGGCTCTGTGGTTTAACCCACAGCGCCACCCTCATCCCTTCTTAGTTTGCCTACTCATGGTCTAACTGTTGATGGGCAGCTTCAAGGCCCCTGCTCTGCCCTCGCTTGTCATGGTTGCTTTATCTGTAAACTAGATTTGGACTAGACTCTCCTTCAAATACATAATCATCCTCCAGTCATCCCCTCAAACAGAGGACTGTTCTCTGTAAAGTAGAACAGATGGCTATCCTAAATATTGATTTAGGGTGTGCTGGTTTCCCATTGGAAATCACATATACCCCCAAGCGGGGTTGCTGTTGTTTCGGCCCAGAAAGTGGGATATGCATATGAGAAAATTAATTAAATTAAATAAGTAAAAAAAGATAGGATATAGCTGAGCCACAAATATAACTGGATAAATTTATGAAATGTATTTTTGGATAGATTAAAATACGTTTCTTTCTTGCCTCATGCACAGATTTCCATTTTCGCATAATGGCATTACAGTACAACTGCAAACCTTTTCATTGTTTAAACTGTTCAGCCTTAAGGAATATAAACTGAAATTCTCAACTGTGAAATAATAATTATGATGATGTTAATAATACTAAGAACTGCTATGTAGGATGTTATACATGTTCTGCCATCACAATTTGATTCAAATGGATTTTACAAAAATCAAAGCCTGCTTTGAAGGCAATTGTGCAACGTGTCCATGGGCCCTATTTAATGTTCGTGCAAATGATGTCAAATATCTTTATGATAGCTGTGATCCTCTCATTTGTGATTCATTCCCACAGCGGCTCTTTGGGCTGAGCAATCTGTACAGCATTGCCATGCGGCTATTTTGACATACCAGTGAATAACTTTCCTCGTACTTAACGATTGGTGAATGTTCAAGATTGCAGAAGACACAGCAAAAGATACGTCATATTCTGGAAAAGTTTACACAGATAAACAAAAAATCACTAGGAGCATACAAGAAACATACATATTGCATTATTTAAACTCTTGTTGCAAATGACAGAGGGATACAGTAAGAACTCCTAGGGGCCAAGATCCCTTTGGCCCTCCCCAATAAAATATTTAAGGGGGCTCCCCCCGCATTGATGGGCATTGCCATTCCAATGGTGTGTGTGCGCTGCGTCTTGTGATCAGTGGCGTGTGGTGATATTTTTCGTGGGAAACAGTTAGAGTCAGATGTGCCAGCTTGCAAGTGTGATGGAGAGAGGCAACATATTCACCCAGTGCTTTTCCAGCTGCACTGGCTCCCGGTGGAGTACAGGGTCAGATTTAAGGTGCTGGTTTTGACCTTTAAAGCCCTTCACGGCCTAGGACCCTCGTACCTACGGGACCGCCTCTCCCGATATGCCCCACAGAGAGCCTCAAGGTCCATAAATAGCAACACCCTAGAGGTCCCGGGCCCTAAGGAAGTTAGATTAGCCTCAACCAGAGGCAGGGCCTTTTCAACTCTGGCTCCAGCCTGGTGGAACGCTCTGCCTCATGAGACCAGGGCCCTGCAGGATCTGATTTCTTTCCGCAGGGCCTGTAAGACAGAGTTGTTCCGCCAGAGTTGTTCCGCTTGGAGCCAATTTGATTCCCTCCCCCTCTTTCTTTTTTCTTTTCCTTTCTCCTCCTGTGATGAGGTTTCAATATTTTAATGTTGTATTTTAATTTTGTTTTTAAGTTGTATTCATTCAATTTGTTTTTATTATTGCTTGTTAGCCGCCATGAGCCCGGCCTTGGCTGGGGAGGGCGGGGTATAAATTATTATTATTATCATCATCATCATCATCATCATCATCATCATCATCATCATTAGTGTTATGTAGTGAAGTTTCACCCTGGGCCAGCAGGGGGATACTGTATATAGTTTTCACTCAGGTCTGTAGATAGTTTTCCCTCAGGTCCACGTCAGTTATTTTAGGCGGGAACTCTGGGCTGTTGTTGTTACAATGTTGACAGCCGGCTGCCTATAAAAGCAGGCCGGCTGAGCTGTTTGCAGTCAGTTCTATTCCAGCTTACGAAATAAAGAGCTATTTGGAGAAATCGCTGTGTCGTCGGCTATGTCAACCCACAACTTAACTCTGGCGACGAGGATGGGATGGATGGACATCAGAGCACAGCCAGATGCAGCCAGCCTCTGAACTGAGCTGAATCACTGAGCTGAATCACAGAGCGAAATCACTGAGCGAAATCACTGGACAGAACCAATTCAGAGCTGACTGTTCTGGCTAGAGCACGGTGTTCCATCCATCGCCCTTCACGCCGGCATCGGAATCATGGCTTCACTTGTGCCTCTACCGCCGTTTGCGACAGCCTCTGAATCATGGGACTCCTACCTCGCTCCGTTCGACTGCTACCTCCAAGCCAACGAGCTGACAGCAGTATCAAAGGATCGGAAGCGGGGCCTATTCCTCAGCCTCTGTGGGCCTGAGGTGTTTGAGACGGCCCGAGCATTGGTTGCGCCTGAAGCAGTCCAGGCAACACCATGGGACACGATCCAAGAGAAGCTCCGCAACCACTACGCACCAAAGCCGTCCAAGATTGCTGCCCGCCATGCGTTCTACCACCGAAACCAGGCAGAGGGGGAGTCAATCAACAACTACACCACCGCCCTGCGACAGGCTGCAATGCACTGTGAGTTCCGAGACTTAGACGATGCCCTGATGGATCGAATCGTCTGCGGGGTCCGGGACATCCAGCTGCAACGGCGTCTCCTCGCCAAGCCAGACCTCACGCTACGTAAAGCCATTGAGGAGGCTGTGGCCTCAGAAGCTGCTGAACGCTCCGCCCAGGAGATCCGCAAGTCCAGCAGCCTGCGTCTTGCTAGGAAGCCAGTTCCGGTGCATCATGAAGAGGCCAGCAGTGATGAGGCATCCTCCAGTGAAGACGATGACGTGCACCAGACAAAGCGGGAGCGCAGGAAGTTCCAACAGAAGTCCAAGGGCCAACCGGAATGTGCCGGCTGTGGAGGCAACCATTCCTGTGCCAAGTGTCGATTCAGAGACGCCATCTGTAGGAAGTGTTCCAGAAGGGGCCACATCGCTAAGGTCTGCCGATCGGCTCCGTCTGACACCCCCCCTTCATCGACTCGCAAGTCCAAGTCTTCACTCCAGTCTGCCAAGGAAAGTTGTTTCGCTCTCACCAACTGCCGCTGCACGTCTGGAACCACGATTGGCCAAACCGACTCGCCTACGCGACGCAAGCTGAACGTCACGGTGCTCATTGAGGGGGCTCCATGTGACATGGAGATCGACACCGGGTCTGCCCTGTCCATCGTGTCGTGGAGCACCATCAAAAGACTGGTACCCAGAGTGTCCAAAAGGCAACTCGACTCTCACCGCGTACACCTGAGAGACTACCAGGGAAATGACATTCCCGTGGTAGGCGTTGGCCGGTTCCGGATTGCCTTCAAGGATTTTTCGGGCCTGGTGGTGGTCGAAGGTCAGCGGCCAAGCCTCCTAGGGCTAGACTGGTTTGATGCCCTCGGCCTGGAAGTCACCGGCATCAACTGCATCTCTAACGCAGAGACTGAGGGTCTGGTCAAAGACTTTGCCGAGGTTTTTGACGGCACCTTGGGGCAATATACAGGTACGCCCATCTCCTTTAGCCTTGATCCACAAGTCGCCCCCATCAAGCTAAAGCCACGCCGGGTCCCCTTTGCTCTCAAGGCTAAGGTGGACGAACAACTGGACAAACTGATCGCCCAAGGAGTTTTGGAGCCGGTTGACCACGCCAAGTGGGAAACCCCCATCGTCACGCCTGTCAAGCCAGATGGGTCGGTGAGAATCTGCGCTGACTACAAGTGCACGATCAACAAGGCACTTCAGCAGCACGCTTATCCGGTTCCTGTTGTCCAACACCTGCTGCATTCCCTGGGTGAGGGTAAGGTCTTCGCTAAGCTGGACCTTGCCCAAGCCTATCAACAACTGCCAGTCGATGATGCCACTGCTGAAGCCCAGACGATCGTCACCCACCGGGGGGGCATTCCGTTGCCGCCGGTTGCAGTTCGGGGTGAGTGTGGCTCCTGGCATCTTCCAAAGCCTTATGGAGCGTCTCCTGCAAGGGCTTCCGGGCGTGGTACCATATTTTGATGACGTCTTGGTGTCTGCAGACTCACACCAGCAGCTGTTCGAGCGCCTCCGTGCCGTGCTGACCAGGTTCCAAGAGGCCGGGCTCAAGGTAAAGAGGGAGAAGTGCCAGATCGCCGTTCCACAGGTAGAGTTCCTGGGCTATCTTATCGATGCCTCCGGCCTTCACCTGACCACATCCAAGATCCGCCCTATCCAGCAGGCCCCCACCCCAAAGAACAAGACGGAGTTGCAGGCATTCCTGGGGCTGCTGAACTTTTATAACATGTTCCTGCCCCACAAAGCCACAGTGGCTGAGCCTCTTCACCGACTCCTTAGTACAAAGACGCCTTGGGCCTGGGGTCATCGGGAGACGGCGGCCTTCAACGCGGTCAAGGCTCTCCTTTCATCAGACAGTGTGCTGGTACAGTACAGTGAATCCAGGCCGCTGGTCCTTGCCTGCGACGCCTCACCTTTTGGCATCGGTGCTGTCCTTAGTCACCGTTTTCCAGATGGAAGAGAAGCACCGCTCGCCTACTTTTCCAGGACACTATCTCCGACGGAACGGAATTACAGCCAGCTCGACAAGGAGGCATTGGCACTTGTGGCTGGAGTGAAGAGGTTCCATGAATACCTCTATGGCAGGACTTTTGACCTCATCACTGACCACAAGCCACTCCTGGGCCTCCTCGCTGGTGATCGTCCAACTCCACCGGTCCTCTCGCCACGCATACTGCGATGGACTGTTTTCCTGGCTGCCTACCACTACTGGCTCATCCATCGCCCGGGAAAATCGATGGGCCATGCCGACGCCCTCAGCCGTTGCCCTCTTCCAGCATTTGTGGAAGACCCGGCTCCAGCTTCATCGCTCCTTCTGATTGAGGATCTTCCGGCAGCGCCTGTATCGGCTGCCACTGTGGCCTCTGCGTCTGCCCAGGATCGCACCATCAGCCGGGTGCTCAACTGGGTGTGGAGGGGGTGGCCACAAGGGCCTTTTGCATCGGAGTTCCAGCCCTTCGCAACCAGACAACATGAACTCTCAGCTCATCGCGGCTGTCTGCTGTGGGGAGACCGCGTCGTGATTCCCCAGGGACTCCGTCAGCGCGTCCTGGAGGCTCTGCACGTTGGCCACCCAGGAATTGTCAAAATGAAGGCGTTGGCTCGGTGTTACGTCTGGTGGCCTAATATGGACGATGCCATCACTGCCTGGGTGTCCGCCTGTCACCGCTCAACCGGCTACACCCGGACTTTGCCGTGGCTGAACCCCCAGGCTGTGCCAACGCGCCACGGTCATTTGTCCCAGGAAACCAGGTCTTTGCCCGGAACTATGTGGGGGACATTCCTTGGATGCCAGCCACAGTAGTGGGAGTCACTGGACCTCGCTCGTACCAGGTGGCACTCGAAGACGGACGCTTGTGGCGACGGCACATAGACCAGCTTAGGCGCAGGGTTGGGGACTTGGACACTACCGAGGTGCCCCCAACTGCGCTTGCGGCTCCAGAAGAGACACGTACAGATGGCGAGGCCCCACCTACATCTCCCTCGCAAACTGCCAGCGTGGAGCCGAACCGAGCCGCTTCAGAGGGTCTGCCAGACTTACCACAGACTCAGACCACTCCACTTGCGGAGGCTCCACCCACAGCAGCGGATCCAGGGGAGTTGGTTCCAACGCCACCTAGGGTCGCACCACAGCCTCAGCAAGAACTGTGTGGCCCTCCGGACTTGGCTACCAGTCCCCGGCGGTCTGGCAGAGTTTCCAAGCGCCCAACTTATTTAAAGGACTATGTTGTTGGACATGTATCACTGTTGGTCTAAGTATGGGAAATGTAACCGATATGCTTTTGTGCCTAATTGAACCATTACGCGTAGTGCTGTATATAAGGAAACCATTACGATTGTAACTAACGCCTTATCTCGGTGGGGAGGGGTGTTATGTAGTGAAGTTTCACCCTGGGCCAGCAGGGGGATACTGTATATAGTTTTCACTCAGGTCTGTAGATAGTTTTCCCTCAGGTCCACGTCAGTTATTTTAGGCGGGAACTCTGGGCTGTTGTTGTTATAATGTTGACAGCCGGCTGCCTATAAAAGCAGGCCGGCTTGAGAAATTAAAACCTAAAGTCCGAGACTGGTTACATTATTACCAGATTAATGAGACATTTAAGCAGGACAGGAAACTAGGATTCCAGAAGGAGAGGTCAAAGCTAGAAACAGAATTGTTAGAACCCAATACTAAGAATCTGTCTAGAATGTATAATCTGCTGCTAAAATGGAACACACAGGATGAAACGGTCAAATCAGCTATGATTAAGTGGGCACAAGACATTGGTCATGATATTATGTTTGCTGACTGGGAGCAGTTATGGACCACAGGTATTAAATTCACGGCATGTAGTGCCTTAAAAGAGAATATAATGAAAATGATCTATAGATGGTACATGACCCCAGTCAAGCTTGCAAAGATATATCATTTGCCCAATAACAACTGTTGGAAGTGTAATGAATGCGAAGGAACTTTTTATCATCTTTGGTGGACCTGCCCGAAGATTAAGGCCTACTGGGAAATGATCTATAATGAAATTAAGAAAATCCTTAAGTGGACATTTGTAAAGAAACCGGAGGCTTTTCTCTTGGGCATGGTAGGCCAAATGATTCCAAAGAAAGATAGAACATTTTTTATGTATGCAACAACAGCAGCAAGAATTCTCTTGGCAAAGTATTGGAAGACTAAAGAACTACCTACTCTGGAAGAATGGCAGACCAAGGTGACTGAATTTATGGGACTGGCAGAGATGACCGGCAGAATTCGTGACCAGAGGAGAGAGACAGTGGAAGAGGACTGGGAAAAATTTAAAATTTATCTTAAAAACTGTTGTAAAATTTCGGAATGTTAAGACGTCAAGGGATTTGATATAAAGAATTACAGCTGTAAAAATTTAAGATTAAGAAAATTTTTAAAGAGAATTAAATATAAAAATGGATGAAGGATTGCTAAAAAATTTTAAAACAAGGATGCAGTGAAGGGGAGGTATGGGGAAGTCGTGTTATGTTTGTTTGTTTTTTGTTTGTGTTGTAAAATTAATAAAAATTATTTAAAAAATAAAAATAAAAGCAGGCCGGCTGAGCTGTTTGCAGTCAGTTCTATTCCAGCTTACGAAATAAAGAGCTACTTGGAGAAATCGCTGTGTCGTCGGCTATGTCAACCCACAACTTAACTATTATTATTAGCACCAGCATCACAGCTCCATCCCTATGACAGGCAGAAACTTCCCGGGCTTTGGGAAGGAGGTACCAGGCCTCTGACAGGATGTGGGTGGGCTTTGGGAAGGTGGTGGGTCATTTAGGGCCATGGTTTTCAACCAGTGTGCCATGGCCCCCTGGGGTGCCGTGAATGGTGGTCAGCTGCACCATGGGCAATACTGGCCTCTGCTCCTCTTTCCTTTCTTCCCTCCCTCCCTCCCTCCCTCCTCTGATGCCCCCTTGCATCTCTGCCTCCCAAAGGCTTGTACAGCTCTTTGCTGCACCAGTCCTGGCTACAAGCTCTGCAGGCAAATGGCTGGTCAGGAGGTGCTGGTTGCCATGAGCTGAAGCAGCCTCAGAGTAAGCAAGCAAGGGAGAGGGAGCCCAGTCAACCTGCTTGCCAGCCCTTGCTGTTGGGAATGGACAGACAAGTCCCAGGCCCCTGTAGGGCAGTGTAAGGAGACATCTCTCTTTGGGGCAGCTCAGAGACCAGGGGCAGCAGCAGTGGCTGCCCAGAGGACTCCCAAGGAAAGGGGAGAGGAGCATAGCTGTCAACTTACAGACTTGAAAATAAGGGACCAGCTGCCTTGAAAATAAGGGATCAGCAGCCAAAATAAGGGATTTTAGTCAACCAGCTGAAATACAGTGGTGCCTCGCAAGATGAAAAGAATCCGTTCCGCGAGTCTCTTCGTCTTGCGGTTTTTTCGTCTTGCGAAGCAAGCCCATTAGTGGCTTAGCGGATTAGCGCTATTAGCGGCTTAGCGGCTTAGCGGCTCAGCTGATAAGTGGCTTAGCGGTTTAGCGGATCAGCTGATAAGCGGCTTAGCGGATCAGCTGATAAGCGGCTTAGCGGCTTAGAAAAGGGGGGGGGGAACCTGCAGGAACTCGCAAGACATTTTCGTCTTGCGAAGCAAGCCCATAGGAAATTCGTTTTGCGAAGCACCTCCAAAACGGAAAACCCTTTCGTCTAGCGGGTTTTCCGTCTTGCGAGGCATTCGTCTTGCGGGGCACCACTGTACAAAGTTAAAAGGGACCAGATAATTTGGGAGACCAGCGCCAGTTTTTAGCCCTTCGTTTCCAGAGGTTGCTGCTCAAGACACCAGCTGATGAAACACTGCAATTAAATAACTACAAGCAGCAACCACTTTTCGCGCAAAACGAAGTCCAAGCTACAAAGATGCTGCTGCAGTTCTGTACCTTTTCTCTCATGCTCCATCTGCAGCTCTCAGTTCCATCAGGCGGGGCGGGAGGAAGGGGGCGGAATAGCGCCCAAAGTAAACCCGCAGATCAGACCATCTATGCTAGTCTATCACTACAAATCTATGGAAGAAGCGCTTGCGGTCCTTCCTCCGCTTTCCCCCTCTATGGTTAGCCCTTGGAACACCTGCCCGCTCCTCCACCTCTGCCTCCTCTCTCTGAACTGCTTTCTATATGGCTGCCCTCGCTCACCTCTCAAGGCTCCTCAGTCCTGGCAAGGAGGGGCTCCTGGGGGCCGAGGCTGGTGAGAGGAGGCTGGAGGGGGGCGGGGCGGGCAGCCAAGAAACACAGTTGGAGCCTCCCTCCTCCCTGGCCGGCAGGGAGGGAGGGAGAGGAGCTGCTTCCTTTGAAACCCGGGAAATTTAAGGGACATCATCAATAAGGGACAGCAGCAGGACACGGCGCTGGGATAAGGGAGTTTCCCGCCAAATAAGGGACGGTTGACAGCTATGGAGAGGGAAGGAGGCTGAGGGAACACTCCACAAGGGAAGGTGTTTGAAAAAGGGTGAGAGGCTGCCAGACCTGCAGGCATAACTGGACTCCTGAGCCCCACAGGAAAGCTGCAAAAAAGAATGTAGTTGGTCAAGGGAGCCATGGACTCAGAAAGGTTGTAAACCTCTGATTTAGGAGACTCGCCTGGTCTCCCTAGACCCCTGATCAACTGTTGATTAATTTGTTAATTATTTCTTTGAATTTTATTGAGGGGGTTATAAGGGGGGGCATATACAGTGTGTGTGTGGTATTATTATTTGTGCAATTTGCACAGCACTCAACAGAAAAATAGGTACATTTACAAGGAGGAGGGGGAGAAAGAGTTTGTTGCAGTTTGGAGTATATGGGATTGGATCTCAGATGCTTGCTGAGGCGATGTTGTCTGGAATGCACCCAGCAAATGAGTAGTCGCCACACATTCTCTGCACAAAAACCACATAGTCTAGAAATGTCCATAGACTAAATATGCTGATGTCATGCTGAGGTGTATGAGCATGAAAGTAATGCTGCAACACTTTTTTCTTATTTCACATTCTGTAAATATGATGTATTCCATATTTGGCAATCTGGCTGTACCACATGGCATAAACGAGAGAGATAAATACATAGTTACTATAATTGTAAATAACCTTTTGAAACTGATCCCTTTCTAGCAAATCTATCTGAAGCTTTGCTTTAGTGGTCTGAGGGGACGCCATTTGAATCATTCTGACCTTTTCTGAACTGATAGTTTGCCACACAATGAAGGAGTTCATGACAAAATTCATGTGGAAGAAATCTGCCCATGATTATTCATGTACTGTTTGGGATGACTTTTACTGTATATGATGTGAACTGGTTATATTTGCTTTAAAACTGGATTGCTGTTTCTCAGCTAGCCTTATTCACACTGGGGGGAAATATTACACTCCCACAAATCAATAAATTATACATTTTAATACCAAACACTTTAAGACCACAGTCTATTGTTACAGCCTTTTTCAATGCAAATTCTGTACAAATACCTTATATTTTTATCCCTCTCCATTTATATTACTAATTGGATATCATAGTTATGGTGAAGGTAAAATAAAACACTGCAGATGTTGCAACATCTAATTATTTTCACACTCATGGTTAGTTCAAGGTAGACTCTGACAGCACAATCCTATCCATGTTTACTCTGAAATAAGTTCTGCTGTGTTCAGGGGGTGAAGGAGTATATCATACATACCCGCCCATCCAGCATCTTCAAGTGAAATAATAATCACAGATCAAACAATATCAGCAGAGCTTTTCTGACACAATACTTTTCAATGGGAGGGTTTCACACATCTAAGAGTTGCTCACACATTACATTCACTACAATGGGCTGCCGTTCATGTCCACTGTGGCCGTAGAGAGCTTCCAAACAGATGAAGAATCATGATGCCACAACTGGCTGACCGGATAATGGCTGGTGGAGATGAAGAATCTCCATGGGATTGTGGATGATCTATAACAGCATATAGAGCATTCCCAAGGAAATACAGTTTTCAGGAGGCTCTCCATGGTTGGCTTAGCAACTAGTCAGAAAAATAACTGGCCTGGCCTGTTTCCTTTAACTGTCCTAGCCTGCTTATTGATTTGCATTAAATCAGCTAGTAAAGATTTTCATCGTATGGAGATGAGCATTATTAACATCTGCTAATTGCTGGAGATCAAAATGGTGATGAAGTACCAGCTACAGAGACTGGTTCAAAAATTGAGAACCTCGTTTTGTGGTGGGTTCAACATATGAATTGACACTCAGCCACGTGTAATTGGCTCAAGAAACGACTGAGCTCAAAAGTAATCTAACACTGCTTCCTTTTTCTAAAACAAGAATTGCCACCACTAATTCACTTCTACATAATACTTAAACTCCCCCACAGCACTAAAACAACTTATTCTTATTGTAGTATGTGTGAAAAAGGAAATAATTTCCTAGAGGAAATTACAAATGAGCACATATTTTTGGAGCACCTATATGGCATGTTTGTGCCATTATTATACATGGTGTGCTTCATTGACAGCATATGCTATGCACTTAGAAGCATGCAGAATTGTGGCAATTCTTAACGCCATTTCCAATTTCAGTAGGAGAACAGCCATCCACATTTACACATTCCTGAATGAAGAGGGAGGTAACTCATTCTGTGTACTTTTTGCATGTCTTCTTGATATATTCCCTTCACTCTATTATGTTCATCACTATAAACTCTTTGCTTAGTTACTGTTTGTTAGTCTACTTTTGTTATGATTGGTTCATTCTAGAATACTATAAAGGGTTTGCTCCTTTAATTACACTATGGGTAGTTGGAGGGTATGTGACCCCTAAGCCAAGGAGATAAGTAACAACCTTTAGAAGATATCTGAAGGCAGCCCAGTATAGGGAAGTTTTTTAAATGTTCATTTTTTTTATTATGTTTTTATTTATGTTGGAAGATGCACAGAGTGGCAGGGGCAACTCAGTCAGATGGGCAGGCCAAAAATAGTAAAATCATCATCATGATCATCATCATGGAAAAGAAGGTCCCAATTTTCATCAGAAAAATGTTGGGAGGGTATGCCTTTGCCTGCTGGGGAAGTGGTTAACTGGGTTAAAAGTCAAGAAACAGCAAAGAAGAACGAACAGTTGAAGCAACTCAACCAGACAACAGCTATGCCTGAATAAAGGTAAAGGGACCCCTGACCATTAGGTCCAGTCGTGGCCGACTCTGGGGTTGCGGCGCTCATCTCGCTTTACTGGCCGAGGAAGCCGGCATACAGCTTCTGGGTCATGTGGCCAGCATGACTAAGCCACTTGTGGCGAACCAGAGCAGTGCACAGAAACGCCGTTTACAGTGGCGTAGCGTGGGTTGTCAGCACCCGGGGCAAGGCAAGTAATTTGCGCCCCCTAACCCGTGGATTTGCGCCCCCTAACCTGTGGATTTGCCCTAACCCCAGATGTTGCGCCCGGTGCGGCCGGCCCCCCCTGCACCCCCCACGCTACGCCACTGGCCGTTTATCTTCCCGCCGAAGCGGTACCTATTTATCTACCTGCACTTTGGCGTGCTTTTAAACTGCTTGGTTGGCAGGAGCAGGGACTGAGCAGTGGGTGCTCACCCCATCGCGGGGATTTGAACCACCGACCTTCTGATCGGCAAGTCCTAGGCTCTGTGGTTTAACCCACAGCGCCACCCGTGTCCCACATGCCTGAATAGCATAAAGCAATAAAATCTCCCAAACAAAAAGCAAACAAACAAACATGAAATGTAGGATGGTTTAAGACAATGGCCATTTCCTCCTCTACATCCAGTCACAAGCCAGATAGTTTAACATAATTTATAAACATTTTCAAATGTTTCTTTGGAAGAAAGCCAACTATTCTTCATACTTTGTACTTAAAATAAATAATTTCACAGAATGCGTGGAAGTTGCCAAGAGCAGCAAAGGTTCACAAAAATTACAGGAGAACATCCCAGATTGTACCATCCCCTAATTAATATGTTCATCTTTTGCAAGGATGGAAGATACACCCCTACTATAGAAGCTGAATGACCAGTGGCTGCAATCATGTTCAGTCCAGGAAGGAAGGAGGGAAACGCAGCCAGAAAAACAATGCAAAAATGGTAGGCATTCCCATAATGCCCCTGGAAATGATGCCAATGTCAACTAAGCAAGAGCTGTGTTAAGTTGTGGGTGAACATATCAGACAACACAGCGAGTCTTCAAACAGCTCTTGTTTATTCACAGGCCAGAACAGAACTGAACTGAAGGGTTCAGTCAGCCTGCTTATATAGAGCTCTAGTACAACGTAACTGTAACAATTTTCTAAAACTATCCAATCACTGAACGTCACTTTCGATCCCTTATTTGCATAGCTATCTACAGTATCCCCCTGCTGGCCCAGGGTGAGAACTTCAGTACATAACAAGCTGTATTGACAATGTACATAACAAGCTGTTTTGAACAATGTTCACATGCTTTCCATGTACAGAGGCAGTCAATGAACTCGTGATGTTGGGGCACAACATACACACAATATGCACACAGATGTCACAGAGCACACAAACACAAACACATTATTATTGTTAATTACAGTGGTACCTCGGTTTACATACGCTTCAGGTTACATACGCTTCAGGTTACATACGCTTCAGGTTACAGACTCCGCTAACCCAGAAATAGTGCTTCAGGTTAAGAACTTTGCTTCAGGATGAGAACAGAAATCGTGCTCCGGCGGCGCGGCAGCAGCAGGAGGCCCCATTAGCTAAAGTGGTGCTTCAGGTTAAGAACAGTTTCAGGTTAAGGACAGACCTCCAGAACGAATTAAGTACTTAACCTGAGGCACCACTGTATTAAATTTCTATATTGCCCATCTCCTGACGATCACAGTGTGGTTTACAATACCAAAACACATAACATAGTAACAAACAAAAACAATAACCACCACCACCACCCCAATTTCAAAGGCCACAGATTGTTTAATTAGCCGAAAGATTGGGAAAAGAGGAATGTATCTGCCTGGTGCCTCAAGATATGTAATAAAGACACCAGGTGAGTCTCACTGGGGAGAGCATTCTACAAACAAGGAGCCACCACAGAAAAGGCCCCAGGGCACAACCAGCAACACCAGAGGTGCAGCGTCCTGTTTTGCTGCTTGAGGCGAAGCAGGAAGTGGCGCCTCACTCTGCCATGCCACCCGCACCATTGCCTCTGCCACGACGCCAACCACTGCCACTGGCACTACCAGCACCTCATTGCGTGCTGCACCACCTCAGCACCGATATAGGCTCCACTTGGGGGTATCACCTCAGGGGCTTCACTCTTCCTCATGGGTGTACTGGCCTCAGCAACAACCCCACAAGCACAAGTCTCTACAAGCAGGAGTTTGAATCCATCAAGGCTGCTCAAGACCACCATTTCAGAGCACAACACACCAAGGGCGGAAAGGAGAAATAGCAACAGCAACAAAGCCCACCCACACCGTTCCCCTGGGACACTGCCCTGCAGAGAGCACATAAATCATTTGCATTGGACCATTTTCTTGGTATATCTAGGCTTCCGTCGTACTACACCAGGTCCCAAGTGCCTCTCCCCACTTCTTATAGGGCAACAGTAAGATTCCCCCCACCCAGCTCTTGGTCCAGACAACGTGGGTCTGGTTAGCCTGTAACTTTTGTTTGATAGAGCCATTTTGCTCTTCTGCAATTACTGCATTTCAGTGATTCAAGCCACACAGTAATTTTAATCCTGCTCTGATGCTTGTAACAGTAAACATCCTTTGGCTTGAAAACAAATTGGGATTTGTTGATTTATGCTAACTCCCCCAAGTAACTAAAGTAATTAAGAGCGCAGGGTCACCTTTGTGATCTCCAATTCCACACACACCCTCTTTTTTAGATTATTTCAGTTTTGGTTCACTTTTGAATCCAAACCACAGATAGACAAGACAGCACCAGCACTGTTAGATGAAGCCAACTCTCTTCCACTAGGCCACACAAGGGAGAACTAGTAGTTTGTAAAGTACATAGGAATTTCATTTGCTTATTTATCTCACTTTGTAGTACATATAAAATACGAAATGATTAATTTAAACATTGAATGCTGTAACTTACAATAGTTTAGAAACAGAAGATAAAAGTTATCTCCAGTTGTTCTTGGTGTTTTTCCGTATTTTACCTTTTTTGTCGTCCCAGTTCATGATGGTTATAACAAGATCAATTTTTTCCAATTTTTGGCACTGTGAAAACACTGTTTAAAGCATTTTATAGTGTTTAGTATAAAATGGATCCATTTTGGAACAGTCTACTACTCTTCAGAGACGTTTGCAAGTGCCCTGGGGCCTTTTGGATATGTTTTCTAATTTTTCTAGGTGTCTGGATTTACGTTAAGAGTGAAGAAGGCAAGAGCTCATTGCTGAAATCAATGAACTTTTCAGGGTTACTCCTGGGGATTTGCAAGGATGGTCTGTGAAACAACGACTAGCCTCCTCTGAAGGATTTAGACTGGCAAGGGCTCAGTAGTATGAAACACACAGAATGCACTCTATGAAAAGTTCTCTGAAGTAACCTATGCCAAAGGAACATTTTATAACAATAACATAAACACTTCAGTTTAAATGGAAATCAAGGGAAATAAATCCCAAGCACATTCTGACTGTGGTTTCAAAAAGTTTACACACACACACACACCAGGAATTTAGCCCAGAGACTATTATGTGCTAAATTCTGTTCTTTTGGCAAGAGGCACAAATACTGGAGGAATTCATCCAGACCTATTTCTATTGGCTTCAAGTGAATCCCTCAGCCAATTGCTCTAAGTCACCATTTGTGATCCCCTTGTGATTTCAACCTTGTTTTGTTTTTGAGTTTGGTTTAACCATTTCAATGCTTCTGGAATGCATGACGCTGAAAAGAAGGACCCTTGTGTGTTGAGCACAAACTTACGCATTTATCATTTAATCACTTCAGTGTAAAACATCGCCAATGGTTGAGCTTACTGAGCCACTGGAAACTGATTAAAGGCAGCAAGTGGGGAGTAAAACAAATGAAGATGGAATCCAGCTTTTTGTACAAGGAGTCCCATAGCATACTGATGAACTTCTTTTTCAGACCATGCCAAGTGACAGATGAAAAAACAATGGCCCTAAGGAGTAAAATAATAACTATGTGAAAGAGATTTCAAGTGTGGCTCAAGCTGCTTACTGATTAACATTTTTGCACACATAACACTGTTCACAGACCTATGCCACTATTCTTCACATTCAAAGGCTTTCTTGACAATTACACAAAAATCATCATAGCTGACTCACTGTTCTCACACAGCTTAGCAGTCTGAGAGCTATGAGTGATATGCAGTGTTAGTCATACTCAGAGTAGCCCCACTGGTTTCAGTTGGTTTACTCTGCATGTGAGTAATTTGGATTAGTCACCCCTTATACATGTTGTTTCATAGTGAGGGGGGAAAGTTGTGTTATGAAGAGATTCTGAAACATGAGGACACATTTTAATAGATGTCATCGATAAAGGAATGTAAATTGTATGCACATTTTCCTTATATTATGTAGCCTTCTTTCCAGTCTTTCCCCATGAAGTAAGTTGTTGAAATTGTAACAATTCGTTGTGAATTTTGTTGTGAATGCATTAGCTCAATATATGTAAACCAAAAGTATGTTGACTGAAATTATAGTTTCAGCAATATTCAGAAACATTTTAATGCAGTCTTAGGCCTGCTGCAACAAACTTTCAGGAAAGCTATGCTGAAAGTACAAAAAGAGCATTGTCTGAGGTCATGCCAAAACAATCACTGGCTAATATTTAGATATCATGCATTCCAGATACTGAACTTGGTCTACTTCTTCCAATATTCAAAACATACCCTCTGAGGATCAGATCATTAAATTATTCCTTGACATGCAAATCTTTGAAGAGAATATACATATGCATTGATGGAGTAATGCATACCCTCCAACATTTCTCCAATGAAAATAGGAACGTCCCATTCCATAATGATAACTTTAATATTTATAACCCACACATCTTGTTGGGTTGCCCCAGCCACTCTAGGCAGCTTCCAATATGTATAAAAACATAATAAAACATCAAACATTAAAAAACCTTCCCTATACAGAATTACCTTCAGATGGCTCCATCCATTCCAACATTCCTCCTATGAAAATAGGGAATTCCTAAGTAAAAGTGGGACATTTCAGGATCAAATCAGAAACTGGGACGACTTCTCTAAATCAAGGACGTCCCTGGAAAATAAGGGCACTTGGAGGTTCTGGTAATGGCACTTAAGGGAATAGCTAAATCTATGTAGGGCTGTATCCAGTGTTAGTCATACACAAAGTAAAGGTAAAGGTAAAAGGACCCCTGGCCATTAGGTCCAGTCGTGACCGACTCTGGGGTTGCGGCGCTCATCTCGCTTTATTGGCCGAGGGAGCCAGCGTTTGTCCGCAGACAAACCAGAGCAGCGCATGGAAACGCCGTTTACCTTCCCGCTGGAGTGGTACCTATTTATCTACTTGCACTTTGGCATGCTTTTGAACTGCTAGGTTGGCAGGAGCAGGGACCGAGCAACAGGAGCTCACCTCATCGTGGGGATTCAAACCGCCAACCTTCTGATTGGCAAGTCCTAGACCCACAGCATCACCCGTGTCCCTAAAAAATAATAATAAGTGGTAATAAATAGGATACCAGCCAACCTAGCCATGTGTCCTGTCCTACTCCACCACATCCCTCTCTCTGCCCATTTTTGGCTCTATATTGTGCAGCTGAGCTGGCATAGGTTTGTATGACAGAGCAGTTTCTACTTATTTGCACAAGCACAGAACAGTGACTCCATGCATTGTGACTGCTCAAAGCGATTGTTAAGGTTAATCCTATTTTACCCATCCAACACCATGTGAAAGGGCACACTGTTAAAATTAGGCTGGCAGAAAAAAGGGGTTGAGAAGGAGATGAGGTAGTGTGAGCAGATCCTGGAAGCACCCAGGCTACCCTGCATCAGAATGAGTTTAGCGAACTCTTAGGTGGGAGTTGGGGCAGATTTCTATCCTATATCTGACCCCCTCCTTCCTGTTCAGATACAGGGATGCCTGGATCAGGTCACTGGGTCAGACTGTCCCTGTTTTATTCACCTGGGAGAAATTGAAGAAAGAAGCAGAAGCAATCAGCCAAAGTAGTGCCTTATTTGAGTCTTCTTGGAAGTACTATGGGATGTATCCAGCTGGATTCTAGTCAGAGTAACTCTATTTAAATAAATATGCATAAGTTAGTTGTGGCCATTAATTTAAATGGATCTACTTTGTGTATGGGGGATGCGGGTGGCGCTGTGGGTTAAACCACAGAGCCTAGGACTTGCCGATCAGAAGGTCGGCGGTTCAAATCCCCGTGACAGGGTGAGCTCCTGTTGTTCAGTCCCAGCTCCTGCCAACCTAGCAGTTCGAAAGCATGTCAAAGTGCAAGTAGATAAATAGGCACCACTCCGGCGGGAAGGTAAACGGCGTTTCCGTGTGCTGTTCTGGTTCGCCAGAAGCGGCTTAGTCATGCTGGCCACATGACCCGGAAGCTGTACGCCGGCTCCCTTAGCCTGTAAAGCGAGATGAGTGCCACAACCCCAGAGTCGGCCACGACTGGACCTAATAGTCAGGGGTCCCTTTACCTTTATTATTATTTATTAGATTTATACCCTGCACCTCCCTCCAAATGAGCCAAGGACAGCAAACATGTCAATACTAATACAATTACAACTTCTTAAAAAAAAAAAAAAACAGTTTAAAACTCCTAAAAAGCAATCACTGATTGGTATCACCACTTCTGCCAGAGCAGTACTGCACATGGAAAATCTATTGCCCAAACCTGCAATTAGGTAAGTTGGAGAATAAGAAATGGATAATGGTGGTAAAAAGGAACAAAGAATCAAACACAAGTGGAACTATTTGCACAAACAAGCCAGCAGAAAAGTAAGATACCAGAACTCAGATTTAAACAAGAACCCATTGGAATCTGTTGCCTCTTATATTAAATAAAAAAAACTTCTGTATTTTTGGAAGTCTCCTCACACTATAAAAGAACATGTCTGAAATATCATTTCCTGGCAATAATATTACTGAGAGTGTAAAAATATAAAAAAGGCACTACTATTAGAAAAACACACACCCAAATCCTACCTTTAACTGTGCTTGTCATTAAACTGTTTCCATGCTCTTGCTGCTTTGGCTTCAAAAACTGTGGCGCAGGCGGCCCTGGAGGTTGTGGGGTATGGTAGAGGGCCTTCCCATTTGTAGCCATTTGTCTCCTGGGACTTAAGTGAATATTGCTCTGGGTCACATTGCTCTGAGGAGCAACGCCTCCTCCAAGAGATGTCTTTAAATGGGAGTTTGTAGATAGGTTTCCCATAGCTGGGCTTGGGGTGCTACCACTGGACGAAGAGC
Source organism: Podarcis erhardii (assembly GCF_964252035.2). Classification (NCBI taxonomy): domain Eukaryota; kingdom Metazoa; phylum Chordata; class Lepidosauria; order Squamata; family Lacertidae; genus Podarcis; species Podarcis erhardii. Next base: position 10,842,076 of record NC_138515.1, on the reverse strand, counting down.
AAGGAGTTCCTGCATGAACTCTGAGAGATGGGATCTGCTGTCCATTGACCACACCAGGCCTGCTGTGAGGAGTACTTGTTGTCCAATGGCTCATAGTGCATGATCTCACATTCATTGTCCAATGGTTGTACTCTTAAAGATACGCAGTACAGATCCCCAGGTGGCGAAGACATCAGTCCAGAGTCAGTGAGGTATCCATAGTGCATTAAGCCTGTTATAAGGGAGGGTGAGAGGACATAATAAAATAACATACACTGTAAGAAAATGCAAGCGACACAGAGAGCAACTCTGCTTAACTATGTGGGGAAGAGATATTGATTGCCTGAGCATCAAAGTAGAAGCAATCAGAGAAAAAGGCTTCTGGGGATAAGGATAAATGATTGCTGGGAACTATAATAAAGGGAAATGGTGCCCTTTCAAAAGCAGAAGTTAACAGTGAGGTCAGTTACCTTTGTACTAGTTAACCAGCCATGAAATGGAATGAGCACTGAGCAAGAAAGAAGAGTCGGCTGAGAATGGAGAGCCAAATGCTTCATTGAGAAGAGCTTCCCTAGCCTATTCCTCTATTTTTACTTTCTGCTCATTTAAGAGAGGAGCCAAAAAGCATGCACAGCAGTTAAAAGCACTGGGATGTGAAATATCAGTCTCTGGTTATGTTTTTAAGGGGGAGGAGCACAATAAAACAGCTAAGTGCAGAATACATCACTCCACCAGCAAGGGGGGAATGTAAAGGACAAATGCAAATAAAGTAAAAATAAAATACCGTAATTTTTGCTCTATAAGACGCACTTTTTCCCTCCTAAAAAGTAAGGGGAAATGTGTATGCGTCTTATGGAGCGAATGCAGGCTGCGCAGCTATCCCAGAAGCCAGAACAGCAAGAGGGATTGCTGCTTTCGCTGCGCAGCGATCCCTCTTGCTGTTCTGGCTTCTGGGATTCAGAATTTTTTTTCTTCTTGTTTTCCTCCTCCAAAAACTAGGTGCGTCTTGTGGTCTGGTGTGTCTTATAGAGCGAAAAATACAGTATGTGGCATTCATTTCCAAAGTGCACCCATTAGCTAACACAAACCTGACTATGTTAATTTTACAATTAACAGAAAAAACAGTATCTCAACAGATTATTGTGCTTAGTAGATCAGGAATGAGTGATTCCCGCATCTATCCAATGTGTGTTATATGGAGAGAGCAACTTGTGAGCAGAGGGTGTATTTGTAGAGGATAAATTAAGTAGTCAGCAAACAAATGGGAATTTTGTTCTCTAAGTATTTTCACATTTGTCAGCAGAAGTACATTTAACCGGCCTCTCCTGTCCTCACATTTTGGCTATGTTGGAGAACAACATGGAGTGTGTATGCTTTAGTTGAAATGGAAGGAGGTAAAATGAGGCATGTGGTTTTGATTAAAAAGGCTGCACCCCTCCTTCTTCTGCTACTTCTTCTCCTTTGTGAGTGTATCTAGTGCAGTGTGGAATGCACAGTTTTTAAGTCAACTGACAGCTTCATTCCAGTTTTCTGTCCTTTTGGTGTCACCAGATGTCATTGGTGTCTGACTCCCATCACTCCCATGCAGCAATTGGGGGGTTGTACATGAGCAACAAAGGGACGCGGGTTGAGCTGTGGGTTAAACCACAGAGCCTAGGACTCGCCGATCAGAAGGTTGGCAGTTCGAATCCCCGCGACGGGGTGAGCTCCCGTTGCTCGGTCCCAAGCACATCAAAGTGCAAGTAGATAAATAGGTACCACTCTGGAGGGAAGGTAAACGGCGTTTCCGTGCCCTGCTCCGGTTCACCAGAAGCGGCTTAGTCATGCTGGCCACATGACCCAGAAGCTGTACGCCGGCTCCCTTGGCCAATAAAGCGAGATGAGCGCTGCAACCCCAGAGTCGGTCACGACTGGACTGGTCAGGGGTCCTTTTACCTTTACATGAGCAACATCTGGAAGGCCACAACTTTTCCAGCCATCTTTTACACTGTCTGGACAAATCTCTCTATTTCGGTTTCTCATATTTCCAAGTTTATGTTTCCTTCATCACAATTCTGCACCAGCTTCCAGGGGCAAAATTAAGTCCTCATGAAAATTCATCTGAATTTTAGTGCAAATTTCTCTGAACATAACATTTCTGTATGCAACTTTCCCTGATATACACATTTTGGCACACACCCTCCCCTAATATGATGCATTTTATATTTTAATGAATATATGCATTTTTACTTTTACCTAACATGCACATTTTTTGTACACATTATTCGGCTGGAGTACAGCATCACAAAATCTAGAGAAGTGTGAGTTTCTAAGGATAGCTGTGTTTCAGTTTGGTATATTGGTTCAGAAAGCATGAGTTAGGTAGATTTGCTTTAAAATCTGAACCAATGTGGTGTAGTGGTTAAGAGAGGTAGTCTCATAATCTGGTGAACCGGGTTCACGTCTCCACTCCTCCACATGCAGCTGCTCGGTGACCTTGCGCCAGTCACACTTCTTTGAAGTCTCTCAGCCCCACCCACCTCACCGAGTGTTTGTTGTGGGGAAGGAAGGGAAAGGAGAATGTTAGCCGCTTTGAGACTCCTTAAAGGGAGTGAAAGGCGGGATATCAAATCCAAACTCTTCTTCTTCTTCTTCAATCAGAGTTTCTCCCCCATGTCAAATATGTACTAGGTATCTGAGGGAATATCATCTCCATAATCAGCTGAGAGGTGTGGAGAAGACTTCTGAAGGAGAAGCTTTCATTTGGATAAAGGAAATGTGAATAAGTTAAAGTGTTGTGGATGTTCCAGGTGATAATTAGAATGATTTTCAAGGAATATGTGAAAATGTGTTCACCAATAAAATTGTGAGGAAGCAGCTTTCCTTTCCTCACTGTAACTACCCAGGGATGGCCCACCCATGTGGCAAGGTGAGACAACCGCCTCAGGTGGCAGGAACTACAGAGGCAGCAAATCAGTCTCAAAGGAACGCTTATTCTCTGCTGAAAATAGGGATGTCCTAAGGAAAAGTGGGACATTCCAGGATCAAATCAGAAATTTGGAGGGTCTGCACCTGCCCAGCGTGATTCAGAACAGGTCCCCTCCCACCTCCTACAACAGCCTTTGAGTCCCACTTGAATCATTGGATGATTTGCCCCCTCCCCCATCTGCAATGCTCTCCTGCAGCTGCTACGAATTGCCCAAGTGAGGAGGCCAATAGTGACAGCCATAGAGAGGCAACTGGGTGATCGCTTGCTGCCGCCACTGCTTGAGACAAGCACTGGCTAATCCTCCTTCCCGAACTTGGCAGCAGCAGCACTTGTGAGGGAAATAGGGATATTCCGGGATCAAATCAGAAACCAGGTTAGCTTTCATAAGTCTGGGACTGTCCCTGGAAAATCAGTACACTTGGAGGGTATGTATATGTGAACATACAGTATATGGACATAACCCTTCCTCCCTCTCCCTTTCTCTCTCTCTCTCTCTCACACACAAAAGCACACATATACAACACTCACATACTTTACTAATCTATATAATCTATATTAAATAGCCTAATCCTATCTATGTTAAAAGCAACAGCAAGATTCCTATTAACAACTTTGAGAAGTTGCAGATCCCAGCTCAATTTATATAACTCAAAAAGATAAATGCTAAATTGTTAGCTTCCATTGTTTAAGCTGCAGATTGCAGGAACATTTATTGATTACAAGCAATATCATTTGTTTTCATGCCTGGCTGCAACATAAATCACATTTTGCCATTCAACCAAGGACAGATGGGGCTGAATGTTCTTAGATTCCCAGGGTTTGTTTTATTAAAGCAGAATGTACCTTGCCCTAACACAGGTGACTGGGTCTTGAGAAAAAGAACATGAAAACAAAGAGGAGTCATTCTCTTGGTGGAACCGTGTGCACTACAGCATTATAAATCTACAGAGAATCAAAACCATTCCTGTCTGTAGCTTTAAAATACATTATAAAAGTGCAAACATAATAAGCAGGAGATTACACACTGCACATTCATTAAGTTTTCTTCAGAAACAATGTACTTTGATTACCTGACAGAGGTATATTTATATGCAATGCAGTACGCAGAGGGTCTTATCTGGTCTACGTCAATGCATTCCTCATGGTTCTAAAAGGTCTTTTTTCTTCTCTTAGTTGCTTGCGTGGGTGGCGCTGTGGGTTAAACCACAGAGCCTAGGGCTTGCCGATCAGAAGGTTGGCTGTTCAAATCCCCGTGACAGGGTGAGCTCCGGTTGCTCGGTCCCTGCTCCTACCAACCTAGCAGTTTGAAAGCACATCAAAGTGCAAGTAGATAAATAGGTATCACTCCAGCGAGAAGGTAAATGGCGTTTCCGTGCACTGCTCTGGTTCGCCAGAAGCAGCTTAGTCAGGCGGGCCACATGACCTGGAAGCTGTACGCTGGCTCCCTCGGCCAATAAAGTGAGATGAGCGCTGCAACCCCAGAGTCGTCTGCGACTGGACCTAATGGTCAGGGGTCCCTTTACCTTTTCCACCACTCCACAACCACCCCTCTTCTACTCTGCTGAAAGTGCAAGAAGGATTTCAGAAGCTTCCTCCTTTGCTTAGTCACAGCTTGTCATCACTGGCGGAGGAAGGGGGTGTGGTGGGTGCGGCTCGCCCGGGTGTCATCCCTGAGGGGAGGTAACATCGCCGCACCCCCTCGGGATGTTCACCACAGGCGGCGCCCCCCTGGGACACTCACCCCGCCGTTGGCTGCACAGGTGCCGGAGCAGCTAGCTCCACCTCTGCTTGTTATGTCATTTGAACTGACCAACTGTGGCTAATGTTAACTATGGTTTGTGTGAAACAAACAAAGCTGACACCATGGAAGAGAGAACAAGCTTGTTTTTGCCTGCTCTGGAGAGCAGAACTCAAACCAGTGGATTCAAGTTACAATAACAGACTCTCCAAGTGTCTTTATTTTCTGGGGATGTCCCTGATTTAGAGAAGCCATCCCAGTTTCTGAATTGATCTTGGAATCTCTTTTCCTTAGGATGTCCCTATTTTCACTGGGGAGTATGGAGTTATCTGACCCCTGAGCCATCTGAAGGCAATTCTGTATAGGGAAGTTTTTTAAATGTTTTGTTATGTTTTTATATGTGTGTAAGCTGCCCAGAATGGCTGGGGCATCCCAGTAAGATGTGTGCGGGTGGCGCTGTGGGTTAAACCACAGAGCCTAGGACTTGCCAAGCAGAAGGTTGGCGGTTCGAATCCCCGCGGTGGGGTGAGCTCCCGTTGCTCAGTCCCTGCTCCTGCCAACCTAGCAGTTTGAAAGCATGTCAAAGTGCAAGTAGATAAATAGGTACCGCTCCGGTGGAAGGTAAACGGCGTTTCCGTGTGCTGCTGTGGTTTGCCAGAAGCGGCTTAGTCATGCTGGCCACATGACCCAGAAGCTGTCTGCAAACAAACGCCAGCTCCCTCAGCCTATAGAGCGAGATGAGTGTGCAACCCCAGAGTCAGTCACAATTGGACCTAATGGTCAGGGGTCCCTTTACCCTTTACCTTTAAGCTGCCCAGAATGGCTGGGGCATCCCAATAAGATGTGTGGGGTATAAATAGTAGAATTATCATGATGGAATGGGATGTCCCTATTTTCATCGGAGATGCAAGAAAGGAGAGTCCAACTAAACACCAGAAAAAACTTTCTGACGCTAAGAGCTGTTTGACAATAGAACATTTTCCCTCGGGCGGTTGTGAACTCTCCTACCTTGGAGGTTTTTAAGCAGAGTCTAGGTGGCCATCTGTCCGGGATGCTTTAGCTAAGATTTCTTCATTTCAGGTTTTTGGACTAGATGAGCCTTGTGGTCCCTTCCAATGCTACAATTCTATGATTCTATCATGCATGGATAGAACCACATATAACAAAAAGCTCTGGTGCATTAAATTTACCAGTATGGTACATAAAATTAATCCATTCTCAATCATCCTCCACAGACCTAATATTAGCAATGAAGGCTTCCAGGTGCAGTTGAGTCCCTTTCCACAGAACCAAGGAAATCCCCAGTCCAACTGTTACTTCTCGTCCTCTCCATTTCGATAGCCTTTGTGTCACTGCACACCAAGGCAACACATCCTGATCATATGTCTGCCTTAGTTTGTATGCAAAGATTCCACCAGCCTTGCTATCTTTACTCACAGATAAGCCCTTCTGACCCAATATAATGGCTTAGGTAAAGACTCAGGATACATGGGTGACTCATATTGCTCAGAGATCCTAATTTAGATTTTAGAAGGTATTATGTGTTAGCAGGGACGCGGGTGGCGCTGTGGGTTAAACCACAGAGCCTAGGACTTGCCAATCAGAAGGTCGGCACTTCGAATCCCTGCGGCGGCGTGAGCTCCCGTTGCTCAGTCCCTGCTCCTGCCAACATAGCAGTTCGAAAGCATGTCAAAGTACAAGTAGATAAATAGGTACCACTCCGGCGGGAAGGTAAACGGCGTTTCCGTGTGCTGCCCTGGTTCGCCAGAAGTGGCTTAGTCATGTTGGCCACATGACCAGGAAGCTGTACGCCGGCTCCCTCAGCCAATAAAGCGAGATGAGCATCGCAACCCCAGAGTCGGTCACAACTGGACCTAATGGTCAGGGGTCCCTTTACCTTTATGTGTTAGCAAGTCTAGTACAAATTCCAGAGGAATAGCCATGTAAACTCAAAAAAATAAAATTATGCTTTTTTATATTGCTCTTCATTCTGTAGTTTTTCAGAGCACTTTACAAAATAATAAAATTGCATCTACATTAAAAACAATTATCCCAACTCTAAAAACATTAGTATATCAACAGAAACACCCTAACTTTACATCACTTTGCACCAGTTACATAACACTAACCCTTGGGCCTCAAATGTCAGCTGTCTTCCAAACACTTGAATGAAAAGATGGGTCTCTGGGCTGATGCCAAAATGCAATCAGTTGAGGGAGATGGGCGGACCTTCAAGAGAAGGGGGTTCCATAACTAGAGTGCTTTCACATTGAAGGTCCTGTTTCATGCTGTTGTGCCACAAGAAATGCCTTCTGGGAAAATGAGCAGGGCCTCCTCACAGATCTCAAGACTCACGCTGACATCTATTGTGAAAGGGTCTCTCCTTCAATCATTTTGGTCCCAGGTCATTTAGGACCTTATATCCCATTAATACCTTGATTTATGTCTGGTAGCATATAGACAAGCAGTACAGCTCTTTAAGAATCAGTGTGGTGTGATTTCATTTTGCTACACTGCTCAGAACCTTGATACAGTGGTACCTCAGGTTAAGTACTTAATTTGTTCCGGAGGTCTGTTCTTAACTTGAAACTGTTCTTAACCTGAAGCACCACTTTAGCTAATGGGGCCTCCTGCTGTTGCCCCGCCGCTGGAGCACGATTTCTGTTCTTATCCTGAAGCAAAGTTCTTAACCTGAAGCACTATTTCTGGGTTAGCAGAGTCTGTAACCTGAAGCGTATGTAACCTGAAGCGTATGTAACCTGAGGTACCACTGTAGTCACATTCTATGCAAGTTGCAGCTTCCTATGTAAAAAGCACATTGTAATGGTCTACTTGGAGTGGATTGTTGTGACCACGATATCCTGGTCCAGAAAGAATCCAGAGCTGGTGAATCAGCCAAAGCTTGAAATTGAAACCAATTCTGCCTCAAGTAACAGTAGTGAATCCAGGGGTACCCCTTCAGGAAGAGTGTAATCCACTCAAAACAGGTTACTTTCTCAAATCCCCAAGTCAGGGACCACCCACCATACCACTTCTGCCTTGCTCAGATTCAGTCTTAGGCCGGATTGAGACACATCAAAGAAGCGTGTCAATTAAACGTGTTGTAAACTTTGTATGAGAAATCAGGTTGTCAAAAACAGAACTCCACAGCGCCATCTGGTGTCACAGTGTTATAAAGCATATACAGTGGTACCTTGGTTCTCAAACTTAATCGGTTCCAGAAGTCCGTTCCAAAACCAAAGCGTTCCAAAACCAAGGCACACTTTCCCATAGAAAGCAATGCAAAATGGATTAATCCGCTCTAGACTTTTAAAAACAACCCCTAAAACAGCAATTTAGTATGAATTTTACTATCTAACGAGGCCATTGATCCATAAAATGAAAGCAATAAACAATGTACTGCAGTCACATAATGAATCAGTCAGTAACTGAACTGGGTTCCACATAGTCACACATAAAAAAAGAGCCGCAAAAACAAAAACACGAAGCAGACAAACCTCAGCATAACACTCAAAACAGAAGCGTAGCACTCAAATCATCAGTGTAACACTCAAAACAGCATGTTTGGCTTCCAAAAAAAGTTTGCAAACTGGAACACTTACTTCCGGGTTTGCAGTGTTTGGGTTCCAAGTTGTTTGAGTACCAAGGCATTTGAGAACCAAGATACCACTGTTTAAGCCATATAAAGCGCTTTTTCCTTGCCAATGTAGCTGAGTCCTCAGTTTAAGTTTCTATGGACTAAAGCCCAGTTCATTGGATGCATAGAATGTTGGAAGATACAAATGTACATATATACATAGGAGTATAGAGATAATACAAATTGTAAAAAGTAGAGTGAAAGAGCCATGAAATGCAGGAGTTATAATCTGTGAATTTTATGCCAAATCTTTGTGTGTATGTGTGAGAGGGAGAACGAGAGAGAGAAACACAGTGACAATTAGCAACAGCAATAATTGGTGATAACACATGCTTCCAAGCTTTGCTAGATTAATTTACCAATCCTGAAGTGGGAGAGAAAACCTTCATCTTAGACTTCCGGGTTGGCGCCATCGCCGAATGGCGGATTCCCTCCGAGCTCCGGAGGGAGCCTTCTCAGCAGGGGCTGGGTTCTACCGCGCCGGCGACGCGGGGACCCTCAAAAACCATGGGCGCTGAAACCCATGGGCATGGTGACTCGGCGGGCACCGTTTGCGCCCCCCCGACCACGCGAAGGAGCCTTTTTAAAGGCTACGGAGCGGGTGACAGGGGGGGGTGCTGTGAGTCCTCCGCTTCCCCTGCCGAGTGAAGCCGCATGCCATTTGGCGGAGAGCGCTGACTTCTTCCATTGAAAATCTGGACTTAAAAGAATAACCCGTGAGTAATTGGAACTTGGATTAAAAAGGGGAACAATTTTTTTCTTAAATTCAGAGTGAGCGGGGGAGGTGCAAAAAGGAAGTCAGCCTCCCCCCTGTTGTAGAGGAGCTAAAGCAAAGGACCTGACAACTAAGATCGAGTGCAACCTTTTTTTGATAAAGTTATTAATTTCGCGATGGAAAATTATAAGCTGGGCTGGAGGAGAAAAGTGGAATGTGAATTAAAATACAACCCCCCCCCCCGAAAAACCCCGGGAGCGATCCATGAGAGCGCCGGGAGAGGAGAAATAGAGGTTTTGACAGCTGTCAAAGGAGCTGCCAAAACTGAAGAACAAAAAGAGAACTTTGTTACGAGGACTTTGCTGGTTACATTTGTTATAAATTGGATATAAACTGTTTAAAACAAGGAATAATAAGTTACTTTGACTGGTGGGTGTGATCGGGAAGAAAATTGAGTTATTATAATCCCTCTAGAGGAGCTGTGGTTACATTTGTTATAAATTGGATATAAACTGTTTAAAACAAGGAATAATAAGTTACTTTGACTGGTGGGTGTGATCGGGAAGGAAATTGAGTTATTATAATCCCTCTAGAGGAGCTGTGGGTCATTACAAGTATTGCTGGCATGGAATTTGAATCGGACTATTTATCTCCTGGGAAACTGCAGAAATGGAACACTATTTTGTCTACAGAGGTCTACACACTAAAGGAGACAATAGATTTATCTATTGAAGAATGGAAGGGACTTGACGTAATGTTTTGTTCCTGAATAACAAAGCCTCTGTAGAGGAATTACAAGCTTTTTGGAATTAGAACATTTGTGCAGGAGAGCAGGGGGGAAAAAAAAAAGAGGAGAAGAGAGAACAACAAGAACAAAAAGAATAACAAGAACTGGACAAAGTTAGAAGATAGACCCCTTCCAAGATTGGACATTCGAAATCAAAGACGACCAAAAGACGGCAAAGACTATTAAAAAGACGGCAAAGCGGACTGGTGAAGGATTATGGCTTAGATGTGGGAGCTCCAGGACGACAGTAGACATTGACGGACATTGGGAACGCAACCGGGAAAGGGGGGAGGGAAATTTGGAATCCAAAGGGTGTTAAATTACATTTTATTCTTTTTTCTATTTTTTTATGTTAATCTGTATTGTATACTAAAGAGGGGAACTCGTGGAAGGGAACAGGTCGATTTTAGGGGATGGGAAAATATTTTTTAAATTGGGTTAATGATAATAACTTTAAAACCTGGGGTAAGAATTTGCTGAATCTATTTGAAAGAACTGGAATACAAGAGGGGGAGGGGAGGGGAAGTCCTGGAAAGATGACATTGAAAATAAGGCCTTAAATTTGGATGTTTTTCTTTTCTGTTATATTTGAAAATTTTTAATAAATATTATTAAAAAAAGAAAAGAAAACCTTCATCTTAATTGAGGGTGTTTCTGGACAGGGGCTTAATATCACAAATGTGTCATTTAAGCATTCCAAAAAGTTTGTTGGCAACCAGTTTATCTTTTCAGATTTTCTACAGAAAGGATAAATGTAGTTTAAATGTGGAGGAGGGATATTAGCTGCCATGCTGTGTTGATAATGTTATGTGAAGAATAGACAGTACGAGAGCACTGATTTCACAATAAAAGCCCATTGGAGTCCTAATTGTATATCAAAAGGACCAAATCAAATTTACTGAGCTATAATTTATCACTAGATTTGAGTTATTTCTATTACAGACTTGAGCTCTGGCCATTAACTTCTACGTACAGGAGTGGCAGCAGAGGGAGGAATGGTTTCAATAACCAAAATAAGCTTTGCAACCATTGAAAATCAAGGCTACAAGAACATTTGGTTGCATTTCAAAATTAAGAGAAATATGTTTCTTCTTCAGGTTTGCAGAATCACCTTCTGTTTGCCCATATGTGTAATATTCTGCCGTGGGAGAATCGTGTAATAATAATAATAATAATAATAATAATAATAATAATAATAAGGGTAGCTGTGTTAGGCTGCTTCAGCAAAACTAACAAAGAGCCTTGTGATAACTTTAAAGAGTAATAAATTTATTGTTATTATTTCATCCACAGCAGTTTATAGATAATTTAGATCAGTGGTGACATCATAAAGAATGGATCTGCAGTTGACATGGGAGCCAGCTTCTAGGTAAGGTAAAGGGTAAAGGGACCCCTGACCATTAGGTCCAGTCGTGGCCGACTCTGGGGTTGCGGCGCTCATCTCGCTTTATTGGCCGAGGGAGCCGGCGTACAGCTTCCGGGTCATGTAGCCAGCATGACTAAGCCACTTCTGGCAAACCAGAGCAGTGCACAGAAATGCCGTTTACCTTCCTGCCAGAGTGGTACCTATTTATCTACTTGCACTTGACGTGCTTTCAAACTGCTAGGTTGGCAGGAGCAGGGACCGAGCAATGGGAGCTCACCCTGTCGCGGGGATTCGAACCGCTGACCTTCTGATCAGCAAGTCCTAGGCTCTGTGGTTTAACTCACAGCGCCACCCGCATCCCCAGCTTCTAGGTACCACCCCCAAAAAAACCACTAAACAATACTCCAGCCCCAGTGGTTGGTTTCTATGAAGAGAAGCTGTAATGCTTAGGTCTGTAGAGAAACCATATTGATTTGAAAGCCCAGCCTCCTCGTGCCAGATACAGTATGTGCAGACCTGGCTATCCTGCTCTGTGATAGGTAAAGAAACTTTGCACGTGCCTAATAGCGTTCTCCTCCTTAATGTAACTTCACATGTTCCAGGAGATGTTTGGGGGATGAAGAAGAGTTTGGATTTGATATCCCGCTTTATCACTACCCGAAGGAGTCTCAAAGCGGCTCACATTCTCCTTTCCCTTCGTCCCCCACAACAAACACTCTGTGAGGTAAGTGGGGCTGAGAGACTTCAGAGAAGTGTGACTGGCCCAAGGTCACCCAGCAGCTGCATGTGGAGGAGCGGGGAAGAGAACCCGGTTCCCCAGATTACGAGACTACCGCTCTTAACCACTACACCACACTGGCTCCCATGATGCTCTGAGGGCTGAAAGACAGACAGTCTTCCAACAAAAGATTGAGACCAGGACACAAGACTGATCAGGATCTGCCCTGTTCTTGGGACCAGGGCTTTTTTTCAGTCAGAACCTCAGTTATGGCACCTCTCAGGTGGGTGCCATTGTCATTATAAGGGAACAAGGGAGGTATTCATGGTGAGTTCCAGTCCCTGTTTTTCTAGAAAAATAGCACTGCCTGTGACTGTCATTTGTTCTGTTTGAATACTGAATTTTGGATTCTTTTGACCCACCCGAGGACCTGCTGGTAATAAATTTAATCATCACTATCCATGTGGGCCACTAGATACCTTCAATACAGTCAAGTCAGTGATACCATCATTCCCAAGAGATTTGCAGATCATTTCCAAGTCAAATTAATGACCAGTGACAATATGTAAAGGCTACAACATGAAACTACTTCTCTAGTAAGCACCTATCAGTCCTTTCTGGCATTTATTTTATTAGAATAACAATATGCATATTTAAGAGCCAAACTAGAAATGACTTGGGAAATCTGTGATGAGGATCTTTTAAATAATAATAATAATAATAATAATAATAATAATAATAATAATAATAATAATAGTTTTGCAGGGATGCTAATTCACAAACAATATAGTAGATCCTAATTAGATTCTCTCCCCCCCTCCATTTTGGCCCTGACCGTGCCCAAATAGCAAAAATTGTGTGAAAAGTCAGATTTTTACAGCCAACACCCCCACCCCCACCACAACTACCACTAAGACATGGCCATAATCATTTGCTATTTCAAAGGGGGGAAAGAGGGAAAAGGAGAGATATGGATGCATATTTTAAAAAATAGTTCCTAGACAGAATTGAAAGGAACACATTCAAAATGCAACTCACTTAAAAACGCCACCCTGTTCTATGGAGAGATCCGGTTTAAATAAAAGCCATTCTCCCATGGTCAGTTCTGCACATGCTGCAGTAATCATGCCAAAATTCACTCAATCCACTTACCAATATCACAGAGCTTGAAGGAGGGATACAAAGAAGGAAGGCTCTTAAGGAAACCCACAAGTTGCACGTCCCTGACTCCTTTCACTGCTTGTCAAATCCTGCCCTTTGTAGATTTCTGTAAAGGACACATAGTAAGTAAAACAAGAAGTTGCCTTATTTGGAGCCAGACCCAGCTCAGTATGATCTACACACTGACTTGAATAAAATATATATGGGGGGGCCAAGTAAGCCCTATCTCGCATAATCAATTGCATGATGTGGTACATGGACACCATTTGAATGGTAATGCCCATCAATTGGGGAGGGGCTCAAATATTTTATTGGGGATGGTGAAGACCCCTTAGTCCTTAGGAGTTGGCTCCTAAGCTGACAACAGCTCTCCAAGGTTTCAGACAGGGAACTTTCACAGCCCTATCTGGAGATTCTGGGGATGGGACATGAGGCCTGTTTCATAGAATCAAAGTTGGAAGAGACCCTGAGGATCATCTAGTCCAACCCCCTGCAATGCAGGAATATGCAGTTGTCCAGGGATCAAACTTACAACCTTGGCATTCTCGGAACCATGCTCTAACCAACTGAACTATTGAGACCTTTGAATACGGAGCAGATGATCTACCATGGGACTATGACCTTCCCCCCAAATATAGTAGTTAAGTGGATTGCCACAAAAAGTAAAAGGGAAATTAGCCCAATTCTGGTTGTCTATATTTTGAATGCTGAGGCACCCCACATTTTGGGGGCAGGGGATCAGCATATGATAGAAATCTTCAGATGTTTCTTGTGCATCATGGAAACCAATTACGAATTACCGACAAGCACACTGCAAAGTTTACATCTGAAGCAGGCCCAATCTATTGCCTCTGGATACATCATGGGACAAACACTAACTTGCCCTCTCTACTGGCCGTGGTTTCTGAGCTATTATAGGAGTGTGGTGATGACTGCTTCTCTGTGTGGCCAATGATGCACAGTGATGACATTCTCACTATGCAGATAAATAGGTTATGCAGAACAATGGGCACTTCAATTGTTGCTATTTTCAGGTGGGATTCAGTCACATATCTGCAAATTCGGGTTGCACAATTAAAACTGATTTGGTGCTCCTGCACAACAAACTTGCTTTCCCCCCAAACCAGACTTTTTATGATATGGAAAGTGATGGGAAAATGCATTAAAGTGTGGGATAATGATGACTTGATTCAACATGGTATAAAGAATGAATGGTCAATAAATATCCAGGGCCATCTAACCTCCATGCAAACTTTGCACAAACAAATTAAGATGCATGTTCACTAAATAGGTTTTCTGGAAGTGACCAATGTTAAGACTTCAGTCTTAAGCATATACAGTCGTACCTTGGTTCTCAAACGGAATCCATTATGGAAATCCGTTCGACTTCAGAAAACGTTCGAAAACCAAGACACAGCTTCCAGTTGGCTGCAGGAGCTTCCTGCACTCAGAAGCCGTGGAAGCCGTGTCGGACATTCTGCTTCCAAAAAACGTTCGCAAACCGGAACACTCGCTTCTGGGTTTGCGGCGTTCGGGAGCCAAAACGTTCGAGAACTAAGCTGTTCAAAAACCAATTTACTATGGGTAAAGTCTCACTGCGTGGGTGGCGCTGTAGGTTAAACCACTGAGCCTAGGACTTGCCAAGCAGAAGGTTGGCGGTTCGAATCCCCACGATGGGGTGAGCTCCTGTTGCTCGGTCCCTGCTCCTGCCAACCTAGCAGTTCGAAAGCACGTCAAAGTGCAAGTAGATAAATAGGTACTGCTCTGGCGGGAAGGTAAACGGCGTTTCTGTGCACTGCTCTGGTTTGCCAGAAGTGGCTTAGTCATGCTGGCCACATGACCTGGAAGCTGTACGCCGGCTCCCTCGGCCAATAAAGCGAGATGAGCGCCGCAACCCCAGAGTCGGCCACAACTAGACCTAATGGTCAGGGGTCCCTTTACCTTTACCTAAAGTCTCACTGCCCTCATTAGCACTTACTTTTTGGTTAACATGCATTGGCTTGTGCTTTAGCCTGTGACCTCCATTGTTATAAACCGTCCCAGGAGCCTTTCCTCCATCCAGCTCCCATTTCTTTCTTAATGAAAATGACCTGCCTCTGTGGAGAGTGCCATAATCAGAGTATCCTTTCTGGGGACGGACAGGGTGTGAACCTGCTCAGTTTCTCAAATATATTCACCTAATTCCAAGCAAGCCTGGTATGAGAAGATGGCACTCTAGACATGCTCTAAGACATTATCCATTAGTATTACTTCAAGTGTTCTAAGATTTTTTGTACCTTTGGAGGTACAAAATGATTGCTTGGAGAAGTTGGATTAAAGCAGCCATGCGCCTTAGATTCAAAGCTACATGTGCCAAGAGTTGGTGTGAGGATGAAAAAGTAATAGCAACAGTCTTCCACAACTTGCAAAACCATCATACGACATACAGTGGTACCTCGGGTTACAGACGCTTCAGGTTACAAACGCTGCAGGTTACAGACTCCGCTAACCCAGAAATAGTACCTTGGCTTAAGAACTTTGCTTCAGGCGGCAAACTTTGCTTCAGGCGTGGCGGCAGCGGGAGGCCCCATTAGCTAAAGTGGTACCTCAGGTTAAGAACAGTTTCAGGTTAAGAACGGACCTCCAGAACGAATTAAGTTCTCAACCTGAGGTACCACTGTACTTGAGGGGGGGGGCAGAAACCCATCTCACTAGAGATGTTTACACTACTTAGAATTTAGTTGCTAGCCCTGTATTTTCTCTCTCCCCCCCCCCCTATTTTTTGTTACAGGATTTCACTAGAGTAAGGCTGCAGATCTACTGCTCTGCCCAGACTTTTCTGAGAACTCCATGTTCAACATAGTAGAGACTAGGAAGAATAAACACACCTGAAACACAGAAAGATTACCAAGGCTACCACTAGTCCCTATCTTAGATTTCAAGTTCTTATAGGCATCCGTAGAAGCAAAGCAAACGCGGGAGGGGAGAAATCCAAGGGGTTTTTATATCTAACCCCGTTTAATCATCAACAAGATGACAAATCTCCCGAAGGGAATATTTGTCTCAACTTTTTCAGACATTGTTCTCTTCCTTCCCATTTTAGCAGCAGGCTTTGAAAAACTTGAGAGAGCGAAAACGAGGGGAGAGAGAAAGAGAGCGAGCCCTGAGGATAAATCCGAAAGGAATTCGGGAAACTTTGGAGCGGGGTGGCGGGGGGCGAATCAAACATGGCAAATTAAAATATACACCCGAGGAAAGAAGGACGGGAACTTTACATCGTCCAGAATAGGGAGAAGTTGTTGAAGCGAGGGCTTGAGAGGGGGGCATTCCTGTTTTCCCTGAAGATGTGGCCGTGCTCTCGGGCATACTGGGTGTCACTCCGAACATGCCCATCATCGCGCTGGCACATCGATGCGCGTCCAAGCCGCCGTCGAGGAAGCGCCTCTTCCATTGGAGAAAAGGCGGCTTCCTTCCATCTGCCCGCTTCCCCTTCTCCTTCCCCGAAACTCTCCGCGCCCCCGAGCGCTTTGTTTTGCTCGCCGGGACTTTCACGCGCTTCCTGACGATCGCGCGTCGCCCATGCAGCGCCCCCTGCGCGCCGCCTTCCCACGCGCAAGGAATGCCGCGTCCCCTCCGCGCAAGATACGCACTCTCTCCGCTGCCCTCGCTCTCCCGATCTTCGGCCCCTTCTTCGGACTCGCCAGCTGCCCGGGGACCACGAAGGCGCCCGCGCTCCGCCCGCCGCTCCGCCCGAGAAGCCGCTGCGTCGTGCGCCCTCCCCGGCGCTTCTGAAGGGCGTCCCTTCGCCGCGCTGCGCCCAGGGGGAGCCCGCTTTCCGCGCCCGCCCCCTTCGCCTGGGGCGCAGCTGAGCAAAGTTCCTATGGCAGCCTCCGCTTCGCCAGGTAACCCGGTTGCCCACAACAAAGCGCCAGCCAGGTGCTGCTCGGGGGCCGAGCGCGGCGCCCCCGATCTGCCGCCTGCCGCCTTCTCAGACCAGAATGACAAGCACCACTTATGGGGAGGGGGCTGGGGGCTGGGGCTGGCCAAGTTCAAGCACACGCGCGACGCGGGTCTCCCACCTGTCCGGCCCCCTTGGGAGAGGCTCTCAGTTGGAGCAGGAATATTTTCCGAAGAGGGAGCCGGAAGGTGGAGATTGCGAAGGCATGTTCGCTTTCTTTCTTCCTTCCGTCCTTCTTTCTTTCTTTCTTTCTTTCTTTCTTTCTTTCTTTCTTTCTTTCTTTCTTTCTTTCTTTCTCTTCCTTCCTTCCTTCCTTCCTTCCTTCCTTCCTTCCTTCCTTCCTTCCTTCCTTCCTTCCTTCCTTCTTTCTTTCTTTCTTTCTTTCTTTCTTTCTTTCTTTCTTTCTTTCTTTCCTTCCTTCCTTCCTTCCTTCCTTCCTTCCTTCCTTCTTTCTTTCTGGACCCTGATCTCCTCCTCCTTCTGGAACCGTCCCCTCCCCCTTGCTTTCTCGCTTTAGACTTTCCCCTCTCAAGTTGGGGTACAGGTAGGGTTGCCATACAGTGGTACCTCGGGTTAAGTACTTAATTCGTTCCGGAGGTCCGTTCTTAACCTGAAACTCTTCTTAACCTGAAGCACCACTTTAGCTAATGGGGCCTCCCTCTGCCGCTGCGATTTCTGTTCTCATCCTGAAGCAAAGTTCTTAACACGAGGTACTATTTATGGGTTAGCGGAGTCTGTAACCTGAAGCGTCTGTAACCCGAGGTACCACTGTATGAAGGCAGCCCTGTTTAGGGAAGCTTTTAATGTTTAATAGGTTATTGTATTTTAGTGTTTTGTTGGAAGCCTTCCAGAGTGGCTGGGGAAACCCAGCCAGATGGGTGGGGTATAAATAAATTATTATTATTATTATTATTATTATTATTATTAGGAAGAAAGAGGACACATTTGCCGACTGCTACTTTTAGCTATGGATCGCTATGACGACTCTCATTTTACCTACCCATGAAAAAGAGGATGTGTCTTGGAAAACAAGGTGTGTGACAGTCACAGCTCATATCTCTTGCGCGACCCCGAGCCAGGCTGCCTGCGGGGTTTGGGGACAGGCGGCGACGGTCGCCTCCTCCGGGGCGGGCGGAGGTCCATCTCCCCTTCTGTACAGGAGGCGCGCGCCCAAGTTGCGCCGCCCGCGTTCTTCCCAGCGCTCTTTCCGCGCTGGAGGGAAGAGAGAGCGCGCAGCCGAGACTCCTGCCGGAGAAAACTAGCCGGAGCGCTGTCCGCCCGCAGCTTGTCCTCGGGGCGGACGAGGCGTGTTAATGGCGAGACCCAGGGGGCTCTCTGTCGCCATGGGCAAAAAATGAGTCATCCACGCAGGCAGCCGGGGAAGCGCGCGTGGTTGCCCTTCGCTGCCTTCCCGATCGTGTCTGTGTGTGTTGCTTGATGGTTGCGTGTCATTTCACGGGATGACGGCCACCAGCCAGTCATTCACACCGAACTTTCTCCCCTTCTTTTTCCTCAACGTCCGTTTCCCTTTACAGTGGTACCTCGGGTTACAGACGCTTCAGGTTACAGACGCTTCAGGTTACAGACTCCGCTAACCCAGAAAGAGTGCTTCAGGTTAAGAACTTTGCTTCAGGATGAGAACAGAAATCGTGCTCCGGCGGCGCAGCGGCAGCAGGAGGCTCCATTAGCTAAAGTGGTGCTTCAGGTTAAGAACAGTTTCAGGTTAAGTATGGACCTCCGGAACGAATTAAGTACTTAACCCGAGGTACCACTGTATGGTATTTCTGTAAGGCGTTCAGAGAGACCTCTCGCAACCGTCCCAATGAAACTCCGTCCAAAGAGACCCGTCGTGAAATGCAGCGACTCCTAGCTGACCCCACACGACAGAAAGGGGAACAATAAAATAAAATTTAAAAAATGCATTGCAATGTCTAGATTCTCTCAAAGGCCAGGAGCTATTTGGCTCTTGGACTATGGCACAACCACTGACAATTACATAGAACTGAAAAGAGTTCCGTGTGTTAGAACAATTAAAAACCAGTCCATATAGGAAAAAAACAATTAAAAAGTATTTTCTATGTGAAAAGAATAATGGACCCAACAGAGATATTCCCAGGGATAAAGTTTTCCGTTTAAAATCCTAGTCTTCAACTGAGCTTAAAGGTAAAGGTAAAGGGACCCCTTACCATTAGGTCCAGTCGTGACCGACTCTGGGGTTGCAGCGCTCATCTTGCTTTATTGGCCAAGGGAGCCGGCGTACAGCTTCTGGGTCATGTGGCCAACATGACTAAGCCGCTTCTGGTGAACCAGAGCAGCGCACGGAAACGCCGTTTACCTTCCCGCTGGAGCGGTACCTATTTATCTACTTGCACTTTGACGTGCTTTCAAACTGCTAGGTTGGCAGGAGCAGGGACTGAGCAATGGGAGCTCACCCCATTGCAGGGATTCGAACCGCCCACCTTCTGATCAGCAAGTCCTAGGCTCTGTGGTTTAACCCACAGCACCAAATGTGCAGCAGACTGTAGCTTTACAGCACAATCCTGTTCATGCACATTACTCAGAAGTAAGCCCTGTTGAATACAATAGGTCTTATGCTCAGGTAAGCGAGTAGAGAATTGCAGCTTTAAAAGTACTGAAGTCTTTTATAGCTGAATTTCCTCCAGCAACATAGCTGTTAAAGCAGAGGAGCCTGTCCTGAGAAAAACGTTGGCAATTGTGTCAGGAATATGCACACAAATGCATTGTATATTTACACCTGAACTCAGTCCCTGTTTTCCAGAAAAACAGTATCCATCAAGATGTCTCAAATATAGTGCTTTACTGATTACTATTCATTACATTTCATAAATAATAAAAGTCAGATTCAAGGCATATTGCAAATTATGAAACATAAAAGGAATGTTTAAAATAAGTACTGACTTTTGACAACAAAAAACTACCAGAAATCATTACCAATAACAGCACAGTGTAAGATCATATCAAATACCTTCTGAAAAAGGAAAATATTCACAATATTTAGGAGGAAATGAAAGGGTTTTTAAATATCAAATATGCATTTCATTTTTGTTACATAAGTACAGAAAATGGCTATAAACGTCAAAAAGAACAGATATAACTAGAAAAATAAAAAAGAATGATGTATTTATTAAGTGATAAAGGTCCATTGTGGCCCCTCAGGACATCTGTTAATCATTTCCCTTTTTGTGCATGTTCAAACAAGAAGGATGCAGAAAAAGTTGTTCTTCATTATAGCAGGGATTTGTCTGTAGCAGATCAAGACTTATAGAATTGGAAGGGACCTCCGGGATCCTCTAATCCAACCCCCAGAAATGCAGGAATCTCAACTAAAGCAGCCACGACAGATAGCCATCCAACCTCTGCTTAAAAACCTTCAAGGAAGAAGAGTCTTCCATGGGAGTCCGTTTCACTCTTATGGTCAGTTTCCCCTGATTTTTAGTCAGAATGGCCTTTCTTGTAACTTGAAGCCACTGGTTCAGGTTTTCCTTCCAGAGCAGGTGAAAACAAGCTTGCCCCACCTTCCATGTGACAGCCCTTGAGATATTTGAAGATGGCTATCAGTCTCCTCTTTTGTAAGCTAAACATACCCAGCTCCTTCAATTGATTGTTAGAGGGCTTGGTTTATAGACCCTTGATCATCTTGGTTGCCCTCCTCTGCACATGTTCCAGCTTGTCAATATCCTTAAATGGTGGTGCCCAGGACTGGACGTAGTATTCTTTATGTTGTCTGACCAAGGCAGAATAGAGTGGCACAATTACTTCCCTTGATTTGGCCATTATATTTCTGTTGATGCAGCCTAGAAGAGCATTAGCCTTTTTTTGCTGCAGCATCAGACTGTGGACTCACGTTAAGCTTGTGGTCCACCAAGATCCCTAGATCCTTTTCATACGTACTGCTAGTAAGCCAGATGTCTCCCATCTTATACTTGTGCATCTGGTTCTTCTGGCCTAAGTGCAGAATCTTACATTTGTCCCTACTGAAATTCATTTTGTTAGCTTGGGCCCAGTGCTTCTATCTGTTAAGGTCATTTTGAATCCCGATTCTGTCTTCTGCAGCATTAGCCACCTCTCCCAGTTTGGTGTCATCTGAAAATTTGATGAGCATCCTCTCAATTCCTTCATCCAAGTCTTTTTGAAAGATATTGAACAACAATGGGCCCCGGACAGAGCCCTGCAACAGCCCACTTGTCACTTTTTGCCAGGATGACGAGGAACCATAAATGAGTACTCTTTGGGTTTGGTCAGTTAACCAGCTATAAATCCACCTAAGTGATCCAGAGCTGGAAAAAGGGGGCAGCCAGGTGGCAAAGTGTGGGGGAGAAAGATGCAGTCAGAGGTTGCCATCTGTATCTTCTCCTCCCCTCCCCCCACTGCAGACTACATGTTTAACTGTTGTTGTTGTTGTTTAGTCGTTTAGTCGTGTCCGACTCTTTGTGACCCCATGGACCAGAGTACGCCAGGCACTCCTGTCTTCCACTGCCTCCCGCAGTTTGGTCAAACTCATGCTGGTAGCTTTGAGAACACTGTCCAACCAACAAGAGGAACTACCGACTCTTGAAGAATAGGGGACGAAACTCATAGACTATGCAGAATTGGATAAACTAACTGGGAAGATAAGATATCAACAGGACCACAAGTTCATCGAGGACTGGGGAAAATTTGCAGAATATCTGAAAAGTATATGTGATGAACAAATAACGCTAGTGGGATTTAAAGAGGCTTTGTGAAGGTAAGAGGAGTATTGTTCAACAGAAACAGGACAGTAAGGGTAATCTAAAAATGCAATATTAAATTTAGAAAATGTGTAAAAATGGGAAAATATGGATGATTGGCAGAGAAGCTGAGGGAAGTCCAAAAAGTAGAAATTTGTGAAAATTGTTTGATATGGCAAATTTGTATAATGGAGAATTTAATAAAAATTATTTATATAAAAAAAGAGAACACTGTCCAACCGTCTCATCCTCTATCATCCCCTTCTCCTTGTGCCCTCCATCTTTCCCAACATTAGGGTCTTTTCCAGGGAGTCTTCTCTTCTCATGAGGTGGCCAAAGTATTGGAGCCTCAGCTTCACGATCTGTCCTTCCAGTGAGCACTCAGGGCTGATTTCCTTAAGAATGGAGAGGTTTGATCTTCTTGCAGTCCATGGGACTCTGAAGAGTCTCCTCCAACACCATAATTCAAAAGCATCAATTCTTCGGCGATCAGCCTTCTTTATGGTCCAGCTCTCATAGTGGAGAGTTTGACCAAATGTGATCCACCTGGAGCAGGAACCAGCAAGCCACTCCAGTATCCCTGCCAAGAAAATTCCATGGACAAAGACAACAGGCATGTTTAATTAGGGCTGTGCAAAACCTCCTGTTCAGTCTGGGGTCCAGCTTGGGTCAGAATTGGATTGGTCTGGATTGGGCCCCTGGTTCTAGCCAACAAGTTTGCACCTCCTGGTCAGGCTCCTGTTCAACTGCTGCCTCCTCCTGTTCCACCTCCATCAACTGCTGAGGGAAGAGTCCATATCACTGCTCCTTCTTGTGAAGCGGCTTCAGTCAGAGTGGAAATGGGAGATCCTCACTCCTCCATCCTAGGTTCCTGTCATTCTGCCTCCTCTCTGTTTCTTCATTCTCTTTCTGCTGTGTTGGAGCCTGCCAATCCATACTTGATCCTGTTGAGCTCATTACAGCGTCACCACTTTCCAGACTTCCAGTCTGTCATGTTGCTGCTGCTTATCAGGAGGACGAGGGCTGAGGTGTAGTACAAATTGCAGGTCAACTCTGCTGATGTGTTTGCACTGTGCTGACCATGCCTCACTCCTCCCTCTTTATCGCATGCTAGCAAGCAGTAGCACAACTGATGCTGTGGTTTCAAAATGTCTGGCAATGGAAGAAGAAGAATAGGAGGAGGAGGAGGAGTTTGGATTTGATATTCCACTTTATCAGTACCCGAAGGAGTCTCAAAGCGGCTCACATTCTCCTTTCCCTTCCTCCCCCACCACAAACACTCTGTGAGGTGAGTGAGGCTGAGAGACTTCAAAGAAGTGTGACTGGCCCAAGGTCACCCATCAGCTGCATGTGGAGGAGCGGAGATGTGAACTGAGTTCCCCAGATTACAAGTCTACTGCTCTTAACCACTACACCACACTGGCTCTCATGGATGGAAAATGACTTACATATTCATAGTAGTTTGTGTTTCTTGTGTTTCTTGAGATCAGTAGCAGTGCGGAGGGGTGATATTGCTCCCCTGACCTCCAGCCATAGAACCATAGATTCATAGAATTGTAAAGTTGGATGGGACATGTAGTCCAGCCCCTTGCCATGTAATGCCCAAAATTGTGAGGAAATAAATCATTTCCAGGTATGTTCTGCATACTTACTCTTTTAAAATATGCTATATTTTAAAATTAAAATAATTATAGGATCCAATAAGGAAACATTGAACTGTAATTTGAACTATTCAGTTATTCCTTTCCTAACTGGTCAATGTCAACATCTTCCAACCTTCTGGTGCTAGGGGACTAGGGGGCTCACACTACCAAAAGAGAAAAAAATAATCAGGGGAAAGTATCTACTCAGACTGGTAAATGCTAACAACTTTCAGTTGACAGATAAATTAACACCTTATAGCTCTGTGTCAACTGAAGGAGACCAGGAAATAAAATTCACTCCTATCAGCAGACTTTTAATAGCTCTTGAAAAGTAGGAATAGTGTTATGAGGGAGGCATTAATTGTTCTCCCTAACTCAGTTACTCATTTCCCAAAAGGAAACAGGCAGTTGTTTTAATACATTGGCACCAGGCAAACATTTTTTGACAACTAAATTAGGGTCCCAGGAAATAAACTCAGCTTGTTAAATGTTATGATATGAATGGACTCTAAACAGACTTCTGTGGAACTGGCATTTAAAATGTCTTCAGTTTGTAAGGGTGGACAAAGCATATTTTGGTCCTGTTTTTATCTTTAGATTGGTCTGATAGCTCTCACCTTCAGGATTCAATGCCTTTATCATGCCATCCCATCAACAAAAGAACTATGCATACTGAGTGAGAGCTATACTGGAATTATAATTGTTCATTTGACAACCACATACAAAAGAACAAGTGTAGCTTGTAAACTTCAGGGACTTCTGTTACCACTACTGTTTTTGCATATGTATTGCACTTCAGCACAATTTGCATAATGCTTAACAGTCTGTGCTTGGCCTCACAACAATGCTCTGATGCACCTTATTATTTTCCCAGTTTATGCAGAAGGGATGCTGAGGCTGAGAGGCCTTGTTTTCCCAAAAGCCATACGTGAAGTACGACTTGAACTCCTGTCTCTCAGATCCAGCTTGCCATCTATATTCCCTGGCCAACCCTGGCCTTTGTTTTTCCTTTTCTAAATGCCCTACCAAGCCACGATTACATGATTGCAACTAGCAAGCTATTGAGCAAGTCTCAGCGCTGCCTGAGTAGGAAACGACTTGGGAATCACCACTTTAAGCTCTTTGGGAAAAAAGCAAAGTAATTCATTCATTCATTAACTGGCTGGGGGTGGGAGACACTGACACATATACACATAAATGCATTCACTTTGGAATTTTTCATCTTCTTTAACACAGTGGAACAGCAGCAACTTTTTTGTAGTCCTCTTCACTGATGCATCTTTAGCTATATTGCTATTGTCTGCCTTGGAATATAACACTGTGAGGGCAGAAATTCCTTCTTTAGTTACCATCCAGCTTTGCCAAAGGCAAAAATGCCTTAACTTTGCCACTTTTCAAATGGTGGTTCTTATGGCCTTTCATAGTAAAGGAAGAAAGAGGAAGTCTGTGACAGTACTTGCTTAAGAAGGAGCAGGAGGAAACAACTTTGACTTAGATGGATTGAACTGAAGTACCGTATTTTTCGCTCCATAAGACGCACTTTTTCCCTCCTAAAAAGTAAGGGGAAATGTGTGTGCTTCTTATGGAGCGAATGCAGGGGGGAGGCAGGCAGGAAAAGCCCCCAAGAGCCACACACAAGCTCCGTGCGGCTCTTGCGGGTTTTTCCCCAGGAGGGAGAAGGGACTGACACAGCCAGTCAGTGCCTTCTCCCTCTTCGTAGAAAAGCCTGCAGGAGCCGTGCGCTCCTTAAGGTGTGCGCGGCTCCTGTGGGCTTTTGTGGGAGGTGGGGAAATTGCCATAGGTTGGCAGGAGCAGGGACCGAGCAACGGGAGCTCACCCTGTCACGGGGATTCGAACCGCTGACCTTCTGATTGGCAAGTTCTAGGCTCTGTGGTTTAGACCACAGCACCACCCGCGTCCCAGATAGCCATGGTTACACATAGCTTAATTACATCAAAGCTGGATTACTGCAATGTGTTCTGTCTGGGGCTGCCATTGAAGAGCATTCAGAAACCCACACATTAGGAATGTGGCTGAGATTTTGACCAGTTTGAGGTGTCACATTTCACCACTTCTGTATCATATTCACTAGCTTATTATTTATTTTCAGGAGCTATTTAAAGTTTTTGTTATCACCCCAAAAGCCTAAAATCAATGGTGGGGGACCTCTGGTCACAGGTCTAGTTAGTATCAGACACTACTAAAGATGGATAAAACCATGAATTTCAATTTCTCTCTGTTTCCCATTTTCCCAATCCTAAATTGAGTTTGCCCTGTTTCCACATCAGTTCATTAAAAATAAATCAATCAATAAAAAGTCCACACAAAAATTCATACAATTTTATGTGCATTTCTCCTAATATACAGCATTCACACATTTCCCAACATTATTTTCACTATTTTGTGGGTCACTGTTGCTTACTGGGAGGGAGATGGGGAAGCCCAAGATGTATAGCAAGCCTACCTAAGGAGACAGGATTGCTTTTGAGTGAAGGTATGAGACATCACCTTGTCAACAAAGGTCCGTATAGTAAAAGCTATGCTTTTCCCAGTAGTGATGTATGGAAGTGAGAGTTGGACCATAAAGAAGGCTGATTGCCGAAGAATTGATGCTTTTGAATTATGGTGCTGGAGGAGACTCTTGAGAGTCCCATGGGCTGCAAGAAGATCAAACCATTCTGTAGGAAATCAGCCCTGAGTGCTCACTGGAAGGACAGATCTTGAAGTTGAGGCTCCAATACTTTGGCCACCTCATGAGAAGAGAAGACTCCCTGGAAAAGACCCTGATGTTGGGAAAGATGGAGGGCACAAGGAGAAGAGGAGGACAGAGGACGAGATGGTTGGACAGTGTTCTCGAAGCTACAAACATGAGTCTGACCAAACTACGGGAGGCAGTGGAAGACAGGAGTGCCTGGCGTGCTCTGGTCCATAGGGTCACAAAGAGTCGGACACGACTAAACAACTAAACAACAGCAACAACAACTGGTTAATATTTGCCCAGAGTCTTCAGTCTTCAGTTCTCCCTTGCAAGGTTCCAATGGCTGAATACTCTTAATTCTCTTGTTCTGCATCATCTGGGGCTACTGAGCAGGAACCTACTAGGTTGCTGAGACTATTGACCTTCAAACATCCCTGGAAGTTAGGCTACACCAAATGGGACAGTACAAATCAATTCATATCTTAGTACTGTATTAGAATTACAAATATACAACAGATTGGTTCATATGACCCCAGGAGGTCTCTCAAGAACTCCTAGGACAAGAATTTGTAATTTGTAGGAGTTTAACAGTGACATCATAGGCATGAGTACTCAGAAGTAACCCTTGTTGAGTTTACTGGGATTTAGTCCCAGGTAAATGAGCATAAGATTGCAGCCTAAGCCTCAATGGGCTTGATAAGGCATATATGGAATCAGGCTGTAAAAATACTGCAGAATTATATTCTAAATCCATTTAACTGGATTTTCATTCCACTTGGAATGAATAATAATTTGTACTCAGAATATGCATTACAGTGTGTGTGTGTGTGTGTGTGTGTGTGTGTGTGTGTGAATGTTGAAATCTGACTTTGTATGTTGTTTGGTATATTACAGTTCTTAAGTTCATTGAAAATTTTATTACAACTATCCAAACTCTCTAAGGAAACAAAGAAAGCAATTTCATATAAATCCACAGATACAAGAAGTAAAATCAACTGAAACAATTGTTTGTTTACTCTAAACCAATATTTTTAGATATCAGTATCAATTTATTGTGTAAGTCTAAGACCCTGTAGCTTGAGATTGAACAGCAGAGAAGTACAGGAGTAAAACTCACTTTTCTTGTTTCCTAGCACCACCTTTATTGAAATCAGTCTAGAGGCATGCAGACTATGTCAGACTTTTTTCCTCTTATTCTTGCCCTTTGCTATACTCACCATTTTGGGGCAGGAAGTGGATGGACATACTCATTTTCCAATGTAAATGGACTACTTCTACATATTAAAATATGCTTAACCTCTGATGCTACATTGGCTACAATTATAATTTGTTATACTTACATTCATAACATATATGTTCCTGTGACTGAAGGACTCTAGAACCACCTTTTGGTAACCACTGTTATAGCTATCAATCATTTCAACCTCCACCATTAAAGAGAACATTATTGGGGGGGGGAATAGATGCCACTTGGCATGCAAATATGCTGGAAGACCTTGTGGGGGACATAGGTATCTCTGGATAGATTCAGTAATTAGTGGTGGAGCTTCATGCTTCGGCACCGGGGGGGCCGAGAGCAGGAGGAGGCATGTCCCAGGGGCGTGGTGCCCAGCGTGGGCAGGGGGCCAGCCACGATGACACCCCACTGGGATTGCGCTGCCAGGGGCAGTCCACTCCCCCCACTCTCCTCTTCCTCCACCAGTGCCAGTAATCCAGAGAGGGGGAACCTTTGACACTCCAGATGTTGCAGAGCTGTAACTCCCATTCTGACCACACTGTGATCAACTCCCACTGTGAAACCAATGTCCCCACTGTGGAAGGACGTGTGGATCCAGAATTGGCCTCCACAGTCACTTACGGACTCATGGTTAAAACCGTGTTTATGAAAGACAATCTTACTCGGCTAATAGGGATTGCCAAAGAAGATGCTGATGAGGTGTGATGGAGGCAGAATCCAACAAATCTGGAGTAGGTAAAGGTAAAGGGTAAAGGGACCCCTGACCATTAGGTCCAGTCGTGACCGATTCTGGATTTGCGACCCTCATCTCGCTTTATTGGCCGAGGGAGCCGGCGTACAGCTTCCGGGTCATGTGGCCAGCATGACTAAGCCGCTTCTGGTGAACCAGAGCAGCGCACGGAAACGCCGTTTACCTTTCCGCCGGAGCGGTACCTATTTATCTACTTCCACTTTGCCGTGCTTTTGAACTGCTAGGTGGGCAGGAGCTGGGACTGAGCAACGGGAGCTCACCCCGTCGTGGGGATTCAAACTGCCAACCTTCTGATCGACAAGTCCTAGGCTCTGTGGTTTAACCAACAGCGCCACCCGTGTCCCTAAATCTGGAGTAATATATGCCTAAATCGATCATTTAAAATGTATGCCTCTGCGTGCTTCCTGCTAGGAGGCTGTAGTCTTCTTATTTATGATTTTTGTCTCTGAACACTGGAAACATAGTGCACAAGTGTTTATGTCAATCTCCATTTTGATGCTCGTGTCAGTGAAGAAAGCGGCTGCTTTTTCCACCACTTACGTTTTTTTCTCATTTTTTCCAAGTACTTAAAGCTCCAGCTGAAGGACGGAGTAGCAGAATGATTTACCCCCTTGTAGTCATTTAAGATTGGCCAAGGGAGTCTGGCTCTCCAGCTGGAGAAGTTTACTATCTCTAATTTAAAATGTGCTGAATCCTTTAGTTTCTTACAGTGTGATAGGTAAAGGTAAAGGTACCCCTGACCGTTAGGTTCTGTTGCGGACGACTCTGGGGTTGCGGCGCTCATCTCCCTCTATACGCTGATGGAGCCGGCGTTTGTCCGCAGACAGTTCTGGGTCATGTGGCCAGCATGACTAAGTCGCTTCTGGCGAACCAGAGCAGCGCACGGAAACGCTGTTTACCTTCCCGCCGGAGCAGTACCTATTTATCTACTTGCACTTTGACGTGCTTTCGAACTGCTAGGTTGGCAGGAGCAGGGACCGAGCAACGGGAGCTCACCCCATCGCAGGGATTCAAACCCCCGACCTTCTGATTGGCAAGCCCTAGGCTCTGTGGTTTAGACCACAGCACCACCCGCGTTCCAGTATGATAGCTTACTTTATTAGAGATTTGTTTGCTTCTGGGGTCTGAATAATTATTAGTTTACCGCTGCCAGAAAATAAAGAGAAAATATTTTATTACAACAACTTCTGTTGGTGTAAGAATATGCAAGCTTTTGAGTTACATACCCCACTGAGCCTCTTGGGTGCTTGCCATTCGGAAGGTTGGTAGTTGGAATCCCTGTGATGGGGTGAGCTTCTGTTGCTCTGTCCCAGCTCCTGACAACCTAGCAGTTCAAAAGCATGCCAGTGCAAGTAGATAAATAGATACCGCTGTGGTGGGAAGGTAAACTGCAATTCCATGCACTCTGGCTTCCATCACAGTGTCCCGTTGCACCAGAATCAGTGTCCTATGATAAGATCTGCTCCATGTTTTATACATTATAATTCATAAACAGTATTGTACACATTTGGAATTAAAAAGAAATGACTAGCACAAAAATAAAATAAACCAGTGTGGCTGGTACTGAAACATGATGTACATTGTTGATTTTCCCAATAAATTGGCTCTTTGGAAAATATCATTTTGATGCTATTTAAGTTAATTGTTTATGATTATATGGACCAATGATGTATGATCATATTTTTAAGTGGAGATGTTGAGAGGTTTTCAGAGTGTTTAAATAGTCACAAATTCTACCACAGGGTGGTAGCTTTTGTTTATGATAGGAAGTTGCTGTAGTGTAGACTCCAAGGTTCTAATCCTATGCAAACTTACTTGGAGGTGACAATGCAATGAACAGACCTAGTTTCAGCACCAAGCATCTTTGGGCAGCTGCCAGAACCCCTGGACCCAAGTGACGATGCTTCCTCTACATCCACTATGCCTGCTCTTTAGCAACTTGATTTTTCAACCAAGTGTCTCTCAAATTTTGAAGGCCTGTTATCCTAGCATCCTAGCACTGTCCTTCTGCCTATCAGATCATGAAAAAATAAGTGAACATATTAGTATATTATTCTCATTTGTATAATGAAAGATTTTGTCTACAGATGAGCTTGCTATATATGCAGATTTTTCCAACGGTATTTCTGTGTGTCTGGTTTTAATTATTTCTACACCCTGCCTCAAAATAGATACATATAGTGCAACATAATTTGTCTTCTACAGCACATGCTTTTCTTTTGTATTTCACAATACAAAATCAGAAGGTTCTGAACTGCAGATCCACCTTTTCAGAGAGAGAAGGGAACTGCCTAATGCCAAGTCCAGGGTTAAAGAGCAAAATGCAGAATAACCTGCAGGACCCTAGAATCTGGTTTTCAGTTAACAATTTGTGTTAATGACTTGTTGCCACATCTGCACCAGGGCTTTCTACCTAGCAAATGACATTTTTATTGTCACTGTACAAACAAAAGTGAGTTACAGAAGGAATAAAAACTGCATAATGAGAGATAAGAAGGACTAGCGCTGGACTAGCATTGCTGTTGCTGAATCCGTTGCAGAAATGCTGCTCCCACTATATATATATACAGATATAGGTCTGTTGAAATAGTGGGGTAGGTATTAAAATAGTTATCTCTGGTCTTAATATTATAATCCCAATATTAATATTATTTTTATAACCCTAATATTATAACCCTAATTTGATCCAATAGAAATGATGCCTGTTTCTGTAACATGTATGATTTAATGCAAAGTCAGCAGCTGGTTTAATTTCAAGATGTCATATCAAGATGAAATGTTTACGACACAATTTATATGTGTGTCTACTCAAAAACCTCATTGAATTCAATGGGAGTTATTCTCAGGTAGGCGTGCATTGGACTGCAGCCTTAAAGTGCATTCCTGTGCACACATACCTAGAAGATGGATGGATCCCGCTCGCTGTCTTGGCTTCTTTGCTCTTTGGGGCTGGAGGGGGGGGGGAACCCGGGCTTCCCCCACAGCCCAAGAAGCTCTGGGAGAAGCAGACAGGCTGCGCGCAGCCTGTCCGCTGCTCTTTGGGGCTGGGGGGGGAAATAATTTTTTTTTTCTTGATTTCCCCCTCTAAAAACTAGGTGTGTCCTGTGTTCTATAGAGCGAAAAATACGGTAAGTCTTGTGGTTCAGAACTCTGTGTCTCACTCTGCCACTCCTTTTTATTAAAGTTTTAGAAAATAAAACAAACATACAACAAAAACAAAATGCATCAAAAAGAAAAAATACTTCACACAAAGAAAAAAGAAAGAGACAATAAAAACATAAAAAAGAAAAAATCCACTTTTTAGCTTTATGTTTATATAACTCTCTTTCTTGACTTCCTCACATCTCCCTTTTTTGTGTTCCCCTTTACACAATCGAGTTCAGCAAATCCTTACCCTCTTTCAAATCTCATTTACGGTTGTATATTTCAACCTATTATGTCTCCAATTTTCTTCCCTTTTCAAATCAATTTTCGCCATGTACATTAGACATAATATTACACTAGTCTCCTCCCCCTTTTCTTTTTAAGCATTTTTGCATACTCCTTTTAACTATGTCACTAATGCCATATTATCTTTATATCCAACATCTTTTTAACATTCAAACATTTTACAATGTTTCTGCAAATAGTCTTCGAACTTCTTCCAGTCCTCTTCCACCGCTTCTTCTCCCAGGTCTCGGATTCTGCCAGTCATTTCTGCCATCTCCATATAGTCTATCACTTGCATCTGCCATTCTTCCAAGGTGGGCAAATCTTGTGTCTTCCAATATCTCACTCTGCCACTCCTAATGGCACCTGGGCATCTGCTAACTGAGGCAGCCACTTCACTTTGCCTCATGAATAGCCACCTCTGACTAGAGATGGACAGTCTCTTATCCCTTTACTGGAGGTGTGGCAATGAATTAAGTCGAATAGATAGCTGCTGGCCCTTGTCTTCCAGTACTGCACTTGACGCCAGTGCATGGCTAGCAGCTTCATGTGCTTCTTGCTTTCAGAATTTCCTTGCAAAGGAAGATTCCAGAAGGGAGTCCCTTGACCGCTTGTCCAGATACGGTGGTACCTCCGTTTGCTGACGGGATTCGTTCCAGAGGTCCGGCCGGATCCTGAGGTTTTTGCAACCAGAGAGACTGCTTCCACGCATGTGCACTCGGCAAAAACCCAGAAATATACTTCTGGGTTTGCCGATAAGGATACGTAAGCGGAGGTGCGACTGTATAGCTATCTTGGGTAATGCAGGGAGGCTTACAGAGTGAGAAAGCTAATCGCAGTTCTGACACTCTTGCTGCTGGCAGTGTCTTATGTGACACTCATCAAGGAAAGTGCTGGATTGATTTTTCCTCTCCCCTGTTGCATTTGGAGACTTGATCAAGAACTGATTCTTTAAGTTGACTTCATCTCCTAGCATTTCCCTTTAGTGCTAGGCTTCTCTTCTTCTTTGAAGTACTGTGCATATTTATTGATTTATAAAAAGTATTTGTAGACTGCCCCACCATATAGTATTCCAAGGTCACCACTAGGCATAACACTGGACCAGGTGAAAAGTCTGACTTCCTTGTAGTGCTGTGTCAGAATTGTGCCTGAGCAATAGGTAACTTTTGTAGCTACAGTGGTACCTCGGGTTACATACGGTTCAGGTTGCATACGCTTCAGGTTACAGACTCCGCTAACCCAGAAATAGTGCTTCAGGTTAAGAACTTTGCTTCAGGATGAGAACAGAAATCATGCTCCAGCAGCATGGCAGCAGCAGGAGGCCCCATTAGCTAAAATGGTGCTTCAGGTTAAGAACAGTTTCAGGTTAAGTACGGACCTCCGGAACAAATTAAGTACTTAACCCGAGGTACCACTGTATTTCCAAGACAATCTTGCATTATATGGTTGCATTACTATGGATTTGATTTGAATGTGCCCTCGCATGTGAACATGTAGCAACACTTATGTTTCCTCCTCGGATTCTCTAATTTTTACTGTAGGCCAAGCGGTTAGACTATCTTTACTAAATCTTACTAGTCAATCGCATTTTCATTAATAGATTTTATATTCATATGAATTAAAATATTGCTCTGAAGACAAAAGCATTCCTTCATCTTAGATGATACAAGGATGTATTGCTCCCAGGGAGGATGTAAGCAGCACTTCCTCTGTTTCCAGTCAATAATAGTGGATGCTTCATGGCTGAACTTGAAGCACCAGGAGAGATGTGGATCCCTGAACTATACCTAAAGAGCCTTCAAAGTGCCATTTAAGAGTGCAGAATTTGCTGCACAACCAAGGTTGTGGGGTTGTTCCCCGTAAGGGACTCCTGCATGGTCCTGCATTGCAGCAGGTTGGACTGGATGACCCTTGGGGTCCCTCTTCCAGAGGTTTATTATACCCTCATAATTCTTTGGAAAGGGCTTCAGAAAGCATAGCTGTCAAGCGTCCCTTATTTGGAGGGACAGTCCCTTATCCCAGCGCCATGTCCTGCTGCTGTCCCTTATTGATGATGTCCCTTAAATTTCCCGGGTTTCAAAGGAAGCAGCTCCTCTCCCTCCCTTCCTGCCGGCCAGGGAGGAGGGAGGCTCCAACTGTGTTGCTTGGCTGCCCGGCCCGCCCCCCTCCGGCCTCCTCTCACCAGCCTCAGCCCCTGGGAGCCCCTCGCCGCCAGGACTGGTGGGAGCCTCGGGCCCTTCTGCCATCCTTCTCGCGGCCGCCAAAATGAGCGTCTCTGCCTGGGGCCTCCCCTCTGCCCGTCACCACTGCTCCCGCTCCCGCTAGGCCATACTGTGGCTATGCCGCTGAAGGACCCGGATGAGATGGGCAGCCTGGCACGGCCTATGAATTGCTGAGGAGCCTTGAGAGGAGAGTGAGGGCAACCATAGAGAAAGCAGTTCAGAGAGAGGAGGAAGAGGAGGAGGCGGAGGCGCAGGCAGGTGTTCCAAGGCCTAAAAGGGAAGGACCGCAAGTGCTTCTTCCATAGATTTGTAGTGATAGACTAGCATAGATGGTCTGATCTGCGGGTTTACTTTGGGCTCTATTCCCCCCCCCCTTCCTCCCACCCCACCTGATGGAACTGAGAGCTGCAGATGGAGCACGAGAGAAAAGGTACAGAACTGCAGCAGCATCTTCGTAGCTTGGACTTCGTTTTGCGCGAAAAGTGGTTGCTGCTTGTAGTTATTTAATTGCAGTGTTTCATCGGCTGGCGTCTTGAGCAGCAACCTCTGGAAACGAAGGGCTAAAAACTGGCGCTGCTCTCCCAAATTATCTGGTCCCTTTTAACTTCACATTTCAGCTGGTTGACTAAAATCCCTTATTTTGGCTGCTGATCCCTTATTTTCGAGGCTGCTGGTCCCTTATTTTCAAATCTGTAAGTTGACAGCTATGTTCAGAAAGAAGAAACAGAAATAGCATTCCTTAAAGTTAGTTGTATGATGGGAAAGTAGCCTCACTTCCTATGAGCTACCTTATTGTTTCTTGCACGTTAATTTGAGCTTGGCAGATCCTGTGCCTGTTTTTGCACCGATTCCTCTTTCAGTTCTTCTGGAAAAAATCCGCCCCCCTGATATTTCTCAGGTCTCTATGGGCTCTGTTGAATTCCTGATCCAAAAAAGGGGAAAGGGAAGCTTCGCTTGATGGAGGGAGAGAGGGAGAAAGGGGATCTTTTGAGACAAGATGCCAGGGCCCCAAAGATGCCAGTGCCAGGGCCCTCTTGCTGCTGCCTTATGGGGCGAGAGAGGGAAAGGGGATCTTTTGAGACAATATCCAAACAGCTCCTTTAACCAAACACCTGATTTACCCAGCAGGCTGGCAGCCTAAGAAAAGAAAAAAAGTGGCAGAGGCAGCTCCCAGAGATCTCCATGCAGTAAACAGTGACCCCGTGTGGCGATTGCTGGAATAGACATCGACAGGAAAATAAACAGTGACCCCGTGTGGCCAGTGCTGGAATAGACATCGACAGGAAAATAAACAGTGACCCCATGTGGCCAATACTGGAATAGACATCAAAAGGAAAATAAACAATGACCCTGTGTGGCCAGTACTGGTATAGAATTCATGATAATTTCTAGGTGTAAGTTAATTCCAAGTAGGAATTTGAATTTGGCTTAAAATTTTTCCCCCTTTCAAACTTTTAATTTATCTCATTTGGATTCTGAAGCATACAAATGAGCTTTATCTCCTTTTATCATCACAACAATAGTATGATGTACATTGGACCAAGAATTAGTACCTGGCCCATGGATGTAGCCAAAGGGGAGCAGCTTCCCCCTCCTCCAATCAAGTAAAGCAATAGAAATACTTAACTAACTGACCAATCACATTAGCTCTGCCCCCCTTTCAAAAGTCCTGCCCCCCAACAAAGATCCTGGCTACGCTGATGACCTGGCCCCAATCTTCATGGCTGAGTAGAATTTCTCAACATTTCACATGATGTGTAGTTTCAGGATTCTTCACATTAACATCAGTTATGGTTTTGAGCAGACAAAGAGCTAGCAAAACTTTAAGCAACCTTCTCTCCCACCTGCTACCCACCACAAATTAGTTCTTCCTTCAAGGTTGCAGCCTCCTGTGGGAGCATTTCCTTTAAAAATGGAATCAGAAAAATGAATTTCACAACATTTAGTTCAGCCCCAAATCTACCTCTAACCACTCAGTTACGACAGCTGAGGAATGGAATTTTATCAGGAATATTTTATCTGCTTTTAACTGTGTATTTCCACATCAACAGCCTACAGTCTTAGGAAGTGAGAGCTGTCTCTTTCAGATGTATACGAATGGTATGGTACTTGGCTTCTGAAGCAATCTAGCAAATGCTTCACGCACTGTTTCGTTTCACAGTAAGAGTATTTCCATTCATGTAGGTGACCCGTTCAACACAGCTTTGTCCCCAGATAAACCAACCTTGGGTTGCTTTCCTCATAAGTACAGTGCACAAGACTGAATAAACAGAAGATTTAGAAAGGGTTATACCACAGAGCCTAGGACTTGTGGATCAGAAGGCTGGCGGTTCAAATCCCCGTGACGGAGTGAGCTCCCATTGCTCAGTCCCTGCTTCTGCCAACCTAGCAGTTCGAAAGCACGTCAAAGTGCAAGTAGATAAATAGGTACCACTCCGCCAGGAAGGTAAACGGCGTTTCTGTGCGCTGCTCTGGTTCGCCGGAAGCGGCTTAGTCATGCTGGCCACGTGACCTGGAAGCTGTATGCCGGCTCCCTCGGCCAATAAAGCGAGATGAGCGCTGTAACCCCAGAGTCGGCCACGACTGGACCTAATGGTCAGGGGTCCCTTTACCTTTACCTTGATCATCTTTGGATTTATCAGCAGCAATAAAGCCAATTTACCACAAGTTCCACTTCCACTGAAGTCCTTAGCACACTGAGCTATCAGGTTTGAGAACACCTTTATTATTTATGGTATAAGTGGCAAACCCTTTTCAGCCTGAGGGCCACACTGAGCATCAGCCACCTGTCCAAGCAGCATTGGGCATGGCCAAAGGATATGTGTGCGTACAGGCTCACTACAAATACAGCCAGTAGTAGCCAGCATGGCTGAGGCTGCTTTGCTCTTCCACCTCTCCAACACCGTGTGTCACTGCTGGTACCAAAAGGGAGAGAGGAAAAGACAAGGCAGCATGGAACTCAACATGGTTTTTGGCTCAGCAACACAGCTAATCCAATGCACTATGCAGAGCTTCCTGTGACTGCATCCAGCACAACACAACACAGACAGCACACATGCACTCGCTACACAAGCACATTCACCACACACAGTTTTTTTCACCAGACATGTAACCACAAAGTACACTCATCCTTTTCTCATTCTCCACACTCATGTGCACACACAGCATTGCCAATCCTCACCACTCCAGTGCTGGGATGAGAGTGTCTGGAAATGTTGTGTGCTCCAATCTTAGTTCCATGGTGCTCAGTGCAAAATCAGAAAGAAAAACCCTCTATGTGCGCTTTGTTTTATTTCCTGATCAGAAATAAAGGGGCTGGTGAGCCACTTCTCATGGCACGAGGGGCTAGATCTGGGCCACAAGTTGGCTACCCCTGATCGATGTAAACACTCACCACAACAAGTGAGAGAACTGAGATAGATTGTACTGAGCCCTGGTCTCATTAGACAAAGCGTTCCACCAAAAAGGCTCTAGCTCTGGTTGAGGACAGCTGGATATGTTTTGGGCCAGGGACCACCAGTAGGTTGCTGTTAGATGAGCGTCACACTCTTTGGGAGTGTATTGGAATATAATTCCCACAGATAAGAAAGGTCACAGACTGTTTAGGGCTTTAAAGGTTAGCACCAAAACCTCGAACCTGATTCGATACTCCACCTGGAGCCAGTCCAGCTGATGAACAACCAACTGAATGTGGGCTCTCCACAAAGTCCAAGTAAGAACTCATGCATCTGCATTTTAGACCATTTGGAGTTTCTGGAGCAGTCTCGAAGGTAGCCCTGCATCTCTCTCTCTCCCTCCCTCCCCCCCCCTCTCTATGGCATTTATACCCTGCCCTCCCCGGCTCAGGTATAGAGCAAGTTAGTCTAGTCTGCAGGTGACTGCTGCATGGATCACCATGGCTAGGTTGGAAAGGGACAGGTACGGTACCAATTGCCTAACCTGACATAGATTAAAAAATGCCAGTTTGGCTACATTTGTGACCAATGCCTCCATAGAGACAGAAGCGTCCAGGATCACACTGGGACTCCTGATGACAGCTACAGGTGACTACTGTGCCCCATGAAGAGCTGGGAGCTGGAAACCAAACCGAAATCATTCCGGCCAAGCCATTGGACCCCCATCTTTATTGGATTGAGATTCAGCTGACTCCGTTTCCTCCGTCCCAGCACACCCACCTAAAAACTGGCCAATATATCCAGGGTAGCATCTGGCCAGGGCCACGAAGCAGTAGATCCATGATGTTTGTGGTCAGATCTGTGGTTATGTACAAGATATATGAATAAAGGGTGAATTTGGGGTTCCCCAATGCAAAAAGCATGATGATCATGAGGATCCGTGCTTCAGAACCACGTTTTGGGGCCATGGAGTGGCCAAGAAGCCGTGGATCTGAGTTTTTTGTGGTGCAGGCTGTGCCCCTGGCTATGATGTGAGATTTGACAATGAGTTTGGGTTGGCCCAATGCGAAAAGCGTGAGGATCCATGAGGATCCATGCTTCGAAACCACATTTTTGGGCCACTGTGTCGCCAGGAATCCATGGATCCGTGATTTTCGTGGTGCATGCTGTGCTCATGGCCATGATATTTGATCTGATGGTGACTTTGGGCTGATCTAGTGCAAAAATCATGAGGACCCGTGTTTTTTAACCATGTTTTTGTGCCATTGCGGCACCACGAAATAGTGGGTGTGTGATTTTTTTGGTTCTGCCTACAGACTAAGGTGTGGTCTACAGTATCATGGTGTTTTTATTTTCTTTCAATATAAAAATCATATGAATTCATGAGGATCCATGCCTCGGATCCATGCTTTTGTGGTGCTGCAGCGTGGCAAAGTGTTAGATCCACGTTTTTTATAGTCCAGTCTGTAGGCGTGCCTTCCAGGTGTGATTTGACACTGGATTTGTTGGAGTTATTTTTTAAAAATTGGAGGATCCATGAGGATCCGTGTAGATCTGCCTTTAACCCAGACCCCTTTGATTATAAACTCACCACGTTTATGGCCCTTGTGGTCTCTTCCAACTCTTCTATGATTCTATGATAATTGCAGCTGCAAGATATAAGGGAATCCTTGGTGGGGAGTGCAATTTTTTTTTTTATCTCATCGTAGAGGGAGAGCCAAAGAGCTGATATAGGACTTTAATGAAAGGTTCTCCCAGGCTGTTGATAAAAGTAATTGGAGCTCCACGTGCCAATTGCTCTCCTTAGGAAGCGGGGTGTAACTCTTTCCCTTTGAAGGCAGTTACTGAACTGCAAGGGAGGCTGTGCGCCAGCAAAGAGGCGAGATAAAGAAGCGCTTGGACTCCCAAAGTTTAAAGCTTGCTGCTGCCTCCGCCATGAAACACGGTATTTGTACATTCAGAAGTTCCACAATCAGTATGTAAAGGGTGCTTAGGATTTCGGCCTAAGTTTTAATGCTTTACATATGGCTTATCCCCATTGCTCTAGCTCTCTGTCTTTCTGTCTTTAGGCTGAATGAATGATTCAGAAATCAATTAAAAGCGGGGTATTATTAATATTAATTTGTTCCTGCCGCACCGGTGCTGTGCGTAAAAGCGAACCAAAAAAACCCAGAGTGCAGAAAGCATAGGAGCCAGTCCTAGGGGCCAAGCCCCCCAATAAAAAATTGAGGGTGCAGGGGCCTCCCCCCAAAGTTGATGGGCATTGCCATTCAAATAGTGTCATGCGATCGCTTACTTGGAGCCCCCCCCCCCATATTTTATCCAACTTGGCGGAAAGACTCGGCTAACGCAGTTCTTTCCCTTGGGGTCAGAAAGGGGCCTTGTCTCTCCGTGGTCTCGGCGCGGAGGTCCCCCTTAGACGCAAAAGCTGGCAGTTACCCCGGAGTAAAAGAACCACAGGCGCAACCGTTGCCGTTTCCTTCCGGGGGCGCAAAACCCCGACGGCCTGTTTTCCCCGCAGGCGCAACTCCGCCTCCAGCCCGCGAAGGCCGGAGGGGAGGAGAAGGGAGGCGGCGGCGCTGGGCAGCCGGCGGGCTTGCAGAAGAGCTGCCGGGCTGCGCCGCGATGGAGGGCGAAAGCGGCGCGCTGCTGCTGTGCTCGACGGCAGTCGCCGGGCTCTTGCTCTTCTACCTGGGCTTCGTGCGGCGCGTCACCGGGGCTGCGCGCACCGCCTTCCCGCGGAGGGAGCCCGGCCGAGCCGCCGGAGGAGGCGGTAGGCCGCCGGCCGATGCGGTGAGTGGGGGGCGTCGGGGCCCCGCGGCTGGAGAGCCTCGATCTCGGATGCTCGCCCTGCCAGCCCGGGATACTTAAGTGCTCTGCGATAGGAACCTCAAATAATAATGATAATAAGTAATAAATTATTATTAAAAGAGAAGGTTTCATAGCTGTCAACTTTCAGATTTGAAAATAGGGGATCAGCAGCCTCACCTGTCCTGGGGACAGTCTATGGGATATCTAACAATCCGGGATAGCAGCAGGAAACAGCACCGGAATAAGGGAATTTCCCGCAAAAAAAGGGGGAAGGTTGACAGCTGTAGAAGGTTTCCAGTCTGAATTTGGGGGTTCCTGTTACCAAAAACTGCACGGCTACCATGGAATAATGGGATAATACCATAATAATACCATAATAATGGGACAAATGCAAGGTTGTGCGCTTAGGCAGGAAGAACCAGATGCTCCAATATCGGATGCATGGGCGTAGCCAAGAGTGGCAGCTGCCATCGAGGAAATAAAATTTGCTTAAGTAAGGGAGGTTCTGCCCCCTTGGCATATCCTGGCTGCACCTTGTGATCATAGCTGTCAGATTTGAAAATTAAGGGATCAGCAGTCTCGAAAATAAGGGATCAGCAGCCTCACCCGTCCCGGGGACAGCCTACGGGATAGCTAACAATCCGGGATAGCAGCGGGAAAAGGCGTAGGAATAAGGGAATTTCCCGCAAAAAAAGGGAAGGTTGACAACTATGCTTGTGATAAGATTGGGGACACCTGGCTCACCAGCAGTACATGTGAAAAGGATCTTGGAGTCTCCCTCTCCCCGCCCAAACTCTGTGCTCTCTCTTCCACACCCTGGCATGAACTCCCTGCTCTTTCCATGGGGCGTGGTGTCCCCACATTTTGTGGGCACCTGGTCCCTATATGGGACATATTGCGGGTTCCTTGGCACCCAGGGTCCTAGGGAGATGGCGCCTATGTAGTGGACCACAAGCTTAACATGAGTCAACAGTGTGATGCAGCAGCAAATAAAGCTAATGCTATTCTCAGCTGCATCAACAGAAGTACAGTGGTGCCCCGCAAGACGAAATTAATCCGTTCCTTGAGGCTTTTCGTATAGCGGTTTTTTCGTCTTGCGAAGCAAGCCCATTGACAGCTTAGTGGATTAGCGCTATTAGCGGTTTAGCCGCTTTTAGCAGATCAGCTGATAAGCGGCTTAGGGCTTAGGAAAAGGGGGGGGGGAGAGGGGAAAAACCCCGCAGGAACTCGCAAGACGTTTTCGTCTTGCGAAGCAAGCCCATAGGGAAATTCGTTTTGTGAAGCGCCTCCAAAATGGAAAACCCTTTCGTCTAGCGGGTTTTCCGTCTTGCGAGGCGTTCGTCTTGCGGGGCACCACTGTATAGTGTGCAGATCAGGGGAAGTAATAGTACCACTCATTTCTGCCCTGGCCAGACCACACCTGGAATACCAGTTCTGGGTGCCGCAATTTAAGCAGGATATTGACAGTCTGGAACGTGTGCAGAGGAGGGTGACCAAGATGATCAAGGGTTTGGAAATCAAGCCTTATGAGGAATGGTTGAAGGGGTGGGGTGTGTTTAGTCTGGAGAAGAGGAGACTGAGAGGAGATAGCCATCTTCAAATACCTAAAAGGGCGGTCACATGGAAGATGGAGCAAGCTAGTTTTCTCCTGCTCTGGAGGGTAGGACTCGAATCAATGGCTTTGAGTTACAAGGAGATTCTGACAACACATCAGGAATAACTTTCTGACAGCAAGAGCTGTTCAACAGTGGAACAGACTCCCTCGGGAGGTGGTGGTTTCTCCTTCCTTGCAGGTTTTTAAGCTGAGGTTGAATGACCATCTGTCACGAATCCTTTAGCTGAGGTTCCTTCATTGCAGGGGGTTGGATAGGCAAACTAAGGCCCGGGGGCCAGATCCGGCCCAATCGCCTTCTAAATCCGGCCTGCGGACGGCCCGAGAATCAGCGTGTTTTTACCTGAGTAGAATGTGTCCCTTTATTTAAAATCATCTCTGGGTTATTTGTGGGGCCTGCCTGGTGTTTTTCCATGGGTAGAATGTCTGCTTTTATTTAAAATGCATCTCTGGGTTATTTGTGGGGCATAGGAATTCATTCATTTCCCCCCCTTCAAAATATAGTCCGGCCCCCCACAAGGTCTGAGGGACAGTGGACCGGCCCCCTGCTGAAAAAGCAGCTGGATGGAGCATGGTGTTGATAATGCCACGGTTGCAGGTTTGATCCCCATATGGGACAGCTGCATATTCCTGCATCGCAGGGGGTTGGACTAGATGATCCTCAAGGTCCCTTCCAATTCTACGCTTCTTTGTAGAATTGTAGAATTCTTTATTTGTGGGGCCTGCCTGGTGTTTTTCCATGAGTAGAATGTCTGCTTTTATTTAAAATGCATCTCTGGGTTATTTGTGGGGCATAGGAATTCATTCATTCCCCCCCCCCTTCAAAATATAGTCCAGCCCCCCACAAGGTCTGAGGGACAGTGGACCGGCCCACAGCTGAAAAATGTTGCTGACCCCTGGACTAGAGGATCCTTCCAACTCTCTCTGAATAGCCTGAGCTTGCTGATGGAGCCATGCTATTTTGGAGCCATGACAAACACCACTTTTGAGTAACATAATTCAGACTTCTCTGTTTATTCAGAGGAAGGGTAATGGACAAACGTTGCCTAAGCAAACTTCAAGTCAGACTTGATTTAACTGTTAATTAACCCTGGCGGCAGAGTGGTTTGACTGGTCGGAGCATTTTGTCGCAAGCTGACTGCCGTCTCCTGCCAGAGAACATTTCCTAAGAGTTAAAATGTCAGACATAGGTTAACACATCATTTTGATGTCCCAACGAAACAAAAAGTTCTTAAGAGGTTTACATCATACCAATTAAGAACTAAAAGCAGTCATTATTTTGGGTTTACTTATAAAGCCCGTGACCCACTTACACGGGCTTTGGGATCTACCTGCGGGTTGCGATCCCCAGGTTGAAAAGACTGCTGTATATGAGAGGATACCTCAGAACTGTGTGTTCAGTTTCTGTACCATCATGCTGCTTTCTTTTGCCTCTGGAAAGAAGGTTTATCAGGTTTTATACTTGATAAAAGGTAAAGGGATCCCTGACCATTAGGTCCAACTCTGGGGTTGCGGCACTCATCTCGCTTTAATGGCTGAGGGAGCCGGCGTACAGCTTCCAGGTCATGTGGCCAGCATGACTAAGCTGCTTCGGGCGAACCAGAGCAGCACACAGAAACGCCGTTTACCTTCCCACCGGAGTGGTACCTATTTATCTACTTGCACTTTGAGGTGCCTTCAAACTGCTAGGTTGGCAGGAGCAGGGACCGAGCAACGGGAGCTCACCCTGTTGCAGGGATTCGAACCGCCGACCTTCTGATCGGCAAGTCCTAGGCTCTGTGGTTTAACTCACAGCGCCACCGGCATCCCTATAGTGGGACAAAATAAATGCGTGTGACACTGTGGGAAGTGGCTTTTCTTTCAAGCTACTTTCTCTTCCCTTTAAAACCTATTCCAGCCAGAAAGAGCATATGATGACTGGTTTGGCTAATGTGTATAGCAAACACTTTGAATGTCGACACCTCAAGAGCTACTTTTTCTCTGTGCAAAGGTCATTTTTTAGCCTTCCTTGCCTCACCACTACTAGCTTCCCTTCAGAGCAGCAATTAAAATTGGTTTTTGAATTTGTCTGCTGTTTTGAATTGCTACCTTTGCCGGATACGTTTTGTATTTTTAATCTGGTTTTGTATTATGCTGATTTTTGTAAACAGAGATGGGGGTG
Organism: Podarcis erhardii; assembly: GCF_964252035.2. Classification (NCBI taxonomy): domain Eukaryota; kingdom Metazoa; phylum Chordata; class Lepidosauria; order Squamata; family Lacertidae; genus Podarcis; species Podarcis erhardii. The sequence continues at coordinate 10,798,381 of NC_138515.1, read as the reverse complement.
GGGTATAAATGGATAATAAAATAACATTACTCCTTCCCTCGGCTTCTTACCTAAAACAGGAACCTATGACTGAGAGTGTTAACTGTACTAACCTTATGCTAAATGTCATTCTCCGATATTAATTCTGTAATGGAATTAAAAATTTGGTATTAAAGAAAAATATTTGAACATGAGTGAACCCACACCTATAGATTTAGAAGGAAAATGGCGCCACCCCAAAATAAAGTCATTTTGGAGAGGGGAGGATTCCTAGTACAGTGGTACCTCAGTTGTAGAACGCTTTGGAAGCTGAACGTTTTGGTTTTTGAATGCCGAAAACCCGGAAGTAAATGCTTCGGTTTTCTAATTGGGCCTCGGTTGTTTCGGAAGCCAGACTGTCTTCCAGAACGGATTACGTTCGACAACCGTGGTACCACTGTACATGGAAATATATTAGTTTGTATATTAAAATGTTGTCTAAATGTCTTGGTAAGGCCCCTTGAACTTCTGGGACATACATAATGCTGAGCATGTCGTCTGGGGGTGGGGCAATTGGCCTGCTTGAGCTCTTAATAGATTATTCCGAGGAGAGATAAAAGCAGATGCACATTGGGAGATGAAAAACCACCCCTACCCTCTGCCACATGTCCCAAAGAGCACCCAAATGCCCCTATGCCAGGCTGAACAGGAGCACTCCTGCTTAGGGGCTGGGCTGAGGAAATGTGGCGTCATTTTGTTGTGGGTGTTGTGGCAACATTCCCATATAACCTCTGGTTCCGTACTACTTCTGGGACTGTAGCCATACCAGAGCCTAGGCCTATTAAAAAACAAAAACTCTGGGATGTAATCCATTGGAGCAGTCAAATACAACATTGTTTGTTTGTTTGTAAGTCCTTGTTTCCCTAGAGTGGACACAGACAGGGGGATGTTCCTCCAGCCAGTATAACTTCCTGTTACACCTGGTCTGGAGCATCTTCCCACTGCATGTGACCAGGTAGGTGGGCGTGACCCCGGGAGACCCCACAAAAGGTGCAGTCACGTAGCTATCCTTCTCTTTTTGCTCTCTTTTCCCTTCTGACTCTTTTTGATTCTCTTGGACTTCACTGCTGGCTCTCAGCACATGGGATGAATCCACACCTTTCTCTGTAACTATAAGCCAAAGCTTGCCTTCAGGGATCATACTGTGAACTGAATGTAAGTAAGCTTCTTGCTACTTTTGAAGAAAGACTGTTGTGTCTTTATTCTTTAGCGAGGGATCAAAAGGGGACTTACCAGGAATAAATCCAATCTGGGATTGCCAGACTGGATTGCTTAACTAAAGAGATTCAAATGGATCTGCAAACTAGCTTCCTGGTGTATAAGGGAAATGTGCTCTGCTACGTGACTCACTAGCGCGAGGGAGGGAGGATAATATTTAATCAATATATCCTCTCCTACTATCCATAACATTCCCACAAAAACAACCCAGTATCATTCCAAATCAGTATGCATGTGCATCTATTTCCTTTCCCCTTTCCCTAAGTTTTGCAGTCCAAACCTCTGTGCTGAAGAGGAATTTAACTGTGGGTCATACTGACGCAAGGTCAGTACAGTGCCCTGTAATTTCCTCCAGGTCAGCAGCAGTGTGTCTTAGAGGACTGAAATGTTCTTCTGCTGGTTTTTGAATGTTGTTGGAGAGTTAGGGGGGGCTATTGGTACAACCCTAACCCTAATCTCTTCTGTCTCCCCTTCCCCTCTCTCCCCTCACAGTGGAGTCCCAGGTTGTCTGGCTTCTCGCTGCGGCTTTGCGTACACCTGGCAAACACAGTGAGTATACAGCCGTTTCAATCTGATTAGTCTTTGCCCTTTTTAAAAGTGTCTTGTGAATATCTAGAACTCCTATCCTTGTTCTCAGTGAAGCCAGACCCTCCCAAGATGGAGCAGTGATAATGAAGGAACTTGAGCAGCCTAGAATGGCCCAACCATGCTTTGTATTTCGAGCACGGCTGCAGCAACTTGAGCTTCCTGGGTTTGGGCTCCGGTTCTTAAGCAATCATTGCACCTGCATTTCCAGCATTCGGGTTTTCCATGCCTTCACGTGGGTAGCCGGGACAGCAACATAATACCTCCGGCACAAGAGGGGGAGGTAGTAGCAGGCTGGGAAGAATGTGAAGATTTGCAGAAGGACAACTAAATCTCTAGCAGTTAAACCTTAAATGGGAGGGGAACCCACAAAAACCAGCATGATAAGGACTCAGCAGCACGGAATCCTGAGTAGCAAAGTGGTGTGCGGGATGGGAAAACTGGGAGGAGACGCAGCATTTTGTTGTGGCTCCCACTTGTACTAGGAAAGTGAAAGGAGAGCAGGAGTTGGCAGTCAAAAGGAGATTTACTTTCAGTTACTGCTTAGCAGTAGCTCCTTTGACTTTCATGAAAAAAAAAATACTATACTGAAACATTTCATGGTTTCAGGGCATGTGACTGACTTAGAGAGACCAAGCAATCTAGCTCAGTCTGGGTTTGATGTGCAGAACTTCTGCTAGTCTCAGTTATTCACACTTAACTGCAAAAATAAGGGAAGGAGTGGTCTTGTGCTGCTTTTGCTTTTGCTTTTGCCATGTGATCTAAATTCAGGGTGCGGTTGTGGTCAGTGCTTCTGGTTCCCTGCAAACTGCATGCTTTTGAGACAAGCCTACATGGAACCCCCTTTTCCTAGCCAAAGGGGTCTCCTGAAGGAAGTCCTTCAGCTGCTGCCAGGGCTGCTCTGCAAGACGCTTCAGTGTTTGGGAGAAGTCATCAGAACACATTTTTTGGTGTGGGGCTAAAGCGTCCAACTTGTTATGGTTCCTTGATGAAACTCCGTCCCTGAAGCTAGGCAAGTTCAGGCTGGCCAGCAGCTGGATGAGAGTCTGCTTGAGAACCCAAGGCATGATGCTGAGAGCTCTTTGGAGGGAAAATTCAATTCCAAAACAATGCCTTGCAGTTGGACTAGACTGTAGTCTTGCCGACCACTGGGATAGCCGCTTCATTTCTGTACATTGGTGACGAAACTCATATACTCGTTTTGATCAGATAAAACTTACAGAGTTGCCCACAGCACTACAGAAGATCCTGCCTGTAGGCAAAAAATGTGTGGGCTCCCTGAGTGCATATATTTTTAGGACAGGCAAGCCATCATCAGGATGCGGGGGGTGCTGTGGGTTAAACCACAGAGCCTAGGACTTGCCGATCAGAAGGTCGGCGGTTCGAATCCCCGCGACGGGGTGAGCTCCTGTTGCTCGGTCCCTGCTCCTGCCAACCTAGCAGTTCGAAAGCACGTCAAAGTGCAAGTAGATAAATAGGTACCGCTCTGGCGGGAAGGTAAACGGCATTTCCGTGCGCTGCTCTGGTTCGCCAGAAGCGGCTTAGTCCTGCTGGCCACATGACCCAGAAGCTGTACGCCGGCTCCCTCGGCCAATAAAGCGAGATGAGCGCCGCAACCCCAGAGTCGGTCACGACTGGACCTAATGGTCAGGGGTCCCTTTACCTTTACCTTTAAGCCATCAAAACTGGATTGCGACTAATTGTACTGTTGAACACAATAGAGTGAGATGCGTCTAAACCAGATTTGGCACACAAAATGTGTGTTCCACTTACTACTCCTGTGGGAGGAGGACTGCTTCTCTGCCTCTCCATCATTGCTCCTGCGATGAGACACACCTGGGCTCCTAATCACATTCTTTTTTAATGGCTTTTCTACACTTCACAAACTGTTCCAGAAACAGTGGAGGGAGCCTTATCATTGATGCAAGGCCTGACCAGTCAATATCGTGCAAATCTGGCTCCTGCTGAAAGAATGAGTTTATGCTGAATATAATCCAGGAGAGGAGATGAGCCATATGCCCAAAATGTGTTGAACGTGCAGCAGGTTTGCCCCTGAAATTATGTGTATATTTAAGCAGCTCAAGAGAATCGACAGCAAATCTACTAGAACTGCAATTATTTTATTTGTTTTTATACCCACTTATAGGCTTTCGGACAGCATTTTTTAGTTCCACTTCTAATGCGGTGAGTATTTTTTTATTTTAGAGTTCAAACTGGGGAGCAGATCTGTGTTGCTGGAAGAAGTGGGTTGCATTCAACATAGCGCCAAGGAGACTATTCTGTCTGCGCAAGGATTTCTCTTTGCGCAATGGAATGCTCTCCCCTTCTTCTCGCTACGCACCCTAATACAGTCATACCTCGGGTCAAAGTTGCTTCAGGTTGAGCGCTTTTGGGTTGTGCTCCGCGGTGACCCGGAAGTAACGGAATGAGTTACTTCCGGGTTTCGCCGCTCGCGCATGCACAGACGCTCAAAATGACGTCACACGCATGTGCAGAAGCGGCGAATCGCAACCCACCCACGCGCAGGTGCGCAGGCCCGGGTTGCGTTCTCTTCAGGATGCGAACGGGGCTTCGGAACGGATCCCATTCACATCCAGAGGTACCATTGTATCTGCAAGGAAGGGGATCACCAACTCTCCAGAGCAGATTTGGGGACAGCACAGTGCACATGTCAGAGAAAGAGAGGGTGGAAATTTGTTGTTGTTTAGTCGTGTCCGACTCTTCGTGACCCCATGGACCAGAGCACGCCAGGCACTCCTGTCTTCCACTGCCTCCCGCAGTTTGGTCAAACTCATGTTAGCAGTTTCGAGAACACTGTCCAACCATCTCGTCCTCTGTCATCCCCTTCTTCTTGTGCCCTCAATCTTTCCCAACATCAGGGTCTTTTCCAGGAAGTCTTCTCTTCTCATGAGGTGGCCAAAGCCTCAGCTTCACGATCTGTCCTTCCAGTGAGCACTCAGGGCTGATTTCCTTCAGAATGGATAGGTTTGATCTTCTTGCAGTCCATGGGATTCTCAAGAGTCTCCTCCAGCACCATAATTCAAAAGTATAAATTCTTCGGCGATCAGCCTTCTTTATGGTCCAGCTCTACTTCTATACATCACTACTGGGAAAACCATAGCTTTAACTATATGGACCTTTGTTGGCAAGGTGATGTCTCTGCTTTTTAAGATGCTGTCTGGGTTTGTCATTGCTTTTCTCCCAAGATGCAGACGTCTTTTAATTCCTTGACTGCTGTCACCATCTGCAGTGATCATGGAACCCAAGAAAGTAAAATCCCTCACTGCCTCCATTTCTTCCCCTTCTATTTGCCAGGAGGTGATGGGACCAGTGGCCATGATCTTCGTTTTTTTGATGTTGAGCTTCAGACGATATTTTGCACTCTCCTCTTTCACCCTTATTAAAAGGTTCTTCAATTCCTCCTCACTTAATGTAATTTGTTACATTAGTGCTAATCCTTGCACTAGTGCAAATAATTCATAGAATGCTGCCCAGTGTCTACACTTTACAGATTTTCCATAGGCCATATATGGAGGAACTTGAGAATGGTTGTTGCTTTTCAGCATCTTCTGGGGCTCTGATCTGATTTGGCTCCTGCTTCCAGTTTTGCTGAACTCTGCTGTTATCTGGGTGCTGGTATTCCCTTCTCTGTTGAAGAGATGAGCCTGTGGGGACTGTTTCCTATTTTGACGCCTTGCTTGCCTTAATACACATTCTGTATCAAGCATGGTGCGCTTGGCAATGCCTGACACAAGCTACTGGCATCTTGAAGGGGCGGGTCTGAATAGAAGCAGCACCGTATCCCAGCCAAGGCAAAGTGCAGAAGATGAGTGGCACCTTGGCACTTCTGGGTGGTAATACTAGCATTTTAAACAGATGGTCTAAAATTCTTAAGACGCCAACTCCTCTAACTTGCATGCAGACTGAGCGCAGCCAGTTTTTTGCAACGGCATCGTGATGCATTTATACATCACAAAGTTGTGTTTTGCAGTATATCTATGTGGTTGGTTTGGTTAAACAGTCCAGAATTCACAGAAAACTCCCATGTCCCACTGCAGGGAATACATCGGACAATTTTAGCTGTGCAGACATGCAAAACTAACTGCGTCTTGTGTTTCCCAATTAACTTTTAATCAATTTGGCATTACAGTGGTACCTCAGGTTACATACGCTTCAGGTTACAGACTCCGCTAACCCAGAAATATTACCTCAGGTTAAGTACTTTGCTTCAGGATGAGAACAGAAATTGTGCTCTGGCGGTGCGGCAGCAGCAGGAGGCCCCATAAGCTAAAGTGGTGCTTCAGGTTAAGAATAGTTTCAGGTTAAGTTCGGACCTCCGGAACGAATTAAGTACTTAACCTAAGGTACCACTGTAATGGTACTCAGTGGGGGCCACTTCAACAAGATACTGGGTACAAGGGGTGAGATTCAACTAAGTTTTACTCACGGCAGACCCATCAAAATTAACGGACCTAACTTAGCCATGTTCATTGATTTCACTTGGTCTGAATAGCAACTTTGGCTCGCTTCTCACATGTGATCACAACCTTATTTGGGTGGGTGGGGAGAAATAAATTAAGGGAGAGTTTGAGAAACCAGCTGTTTCCTTCTCTCTGTTACTTGGCATTATAACAACAATCTGGCACAACGTTTGTGCCCATATGCTCTCCCCGTCCTCTGGGTGCAAAGGAAGGAGATATGAAACTTCCAACCACAGTTGCCTGGTTTACCCAAACATGGGAAACTGTGGTTTGTTTGAAACCATGATTGGAAGCGTCTCCTCTTGTGGATGAAGAAGTGTGTCAGGGAAGAAGGCATTGCGCCTCATGATGGTTTCTATGCTTTAGAGGATCCTCTGAAGGTAGTCTGGATGTTGGAGGTGTGGGAAAGTGATTTGTGACTTACAATCTGTGGATGCAATGAGACATCCTTCCGAGTCTTGGTACCCTCTTGATTTTTCTTTTTTCTTTTTTTCAAATAAAAAAAAAGCTGTTTCTTGACAGTCATCGAACTACTGGTGTAAAAATTGGTCTTCTCTGCTAAAATTTGTTTGCCGAGATGGTTTTTATTGGCAGGATCCGCAAGACCTTCTTTGTAGCATCTTGTTGAAGGAAAACTATGGGCGACAGAGAGAAGGAGTGCAATTCTGAATTAAAATGTTGCCACGCTCCCTTCCTGTTTCAAGCCCCCATTTCACACACTTATTTGCAGGGTCAACAACTTTACCGCCCTGCGCTTCCTTGATCTTGCCGAAGACCCTACGTTTGTGCCGGTAGTCTCTGAGGAAGAGAAAAACAACCATCCAGAGTCTGAAAATGTCTTGGAAATTCTCCCCAAACTGATGGAAGTAAGGTAAGTACAGAAATGGGAAGGGGCGGGAGATCTGGGGCGCTGGGAACGGTTGGAAATGAGCAACGTTTGGACACTAGATAAAAGGGTAAAGGTAAAGGGACCCCTGACCATTAGGTCCAGTCGTGGCCGACTCTGGGGTTGCGGTGCTCATCTCGCTTTATTGGTCAAGGGAGCCAGCATACAGCTTCTGGGTCATGTGGCCAGCATGACTAAGCCGCTTCTGGTGAACCAGAGCAGTGCATGGAAATGCCGTTTACCTTCCTGCCGGAGTGGTACCTATTTATCTACTTGCACTTTGATGTGCTTTCGAACTGCTAGGTTGACAGGATCAGGGACCGAGAAACAGGAGCTCCCCCCGTCATGGAGATTCGAACCACCAACTTTCTGATCTGCATGGACACTAGATAGCTCAGGGGAAATCATTTGCTGGGAAAGTGGAAGAGGCATTTAGTATACTGCCCTCAAAAGTCCCCCGCCTGCGTTTCCATGCTGGTGATGGAAGGATCAAGCTGCTGAAGAACTCTTCCACACGACCAACACGGAACTGAAGGCTATTACAACATTTTAGCTGGCCAACAATTGCTTCTCCAAAGCGGATATGGAATGTTGATCCACCATTTATGAGATATGCTCGGAGTCGAATGTGGATTTCATGCTCTTTATTCAGCTCATAGTAGTGAGGAATTGGAAGTTCCCCCGAAATGTCTGCTTTATATACATTATTTACACAATGGGCCCCACGTGATTGGCTAATTCTGGGATTCTCCTGTAGGCCAATCAGGTTGCGGATTCACTCCCACCTGGAGTTGGATTGGGTGGCTCCTGCGGACCAATCAGACTGCTGCATTCTGAATCCTATTGTTCTAGGACCAATCAGACCAATCAGCATTCTGGATCCTATTGTTCTAGGACCAATCAGATTGCTGCATTTTGGATCCTATTCAACTTAGCACATAACAACTTCCCTGCCAATCCACTCAGTCGTCTGTGTGGAATTCTTGGTCGCCTATGATTACTAGGCAAGCGGTTAAATATGCAGCTGCTTCTGTTGAAAACAGATGTTTAGGTAAGAAGGGCAGGCATATTTATCATATTGGCTCCGGTTCTTTATGTATACGGAACATATAGGCGTGTATGATGCTGTTTGTGACGTACTGAATCCTTCCAGAATGGGTGAGGGAATCTTCTTCCTGTCAAGTGACATGTTCCCTTGGAGGGCAATTTTGGTGGTGGGGCCAGAGCCCAGAGTGTCACTTACCGTATTTTTCTGTGTATAACACCCGCCCCGTGTATAATATGCCCCCTATTTTGGGGGACTCAAATTTAAGAAAATGGGGGGAGGTTGCTCCCGTGTATAAGACTACCCCCCCTTTTTAACATTATTTTTTAAGTAAAAAAACCCTAGTCTTATACACGGAAAAGTACGGTATTTCCCCCCTTTCTCTCTCTCTCTCCCCCCCCCCCGCCCTTCTTCATCGCAAGGTCACAGGTGTGCTAAGCAGAGTATTTTCTTTGTAATATTAATAAAAAGAAGAAGAAGTATATGCCACCCATCTGACTGGGTTGCCCCAGTCACTCTGGGCAGCTACTAGCAAAATATACAAACACAATAAAACGTCAAACATTAAAAACTTCCCTATACATGTGAATTTGGGGCATCTGCCAGCATCATGCAGTTGCTTCCACAAGGTCCTAACAGGCAGCAGAAAGCGAAGCGTTATTGGTCATCGGCACAAGTTGTTTAACTGTGGATGATGAGAAATGAGTGCTGGGTCCACGATGGCTTGATCATCAATCTCTCGCTCTCAGGCGACCAACGCCGTTCTCTTTTGTTCTTTACCTTTCCTTTCTTTACAGTTCACGTTCTGCTCACCCTATGTTCAACTTCAAAGGGATCCAGGATTATTTGAACTGCTACCGGTAAGTGACTGCAGGTATTCAGCAAAACTGTCACGGGTCACCCTCCTCCTTTGTTTGACAGAAGCGGGACTTTGTAGCCTCCCCAGAAACAGAAATGGGCTCCCAGTGGGTGGAATCGAGGCGTCCAGCTCTTTGGAGACCCAGGGGTTGATACCTACATGGAGCCAGTGTGGTGTGGTGGTTAGAGTGTTGGACTAGCACTTGGGAGACCAGGGTTCAAGCTCAGCCATGAAGCTCACTGGGTGATTTTGGGCCGGTCACATTCGCTCAGCCTAACCTCCCTCTCAGGGCTGTTTGTGATGATGAAAAGCACGCCTTGGAGGAAAGGTGGGATAGAAGCATAACGAATAATAGAGACTCTGCCATTTAGAGCTGGATTTGGGTACAGCTTCCCATGGCCCCAGCCTGACTGTGGGGAAGTGTGCAGGCTTACAAGGAGACTGTTCTCTGTTTGCTAGATCCGGTGAGGTTACACCACTTCAGGTCGCCAAGAACATTATTGCCACGTTGGAAGATGACGAGAGGTCCAGTCTCCCCCTCCAAGCAATTGTTCAGTGGGACCGCAAAGAGATCCTCAAAGTAGGTGGGCCGAAGCTGTGCTACTTTACTTAAAGGGCTCATCTAAACATTACGCGGGTGGCGCTGTGGGTTAAACCACAGAGCCTAGGACTTGCCAATCTGAAGGTCTGCGGTTCGAATCCCCGCAACGGGGTGAGCTCCCGTTGCTCGGTCCCTGCTCCTGCCAACCTAGCAGTTCGAAAGCACGTCAAAGTGCAAGTAGATAAATAGGTACCGCTCCGGCAGGAAGGTAAACGGCGTTTCTGTGCACTGCTCTGGTTCGCCAGAAGTGGCTTAGTCATGCTGGCCATTGACCCGGAAGCTGTACGCCGGCTCCCTTGGCCAATAAAGCGAGATGAGCGCCGCAACCCCAGAGTCGGTCACGACTGGACCTAATGGTCAGGGGTCCCTTTACCTTTACCTAAACATTACAGCTGTGGTTCGTTCCCCAAGGCTGTGCTTTACCACACTGGTGTGGCAGAAGAGGATGGCAAGTGTGGAGGGAAGGTTCAAGGACACTCAAAGAGACATTTCAGTGTAATTTAGTATAATATCAACATAATTTATTTATAAAATGTTAGTTTCAGCCAAAGGCGACTCTGGGGTTGTGGCGCTCATCTTGCTTTCTGGCTTAGGGAGCCGGCGTTTCTCCACAGACAGCTTTCCAGGTCGTGTGGCCAGCATGACTAAACCGCTTCTGGTGCAGCAGGACACAGTGGCGAGTGCCAGAGCGCACAGAAATACCATTTACCTTCCCGCTGGAACCTATTTATCTACTTGCACTTTGATGTGCTTTTGAACTGCTAGGTTGGTAGGAGCTGGGACAGAGCAACGGGAGCTCACTCCGTCATGGGGATTCGAACCGCCGACCTTCCGATCGGCAAGCCCAAGAAGCTCAGTGGTTTAGATCACAGCGCCACCTGCATCCCTACACACACACACACATAGTATCCACGTTATAGCAACAGGGGTAGGCAACTTAGGCCCGGGGGCCGGATCCAGCCCAATCGCCTTCTAAATCCAGCCCGCGGATGGTCCAGGAATCAGCGTTTTTACATAATTAGAATGTGTCCTTTTATTTAAAATGCATCTCTGGGTTATTTGTGGGGCCTGTCTGGTGTTTTTACACGAGTAGAAAGTGTGCTTTTATTTAAAATGCATCTGTGGGTTATTTGTGGGGCATAGGAATTGGTTCATCCTCCCCCCCCATATAGTCCGGCCCCCCACAAGGTCTGAGGGACAGTGGACCAGCCCCCTGCTGAAAAAGGTTGCTGACCCCAATATAGCAGCTGGATGGAGCATGGTGTTGATAATGACACGGTTGCAGGTTTGATCCCCATTTGGGACACCTGCATATTCCTGCATTTTAGGGGGTTGGACTAGATGATCCTCAGGGTCCCTTCCAATTCTACGCTTCTTTGCTTCTGTGCCTCTCTTTGAGAGCCTCTGCTATTTTTCTGCAGTTCTCCACAACATATTGTTGTGAGCAGGGATTTTAAACTCTTGACAAAGATGGGAGATCAGAAAAGAGAAAGGCTTCTTTGTGGGGATGAGATGAGTTTGTTTCTCTCAAGTGAGACGTCGTATAAATGAGATGGCTCAGCAAAAGCAAGTGCCACACCTCTCCTTTAGTTTGTATACCTACTTAAGTTACATATGTAAGAGGCCCGTTTATCATTATATTCGGGGAAGGATTCATATTCTTCTGTAGCTACATTGTTTTGTACTTTTATCATCATATTATAAAGTAGTTGTGTTCTTTATTATAAATAAAGCACTGCTGGGAGTTGTTCCTTTCTGCTTTCCAATGTATTTTGTATCGGGGGGGGGGGGAATTAGTGTGGTGCGAGCAAATTTTTGTTCTGAAAATGTGGCCCAGAGGAAAAAAGTTTGAGAACCACTGAGAACCTTTGGCCAGGGGGAAGGAGGGTCTGATTATTCCCTCTTCAGGGAAGTTTTTAATGTGTGACATTTTAATGTATTTTTAATCTTTGTTGGAAGCCTCCCAGAGTGGCTGGGGAAGCCCAGCCAGATGGGCGGGATACAAATAATAAATTATTATTATTATTATTATTATTATTATTATTATTATTAATGCTGAAGCCTTTGACTCAGACCAGGTTGGGACTGCTTTGGTCTGCCACTTGTTCCTATCTCTCTTCCTGCTCAGCAATTATATTAATGAATGCTACACGGCTTTACAAATCTCTTCCTGCTCAGATGGCGGAGGACTCCACCGCTCGCTATCAAAGCAAGCAGACCCTCTCTCTTTTGGATGGGATCCCAGTGTGCTTGAAGGAGGAGATTAAAGTGGTAGGCACAGTTCGCTTAGTTGCCTTTGCTGAGTAAGGCCGGTTTTAAGAAAGGGAGGTGGCGGTCTGCCTGAATTATTGCTGCTGGGTTTGGGATTGATCTGAGGAATCCTGCTTGGACTGCCACAGGGGGGAGAAAGGGGCAGCTTGGCTGCGCTCACCAGGAATCACAGCATATTACAGCTTGTGTGTTTGTTTAATGAGAGTCTTGTGACACCTTAAAGACCTAAGACATTTATTATGAAATAGGCTTCCTTGGATCACAGTCCACTTCATCAAATACAATGAAATGTAATCCTAAACTGGCGAGCCTATGAAAAGAACCAGCAGTGGAACATGAAACTCTTAATAACTTTTAATTTATTTTTTTATGCTTTTCAAGTTCATACATTTCACTAATTTTACAATCATTTTGACCTTTTAAAACTTAACTTCTCCTTCTTTCTGCGGTTCCTTAAATTTATATTTAATATCTTCTGCATATCCAAATTCAATTACTGTATTTTTCACCCCATAGGGCGCACCGGCCCATAGTTTTTTTGGGGGGAAATAAAGGGGGGGAATTGTTCCTCTCCCAGGCGCGGGGCTGGGGTGGGGGATGCCTGAGCTTCCCCTGACCCCAGCCCCCAGAACAGGCTGCTATCCGCAAGCCTAGGGAGCCCGGCGGGAAGTCGCGCCGGTCTCCCCAGGCTTGCGCTGTGCCTCCCCGCTGTCCCCCGAGCTTGTGGGGCTGGCCCTGGGGAGAAGCCCGCTTCTCCCAGCGCCAGCCTCCAAACCAGGTTGGGGAACAGCGGGATGGCGGCGCTCCGCCTCCCCGCTGTCCCCCGAGCTTGTGGGGCTGCCTGATATCTGCACGAAGCCCGGGGCGCGCTGTGCAGTGCGCCCCAGGCTTCGGGATGCAGGCTGCTATCCGCAAGCCTTGTGAGCCTGACGGGAACTCCCGCGGAGCTCCCAAGGCTTGCGGATAGCTTCCTGAAGCCTGGAGAGCGAGAGGGGTCGGTGCGCACCGACCCCTCTTGCTCTCCAGGCTTCAGCGAAAGCCTGCATTCGCCCCATAGGACGCACACACATTTCCCCTTCATTTTTGAAGGGGAAAAAGTGCGTCCTATAGGGCGAAAAATACGGTAATTTGCTCATTTATTCACCTACTTTAAATATATACTCTTATAAAACTGCAGGTTACTACAATAACCCTGCCAATGTACTTATCTGTTTACAATTTATCTGTAAATATCCAATAAACCATTTCCATTATTTTATAAAAAGTTTGTTATCTTGGTTTCTTATTATTCTGGTAAGTTTTGCCATTTCTGCATATTCCATAAGTTTTTGTATCCATTCTTCCTTTGCTGGGACCTCTGCTTCTTTCCATTTTTGGACGAGTAACATTCTTGCCGCTGTAGTAACTTACATGAATAAGTTTCTATACATTTTAGGTAGTTCTGTCCCTATAATTCCCAAGAGAAAAGCTTATGGGTTGTTTTTTTACAAAGGTTATTTTAAAACATCCTTTTCATTTCATTATATATCATTGAAATGAAATGAGACTCTTAATCTCAGGGATATGGGTTAGAGCTTCACGTTGGGCAAAAGATAGCCCTGTATTTCAGGGGGTTGGACTAGATGACCCTCATGGTTCATTCCAACTCTACAATTCTGTGATTCTTTTTATATATATATATACTTTTTATTAATTTCAACATACCAATTATTATACATTTCACAGAACTTCACATCTTATACAATCTTTTTGTTGTTGTTTTTTTAAATGATATTTATTAAAGTTTCCAATTAATACAAAAAATAAACATACACAAAAAATAATAATAAAAACACAAACATACAAAAGCAAAAAAGAACAGTTAAAAACAAATGTAGTTTCCCTTACTCATTTCCATTAACTTATTTCCCAGACCTCCTCTCACCTCCCCCTTTTGTATTCCCGTTCAAATTCTTAATTCAGCAAATCCTTATTATAACTTGTTATAACTTATCATAACTTATTCAATCTTTTTGGACTTCCATCAGCACCTCTGATGATCCACCATTTTTATCATTTCTTCTGCATTTCTTAAATTCATATTGCCTTTAATTATCTTAACTCACAATCCACCTCTAACCATTTTTGCAATAATTCAAATCATTTACCTCACAAAACTTCTTGCAAACCTACAAGCGTAATCTGGTCATCACAATTACTTTTCAAATAGTCCGTAAATTTACACCAGTCTTCTGTGAATCCCTGGTCCCGCAGGTTTAGAATTCTTCCAGTTAGTTTATCCAGTTCTGCATAGTCCATCAATTTCATCCTCCATTCTTCTTTTGTCGGTAATTCTTCTTGCTTCCATTTTTGTTCCAATAATATTCTTGCTGCCGTCACTGAACTACAATACTGTGATTCTATAGGGGAAAAACCCTTGATTCCCTGTGTTTTTTTAGGTGCCCTATCATCACCGAAGTGGAACGCAATACCTGGGCACAGAGCCAGAAACCGAAGATGCCACTGCAGCCCAAAAACTGCGAGAGGCTGGGGCCATTATTATCGGTGTCTCAAACATGCACGAATTGGGTATTGGAACCACTGGTTGTAACCCCAACAGGTAAAATAGCTCACATTCATTAAACAGGGGCTTGTTGATAACACTGAATGGAGCTTTCTCTTTAAAACATGAGTGGAATAAGAAAGGTAATAAATGTGGAGCAAAGCATTATACAGTGGTACCTCGGGTTAAGTACTTAATTCGTTCCGGAGGTTGGTTCTTAACCTGAAACTGTTCTTAACCTGAAGCACCACTTTATAGCTAATGGGGCCTCCTGCTGCCGCCGCACTGCCGGAGCACAATTTCTGTTCTTATCCTGAAGCAAAGTTCTTAACCCGAAGTAATATTTCTGGGTTAGCGGAGGCTGTAACCTGAAGCGTATGTAACCTGAGGTACCACTGTATTGGAATGCTCAAGTTAAAAGGTTGGTGAATAATTTTGGTCAAAAGGGACCAGACAAAGTCTGAATTGCGATTATGTTTAGAACCACTAGCTATCGCTGTCAGCAGTAAAACTCACTTTAAAGGAAGAGACGTGAAAAAGGAAGAGTTTAAAGTACAGTGGTACCTCAGGTTACATATGCTTCAGGTTACAGAGTCCACTAACCCAGAAATAATGCTTCAGCTTAAGAACTTTGCTTCAGGATGAGAACAGAAATTGTGCTCTGGCGGCGTGGCAGCAGCAGGAGGCCCCATTAGCTAAAGTGGTGCTTCAGGTTAAGAACAGTTTCAGGTTAAGTACGGACCTCCAGAACGAATTAAGTACTTAACCTCAGGTACCACTGTAAATCTTTATGGTATTAACACTGAATTGTGTGGTTCCTTAAATGTTAATATGGGTGGCGTTGTTGTTGTTGTTGTTGTTGTTGTTGTTGTTAATTAAATTTGTATACCACCCTATACCTGCAGGTCTCAGGGCAGTCCACAAGGTAAAATCGCAATATAAAAACAGAATGTATAATAAAAATAAAAGCAAGAATGACCCAATAACCCCGCTGCCCACTAAAGAGAAAATAGAAGGTCTTGGAATTTGAGAGGGAGGCTGCCCTTTACCATTTGCATGGTCTCTGCCCAGTTCAGCCACTGCTGAGGTCTCGCTGGCTCTGTGAGGCTAGGTCAGTGGCTCCCAACATTTTTGGCCATGCTCCACCTATGCATCTCTAAAATCCTGATGCCCCCTCTGTGACATATACAATATTTTTCGCTCTATAAAACACACTTTTCCCCTCCTAAAAAGTAAGGGAAAATGTGTGTGCGTCTTATGGAGCGAATGCAGGCTGCGCAGCTTTCGCTGAAGCCTGGAGAGCGAGAGGGGTCGGTGCGCACCGATCCCTCTTGCTCTCCTGGCTTTGCTTCGATGGAGAGGCGCTGCACAGCTTTCCCTCTCTGCGCAGCGCCCCTTCAGCAAAAGCGGGAGGAGAAATGGAAGGGGCTCTGTTTCTCCCGCTTTGCTGGAGAGGTGCTGAGCAGAGAGGGAGAGAACATTTTTTTTTTCTTGTTCTCCTCTAAAACTAGGTGTGTCTTATGGTCGGGTGCGTCTTATAGAGCGAAAAATACTTATTACATTGGTACCTTGGGTTAAACACACTTCAGGTTGCATACGCTTCAGGTTACAGACTCCGCTAACCTAGAAATATTACCTCAGATTAAGAACTTTGCTTCAGGATGAGAACAGAATTTGTGCTCTGGCGGCGCGGCAGCAGCAGGAGGCCCCATTAGCTAAAGTGGTGCTTCAGGTTAAGAACAGTTTCAGGTTAAGAACAGACCTCCGGAATGAATTAAGTATTTAATCCGAGGTACCACTGTACCCAAAAAATGAACTCCTATTCATGTGGAAGAAACCTAAAAGGCCATTAACTTGGTCTAACTCATTCTCAAATTGCCCCCCCTTAAAAATCAAATTGCCCCTCTGTGGAGCGTGTGCCCCACGTTGGGAACCATGGGGCTAGGTAGAGCATTGAGACTGGGTGCCGTACCTCGTGGCCTCTGCCTTGAACCTCACCTGTGTGGCAAGATGGTGAGATCCTTCCCTTCCTCCAACGGTCTTGGGGGCACTGCCTTCAGAATCTTTCTCTGTCTCCCTCCAGATATCACGGTACGGCGAGGAACCCGTACAACCCCCAGCACTTCACTGGGGGCAGCTCTAGTGGGTCAGCAGCAGCCGTGGCTTCAGGTGAGGTTGTCCAATGAGTTGGGGAGGCGGGAAGAAGGAGAGCAGCAGTTCAACAGAGGCATCGACTGGTTCCCTTGTTCCCCTGGCAAGGAAATCTATCCCCTGTACACAGAGGCGTAGGAAGGTCAGGTGGTATCTGGTGTGGAAAATTTCTTATCACCCCCCCCCCACACACACATTGATTTTTGTTTGCCTGCAAAAATGGTTTTACGTTCTTTCATATTTTCTTACAAAGGAATGTGGATTCTGGGCGACTGTGGACAGATACTTAAATCTACAGGATGGGTTGTGTTTTGGCTCCACTGAATTGAAATTTTAGCCTTCACAACATATAAAAATGGCCAAGTAAACAGTTCTTTTCGTGGAGGAGGGTCAAGATATTAACTGATATGCAGGAAATTTCAGATATGGCTGTATAATCCCTAGTGTAGTAAGATAAGACCTTTGGAGCAGGCATTTTCAAAAATAAAGGCTTTTTAAAATAATTATTATTATTTTTTATTTCCAAAACCGAAAAATTATCCATATTCAACATCCATATTCATTTTCTAACATAAACCTATTACACGATTAACTAAATTAAAATATACTTAATTACCATAAACTTCTTTGCTGTATACAAATACAACACAGTTAGAAATTTTATATAAAAGCTCTTATATTATAATATTTCAAATTCCCCTTCACCATGTTCCTTCACCCATGTGTGATCTCATTTTTTTTTTACTTCCGTCTTGTTGTGTTGTTATAATTTAATCATTGTTCAGCTGATTTTTTTATTATTTCCTTGCTTACCCCTGCACGTTTTACACGTTATCTATTAATATTCCAGTTCCGAAACCATATTTTTTCATATATTCCTTCACTCCCTCCCACTCTTTTATTATTCTCTGATTTGAATGGCTTCTAATAGTTGCCGTCAATTTTGCCATTTCCACAAACTCACAGAGTTTACTTTGCCATTCTAATAACGATGATATTTTCTCCCCCTTCCAGTTCTTCGAAAAAAAGTTTTTTATGAACCACCCTAGTAGGGCAGTAATCATTCCTTGATAATTTGTCACCCCCTCCATGATGGCACCTGGGGTGGAACGCCCCCCCCTTCCTACACCCCTGCCCATACACATACCACCACAATGGACCAGAAACTCAACAAGTTTGCTTTTCATAACCTTTTGCACTCCATCAGTGATAGAGCTGGGCGATAGCTGGTTATCGCCAGCTAAATATCACTATATCTCTTTTTTTTTTAAAAAAAAAATTCTTTTTATTGAGTTACTTTCATCATAACACAAACATCACCAAAACAGAAAAACGAAAAAACATTTAAAGGAAAAACAAAGGAAAAAAAAACACACATGTGTGTGTGTGTGTTTTTTAAATATCACTATATCTCAATATATCATGATATATATCGGCGGCAGCGGCGGCGGGCATTGCTGGGCTTCCCTGCGGCGGCAGAGGGTCCCACCATACCTCCCTGCAGTGGCAGGTGTGCCACGCTTCCCTGCAGCAGCAGGGGCCTTCTCATGGAGGCAGAGGGTCCCGCCGTGCCTCTGCAGCGGCAGGGTCCTTCCAACTCTACAGTTCTGTGATTCTGAGGAGATTGTGTGGGGGAATGCAGAACTAGATGGTTTCCCTCAACGGAAGGCTCGTAATTCTGCTTCTTTTTGTAGGCCTTTGCCCGTTGGCTCTTGGTACAGATGGGGGCGGCTCGGTGAGGATCCCTGCGTCTTTCTGTGGCATTGTGGGACTCAAAGGTAATCTTCTTCTTCTTTGGTGATCGCTCATTGCCGAGTAAGATTGCCTTCCATAAACACGGTTTTAACAGTGAGTCTATAAGTGACTGTGGAGGCCAATTCTGGATCCACATGTCCTTCCACAGAGGGGGACATAGGTTTCCGGGCGGGAGTTGATCACGGTGATGGCACGGTGTGCCTTCCTCTTAGCACATTTCTGCCTTTTGTCCTGAGTTTGAGCGTCTTCAGATTCCATGAAACCTTTGGTAAAGGCTGTTCTCCAGTTGGAGCATTCGCAGGCCAGTGCTTCCTAGTTGTCAGTGTTTATACTACATTTTTAAAGATTTGCCCTGAGAGAGTCTTTAAACCTCTTTTGTTGACCACCAGCGTTACGCTTTCCATTTTTAAGTTTGGAATAGAGTAGTTGCTTTGGAAGACGATAATTGGGCATCTGCACAACATGACCAGTCCAGAGGTACCAGCGCACCGTTAACCAATTAACTGTAGTGAGAGGTCTAACTAGAAATGGATAATTCTCTGTTTATCATGAGAGCCAGCCATGGCACCACAGCCACCGAGGGAGCTTCATGATTGAGCAGGGATCAAATCCAGCACTCCATCCTGGGTACCAGCTGGTCCCTTGGACTAAGACCCTTGCTTGGTTTGGTGCTTAAAGCAGGGGAAGGAGAATATGGAGCCCTTCCATATTTCCCCTTCCATAGGCTGCTGCTTGGAGCCTGATATGATTCAGCGTTCAGGCCAAACTAGTCTCTGGCC
Source organism: Podarcis erhardii (assembly GCF_964252035.2). Classification (NCBI taxonomy): domain Eukaryota; kingdom Metazoa; phylum Chordata; class Lepidosauria; order Squamata; family Lacertidae; genus Podarcis; species Podarcis erhardii. The sequence goes on along the minus strand of NC_138515.1, from coordinate 10,779,190 downwards.
TCTCCTTTTGGCCACCTGCTACTTCATCATGCCTCTAATCCACTTGCTTTGTGTCATCTGAAGGTACCTTTGGACGCACCAGTGAATTTGGCTGTCACCCTCTCTCCTATTCTACTGTAAGCCTTGGTAAGAAGGAGGTCTTTGGAGTTGTCTGTCTAGCGGAAGAAAGTGTGTGTGCACCTGCTGAAAACTTGTTCCGTCATGCCTTTGCAGGCAGTTAATAATAATAATAATAATAATAATAATAATAATAATAATAATTTATTTGTACCCCACCCATCTGGCTGGGTTTTCCCAGCCACTATGAGCGGCTTCCAATAAAGATTAAAAATACATTAAAATGTCTCACATTAAAAACTTCCCTAAACAGGGCTGCCTTCAGATGTCTTCTAAATGTCAGGTAGTTGTTTTTCTCTTTGACATCTGACGGGAAGGCGTTCCACAGGGCGGGCGCCACTACCAAGAAGGCCCTCTGCCTGGTTCCCTGTAGCTTTGCTTCTCGCAGTGAGGGAACCGCCAGAAGGCCCTCGGTGCTGGACCTCAGTGTCCAGGCAGAATGATGGAGGTGGAGATGCTCCTTCAGGTATACTGGACCGAGGCTGTTTAGGGCTTTAAAGGTCAACACCAACACTTTGAATTGTGCTCAGAAACGTACTGGGAGCCAATGTAGGTCTTCCAAGATGTGGTCTTGGCGGCCGCTCCCAGTCACCAGTCTAGCTGCCGCATTCTGGATTAGTTGTAGTTTCTGGGTCACCTTCAAAGGTAGCCCCACGTAGAGCGCATTGCAAGAGTCCAAGCGGGAGATAACTAGAGCATGCACCACTCTGGCGAGACAGTCTGTGGGCAGGTAGGGTAGTTGGCTGGTTTTCAATTTTAATTTTGTATATCATTTTTTTTATTTGTATGACTTCCTGATTTTTTTAAATGAATAGTGGCATGTCTATAAATAGATTAAAGCCTGAAATAGATTAATGAACAAGCCGTCTTCCAGAGAGGAGCTTATGCCTGGTCTTTTTAGGTCAGTGTGAGCTGGCAGCTAAATCAAGGTTTGGTTTAGCGTGTCGCAACCAGGACCTGTTGCAAATGTGGCTTCAGTATACCTGAAGGAGCATCTCCACGCCCATCATTCAGCCCCGACACTGAGGTCCAGTGCCGAGGGCCTTCTGGTGGTTCCCTCCCTGCGAGAAGCGAGGTTACAGGGAACCAGGCAGAGGGCCTTCTCGGTAGTGGCACCTGCCCTGTGGAACACCCTCCCATCAGATGTCAAAGAGAAGAACAACTACCAGACTTTTAGAAGACATCTGAAGGCAGCCCTGTTTAGGGAAGTTTTTAATGCTTGATGTTTTATTCTGTTTTTAGTGTTCTGTTGGGAGCTGCCCAGAGTGGCTGGGGAAAGCCAGACTTTTGGCTTAGCTGCTGTGGTGCACTGATCTGAAAAGCAAAACAGCTGCAGTCTCCGAAGCCGTGGTTTGGCTTAGTGTGATGTGTGAATTTGGTGTGTGTGTGTGTGTGTGTGTGTGTGTGTGTGAGAGAGAGAGAGAGAGAGAGAGAGAGAGAGAGAGAGAGAGAGAGAGAATCTGTGTCTACCATATTCCTGAGAACACAGGCAGCTTTCTATATGAACTGGAAACTTGCTTGTTGTTAATGTACTTTCTTATTTCACTGTATAATATAAAACAGAGAGAACAATTATAGCACCAGACGAAGATGAAGCTCCCACGTCGCCTGCCACGTCAAACCCTCACACATTCTTCCGTCCACCTGAAAGGGGTTGGGATAAGGTGGTGGAACAGACTGCGCCACATCAGATTATATACGTGCAGCCAATTGATTCTGATGCTCCACACGTATAACTCCCTGCAGATAAAAAATAAAAAAAATCCTTCCAGTAGCACCTTAGAGACCAACTAAGTTTGTTATTGGTATGAGCTTTCGTGTGCATGCGCACTTCTTCAGATACACTGAAACAGAAGTCACCAGATCCTTATATAAAGTGAGAGGGTGGGGAGGGGTATTACTCAGAAGGGTGGTAGGAATGGGTGATTGGCTGATAGGTGTGGTAAACCTGTTAATGACTGCAATTGGTCTTACAGGAAAAAGCAAGGGGTGAGATGGCTGAAAATAGCTTTATCGTGTATAATGTGAGAAGAATCCAATGTCTCTATTCAGACCAGGTCTCTCCATGGCTTTAAGTTTGGTAATAAATTGCAATTCAGCAACTTCTCTTTCCAGTCTATTTCTGAAATTCTCTTTCTATTCACTCTATTTCTGAAATGCATACAAAAGCTCATACCAATAACAAACTTGGTGTCTAAGGTGCTATTGGAAGGAATTTTTTTATTTTGTTTTGACTACAGCAGACCAACATGGCTACCTACCTGTCCCTGCAGATAGAAAGCTAGCACATGGGGCGGGGGAGAGTTCCAGCTAGAACCTTGGCCTGCTGTGATTTTTTTCTACTTGCAAGGTACTTCTTTTATTTTATAAGGATCCAGAATGCAAGTTCTCCCCCCCCTTTTTTTTTGGCTAGGCCCCTTGTCTACATCAGTGGCAGATGCGGCTGTTGCTTATGCGATCTTGGCTGGTCCTGACCCCCGCTATCCGTATGGTGAGTCTTAACTGCCCGTTCGCTCCCATCCGAGGTAGCACGACTTATCTTCCTTCCACTGCGTGCCTGTTGACGGTTTCTTTTTCACCTGTTTCAGGATTAGGCCAGCCCAAACCATCCCTCTCTGGAGTCCTCACACCTGATCTGAAGGACTTGAAGTTAGGGATTGACTGGACTTTCTTTAAGGTGCCTGTTTACCTCTTCGTTTCTCTTGCATCCTTCATCTACATGCAGCCGCTAGGAGAGATCATCAGGGGGTTTGGGCTGGGTGTCCATCAATATGCGGATGATACCCAGCTCTACCTCTCTTTTAAATCAGAAACAGTGAAGGCGGTGAAGGTCCTGTGTGAGTGTCTGGAGGCGGTTGGAGGATGGATGGCGGCTAACAGATTGAGGTTGAGTCCTGACAAGACAGAAGTACTGTTTTGGGGGGACAGGAGGCGGGCAGGTGTGGAGGACTCCCTGGTCCTGAATGGGGTAACTGTGCCCCTGAAGGACCAGGTGCGCAGCCTGGGAGTCATTCTGGACTCACAGCTGTCCATGAAGGCGCAGGTCAATTCTGTGTCCAGGGCAGCTGTTTACCAGCTCCATCTGGTACGTAGGCTGAGACCCTATCTGCCTGCGGACTGTCTCGCCAGAGTGGTGCATGCTCTGGTTATCTCCCGCTTGGACTACTGCAATGCACTCTACGTGGGGCTACCTTTGAAAGTGACCCGGAAACTACAACTAATCCAGAATGCGGCAGCTAGACTGGTGACTGCGAGTGGCCACTGAGACCACATAACACCGGTCTTGAAAGACCTACATTGGCTCTCAGTACGTTTCTGAGCACAATTCAAAGTGTTGGTGTTGACCTTTAAAGCCCTAAACGGCCTTAGTCCAATATACCTGAAGGAGCCTCTCCACCCCCATCGTTCTGCCCAGACACTGAGGTCCAGCACCGAGGACCTTCTGGCGGTTCCCTCACTACGAGAAGCCAAGTTACAGGGAACCAGGCAGAGGGCCTTCTCAGTAGTGGCCCCTGCGCTGTGGAACGCCCTCCCACCAGATGTCAAAGAGAACAACAACTACCAGACTTTTAGAAGACATTTGAAGGCAGCCTTGTTTAGGGAAGCTTTTAATGTTTGATGCATTACTGTATTTTAATATTGTGCTGGAAGCCGCCCAGAGTGGCTGGGGAAATCCAGCCAGATGGGCGGGGTATAAATAATAAATTATTATTATATTATTATTATATTGAGAGGGACACAGGTGGCGCTGTGGGTTAAAACACAGAGCCTAGGACTTGCCGATCAGAAGGTCGGCGGTTCGAATCCCTGTGATGGGGTGAGCTCCCGTTGTTCGGTCTCAGCTCCTGCCAACCTAGCAGTTCGAAAGCACGTCAAAGTGCAAGCAGATAAATAGGTACCACTGCGGCGGGAAGGTAAACGGTGTTTGCATGCGCTGCTCTGGTTCGCCAGAAGCGGCTTAGTCATGCTGGCCACATGATCTGGAAGCTGTATGCCAGCTCCCTCGCCCAATAAAGCAAGACGAGCGCCGCAACCCCAGGGTCAGTCACGACTGGACCGAATGGTCAGGGGTCCCTTTACCTTTACTATTATATTGAGATGCAGCCATTCCATCTTCAGAATGATGCTTCCTGGGTGTTAGATGGGGGACTCCGGGCACTTCATGCGGCTCTTAATCTCAGGATCATGAGTCTGGGTCCCACTTGTTGGGCAAAAGATTCCTGCATTGCAGGGGGTTGAATCAGGTGACCCCGGGGTCCCCTTTCAACTCTACAATTCCACGTCCCCTAAGGAGATGTAAGGCCGCCCTATGACTCTGTCACATGACTGGGAACGTGGTGGGTGCCATAGATGAAAGGAGGAGAAAAGTTCTTTAATTGTGGTTCCGCAAACGTGGATCCTTGGGGATAACTCTTTTTTTTTGCTTGTCTGCCAGGCATGTGATGCTGAAATCCTAGCCACCTGCCAGAAAGGTAAATCATTCATAATTGTAGTGGTTCTAGGGGTTGCTCGTGCGTAAACCGGTGCAACGCCTGGCCTGGTTGCCTGAGTGAACCTTTTCTGTCCGGACAGCCACTCACCCGTGGCTGACTCAATCGCTGGCAGAATCCGTCAGTGGGCGTTTCTTGAACTTCTTCCAGCAAAGAAGCTCTTTGACGCCTAGACTCCTCCTACTCTCCCTGCGCGGAAGCCTTCTGCGCAAGGAGGGTGTAGGCAGCGGAGGACCCTTACTCTCCCCGCTGGTCCCTGGCAAGGAGTCATGGGACCGCCTCGCTGCTTCCCCCATCTGCCCCCCTTCTCCACTGGTGCTACGCTGATTCTCTTCCCCAGAAGATGGGCTGCTTCTCCCCATCCCGGAATGCTCTCTGGAACCCCTCCGGAGCCCGCTCTCTCCCTCCGGCCCTGATGGCAGTTCCCTGACAATAATGAACTGAAAAAAAATGTTTAAAAGTAGTTTCCCAAAAAACAAACAAACCCAGAGTCCTTTTTGTTGGGAATAACTCAGAAGGAAATTCACAGATGTCGGAAAAGGTTATTTATGTATGCCACTACTGCGACTCGTGTTTGTTTGCCCCAAAATGAAAAATGAGTGAAGTCCCAACCAGAGAAGATAGGCAACTTAAATAGATGGAATATGTGCAGCTTGTGGACCTAACATATAGAATAAGAGAACAAGAAGAACATACGTTTAAAGAAGATTGGAAAATGTTTATTGAATACATGCAGGAAAATTGTGTTTTATTTGAAAACGTGGATAAATTCAACAGTGTAAATAAGTTTTGACAGATGTAATAACAGAATACTGAATGGCTTAGTTTATATAAAATTTGCAGGGATTTATGCTGTGCAAAATGAACCATGGAAAGAGAGGAAGGGAAGTCATTGATATTTTAAGGGAATATTCTAAAATGTAAAACAGAAATTTAATTTTTAAAAAAACTCAAAAAAGAAAGCAAGGTAAACTACATCACAGATTTGCTGAAACAAATGGGGACACTTGTTAGGCTATTAAGTCTCTCTTATTTCCCTCCCCCACCCCCTGGCGTCGGCTGCCACTGATGATCAGCTGTGAAGTTCCTAGAAGGTTTAGGTGCCTCAGTGGTTGATGTGTCCCTGCCAGAACTGGAGGAGATCCGAGTGGCTCATGTGATCTGCATCCTTAGTGAGATGAGAGATTTCCTGCAGCCTGACTTCAACAATTCCTTTGACCAAATGGTAAGTGGAGGGCTGACTTGGAAGTGTTGTCCCAAAAGCAGCTGGAGACTCAAGTTTGGGAAACCCTGGGATAGATTGTGAAGCCGCATCTTCCTCGCCAGGGCCACCGATTAACCACAGTTTCTCCAAACACAGAAATGCTTTCTTTTTCTTGCTTACCGCACTGAGTGGCACTTGAACTGATCTAGCAGTTCCCATATTCCTTTCCGTTTTGGCCCTGCGACACACCTTGCATGGCTTGAACTGTCTACATGGCTAGGCCTTTTTTCTGTAAACATGTTTGACGTGTAATGCTTAGCGTACCCCTTTGCTTGTTTCGTGACCGCCATGCAACGGGAATATGATGTATTGTCCTAAAATCTGTTCTTTTTTTATAATATTTTTTTATTAAGTTTTCCATGTTAACAATCCAATCAGATCACATTAAATATTCCAAATTATACAGATACATATCATAAAGTCCAAATATTTTGGCAAATTATAAATTTTGGGGGGGGCTTCCCATGCTTCAAGTTCACTGGGGTCCAATCATCTTATGTTTCTACTGCCTTGAGTTTCCAATAGTTCTTTGTTTAAATCCTCCTGTTGTTATCTATCCTTCCTTCTTTCATGGCCTCTGAGTTGTTTCCACAGGCGAGTTGAAGTGAACGATAATATACTTTTGTGTGAACTTTATATGACTCTCCTTATTTTTTTTGCAGCTGGTAAGTCTATCATTTGCAGTATGTCCTCACACACTGATGTTTATGCCGAATCAATCCAAAAGTCCTTCTCTGGTGGCAGACGCCATCTTCTCTCACTTCCAATGAAATAAAATCTAGGCGTTTGCTCATTAATTTTCTCAGACAGGTTGCATCAAACATTAGTCTTTCCAGGGGAGGTTTGCCAAATCGGACTTAAAGTACAGATATATTAACATATTAAGAGCTCGCCTCCCCCTATGACTATTTATCTCTGCAACTCAGTCTATCCCATAATGGCGGATCCCGATTAAATAGTGCGTCACAGGAGAGTCTTTTATCTTCTTCCAAATATTTCAAAGGCTTTAGTTAGTATTATTATTTCCACACAGTTTATATTTTCCGATCTCACTTGCTATAAGTAATGTAGACGGTTCTTCCGGGGTGGGGGGTTGGAACTAGAAATGGAACTAGGAGCGCTCATGAAGACAGCGTCCAGGAGATCCGAACTCCCTCGAGGGCTTTCCATCCAGTCCCCCCACCCCCTCCTTTACGAACTCGGGGGTGGTTTGTAGGCATCCGCGGATGAGACTGCATCTTCCCTTCGACCAGGAAGAATTTGGGAGGCTGATTACTCCCATTTCAGCCTCTAAATTACCTTGTGGGAGCTGGAGAGATGGTATTGTCAGCCATCTTTTGCGGCGCCCCTAGCGGAGCCCCCGTATTGTCCTAAAATCTGTTCCTAAAGCCCACCTTTCAGATGAAGGGGCTTGGAAGTTCTGGAGCATCCAAGCAGTTGCTGCTCTGAAACCAAGCAGCTCTTGACACGATGGTGGACAGGGAGGCGAGGAGGAGGAAAAAACATCTGCACATGGCTCAGCTCTGCCCGTATCTGTGCCTTTTTGTCTCTGTTCTCTGTTCTCTGGTGTGTGTAGAGGGGTCTTAACTTCAGCATAGCTCTATTCCGTTACCATACCTACATGTCTGTTCTAGGTGGGCAGGTTGTCCATGAATATTTAGGATTAGGCTTTTACCCCCGTGTTTCTTCCTTTTCCAGAATCTGGAGACTCGTCTTAATCTTGCAATCGCTTCTCAGTTCACAGCTCTGGATTATATTAAGGTAAAAGGCAATTAATTGCAAGATTGCACAGTTATTATTATTTTTTGCTGTATTACAGTAGGGTATGCTTTCCTGTTCTTCAGCTTTCGCCCTTTGTTTTGGTCGTGGGTGAAAAGAAGGTTGCTTGCGGTGTTAAATCTGTAGTCCCAACTCACAGCAGCTCCAGCCACCGTGGCCAGTGGTCAGGGATGACTTGAGTTGAAGGACAGCAGTATCTGGTGAACGGCAGGCTACTTGCTTTTTAAATCACACACATTTACCTCAAATCCCCCCTCTTCAAAGTAGGCCCGTTCCACCTTAGGGCATACCCTCTCAACATTTCTCCGATGAAAATTGTCGAGGTTGTACAGTTACTTATCTCCTTGGTTTGCGGGTCGCATAACTCCATACCCTCCCAACATTTCCCTGATGAAAATAGGGACATCCTAAGGAAAAGCGGGACATTCCAGGATCAAATCAGAAACTGGGACGGCTTCTGTAAAACCAGGGGTAGGCAACCTAAGGCCCGGGGCCTGGATCCGGCCCAATTGCCTTCTCAACCGGCCTGCGGACTGTCTGGGAATCAGCGTGTTTTTACATGAGTAGAATGTGTGCTTTTATTTAAAATGCATCTCTGGGTTATTTGTGGGGCCTGCCTGGTGGTCCCCCCCCCCATGGTAAATCTTTATAGGTTTAAAATACAGATGTAAATGGTCATTTACAACAAAGTAAGTATAGAAAAATTCAATACAGAAGAAAAAACATCACGACATAAGATGCTCCCTGGTGTTTTTACATGAGTAGTAGAATGTGTGCTTTTATTTAAATGCATCTCTGAGTTATTTGTGGGGCATAGGAATTGGTTCCTCCCCCTCAAAAAAAAAATATAGTCCGGCCCACCACATGGCCTGAGGGAGGTGGACCAGCCCCCTGCTGAAAAAGGTTGCTGACTCTTGTGTAAAACCCTGGACTGTCTCTGGAAAATAAGGACACTTAGAGGGTCTGTCAGTGGGCAGTGGGCATATTTGCTGCCTGTTCAGGCTGAGACAACCTGTCTGACGCTCCTGTGTCACTCACACACCTGTGGGTGGGATGGATGGGCTGCCCTTTTAAGGGCTGGGCACCTGCCCTCGCTCCCTGTCCCTCAATGTGACTTGTTGGTCGCTTTGGGGCTGTGTAAGAATTTTTGGCTGATCAGCCGTTTTGGGGTGGTTCTTTCGCCTACTGAATAGCTGCTGAGCAATAGGTGGTCTGCTGTACTGTTAATTACGTAAGCCTGGTCTTTAATTGGGTCACTTTTGGCGGTTCAGGTGTGGGGAGTAATTGTGCTCCAGCCTGGCGACTCCCTTTCTAGGTGATGGGCTGGTCCCGAGGCTTGCTCTCTGGGTCCTGTGGCTCTGGGTTAGGACACTGGCCACCCCGGAAGCCTAACTGCTTAATCAACCCAAAGCTATGGGGCCCTAGGGTAGTAGCAGAGTAGCATAGGCCTTCCTTCTCACCTCCAGGTGTAGCCTGGGATGAGGAGGCAGGCTGGACAGCCATTTCCTGCAGGTAAGGGGTGTGGTCACCCTAGAGGTTGCGGTTTGTTCAGATGTGCTTCTCCCTCTGTAGGGGCTTTTCATGGGTTTTATTCTTAAATTAACCCAGCATTTGCATGAGTCTCTCTGTTTGGCCATCAAGTTTCAAGTACAGTTGTACCTTGGTTCTCGAATGGAATCTGTTCTGAAAGTCCATTTGACCAGTGGTGGAGCTTCATGCTCTGGCACCGGGGGGGGGGTGAAGAGCAGGCAGGGGCGGGGCTAGTGTGCGTCCTGGGGGCGTGGCACACCTGTGAGGGCGTGGCACCCAGTGTGCATGGGGGGGAGCCGCAATGTCACCCCACTGGGATCGTGCTACCGGGGGTGGTGCGCTCCCCCCGCATTCCTCTTCCTCCACCAGTGTGTTTGACTTCAGAAAACGTTCAAAAACCAAGGCACAGCTTCCGATTGGCCATGGGAGCCTCCTGCACCCAATCGGAACCCACATAACCCGCGTCAGACGTTCTGCTTCCAAAAAACATTCGCAAATCGGAACACTTACTTCCGGGTTTACAGCATTCGGGAGCCAAAACATTTGAGTCACGAGGTATTTGAGAACCAAAGTACAGTGGTGCCCCGCAAGACGAACGCCTCGCAAGACGGAAAACCCGCTAGACGAAAGGGTTTTCCATTTTGGAGGCGCTTCGCAAAACAAATTTCCCTATGGGCTTGCTTCGCAAGACGAAAATGTCTTGCGAGTTCCTGCGGGGGTTCCCCCCCCCTTTTCCTAAGCTCTAAGCCGCTTATCAGCTGATCTGCTAAAAGCCGCTAAACCGCTAATAGCGCTAATCCGCTAAGCTGTCAATGGGCTTGCTTCGCAAGACGAAAAAACCGCTATACGAAGAGCCTCACGGAACGGATTAATTTCGTCTTGCGAGGCACCACTGTACGACTGTTCCTCCTATGGGCCAGTACCCAGTTTTCCCCATAGACTCAATTCCCACTTGTGTTTGCAGGCAAATCGGCAGCGGAGCCGCACCATGGCCCTTCTACGACAGATGTTTGCAAATGTGAACTGTCTTATTACCCCAGGTATCTTGATGTCAGCTGAATTTAACACTATTTATATTAACTTGTAGGGGCTTTATTGGCCTGATTTGCTTCCCGTCCTGCATGTGCTCTGGTCTAAATTAAAATGTTTTCATACTGAGTGTAGTAGTGGCCGGCTACATGACGTTGGGTGTTTTAAATGCAGCAGGGCGAGGTCAACACGGTTCCCCTGTTTGTTCCTAGAGAGAGGTGGTGTGTGTTTTGTGACTGGTTGGTATGACCTCTGTCTGGGTATGTTTAAAAAAAGGAGGTTATATGCGTTGTCACCTACCAGGCGCTGAATCTCTAAAATGGGCACGTTTCCTAAGCCATCTTCTACATGTATAATGCCCTCACCATATAAGGCATATCAAGGGAGATTTGAACTGTAACTTGTGGCTTGGCTCAGTTTCTTGATGTTTTTACTCCCCTGGGCACCTTTGGGAGGAAGCAGGGGATATAAATTAAATAAGTAAAGAAAAATATGGATTTATGTCATAAAACGTATATACTAAAAAAAACCTGGCCTAATGCAGCCAGAAATACACTAAAGATTTTTTGCTGAACTAGGTGAATTAAAGTGGTACTTAGATAGCAGAACATGCACTTTGTATGTGTATCATTTCAGATTCAATCCATAGTGCCTGTTTAAAGGATTTGTGTTTTGCAGGCAGATTTCATCAGCAAAAAAAAAATAATGTTTTTTCGCCTTTGACCTAACATCCCTTTTTCATTATCTGATTTTTTTATTGAAAGTTTTCAACATACAATGCAATAAAAGTCAGACTAATCTAAATAGAGAAGAAAACCGAAAGAAAAGAGAGAGAAAACAAAGAGAGAAAATAAGAGGGAAAAATATAAAAATACAGAACCCTCTGTCAGGGGTAGATTTTAACCCTTATCTCACACAAAAGGGAGAGGACCCTCCCTGCTCTCATTTGGGAGCTTCCATTTCTTCTGCCAGTCTCCCATCCTGGGAGTTCTTTTCTTCCCTGCCTCTCACGCAGGGTCCTTCATCAGTCATCCATCACCTTCCTGTGAGTAAATTGCAGTTTTCAGTAAATTTTGGCTTTCAGAACCAGCTCAGCTAAGTCTTATGTGTGGCATAAAGGTAAAGGGACCCCTGACCGTTAGGTCCAGTTGCAGATGACTCTAGGGTTGCGGCGCTCATCTCACTTTACTGTCCGAGGGAGCCGGCATACAGCTTCCAGGTCTTGTGGCCAGCATGACTAAGCCACTTCTGGCAAATCAGAGCAGCACATGGAAACGCCGTTTACCTTCCTGCTGGAGCGGTACATAATTATCTACTTGCACTTTGACGTGCTTTCGAACTGCTAGGTTGGCAGGAGCTGGGAACGAGCAACGGGAGCTCACCCCATGGCGGGGATTCGAACCACCAACCTTCTGATCCTTTTTTACTGGGAAACAATTATGGGGGTTGACTGGAAACGTTCACAGTGAGGGATAAGAGGGACCTATATAAGAGCCTATATAACTCAGGATAAAAGCATGCAACTTATAAAAAACACCCCAAAAACCCACTCCACACAAACATTTTTCTCTTGTTGAAGGTACTGCATGCTGTGCCCCAAGAATCCAGGACTCTGATCTTCTGACTGGGTGTAGCGATGTTAGGACAACGCTCCGGACCATGAGGTAAAGACATGTGTTTTTCAAGGGAAAACTGTGGCAATGAGGAAGGAGGGCAGGATTCTAGGGGGACCTGGCTCCCTCCAAAGTGAAATTGGCCATTGGATACATGGAAACTGAGACTTGCTTTGGTTTGGTGTCTTTGCCATCTTAAAGAAGAAATAATGCTCTTGGGATTTTTAACACTCCATGTTGGCTGGGTTTCAGCTGATAGAAACACCCCAGTTGGCTGGACTTCTTTGAGGGGAGAGTAAGGGGTTCTAGATTTGCAGCCCAAGTCGTTTTCCAGCTTGACCTTCATTGCTCAACAAGTATATATCTGCTATAGCAGGGCTGGGAGCTGCATGCCAATGGAGGATGGGGCCAAAGGGAAAAGTGGGCATGGATGTGACCCTTGAGCAGTAGGCTGCATTTAAGGCATGCAGATGTTGGAGGGTTCTACAAACATCTTTCCATCCAGGCAAGAAAGTAGCGGAAGAATGTTGCCTCAGGAGAGTGAGGAAAATCCTCAGGGATGATTCACACCCTGGCCAGCCAGGACTTTCTTGATCTCCTGCCCTCAGGCAGAAGATACAGAAGCATGATTAGTCTCACCAACAGGGTCAAGAACAGCTTCTATCCGTGGGCTGTTAGGCTGCTGAATGAAAAATAACAACAGGGCAACTGACTTTCGGGTTTGGTGGGTGTGCGTCAGTAAACGAGGGGAATTAAGACTAAAAGAGCTGAGTGGGGGGTGCTCGTGTAATCTCACTGTATACAAGTTGTACAAGCGACAATAAAGTATTTCAGTTGTCACAGTTCACATTCCAGTACAGTGGTACCTCAGGTTAAGTACTTAATTTGTTCCAGAGGTCTGTACTTAACCTGAAACTGTTCTTAACCTGAAGCGCCATTTAGCTAATGGGGCCTCCTGCTGCTGCTGTGCTGCCGGAGCACAATTTCTGTTCTCATCCTGAAGCAAAGTTCTTAACCTGAAGCACTATTTCTGGGTTAGCGGAGTCTGTAACCTGAAGAGTATGTAACCCGAGATACCACTGTACTCAAGGAGGATGTGAAGCTGGGCTGTTGAGGGATATGGTCTTAGGGCAGACTTTCCCAAACTTGGTTCTCCAGCTGTTTTTGGACTAGAACTCCCATCATCCCTAGCTAGCAGTACCAGCGGTCAGGGGTGATGGGAATTGTAGTCCAAAAACAACTGGAGAACCAGGTTTGGGAAACAATGGTCTAGGAGGGAGAGGGTGTGGCTTAGGGAGTCCTAAGGATCAGAGAAAGATGTCTGCTGGGCCACCTCTGATGTGCCCCTTCTCTCTTGATATTTGTAGGTACATGCAACTGGCCAACTTGACTGGCATCCCAGCACTGGTAATACCAGTTGGATATTCTATTTCAGGGCTTCCGATCAGCATCCAGGTAAATACGACTTTCTCTGGCTAGTAAAATGGGTAAAGGACCCCTGGATGGTTAAGTCCAGTCACAGGTGACTATGGGGTTGTGGTGCTCAGGCCGAGGGAGCTAGCATTTGTCCAAACAGCTCTCCGGGTCATGTGGCCAGCATGACTAAACCGCTTCTGGTGTAATGGAACACTGTGACGGGAGCCAGAGCACATGAAAACGCCATTTAGCTTCCCACTGCAGCGGTACCGATTTATCTACTTGCACTGGTGTGCTTTCGAACTGCTAGGTTGGCAGAAAACCGGGGCAAAGCAACAGGAGCTCACCCCGTCATGCAGATTCGAACTGCTGACCTTACGATCACCAAGCCCAAGAAGCTCAGCTCCACCCCCTCCCTCTCTTGCTGGCACCTCTCATAGCTCATCCCCATACACACAGCAGAAACAACCACATTAATTCACTCCTACCTTGGCACCTGCCTGATGCCTCTCACCCTGGTTCCTCTCAAATGTGGCAATGAGGATGAGAGTTTGCCCCTTCCTGGCCAAGGATCACGTGTGCTGCTCTGAAAGCTGGTTTGTTTTCCTCTGAAAAAATGGGTGCTCTCTGGTCACATTTTATATTACCGCAGGATCCTACTGAAATGTATGTAGGCCTCTTTTTCTTGCTTCTTGGCGAAGAAACCCTTGGCTGGTTGTGTTTCAACAGTGACCAAATACTAAATGTGTTAGCCAGACGTAAAATGCTAACGCCATGTAACAATGGAAATGCAACTACCCCATTCTTTTTCACACACCGTCATATAGATGAAATACATCCGCTGGCAGGTGTGGTAGCTCAAAATAGACACATTTGCCCCCGTGGTTTGTTAGGATACAAGCAGGAGAACCTGCCATATGAGGACATTCAAAGGGTGTGATTTTGAAGAACGCAAGAGCAGCCCTGCTGCAGGAAACCCAGAAGTCATCTATTCCAGCAACCCCTTCTCACAGGGACCAACCCAGAGCCATAACTTGGGGGTGGGGGTGCTAGCTGTGTTTTTTTGCCCCCAGTGGAAGTCCCCAGAGAGGTGCCATTGAGGCTCCCAGCCTGTGTGCGTGCACAAATATGCATTGGGGTGTGTATGCCAAACTGGGTCTTTGACCCAGGTGAAATAAAGTCTAGTTTTGCCCCATGCCAACCAGATGCCTAAGTTTCGCCATGTCCCCTCTCGCTATTCCCATCAGCTGGTATTCAAGTCATCCAGCCTCGGATGACCAAGGTAAACACTAGCCCTCACGGCTCGTAGCAAGTGGGGAACTGACTTTGCAGGAAGCTCCCTCTGTGGTATTCGTAATGTCTAGCTGAGCCTCCTTCAAATAGATAAGGGGCAGGCTTCTAAAATGTCAGTACCGTAAAACACTGAAGAAGTTGTGCCGGTTCTCTTCCCAACTTCACATCCCAGTTCTCTTACAGCTAGCAAGTCCCCTTTCCCTTAACTGAGATACTTTCAGGCCCTTTCAGTTGGTCTACTTAGAGCACAAATGACCTTGATGGAGGTGCTGCCGCCCTCTTTGCATGGTGTATTCTAGTAACTACTTTGAAGTATTCTTCCTCAGAGCGTATCCCTGTTATTGTACTCTTCTCTTTCTCACACAGATCATGGCGAAGTGGTGGGATGAAGCACTACTGTTCCGGATTGGCCTGAAGCTGGAGCAATTTCATGGCATAACAGCAAAACCAGCCATTTATTACGACATTCTTGGGCAATAGGGCCAGCTGTCTCGAACCAATACAAAGTAAAACTTTTTTTTTTTAGCGTTTGGAAGTTTTGGGTGGCACTTTTTCTGTGCAGAACAGGCACCTTTTCTGTGCATAAAAATCTTTGTTATTCATGGAATATGAAGTAATAACTTATTGTTTGGGTTTGGGTTGAGGTTTTAGATCTTTAGATCTACACCCATGCTACTTTGGGACTGGCCAGATTTAGGGTACCCGATCCTGAGCCAATGAATGCTCCACGGCGTAAATTACATGCAGCAGAGGCCAGCAGAAATAGGTGCTCTGAACTAATAACCCTCCAAATCAAATAGACTAAAAGCCTAATTGAAAATATATCGGGGAGAATGGCCATGGTTACAAAGTTCATTTTGCCTCTTTGTTTTTTAGAGGTAGAAAGGTTAATACAGAGTATTTAAAACAAAATAAAAAAATTCCTTCCAGTAGCACCTTAAAGACCAACTGAGTTAGTTCTAGGTATGAGCTACGAAAGCTCATACCTAGAACTAACTCAGTTGGTCTTTAAGGTGCTACTGGAAGGAATTTTTTTATTTTGTTTTGACCATGGCAGACCAACACGGCTACCTATCTGTAAACAGAGTATTTAAACCACAGTTACAGAGGAATGATGGGCCTTGGGCTTTTGCAAAAAAAACTGCCCATCCCCTCAAAATGAAACAGCATAGATAAGGTCATAGCTCATTACCTTAATATTGATCTGTTGCCATGATTATGGGGGCATGAAAAAGGGCTTGTTCCCATATAGGTTCTCTTACAAATGCAGTCAAAATGGTTAAGGCTAGGGGGTTGCTAAGATCTTTGCGCTGATGGAGACAGGATCGTTTTCTCAGGATTCAGACTAAGAGGGCTGTGGTGGGGCATACACCCATTCACAAAATTTGGCAGGCGTACAAAACCATTATACAGAAGGCAAACTGGTGAGGAACCAAAGAATAAATATCTATATCTATATATCTATATATAAACATAGGATCTATATATAAACAGGATTTGATGAACCCGGCTGGATGAGGGGGATAATCTGTTTGGTGCTGCATGCCATGGTTCAGGCAACTCCCCACATCTTCTCTCCCCCTACCTACCCAGTAGGAGGAATAGACTGCTCTTGCCAGAGGTCTGAACTGATGAGTTGTGGTCTGCAGGTTGTCCTGTTAGGGCGTGTTGAATTTTGCAACTTTCAGATTCCAAAAATGAGGGATTCTAAAAAGTTGTAACATGAGCTGGGAATTCAAAAGATATTGTGGTTAAATAAATATAATATAATTTAGTTTTCCTTGGTAAGGAAAGATGGTGTAAAATTGCATAAGAAACATTAAAATGAATACTAAGTACTTGCAGTTATTTTATTTCTAATTACCTGTCATTTTCAGAAAGTAAAATTGTTTGGTTTTCTGAAAGCAGTTTATGTGCTGGTTCATCAAATGTAGACTTGTGAATGTGGTCCAATCTCAAAAGTAATAGAAGATTTGAATTTCTAACACCCAGAAACGTATTTTTAAGACCCCTCACTGAAGAAATTTGCAAAAATTGAGTTTCACCCCCCCTTAAAATGGCATGCCCTATTGTTCCTAGCTTATAGTTAATCACAGTAATCCTGAGATCAGGCCAAATTGAGGCTCTGTACTTAGCCTTGTACGCTTCCTTCTGGCTACTCCTGCAGCCAAGCTGGTGCCAAACGTATTGCTCTGCTTTCCTTTGGACCCAATCAGTGAAGATGAGAGGAGTGTCTTATTCTCTGGCCAGCCCAGGATCTCCATACACACTGCCCAGGCTTGCATCCCAGGCAGATCACTTCAGTGGTTTAATTTCACCCCCAGAAGTGCACTCATTGTTTCTTGGGACAGCTATGTGCCAGTAATGTTTCACTTGTTCACTGGTTCACACAGACACAAAATGGGAGAGTAGTTGTTTATCTGACTAAATCTGTGACACTCAGTCCAAAATAAAATGTTTTACCAAAGTCCCCCTCAAGCCAACTCCTCCTGTACAGTACTTCCTCCCTTTTGAATAGAGTGAGCACACTTGGTACTAAAAGGTAAAGAGACCCCTGACCATTAGGTCCAGTTGTGGCCGACTCTGGGGTTGCAGCACTCATCTCGCTTTATTGGCCGAGGGAGCTGGCGTACAGCTTCCGGGTCATGTGGCCATCATGACTAAGCCGCTTCTGGCGAACCAGAGCAGCGCATGGAAACACCATTTACCTTCCCGCTGGAGCGGTACCTATTTATCTACTTGCACTTTGACGTGCTTTCGAACTGCTAGGTTGGCAGGAGCTGGGACCGAGCAACGGGAGCTCACCCCGTCGCGGGGATTCGAACCGCCGACCTTCTGATCGGCAAGTCCTAGCCACAGCGCCACCCACATCCCACTTGGTACTACAGCAGTGTAAAATCAAGGTGTGTAGACATCAAATCACAAAATGAATGGGAAGAAGAGGAGGAGTTTGGATTTGATATCCCGCTTTATCACTACCCGAAGGAGTCTCAAAGCGGTTAACATTCTCCTTTCCCTTCCTCCCCCACAACAAACACTTTGTGAGGTGAGTGGGGCTGAGAGACTTCAAGGAAGTGTGACTGGCCCAAGGACACCCAGCAGCTGAATGTGGAGGAGCGGAGATGCGAACGCGGTTCACCAGATTACGAGTCTACCGCTCTTAACCACTACACCACACTGTGTTAGCTGTACCCAATTCCTGAGAGCGCTCGGAGCAGGTAAACTAAGTTTAGCTACTTGAGCTTGGCACAGAATACGTTGGGCATGCAAACATACTTTCTGCTGCACCTCTATCACCCAACAGCCACACGTTTGAGGAACTGGGTGCAGCATAGAGATGTCATTTTCTGATCGCGTCAACCCTTCCTGGTTCCGCTCTGGTAGAATTCAAAGTATATTTTAAAAACAAGTTTTTACTTGCCTCTTTGGTCGTGCAGTAGTTTTGAGCTAAAGACAGCAGCACCATAATGTGACCAAGTGTCACACCCCCAAAATGCAGGGGTGCATTCCTTGTTGGTTGGTTCCTTCTTTCTTTTCATTAATAATTTTTATTAAATTTTCAAATTTTACATTTCAAATTAAACATCTGAAATCAAACCTGGTCCTATTAGGTTCAGAGTGCGGTTAAAATGAAATTGGCGCAGGCTGGGACTAGCAGTACCAAGGGAAAGGGCCAAGCTTAGTGCCCACGCCCATCCTGATCCTTAGTTTCTCACGTGTAGTTGTCATTCATCCATTCATTCCCATGGATGAAGTAACAAACTGGACTTGTCAGTTCTGTTAGGGTGAGGCCTAGCCTGCAAGGGCCTTAGCCACCAACCTCTTAACTCCCCAGCGGTCTACAGTGGGTTGAATGTGTGTCTACACCTCAGTGCACTGTAGCCTGCTGGTTATATTGGAAATATATACCTTACTGCTTGCATTTAAGCTATATATAGGCAAGCTGTGGAAGCAGCAGTGAAAAGCAATTGTGTGGCAGAGGTGGGGGGGTGCTGCCGTTCTTTTCCCTTCTAGTCACCTGGTATTGAACCCTCTCCCTCTGCTGCTTTCCTGATCCCACGAACTGCATATGTGGTTTCAGATTAGGGCAGGTGCAGAGTACAAAAAATCCATCTTGCCTTCCTGACAAGAAGATGCGGAATACTTTTCATTCTGCTGTTTTGAGGTAGTCCACAAGTCTAGGCTTCTAGCGGTCTCATTCTCAGAGCCAGGTTTTTGGGGAGGCAAAACCGCCAGCTGCATGCTTCAGCTGAGCTGCAAGAACAGAAGTGGTGAGAGGGAAGGGGGCAGGACGGGGACCCTAAAGCTTGTGCATGCAAAGTAGATGGAGTGACCACACATACAATGCTCTTGCTTCATAGATGTATGTTGATAATACAGTATATACACAATGATTGCTTTATATAAAATAACACCTTGTTTATATAGCGACATTTAATTGCCACTTGGCCCTTCCTTAACCCACAAAAAAAAACCAGCAGTATACAAAATATAAAATATTTTTTAAATATTTATAAACAGTTGCAAGGAAAAAATAGAACTGTATGAAAATATCCTTCCCTTCTTCAGGTGATTAATGGGCTTTTAATCCGTAGCTGTTCAGAGGATACGAGTATGCCCTGCCCAACACTATACGGTCCCGCAGGAGTTTAAATAAGACATAGTAATTGCAGAAGAGGATCAGGGCCATGGAAAGGGTATGGTTCCACTTCTCCGACCGCAACAGGGAGTAGAGCTGATAGCAGACCACGCTGCCTTCAATGAGAATCAGCAGGTTGAGAAGCCGTAATGGACGGTGAAAGAGGAACTGTAGGGAGGGGAAAAAACAGTGCTTGAAGGGTCAGAAAGCAGACCGTTTGATGAAAACCAAATTCTGGGGGGCAGGGGAAAAGGAATAGAGGCCCAACAACTGCATCTGAAGCCCCAGGGCTGTAGCCACTAAGAACACTGCTGTGGTTTTGTTATTTGAACCACTGGATCAGATTCAACTACTCAGTTTTGCTAGAGGAAGCCATGCAAGAACTTGTGCTAGTGCAACAGGGCTTCCCCCCACCATGCACCTATCCCAAACCTTCTCTAGAGGCAAGGAGATCATTCTGTCGGGAAAGCAGTAATGCTTGTGTTGATGGAAGAGTCCCCTCAGTATACCTGAAGGAGCGTCTCCAAGCCCATCGTTCAGCCCGGACACTGAGGTCCAGCTCAGAGGGCCTTCTGGTGGTTCTCTCACTGCGAGAAGTGAGGTTACAGGGAACCAGGCAGAAGGCCTGTTGTGGTGCCCGCCCTGTGGAACACACTCCCATCAGATGTCAAGGAAATAAACAACTATCTGACTTTTAGAAGACATCTGAAGGCAACCCTGTTTAGGGAAGTTTTTAATGCTTGATGTTTTATCGTGTTATTAATATTCTGTTGGGAGCTGCCCAGAGTGGCAGGAGAAACCCAGCCAGATGGGCGGGGTATAAATAATAAAATATTATGATTACTCCCCCTCCTCCTCAGCTTAGCGCTACACTGAAATCCACCCCGTTATATGGCTAATACAGGGTTTCCCAGTTTTGGGTCTCTGGCTGTTTTTGAACTACAAAAACTTACTCAGGGGTTATATTCCCAGATACAGTGGTACCTCAGGTTAAGTACTTAATTCGTTCCGTAGGTCTGTACTTAACCTGAAACTGTTCTTAACCTGAAGCACCACTTTAGCTAATGGGGCCTCCCGCTGCCGCCACGCTGCCGGAGCACGATTTCTGTTCTTATCCTGAAGCAAAGTGCTTAACTTGAAGCACTATTTCTGGGTTAGCAGAGTTTGTAACATGAAGCGTATGTAACCCGAGGTACCACTGTACTGCTGTATATGTGAAATTGTGCATAGTGGGGAACGCCATCTTAAAAAGCCAAACTCCACCAAAAACCCACAATCATCCTCCCAACTTCACCACAATCACTTCCTCCAACAGGCCTCAAAGACTCATGGGATTGCAGTTGCAAAGGCTCCTGGGATTGTCAGCAGCTTTCCCGCTATTTGGGGCCATTTTTGCCCATTCCGCAGTTTAC
This sequence comes from Podarcis erhardii, assembly GCF_964252035.2. Classification (NCBI taxonomy): domain Eukaryota; kingdom Metazoa; phylum Chordata; class Lepidosauria; order Squamata; family Lacertidae; genus Podarcis; species Podarcis erhardii. The sequence goes on along the minus strand of NC_138515.1, from coordinate 10,758,608 downwards.
ATCCATTTATTTATTTGCAGGCGTCAGAAAAATTGTGCTTAAATGTGGTGGTGGGGTGTATGAATTCTTACGTAATAATACTTACGGTACTTACATAAAAGCGGGCATGGGACACATCTGAAGGCACTGCTACGTTATAAGGCCCGACTGCTTTGTATAGGCATCGACTATGTCGCACTAGCACTCCCTGTGGCCATATTGTGCTCTCAGACCAGCTGTGGAGTATGACAAAGGGACTCGGTGAGCATCAGAAAGCCAACCCGGAGTAATTTCACAATTCAAAATGTTATATATATATACACTTGGTAATATATACACCCCGAATTCGTGTTGATTGGTTTAGGTATTTATATACACATATTTTCAAGCCTGAAATAACAGCAAGAGGTTTCAACCGAGTTGTGAATTCTGAATTAGATTGGTCAATACAAACATACATAAAATCTGAGGTTTTAACTCTGTTTTGGAAAGTAGAATCTTTCACTGATAGCCATGAAATACACAAAACAAAGATACATTGAGTTATGTAATAAAGCTGACAATCTTCTTGTATGCAGGTTAAAAATATATGCAACTGAAAAGAAGAATACCTCAGGTATATATTGAAGAACAAAAGGAAAGAAACCCCGAGGGTAAAATCATAAATAGCTTTGCATATACCCTCGAAAATATTTTGGACTACAACTTTGAACCTATAACCAATTGTACAATTAGATGTGAATTTGAATAAGTACCAATTTCATAGGAATCCTAATTCTCGTCTTTATTTTTGCTCTGGGGGTATACAGATGAAATTATGAAAAATAGGACACTAAAAGCTGAAATAAGCAAGTGGACTTTTTTGGAAAGATTAGCAATGAAGTAAGCTAACTTGATGAGTAGGCCTGCTTTAGTACCACTAATGTGCACAGCGCAGAAACTGCCCTGTATTAACTGCAAGAACCCTATCCTGTCCAATTTCAAATTTGGAGCTGGCAGAGGGAAGCAAGGGATTTATCCCTAGCCACAGTGTGAGGTCAAGAATCACAGTCTAATCCTTACCTAAGCCTGTCTACTCAGAGATAAATCCGACTGAGTTCAATCCGATATACTTCCAATTAAGCATGCACATGCTTGCAGTTACCTTGCAGTAAGCCCAATTAAACACAGCAGGACTTGCTTCAGAATAGAAATGTACTGAAAGAGAGAGGTAGGGTCCTGGGCGCTCACAATTTTTGGTTTGGTTTGTGGACCCATTTTTATCCATACCTGGGCAGTGCCCCAAGTATGTAGAATCCACTGTTTTATTTGTGGGTGACCCACTTTGTTGCCTAAAGGGCAGGCACTAGATCACCTAAATTCAAATGAGACGAAATGATGATTTGAAAACTTGTGATTTGTCTGTTAAGTGATTTAAGCTAGGGAGAATGATGTTACACTAGTTCTCTGCGCCCTTTTCCTACAATTCTCACTGGATGAGAAGACAAAAACAAAACAAAACCCCCACCCTGCCAGTTACCACAATAAATTCTGCAGAGTCTCCGGTAAGCCTATCAAAAACAGATCTCAATAACAGTAAATGAAAGTCTGGCGCACAACAAAATCATTGAAGAATACTGACACAGACAATGTAGTCTTGGGTCCAACTAAAGAAAGGTACAAAATTAGGATACCTTCAGCTGCCCTATTTCTTTCCCTTGACCCTTGTCAACAAATGCTTTGAGGTCACACTCACATGTGCTGGGGGGCATTGCTGTATGAACCATGTTCCAGCTTCTGCCACTTGCCCAGGTGGGCAGCTGATCTGTGTAGCAAGTCACAATACTTGGGAGGAAGCAGCTGGGTGGTGAGCATGACAAAGGCGTTGATCCACACCATGATGAGGTGTTCACAGGACCAGCGCATGTCATAGTACTGTGTGCTCTGCAAGAAACCAAAGAGGGTGTTAATGCCAACGCCCTAGAGATCTCAAGAGTGGGAAGGCGGTGCCCTACAGCCATAGATTTAAGTAGATTTAAGAACTGCAAGGCCAGCAAAGGACTCTTTGAGATCCTCCTTTCTCCTTGGCATACATTACATGAAATTTTTGCACAGCCGATGTATATGCCATTGTGGAATATGCACACCCATGGTCACTGGCATGGAAGTAAAACAACAAGCCCAAGAACGCTTCTTGGGTACACAGAGAGAAACTGGATTGGGTGTGGAAGGTCCAGATCTGCACATTAGACACCAGCCTGATAAGACCTCTTGTGATCTATCTGGACAGCTTTCTGAGGTCTCTGGTAAGTCAGCCTGGCTATCACAGCTGCCCCTATTCTCTAACCATATTAATTCAAATCCTGCAATGGCTCCCGGTGGAGTACAGGATCAGGTTTAAGGTGCTGGTTTTAACCTTTAAAGCCCTATACGGCCTAGGACCCTCGTACCTATGGGATCGCCTCTCCTGGTATGTCCCATGGAGGACCTTACGGTCTTCAAACAAAAACATCTTGGAGGTCCCGGGCCACAGGGAGGTTAGGCTGGCCTCAACCAGAGCCAGGGCTTTTTTGGCTGTGGCCCCGATCTGGTGGAATGCTCTGTCACAAGAGACTAGGGCCCTGCGGGACTTGACATCTTTCCGCAGGGCCTGCAAGACAGAGCTGTTCCACAAGGCCTTTGGCCAAGGCACAGTCTGACCCCCTCCTTTGGTAATCCTCACAGAATGGTTGCCATTAATTTGATTTTGAATTGATTTTAGAATGCTGTGTTACTTTTATTGTTGTTAGCCGCTCTGAGCCTGGCTTCGGCTGGGGAGGGCGGAATATGAACAAAATATTAGTAGTAGTAGTAGTAGTAGTAGTAGTAGTAGTAGTAGTAGTATGAACACCCAAGGCACTGCCAAATCATGAATGTGAGCTGGGCATCAAATGCCTGCTAACAGTACCAAAATACAGTGGTACCTTGGTACTCAAATGGCTTGGCTCCCGAACAAATTGGCTCCTGAATGCCGCAAACCCTGAAGTAAGTGTTCCGGTTTGCGAACGTTTTTCGGAAGCTGAATGTCCAACACGGCTTCAGCTTGAGTGCAGGAAGCTCCAGCAACCATTCAGAAACAGCACCTTGGTTTTTGAACAGTTTCAGGAGTCAAATGGACTCCCGGAACGGATTAAGTTCGAGAGCCAAGGTACCACTGTATAGCTGTTACAGTTGTCTGGGAAAGAGGATGGGGCTAATAGATACGATTAAAAATGAGTGGATGAACCACAGCGGCACTACATGTATGGCAACACCTATCTGCCAATTGGGAGTGATACTCCAGAATCAGCCACAATCTGCCATCCAGGCTGCCAGAGGGGAGACAGAGAAAGGGAAATTTAACCAGAAACCCACTGTGTTAACAATCCACAGACAAGATTTAGAAGGCGGTGGCAGCAGCAGCAGCAGCAATAGCAATGAAGGAGTAGAGCAACAGCTACCTTCACAAAGCACAGTGGCAGGAATGCCACATAATAGGCACTGAAGAGGGAGTTGAATAGAACCTCCTTGATTCTGCGATTGAAGTCTGCTTTCAGGCATTCCACCTCGTTGCGAATGAGGTCTGGAGACAAGGGGCAGCTGTGTGTGGGGATGGGCACGGGGTTGTTGAACTGTTCTTTCAGGGACTCTCTCAGGAGAGAGAGGAAGTCTTTGGGCTTGACGAGGCTGCCAACCCCCGTGGCACCAGAATCTACCAGCTGATCCTGCACCAAATAGCCACAGTCTGTGGGAAGAGGCTGTGTTCTGCTGTCTTGGTGGAAGCAGCACAGTGGGACATAGACACCAAACCTGCAGGGAAGGGAAAGGCGAGGGTGAGATTACAGCCTGTGGTATATTAGGCATTCCAACCATGAACATCTGAAAGGAGCTTCCTGAGCAAGAGGCTTGCATTTCCTACACCCAGGTTATTCGCTCATATGCTACTTTTGTGGTATGCCTCAACTCCCAGGGCTAAACAGTGAGGCCATAGGTAAAGGAGCACAATCATTGTGTTGGCTCTATCTCTTCAATTGCTGCCATTCTTCTCCCCTTTCCTACCCACCTTTAAAATCTACTCTTCCTCATTGGCTCATATATTGCATTAAGTCGATGGACCAGATGCCTCTTGACCTTTATAATGATTCTAGCAGGGAAAAGATGTTGAGAGAGGCATCGTTTTCCTCCTACCCATTTCCCCCGAAAGACCTATTCAACTGGCGGCTTTTAACTCTGTCGATTCTATGCCAATCTTGTGTGGATCAACAGGGCTTCTCTTTGTCATGTCTTGTACTTTGGGACCCTTTCCTATTTATTACATTCAGGATACAAGAGAATGATACTCACGGGTAGCCAAGAAAGAGGAGATTCAGAACAGAATGGCTACGGAAAAGGTTAACTAGTGTCCAGCAGAGCACCCATCCACACAGAGTGAGCAGCACCAGGCGTGCCAAAATCAGTGCCGTGTAGTGAATCACTGATGTAGTTCCCACCTGAGAGGCCTGCAAATTCAAACACCAAGAACCATCAGCCCTACAGTTTCTCTTCCTATATGCCACAATACATTCCAAGGAACAGCCTGATCTACCATCCCCACACGGTACAGCATGGCTCTCAAAGCCAAAAGGAAACCATTTTTATTTTTATTTCTTTGCTAGACTTAACAAAATAGTAATGAATGCTTAAAATATAATTTTTTGGGGGAGAGTACTGAAAGCAAGTAATTATATCCTCCTTAATACTGCAGGTGTTTGTGAGGGTAAAATATTAGCTTAGTGTTCTCTCAGACGGTAGTGAGACAGGGAAAAAAATGACATTACAGTTGTATCTTAGAAGTCGAATGGAATCTGTTCTGGAAGTCTATTCCAACTTCCAAAACATTTGGAAACCAAAGCGTGGTTTCTGATTGGCTGCAGGAAGCTCCTGCAGCCAATTGGAAGCTGTGGAAGCCCCGTTGGACGTTTGGCTTCCAAAAATAGTTTGCAAACTGGAACAGTCACTTCCAGGTTTGCGGCGTTCAGGAGCCAAAACGTTCGAGAACTAAGCTGTTCGAAAACCAAGGTACAACTGTACTGTTAAGATACAGAACCAATCAAAACAAAATCTACCACAAGGGGTGAGTGCTACCCCACTATAGTGCCTTCAGTAAATAATAAACCTTGTTTTCTCATTGTTTGTTTAATCAGCCAATTTGGTTGATGCTGTGGACTACAGCTCCCATTATATCTGACCATTGGCCATGCTGGGGGACAATGGGAGCTCAAAATATCTGGAGGGCACAAGGCTGGCTATGCCTGTTTTGAATGGGTGTGCACATGTGTCAAACACTGGATTTCTGAGGACCATGCTGACCCAGCCATCTCCAAAGTGTGGGGCTAACCAAAAGCAGAACAAGTGAGCCAACCACTTCCCTTTTCCAAACTTCTATGGTAACAAGGCTCTAGATCAGGGATAGCTAATGTTCTACTCTCCAGATGGACCATTGACTCCAATGGTCAGGGATGATGGGAGTTGCACAACAGCATCAAGTTGGCTATCCCTGCTCGAGTTGGTGTCATGAACACGTGCAGCGGCATTCAAGATCAGAGGAATCATGGATAGATTAATTTCCATAGATCACAGCCTGGGACATTGGGCCCCAAATTCAAGGTGTTGGTACTAACATAAGGTCCTGTAAAGCTCAGGACCAGGTTACTTTAGAGACTGCCTTATCCCTTATGTACCCAGTAGATCCCTCAGGTCTGCAAGCTCTAAAGATCTCAGAAGCCTGCTCCACAGTAATACATAATAAGGCTTTCAGGGTGGCTGCTCTTGTTCTGTGGAAAGATACACACTACAGTGGTACCTCGGTTTTCAAACGTAATCCATTCCGGAAGACCATTCGAGTTCTGAAATGTTCAAAAACCAAAAACTCAATAGCCCACAGCTAGGTTTTAGGATCTTGCACTCAGTGGAAGCCATGTGGCTTGTTCAACTTCTGAGGCGTGTTTGAAAACTGAAGCATTTACTTCCAAGTTTACGGCATTTGAAAACCGAAATGTTCATCAACGGAGACGTTCGAACACTGAGGTATCACTGTATCTGCACTTTCTCAAAACAACTGAAGACATTTTTGTTCCAACACAGGGTTTCCAAGCTGGACAAATGTGTCTTTGCCTTAAGTGTCTATTTTGCATTGTTTTAGTTTTGTTGTGTTTTTGTTTCTTAACCTTTCTCATACTTTCCAGTGGCCTTAGAGGTTGCTGCACATGTAGCATCTAGAGCTATCTGAGATCCTTGTAGCAAAGTAAGTTTTGGAAACAGAAAATGCAGTATCAGAGGTCTAGGAACCACTATTTTATGCCCAATCAATAACAGTCCAAACTCTGTTCAACCCCAAAATCTTATATAAAGTCACCAGAAGCTTGGACTTGGAATGCCATGCACATTTTAAAAAGACCTATGAACAACTGACTTTCAAACTGGCAGTCGAGAGATATCTCACCAATGAATCCCACCCTGTTTGCTCGTCTGTTAATCTCACAATTTCTCCCTTGGTTAATATTTTTAAGGTGCAGCCTCTACTGACACTGTCAATCTTGCTTGAATGAAGTGCTGTTCACTTAATCTCTGCCTGATGTATTGCTATAGGTTCCTACTGGAACCTCACTGACTCTACCACTAGTGCAAATCACCCCAGGCTAATCCATTTTCTGTTTGTTAAAATTTAGAAGAAGAAGAAGAGTTTGGATTTGATATCCCGCCTTTCACTCCCTTTAAGGAGTCTCAAAGCGGCTAACATTCTCCTTTCCCTTCCTCCCCCACCACAAACACTCTGTGAGGTGAGTGAGACTGAGAGACTTCAGAGAAGTGTGACTAGCCCAGCAGCTGCATGTGGAGGAGCGGAGACGCGAACCCGGTTTCCCAGATTAAGAGACTACTGCTCTTAACCACTACACCACACTGGCTCTCAAGACTATTCCCAACAAATCCTCCCTCAGTTCCTTTTCTTTTCACCTGATGTGGCAGCTGTTAACATCAATAAATGGCAGCACTTCACCAAGGTGAGTAAACATGTAGGCCAGGGGTCAGCAAACTTTTTCAGCAGGGGGCTGGTCCACTGTCCCTCAGACCTTGTGGGGCCAGACTATTTTGGGGGGGAAATAACGAACGAATTCCTATGCCCCACAAATAACCCAAAGATGCATTTTAAATAAAAGGACACATTCTACTCATGTAAATACATGCTGATTCCTGGACCGTCCGCAGGCTGGATTTAGAAGGCAATTGGGCTGGATCTGGCCCCCGGGCCTTAGTTTGCCTACCCATGATGTAGGCTTTCATGTGTGGCAAATAAAAAAGAAGACAAGCATCATACTGAGCTCATTCTAAAGCTCCGATTTCTTTGGGAGAGTTAATTGTGACAACATTACCTCAGAGATGAGGGCCCATACCAGCCTCCGCGCCAGCATCACTGTGATAAATGCTGCCAGATGGTAATCAATGAGGTGAAAGTTCTAAAGGAGAAAAGAACAGCGTATTCACCAGGGTGAAGGAGAGGCCAGAAAGGCAGGAGCTGCTGAGATGACATAGCAGAAGCATGGAAATTCCTATAAAGGAGAACCAGGACACACTGTGAACCATTCCAAGTCTGCCAGATAAAGAGGGACAGATTAAGCACATAGAAGCAGCTTGGGAAGGCTACCGTATTTACAACTGCCACTTAGAAAGGAAATGCTAGGAGCAGACATTCTGTAGTTACCTGTGAATTTCGGGGGGGGGGGTTGAGGGAAGGAAGGCAGTAAGCATAGGGGGAAAGGCCCCACTCTTCTGGGGTTGTGAAGCCAGCCTTTGGTGTCTGGAGGAAGGGACTCTCCCATCAATCTCCAGACACTACACACACACTCAAACATTAAGTGAAGAGAAAAATGGCCAAACACACAAAACTGCGCTGGCAACAGCCTCACTCCCTTGAAGGAAAACAGGAGGTGGGGGAAGGGGCTGTAAGTGGGGAAATGACCAGATCAGGATGAGTCACAAAGCAAGGAGGGAGGGGCAGAGTGGGAACCTTTTAGAACTCCATTAGCCCAATAGATAGTAACCCAATAAAGAGAGCACGTAGAGGGAAGACCTGGCTGCCCTCGTTCCCTTGATAAAAACAGGAATTCACAGGCAAGTCCAGAAGATTCATTGCTCCCCTTAAGGGAGAAAGGCAGCTAGTTTAAGGAATGTTGAGAGACAGTGCACCCCAGGGCAGGAACCCCAGGGCCAAAACCTCCAAAATGCCCTTCCTTCCCACTCCCCCAAGTGTAGAGCTGCCTTGAGAAGTCGTAACCCACAGGCTGCCTTTGAGGGAGAAAAGGGGTGTATTTCATAATGTCTGGGAAAAAGAAAGGATGGCAGACTTGGTGATGTCAGCTGAGCTACAGAGACACCATGATTAAACTTCCCTAAGCAAACCGCAAGAAGGGCATGCGGCCAGCAACATGGACTCACCAGTGACGTACAGGAGGCAGGGTGGTTGTATGGGTACCACCACACGGTCTTATAGATATTAATATACTGAATAAAGAGGGCCACCAGCAAGTAGATGAAAAAGAAGAACTCAAACAGAAGGTTCCCGTCTACAGGCAGCTCAGGGATTCGGCAGTGTCGCACAGGCTCAGGGGTGATCAAGGCTGTAATTGGAGGAGCAGAGAGGCTGATAGCACTACCATTCCTGAAAAAGAAAGAAACAACACGTCACACTAACTCTTGCCAGTGTTCCTGGGATATCTCACCCTATTGTGGGTTAAATGCTTAGCATTCAGAGTATTTAAATCGGTGCTGGGGGAAACCTCTGCCTGCAATTTTGGCCAAACAACACCCACATGCTTTAGCCATGGCTCCTGTAGGGTCTACCTTTCCTTTGCAAGAACAGGCAAATCAAGCTATTGTTGCCGCCTGCAAAATGCTAGCTTGGTTATTGCTGCTTGCAAATACAGTGCACTTTGCAAGCACTGTCAATCAACTGACCTTCAGTGATGCAAGTGCCATCATGATCTCCAGCGGTTCCAAAGTCTTGCAAGGTTTGCTCACTCCTTGCAAAGCTAACACTAGGGGGGATGGGGAAAGAAAGGATCTGGTGTGCTGGCCGGATTCAGTTTCCCACACCAGGTTTAAATTGTTCAACGTTAACTACCTCAAGAGATCCTTACAATTCTTTAACATAGGTCAATATGTTCATCACCATATTGCAGATATGGGGCAGATTTGTCTAAGGTCAACTAGTAAGAAAATCACAGAAGAAAGGTCTGAACTGGGCACTTTTTGATATGCAGCTTAACCGCATGTACTACACTGAACAGTCCATAACACCAAAAAGCAAAGTACTACACACAGTACTCTCAGTGATTCAGAACAAGTGATTTCTCTCTCTCTACACACAGCCTCTGGTAGTATGGGCTGTGACATGAATGACGAGTAGCACCTCACCACAGGCAAGTGCGATGTATGCCTTTGTCAAGAATTTGACACTTTTTAGCCTAGTATGGTGGGATGGAAGCACACATGTCACTTATGTCCTGTGTCCTTCCACAGGCGCCCCTTGTTTTTCCACTTCTGCAGAAGCCAATACCAGAAAAAATGGAGCTCAGACCCTCAAGCAGAGATACCAAATTTTCCCCAGCCTAATCCTGTTCCAGCTTTGTCTGTTGTACCAAGAATAAGATAATGTAACCAAGCAACCCCCTGACATTAGATGCCTAGCAGTGCATTCCAATCCTCTGGTTTCCTTATCTTAGCTTTCTCAACCTTCAAAACTTCTATGATATGCAATGTTTATTAATGAGCAATGCTCAAGTCAAGGCCACAATTTGAAGGAACAACTGGAAATTAAAATCCAACTAGCTGGAAGAGACACCCCATGACCCAGTGAATATCCAAATCTGAGCGCTAACTCTTGGAATGCCCAGAAGAACAAAAAACAACTGGTTTTTTGTGACACTTAAAGATGCTTGGATGAAAACACTTGTATGTGTAACCTTGATATAAGAACTATTGCTTTCTTTTCATGTGTGCTGTACCTTATGAACTGGAATGGGTGGGCCACCTGAGGGAAAGGGGTATGCAAAGGCTTTCAGGTCAGGTATTTCCTGTCTTCCAGACAAATGCCTGAGGTGACAATCCACCTGAATACCTCCATTGCCCAACAGGAGTATGAGATATAAAATGAGCCAAACACAGAGTCAGGCAATCACACACTGACAAATTCAGGGCAACAACAAGTGTAAAGAAACAAGATTCTTGTGAACCCAAGTGTGACCTGATGATGACAAGTAATAACAAAAGTTCTGCCTCCCACATTTAAGCCCACAATATTACGTTTTGACTTAACCTGTTTCTTAGACTAGTGCCGTTGCCACAGTTCCCACCAACCAGCGTCTGGAGAGAAGGCAAAGCTGAACGGCTTAGCTGCTGCCGACTGGGTCCCCTCCTTCCACCGGGCATGACCAGGAACCAATCCACCTCTTCCACTTCTGGCAGCCTTTGCCCTGAGATCTAGGTAACAATTCGCAAGACTTTCCAGCTCTGCAAATGAGGGGAAAAAAGAAAGAAATTAGTTCAACTGTGCCTCGAGCATCTGCTAAAATGAACTAAGTGCCTTGGATAACACCCATGGCCCCAAAACTAGCCTTTTACAAAGTGTCAAGAAGCATATGGATAGGAGGAATTCAGCTGGCATGGTGTACTTCAGACACTTTCAATAAAATCCTGCAACAAAGAATCCTGAACCAGCTTATCAGCCATGAGGTAAGACAACAGGACTTAGGGAGTACTAACTTAAGTTTAAGGAACAGGAAACAGAAAGAAGAAACAACAGGCAGTTTTCCCATTGGAAGGATAAAGTGAAATTCCCCTAGGATTGGTATTGGAAGGGCGGGATGCAAGATTATACTGGTTTTTGGTCCGATTTTGCAGGGCTCTTCTTACATTCTTATCTAAAATATTAGCAACATTCCTTAACTATTTACAGTACCCGAGAGTTTTGACTTCTGCAAAATGTCTGCAGAAATCCTCACATGGGTGACTAGCTGCAAAGAAGTCAATGCTACTGGACCCCTCATATGAACAGGGCATTTTGGCAAGTGTAACTTGAAGCACGATACTTTGGATCCTACTAAAACAAATAATTATATTTCCGCTCTGATACATCGGAAAAGACGGATTTGAATGAAGACAGTGTTGTTTCACAACAATGGCAAATATGAGACAGTACCTGGATTTCTGGATCCCAGCCTATTAATTGCGCTTTTGTTTCTACTTTCACTGATCCCCAACTACCACCTGGGAGTAGAAATCCAAACCTCACCCTCAGCCCACGCCAGGGAACATAACCATTATAGGTAAGAAGATAGGTGGGGAATCTGTGGCCTCTCCAAATGTCCTGTGCCTTGTTCCTATCTACCCCAGCCAGCATGGCCAATAGTGATGGACTATAGACATTGTAGGGACCTGGGTGGAGCTGTGGGTTAAACCACAGAGCCTAGGACTTGCCAATCGGAAGGTTGGCGGTTCGAATCCCCGTGACAGGGTGAGCTCTCGTTGCTCGGTCCCTGCTCCTGCCCACCTAGCAGTTCGAAAGCACGTCAAAGTGCAAGTAGATAAATAGGTACCGCTCTGGTGGGAAGGTAAACGGCATTTCCGTGCACTGCTCTGGTTTGCCAGAAGCATCTTAGTCATGCTGTCCACATGACCCGGAAGCTGTACACCGGACTCCCTTAGCCAATAAAGCGAGATGAGCGCCGCAACCCCAGTCGGTCACGACCTAATGGTCAGGGGTCCCTATACCCTTTACCTTTATAGACATTTTAGACATTAGGAAGGCCACATAGCCACCAGAATTAGGAAGATAATATAGTTAGGGCACATAATGCAGACCATTTTTATAGCACCACCGATGTGCATGACATTGTTTTAATCTAGACTCATACAAAGGAGTAAGTTGCCATGACTAACAATCATTCCAAGCTTTCCTCCTTTACTTCAAAATAATTGTCAGTAATAGCTATTGGTCCTATATTTAATTAGTATTGAAAGTTGAAAACCAGCATACGACGTTTCCTTTTGGGAGGTTTATATGAACAATGATGTGGCCTAGGTTGTGGTTGACACTGATTTATTTGGGATGGTGGAAACCCAGAACAGAAACAATCCACTTGGTACACAGCAAAAACGAAAGGACAATTCCATGTTAGGGATTATTAGAGGAGAAAATGAAAAAAAGACGGCCAATATGTATTTATAGTGTACATTGTGTTTGCAAACTGTATACAGTCCTGCTTGCCTCATCTACAGTATAAGTTCAGAGAAGGGCAACAAAACTCAAAGGGTTGGAGTCCCTTAATTTATTTGTATTTTAGTACATAAATATGTACCCTGCCTTTCCATTAATAATGCCCAAGGCAACTAACATTATAAAAAACAAGATCAGAAGTAATGCAATAAAAACTTCTAAAAGCAGGTAGAGCCACAGAAAATACGACTGGCAAATGTCTGACAAAGCAGATGAACCTTTAACAGGCACCAGATCACTCAGGGCAGGGAGTTCCAGAGGAGTTCCCATAGGAATTTCCATTTGAGGAAGTGCTTGAGCAGCCTAGAGAATTGTTTCCTCCTCAAAACCAGACCTCAGGGTTGCACAGTGAAAATGACAGTTGATTTAGGACTAACAGAAGAGAGTACATCCCATGAGGCATAATTAGAGTGAATTCTGTAAGTTGTGAAGATCGCCTTTGCTCGTGTGTAAGTTGCCGCCACTCCTGGCTAGGTTGCCTGATTGAACCCTTTCTCTCTGGACAGCCTTGCACTCGTGGCTGTCTCAGTCGCTGGCAGAATCCGTCAGTGGGCGTTTCTTAAACTTCTTCCAGCAAAGAAGTTCTTTGACTCCAAGTCTCCTCCTACTCTCCCTGCGCGGAAGTCTTCTGCGCAGGGAGGGTGTGGGCAGTGGAGTACCCGTGCTCTCCCCACTGGTCTCCGGTGAAGAGTCCTGGAGCCTTCTCTCCGATTCCCCCATCTGCTCCCCTTCACCCCTGGTGTTACGCTGATTTCCTTCCCCAGCAGATGGACTGCCTCTCTCCCTGCTGGGACCCTCTCCGGCATCGCTCTGGAGCCTTCCCTCCGCCTCTGGCTCCGATGGCAGTTCCCTGACACCCGCGATCGTAGAAACTAGTCACTGATTAATCTAAAGGGGCGCCATGTTCAGAAGCACTGCACCTCTGGATACCAGCTGCCAAGGATCAAAACAAGGGAAGTCCCTTGTCTTCATGCTCTGCTTGTGATCATCCTGGAGACATTTAGCTGGAAATCTCATGCAGTTGGAGCCACTGCTGGAAACAGGATTCCAAAATAGATGAACTATTGAACTAGCAGTGCTCTTCGATTATGGCGTTACTTCACTTGACCAGTTGAGATGCTACAAGATGACATTTAGCTGCCAAGGCATAGGCCTCTATTGAGAATTAACATGTGAAGCAAGCATGTTGATATGGTGGGGCTGCCAAAAGATGCAGATGAAAGATGAGAACATTGTGTATATCAAAATAGGTTTTGTGGCCATACAAACTTAGATCAAAATATTACCCCTTATTCAGGGGATAAGAACTCAATGTCCTAATCACTTCTTGTTTCTTACTCTCAGTGTTGTTATCTACATTCCTGCCTATGGTAAGAGTTATCTACTGCCACATTAAAACTACAAGACAGGATACGTATCTAGGCGGATTTCCTGGGATCATTTAGTAACTGCATCACATGACAGCATGGATTCACTTTCAACTTTTACAAAATAGGGGCATGGTCCAACCACATTAGAAGTGCTTCAGTCCTGTTGATTCTAATGAGAGAGATATCAGAATGTGCTTAGTTTTATCACTGAAAGCTTTAATTAAAATATATGCAACATTCTGTTACGATCTGGAGAGCCAAGTCTTTGCTCAGTTGCAATTATTTTGAATGTCTAAAGACCTGTATGTATTGCAGCAACACTGTTTGCCTTATGGAGTCCAGCTTCCATATTGACACACTGGACTTTCGAGTTCAAAGTTGGCAAAATCTTTTATTTACTGACCTTGGATAACACTGTCAATCAGAATAAAATACTATTAGTAGGGAAAAAAGCAGCATGTACATAAAACTGACTTTTCGTTCAGATTCCCTGATTTCTGCTTTGTGACTAAAGATAAACATTTTAAAGAGAGTAGAGAAAATGATGTTATGTGAGAGAACACAAACACATATGTGCATTAAAGGGAAGCCAGAATTACTGGCGACAAAGGCTGACAAGATCCTAAACAGCTGCCACTTTGCTAGAAAAAGTGATTCTACTGGCATCGCAAGAACAACTAATCACAAAATGTAGAATTTTAAAAACTTGCTAAAAAGGAAACTTTTCTGTTAAGCTTTGGATAGAGCTAGGTAATAGAGAAAAATGTGGCTAGATTTTGGACAACTGTGACAGCATTTGAAATTCCCATTGTTCTAGGCACATGTGGAAAATGAACATAAGATTTTAGCTGCAGTTCATTCATTTTCAGCTTTGTATTCTTGTTATAAAAAAGTGTGCCTAGACATTCCATTGTTGCACCCATAACCTAGGTTTAAGGTGCCATTTAGCTCCTAGCTTTCATATCTCAGTTTCTAACACTGAATTGTTATCATATGGAATGAGGGACTATTACTACTACTAATTTATTATCCGCTCTTCACCCTAAGGTTCCTGGGTGGGTTACAGCCATGGTTTGGCCTAGCATTATGTCTGCATCCAGGCTCACAGTTTTAACTCGCTTAACGTTATGTGTGAACTGGACCAATATACTGTAAGGCAATACTTTTACTATGCAAGAAATCTTGGTTTGAAATGTGTATATATACTCCACCTCTTATAGTAGAAGGCCCACAAATCAAAAGAACTTGCAAACCGCTTCGGCCTCGTCTTGCTAATGGTTGGGCAATTCTATCTGTTGTATTCACTGGTGCTGCAAACACCATATTCAGTGTCATTGCATATAAGCATAATACATACAGATAACTTGCCATGTTTGCTTACATGCAGTAGCCAAATTACTCATACTGTGCACCCTTCAGTTTTATTAGGAACCATTACTATTAATTATTTTTGAACTTTTAAACTGCCCTTCATCGTAAACGCTCCCTGGATGTGTGTGTTTTTGTACAAATCAATATAAAATTAACATTATAAACACATGGATCATACAACGCAATTACAGTCAATCAGTAATTCAGCAGCAGCTCCTCCACACACAAGCATAAAAAAGTGATTAAACATGCAAAGGAGCTTAACGTGGTAGACAGCCAATGCACCACTGACGGGGAGAAAGTTCCAGGAAAATGGGGCACCCTCACAGAGAAAGCTCTGCATTATGCTCCCCCTCAACAGCCACACTCATTGGCAGAACCATGAGAAAGACCCCCTCAGTCAATCCTAAGGGAGGAATTCAACGCAGCACTAGGAATATCATTTTTGCTTGCCTAATAGCAAGATCTCCCCCTCTCTGTCCCGGTGTGCTATTCTGGGGGCTATCGCAACCCACCCAAGCCAATTTGGTGGTCGAGGAGGAAGAGTCACTGTGGAAGTCCTTGTGCGCGCTTCTGCTAGCAAGATGGATTAGCTGGATTGGGCCCTCAGGCACAGGCCTGCAAATACAGTACCAAGGAAGCAGTGGCGTAGCGTGGGGGGTGCAGGGAGGGGGCCGGCCGCACCGGCCGCAACATCTGGGGGGGGCGCTCGCCGCCTCCGGAGTCGCCGAAGAGCCTCGGGCGCAGGCTGTAGCAGAGCCCCATGTCTCACGGAACTGACGAGCTGTGCGCGCGTCTGGGCTGAAGGCATCCGGCAGGCAGCTGCTCTCAGCGTGGGCGCGGACGGCGCGCCAGGCAGCCCCTCCTCACAGCCCCGCCGCCGCCGCTGCAACTGTTGGGCCATGTTGCATTTTCCTCGCCTCTCTGCCCTCCTCCTCCGGGCAAGCGGCGTCGTTTGGGCGGCAACTCGCCTCAGATCACCTGACATGGACCCGCCGCCGCCGCTGTGGCTACCTTACCGTAAATACCCCAGCCCAGGAAGCAGCAAGAAGAAGCTGGCAGTGGCGGTAGGTTAGGGGTTAGGGGCGCAAATTACTTGCCTTGCCCCGGGTTAGGGGGCGCAAATTATTTGCCTTGCCCCGGGTTAGGGGGCGCAAATTACTTGCCTTGCCCCGGGTGCTGACAACCCACGCTACGCCGCTGCAAGGAAGGCACTCCTTCAGATATTTGGCTCTTAAGTCATTAAAAGCTATATTAACCAAAGTTAATCCCTTGAATTGGGCACAAACTGGTAGCCAGTGCACCAGCAGAACCAGTATTATGTGGTTCATTCTTGCTGTACTACTCAGAACCTATACAGCTGCTGTCTTAAAAAGGAACCCCACATCTAAGACATTAGACTAGGGCTTAGGTATTAGCCAAAAAGTGGGCCACCATCAAGCACTGGGACTTTGCCCGTTTACATCACACAAACAAAACCTGACTACTCCCAGAGACAGTCAGAAGCAGGGCTGGCCCAAGCGCAGCTGACAATTTAAATTCTGTAACCGAGATAAGATCATAGGTATACGCGTGGGTAGCAAATATTTAATCCATGTTTAAACTTGGCACCAACAACCCATTAAAATCACAACGAGCCACCATAAGTGGGGGCAGCCAGGAGCTGGTAAACAGTACTGGGAAGGAAAAAGTGTTAGACTTTCTCTGTATTAGACAGTTTTGCACAGCTCAACAGCTTTTTCCATAATGGAGATAGTTTGGAGCTGGCAAAAGCATGCAGGTAGGAAGTCTGGGAACCACCTGCTTTTCTGCCACAACCTGATTAATGCCCACCAAAAGTAACTTTTCCCAGTCACATGCAAGGTTGCAAGTACCATGAAGTTAAGGTCCCAGAAAGATAGGACCACACTGCAACAAATAATTTCACAAGGGTCTTACTTTTCTTTGGGAAGCCCTAAATGGTTTCTACCAAGTATACGCACGCTGCAATTCCTAGCTATTTGTGTTTTTCCAAACTTGGGGGAAGCTCACAGAGTCATTCTGTTCTGAATCAAAGTCATTCTTATTTTGGTGCATTCATTCCATTATGTGTGTTATCCCAGATATTTATGCAGCTACAGACCTGATCAATGCAGTCTGCATAACATATTGCTTCACCACAAGGTATGTTTACAAGTGATTAAAAATCAACAAGTTCTTACAAGCCAACACGAACGCAGCAGCCTCAGAAGAAGATACTATGCATGGAAGCAAGGTTGAAAAACACATTAATTCAGGGGCGTAGTGTGGAGGGGATTGCCAGGCTGATGGCCCTGGGCACATTTTTTTAGGGGGCGTGGCACATTTGGCCCCTCACGCTGCCCTGCCAGCCCTGTGCTGCTTTGCAAGGCTGGGATCTGATCTGAATGATTTGCCCAGCAGGGCGATATGAGAAGGACGCAACAGCCATGTACCTTTTGGTACCAGCCTCTCCCTTGCTTTGCGAAGCAGGGATCAAAGGGAGCATGGCTGTTGCATCCTTTGTACGCCACCCTGCCAGTCCCAATCTAATTTGTGAGGCTGGGGCGATCCAAGGGCTGCGTTGACCAGCCCCCCGTGTGGGTGGGCAGGCAGTGCAATGTGGTTCTGCTTGGCTCTAGTGGGTAGGGGCATATTCCAGTGGTGGTGGCGGCAGTGAGGGCTGAAGCATTGCGCATCCACCCCAGGCACTGGCAAACCATGCTACGCTTCTCTATTAATTGCTACTAGAAATAATTTGTTCTCCTGTAGCCCAAGAGAGAGTGTAGCGTGCACAGAAGGGCACATGCCCAAATGAATGAAGGGAGGTGGGGACCTATCCCTCCTCATGAACACCACGAAGAACTTGTCCACCCACCAAGGAACTCCACACCATAAGAGAATCAAAACAAGTGAGATAATCTAAATAAGATGCACAAAATAGTGCAATGTTTTTTGCATAATATGATGCAATCGTAAGTACTGACTGGATTTTGAAAACAAAATGAGTTAACAAGGGAAAAGCTTTTCACATGGTGACATTTTCACAATTAAGGCTGATTCTGAAAGCAGATATATTTTTGCAAGGTGTGAATTAGGGATACACATTCTTTCTGTTAACATACAAGCAGTCAACTTGGCACATATCTTTTTTGCTTCTATTGAAAACCACTGGAAATGACATGTTGAGTGATGGGAAGGGATTTTAATGACCCTAAGAATCAGGAGATGGATGGACAGGCTAATTAAAAGTATTCAAAAAATAGAGGTATTTTATATCATTTCAACATAATTTGCATGATTGGTGCCTTGTCTTGATGGACATTTCTTTAAAAAATATACTGGAATGGATCCAGTTTAATGTAGTCACACATAAGTCCCACTGAAATCAATGGGTCTTGTTAGTCATGACTAACATGGGTTGGATTCAATCTATTTTTTATTTTTGTTTCACAACAGAAACTCATTGAATCCTTTTAAGAAATATCAGTTTACATTATTAGTATTTATTATTTATACAGCACCATTTTAACAAGAGCATGGAACTGGTCTCTCAGTTTACATTTATTGAGCTTAGAAAAATGAATTGATTGAAAACATTAGAGCAGGGATTGCCAACCTGGTGCCCATGGGTACTGGTGTGCCCACTAGTACCTCCTATGATGCCTGCAAAAGGCTCAGTAAGTATCTCCTCAAAAATCCAAAATGCATGAGACTGGCAGTGGTAGGGGGATGCCCACATCTTTTTCTGTTTCTGTCTCTTTCCATTTCTTTACACGTGGCAGCCA
This sequence comes from Podarcis erhardii, assembly GCF_964252035.2. Taxonomy (NCBI): domain Eukaryota; kingdom Metazoa; phylum Chordata; class Lepidosauria; order Squamata; family Lacertidae; genus Podarcis; species Podarcis erhardii. The sequence goes on along the minus strand of NC_138515.1, from coordinate 10,739,796 downwards.
TTTTGTGTTATGTCAGACACACTACAGCTGCTATGTTCCAGCATTCAAAATTAGCCAGGCGCCAGTCACATTTTGCGACTGAATGGAAATGTCCAGGAGCCATGCTTAGTGCCTAGCATCTTCACTTTCCTAGTTGCAGTCAGCTGGTCTGCCAGGTACAGCGGCAGCAAAAGATGCATGTCTCTTGCTGCTGCGCTACCCCGCCAAACAACTGATCTGCCCGGTAGCGCAGCAGCAAAAGATACACTCCCCCCCCTTTTTTTGCTGCCGCACTCCCAAGGTGAATCAGGTAGGAAGACTGGTAGGAAAAGGCAAGGTAGACTGGTAGGAAAAGACACATTTTTTGCTGCTGCACTACTCTGCAGTCACCTGATTCACCAGGCAGCAATAATGATAATGATAATAATAATAATAATAATAATAATAATAATAATAATAATTTTTGCTGCCAGGCAAATGAGGTGTTTGGTGGAGTATAGCGGCTGCACTACCCTGAAGACCTCCAGACTGGCCCAGCAGCATTTTGTTTGTTGTTGTTGTGGGCTGCCTGGTCTGGTAGCGGGGTAGAAAGAAAAAAGGCGCCTAGACATTTTGTTTTGGCGCCCACAGCCTAGGTCCCAGGAGCCACATAGCTCCTAGCATTCCTATCCCAGTTTCTAACAATACATGCACCTATACTACTTTCTCAACATTCTCAAATGTGCCCACTCAAAATGTTTGCGACCTCTGGACTAGTGAGACACTAGTGAAAGGGATACAGGTGCTGGAAAAAGACCAAGTTTGGATGCATACTTAGTCGTGCTTAGAGAAGACCCTACTGAAATCACTGGGACTGAAGTTAGAACGGTGGGTGATATCCAACTTAGGTTGATGACCTGCACCACATACCTGCAGGTAAGCCCCTTTGACCTCAACAGGACTTACTTCTAGGCAGACATGTATGGGACTGTGCTATGAATTGCGTAAGACCACTGATTTTAGTACATCTGTTCTGAGTATGACTAACACTGAATACCAGACTAAGTCTGGATCTAAACTTATAAAGCAGGAGTGAGAAACCTTTTTGGTTCCACAGGCAGTTCCTGGTCATATTTGACAGGTGAATGGGCCAAACTACTGTCAATCGCATGACATCACAATGTGCAAGGTGCTTTGAAATTTTGAAGTTGGGAAGTCCTCCACCAAACTGTTTTAGCAGAGGAACACATACAGGTTTGCATGGAATCCTCTGCAAAAACGATGGGGGGCGGGGACATCCTTTTAAGTGAGAGATTCTGATTCACCTCTACCACCCAACCTCATTATTGAACTAGGATTTATAAACTATTAATCAACTTCCTCTTATCAATAGTGACTAGTTGCATACCAAGTGTGACCAAGCAGGATTTATTACAGGAGGAGAGTTGAAGAGCAGCCTAACTAAATACATAGGGGATAATTATTTACTGAAACATATGTAACATTTGTTTGCTTAGATTAAAGGAAGATAAAAGTAAACCTATATTTATACAGCACCATCAGTAAGCGTGATATTTTATAGTGTATAAAAAAGGTTTTCCTACACTGAGGAGCTTGCAGTGTAATCTTACAACAAAGAAAGAGGAGATGCGGTAAACATCAAACATGTAGGTGCTTCTGTTCATATGTATTTAATTTAGGCTTAGTTCCATGCCTAGTTACCATAGTGCGTAGGAACTAAGGGGTTATGTCAAAGGCTTTATGGAAAAAGTTGAGTTCCGAGGTGAGATTTGAAGGAAGAAAGAGAGGAATCAAGATAGTTGCAGTATCTTTTGAGGGAGCAGAAGACCTTTGCACAGTGAAATACAGTGAAGCCAGAGAAGGAAAGATTATGGGTAAGGTTGAATGTGCCCATATTGAAAACATGGAACCGAAGTGAACTGGCAGGGCAGAGAAGATGGACTGTTGGTGGCGGTGGTTGCAGGGCCAGAGGCTGACCCAAGAAGAAGAAGAAGAAGAGTTTGGATTTGATATCCCGCCTTTCACTCCCCTTCAGGAGTCTCAAAGCGGCTAACATTCTCCTTTCCCTTCCTCCCCCACAACAAACACTCTGTGAGGTGAGTGGGGCTGAGAGACTTCAGAGAAGTGTGACTGGCCCAAGGTCACCCAGCAGCTGCATGTGGAGGAGCGGAGACGCGAACCCGGTTCCCCAGATTAGGAGACTACCGCTCTTAACCACTACACCACACTGGCTCCCAGGGGAAGGGAGCAGCGATTTATGGGGTTTATGCCTCCTGCGAGACAGGAGTCAGGGCTGGAGGGAGTGGAAGAGTCTGAGCAGGAACATATGGGGAAGGGATGCAAGACAGGAGCCCGAGTGAGAGGAAGGGTAGGATGCACCAGGAGAGGAGGAAGACAGGGTACCTGGATGGTGAACGTGGGCCGTCAGATGGAGGTACTCGAGTTTGGATGGAGACGTGGTTACACCAACAGTCCAGCTCAGAGCATAAGCCTGAGGAGGGGATGCCAGCCACTTGTCGGCAGAAGTATGTGCACGTGTTCTGTGCACCTTAGGAACTACTGTAATTGTGTGCTTTGTCAATAAAGAATTCTGCTACCTACCGTTTGACTTCCTTGGGCTGGGTGTGCTCAGGACACCAATGAAATCATAAGCAACCGTTAGGCAGATTATGGGAAAAAATATTCTTTCCTGAAATACTTTTCTTATGACTACATAAATTGTAATACTTACATCAGATTATATCCAGTGTTCGAAACTCCCATTGTTCTAGGCGCATTTTGTGACAGGGAATTTTATTAGCGCGAGCAATTTCTGAGCTCTGGGTGCAGTACTGGGTGCAGATTAAAACTGCAGAGTGGAAGGAAAGGAGGACCTTTTTCTGTCTCCCCACTTCCAGCTGTTCTGTGAAGACTGGAGAAGAAACCCTCTTAAGAATATTAGGGGGGTGGGCAAGGGAAGGAATAGACCAGGTGAAAAATGAACATAAGATTTTAGCTGCAGTTCATTCATTTTCAGCTTTGTATTCTTGTTATAAAAAAGTGTGCCTAGACAATCTCTTGTTGCGCCCATAACCTAGGTTTAAGGTGCCAGTTTCTAACACTGTTCATACCCTTCGAGTACTTCCAAATTCAGAACTATATTTTGTAATGTTGCACCAATTTAGAAACCAAGCTTGGGGAAAATTTAAAAAACAACAACAAAGAAGCTATGTCACCTGCTTCTTAATTTAACTAACCAAGGGAGCAAGATATTGCATATTTAAAGAGTGGCACCTTTCCAACATAGTTTGGAAGATTATGAATGAGTCATGGACTTGCATGCTTTCCTCCCCTTCCAGCCTCTGGTACATGGCTTCTCTCTCTATTTCCTGTTTAGCACCAACCATCATTTTGCCAAAACATCTGAACTATGAACCTGCCCTTCTCTGGGGAGTGCAATCCCATCCAAAGCAGCCTTGTCTTTACATTTCTTGGAAAACTCTGCAAGCATAATACTGCCATCTTGTCTAACTCAAGTTTCAATTTGCTGGCCCCCATCCAGCCCGTTAATGCCTCTAGGCACTGTTCTAGAACCTCAGACACCTAGCCTGATTCAGATGGAATGGAGAGATAAAACCACTCTTAGCATTTAGCCTTGAAGATATATATCTAGAGAGAGAGAGACAGAGGCTTCAATTAAAATAGACTTTTACATTCACGAAAAATATAAAGGCTGATGGTGTGACAAGGATTAGTTTGGATATATATATTGTGCCTTAGCACATTTTGTCTTTAAAATCAGAGATGAGGATGAAATCTAATCATTTATCGCCACAAGTATCAGTACTCCGATCCTCAATATGCTTATTTTAAATTCTCATTTCAAAATACTCTTAGGATTGCTAACTAGAAGGTGTGACCCACCAAAACTGCCATGCAGGTGCCCATGTGCATAAAGCCCATGGCAAAGCTCAGACATACCTAGGACTGAAAAACAGTATGTGGGGCCCAGTTGCTTTGCAACAGCAGCTGGCAACTGCTACAACCAGCTGGAGGAATCAAAACAGTTTCCTAGCCAGGAATATAGCACCACGGCCTTGTTGATCCTTGTTGATTGTTGCCAATGCTCACACCACTTACAACAGCTTGGCTATACCTAGAATTGCACAGCAGCACAACAGTGTACAGTACTACATGAAAAAGACTGGATTTAAACTCAACACTCGATTCACTGGACAATGGCCACATTCGTCCATAATGCTACCAAGAAATCTAATTAGTCTGCACATTAGCAAGGAGTCCCTATTTTGCTCCTCTTTTTCTAAGGAGTAGAGCAGGGATCAGCAACCTTTTTCAGTTGTGGGCCAGTCCACCATCCCTCAGGCCATGTGGTGGGCCAGACTATATGGGGAGGGGGGGAATGAACGAATTCCTATGCCCCACAAATAACCCAGAGATGCATTTTAAATAAAAACACACATTCTACTCATGTAAAAACATGCTGATTCCCGGACCGTCCATGGGCCGCATCCAGCCCACGGGCCTTAGGTTGCCTACCCCTGGAGTAGAGAAACAAATCAGAATAGCTGGCTTCTCACTCATTGTTAATTTGGAGATAAACACAGAATACTAAACCAGCTGATAGCCATGGTTTGTTGGCATTGCATGTAAGCACAGCCTATGGTTCTTAGCAGAGAGTAGAGTGATGAATACATATTTCTATTCTTCACCAGTAATTACAAGGAACCTAAGTAGGCACACGCCCTTTGCAGATACCAATGGAAATATTCAAATGATCAACTTCAAAATGGAAAATCTGTGAGAGACAGCTAATCTACTTGTTTCAGAGTGCTGTAAATTAAGTTGAGCATCCACACATTTTAAGGGTTGAGAAAAAGGAAAACACTGTTTGGTGACCCAAGAAGTTTCTGAGTGTAAGTCAGAAGTAGGCCCTTCATAAACTTTTCCATTAGCATATTTTTCAAAATGGAGCAGGCAGCTTCCTTTCATTGTGTCTGTTTCTAATCTTCACCAAAGTGTCCAACCTCTCCTGCCTATTCTTCAGAAAAATGAATTAACAGTAATGGGAATTTACCCTTTTAAGAATAAGAATTATTAATTATTTCATATCTATTATTCATGAAGACATTACTCACATGTGCACTAATGTAAAACCAAAACCAAACCTATTTTAGTCCAAAATTCATGAGCCACTTCCTGAGTTCAAGTGACCACAAGATATAGCTTCCTGACATACTGTATAGTAGGAAGAGATGCTATTTAAACTAGAAAATTAAAGCTGCAATTCACCTTCCTGAGAGTTAAGCCCTACTTAACTACATCTGAATACATGGCTGAACTAAAAATATAACAAATTTTGTCATTTCATGTTGAGCCAGCAAAACCACACAAGATTATTTCAAAGTACCTTTCGCCTTAAAACAACCACCATCATCCACACAGGATTTCCTTCCAGAGGTAGTAACATTTAGGAATGTAGTGTTAATGTGCATTTTGATGACAACATAGGTAAATGGTTGCATTGTAATTAACACTTTCAAGGTGCTGATCAACATTGTCCTGTTGGGGCGATTTCTCAACTGGGGCCAGAAGCCACAGGTGGATCCTAACGAACACAAATTCTGTTGGAGGTGTTTTGAAAGACAGATCCCAAATACCTGCAAATTTGGGGGATAACTGAAAAAAGCAAATCCCATTCTTACCCACATATGCAAGTTACATTTACACAGGCAAACTGCACACATTTGAGTACGGTAACAATATTATGCTTTAATCGTTTCAGTTTCAGTGTCTGTTTTGGCTTAGATGGGCACCAAATTGATCAGAATTCTGAACCTGATTTGGGGGGTTTGCTCTGCTATGTTTGGAACCCACCTGTTTAGTCCTTCTAACTGAAATGTGGCAAGCCTTACTGTTTAGCAGATGTGCAACCTTATCTTGTGCCACATGTTTAATCAGACAGACGTTTTTTGAGTTCAGTCGGGCTTATTTCCCCATAAAGTGTGCACAGGATGAAGCCTAGGCAAAATTACACAATGTTTAGAGAGGCAGTCAAACGTTCAGCTCCTGCTGAACGCCTGATTCTGAGGGATACTCCTGAAGTGCCTGACACTAATATGCAGAGCCAAACCTTTCAAGTCCAGATTTCTTTTTTTGGATACAGAAAAAGGAGAAGTTTAAATAAGCCTCCACAGAATGGAAAAAACATACATATCAGCCTAGGTAAACTCGGCCCTCGAGATGTTTTGGGACTACAACTCTCATCATCCCTGACCACTGGTCCTGTTAGCTAGGAATCGTGCTCAGGTGTCGTTGGACTACAATTCCAACCACCCCCATTACTGGTTGGCCTGGTGGAAGATGGAAGTCTAGCAACATTCAGAGGGAACAAACTAGGTAACCCTAGGTTTTCATCTACAACCATAATATCACCCAAGGAGAACGGGAGGTGGCATTTTTTATTTTAAATGTGAGGCAACCTAATTCCTATACAGAAAAGGGGGTTGTTGAAGAATGAGGTGGGGGCATGACTTTTTTCGGCTGGAACTCACCGGAACTCAGTTCTGCCACCTCTCAGGTGAGTGCCATTGGCATTCTAAGAGAATGAGGGAGGTGTTCGTGGTTAAGTCCAGCACCTCTTTTCCTAGAAAAATAGGACTGGGTGAGGGAAAGAGTGCCAAATTGTATCAAGGGGAGTGGTAGGAGGAAGAAGAACCACCTCTCCCCATATGAATCAACTTCGACCCTGCAATCAATGTCTGTAAGGCCTGAACATAGGAACGGGCCTGTTCTGAAGTGGCTCCCTGCTTGTGAAATGCTGTCTGCAGGGAGGCTCGCCTGGCACCTTCATTACCTACCTTTAGGCGCCAAGCAAAAGTGTTCCTCTTTCCCGGGGCCTTTGGCTAATTATACAACCTATGGGCATTTAAACCGCGGCTAGAGTTTTTTTGCTTCTTACGCGTTTTCATGTTTCTGTGTCACAAACCGCCCTGCGATCCTTACGTGAAGGACGGCATAGAAACCTATAAATCAATCCATCAATAATGCATAAGTAAGTAAATAAGAAATATTCTCAAGTGGTGTTTGAGAGTGAGAGAGAGAAAGAGAGAGAGAGAGAGAGAGAGAGAGAGAGAGAGAGAGAAAGAAAGAAAGAAAGAAAGAAAGAAAGAAAGAAGTGAAAGGCACCTGAGGAAGAAAAGTGTATGTATTGGGGAGGAGGGGGCGGGTTGGGATGCCAGTGAGTAACTGAGCAGCAGCAAACTGGCAATTAACCCAACGGGAAGGAGGAATGGATGAAGAGCAGCAGAAGGGGGAAGAAAGAGGAGAAGGAGAGGAAATTAAAAAAAAGGAGGTCTTCCCCTTTGGCTGAGAGACAAAGAAAGGCGGGCGGGAGCTAGGCCGACGGGGGAGGCTCCCCTCTCCTCCTCCCTTGGAAGGGCCTTCCTGGACGGTGGGGCGCCCCGTCCGCGCACCCCTCGCCGTGAGGAAAACACGAGCGTGAGGGAAGGAAGGAAGGAAGGAAGGAAGGAAGGAAGGAAGGAAGGAAGGAAGGAAGGAGCGGCCGCTCGCTCGCTCGCGCCCACTCACCGCCTCTCTAGCAGCACCATGAGGGGGTCCCGCCGCCGCAGCAGCAGCAGCAGCCGCCTGCCCGCTCTCGGGGGCCCGCCAGGCTGCGGAGGGGACCCGTCCCGGAACGTCCCGGTCCGGCTCCCCGTTTCCTCTTGTCCCTCCTTCGCTCGTTGTCGCCGCGACAGCAGCGGCGGCGCCTGCAGCTCCTGCCGCCCTGAAGAGACGTGGCAATGAGGGGCTGATGCGCTCATCAGCGTGCGACGAGGGAGGGGCGGCGGAGGCGGCGGTCAACCCGGGAAGGGAAGAGTGCGCGAAGGTGAGTGGCGGCGGCGGCGGCTGCGGCGGCCATGTTGGGAGTGGCAAAGGACGCCCGCTGCCCGTCCGGCGCTTCCCCCCGTCATTTGGCTGAAGCGGGTAGCAGCTCGGCTGGTGCCGGCGATGGAAGCGTCGTCTGTGCGATATATATTTACCTATATGTTGCACCATAGGCGTACGCTTGAAAGCAACGCTGTGTCCCCCCCAAAGCCGCTCACTCACGGGTTCCCCCTTGCTCAAGCGGTTGCTACGCAACTACTGGAATAAAATACTCCTATATGTGGTGTGTCTTGGGAGAAAAGCAATGACAAACCTAGACAGCATCTTAAAAAGCAGAGACATCACCTTGCCAGCAAAGGTCCGTATAGTTAAAGCCATGGTTTTCCCTGTAGTGATGTATGGAAGTGAGAGCTGGACCATAAAGAAGGCTGATCGTTGAAGAATTGATGCTTTTGAATTATGGTGCTGCAGGAGACTCTTGAGAGTCCCATGGACTGCAAGAAGATCAAACCTCTCCATTCTGAAGGAAATCAGCCCTGAGTGCTCACTGGAAGGACAGATCCTGAAGCTGAGGCTCCAATCCTTTGGCCACCTCATGAGAAGAGAAGACTTCCTGGAGAAGACCCTGATGTTGGGAAAGATGGAGGGCACAAGGAGAAGGGGATGACAGAGGACGAGATGGTTGGACAGTGTTCTCGAAGCTACGAACATGAGTTTGACCAAGCTGCAGGAGGCAGTGGAAGACAGGAGTGCCAGGTGTGCTCTGGTCCATGGGCTCACGAAGAGTCGGACATGACTAAACAACATATGTGGTGTGTGTGTATGTGTAAAATTCCATGCACAAACGCACGTGCGTTCACACACAAAAATAGGATCCTATGGAATGAGCCTATAGACACTAGACACACAAAGAAACAGAGCAATGGGTTCCTATGGGATGCTACTACACTCACACACACACACACACGGTTCACACTTTTTGGATTTGTTAAGCAAAGGTGCAGGTTTCCATTCACCCTACCTTGCTCTTCCACCCACAGAATTTTAGCTTTAGGGTTAAAAGGTGTATTGGCTTTCTGGGACATGCTGTCAATTTCATTTATGAGGGCAAATGTTGATATTTTGATATCTGCATCTCAAAGTCGCTCTGCAACAGGTTTGAAAACTGTGTTCACACACACACAGTCTCTGCAGTAAAGTCTTGCAGGTAAAGTAAAGTTGCAACATGGCAAGCAGCGGGAAGTAGCAGGGAAGATTAATTTTGCTGCTTATAATGGACACCCTAATAGATCACTCACGGGGGTGTTTAGAGGCACAGATACATCCAGAGGGTGTTGGAAAGATTGAGGGAGATGGAGCAGTATTAAGTTGTTGCCTCCTCACTTGTGTGCATGGCATACTCCTCCATTTCCAGCCTCCCTTATACAGTTCTATAATACTGTAACTCCAAACGCACATCAAGAACCAAGACAACAGTCCTATGGCAGTAAAGTCCAAGGAATTTAATGGGATTTACTTATCAGTAAATATGTGGGTGGTGCTGTGGTCAGGGGCGTAGGAAGGGTCAGGGTGGAGGGGGCAGGCTGCCCCGGGTGACACTCTGGGAGGGGTGACAAGATGGCCTGCCTCCCTCCAGCTGTAGAGTGGCAGAGGGTGTGCGCAGTCCCTATGGGCGCCACTCTCGCGGCATCCATACGGGCTGCCTCTTGAATGGCAACTGTATGGGCTGCCGCATGTGCGCAGTCCGTACTGGATGCCACCGCACATGAGTGGCATCCCGTACGGACTGTGCATGTGCGGCATCCCATACGGTCACCGCACATGCGCACCCCATAGGGGATGCCGCTCATGCAGCAGCCTGTACAGCCACCATGCGCAAGCGGCAGCCCATACGGAGTATGCATGTGCAGCATTCCGTACGGAGTGAGCACGCGCGGGATGCCACACATGCGCAGTCCGTGCAGGCTGCACCTCCCCAGGTGCCGGAGAGGGTTCCTCTGCTACTGGCTGTGGTGTAAACCACTGAGCCTTGGGCTCGCTGGTCGGAAGGTCAGCGGTTCGAATCCCCGCGACAGGATGAGCTCCCGTTGCTCTGTCCCAGCTCCTGCCAACCTAGCAGTTTGAAAGCACGTCAAAGTGAAAGTAGATAAATAGGTACCATATCGCTGGGAAGGTAAACGGCGTTTCCATGCACTCCTCTGGTTTCGCCAGAAGCGGCTTAGTCATGCTGGCCACATGACCTGGAAAAACTGTCTGCGGACAAATGTTGGCTCCCTTGGCCAGTAAAGTGAGATGAGCGTCGCAACCCTAGATTCGTTCGCAACTGGACTTAACTGTTAGGGGTCCCTTACTTAAAAAAAATAATGCCTAGGATTTCATAGTGATTCACCGTTAATCCATCAGCCAGTTTTTAAGAGACTAAAATACAGTGGTACCTTGGCTTACGAACTTAATCCGCTCGGGAAGTCTGTTCTTAAACTGAAACCATTCTTAAACTGAGATGCGCTTTCCCTAATGAGGCCTCCCACCACCGGTGCCCTTCCACCGTTTGGATTCCGTTCTTAGACCAAGGTAAAGTTTGTAAATCAGGACACTACTTCTGGTTTTGCGGAGTTCGTAAACCGAATCGTTTGTAAACAGGACTGTTCTTAAACCAAGGTACCGCTGTACTATCATGAGAAATGAAAATATTGATTGGGAATGTCAGTTAACCTTTTGCTTTTCCATGAGGATAAGGAAACCCTGACAGAAATACTGGTATAGAAATATGACGCTGGGCAGGGGGAATTAGGCTTAAAATAAAATGTTCTATTGGTTCTAATGTATCTGTGTATTCTGGTTTGCTCTTTGCAAGCCCTCATAAGCTGTCAGACCTGTGGTGGTGGTAGTAGAGACCTCAGTGATCCTCAGACACTTTGACAGCACCATTTTACCTTTAATGTTCCATAATTTAGAGAGAATGCCTTGACAATTTGGTGGAATTTTAACATGATAAAAATTACTGCAGAAAACTGATGGCTGTCACAAAAACATTTTCTTGTCTTCTGAACTCCTTGGGTTTATTGGAAATCCATTCCAGCTCACAAATGTACATTTAGAAGAATACATGCTGCTGAATTCAATGAGCAAATGAAATTTGTGCAGAACTCCCTCCAATTAATGTAAAAACGTCTACACCATCCTTGGCAATTCTAGAAATGGATGGTGCCATTCTGAAATGCCAGTGACCAGTTCAAGTACAGAAACAGATGCCCAAATTACATGGTTTGCTGCAGGCACTGAAGACAACTCACACACAAGGGTTTCCCCATTGAAACTGACATCTTGTACATTAATATACAAAGAACAAAGCTTTGACTAACCGCAATGGCAGACTTTATAATAAAAAAGTAGTCCATGGGATTTTTTAGCATGTATTAATTTCTGCTGTACATTTTGTGAAATAATAATTTGTGAAAATGGAAAATGCTGATACAAAAGTAAAAAGACTGACTCCCAGTTGCAAAACTTAAAAAACCCACACCCAACACTTGAAAAGGCTTATTATATAGGACATCCACATTCTTGGCAATTTTTTAAAAAATAGGCGCAGCACAGAACAACAGTAAGGAAGAATAGTCCCGGCTTTTTCCTTATTTCATACTGTAGAAATAATTTGCTGTATCAAACAACCCATTTGGTAAGTATAAATAACCTAATTAACTTTTCTTGTTCGAAGCTGCCAGGCACCAGTCAGATATCGCAGTCGTATAAAAAGAAGGTCCCTGCCCATCTGCAACCAGCTCCAGACTGGAACCAACTTAGAACCTATGGTGATTAAATACAGAAAAAATTGTAAGCTGTTAAATAGACATATAAGTGTTAGTAGCTTTTTATGGCCAGAAGATGTCACAGGAGACAATAAGAATATGTGTGTGTGTGTATGCGCTGACCCAAACAAAGATGACCAACTTTTATTTAGGGAGGTATATAAATTCAATAAATGATAATAATAAATAATAAGAAGCATGGATACATGGGGAAGAGTGAACGCTCTGCAGCCACTGCCCCACCCATTGTGAGGTGACTGTATGCTGTCATAGAGAAGACACTACTCAGGGATTCTGGTTAAGTCGGCAGTTTTCCACAGGTACATGGAATGTATTAACATGTAGCATAAATCCTAATAAGAGGTTAAGGGGCAAGAGAGAGCATACAAAACAAGCATTGAATGGAGGCAGTGACCTTCATTTTTTGGTAACTGTCCCATATGGGGTTTGTGGAGACCATATTTAATATTCTGACATTAAAGGGGAATGTTCAGTCTCCTGGGGGAATTGGCCTAACTGCTTTCTAGAATAATCCCTATTGACAGAAAAGTGTTGATGACTGACCTTCAATTTCTGTCCAGTTGACAGCGACCTCTGCTATTGGTATTTTAAAGCACTGAGCTATATACAGAAGTTCCACATCAAATGCCCTGCAAGAGAACAGAATGAATGCTCAATACTGTGATGAAATCACATATTTTTTATGCTTGTATTACTGACCACCTTCTGAGCATAACAAAGAACTGGAATAAAACTGATATAGGTATACATGTTGCAACTCGCTATTTTCTCTCTTGTGAAATAAAAAAACTGAAAAAGCATTTTGGCATATCGGCCTTTCTTCTTCCTCTTCCTTTATAAAGAAGCTAGTATTTATAGGTGTGTTAAAAGAGGGACAATTGCCAATAAAATAAAGCAGTGCAGACCTATTCCAATTTGCAGTTGCCTGCATGGGTATCAGCCTTTTTTCGTTTTGCTTTCATTACATTCAAGGCAGCCTAAGCAAACATTTGCTACTTTTATGGTACTCTCCTTGCCTCGTCTAATATTCAATTGATTGATGGCGTGATGAGATTTTTAGAAAGATGGACTTTATAACAGGGTGGATTACTAGCAATTACAACACACAATGTACAGAAATCAAAATATGACTAACATTGGACATCACATTATATCTCCATAAATCGTCCGTTGATGAGGTGCTTCACCGATTACAAAAGTAAGAAATCCAACTAAATGTGCAAAAGCTGTGGCATGTGCCTGAAAAGGGGACTGGAGATCCCAGCCATAACACTGCACAGCACACACATGAACTAAGCTCTTGAAAATGCATATATTACTAGTTCCAACTGCTGTTTCCAATCAAATAAAACTGAGGGTGATACCTACCAGCGCTCTATATGAAGAAATGAAAAAGTCCGGGAAGCTGCCTCTCGGGTTAATAGTTTAAAACCACACTGGGTGTCTTTGATTTCCTTAACACAGAGGAACCATACTAGAAAGTGGAATCCATACATGAGAAGTGTACGGAAATAAGACCGCTGCAGAAAAGGTAAGATAGCACAGGAACTAGCTCAATATGTCCAGTCACTTTATAATATCAATGTTCATAATGCCTATACTGTACATTTTTTTGTGACTTAAGTTTTAAAAGAAATGACAACACCGAATCCATTATAGTTTCAACATGTACAAGTAGAAGTGCTGACACAATATAGACCTGCAGTAAAGCTTTTGAATATGTTATATCCAACTTTTTAAGTGTTATTTACTCAAAGGGTGCATGTGAAAGTTTTGCCAACTTATCTTTCGTTGATAGCTGCTGCTTACGAGTACAAGTCATCGTTCTAATAAAACACTAGAATAATTTAAAATGAAGACAAATACAACCCTGCAACTAGAAGAACCAAGCATTAGAACTAAAGTCAGTTTCAGCTAGTTTTTTCAAGTCCCCAAGTTCTCATGTGCATAGTTTCAGACTGCTGTTGCTGAAGATACAAGCAATCAAAAGGAAGCAAGGCAAGTCAACGAGTTCTGATGGTCTACCTAGACAGTCTTCATCTGGAGGACTAGCCTCTACACCCCCGCCGCCCCCCCCCCAAACCCTTGCAGCTCCCAGGGAGGGTAAGGTCTTGTCTAATCTCATTATTTTTAAAAAATCATGCAAGCTAGAAGCTGAGCTTAGGAAGGCATGTACTCCACTTCTTCTGACTGCAAAGGACCACCAGTCAAAGAACTAGCAAACGGAAGTTTACCTGTGCTATGGAGTCTTGCTCCAAGTGAGCTCTAGAGCCACAGGCAATAGCCATTTGGTCCTAAAAGAAAAGAAAAAAAAAAAAACATTAATAGTTAAGAAACATACACCAAACCATGCTTCTGTGGCAAGGAATACCTATGAACGCATTCAGCTGATACCACAACCATGCCCATTGCTGGTAAGGGATAGTTGTGACACCAAGATTCATGCAATCATGGGGTTACCAATTAACATAACATAGAACGAGACCAATAGTGGGTCCAGCAGTCAAGAAGGTGGTTTCTGCATGAGATGTAGAGGGAAGTGAAGGGCAGGTGGGGCTCGTCAACATTGGAAAGGAGCCCATCTTAGTGAAGGAAAACTCTGATCCTAAACCTCTGTTGTCTTTCATGTTTTTAATAATCGAGACAAAATTCGGCTTCATTCAAAGTCCACTTCCCTTTTCAAGGATTTCCCCATTTTAAAATAGTGATTTATTTACCACTTCATATTTAGAAAAAGAAAGTACAGTGGTACCTCAGGTTAAGAACTTAATTCATTCTGGAGGTCTGTTCTTAACCTGAAACTGTTCTTAACCTGAAGCACCACTTTAGCTAATGGGGCCTCCCGCTGCCGCCACCGCATGATTTCTGTTCTCATCCTGAAGCAAAGTTCTTAACCCAAGGTACTATTTCTGGGTTAGCAGAGTCTGTAACCTGAAGCGTCTGTAACCCGAGGTACCACTGTATCTTCGGGAGAAGAAAAGGCTGAGTAAAAAAACCCCTACACAAATTTGGAGTGGGGTCCCTAAGACAGCTAGATGGCACCTTGTACACCTCCTTCCTGGCAACTTCCACAGCCAAGCTGGTGCCAAACGTATTCCTCAGCTTTCCTTTGGACCCCATCAGTGGGGCCGACAGCGGGGGTCTTGTCATCTGCACAGCTCAGGACCTCCATACATAATGCCCAGGCTTGCACCCTGGGGGAGGAGACTTCAGTGCTGCTAACACAGTGGTCTGACTTCACCCCCAGAGGCACACTCCACTGTCTCCCAAGACAGACAGATGCCAACTACAAAATCTATAATGTGGGGCTACTGTAAAATGTGTATATAAACATATAGGTGTGCTTATATATTTATATGGCGACGCGGGTGGCGCTGTGGGTAAAACCTCAGTGCCTAGGACTTGCCGATCGTATGGTCAGCGGTTCGAATCCCCGCGGCGGGGCAAGCTCCCGTCATTCAGTCCCAGCTCCTGCCCACCTAGCAGTTTCGAAAGCACTCTTAAGTGCAAGTAGATAAATAGGTACCACTTTATAGCGGTAAGGTAAACGGCGTTTCCGTGTGCTGTGCTGGTGCTGGCTCGCCAGCTGCAGCTTTGTCACACTGGCCAGGTGACCTGGAAGTGTCTTCAGACGGCGCTGGCTCACGGCCTCTAGAGCAGGGGTACCTTATATATTTATATAAGGGACGCAGGTGGCGCTGTGGGTTAAACCACAGAGCCTAGGACTTGCCGATCAGAAGGTTGGCGGTTCGCATCCCCACGACTTCCCCTGCAAATTCCCCTGCCCTGCCAACCTAGCAGTTCGAAAGCACGAAGTGCAAGTAGATAAATAGGTACCACTCTGGTGGGAAGGTAAATGGCATTTCCGTGCGCTGCTCTGGTTCGCCAGAAGCGGCTTAGTCATGCTGGCACCATGTATGCCAGCTCTCTTGGCCAGTAAAGCTGCAACCCCCAAGTCGGCCATGACTGGACCTAATGGTCAGGGGTCCCTTTACCTTTACCTTTATATATTTATATAGCTAATAAATCATTTTCTTATTAATTACAGGGGAACTCAAGGAGACTCAAAATTTATGGAATCATGAAGCCTAACACTGACGCATACCTACAAGCAGTTACCGCTTACAGAATAAGCAGAAGTAAAACTGAGCACTTAGCTTGAGCAAGAATCTTAAATAGGAAGTTAGTGAACACAGAGTTTTGGTGAGAAGTGTTTGACAAATGGCTAAATGAGGAACCTGGGGCAGGGCACAGTGTACTGTGTCAGAAGACCAAAACTGTGGATCTGTCTAACAGAACCAGATAAGAGGCAATTGCCAAGAAGTAGCTGAAGATGTAGGGGGTAAGTCAGGGATACCTAATTTGAATGGAGAAAGAAGAAGGGGACACAAATCTCTCCTAGAAGCTGTGTGCTCCAGTCATATTGATTCTGAGTTGGAAATAAGAATATTGAACTTTCTCTGGATTATACCTAAAATTTTAAGGGCTGAAGAACTGCAAGCAGCAAGATCTGCCTATGGTATAAGAAGTACCTTGGCATACAGACAGGTAAACAAAGCAGGATTTTAATATATTTTTAAGGAAGCAGAAAGGAAAAGAAAGGAAATAAAATTAAAATGTGACTGAATGAAAACTCACAGGCCAGGGCTGCAGACTCTCAAGACCATTTTCTACTTTTTCAATGTCTTCAAATTTTGTGGCTCCATCAGCATCGGCCATGAGTATTTTTCCCCCTCTTGAACTGAACACACCCTGCATGTAAGAATGATCAAAAGTCTTGTATTAGGGCATATTCGGCAAATTATACTGCGAAACTACAGGACTTCAAATCTCTTTGACGGAGCCACCCCTCCACCTGCATGCATTAGCCTAATTCTGGCTGGGTTTCCCCATCCACCCTGGGCGGCTCCCAACAGAATATTAAAAGACAAGAATCTATTAAACATTAAAAGCTTCTCTAAACAGGGCTGCCTTCAGATGTCTTCTAAAAGTTTGGTAGTTCTTTTTCTCTTTGACATCTGGTGGGAGGGCATTCCACAGGTGCCACTACCGAGAAGGCCCTCTGCCTGGTTCCCTGTAACTTTGCTTCTCGCAGGGAGGGAACCGCCAGAAGGCCCTTGGAACTGGACCTCAGTATCCGGGCAGAACGATAGGGGTGGAGACGCTCCTTCAGGTATACTGGACTGAGGCCGTTTAGGGCTTTAAAGGTCAGCACCAACGCTTTGAATTGTGCTCGGAAACTTACTGGGAGCCAATGTAGGTCTTTCGAGACGGGTGTTATGTGGTTTCAGCAGCTACTCCCAGTCACCAGTCTAGCTGTTGCATTCTGGATTAGTTGTAGTTTACGGGTCACCTTCAAAGGTAGCCCCACATAGAGCACATTGCAGTAGTCCAAGCAAGAGATAACTAGAGGATGCACCACTCTGGTGAGACAGTCTGCAGGCAGGTAGGGTCTCAGCCTGCATTCCAGATGGAGCTAGTAAACAGCTGCCCTGGACACAGAATCTACAGCCCGGTTACAGTAACCCTGCAAAATAATCAGTAGGCCCCATACAGGGATGCATCCAATCAGCCGAATGGTGCCTAGAAAGTGATGGTGTTGCAGCTGTGGACTAAATTCCAGTGGAATGAAGGGCACTTCTTTTATATAGTTATGACTGCATTTCCATTTCTTGCAAATTCTAAAGAGGCAGTGGGCCAAAGGCCCTGTGTCTCTTATGAGGATCCTATCAGAAGCAAATTCAGTCTTCATCTCCTCCCCTTAAAGCAGGCATACTTCAAAGCATTTTGGGTAGGCAGAGAAATCAAATGCAGAACAGCTCAGATGTCAAAAATATGAAACCTTTATATGTACAGTGGTACCTCGGGTTAAGTACTTAATTCGTTCCGGGGGTCCATTCTTAACCTGAAACTGTTCTTAACCTGAAGCATCACTTTAGCTAATGGGGCCTCCTGCTGCTGCCGAAGCACGATTTCTGTTCTTATCCTGAAGCAAAGTTCTTAACCTGAAGCACTATTTCTGGGTTAGCGGAGTCTGTAACCTGAAGCGTATGTAACCCGAGGTACCACTGTATTTCCTTTCAATTCCAGGTTTCTGTTCTGCTTCTTCCCAAGACTTGTGTCAGGAATGGTTTGATATAAATACAAATAGTGTACCAAATGAATTATAGTAATAAAATACAGAGAAGCGGATTACTTCATGCCCATCTTATAAAAATGATCACTCTAGGATAAAATGATCACCATAGGCTCTCCTTACATATGGAAATTCATAGAAAATGACCACAGTAAGCCTGCAACTTATGTGGGAGTTAGGTTCCTGGGATTGCACCCAAAGCCAAAACTGCGTACAGTCAAAATACATTTGGTTCAATGGTGGATGGTATTGCCAAAGTCTTTCCGCCCAGATGCCCACCCCCTTTTTAAATGTCCCCCCCCCAACTGCGTATAGCTGAATGTGCACAAGTTAAATATGTGCAAGTTGGGGCATGCTGTATTTTCCAATAGTCGGATTTTTGAGGTATTATGTCAAAATTAACCTAAATGCTCAGTGAAGAAAATGTTTGCTTTCACCAAGAAAATAATCTTAATTACAGAAAGGAAAACTGCATAAATTCATTACCATTCTAACAGCTCCCCCCTTTCCACGATTCTTCACCAGAGGGAGGACTCTCACTTTGTCGCTGCCATATTTTTGGGTATACTTCAGCGCAACCTACAGGGCATGTGCAAATCAGAATAAGAGAACAGCAATCACAAATAGGAACTGAATGTCTCCTTCTCTCCTCATTTATATTAATGATATAACAAAGCCTACATTAAATATGAATAAATATTCCAGTGCACAAGTGTGCTTAAAAGAATGTGAGGCTAGACAGATACGTGGAGTTCTCTTCCCTTTTCCATGCCAAATGTCTCACTTCCAGTTCAATTTTATCCTCACTAGAGTTGAAAACAAAAATTATATTTCCCCGACTGGGAACATATAAAATAGTTAAGTAGATATTTGTGTAACGCCTTCTACTTTAAGTGCTCATATATCACATATATATAGGATTTGTATATTCAGTTCTTAGACCTATCAGCGGGGAAAGTGTCCTTTGGCAGAACTTGAAGAGAGGAAAGTGTATGAAAAATCTATGTCATTGACGTAACAAGAATAATGTGTTTTGATAATGTGGGATGGGACATAAAGAGAAAAGAAAGAGGATGGCAGTATAGCCCAAGCATTGAGCATGTTGTGGTGTAGAAAATAATTGTATCTGTTTAGTGAAAGGGAAGAGAAGAAGAAAAGCCTCTATTTTTTAAAAAAATTCTTTTTCATGTATAAAGACAGAGGCGGCATAAATTCAATATCACAGACCATGGCACTAGCCCAGCTTTGAAGGGGTGTAATGCTGGTATTAATCTTTAGAAAATGGTGACCCTTTATAAGCAGCAAAGCAACTTGAAGAAGTCTCTAATAATAGTTATTTTAAGGAAACCAAATTCACATCTGTGGTTAAGTCATATCTGCGTAAATAGGACACGTTTATCAAGGTGAAACCAGACAGCTAAAGTATTTCTTTATTAATTTTAATTATCCACTTCAAATTATTGTTTAATTATTAATTTTCCTCAGAATTTGTGCTCGAGGCACCTTAAGTACAAATTCACAGAAATCCAATCGGGATTTTTTATATATATATATATAAGCACATAAATAGCTAGTGTCATCCCATTGAGGGGCAGCCTCAAATGTAAACTGCCTTGAGTCAGTCCCTCAAAATCGTAATCATGAAAACAGAAAATATGAACTTCTGTTTATGTTCTACCTTTTGCTGGCACTGTCAATATATTTAGGATCGGCGAGTCATAAATATGTCTCCTACCTTTGTGGTTTGATCTCTGCTGCCGTCATCAACTACTATGACCTCATATGTGAATGCAGGATCTTGCCTCTGGAAAAGAAACACAGATCTTGGGCATTTGCCTTAGCATCATATGTTCTCTTACCACGATGACTAGAACAGGAGCAAAATGGTCGGTAGAAGAAGATTGGAAGAAATTTAAAGACTATTTACAGAAATATTGTAAAATTAAGGAATGTTAGAAGGATGTCGGAATGAAGTTATGTGGTTTTAGCAGTAAAGGAGTATTTAAAGATGGATTGTTAACAGGTGAGAATGTAAAGTTATAATATATTAAGATAAATTATTAAGATAAAAGCAAAAATGGAAAGGATTTGCTGAAATAACTAATTGAACTAGAATACAAAAAAGGGAGGTGTGAGGAGGTCAGGGAAACAAGCAAATGAAAGTCAGGATATGGAAAGGTTGACTTGTTTTCAATTGTTTTTTGTGTTTTGTATTTCTTCTCCTTTTTCTTTTTTTATATACTTGTAACTTTTTTGAAATTTTAATAAATATCATTTTTAAAAAATGGGGGGAAAGAGCAGGAGCAAAATGATATTTTTATCTCACGGTTATTAAATATTGCAATTAAATGTGATTTTTTTTTAAAAAAATACCTGTCTCTTCTCTAGGTAGTCCAAAGCTTCATTCAGCATCGATGGTACTGTAAGAAAAAGAAGGAAATAAAACCACAGATCTGGTTTGAGTAGCGCTGAACAGGTAAAATAAAAAAAGATAGACAACATTCAGTGTTATACATGCACACAAAGAAAACAAAGACTTATTCTTACACCGTTCTTCCTCGTTATATGAAGGCACAACTACGGAAAGGTCTCGTGTTGGGGGATCATGGATGCTGGGCACAAGTTCCTTCTCATTTTCAGCATTCAGAAAGTATTTTTCATCCTCGTGTCGATTAAGGTTTGGAACTTTTGTTGCAGTTATGTGGGCAATGACAGCAATCTGGGGGGGGGGGGGAGAAGATTTCCAGTTAAGAGTTATATAATATTTACACAATAGCATTCTGCAGAGAGAAAATAATTCCTCTTAAATTTAGAAAGGGTGAAGCTGCAATCGCCAAGTACCTATCACTATCAAAAGGAATACAATTGGCAAGCAAGGGTTTTGTGGGGAAAGAAACTGCTTTCTGCATAATATGTAAGAAGCTATTGCAACTCAGCATTTTTGAGCTCTTACAACAGTTGCATTAGTGCCTCTTGTGATTGCACAAAAGCAACTTGGTGTGGACACGACGTGTAAAATTAGATCAGACCCTCACAATTTCTGAGCTCCTGCTTTGCTGTCTGCCTAGAACTTGAAGTATTTTTTTCTTTGTGGCCTGTTTCCTTTAAATTGCATGAAATAACGAGAACGCCTTTATGCTACATTTTCAAATCCTAGGGCTCCAATCAGCTGACTGGCATCTACCTACAGACAGCAAGCACAGATTCCTGTCAGTCACTCGGGAAAGATTCAGTTGCCTTTTCCAAGAGAAAAGTTGGGAAAGAAGAAACTACAATATACTCATAGCCCAGTCAAGTTAAGTTTATTGAGGAGAGGAAGAAAGCAAAAGAGGTTGAAGTTAATTTATAGCAGGTTCCCGTTAAAAGAACACTGGGATGAAGGCTAGGTGGGCATGGATTGAGATTCCTGTGGAGACTTTTCATGGCTACTGACCTCCTCCACACAACAGTAATAAAAGCAGTAATTCTCTGGCCTGCTATCAAAAAATAATAAGATTAGCAAGTCAAAGCACAATATAAAATATAGGAGATTATATTGGTAAGGGGTGGGGAACATTTCAATTACTGGTCCCCAGTGGCACAATAGGTCAATGTCTGGCTGCTAACCAGAAGGCTGGTGGTGAGAACCCACCCCATGGATGGCTGTGGGCAGGATTGCTGGGTTGTAGGGGGTTGACTAGATGGCCCTTGGGTTCCCCTCCACCGCTACAGTTCTGTCATGTATGATCTAGTTGAACATAGAAACATAGACTTCTACTGCAGGAGATCCTTAATCTGAGGGTCGTGGGTTTGAAAGATTCCTAAACTGCAGGGGGTTGGAGTAGATGACCCTCGTGGGTCCTTTCTGACTCTACAACTCTGATTCTAATCAAATTCTGAAGGTGGCCCTGATATTATTTACTGATTCATTTAATACAATTTTTACATTATAAATGTTTTACACACCAAAACTGGGCAGAGCACGAGACTCTTAATCTCAGGGCTGTGGATTCAAGCCCCAAACTGGGCAAAAGATTCTTTCATCGCAGGAGGAGATGATCCTTGTGGTCCCTTCCAGTTCTACAATACAGTGGTACCTCGGGTTAAGTACTTAATTCGTTTCGGAGGTCCGTTCTTAACCTGAAACTGTTCTTAACCTGAAGCACCACTTTAGCTAATGGGGCCTCCCGCTGCCACCGCACCGCCGGAGCCCGATTTCTGTTCTTATCCTGAAGCAAAGTTCTTAACCTGAAGCACTATTTCTGGCTTTAGTGGAGTCTGTAACCTGAAGCGCATGTAACCCGAGGTACCACTGTACTGCGATCCAATGCTTGTGAAACAACAACAAAACCCCTCAAAGCGAAATGCAAACAGCCCTCCTTTGGGGTCACTGCTGTTTTACAGGCTCCAGCTGCTTAAATCCCATATAAAGAGGAGTTGTGAGCAGCAGGGCCTGGGGATGCCAAGCGCCCAAGTCATGAGAAAGGGCTACTCGGCGGTCAGTGAACGGCACTCTGCGCGAGCTCAGAGGTCCTCTTGCTTGGGAGGGGGATGATGGTGAGGGATGGAAAGAAGACCAGGCTGGGGAACGGGGGGAAGCTCCAGGACTAGGACCCCGCGCCCCGTCCCCCCTCACCAGGACCAGCGCCGAGACCGCCAGAGCCACGGACGCTTCAGTCAGCCAAAGCAGCTCCATCGCCCTTGCGCCGCCGGCAGAGACTCGGAGCACAGGGACACGGAGGCGGAAGTGGAGAAGGACCAGGAGGCAGAGAGAGCGCGGCGCTGCCGCCAGCACTTCCGGAGGCACGTCGAGCGTTGCTATTGGTCGACACCAAGGCCATCCTAGAGCCATAGCGTGTAGATGCGTGGACAGAGGCGGAGTTGCAAGTCGGCTTTGGACTCATTCTCCTCGCCCCCTCCGAACCAAACTCTGGAACTGTAGGATTGATAAGTTTGGGAGAATCAGGGGATTTCAAGACTTTACAGGGAGGGCGGATATTGTTCTGTTTTGTTCTGTTTCTTATTAAGATATGTATTTTGTGTTTTCCATTTTGCGATTTTGTGCTTGTAAACCTCCCCGTGATCTTCGGGTGATGGGAGATATATTATAGAATAATAACAATAACAACAACAGCAACAACAAATAATTGCAATTAATACTTATAATTAATAATATAACAATGGCGTCCAAATTAGGGTTCCGTTTGGGATCTGAAGCACACTTAAAGCGTTGTTATTATCACTATTGGTATTTATCTGTAAGCCGCCTTGAGTACCTGTCGGGGGAGAAAGGCGGGGTATAACTTAATAAATAAAAATTAGTTTTCCGCACTTCACCCGAAGGTTTTCATGTATGCTGCGAGCTGACTGGTTTTTGCATAGGGAATTGACAGTGAACCCAAAGCCCCACCTCTTATAAAATCATTTCAGCGCCTGGCCGCGACTTATATATTTGCTCAAGCATATTAAGGTCTTAGAACTTGTTAAGTTGTGGGCTTATCAGAACTGATGATCTTGTTAAGATCTTGTTAGAACTTGTTAAGTTGTGGGCACAACAGAACTGATGATCGTTCAGTCTGTTCCGCTTGTTTTTAAACTGACTATTGTTTGTTTTACGATAAAGTTTCATTGTTCCGCAGGGGGGGGGGAGTGAGTGAGTTGCTTCGCTGTAATTAATTTTATCTCATGCATTTCTCTGCTGGTTTATGATGGGCGCCTCTCGCTTCCACGCTGAGTTGAAGAAGAAAAAGAAGCCTTCCAACGCAAACCCGGAAGCTCCATACCCAGATGGTGAGATGGCCTACTCTTGATTTTTTAAAAAAAACATTAATGTTTCGTGAGAAGCTGACGACCAAGACAGCTTCCCGTCCCTGCCGGAAACGTTGCGAAGAACCCCTCCCCCGCCCTTGGAGGGCCACTTCCGGCCTCGCCTCAGCAGCGCCCTCTGCGCTTGGGAGGCCTTGCAGCAACCGCCGAAAAAGCAGCGGCTTCTCTGAGGCGGCGATGATGGCGATGGCGGCGGCGGCGGCGGCTGGCTTCAGGTGGGTGAACTCGCCTCGAGCGGCGGCTCCCCTTCTCCCCTCACGGCGCCCGAGCTCTGGGTTCTCAGCCGGAGCCCGAGGCCGGGACGCGGCGTCGTTGCTTCCCAGGCCCTCGCCGCTACCCTAACCCTCCCTCCGGTCTCGTGAAAGCGCTCTGCACGTGTGAACGCAGCGAGTCCCCGGGATTCCGGGGCGCGAACGCCTAACGAACCGCACGAGGGAGGAGGAGTTGGCGGCGGGAGGTTTCGCTCAGGTTTTTGGCGCCGGCCGAGGTCCTGCCGTTCCCTCATGGCGGGTTTTGCCGCCTTTTTTTTTTTTTTTGCCTCACGTTGCCGGAGAGCAAGCCGAGCCCTGAGGGCGGGAATCTTGTTTTTCCTTCCCAACTATGGGATGACACAGGAAGAGAAAAAGAAAGAGGATGTCAGTATATAGCCCAAGCATTGAGCATGTTATTCTGGGAAGTAATTGTATTAAATATGAATTAACATTTCAATGCACAAGTGGGCTTAAAAGAATGAGAAATTTATTTCCATTCCGCTTTATATTTTTAAGAAAATCTCAAAGCGGTTTGCAGCATATTAAGTCAATAAAACATCAATAAAACAATCTGAAGTCAAATATAGAGTATACAGTTATAACATAAGAAAAACCGAAAATATTATCTTGAAAATTTCAAAATACAGTGGTGCCTCGCAAGACGAAATTAATTCGTTCCGCAAGTTTTTTCTTCTTGCGAGTTTTTCGTCTTGCGAAGCACGGTTTCCCATAGGAATGCATTCATAGGCGCCGACTCCATGGGGCTTGAGGGGGCCCGAGCCCCCTCAAAAATTCGTTTGGGGGGGCTCCGCCCCCCCAATAATCTCCGGCGCCCCTCCAGCAGAGCGCCATCGCCGCCCCTCCCCCAGCCCAAAATGCACAGGGAGGGGCGGGCTGCATGCCTCCTGCCCTCCCTCCCGAGCAAAAGCTCCACCCAATTTCCTTTGGAGCTGATTAATAGGCGCAGCACGCTCTCCCCTATTCGCTCACGAGGAGGCGGCGCCACTTTATTTGCATATTCATGAGCTTATTTATTATTCATGAGCTTTCCCGGGCCCCCCCAATATTTTTTATAAGTCCGCGTCCCTGAATGCATTGAAAATCAATTAATGCGTTCCTAGGGAGACCGCCTTCAGACCAGATCCGGGGACAGTCTGTCCCCGGACCTCTTCTGAAGGCTGGCGGGGGGAGAAGGACTTTTCTCCCCACCGCCAGCCTTCAGAACAGCCTTCTGAAGGCTGGTGGTGGGAAGAAAAGCCCTTCTCCCGCTGCCAGCCTTCAGAAGAGTTCCTGCAGGGCTGCCTAGGCTGCGGATAGCAGCCTGCTGCCCGGTGCGAGGGAGGTCGCGCAGGGCAGACATCTGCAGCTTGGGGAGCCCTGCAGGACTTCCCCGCAGGGCTCTCCAAGCTGCGGGTAGCAGCCTGCTGCCCCGCACGAGGGGCGCTCTTAAGCAGAGCGCCCCTCGCGCGGGGCAGACATTCACAGCTTGGGGAGCCCCGCAGGACTTCCCCGCAGGGCTCTCCAAGCTGCGGGTAGCAGCCTGCTGCCCCGCACGAGGGGCGCTCTTAAGCAGAGCGCCCCTTGCGCGGGGCAGACATTCACAGCTTGGGGAGCCCTGCGGGGAACTCTTCTGAAGGCTGGAGGCGGGAGAAGGGCTTTTCTTCCCACTGCCAGCCTTCAGAACAGCCTTCTGAATGTTGGCGGTGGGGAGGAAAACCCTCCTCCCACCGCAAGCCCCGGGAACAGAGGAGAATCGCTGCGCGCCTTCTCCTCTGTTCCCGGACCTCCCACCGCAAGCCTTCAGGACAGGTGCTGCGCTTCCCCGCTGTCCCCGGAGATTTCCCTATGGGCTTTCGTCTTGCGAAGCAAGCCCATAGGGAAATTCGTCTTGCGAAGCCGCTAAAAAATCGGAAAACCCTTTCGTCTTGCGGGTTTTTCGTTTAGTGAGGCATTCGTCTTGCGGGGCACCACTGTAGAACATTACAAAGGAGGTCAGCTGCATAATACATTACACAGGAGTTTCCCCCCTTTTCCAGAATGAGGCTGGTCAGATATCTGGAGTTCTCTTCCCTTTTCCATGCCAAATTTCTCACTTTCAGTTCAATTTTATCCTCACTAGAGTTGAAAACAAAAATTCTGTTTCCCCAGTTGGGAACACATAAAATAGGTAAGTAGATATTTGTGTAACACCTTCGATTTTCATTGCTCATATATCACATATATAGGATTTGTATATTCAATTGTTAGACCTAGCAGGGAAAGTGTCCTTTGGCAGAGGAAAGTGTATGAAAAATCTATGTTATTGATGGAACAAGAATAATGTGTTTTGGTAATGTAGGATGGCACATAAAGAGAAAAGAGAGGATGGCAGCATAGCCCAAGCATTGAGCATGTTGTCATGTAGAAAATAATTGTATCTGTTTAGTGAAAGGGAAGAGAAGAAGAAAAGCCTCTACATATATATATGTACACACACACACACACACACACACACACATACACACATGCTTTTTCATTTAAAAAGATAGAGGGCTACATAAATTCAATGTCACAAACCATCATGGCACTAGCCCAGCTTTGAAGAGGTGTAATTAATGTTTAGAAAATAGTGACCATTTACAAGCAGCAAAGTAACTTGGAGAAGTCTCTAATCATAGTTATTTTTACCAAAACCAAATTCACATTTGTGGTTAGTTGTATCTGAGTTAATAGGACACATCTGTCAACCAGGCAGTTAAAATATTTCTTTTTTTATTTATTATTTTATTTTTCATTATCCATTTCAAATCATTAATTTTCTCAGAATTTGGTTTCCAATCATTAGTCAATGCCAGCAGTGATTCTTCTCAAATTAAGCATGTCAACTTTGCCATCTCAGCTAAATTCATTAACTTCAATAACCATTATTCCACAATAGATAATAATTAGGCTCCACCTTACTCTTGGAGGTAAAATGGAAACAGCCTCACAGAGCTGCTTGTCAGTTTTAAAACTATACAATTGCAGATGATGTAACCCTCCAGCGATTTGACTTTACCCCTAAGGGCGCACTCCTCCATTGTCCCCTGAGTCACATATTTAGCAAAGTTTTACTCGGAGTAGGCCCACTGAAATCAATGGGATTTCAGTAAGTCATGACTACTTTGTACTACTTATTTTATTGGGTCTACTGTAAACATTATTCGGTCCGGGTCTCGCTCTTTGTCTTTTTGCAAGCAGTCTCTTTGCAAAACATTTTGTCTTTACAATTCTACTTGTTTTCAGAACTGTGGAACCTTTGGAGTATTACAGAAGATTCTTAGTGAGTACAGTGAGCATTTGTGTGTGTTAAAACATTGTTTACCCTGAATTTTTTAAAAGTGAGCTATATCTTTGAATTTCAAAATCAGGTTAGCCAAAATGGCCTTTTGATTTTCCAGCACCTTTGGTCTGGATCAGAAAATTGTCCCCCAAGGCACCGTGGGATGATATTTGCCTATTGGGCATGCTTCTTCCACTTTTCAGACTGTTAGATTTTAATTGAAATCACTTCGATAAAATAAAATCTAAATAACAAAAAATGTGCATATAATATGAATAATCAGGAAAAAAACGCTTTTGTTCTTGGATTCTGCCCACACGTCATAGCAGTCCATCAAATGATGGCCTAAGAGCCTGTTTTAATTAATCTCTTACATTGCTAGTGGATAAGATTAGTTGCTTGTTTGTGAGACTTGATGATCTTTTTAGAAAGAAAACTGCCGTCCTGATGGAAGGGACCTCGGTGAATTCAGAACCACAACTGTCAACATAGGTGAGTATTCCTTGGTAGACTGGCTGTGTTTGAATGTACAGTGGTACTCAGTTTAAGAATAGCCCTGTTTACGAATGATTTGGTTTACGAACTGTGTAAAACCGGAAGTAGTGTCCCGGTTTGCGAACTTTACCTCGGTCTAAGAACGGAACCCGAAGGATGGAAGAGCACCAGTGGCAGGAGGCCTCATTAGGGAAAGCGCGCCTTGGTTTAAGAATGGTTTCAGTTTAAGAACAGATTAAGTTCGTAAACCGAGGTACCACTGTACTAGAAAAGACATGGTCTTCTGTATATTGCAGAACTTTTCCTGTGGGAACTGATAGAAGTGTAACACAGATACAGTGGTACCTCTGGTTATGAACTTAATTCATTATGGAGGTCCGTTCTTAACCTAAAACCGTTCTTAACCTGAGGTACCACTTTAGCTAATTGGGCCTCCCGCTGCCGCCGCCACGCAATTTCTGTTCTCATCCTGAGGTAAAGTTCTTAACCCGAGGTACTACTTCCGGGTTAGCAGAGTCTGTTACCCTAAGTGTTTGTAACCCGAGGTACCACTGTACAGATTTCCTTTTCCTCACCCTAACCAGACAGGTTCTAATTTAATTAATGATGTAACAAAAAGCAGTTGTCTGACATCCAACCTTAGCACCAGCTGGCAGGCAATTTCCCCTGTGATCTGCCTGTCCATCACACCCAACTTTCTCTGTTTCTAACAAGCGAGTCACCCACTACCAGAATCCCTCCACCCCATGGAGGAGTATCCTCAACATGAGAGGATAACTGCCCCTCAAGGAATAGATCCCACCTAAGGGATCATTTCTCTTCCTCATTCTCATTCTCCATGACAGCAGAGGAATTGTCATCCTGGGAGTGGGGCAGAGTTATCTCATCCCAAACCAGCCTGTCTGCCTCTCTCAGCTTCTTCAGGTCAGCCAACTTGACCTCAAGGGAACAAACTTATTCCCTGAGGGCCAGGAGCTCATTGCACCAATTACACACCCATGACCCATCTGTCCATCAGGCAGATAGTTTTACATGTGACAAACTGTACTATGTGCTGGAAAGCCACCATACCCCTTGTGGCTTTTAATTTATTTTATTAGTTTATTGTGTTACTTTATTTGGGGACTTGAGAGTTTGTTCAAAGGGTGGAGGGACAGAGTAGTCTGCCCTGGCCTCTTTCTGCTCAGCACTGCTTAACTCGCCTGTTTGCTTGACCCTTCATCAGCTGGGGCTCCCTCACTAGGCTGCTCTAGACGTATAAGCATCACTCTCTTCCCCCAGCTGCTAATACAGCCAAAGAGATTAGAAAATATGGCTCTGATTCCAGAGAGTAAGAATTCAAAAGGTGGGTGGCTTCTTGCAGAATTATAGAAAGGCAGGGTCACAAGAAAACAAATCTTAGAATTTTTCTTCAAAAAAAACCTCAGCAAAACCCCTGAGTATGGAATGCCTCGACAACTCTGAATAGCTAATAATCTGTTTGTAATCAATGTCTTATTCTGCAAGCAGTTAGTGCTGCCAGTGTGATTTGCAAAGGTTATTTCACAGGTAGAAAGCTTTGATTTTGTTAAATGGTCTCTTTTTAGGTTCAATTACAACTGCGGATGGCTCTGCCCTTGTGAAGTTAGGAAACACAACAGTGATATGCGGCATTAAAGCGGTAACTTCGTGAATAGTTTTCTTTTAAGTTAATGTAGTTTCAGGCTACACAATCCTTATGGATCCAATAGGGCCTCAGAACTCTGTAGCATTTTTTCTCTGCCTTACTCTGTTGACGGAATAGCAGACTTGACACAGTTATCCACTTCAGATGAGACGAAAACCAATCTTTTCCCATTAGTGGCAAGCCTTGGCCTCAAGCACTAAGCCAGTCCCCTTCTCTCCTTCATATGCAATGAAGGCTTTTTGTGGTTTGAAATAAACGGGCTTTCTTGTATATCCAAATATGGGAAGCTGGCTTGTTCAAACTACAAATGGTTAAAGGAGGGTCAAAAGGCATCCTGGTCATTTAACTGCCTTGATCACACTTCCCCACATTCAGACATAAAGGAAAACTGGCTTATGCCTGACCACAAAAGGAAACTTTCAACTTCATGTGTGAAAGAGGAAAGGGAATGAGGGAAGCACAGAAGTTGAGGCTTGCTATGGTGCATTCCCATAACAAGCAACCAGTTTTCCATTACTGCTAAGCCAGATCAGTGTCTTCCAAGGGCCTTCTATAACTGCTTTCCTGAAGAGCCCAGATGATGAAGTGAGAGGGTGGATAAACGCCCTTGGCTATCCACAGGTGACATGCAACTTGTGTTGTATCTCATTGATTGCCGCACAGAGCACTTTTTTTTGCTACAAGCAGTAGGAATGCTGTGCTGAACCACCATAGTGTCTATAAAGCACTATCCACCAGAACTGTTCAGGGTAGGAATCGCTGACTACACCTGAGGCTGTCTGCCCATTTGGCAGGCACAAATTATTGGCTGTTTGGATAATGGAATACTTGGATATTGCCTACAGGGGCAGGGGGCAGGTATACAACATTTGATAGCCAGAGAGAAGCTGTGTGTGTGTGTGTGTGTGTGTGTGTGTGTGTGTGTGTGTGTAGGCCACATTTCCTTGGAGGACATCTCTCGGGGACTGCATGGCGGCAGTGGGTGGGGGTGGAGCCAAAAGTGCAAAGGGCCCAGAGGCACTCCTCTCTGTCCTCTTTTTCTTTCTCCCCCAGCTCTTTAAGCTTAATTGGTGCACTAGGGGGATTTTCAGGAAGCTTGCAGCACAAGGGCACAGTGGGAGCTAACCTCTGCTCATTTGCCTTCCCCACAACAATTAGGGTTAAAAATCAGCTTCCATAGATGCCAGTTAGTAAGATGTTGTGTGGAGGAGAAACTAAAGGCTGGATGCGGGAACAGGCCCGGGGTGAGGGGATGGCCTGTCTGGCCCATGTATCAGAAGCACCACCCACTCCAATTTAGAGTCATTGTGTGTTTGGAATTTTTACCTCTGCCATTTTAAAATTTTCAGAGTTAAATGCTGTGCGTTTTGCAATTTGCTAGAATCTGGGTGGGATAAAACGTTAAAATATCAAGAGAAGTTACCTGAAAATTGTTAGAATCAAAAATTACTCCCACATTAAATCATATGGCATGAAAAAGATTAAAGTGTTATACTCGGATAGGAAAAAGCCCCCAGCCTGCTGTTTACAATGTTCCCATTTAAATTTATTACATCATGAATAAATGAGAATGCAATACTAGATATGCCATTGTATTTTAATGGATGTGTACATTTTGTCATTAAAATAATAATGAACTGCTTTAAGTATTTGTAAAACATAGGGAAAATAAACAGTGATACCAAATGTGTGTTGAACTTAAGGTCAAGACAAACCATTTCTAAACTTCTAGTTCTTAACATTTCCTCTTAACATTTTGCATACAGGAATTTGCTGCACCCCCTATTGATTCCAGTAACAAGGGATATATTGGTAAGGTTTGGTTAGTTACTATTTTCCTGAAACGACAAGTGATTTTGATGATTCTCTAGTGATTAGAATGATACTTTGGCAATTCCATTTGAATTCATGGTACTCCTGATGTTTTACAACATTACCCTTATTCTGAAATGTAGTTAGCGTATTGGTGAATTGATATATAGTACTTGTATTTTACACAGTGGTGTAGTTAAGGAGGGGCGGGGGCAGTCAGCACTGGGTGGCAGCTTCCGGAGGGTGGCCAAACCATAGGACATGGGTGGTGTACAGCCTGCAGGGTGCCCCAGCCACCTCCTCCCGCTCAACCGTGGCCACCCTCCAGCGGGCCCAGCGTTGCCGAAAAAAACCAGCACGGGGTGTGGTGCCTGGAGGGCACTCGGAACACCCTTCCCCTGTGGGCAGTTTCCCCTGTGGGCAGTTTGCCTTGGCCCCGTGCGCAGCGCGCGCACCCCCGCCCCGAGTTGCTTGCTATGCTGCTGATTTTACACGAACTATCTTACAGTAAAAGTATTATCCTATGCATGTCTGCTGGAAAGCAATTTATTTTTAAGTCGCACTTTTCAGGCACAAAAATTTCAAAATGAAGTAATTTCAAATAAAGCCCACAAAATTTCACAGGGAAATATATATAATAGCCGTCCCGCCCTGCCCTTCTTGGCTACGCTCATGGGGGGGGGGCACAGGCAGGAAACCAGGTCAAAAGGGGGTTATGGTCAGAAAAAAGTTGGGAAACTGCTCTATCTTACAGCAGCTTAAACTATTTTGTAGAATAGTACTCTACTTCGTAGCTTCTAATGAAGCTTCTTATTCCCCCACCACTTCAAACCCTGCACTTTAATAAAATTTAGATAGCTTTTTTGATTCATTCTCCACTAATAAACAAACAACCAAGTGATAAACGTGTTTCAAACTAGATTTATTCAATTTGCTTTTTGATTCACTATTTTTTCCCCTCAGTTCCTAACGTGGACCTTCCTCCACTCTGTTCATCAAGGTTTCGACCTGGACCTCCAGGGGAAGAGGCTCAGGCAGCTAGTCAATTCATTGCAGATGTGATTGAAAAGTAAGAAATGTTTTTGTTTTGTTTTTTCAATAAAAATGGGGAGATCAAATGGATTTTTGTCTTCATTGCATTACTGGTTTAGTTCACAGATGGTTCAGAAAGAAGACCTGTGCATTGTAGAGGAGAAGGTAAGTAAAAGTTCATAAAGAATATTAATTGGGGAGTGATTTGAGGACTAGTTGCGCACCCTTGAACCAGTTCAGCTCCAGCTCACATAGAAAAGTTCTAAGTGTTAATTAATTATTCTGATATCTTCCTACTACTACTATTATGACAGGGAGCTTATAACCCAGGGGTAACTAATATGGTGTTCTCCAGATTCCACCAGACTACAACTTCCATAAACTCCCAAGTCCACATTTAACTATATAATACAGCAGACATGTCCAACTGGTCGATCGTGGTGTGATAGATTGTCTCCCCCCCAATCAATCCAACGGTTAGATCACTGCCAGTTTTTTAATAGTGAGAGTAGATCGCAATCTGCAGAGATGCCTCGGGAAAGAAAAAGGTGCTGAAATCTAAGCAACTTCATATGGGAAAAGGTGGTCCTGAGCTGCACAAAGGCCTTAAAGGTCAAAACCAGCACCTTGCATTGGGCCTGGAAACAAATTGGCAGCCAGTGCTCTTGTGCAAGAGCCAGTTAATGTTTATACAGTGGTGTACCGCAAGACGAATGCCTCGCAAGATGAAAAACCCGCTAGATGAAAGGGTTTTCCGTTTTGGAGGTGCTTCGCAAGACGAATTTCCCTATGGGCTTGCTTCGCAAGACGAAAATGTCTTGCAAGTTTTTCCAACTTTCCCCCCCTTTTTCTAAGCCGCTTATCCGCTAAGCCGCTAAAAGCCGCTAATAGCGTTAATCCGCTAAGCCGCTAATGGGCTTCGCAAGACAAAAAAACCGCTAGACGAAGGGACTTGCGGAACGGATTCTTTTCGTCTTGCGAGGCACCACTGTAAAGTTATAGTGCATTGTTATAGTACAATATAGTTGCATTTTGTTGTGTACATTTACAGACTGGGACTTTAGTTTTCTGGGTAATGGCCCATGCTTTTTAATTCTTTTCAGTCTTAGTTTTTGGGAAAGTTCTGTGAAGGAACACATTGACTTACTTACAAAAGTGTTTTTCAAACCTTTTCATTCTTGTGATGCCCCTTAAGAGCCTTTTTAGTATTTAAATTAACAGAGCTTATTTCCTTAGATTGCTTGGGTTCTATACTGTGACATTATATGCTTAGACTATGATGGGAACCTCCTGGATGCCTGTATGTGTGCTTTACTAGCAGCCTTAAAAAATGGTAAGTTGCCCCGTTATAGTTGCAAACTTTAAACGATTATAGATTGTGCCATCCAGTATTTTTAAAAGTACAGTGGTGCCTCGCAAGACGAAATTAATTCGTTCCGCAAGTCTCTTCGTCTTGCGAGTTTTTCGTCTTGCGATGCACGGTTTTCCATAGGAATGCATTGAAAATCAATTAATGCGTTCCTATGGAAACTGCCTTCCCCCGACCTCTTCTGGCGGGCGGCATTTTAAAATCGCCCGGGACAGCGGAGGACTTCTCCGCTGTCCGGGCGATTTAAAAGCCCCTGGGAAGGCAAGCAGGGGGGACAAAGACTTTTGCCCCCCGCCTGCCTTCAGAAGAGGTCCAGGACAGGCTTTGCGGACCTCTCCGCAAGCAGCGGGAGCGCTCCTTGCGGAGAGTTGCCAGCGCGCCCAGGCTTCGCGGCCCCGCCGCCCGGCTTCGGGACATCGTTCCGATGCCAGGCGGCGGGGAGAGGCTTTCTCGCCCCGCCGCCCGGCATCGGGACGATGCCCCGAAGCCGGGCGGCGGGGGGAGGCGTTCCCGCCCCGAAGCCGGGCGGCGGGACGATGCCCCGAAGCCGGGCGGCGGGGGGAGGCGTTCCCGCCCCGGAGCCGGGCGGCGGGGGGAGGCTTTCCCGCCCCGAAGCCGGGCGGCGGGGGGAGGCGTTCCCGCCCCGCCGCTCGGCTTCGGGACATCGTTCCGATGCCGGGCGGCGGGGGGAGACTTTCCCGCCCCGCCGCTCGGCTTCGGGACATCGTTCCGATGCCGGGCGGCGGGGGGAGGCGTTCCCGCCTCGCCGCCCGGCATCGGGGCATCCTTCGGAGGAGGTCCGAGGACAGCGGGGAAGACGAGCTGCGCTTCCCCACTGTCCCGGAGATTTCCCTATGGGCTGTCGTCTTGCGAAGCAAGCCCATAGGGAAATTCGTCTTGCGAAGCACCTCCAAAACGGAAAACCCTTTCGTCTAGCGGGTTTTCCGTCTTGCGAGGCGTTCGTCTTGCGGGGCACCACTGTATGCAGTGAATTTCCTATGAAGGCCTGAACCTTGTAGTAGAGATGTAAGCCAACTGGGTAGCAATTGAGTGTCCACTGCTGCTGGCATCACTGCTCTGGTTCCCTTTTTCCAGTGCTCCTCTGAAGGTTAGCAGCTGCAATTTTAATTGCCTACAATACCCTAGAATTATGCTGTTATACTAATATAAAGTTGGATCCCCAACCTTCATGAGTGTTGTGGTACTACCAGGGTTGCCATATGCCCGGATTTCCCTGCACATAGCTGGAATACTGCAATTGGCAGCAATGCCTGGGTGGAAATCAAGTGAAATGTCTGGGAAAATCCAGACGTATGGCAGCCCATGGTGGCAGTGCCGTTTCCCCATAAAAAGAGCTCAAAAATTGCCATTTTTGAAAAGTGATTTTGCCCATCTAAAAAACCTCAACAACTTTTCTGTCCAGATTTTCACTGTTAATATGGCAACCCTAGGCACTATACCTTCACCGTTTGTTCTCCTTGGTAAGACCACTTACCCATCCAGCAGACATGCAGAGGTGGCGTCTCACATTGCAAATCCTTCTAACCCCACAAGATGTACCTTTGCAGGGGAAATTGGCTGCCCCAAAGATGAGAGGTAGGGGGTGTCAGCTGGCAGGGCCTGCCAGCCTGCCTAAACAAGTCCTGACATGAAGGGGCAAAGTGAATTTTTGGGTTCGTAAACACATGCTATAGATACTTTAATCTACCTAACCAGAGGAGAGGAGAGTTGATATCTAACTTATTCAACAGGGAGGGTTTGAGATAGTAAACCTTTGGAGTATAGGAAGGGTTTGGCCTTAAGATCCCCTATCTCTGTGGAATTATACAGAGCTGGCTATTGAAAGGGGATAAAGCTCCCATTGTTCTGTTATTGTAGTGATTGCAAAATGTGAAACTTCAGGCTTTTCCCTGCAAGATGATGTGCAGTTTCCAGGGTGGAACCTGGAGACAGTTAGACAGCTGAGTAATGGCTTAATCCTCAGGAAGTTTCAGACTGGGACAGAAGACAGGACATTAGGCACCCCGGGTATTCATGCTTTTGTTTTAAATAAGTTTTTTATTGAACTTTTTTCACAAAAACAAAGTAGTACAAAATCACCGTAGTGGCACAAAGCATGAGAAAATGTGGTAGACAATGATGGCTACAGTAACAAAAAGACAAACCAAACAAAAAAAGGTTAGTTGCCGGTCTGGCCAAAACATGAGTCAGTCCCAAACGACAGATGGGCTATTGGAGCATACTATGTTTTGTTATTAACCAACATATTAATTAAAGCTGTATCTCACAGAACTTATCTTTACTTATTTCTCCCCTTTCTTTCTGATCTGGGTGGAATCTGCTATTTTGTTTGGGTACAGAAGGCATTTGTCCTTTGTTTTCACAAGGACTTCACAGTGCCTTCACCTCAGACAACTTGGTTTCGTTTTAGGGAACAGAAGCCAATTTAGATCTTGAAGCTGTATTCATGTTTCATAGCTTCAGCCGTAGGCAGAAGTGGCTGCAAAGTGGGGAAAGTCTAGGGTGGCATCAGTAATGAAAGCTATTGCTTAGTGAGTTTCTGATACATTCTGCAAAGCCGGGCTGGATCTTGGTTCAGATTTTCTTTTGGATCATTCGGCAAAGAAGGAAAGTATATGCCAACAGGAAACCTGAAGAGGCGCCTCTGATAAAGTGGATGCCTTGGGTTCCTGCTGTAAGGTGGCCTGTCTGCATTTTTCTCCTGAATCTTTCAAAACCTCATTCCCATTAATAGGCAAAGTGGCATCAGAAAAGAGTGATATTAAGGTCCTTAATCACAAGCAGTGATATTAAGGTCCTCCATGGTCTGCTCAAGGATGGAAAGCCTTTGAGCAAAGTTACTAGATTTCTTACTTAGTAAAGGGGCAACTCATTTCACCTTGAGTACATTTAATGCTTTTACTTCTTGCTGGAATTTGGATTCCAGAAAAAAAAACCTGATTTCTCATGGGAAGAGGATCCTGTGCTATAGTACTGGTTGTTGGGTCAACCTGAGAACCCAGTGGTTGAGTAGGTTGATTGTTGGGTCAGTGAGAGGATAAATCTCTGGGCAGCAAAACTGATGATCTGGGCAATAATAAGCAACTACAGTGGTACCTTAGTTTACAACCATAATCCATTCCGGAGGTCCGTTTGTAAACCAAAACAGGTTGTAACCCAAGGCGTGCTTTCGACAATGGAGCCTCCAAAAAAATTTGTCCATAATCCCAAAAAATGGGTTGTAATCCAAAAAAAGGTAGCAAACCAGTACACACACTTCCGGGTTTGATGTGTTTGTAATCCAAAACATTTGCAAACCAAGACGTATGCATACCAAGGTACCACTGTATCTCGAATGATCCTATGCACTGTAGCTTGTGGGTACCTCTTGCCAATCAATTTGTTGTTCCCTTTGTAGCACTGCCATCAGTCAGGAACATAGGGGCTTATGGAATGTTCCTGTGCCATTTGGTGGCCAGGAAAATACTGAGATTTGATTGGTATTGGAATGGCACTGCAGCATCCACCTAGAGGCAGAACTAGGCTGGGTGGTGCTGGAGTTCATTTTGCAGGATGAGTCCTGGCAGCCCAATGCAAGTGGGATTGTTGCAAGAGACTGTCGGACAATGAGCGATCTGCATTTTGACCTTAGCTGCAGAATGCTGCCTGGTTGGAATATAGAGTTAAAAAGGAGGTGCGATGAGATGAAGTTGAAAAGGGAATGAGTGAAGAGGCGTTGGGTTTTTGTTTGAAAAGAATGGAGGACAGGAAACTGGGAAAAGCAAAGAAGGTGTTAAAGAGGGCAATGTGAATAAGAGTAGAGGCAGCTTGCGTGCTGGAGAAGACAGGATTGCTTCAGCTTGAAGCAAAAGACAGGAGACGAAACTGGAGGAGCAGGAAAAGGGGTCAGCAAAGCCTTCAAGCAAGCTTCAAGAAGCAACAACCCAACTGAGAAGCAAAAGTACTCGGCTTTGTATTGACCCAGTCTCTCAAATACTCCCCCCCACATTTGTGTCCCAAGTCTTGTAAGTCTCACCTGCCAAAATAGAAATAAAAAACCACAAATAGCTTTGAAATTCTAACCTAGCTCAAATCCTGCACTGTGCAGTATCCTGGCCTTTCCCCCAGTTGCTCTTTTGCAGTTTGCAAAAAGAATATGATCATTTATATCCCCCCAACCAGGAGGTGAGGGAGATACAAAGACAATTTAAGACTCTGCCAGCAGGGTAAGGATGGAGGAAAACTTTGTGTTCCTACATCTCTTTCCAAGTGTGGTTTCTCTCTTTTTGGTTGAAAAAACAATTTCTTTTTCAAAGGGAGAGGTTCTGCTTAAATCAGGAGGTCTTTTGATACATTGGCCCTACGGACACCAGAGCTCTACCTTTGGATAAATCCAATTTATCCTATGGCTCCTGAGACGCCTTTTCAGAGACCCAAGGCACCCTAAATATCTTACTTTACACTTCAGTTCCGGTTGCTAATGACAAATACACAGTAATCAAGTATTTCTATGTTTTTCCAAACTTCTAAGTCAGAAGCATAGTGCTGCATATTACTTTCTCTTCATTGTCACACATTCCTTCCAGAATGCCCCTATTCCTCCCTTACCAAAAAACACCCCTCTTTAAAGGAAGACCTCAGTTCTACTTTCTCAATAATTGCTTTTGTTATTTCAGTCCTTTTACCTGCCGTTACTGTAAATGAAGAAACGGGGTTAGCAGAAGTTAACTTCAAAGAGAAGACTCCTTTAACTATTAAAAAGCAACCAGTGGCTACATCATTTGTGCTGCTTGAGTAAGTATCCACAAAGTTTCCTAAAGCATGTTAAATGTGAAATGGGACTGTGGAGAAGATTGGGGGCAGGTACCATGTTATAGCTCTTGTATGATGGCTTTGCTTCTTCAGTGTTTCTGAGAGCACCAGCTTGGTAGAACCTTCACTGTATAAACCATTCTAAGAATTTATTATTACTTTTAATCACCCTCTTGTAAGAACCTAGTTTTATTTCAAGACTAGTCTACTGTTGTAACTTTCTAATCATTATTTCAGGGAGTATGTAAACAAGCAAAACAGCTTTGCTGTTGTTAACTCTCATGCATTAGACTATCTCAGAATAGCACTGAACTGTGTAAACCCATGCAAATTCCTGCATAACTCTTCCTATATCTTGCAAGCAACATATCTGTACCTGTTATATAAAATCACTCCAACTTTTGCATTTTTGTGTGTCCTCAAAAGCACAGTAATAATTGTTGACCCAACTGCAGAAGAGGAAGACCTGGCAACTGGGAATCTAACGATTGTAACTGATGAAGAAGACAAACTGTGTTCTGTTTATAAGCCAGGTATGGTGCCAAACTGTAATCACCTTGTGGATAGGTCAACTAATCAGTCTTTCATTAAAAGTATTTGGCAAACTGCAGTTCTGCAATGAACACACAGCATATTTTAACTGCACCTATACCTGCCCCAAAGCGCTATATTCATTTTCATCTCCATTTTAAGTATTGCTTTACTCCATGAAATTGTAATATGCAACAGGTTTCACTCATTAGTGTGGCAGCTCTCAAATCTGCTTTTTTAAAGCCAATGTGATAGAAATGTTAGAATTATACTGACATTGTTTTTCCCCCCTATTTCCTTTTAAGGAGGAAGTGTAATAACAGGCACAAAGCTTCAAGACTGTATCAGTCGGGCAACAGTACGGCACAAAGAAGTGAAGAAACTGATGGATAAAGTGATCAAAAGCGTACAACCAACATAAACAATGGGTCTCTTAAGTAATTTGTAAAAAGTGTATTTGCTATGTTGCACAAACTCCTTATCTCAAACAGAGACTACATTTATAAAGCTCAATTATTTCAAAATATCAGTCCACCTTGAAATATGGACAATACTGCAAACTGCTTCTTAAAATATGACTTTTTATAAAAAAACACAATTTTTTGTTAGGGAAATAAATATTGTTCTTCAGGATTTGTTGTTGTCAAATGCAATCCTACATGCTTCAGTATAACCTCAACATTCAATTTTCCCAGAAAACTATATTTTTCTATTTTAAAAACCCCCTTTAAATTTAAATATACATTCTATCTCAAGTGCAGAATCACTGAGGTGCTTCTCTTTGTTTTTTGACTGCCTGCCTGAATGATGGTGTCGTAGTTGAGGTGCTTGTGCTGCTGCCACCGCCA
Organism: Podarcis erhardii; assembly: GCF_964252035.2. Classification (NCBI taxonomy): domain Eukaryota; kingdom Metazoa; phylum Chordata; class Lepidosauria; order Squamata; family Lacertidae; genus Podarcis; species Podarcis erhardii. The sequence goes on along the minus strand of NC_138515.1, from coordinate 10,700,045 downwards.
TAACCATTTGAAGGTGCAAGAAGCGTAACTGCTGCCAGGAAGGAGAAAAGAAGAAACCTTTTAGAGCTGAGATTTCACTTCAAGAAAAAAACAATGACATGATTCATCAGCGGGTTTTCCCCCCATGTGAGACGTTCGAAAAAATTAGAAAATATATGGCTTTTACTTGTCTTCACAAGAAGGCAAGAACAAAAATTTTGATATATTCAAAAATGAATTTAGGAACTTTAAAAATCAAGTTGCCAGTTTTTAAAGGCTTGGCTTATCACTGGAGGAAAACAAATCAGCAAGACTTCTCACTATGGTAGATGCAAGGAGCTTTTTTTGGGACCCAGATGTTTTATTTCCTCGAACGTTGTGGCCTAATTTGGACAAGTGGGTGTGACCATTCCTTCTGAATCATAGTATGCCAGTTGACTGATAGGTGGGCTGCCCTGCCCACCAGTCAAAAGTGCCTGTCAGGTGAGGGGAGATAGCAACCAAGCAGGTTTCGACTCTCCACAAATAAGCCATGTCTCCCTGTATACCTGAAGGAGCGTCTCCATCCCCATTGTTCAGCCTGGACACTGAGGTCCAGCTCCGAGGGCCTTCTGGCGGTTTTCTCACCGCAAGAAGTGAGGCTACAGGGAACCAGGCAGAGGGCCTTCTCGGTAGTGGCACCCACCCTGTGGAACAACCTCCCATCAGATGTCAAGGAAATATTAGAAAACATCTGAAGGCAGCCCTGTTTAGGAATTTTTAAAAATGTTTTATTGTGTTTTAAATATTCTGTTGGGAGCCACCCAAAGTGGCTGGGAAAACCCAGCCAGATGGGCCGGGTATAAATAATAAATTATTATTTTTATATTATCCCTGTCTCACATGATGCCCAGTGGACAAAGTTTGGTGAAAACAGGTTAGATCTTGCCTGTCTCTGCACTACAATTTGATTAGACAGGTCATATACCATGCAGTCGGAGCACTCTTGTTTATGTAATTCAATGCAGTCAAAATAACCAGCCCTGTCCGCTACATGTGGGAGCACTGAGGACAGCCTTGCCAATGGCTTTTGTAACCACTTGTGGTAGTTAGTTAGCAATTTCAGTATGAATACACTCTAGATCAGTTAATTTTTCCACACAAATGGCAGCCGCAGTTCGCACATTTTATATAGAAAAAACATGGGACTGCAGTCCCACTTGTGTGTGGAAGGTAAAATATAAGCCAATATAAAATATAAGCCTTTAGAAATGATGGGGATCTGTGTCAGCGCAGTGGTGGTCAGGTGCAGGGGGTTTATGTTAAGCGCTGGGAAATGTTTTTGGACAAGGAAGCCTAGAAAGAGGATGGGCTCTCTCTGAACCAAAACAGGCAAGCTGCAGGAAATGAGTATCAAAAAGTTGCAGAGCAGCTTTTAAAACTTGGCTTGTGCAGAAAACAGACAGAAGCTCGTCAGCATATGGTTTGGGGATTATTATTCCATAAGAGATGAGGATGAAAATGTTCCAGGTATTCTAATGAGGACATGCTAGAACAGGGAAATGAGTGTGCAGTAAGATGCAACACCCATATGTAATAAACTGAAGGTCTGTAAGGGAAAATGCATTTAAAGATGGACACAATAGTAACAGGTGGCCTCAAGGGGAGTGCTGGAATGCTTTTAAATGAGCCCATAGACAGAGTAGCTATAATGGAAACCTGGTGGAATGAAGGGAACCAATGGGATAGGGCTATTCCTGGAGGAGGAGTCTATTGGTGTCATGCTGTATGGCAAAGAAGGTATAGAGCACAAGTAGAAAAAAACCCCGATCTCCAGGGCAACAGTGGTTAAGAAACAAATTTGCAGCAAAACAGCCCTGTAAGGATGCTTGAGCAACATACCTGCTGCTGCCTGAGGCTGCATAAAATTCCCTACTCCGGTCAGGTTAACGACAGTTGACTGCTGAGCTGATAAGGTCTGGTCTTGATTCGTGGAAGCTTGATCTGAACCCTAGCAAAGAGAGAGGGTGTTAATAGGTAAAAAAGGTAACGGAGCAGACCCCGGTTAATACCGGAACACTCGGCACTGGACAATGTTCTGTTGCTTTCTGGGTGGGTGGCTGGATGCTTATAGGAAGCCCCAAATCAGGGCATAAGCACAAAGCATTTCATCTTCCTCTGGAAAAAAACCAACAATACTCCTAGCTATAGCAAGAGTACAAGAGCTATCTGCCATATAACTGATGAGGACCCACAAGATAATTTCCAAAGAACTTTCTAGGATGGTGCAGAGTGGTTTCCTGCAAGCCATAGTGTGTAAATTAGGAGCCAGTCTCAGGAATGTGGACTCCTACCTCTCCATAGTGACATCTCCCCTTTCCAGCATTCACAGTACAGTGGTACCTCGGGTTAAGTACTTAATTTGTTCCGGAGGTCCGTACTTAACCTGAAACTGTTCTTAACCTGAAGACCACTTTAGCAAATGGGGCCTCCTGCTGCTGCTGCGCCACTGGAGCACGATTTCTGTTCTCATCCTGAAGCAAAGTTCTTAACCTGAAGCACTATTTCTGGGTTAGCGGAGTGTGTAACCTGAAGCGTATGTAACCTGAAGCATATGTAACCCAAGGTACCACTGTATTTCTCTCTGTGTGGGTGCTGATGGAAGCAATGGTTAACATAAACACAGATTACCCATTAACCACAGTTCAGAGTGGGGTGTGCATAACATTAAACTGGTGAATTCTGAGAAGCGGGGGTGGGGGGGAAGTCCTCAAAACATTGACTCTCAAATTGCAAACCATGGTTTGCATGGAGCCTGGGTTCCATCTATACCAGTTCTCTTGTTGTCTGTGCAGTCTATTCGTGGACTATTAAGGTGCTATCCAAGAAGGACCACCATACCATTTCTCTGTTCAAAGCAAGCTTCTACAAGAAAACGATGAGTCTATGAACTTCTAAAAGCTTATTACTCACAGGGAACTTTCTCTGAGTAGCTACCTATGGGAAGTACCAACTCTGGAAATTATGCCCTACAGTGAACAACTATCTAATTGATATTGCTGCCCAAGTAGCAATTTTAACATACCCAGATATTAAAAATATTTCTCTCTCACTTGAATAAACCTCATTGCATGATAACAATTTCAGCAAAATTTATGTGGCTGTTTGCTTATCAGTATCATGCCAAATAATGCATGTGATTATGTTTTTTTATTGGGTTGTATCTAAAGAAGTCATCCCATTTGGACAAGGACTTCTGCTTATGCAACAGGATTTCCTCTTCCTTGTTTGTATGTGATGCCAATAAAAGGTTTGATGATGATGATGATTTCCTCTTCCTGTATGGAACCCCTCGCAGCTTTTCTGGGGGTTCATCTAACACCATGGAGCAGATTTGGGGGGCATGGTTCTGAAGGTTAGGAAAGATATTTTGCTGAGAACCACTGCCAGTCAAATAGACATTTCCAATCTACAGCAAAAAATGGCTTGACTCAGTTTAAGGTAGCTTTAGCTGCTCAATTGTTCTTTGATGAGGTTAACTCTTGACTTTGACTGTCCTTATTCCAAGTCCTTTTCATGTGTAGCTACAAGTAACTATCTCTCCACACATATTCCCACAGGCAGCCTGTATGTGCTTATAATATTAGTTTCAACAGGAATGCCTCACCCGATCTCCCTGCTGTTGAGGACTAGATGTTGTAGGCTGCTGTGATGAAAACTGGGATAGCTGCTGCTGTTGTTGCTGGAGGGGATTGAAAATCAGGGAGCCACCTGGAAGCTATTAGGTTTAAAGACAAGGGAGGGATAGGTCAGTTACATCACAACCAAGACAGAGATGACATTTAATATTCTTTGAAAATTTTGTTTGTGGCTTCACAAAAAAATAGTATTGCTGTTTTCAAGACTGGTGTCAGCAGGAAAGTACTTGCTACAATAGCACCCCTCCTAGTGAAGTCCCCTCCTCCATTTCAACAAAATTTGGGGGGGGGGTTCTAGTGTGGTGCATCTAGATCACAATCAGGAAAGAAGCCAAAAGCAAAGAAAACAAAGTACCGTATTTTTTGCTCTATAAGGCTCACTTTTTCCCTCCTAAAAAGTAAGGGGAAATGTGTGTGTGTCTTATGGAGCGAATGCAGGCTGCACAGCTATCCCAGAAGCCAGAACAGCAAGAGGGATTGCTGCTTTCACTGCACAGCGATCCCTCTTGCTGTTCTGGCTTCTGAGAATCAGAATATTTTTTTCTTGTTTTCCTCCTCCAAAAACTAGGTGCGTCTTGTGGTCTGGTGCGTCTTATAGAGCGAAAAAATACAGTATGTTTTGTGCAGCCACACACAAAAAAGTCTAACCTGCTCACCCAGTCCACAATTCATTCTACTCATTTGGTCAGACTTGTATGTCCAGCCTAGGCCCCCCAAGAACCTCAATCTCTGCTAATAGCTGCAAAATTTGCACTTGAGAAATGCTGGAAAGAGCATTTAACCTAGCTTGCTAAATTTCTTCTTCAACTGCTCCCCCCTATCCATTTTTCCTTGCAGAGTAAAGAAATACGTGTCTAGCTTCCTTTGTTGTTGTTGTTTAGTCGTTTAGTTGTGTCCGACTCTTCGTGACCCCATGGACCAGAGCACACCAGGCACTTCTGTCTTCCACTACCTCCTGCAGTCTGCTCAAACTCATGCTGGTAGCCTCGAGAACACTATCCAACCATCTCGTCCTCTGTCGTCCCCTTCTCCTTGTGCCCTCCATCTTTCCCAACATCAGGGTCTTTTCCAGGGAGTCTTCTCTTCTCATGAGATGGCCAAAATATTGGAGCCTCAGCTTCAGGATCTGTCCTTCCAGTGAGCACTCAGGGCTGATTTCCTTAAGAATCTTTTTTTGATCTTTTTGCAGTCCATGGGACTCTCAAGAGTTTCCTCCAGCACCATAATTCAAAAGCATCAATTCTTCGGCAATCAGCCTTCTTTATGGTCCAGCTTTCACTTCCATACATCACTACTGGGAAAACCATAGCTTTTACTATACGGACCTTTGTTGGCAAGGTGATGTCTCTACTTTTTAAGATGCTGTCTAAGTTTGTCATTGCTTTTCTCCCAAGAAGCAGGTGTCTTTTAATTTCATCGCTGCTGTCACCATCTGCAATGATCATGGAGCCCAAGAAAGTAAAATCTCTCACTGCCTCCATTTCTTCCCCTTCTATTTGCCAGGAGGTGATGGGACCAGTTGCCATGATCTTTGTTTCTTTGATGTTGAGCTTCAGACCATATTTTGCGCTCTCCTCTTTCACCCTCATTAAAAGGTTCTTTAATTCCTCCTCACTTTCTGCCATCAAGGTTGTGTCATCTGCATATCTGAGGTTGTTGATATTTCTTCCGGTGATCTTAATTCCGGCTAGGGATTCATCCAGCCCAGCCTTTCGCATGATGAATTCTGCATATAAATTAAATAAGCAGGGAGACAATATACAGCCTTGTCGTACTCCTTTCCCAATTTTGAACCAATCAGTTGTTCCATATCCAGTTCTAACTGTAGCTTCTTGTCCCACATAGAGATTTCTCAGGAGACAGATGAGGTGATCAGGCACTCCCATTTCTTTAAGAACTTGCCATAGTTTGCTGTGGTCGACACAGTCAAAGGCTTTTGCACAGCTTCCTTAGCTGGCAGGAAAACAGCTGGGCAGAGGTGACTGCAAGGGCTTTGTGGCAAGTGGGCAAGAGTGTTACCCCCAGGTCCTGTGAACTCACAGCCTCCTGATTTGTAAATTTTTGATAGAGAACTATATTCTGAGACCCAGGTCTCCAAAGAACAGGCAGTTCTAGTTTCAATGTCCTCAACGTTTCATGGCTATATCATTCTTATCATTTGCTTTCCTATTGCTATACACCAAGGGAGATAGATAACCATCTGCATATGTGAAATTGAAATATTTTCAACAGCCTGGATGTTCTTAATTGTCAGTCAAGGGGGATGGAGCTATTTGAATCCACAACTTATATGCCCCTCACAAAACCAGTATCAAAGTATTGATTTCCCAGTCAATATAGAAAAATAGGACAACATACATGACCATACAATATTACCTGTAGCAAATTCAAAGGGCGAAGGCCTGGAGCATTTTTTAAGCCAAAAGGGCCACCTGCTGAGATTAAGAGAACATTGTGATTTCCCTCCCTCTTCAGTTACATCCAAATTAGAGGTAGATTTGTATTGCTAAGTAATAGTAAAACAACAGCAGCTGATAAAAGCAAAAATATCTCGCCCCTTTCAAATTAAACTAAAGCTTTTCACAAAACTGTCTCATTGACTCAGCCAAAATTTATAAAAACAACAAAAGAGACAAAAATCTGGTTATTAAATATATTCAACAACACAATCTTAAGGCTCAGAAGAATGGTTGAGAGCATCTGCACTGAACCTCTCATATATTATCTGGTTTCAATGGACAGAACAATGGCACCCAAACTCTGAATCCAGTTCCTTCTCTCTGAAGTCTGCAGGACAGCAAGCATACAAATCATATATTTAATACTTATTTGATATATTTATACCCGATAGATCAAAATGTGTGTGGCAGCTTACAAATCATGGATCAATGAAACACCAAACAAATCAGGAAGTTATGGAATTACTTTCATTATATTTGATTTTTATTCTGTTGTGTGGTTTTATATTATTGTTGATGTGAGGTACTCTGCATCCTAACTTCTAAAGGGTGATACGTAAAACTCTTAAATAAATGAAGAAAGAAAACAAACCGCAACAGAGCAAAACTGAAGACTGCATGGTGTCAGATAAAAGTGAAAAACTCTAAAAACAGCAGCCAATACTGTACCAATGCACCAAATTTAAATGTCTAGATAAGCAATATCGATTTTACTTGGCACTGAAAGCTCTGTTTAACAACTTGCACCGGGCAAACAAATCTAGAAAGGAAATTCCAGTGACTAGGTGCCATGACTTAAAGGCCCACTATTTGGCAATAGCCTGTCTAATCTCAGCAGATGGAGGAACACTGAGAAAGACCTGCTGTAAGTTACATTATCATGCAAAGAAGAACCTGTCTTCTGGAATTTATTAAGATTTGACGTGGGCAAGGAGAAATGGCGAATAAAGAAAAAAGGTAGCCGACATATACGCATGAACTTCTTACAGTACAGTCGTACCTTGGAAGTCGAACGGAGTCCTTTCTGGAAGTCCGTTCAACTTCCAAAATGTTTGGAAACCAAAGTGTGGCTTCGGATTGGCTGCAGGCTTCCAAAAATAGTTTGCAAACCAGAACAGTCATTTCTGGGTTTGTGGCATTCAGAGCCAAAATGTTCGATAACTAAGCTGTTCGAAAACCAAGGAACGACCGTATTTAGGAGATTCAGTCACATGGCATAAAGGGATTTTTCCAGAGCCCTGGAGATGGCTAATTCACATGCTATCAATTTTAACCAGAAGTAATTTCTAATTTTTTATCACTGGCTACACAGGTCATTAATGAGCCAATCAACTACTGCATTTAATTTTTCCATGACTTTCCCCGTTATAGTGGAAGTAGTCCCACACTGTGCCATTCCCATTCAACCAAGATGGAATTTCCTACTGACCTGGCTGTGAGGAGGGTTGCACTGCAGCAGGCAGTACACTCGGCACCAGGCCTCCTGATGGTAAAATGCCACTTAGGTTGAGGCCTGCAGGGGTTATTGCACTAGTACTACAACCCAGCATGGGGTTTGAGCCGCTCATCAATGTCTGCGCTCCACTGTGCAAAAGGAAATGAGCAAGCATGAGACCAGAATGTCGTAAAACAGCACAAAGTACCGTTTCTGGTATCTAATAATAATAATAAATTTTATTTATACCCCGCCCTCCCCAGACAAGGCCGGGCTCAGGGCGGCTAACAACCAATAATAAAAACAAGTTGAATGAATACAACATAAAAACAAGATTAAAATACAACATTAAAACATTAAAATGCAGCCTCATCACAGGAGGAGAAAGGAAAAAAGAAAGAGGGGGAGGGAATCAAATTGACTCCAAGCCAAAGGCCAGGCGGAACAACTCTGTCTTACAGGCCCTGCGGAAAGAAATCAGATCCCGCAGGGCCCTGGTCTCAGGAGACAGAGCGTTCCACCAGGCCGGAGCCAGTGTTGAAAAGGCCCTGGCTCTGGTTGAGGCTAATCCAACTTCCTTAGGGCCCGGGACCTCTAGGGTGCTGCTATTTATGGACCTTGAGGCTCTCTGTGGGGCATATCGGGAGAGGCGGTCCCGTAGGTACGAGGATCCTAGGCCGTGAAGGGCTTTAAAGGTCAAAAGCAGCACCTTAACTCTGACCCTGTACTCCACCGGGAGCCAGTGCAGCTGGAAAAGCACTGGGTGAATATGCTTTTGCATCATTAGGGTTGAGGTTATATAGTTCAATCACCAGCTGATTTTATTATGTCTTATTACTCAGAAAAAAAATATGTACTGAAACTTGCAAGTAAAATATGCTGCTCTAAAATAAACAAATCGGAAATGGGTCCATTTCTCCGCACTGTCTAGATGCCATCTTTTAGTTAGACCAGGGTTTCCCAAACTTGGGTCTCCAGCTGTTTTTGGACTACAATTCCCATAATCCCTAACCACTGGTCCTGCTAGCTAGGGATGATGGGAGTTGTAGTCCAAAAACAGCTGGAGACCCCAGTTTGGGAAACCCTGGTTTAGACATTCTCACAGTGCTGCATGAACTCTCCCACATTAGGGAGGATATGAAAAAGTGCCAAAAACATAACTCCAATGACAGTGAGAATAATGAGGAAATAGGAGACCTACTTTTTTCCTACTTTTAAATGCTTTTTTCTTTTTTGTTTTTTGTCAAGATATTTAGTGAGTAGTTGCATTTGTGTGTTTTTTTTTTCTCAAATGCACTTGCTTCGCTTTTTCTTGTATTTTGTGTTCAAATGAAACTCAATAAAAATATTTTAAAAAAAAGAGAGAATAATGAGGAAATAAACTATTTCTTCATTAGTATTATAATTATTTCAAATATTTCAATACAGATTGTAAATATCACCCCCATCTAATACCTCTAGACTTCCCAACCCTTCCCTCCGTGACATCCTATTTACTTGTTATGCTGCATATTCTCTTTAACCACCATTTCATTCTAGTCTTTCTCTTGGTTGTTAATTACTGCTGCTCATAGATCTTATCTTTTTTTTGCAAATTATCTTTATTGGTTTCTTTTAATTTACATTCATAGAATCACATTATAACATCTCAGTTCTCCCATGACTAAACTTATATTTCTAAATAATAATAAAGAAAACAAAAACAAAAATGTGTGCTAATTGACATTTTGTTCTTTTGTCTCTTTAAGTAATCTACCCTCAGCTGTGTCTCACCCTGATCTCTGACTTTTGTCATTATGCTGGCTAATTCTATGTATTCAATCAACTTACTTTGCCACTCGTCTTTAGGGGAAATTGCTTGTTCTTGCCACTTTTCACGTGTAACAGTTAACTTTAAGCTCTCAAATCTAACAAGGAATGACGTCTCCACGCTAAGCAAAAACGAAGCTTTTAGCAATTCTTTGCTTTTTGCACCAAATCCACATACCGTATTTTTCGCTCTATAAGACGCACCTAGTTTTTGGAGGAGGAAACAAGAAAAAAAATATTCTGAATCTCAGAAGCCATAACAGCAAGATTGCTGCGCAGTGAAAGCAGCAATCCCTCTTGCTGTTCTGGCTTCTGGGATAGCTGCGCAGCCTGCATTCACTCCATAAGACGCACATACATTTTCCCTTACTTTTTAGGGGGGGGGGGGAGTGAGTCTTATAGAGCAAAAAATACGGTAATTATGGTTATCTTTTAATACTTATGCAGCGCATAAAGCGTTCACTTTCACAGACAGGGAGCCGACGAGGGTTGGCAAGCCCTTCTCAAGCCTGGTGTCGTGTCATCAGGACAGCAGAATTCAGGGGCAAAACGACTGTAACAATCAAGAAGTGTGAAGCGCCGTAGACAGAAACCAACTTACCACACAGAGCCCACTACATTGATGAAGTTAAGTCCTGCAGAGTTTGCCATGACCTGGTTGGAGGAGGTTCCTGTAGTAACGGACGTTACCATGGTGGAAAGAGGAATGGTCATTACAGGCAGTGCCTGGCTCAGAGGCATGTGCTGCTGAGCGAACGGGGAGAGCAAGGTGGGCTGAGGGGTGAAGCCTGAATCGTGGGGAGTAGGGGAGGCAGAATGGGTAATCAGAGTTGAGCTCTGAGCCTCAGAAGGGTGTGGGGTCGATGAAGGGGTGCTGGTTGGAGTAGGAGTAGATGGCTTAGGAGTTCCAGACCCTGCTCATTGAGAAAAATAAAAAGCACTAGTTTGTTATAAGAGGCCAGTCCTTTTGTAAAATAAGGTTTGCGGAATCTCACTTAGCTCTGATAGCTTGCTCCAGTTTAAAATAATAAATAAAAACCAGCGAAATGCAAGGGTTAGTAATTGCTGTTAATTACAGGTGTACACAAACAATATCATTAGGCTTAATCCTGCAAATGAACACCAACGCTGTATTTCCCTATTAAATCGTTCTAACACTTGACAATACACTTATGCAACTGCTATGAACATTTCGAGGGCTACCTTTAAACAAAGCATTTTTCTTGCCAAAAATATAGGCATTCAACACACGTAATAGAACATCTGCGTCATAAAACAAAGAAAAACAGATCTGAACAAAAAACACAGACTATGATCAAACTGGGGCAGGGGGAACAGTACAAATAGTTATCAGTAACCAGCTTGCTTAATTTAGGCCTAATTTGCAAAGGAAGGAAGGAAGGAAGCATTGCTTGTGGCAGAAAACAAACACTTGTGTGTTTTAAAGCATAAATTTAGCATGATGACATCATATCAATGGAATGAAAACAAAAAACCAAGCTCTTGAGGTGTTTTCGTTTTATGTTTTGTTTTTTTTAGCTTTCATGTCCTGCAGAAAGAAAGGAAAGAAATGTGAATGTCCAGAAGCTGTGAGCAAAGCCTTATTTACAGCAACAACTGTGTGCAACAGATTTATACAATTACTACTAGCAACATAAAAAGAAGGGAGAGGGTTGTGTGAATCAAACTGTTGGAAAATTGATCAAAGCTTCCTTACAGGTTTTCTTTGTGCAAAACAGGAAGGCAGAAAAATGACACCTTTTGAGCCACCCAGACAATTTTAGATTATGCCACACTCAAGCGACAGGACATTGTGCAGCAGTCTAAAGAACGGAGCAGGCAGCTATGAGCTATTCTTACCAATTCCCTCTTTCTCGCCTTACAAGCTACTGACTATCTATTGAGACATGTAACTATTTCAAAAGTAGGTAAAAATCCACAGCAATGCAGTGATTCTGTCCCAAAATTAAAACTTGGCTGCCACTCAACTGAGTAAACACTTAGCAAAATGGTGTTGTCTTGAAATTATTCTTACATTTTCATCATCAGCAATGATTTGTAAAACGATATAGGAGTGTTTTAAAAAATCAGTTTGTAGTTTATTGTATCACCACCTTGAGACTGATCATGTTATTTACATACACAGAGATACAACTGCACCGTATTTGACGACATTTAAGAAGTTTTAGCTGCTTTAAAAAAAAATGCAAATTTAAGGAGGCATTAAACGAGCTACTGTTTATACACTAGCAGAAAGGGCTGCACTTTGGGAGCTTCTACAGTCACATTAATTACCAGGCTGTGTCAAAGCGAGGGACTAATGCTTCTTGCGTAAAACAGAATAGAACGTATACACAAACGGTGCATACATATATTTATACAGAGAAACAAGTACAGTTACAGCAAACGAAGTACATACAGTACATACAGCCTGCCTTAAGTGATGCAAACTTTATACACAATCTAGGGTACAATGGGCATTTAGATTCTCCAATCAGCTGGTTAGGAAGTTTATAGCACGAGAAGCCTAGGAAGACTTAATGGACAATTTAGGGCGGGACTCACTTTGTGACGAGCTTGCAGGAGACGTGGCGGTTGGAGAAAGCATGCTCAGTTGATTCAGATCCAGAGACTGCTTCCGAGACACACTGGGAGGCTTGGGAGGAGGAGGAGTTGGAGATTTTAGGTGGCCACTTGACTGCTGTGAACTAAAAATATTACCTGAAAAAGCACAAATAATCCATGTTACGTTCTGTGAACCAACACCAGAAAAGAGTTACTTTGTTCTCTAAAGTGTGCGCTTTAGGTGTGCAAAATAAGAAGTGCACAGCAACATCTGCCATTGCTACCTGCAGCAAAAGGTACAGTGGTGCCTCGCAAGACGAAAATAATCCGTTCCGCGATTCTCTTCGTCTAGTGGTTTTTTCATCTTGCGAAGCAAGCCCATTGACGGCTTAGCGGATTAGCGGATTAGCGGCTTTTAGCGCCTTAGCAGCTTATCGGATAAGCAGATAAGCGGCTTAGCGGCTTAGAAAAAGGGGGGGAAAGGGGGGGAAAGTCGGAAAAACTCGCAAGACATTTTCATCTTGCAAAGCAAGCCCATAGGAAATTCGTTTTGCGAAGCACCTCCAAAACGGGAAACCCTTTCGTCTAGCGGGTTTTTCGTCTTGCGAGGCATTCGTCTTGCGGGGCACCACTGTAACTTGAATCTACATATTGCAGGTATGTAAATATCTTCATCCCCTTCCTGTGCCAAAGTTTGAAGCATGAGGGACCCTCTATAATACTGATGGTAATTGCACCCAGACAGGTTATAACGAGTAATTGGAAAAATGCAGAAGAGCTAGGGGTGAACCAATGGAGGGAAAAATTGAAAAATATTATAAACTTAGAATATCTAACTGTGAAAATACATAAAATGAAAGGGTTTAAGGTCAGAGAGAAGGAGGAGCATTGATTTGAGAAAATATTGCATTATTTGGGCAGGTTTGAACAATCTGGGGCAATTAAAATGTTTAAAGTTAAATAAACCTTTTGGAGGAGTGTTAAGGTATATAGAATTGTACATATGGTTGATTTGAATATGTTATTATTGATTATGTATACCCAATGTATCAGCCGCCTGGGGGTTCTCACTGTTTGTCTTTTGGTTGTTGGTTAAAAAATAAAAAAATGAGGGACCCTCTAGAACAGGCTTCCTCGACCTCAGCCCTCCAGATGTTTTGAGACTACAATTCCCATCGTCCCTGACCACTGGTCCTGCTAGCTAGGGATCATGGGAGTTGTAGGCCAAAAACAGCCGGAGGGCCGAGGTAGAGGAAGCCTGCTCTAGGATGACACCTGTCAGAGACCAGGCTGAGGAGTACAGCTCTGATGAGGAATGGTGGGAGTCTACCTCTCCCCACGCAAAGGATCCTGAAGCTGCCCAGGAGCATAGCTGTCAACTTACAGATTTGAAAATAAGGGACCAGCAGCCTCGGAAATAAGGGATCAGCAGCCAAAATAAGGGATTTTCAGAGCACAATTATGTTCGACTTCTGAGCCCCTCCGAGCCAAAGGCAGAAAGGGAGGCCAGCAGGGAGGGAGGGAGAGGAGCTGCTTTAAGGGACATCATCAATAAGGGACAGCAGCGGGACACAGCGCTGGGATAAGGGACTTTCCCGCCAAATAAGGGACGGTTGACAGCTATGCCCAGGAGCTGTGGAGCAGTATAGATTTGGAACAGTGATTTGCAGAGGGACATAGTTCTGAAAACAAAAGTTGGGAAGAACTGGGGGCAGATTGAACAGCAAAGGGAAGAAGAACTGGGGGAGAGCTAACAGACTCTTTCTCTCTCGCTAGAAAGTGTCCAGCCTATCAGTCCAAGGTCACATAGAGCAGGTGAGGTGGCTGCACAAAAAGCATGGTGGCTGCAAGACGCAAGTGACTAGGGGGGAAGTGGGTGGACACCTTAACTGGGAGACCTTTTCTCTGAGATTGATTCTTTGTTCTGGAGCTGTGATCATTAAAATCTCTTTAAATGGTAAGAGACTAATTTTGCTTTGTTCTGCTTATCCACGGCCAAAGGGAGGGAGGAAGCCGTTTTCTCAAAGCCTGACTACACCTCATTTCCCAGTGGAGGTGGTACCTGCCAGGCTATTCAGAGGGCAGACTCTTCCCAGTCAAAACTGCTGCCAAGGAGGGCATGGCGGCGGTTTAAGTCAAGGGGACTTTGTTCCTCGAGCAGGTTTAGCCAGGTAGGCACCTTAATAAAAGCTGACGAGGTTGGCCGTTGCTACTGTATTGCAACAGCAAGTAAAAGGGTGAGGAAGGCAAATTTATAAATGTATTTGGACACTGAGAAACAAAAAAAAGCAAATCACAGCCAGGATTACTCTCTCAAAGATATGCAGCAATAGAAACAAAGGAGAAACAAAGGGGTAGGAAAACGGAAGCTAATGCAAATATATTTCACATCTGGCAACCAATGCGCCATTTTGGTTTCAGATGGTACATGGGTAGATAAGTCTAAAAAGCCCAGGACACAAACTTTCACAGCTCTCTAGTGGCTATGCTGGCTCACTTACCAGAAGTAATATATTTAGAGTTAACTGTGGAAGAGTATATTTGATTCTGATCAAACTAAGTCTCATTGAGCAAAATATACATCAGAAGGATTAGTTTGGTCAGAATCAAGTATACACCTCCAGAGTTAACACTAAACATATTGATTCTGGTAAATGAGTCACCATAGCCGCTAGAGAGCCGTGAAAATTTGTGTCCTGGGCTTTTTAGACTTGTTTACCCATGTACTAGGGATGTGGGCGGCGCTGTGGGTTGAACTACAGAGCCTAGGACTTGCCGATCAGAAGGTCGGCAGTTCGAATCCCCACGATGGGGTGAGCTCCCGTTGGTCGGTCCCTGCTCCTGCCAACCTAGCAGTCTGAAAGCACGTCAAAATGCAAGTAGATAAATAGGTACCACTCCGTCGGAAAGGTAAACGGCGTTTCCGTGCGCTGCTCTGGTTTGCCAGAAGCAGCTTAGTCATGCTGGCCACATGACCCGGAAGCTGTATGTCGGCTCCCTCGGCCAGTAAAGCGAGATGAGCGCCGCAACCCCAGAGTCGGCCATGACTGGACCTAATGGTCAGGGGTCCCCTTTACCCATGTACTATCTGAAAGCAAAGGGGAACACTGGTTGCCAGATGTGATGTTTTCTGCTCTCTTACCCTACTATTTTTTTTTTAAAAAAAAACCCAACAATTACCTGATGAGCTACTTCCTGAACTTGAAGGTAGTTTGATGGGAGGTGGTCGATGTTTCACACCTTTCCCCAGCACTGAAGACTGAATATAGCCCGACACACTCTCAGGCTGCTAGAAGCAAAACAAGAAAACAACAACCCTTCTTACTAGATGTCAACCTTTTCTTCCAGCTTTCATCCTTTTTCATTCTTCCCTTTCTCAATTTCAGGAGAATGAACACCCGAGTTCCTAATTTTTGATTCTGCAAAACACCCGTCCCTAATTCACTGGTACCTCTATTTTAAGACTAGTTCCCGGCATTCCACCCGACTCTCCCGACATTCTGAAAACGTTTCAGACTGCTCAGGAAACAGAACGGGGCATTGGGCTATGCTGGTTGGGGCTGATTTGGTTATTTCACACAAATTACTGGGGTTGTACTTGAAGATGTAATTAAAAGGGGCCAAAATTTCACCAGTGGACAGATTTAGCCCTATCCTCGTGGCTCTCATTCATGAATATCGGGAAAAGCAGAGTCTTAAGATAGAAGAAAGTGGATGGGGCAAAAGCCAAGCAGTTAAAAAGTCCTAGGGGAAAAAAATGATTGTCCCTGTTGTGTAAACTTGAGATTAAATGGAATCACTGCATTTT
Source organism: Podarcis erhardii (assembly GCF_964252035.2). NCBI lineage: Eukaryota > Metazoa > Chordata > Lepidosauria > Squamata > Lacertidae > Podarcis > Podarcis erhardii. The sequence goes on along the minus strand of NC_138515.1, from coordinate 10,684,313 downwards.
TCAAAGAGTTACAAAGGTGTCATTTAATTCATTCATTAATAACTTACTTCCATTTCCTTCCCAGGAGAGAGCTGGCTTAGATGGACAGATCCACAGGAGTTGTGAAGCATTTTCACTGGGCATTTAGCTTCGTTTTGAACTAGCTCCTGGTACTGATTGACTACTCTGTAACGTAACATTAAGCAGAGGTCATTCATGAGATCACGTAAGTACTAGGTGAAGGCGTCTCCAGAACCAAAACAATCCAGAGGTTTCTATATTCTTGCCTTTTCTCTATTCATTACTTCCAATCAACAAATTATGGAACTGAAGTAAAAGACCATACCTAAGATGCAACGATAATTGAAGTGACATGAGCAGATTTTACTCAATTTTTTCAAATACAGTCTAATTTGGCATCCTCTCCTACCAAGCTCAATATTTATTTTGAGAAGCAGATGGGGTTGGGATAGTACAAAAAGCAGGACAGTGAGGAGGTATGTGCATAATGAATAAAGGCAACCAGGGGGTGGATGAGCATGGTAACATGTAGAGCATGAAACTCTTCCATGAACACTGAAGGTTTTTTTTTTTTAAAAAAAAAAAACAAAACCAACAGAATCACATAACCATAGAGTTGGAAGGGACCATGGGGGTCATCTAGTCCAACCCCCTGCAATGCAGAAATCTTTTGTGCAACATGTGACTCAATCCCACCACCCTGAAGTTCAGGGTCTGATGCTCTACAAACTGAGCTATCAGAGATTCCTTTTGTTTCTAAACACCGTGCTGAAACCATTAAGGGCTAGAGAAAATAAAAGAGTTTGGATTATGTGCATGTTGTTTTTCCAAATTCTGTAAAAAATAAAATAAAAATCCTCAGGCTGTCATGCAGAAAATAACCAGCACTAACCATGGAAGCTAGTCTATTAATAGCTACTGATCTAAAACCAGGATGAGAAAATGGTGGCCCTCCAGATGTTGCAAGACAGATGTTGCAAGATGTCAACTCCCATCATCCCTGACCATTGCCAATGCTGAGGCTGACAAGAGTTGGAGCCCTGCAACATTAGAAGCGCTGGCCTCATGGCACTGAGTTCATAAATCTCAGGAACAGAATTCATTCCTGAAAAAGAGGACAAAGAAAATGGAGGATCGCTATCAAGCTGAAGACTATGGCAGGAGCAATAGTCTCGCCATAGAGGTGGCGGGTAGCTGCCAGCATCTTCCACACAGCTGATCTGGGACCAGGAGAATAGCCGCTCAAAGCACACTGCTAATGGGTGCAGACTGCTCAGGAATAAAAGCTTGCTAGTGAGCAAGGCTATATGTGCAAGTATGAAGGGAGAATGGAACAGAAAATAAACACAGCTTGGAAAGCTGCCTAATAAGATTCTGCAGAAGAACTTAGTTCTTAACAAAACAAGAAATATCTAAAGAGAGACAATAAATGACTAATGAAGTTAGCATTGTATAATTAAAGGAACAGCAGTCAGGTTCCATTACAGGAGTGTGATTAGATGACAAATTGCCTTTGCCTTATTAGAGGGATGAAATTTCGCCCTTCCCAGAATTGTAGTAACAAAAGGGTTTGGGTAATATGTAAGAAACATTTCAGCTACAGGACACAAAGAAGAGTGAAAGAGGCTTTGGAGACTTTCACCTAGTACCACCAGGAGTCCTTTTAAAAATAAATAAATGTACATATACTGTTAGTATAAAAGTGTGAATAATGCCCATGGAAGTGTGAGCTGGAGGAAGCTGACTTTCTACCTCTTCCTCCCCTTGACTGGCCAATAAAAAGCTTATTTCTTTCCTAAGGGTCTCCTTCTGATATTTAGGGATTCCCCCTTCCCCCAGACCAAGCACGCTTCATTCCCCAGGACTTCCTACCCTAGCGAGCGGCTTTTCAGTGAGCAGGTAAGCAAGAGAGGGCCCCAAAGTCAGCTTCTGCCAGTCCCTTTCCATGGGATCTCCTTCCATGGATCCAGCCCAAAGGGTTCCGACAGCAAAGTTGGGAAATAAACTGGGAAAATGCAGGTCAGATGGACCGGTGTTAATTCTAGCGCTAAGAAGCATGAATGGAAAATACTGAATCACAAAGCATGAATCACAAAAATACTGATGAACCCCTTACCTTTCTGCCTCTGTCTTTGAGCCAATAAGAAAACTGTAGGGGACACAATACATGAATTAAAGATTTGTTTAAGGCAAAAAGAAGAGTTGACATACATCTGATCAGTTGAGGTGGACACTATTATAAAGCCAGTGTGGACTAATGCTTAGAGTTTAATTAGAGCGTTGATTAGGACTGTAAACTTGGGGAACTATTTGTTGGGATTTTTGACTACGTGCAATTCTGTGCAGCTTCACATAGAGTCAATTAAGAGTTGGCCGACAGCCAAGATGACTGAGCAGAGAGGAGTTACCTGCCTGGAGATATGGATGCCTGGAAACAGCTTCTCCATTGGTTAAGGTCTCACACAGGCATAATGATTTATGACCTTACTGACTGGAATGTTTGTTGTTGGTCAGTGTGGTGTTCTGAGAGCCGTTTGGAGTTTGTTAAGAGAGTGCTAGTTAAGATCAGTGTATCTGTTCTTGTATATACAGTGGTACCTCGGGTTAAGTACTTAATTAGTTCCGGAGGTCCGTTCTTAACCTGAAACTGTTCTTAACCTGAAGCACCACTTTAGCTAATGGGGCCTCCTGCTGCCACCGCGCTGCCAGAGCACGATTTCTGTTCTCATCCTGAAGCAAAGTTCTTAACCTGAAGCACTATTTCTGGGTTAGCGGAGTCTGTAACCTGAAGCGTATGTAACCCGAGGTACCACTGTAGTAACTTGTAGAGTCTGCTGTAAATAATAAACACCTATAAGTAACCAAGTTACTAGTAGCAGCATTTATTCCTGCTTCTTCCATCCTGCCTGCAACTGATTGCTTTCTGGAACTCTGCGTATGCTCTGCTAAGGTCTGGCTAAGGTCCTGCAACAGGTCAAAGTTGCAAAACACCAATACTATTCAACTAGATATTTGGGCTAGCACTAACACAATGAGACTTTGCCCCTTGCCGGCCTGCACACCCCATACCACTCCCAAACCTGTTCTGGAGGGTTGGGCAAACCCCAGACCAGAATTAGGGGGAGCTCAGGGAGAGGAGAGGAGCAGAACATTCCACTGCACAGGAGAAATCCTTGCATTGGTGGAACATTCTGCATTCTACATTCAATACAGCACATTAGTCCAAATTCCCACTCAGTCCTGAAGTTCGCACAGTGACCCTGGGGAAGTCACCATCTTTCAGCCTAACGTTTTTCATGGCGGGTGAAGAGACAAAGAAGCATGTACATCGCCTTGAGCTCCTTGGAGAATAGATGCAATATAAATGGAATAAATAAAACGACTATTAGTCATTGCTGCAAATGGAAGCTTCTTTATATTCAGAAGCTGTGTATTTCAAAATATTAGATACTGGGAATGAGCAACAGGGGAAGGTCTGTTGCCTTAAAATACGTGTTTTTCTCCAAAATTTAAGATGAAGGCCACTTACTGTGATGGAATTGTTGAGCTCTCATTGTCTTCGTCATTTTTAATCATTTGTATTTTACCATAGTATAATGGATTTCCCAACGACTGAAAAATGGTCAGTTTTGTTTTCTGAAGATGACTGCCAACTTCACATTCGAAGACATAATCATCTTTTATTTCCTGTCAAAGAGAGAAATATTGATACAAGCAGACCATTTCAAAAGATTCCTCCAATTCACAGATTAAAAGGAGGCAAACCGCTGGAGAGCCCTTGAGACAAGAGGATGGGTGTGCATTTTTAAATTTTGCTTCCAAGTAAATTCTAGAAGAAGAAGAATAGAATCACAGAATTGTAGAATTGGAAGGGACACCCATCTGGTCAAACCCCCCACGATGCAAGGGTTCATCAATAAAGACCTGGTTATGTTTAGAATGATACTGCATAGGGAAATGTTCCCTGATACCAAGATGAGGGATTCTATGGAATGCAGATAGAGAGAATTGATAAGAATAATGATCTGTTGTGACCTTGACGGAAGTGTACAATAGATGAGCCTTCCTGTGTTTTGGTTCGTTTCTTTCTTTTATGTTCTTTTCTTTTCTTTTCTTTTCTTTTCTTTTCTTTTTCTCCTTCCTTTTTCTTTCCCATAATGGCTCATGTTTTATGCCATGTATTTTGATATTCTTGGTAGTTTTGTATCCCTTTCTATTACTATTATTATTAAGGATTTATCTTTGGTAATTTTGGTTGCTTATATTTACCTGTATTTGTTTAAAGCAAATAAAATAAAATAAAATAAAGAATCTCAACAAGCGGTTCCCCATCCAATGTGAAACCATACTTGTTCCTGCTTAGCTTTGCAAATATACTAGCAGTTTTATTGCTGCACCAGAGTATCAGTGCCTTTAGGCCTGTCCCCAAATGAGTTCCAAATGGGCCACTATTTGAGCAGTTTCAGGGAGCAGAGGAAAGCAGCTATGGCAATGAGCTGCACGTGACATCTTTGCCAGCTGCAAAGTTGCCACCCAAGTTAACCACACCACACAGCTAAGTGTAGCTACAAATGTCCATGCCTTTTATAAGAGTCTGCCCTACTCCTTCTGTCCCAATAGTGAACAGAAGAACTTGTTCTGCAGCTCAGATACAGACCTGTATGCTTCTAATCTCAGCAGTTTCATATTCAGCAAAGACTTAAAACTTCCTCCTCCTTGCTGGGTTTCTGAACCCAAACAGCAGAAGGGCAGCTCTGCTATGACAGGATTTCAATGTGCGTACAAGGCACATTCAATATAGGCTAGCAATTTGGCCAAAGGAAAAATCCTGGTCTACCCAGTTTGTCTATCAATTTCAACGAATCTGCACCAACTTTGGGTATCACCACAATAATGTACTGAGGGAAAAACTACAAAAATGGGGGGGAAAGATCTAACAACAAAAATATAGGATTCACTATATGGGCGGAAAGTCGTTATTTTCCCCACCCTGATTTTGAGAAGCTGCTGTGGACAGTCTAATGGTTTCAGTTTCTCATTCATTTCAATAGGGGCAAATCAAATCCCTGAGTTAAACTGTATTTTTAAAAAATTGAGAAGGGATGGTGGTTGAAATGAAACAACACAGAGCAACTGACCACGTAATTGATGAGAAGTATATGGAGTACGCAAAGTGGTTTCAATTTGCTAAAAAATATATATCACATTTTAAACTGCTACCAATACCACCGAGTTGGGAGGTCTAACTGATCAAACACCCTAGTTCAGAGGCAGTTGCTTCTGAGGCTCAACGTAAGACATGGCTCATGAACAGAGAAGACTACAGATCTATGTTGGTTTTAGTTGCACAATCAACAGCAACAGCAGCAGTTACCTCTCAATGCCATGTAACCGCACTCCTGAAAAAGTCACAAGACCCATTTCCCCGTATTTCCTAATAACAATTTGAAATGATTCCTAGAGCCTTCCCTTACTCACCTAAACACATTCAAGTACTGATTGTTCTCTGTGTTCCTATCTTTTGGAACACAAAGTCTCTTAATTATTGAAAAGGTTAGCAAGCAATCTACTATTACTCACATGAGCGGGCCAGACACTGGGTTGTGAGTCATCAGGTTTGATAGATTTTTCCACTTTGGCGTATTTTTCCACCTTCAGAAACAGTTAAGAGATCAGTAAATTAAAATGAGAGCAGATTAAAGATGTGGATGAGGAGCGTAAATGTCCTTATAATTGAAAAAAGAATTATAATCATACTGATGGGTTCAGAGAGTGAAGGCAAGACAATCCTAATGAGGGTTTATTGAGTTGTGATGATCCTTACTAGTGGGAGAAAAAGAATTCCCAGAATAGGCATGATTATAAACCTCATGTTTTCAGTCCAGTTTGTATCTTGACAGATCTCACCCTCTTCAAATATAATACATCCTTTAAATAATGGCTCTTACATGTCCACTTATTTTAACAGGCCTCACAAAAACGGTGTAATTAATCTGATTTCAAATCTAGAAGTTTTCATTTTCAAATGTTCTTCTTCTTAAGCTAGCCAATTTATTCTTAAGGACTGGGATCTGTCTTCTTTTCAGAAGAGAATGAAAAAGAGCAATGTCCAACCAGCAGCTATGCTAAACAGAGGTAGTGTTGAACTTGTTCTGCTAGCAGGCCGGCTTGTATAAGCAGAACTTCTTGAACAAGATGTTTCAGAAGCTGAGAGATTACATTGGCATGTACAGATCTGTATGCACAAGCTCCTGGGCCAGAGCTCCATCAAAAGACTGACAGCTCTGGACACAATCCTAGGAATGACAAATTTTACTCATCTCGGCATGTTCCAGAAATCTATGAACTTACATCCACTTCAGAAGGCGCCGTCAAATAGCAAGGATTCTGTTTCCACATATCCACACACTGGAAAAAAGGAAACCAAATAGATAAATGAACAATAGTTATCAGAGTAAGTAAGATTATCTAATTATCTAATGCGCTGTCTTTTAAAAACATGCATACATTTCCAGCTTTGGAAATTTTGAGGTCGTACTGCTGGGCTCCCTTCTTTTCCTTTCTTTTCTGCAAATAATCAAACAACCTGAGCTGCGGCGGTGTTGTGCAGTGAGACACCTCCTGCTGCCGATTCAGAGATGACCTGGAGTATCTCTTGAAGCACCTGTAAAATATTGAAAATATTAATGGAAAGAATACAGGCAGTTGGGACCATTTTCATACAAGCTTGCTAGAGTGGCCAGGCATCCTCTTTCATAGCAGATAATCCAGCATGAAAGGCACTGTGCGGATAGGCATCTAATTTACTTTGTGTCCAATACCAGATATACAGGAAGGGGATACCAGTTCTCAAGAGACAATATGGCCAGTGAGTTGTCAATATTTCTCTTTTCACTAGTTAATCCAGTGTCAACCCAATGGCTTGACTGCACTGCCAGCCTGATGAGCTGAAGCCTGAAATGCTTCTGAGAAATTACGGTTTGTGATGGAAGACTGCCATTTCTTTCAATGGACATTGTATGTGGAAAGAGGACTGCCCATTTAGGCCCTAAAACAGAAGTCACTATTTTTGTGTGTAACCTCTCTGGAAATGGAAACGGGACGTCACCTCTCAGGGGCAATTTTCCAGTGGCAAATGAGGTTTCAATTTCTGTCATGGCAACAGGCCACCGGCTGAGCTTGGGCTGAACAATTATTATTTACTAATAATCATCCACACAGATGTCTCCAGGCGAAGTACAACAGATAATGAACTAAGGAAGAAAGACCATGTCTACACTCTCTGGTCACATCACCTCACAGAAGAAACCTCTCAGTTGAGGGGTTGAATAAGGGGTTGAATTTATTTTAGTGGGGTGTAATGATGATTGGTGAGTGAGGGTAATTGAAGAGAAATTGATACTGGAGCAGTACAGTGGTGCCCCGCAAGACGAATGCCTCGCTAGACGAAAGGGTTTTCCGTTTTGTAGGTGCTTCGCAAAACGAATTTCCTATGGGCTTGCTTCGCAAGACGAAAATGTCTTGTGAGTTCCTGTGGGTCCCCCCCCCTTTTTCTAAGCCGCTAAGCCACTTATCTGCTTATCTGCTTATCCGCTAAGCCGCTAATAGCGCTAATCCGCTAAGGCGTCAATGGGCTTGCTTCGCAAGACGAAAAAACTGCTAGACGAAGAGACTCGCGGAACGGATTAATTTCGTCTTGCGAGGCACCACTGTATCTGAATGGGAAATTAGCTGGGAGGTAAATTAACCAAAAGAATTTATTTTGGCGATCTGGGGAGAGGTACAAATTAACCAATTAATTCATTTGAGGTGATTTGTATGGGAAATTGATTCACCTTCTCAGGAGCCTAAATTCTAATACAGTGGTACCTTGGGTTCCCAAACAGCTTAGTTGAGGAACAAATCGGCTCCTGAACACCGCAAACCCGGAAGTGTTCCTGGGGCCAATCTGCCAATCAGAAGTCGCGCCTCGGTTTGCAAATGTTTTGGAAGTCGAATAGACTTCCAGAACGGATTGCGTTCAAGAACCAAGGTACCACGGTAGTTGTTTCTAAATGTATAATATATGCAAATCTGGGGTAGCAGCCAACAAAATCGTCCTGATAGCACAAGGATGTCTGGCTGCGCAATGGGACTTCCACTCCCTCACCTAACCCAATGTACCACCCTAGCACCGATGAGGAGTGCAGGGAAAGTAAGTCTCTTTGTGCAGGTGGAAGTCCTTGTGGTAACAGGAGGGCAACCCTCTATGCAACTTTGTGTCCTCTCTTTTGGTGGTGAACAGCCGCTGCTTCTTTTGTACGACACACAAGTAGTCCCTCTAATGCAGGGGTCAGCAAACATTTTCAGCAGGGGGCCGGTCCACTGTCCCTCAGACCTCGTGGGGGGGCCAGACTATATTTTGCAAAAAAAATTAAAATATATGAACGAATTCCTATGCCCCACAAATATCCCAGAGATGCATTTTAAAAGGACACATTCTATGCATGTAAAAACACACTGATTCCCAGACCGTCCACGGGCTGGATTGAGAAGGCAATTGGGCCGCATCCGGGACCCGGGCCTTAGGTTGCCTAAAGGTAACGGTAAAGGTAAAGGGACCCCGACCATTAGGTCCAGTTATGACCAACTCTGGGGTTGCGCTGCTCATCTTGCTTTATTGGCCAAGGGAGCTGGCGTACAGCTTCCAGGTCATGTGGCCAGCATGACTAAGCCGCTTCTGGCGAACCAGAGCAACGCACGGGAACGCCGATTACCTTCCCACCGGAGCGGTACCTATTTATCTACTTGCACTTTGTCATGCTTTCGAACTGCTAGGTTGGCAGGAGCAGGGACCGAGCAACAGGCGCTCACCCCGTCACAGGGATTTGAACCGCCAACCTTCTGATCGGCAAGTCCTAGGCTCTGTGGTTTAACCCACAGTGCCACCCGCGTCTCTTAGGTTGCCTACCCATGCTCTAAAGCTTGCATTCACTCAAAGAGCTATCCAATGATGCAATTCCAGGGCCTGGTGAGTGATTCTTTTTTAAAATGATCACTGTTCATCACAAATGTGTTCTGCTCCAAACAAAGGGCGTTTGTTCTGGGGAAAATTTCTACAGACATTCCAGGTCTTTGAACAGATTTTTAAGAGCAACTAAAATGTTCTTCGAAACTTAACAACAAATAACTTCCCCCCGTTAAGGCAGCCTATTCCATTCAACAGACTTTTTATAAATCAAGGACCAGTAGAGTATGACTTTCAGATACCTTTTCATTGGGCGAGTATTCATCTTCTGCTTGTTATAGTGAAGTCTGTTTGCTGTGCAAGTTACTGCAATTGAAGGATCCAGACACAGAGGTTCTGCTGTAGCCAGTATCAGTTGGCTTTCTAGCAGGAGTTTGTCTTCCTATAATACAGAGAGTGTTCTAAAACTGCATTAAAGACTGCAATCCTATACACATTTACTTGGGAGTAAGTTCCATTTAACTCAATAGGACTTATTTTCAAGTACACAGCAGGCAACTTCTGTGCCAGCTTTTGAACACTTGCTGAACACCCTGCAACTAAAGTACGTCTTTCCACAAGGTTTAATTGATGCCTGTTTTTAACCTTTTTATATGGTGTTTACGGTACAATTTTATGTTTTATTGTGGTAAACCATTTCAACTGATAAATATTTTTATAAATAAATAAGTATGCATACGACTGGCTGCACGTTACAAATATTTTAAACAGTATTTGTAAATATTTGAACAGTATTTTTGGCATTAACATACATGATAGTTGAGTGTCTGCACAGTGTGAAATGGGTGTTCTCGACTTGTAATCTAAGTGATTATTATACTTTCATATCATAGGGACTTAAGATTGTGTTTGAGAGAGGAGACCAGCAAACACAATTGCCCAAAATCTGACATCTCTCTCCTCTCTTCAGAACTATTATGGTTCTTGCCAAAGTTTCAATGATCTAAACCGAAATTTCTATTACAGAATCTTTGGAAGATTCCCAATTTGAAATTGCACATGTGAGCATCACTAAAGAATCAGAGCATGCACGCAAGTCCCTTTCTGCCATCCATCATCTCAATGGGACCTTAGGGCGGCGCATGGGTAATTATAATTACAGATGGGGTCAGGTGGAATTCTACTTGGGCAACAATGCTTTTCAGCCTCCTCTTTCCTGCTGCAGCCCCTTATGGGCAACCTCAAAAGCTGCCCGGAAGGTCAGCTCCTGCCCCCCCCCCACCAAATGGCATGGGATGTGTTAAGAGGATCTTGAACTCCCACAATACAAACAGATCTTGTAGAAGAAATGTTCTGGATTCTGCCTAATATTGATATTAATAAACAGAATCATGCAAAATAGGTCTACACCTCCGACTCACTATGACATATTCTCACTGAAGTGGCAAACTCCAGGGTCGGGTCTTGCGCAAATTTTCCTTCATACAAAACATTTCCAGAACAAAAAATGTTAGATGTCAGGGAAGACTCTAAACTAGCCTTTTCTCCAACATGCTTGCTTTCCAATCTTATCTGGAAGGGTTTTAAATATCTATCTATCTATCTATCTATCTATCTATGGCACTGAATTAAATCATTTGAGACCTCTAGCAGAGCCCAGACATAACCTTGCCACTTCACTGAAACCTAGGCCTATTCATCTCCTTGTAGACCTTTATGCCACTGAACAAGATGGCCTTTCCTGGGGTTGGAAGACCACATTGCACCAGAAATTATCATCACAATATACCATAATACTAGGAAACTACCACACTAGTGAAACCAACTCCTTTAGCTGCCACGTTTGTTACCTGCGTCCATTTGTGGTTGTCGCTTGTAATGGAATGCACATCACAAATCAAGGTCTAGAAAAATGAGGCAAACCTTTCATTACTTGTGAAGTACAGGATTTCTAAATACGATGCATCAGGATTGTTTTTTTAAAAAATTAAGAGCAACACCAAAGCTGAAATACACGAGTTGTTTACCTGCATTGTTGGGCGCAGAAGTATGTACTTGCTTTGGTATGTTGGAGATTTGAGATTACCAGATTGTCTATAGTCACGTATTTCTGTTATGACGCAGCCACAATGGAAAATATTTATCTGTTTAAAAGCAAACAAAAATGTACATATCAGCACTTCTATATATTTATACCTGGAACTAAACAGATCTTTATATCCCTGGGAATACTTCCTCTCTCTTTTTAAAAACTCCATTATTATTATTAAACTTAACAAGGACAATAACCAAATTATGTAAAAACTGGTGCTTCTTCTTAAGGGTTAGAAATATTTTTCAAGGGTTGCTCTTAAGTTTTGAAATTTTTAATTTTATACTAGTGCTCAGTTTAGACATTATGCCAAACTGTGGTTTGTTGTAACCATAGTTTTAGAACCCAAATGGCAGTTTGGTCTCCAGACAGGATAGCAAATTTGGTCAGTTAGTTGAACATATACTCCTTATTTGGCGATCACTCATAGCAGAGTAAGATTGTCTTTCACAAACACGGTTTTAACAATGAGTCCGTAAGTGACTGTGGAGGCCAATTCTGGATCCACACGTCCTTCCACAGTGGGGACATTGGTTTCTGGGTGGGAGCTGATCATGGTGTGGATTTGCCAAGCGTGCCTTCCTCTTAGTACATTTCTCCCTTGCGTCCTGAGTTTGAGTGTCTTCAAAATCCATGACACCTTTGGTAAAGGCTGTTTTCCAATTGGAGCGCTCGCAAGCCAGTGTTTCCCCGTTGTCGGGGTTTATACTACATTTTTAAAGATTTGCCTTGAGAGAGTCTTTAAACCTCTTTTGTTGACCACCAGCATTACGCTTTCCATTTTCAAGTTCAGAATAGAGTAGTTGCTTTGTAAGACGATAATCGGGCATCCGCACAACATGACCAGTCCAACAAAGTTGTTGTTGAAGAATCATTGCTTCAGCACTGAATTTGGTCAGTTATTTGAACATACACTATATACAGCAGGAATGGGGAAATCCTTGGTCCTCCAAAGGCTGCTGAATCACAGCTCCTAGCAGCCTCAGAAAGCATAGCTAGACAAGTTCTGGTTCAGCCATATTGGTAGACAACCCCCCTCCATATAGTTACTACTGTATATGGTTACTGTTACTTCCACTACCCTCCCCATAACCACTAAAACAAAAACACCATTTCAAAGTCTTTCAAACCTGTGATTTTTCCAGGAGATCAACTAAAATAGGAGGCAGCTCTTCTGCATCCAAATATTCAAGCAATTCTCCCTCTTCATAAGGAAGCCGAATGGTTTCTGAATCTGCGTTAAAACCAAAGAATGTATTTGACTATGAATATGTGTGTGTGAACTATTTGCTTTCACTATTATTCCTTTCTGGAAAAAAGAGGAAAAAAATTAACTTACAAAATTGTGATTCTGTTACGTAACAAGCTACCTCACACTGAGGAGAGGCTGGTTAAAAATGTTTTAAATGAATAGATGATCTAGAACAGGGGTGGCCGACCTTCATTCTAGTCAAGGCCACACTGTCAACTCTCGTGGGGGGGGGGGAGCATGTCAAAGTGGGCACAGCCAAAATGTTTAAAAGTGGACGTGGCCAGAAAACGTAAAGGGCACATTTTTAACAGTCTCGGGGGCAGTGGTCACAAAAATACTTTTGGTGTCACAACAGGTGTGATCAGTACAGTTTAATATATGGATAAAAGGGAGCAGACAGTAATTTTAAAAAAGGATATGTTTCAGAGAGGCCTTGGAGTACTGTACATTGTGGCAGTGGAGGATCCCAAGGAGCAGTCTTCCTGTCTGTCTATCAAAAAAAAAATCCTTTTTCCCCAATGACAACTTTGAGGGCATGGTGAGAAAAAACTCAGGGTGGTGGTGAGGAAAAATTCTGGGGATAGGGGCACACTGGTTAGCCACCCCAATCAAGAGAAAGACAGCTATGGTCTTTCTTCTACTAAGTAAAATAAAATCCAGTAGCTGAAAGAATTCAAACAGACACACAGAGTACACAGAAAACCAGAAGATCATATCAGGCTTTAAACAGGTTTACTCACAGCTAAAGACAGCAATGGCACAAAAGAGTTTTTTATAAAACCAACAGCTTGAAGCACTGTTTATTTTAAAGCACAATCAGGAGGTTAACAGCCATTTAGTGTTAACTTTACCTGACCCATTCTTCCCTCTCAGCATCAGCGAATAACCTTCGTTCCCTGGATAGAGGTTCACTACTAGGCATGACAATGTCTCTTGCAAAACCAGCTTCTCCAACAAGTTCACATTTCGCCTCAGCTTCTGTTTCAAAATGGGTGACACTCATGAAAACAATGCATCCAGGAGCTAACAAGATGAAATAATGAATACGGAAACGAGCAGCTATTCACTATAATTACCTTACTAAGTCTACCTTGGTTTCATAAGTAACATTTCATTCTATGTGCTGAAGATCTAATGGTTGCAGGGAAAGAAACAAAAAGGGAAGGGCTCGATCTTTTGGAACATTCTTGAGAAAAGCCGTGGGACAAATTATTCACTCTGCTCTCCTGGTGAAGGTAGAGCCAAGAATAGGAGACTTCTCTCCCAGAAGGAAAATTTCACCCGCTACTACACTTGTCCTGCCTTCAACCATTCCTATCCACTCCACTTCCCAATAACAAATAATTATGTTTACTGTTTATCTATTACATGTATATCCTGCCACAGAACTCAAGGCAGCACATACAAGTTCTGCAGCGCCCCCTCGACCTACTTTTATTCAACAAAGTTGGTGCACCTTCGTTTATGTGAAGGTTTTAAGAACTGCTTTGAATCTCTCAAAATAATTTAACACCGCCACTTTCCTGAGTTAATAAAACCATCCACTAAGAAAACGAGGCTTTAGCGTGCGTTTGCTGCAATGCATTTTCATAGAATGTTGCCCTGTCCAGAAATACAATCTCTTGATCGCTTCCCAAAAGAGTGTCTCCATTTCCTTCTTGTTGGTCACCCTTGAACTGCTCCTGCTGAAAAATAAGGGCTGTGGGGTTTTAGATCATCTTTCACAGAGAGGGCTTTCCTCATCACCTTCTATAGGTGGGATGGGGAACCTCTGGTCCTACAACTCCCAACATCTCTGACCTTATGCTATGTAGGCTGGGGCTGATGGGAGTTCAACATTTGGAGGGCCACAGTTTCCAAATTCGATTCTATAAGGAAGGAGTCGTTTAGCATTGCTCAAGTTCTACCTGCCAACAAATCTGTAGGAAGACCTACATGGCAGGAGGAGTCCTGATCTCACCCAAACATTGTTACCTGCTCTACTGTCAGGTCAGATCTAGGAAACAAGTGTTCTTTGCTGTACCACCAAAGCCATGATGGCCAGAACCACCATGCGCCCTTCAATTTAGTAACCTGCCAATCTAGTAACCTGCCTCTGGGAAGAACTATGTGGAGAAGCACACATTCTGGCTGGACTCTTATTGCTTTTGAATTTTACTTTCAGGGAGGTGTTACTTCTCCCCATCCTCAAGTCAGGAACTGGGCATTGCGTGAAAATGCCAATTCCTTTAATAGCTTTTATATAACACAAAATGAAAGCGGGGCTTATCAGAGCTCTAGTACAGACCACAAAGACAGTAATGGAACGAGTGCTTGGCAAATAAGTCCCACTTACCTTTACTTCAGGCTCTTTATCGCATTCTTCCAGATACAGTTCATATAATTTTTGAAACACAGATTTTCTAAAATTGTGAAGAGGAAACACAGTTCAGTAACCATTTTGTCTGTTGAAGTAAACAAGAAGCACTAAATAATTCTTACCTCCCACTGGATAAATATTTTCGTTTGGGAGGCTTCTGGCGTGCACTTTCAATGATATACTGAAAAAAACAAACCCCACACAAATAAGCTTAGTGGTACAAAGATATGCAAACTGCTTTAGGGGATTTAGGAGTGTGTATGTTTACATTAAATTATGTTTACATGAATTGTGTTTACATTAAATTAAACAAAAAATGAGTGATAAATCTCTTTCTCTCCTATTACATTTTCAGATTATGAAATTTATTTTCTGTACAGTGTTCTGAATAACTGGGTAAACTTTGGTACAATGCAGATGATTATTAAATGTAACATTAAATATGTGTGCAATTCACACAATCTACTACTTACCTCAGCACGATCCAATGCAAGTTCTAAAGCCTGCTGCTGCAAAATGATAAAAAGACCTTTCTTAGAAAGCATATGTTAATATAGATTCTTGTACTATATCATCTGATATAAAATAGTACCCAGTGTTAGAAACTCTAGGCACCAAATGGATCCTTTAACCAGGGTTAGTCGCCAAAGTGGAATGCCTAGTTGCCATTTTGGGGGGAAATGGCTCTAAGAGAGCCAGTGTGGTGTAGTGGTTAAGAGCGGTAGTCTCGTAATCTGGGGAACCGGGTTCGCTTCTCCGCTCCTCCACATGCAGCTGCTGGGTGACCTTGGGCCAGTCACACTTCTTGAAGTCTCTCAGCCCCACTCACCTCACAGAGTGTTTGTTGTGGGGGAGGAAGGGAAAGGAGAATGTTAGCCACTTTGAGACTCCTAAAGGGGAGTGAAAGGCAGGATATCAAATCCAAACTCTTCTTCTTCTTCTTCTAAAACCATATTTTTCAATATAACTTTTTGGTTCCTGAAATTCATTCTGATTGTGCAGATAAAATAGAACTGAAGAATTCTACAGGATGGGGTATTAGTGTGTGAAAACAATCAATGATCAATGATCCCCAGGCATGCCCTTCCAGATAGTGGTGATGCCAGATGCCATTCTGACACCCGGGCATCTTCACTTGGTTACAAGGGGTCAATATTCAGGTGTAAAATGCACCTGGCCCCTGGCTAATTTCGAACACCAATAGTATCATATAATATTTATTAATTCTATCATTTTTTCACCAGATAAAGTGTTCTGACCAATTATTGGTCCTCCAATAATTCTGACCAAATATTGGACCACCTCTCCCAGTATGCCCCACGGAGAGCCTCAAGGTCCGTAAATAGCAACACCCTAGTGGTCCCGGGCCTTAAGGAAGTTAGATTAGCTTCAACCAGAGCCAGGGCCTTTTCAACACTGGCTCCGGCCTGGTGGAACGCTCTGTCTCATGAGACCAGGGCCCTGCAGGATCTGATTTCTTTCCGCAGAGCCTGTAAGACAGAGTTGTTCCGCCTGGCCTTTGGCTTGGAGCCAATTTGATTCCCTCCCCTCTTTCTTTTTCCTTTTTCCTTTCTCCTCCTGTGATGAGGCTGCATTTTAATATTTTAATGTTTCAATATTTTAATTGTTGTATTTTAATCTTGTTTTTAAGTTGTATTCATTCAACTTGTTTTATTATTGCTTGTTAGCCGCCCTGAGCCCGGCCTTGGCTGGGGAGGGCGGGGTATAAATAAAATTTTTTTTTTTATTATTATTATTATTATTATTATTATTACAAATACCTTATTTAATAGTGTAGTTACCTAGAAGCAAATCTCATGAAAATTAATCAGACTTCTCAGTAAATATAACTAGGACTTGAGTGCAAGCAATAAGTTATCAACAATCATCAAGTCACAGACAATTAAGACAATATTTGAGACAAGCACAAGTTTGCTTACATTGTGGTTTTTGACAGCAGAAGCTACCTCAAAGCAGATGTATAACTGGCAATGCCTACACTATAGTCTGATGCAGACATATGCTTAAGAGACAATGAGCAGGCTGCTCTCTCCCACCTTGACAGCAAATTCTCCAGTTTTTCCTTTAGCAGTTAAGCATGTCAGAACTGTTGTTAAATATGGCTGAACAAGACTCTTGTTAAATTGTTTTGAAATTATGGTTTCAAGGCAGAACTAACGCTAATTTCAAATCAGGGTTAAACAGGAAGCCTGGGTATCATAATCCACAATTAACATTAATGCTTAATCACAATTAAGAATTCACTTCCTAGACAGGAAAACTTGGAAGAAAGGACCATATGATTTTATAATTATAGTAAGATACACAACTGCATGTGCTCTATAAAGCTTGTTGGTACAAGATAAAGAAAATAATCTTAAACTATATTCACAAAAATGGAGCTAATTGTATTAATAATCTCAGGCAATACTGGAAAAGTTGGTGATGAAATGGGCTGTTCTTGGCTTTTCATCACTTGTCACTAACTAGTAGCAGGACTTAAAAGTAGCTTTCCATCAGATTTGCATCTTGCTTTTTATTTTATCCATTCAAGACTATACTCTATTAGTATAGTGACCGACAGAGGCAAACAGACATGTCAACAGCACTCACACATATCCTGTTATACAGGCAATGGCCATTTTACGCTTGTCCAAAATGTGTGCAACCGTGCATATGTGCACTGGCCTGAATCCAAGAAACCCCAAAAGTCACAAAAAGGGGAGGAACAGGGCAGTGTAGTCGAAGCACATGGAAGTCCAGAACGTAATGCAAATGGGTCACTGCCTGTATAATCTAAAGGTAAACGTAAAGGTACCCCTGCCCGTCAGGGCTAGTCATGACCGACTCTAGGGTTGCGCGCTCATCTCGCTCAAGAGGCCGGGAGCCGGCGCTGTCCAAAGACACTTCCGGGTCACATGGCCAGCATGACAAAGCTGCATCTGGCGAGCCAGCACCAGTGCCGCACACGGAAACGCCGTTTACCTTCCCGCTATAAAGCGGTCCCTATTTATCTACTTGCACTTAGAGGTGCTTTCGAACTGCTAGGTTGACAGGAGCTGGGACCGAACGATGGGAGCTCACCCCGTCGCGGGGATTCGAACCGCCGACCTTACGATCAGCAAGTCCTGGGCACTGAGGTTTTACCCACAGCGCCACCCGCTGCACAACAATCAGCAAATAACCCTTTCACACCATCTTGCTTGCAAGTGTTCACTAGAAAAGAGAGGAGCCTCAAGAAAGATCTTAAGATGCTGCACATCTGGCTCCTCTGTTCACTATCCACATTTTGCTATCATCTTGAAAAGCCCTGAACTGGTTCAGATGTAGCATTCTTGGTCTAATACACCGTGGTTTAATCTGACCAAGGTCTGAACATGCCTTATAGCACAATGTTTTGAATCTAATTACAAATAATAAAAAGAGAAGATACAGTTAATTTATTCTCCCCTGTCCCAAGCACGCATTTCAGAAACCAGAATCTGACAGCAGAAGAGAGAAAAATCTTACCATCATGACTGGAGCCCAATGACAACATCCAAAAATGACTTTTTTGGAGTTGGGCACAGAAGAGCACCGTCAGTTTCCTGTGTCCATGTTTAAGGCACTCTAGAATTGGTGAGAGAAGAGGAAAAGCACTTATTGCAAAAATAGATAAGGCATTCTATTTACATTCTATGTACTTGTCAAAAATAGGGGGGGGGAATCTAAATGGAGGTTGAAGGGGGGTTGACTGAGATAGGACTCTGGGGTTTCCCTGCACAAACACACTGGTCATTGAGGCGGCTTACTGATGAAAAAGAAGAGCAGCTAAAGATGTAGGCGCAATTAACAGACTTCTCAAACTTGGGTCTCCAGCAACTGTTGCTGGACTACAACTCCCATCAATCTTTGAGGGGCAGTGTTTCAATACGAGTAGGAAAATGAGAGTACAGTTGTACCTTGGGTTAAGAACTTACCTCGTTCCAGAGGTCCGTTCTTAACCTGAAACTGTTCTTAACCTGAAGTACCACTTTAGCTAATGGGGCCTCCTGCTGCTGCCGCGCCGCTGGAGCACGATTTCTGTTCTCATCCTGAAGCAAAGTTCTTAACCCGAGGTACTATTTCTGGGTTAGTGGAGTCTGTAATCTGAAGCGTCTGTAACCCGAGGTACCACTGTACCCCTAAACATTTGTTTTTAGAAAAAAGGCACTGATATTAAGTATACAGTGGTACCTCGGGTTAAGTACTTAATTCGTTCCGGAGGTCCGTACTTAACCTGAAACTGTTCTTAACCTGAAGTACCACTTTAGCTAATGGGGCCTCCTGCTGCTGCTGCGCCGCTGGAGCACGATTTCTGTTCTCATCCTGAAGCAAAGTTCTTAACCTGAAGCACTATTTCTGGGTTAGCGGAGTCTGTAACCTGAAGCGTATATAAGCCGAGGTACCACTGTACCTGCATTTCATTTAATTAGATCAGTGTTTCCCAAGCTTGGGTCTCCAGCTGCTTTTGGACTACAACTCCCACCATCCCTAGCTAGCAGGACCAGTGGCCAGGGATGATGGGAGATGTAGTCCAACAACAACTGGAGCCCTAAGCTTGAGAAACAAATGCGCACTATGTAACGACGACGAGGGAAACGGCCACCTATAGAGAAACCGTGGAGGGAGCCGCCGGAGCTTCACAATTCCGTGCAAATAACCCCTCCAGAAATGTTCGGGGGGGGGAGGAGAAGAAAAAGGAAACAGAAGACGAAGGGGACCTTATCCCACCCCCAACCTCGATGCAGGGGACGCAGGTGTGTGAGGTGGGGGGTACCCATGCTTTGCCGCCCCGCCCCAGCACGGCCCCTCGCTCAGCAACCCCTTTCCTTTACATCCCCCCCCCCCCAGGCGAACGGGAGACCTACCCGCCTCCGCCTCTGTCCGAGCGGCGCTTCCATCGCCCACTTCCGCCGTAAGTGCTTCCGGGGCCCTCGAGAAAGAGAGTCCCGCGCAGGCGCGCTGGGGTGCAGCGGACGCTCGCGGTTGCCACGGAAACGCGGGAAGCGGCCGAGCGCTGCTGCTTCTTGTTGTTGTTATCGTTCCAAAGGCCCAGCTTCCATAGACACGTAGCAATCACACGGAGAACCAATTTCAATAAAAATCTTAATTCCCCCCCCTCCCGCCTGCCCCCCCTCATGTCAAAGAGAACAGCACGTTATCATTATTTACATTGATGCCCCCAAGGGTAATCTCATTTATAGGAGGAGATTGTCCTCAGCATTACTTGATGCTCTTGCTCTCATTTTGAAAAGATTAAAAAATAGATATATTTCGGTAGGATACTATGCTGCGCTGCACTGAAATGTTTAAAGGTTTCCTTTATTGGCCTTGAATCTTCCCGCCACACTTGCCATCCTTTCCCTGTCACACCAGCATGGCACCTTTGAGAACCACTGCCTCATAAGAGAGGAGTTCCATTATCTTCCTTACTTGGCTCTTATTTTGTGCTAACAAAGAAAACAATAAGGCATTTAAAAGCTCAACACAGAGGCATTCAAGTCACTGCACCATGAGGTTTCTTCCATGATAATGTTTGCCTCCCTATCTTCAATCAGGTTATCCCATAAAGTCAGTTTATCATTGTAGGGTTGCCATACTTCAATAAGTAAAAACCAGGACACCCCAAACAAGCCTTTTTTTAAGGAAGGCTCCAGTTTTATTTTATTTTATTTTTTTACAAAAACGCCCCAAAACCCACAATTTTTTGATTGACTTGCCTAAGATCCAGGACAAATTTCAGAAATCCCCCCCCCCCCCGAAATCAATTACAACAAATCCTCATTGATGGGTGTGCTCAGCCACCAGCTGACTAGTTTGACAAGTTATTCTGCCCACTAGATGTCAGGATTGCATTTTGGTTTGTTCCAATTAATACAAATTTTGTAGGAGATAGTTTTTCACTTGGGACAGAAGGACACAAATTATGCCTCTACTTCATCTACCTCACTGTCTATCCCTGTGCTGAATGTCAGCAGCTCCCCAAGGGTCTCATGCACGTGTTTTCTCCATCTTTCTGTAACACATTGTTCATGAAATCAGCTGTAAAAGATCACCACAGCTGAACAATAAAAGCCACCTGAAACAGATTTCTTGAAAGTTTGGAGTTTTGCTGGGCTTCTAGATGTTAAGGGTTTGTTTGTTTTTTCCAGAGACATGGGGCCACCACAGAAGCCCCCTAGCTTTTGCTCTTTCTGATCTCCCTTATTTAGCAGGAGGGCAATAAAGAAAGGCCTCAGGCGTAGCTCTGTGTTCCAGATTTTAGAGGGTGGACAGGACTATATGGGTATAGTCCTTTAAATAGCCCAAATCATTTAGGGTTTTGAAAGCACCTTAAATTGGGTCTGGAAGTGCTCTAGCAACCAATGTAGTACATGTTACAGTAACAGTACTATATCAGACCCTCCAAGTGTCCCTATTTTCCAGGGCCATCCCTGATTTTAGAGGAGCCGTACCTGTTTCTGATTTGATCCCAGAATGTCCTGCTTTTCCTTAGGATGTCCCTATTTTCTTTGGAGAAATGTTGGAGGGTATGGAGTTATCCAACCCCCGGGGCTTCTGCAGGCAGTAGGGAAGTTTTTAAAATCTTTTATTATGTTTTTATATATGTTGGGAGCTGCCCAGAGTGCTGAGGCAACCCAGTAAGATGTGTAGGGTATAAATAGTAAAATTATCATTATGAAATGGGACGTCCCTATTTTCATCAGAGAAATGTTGGAGGGTATGCCCATTCACCTAGCACTTGGCAGACCTCTTTGTACATTTCTCTTTATCCCGTCAACACCAGTGGTTGTAACATAGCTGGTGCAGGTGAGAAAGTGGGATCTCCAAGCCAATTGAGCAGCCTTTTGAAATTCAGCACATAAGCACCCGTGTGGTAGGTTCCATTTTATGATCCCCATGGCATAAGCAAACATGTAATTATAGCTAAAACACATTTCTTCCTTTTTATTTTCCTTTGTGAAAGAGAAGTAAAGCATTAGAATACCATGCTGGTATAATGTTAATTTATTACTGTGCCACAGTGCTATAACACCATAGTAACAATAATGCATTTTATTTATGTTACAGCCAGAAGAGTGTTCTAGCGATAATTAAAAGATCTGTAATAGGAGAATGCTTGACCTGACCTTTCATTTTGATGGAATAAGGCATCAGTCTAGTTTGTGTTGCATTATGGTATCGGCCCTCGGTGACCCTCACCCTTGTTTGTGACATAGAATGCAAAATCAGACTTCTGGCATGAGAGATTGCAAGGAAGGAAGGAAGGATAAGCCATCAATGACATTGGTGTGGACCCTTATGATAAAAGGGGAGTCCATTAGTGGGGAGAGCCTTCCTATTCCATACCATCAAAATTTGTTTTTTCTCTGAATAATTTCCGTCTTAAGAACAGCCACCATCAAGGCAACTTTGCATTCAGATCTGTACAGGTTCAGTAGTAGACTGTGTGAAGTGCTTTCAGACCATTTTCTGGAACAGATTATTCAGTTCCTTTGAGAGCCAGAAGCCAAAGACCTGTGCACATCTTCAGATTTTGACCTGGGAGCTAGGAAGATTAGAAGAGACACAATTAAGAGCACAGACTCTCTCAAATCAAAAAATTAAATGTATGCCCTTGATTGTTTGAGTGCTTTTTAATTGACATGGTTATTATATCAACCATGTAGAAAAAGTACAGGTGATGAACATGACCCCCCCCCCCAATTAAGCTTGAGAGCCCTGAGGACCATGTGTATGACAAATCTGGTTCTGTCACTTATCAACAGACAACTCCTAACTTTGTTTTATAGTTCGACGATGACAAATTCATAAATTAACCACCCACCCTTGATCTGAAATGCTGAATAGTACAGCTGTTCGTGATTATAGTCTCTGATCATTTCTCCTCTTTTTCAAATTGCTATATTTGCTTTGTGTCATGCCTTAGAAAGGGAGCTTAAACTGCGCTGACAATGTGTGTGTGTGTATTAAGCCTTTGAAATCACTCACATATGGAAGCATTCAGAACTGTTGCACTAACTCTTTTGGAATGAACATAGCACGTAAGATTCCAGCAAGTTAGATAAGTCAGAAAATTGGCAAGGAGGTATCCTTCAGGATATTTTATCACAGTGAACACGCCAAAGAGTTAAGGTGAGGTGCCATGTGTTCCCTTGTTAGAAAAAGCCAAGGAATGTGTGAACAACGGCTGCACATTGCAGTTCCCTTTGGTGTCCACACTAAGCCTGGACACACCATTCCAAAGTCTTGGGTCTCACTGAATCGGATGCTGGGCAGTGCACATGAAGAAACTGGTTCAGGTCTGGATTCTGGATTATGACAGCAGTCCTTGTCTCCTGGGTTGCTTTCACACTAAGGCACTCCTCAGCCATTACTTTTCTGCAATCAGCTGGAGGTAGAATCTAACTGGTGTTGCAACATGCCACAATATAGCACTGTAAAACCCAACAACGCTCGTTACTATGGTGAAGATCCTATTACATGTTTTCTGTCCAAGAATCAATGGTTGGGCACACACTCTTGTCTACTCTGCATCCAGTGTGCTCCCACTGCTGAGCTGGGAAACAGTGTACACACGATGTTAGCCACAATCTATCCTGTGTTTATCCCGTAGTTGCTTATGAAATAGGTAAAAGGTAAAGGTAAAGGACCCCTGAACCGTTAAGTCCAGTCAAAGGTGACTATGGGGTTGCAGGCACTCATCTTGCTTTCAGGCCAAGGGAGCCAGCGTTTGCGTGTTCAGACCCAGAAACCTCCCCCCTAAATAAATTCACACTTGACTCAAATTTTGATTTTTGGTTTTTGGCAGAATTTAGGCCACAACTTTAGTGATTACAGAAAGTGACTGGTTGCATGGGCTCTGGTTCAACTAGCTCCCTGCCATGCAGGTAGCACTGACCCAGGGTTCCAGCATAGGTTAGGCAAGGGTGAACACCTGGATAAGCGGGAAGCTGGGAACAGGCTATCTCCACCACCCAAATGTCTCCCTGGACTCAGGCACAGGCACAACCCCATCTCAGGGGTTGACCAAACCATCGAGTCCCTGGATTCCTTTAACAGAATACCCTTCACATAGGGATGGCGAGAGTGTTCTCCCATCCCTATCACCTGAACCAGAGCCTATCTGCAACCTTACAAGTTGTGACGATTTGCTATGTGGCAGGCGAAACCCAAATGGCAACAGCCAATCAGCCAAGTGGGGAAAATTCCTGCCATGCCCCTGTCCCAACAACAGACGACACATGACAGCATAGCAAGGTCAAGCGCAAAGCCCTAAAAGTAGGGAGAGGTGGGCGGGTGTTCCAAATGCACACACCGAAAGAGGAATCTCTGGGTCACATGCATGGGTATAAATAGGTCACTCAAACCATTTGGACTGCATCCCATTGGCCAGATTCCACCCAGCTATGAGGGACCTACCAATTGGGTGTTGTGCCTGACCAATCGTACCCACCCACAACAAAGGGTGTCGGCTTCCAGGTCTCACCGCAATACGTGCCCTCTTTAAGGGAGGACCCGATTTGTCCACAGACAGCTTTCCTTCCATGTGGCCAGCATGACTAAACTGCTTCTGGCACAATGGAACACCACGAGGGAAGCCAGAGCACATAGAAATGCTATTTACCTTCTCGCTGCAGCAGTACCTATTTATCTACTTGCACTGTGTGCTTTCGAACTGCTAGGTTGGCAGAAGCTTGGACAGAGCAATGGGAGCTCACCCCGCCGCGCAGATTTGAACAGCCAATCATCTGATCGGCAAGCCTAAGAGGCTCAGTGGTTTAGACCACAGCCCCACCCACGTATATGGCACCTTATTGTCCTTATGGAAAGGCTAACTTATGATGTACAATAAGTGAGAGGTCAAGTTAAATCTTAGTTATTTGAAAGTGTGGCATATTAACTGTTGGCACCCTGAGGAGCCTGAGGAAAGAACAATGGGATATTCATATTATAAATAAACAAAGCTGAGCATTGCTTATAACTCTTCTGTTCCTGCAAACATGAGTCATCCTTTCTGTCTGGCCCGCCCAAAACTGGTCCATGCTGCCCATGGAAAATAATTTGAATCAGAAGACAGTCAATGAATTAGCTTACGCTGGCATTTCACTACTGATGGAACATGGAAAAATGGAAGCCCCTGCATAGCTTATTTTCTGATGTGATTGCTTCATGCTTTCCTTCACAGAGTGAGTCCTGCAGTCTGATCAGAAGTGCATGTCCCATATAAATGAGATTCCAAAGCAATAAACTTATATAATATTGTGATATAATCCTATTACACAGACGCATTGCTCTTAAAAGACATGTTGTCATGCAAAGCAAGAAACACTAATTTGCAATAAGGGTGATTCATGCTGATTGGGGAGTGGGGAAGGAATCTGGGCACTCAGACACCCACAGTATTGCATACACATGTTTTCATTTCTATGCCCTTTGTCCCGGAAAAATTTAACTGCTGATACTGCTTTTACGGACCACCCAATCTATTAACTGGCACATCTCAGATGTTCTGAAGGGTCAAGCTCCCAAAATTCCAATGGTAACTGATCACAGCATGTGAAATAGAGAGATTCTTTCCTTTTCTCATCACATGTATGTATCATTCAGAGGTGTGCATGAAAGTTGGCTTCCAGTCTCTACACTTGAGCTTGTAGCCCAATCCCCTGTTTTAAGCCACTAATTGTAGCCATCGAAAAAAGACACCACTGGATCTGCTATAAAAGCCAACTTGTGATGAACTTAGAACATGGTGTGCTTCAAGAGTTCCTCTCTTGTTTGTTTTCCAAGCCAGATGATAAACACTTTGGCAATTATGTACTTTCCAGGTGGCAACCAATGAGACTATGCTGAGCAAAACAAAGCCCCTGCCAGCACCCATAACTTTGCTAACAAGAATAAACTCCCAGCTCACATGTGGTCTTGACAGAACCCCCAGGGAAGAGTTCCCTGACATGGATGGCTTTTATGTGATTCCCAACCCCAACCCCTTGCCATCTGGAGTCAGCCTCATGCTCATCATATGTGGGAAGCATGTGTTTATAGAAATCCCATGGGAAGAGGGCAGAAGGTTGCAGGGGAAGGAAGTGTGTCATTCAAATCCTCCTTAGTGCAGAAGAATGCTGTTGGAACTGATCCCTCACAAGCCACTTCTCTGAAAGCTACTGTCTCAAACTGGGATGTTGACAGGAAGAGTTTCTAGCCACTGGGGCCAAGACAACCAGGCCATATTTCTTTCAAAGTGGCACAAGCCTGGGCATTGCGTATGGAGGTCCTGGGCTGCCCAGATGACAATAGGGTACCTCCCTTTCAGCCTTGATGATGTGGTCCAGAGGAAAGCAGAGCAAGACATTTGGTACCAGCTTGGCTGCAGGAGTTGCTGGAAGGAGGCGTACAAGACACGATCCAGCCATCTTAGGGACTCCACTCCAGATTTGTGGACAGGTTACTCCCCCCCCCCTCATTTTTTTATTGATTTTCCAAAGAATTTTTTTAACAAACAAACAAACATAAATTTCAACCATATTTAAACCAAGCTTAATAACATTGTTAAGTGACTTCCTCATATCCCCCGGTTGAATTTCAGTGTATATCATTTTAATGGTTTCCAAAACCGCAATTCTTATAAAATTAACTTAATCACTTAACATCATTCTATTTTCCTTTCCAATTCAGTATTAAACATATTAATTCATCTCATTACCTAATTATATCCCAAGCCTATCTGTTATTTGCAAGCTTCTCCAGTTAATTTAACTTAACATATTTAACTAAATAGTCTTTAAATTTCATCCATTCTTCCTGATAGTCTTCCTTCTTCTGGTCATGGACTCTTCCAGTCAGGTCAGCTAGCTCCGAAAAGTCCATCATCTTCATCTGCCAATCTTCCACTGTTGGTACTTCTTGTGTTTTCCAGTTCTTAGCTAATAAAATTCGAGCAGCAGTTGTGGCATACAAAAATAATTTAACATCTTTCTTGGGCAATTCCAAACCTGTTATTCCAAGAAGAAAGGCCTCTGGTTTCTTACTAAATGTATATTTCAACATTTTTAAAAGTTCATTATAAATCTTCTCCCAGATGTCTTTCACCTTGGGGCAGGTCCACCACATGTGATTAAAAAGTACCCTCCTTATCTTTACATTTCCAACATAAGTTATCACTGTTACGATAAATCTTTGCTAATTTTACAGGAGTCAAATACCATCTATACAACATTTTCATTATATTTTCCTTTAACACTGTACATGCAGTGAACTTGACCCCTTTTTTCCACAGTCTTTCCCAGTCTTCAAACATTATGTTATGTCCCACATCTCTTGCCCAATCTATCATCACTGATTTAACCTGTTCACCCTTTGTATGCCACTCCTTAGCCTTTTCTTCTCCCAAAGATACCCCACAAAGCAATGGAGGTTTAGGACCAGAATTTTCCTTCTCCTAGAGGGACCACCTTCCCAGGCTGATGAGCCCCATCTGCCCTTCAACACATAAATCAATAAATCAATAAAGTAGTAAAAGTGTTAGCTTATAGTAAAGCATAGCAGAGGGCCTTGGGGGGTAGGGAGGGAAGTATGTCCAATGTCCAATTCTCTAAGCTGATTTCAGTCAACAAGTCACCAACCAAAGTCTGCTTCAGTGTGTTCTTCTGCCATTATCCACATCAATGCAATGACATCCTGTTTCTGGCATAAAAGCTAAGGAAGAAAAAAATATGTCCAGCAGTTATCAATTGAAAGCAATGTTTGCAGGTTTATCACTTGAAAATTAAAGGGTGGCCTTTTTCAATTATAAGCCCTTCCTTACTGCCAAGTGCTCGGTGAATTAATACTGTTGGAATGTTTTGGCATGTGCTGAGAAGTGCTAAGTCAAATCTGTTCACTTTTCATATTAAACATTACACATTTAGTCACACATGTTTTTAATTTGCTGTAAAAAAAATCAACATATGTGCAACAACTGCGTTATAATTTATGGAGCAGATCTACAGACATACAAAACTACATTGGGCTGGAAGTCAAAAATAAAAGTTTATTTAAAATAAATGTTGTTCATTGTCTTAAAAACTTCAGTAAAACAATTCCATTGACACTATGACAAATACAGCCAAACAATGAATTTCCCACTTTCTACCGTGGGACCCCTGAACCTTTGTGTTTTTATGAGTGAGATGCCTTCAGTTCTGTCACTGGGAGCAGCTTGAGGGGTGCAGATATGGGGTGCTGCTTTTTTTGAATTAAGTCATAGGCTTGAGCAACAAATTTAATTTGGGTGTGCACACAGTGATTATTTATTTCAACAAAACAAGAAGATAGGGTGTGGGGTGTGTGTGGAGGGAATGCTAAGGCAAACAAGTAAGGGGAAGGAAGAAGTAAGAGGCAAAAAACTAACAAAACAACTACGACAAGAGTGGTCCAGAAGTCCAAAACAGGAGATTTTCCCTGCAGAGATGACCTCTCCTCCACCTTGCTTGCGAACCACAAAAGCAGCTCCTCATCCTCATAGATGTCTCTCCACAAAAGATGGCCAGTGGAGCTCAGACAGAAACAGAGCCACGAGACAGAGACAGAAGCAGGCAGAAGAAAAAGACTGGAATGGATCTGCAGGTTCTGTTTGCAGAAGAGAGAGTCCCTCCTCCTCCCTTATCGGTGCTGCTGGAGCAAATCACCTCACAACTTCCAGAGAGACACAGGCAGAAACTGCAGATCCATTCTAGATCCTTTCTAGCCTTTGTATTCTGCCTACATCTCTCTCTCTTGGTTTCCCATGATCCCCGTTTTTTTTTTTAATTTAAAAAATGGTGTGTGAGGCTACACGCAACACACACCCTATGCATGCCTATGAATCTAGCATTGCTTATCCATACATTCTTGTTTCTGCACCTCAGTAAAATCCACCTACAGTGCTAACTGAAAAGATTATTATGAAACGACATAGCATCTCTTGAATCTCTACTTTCAAGAAGGAAGCTGTGCTGTACAGGCTGCCCTGGACTTTACTACTTTAGAAATTGCCCTCGGTGGATTTTTCAAGGTCACTAGCACCATTACACTGGTGGAACGAACCACTAGCAATTATGACTGAACATGAGAGGGTGCTTAAGGTAACAACTTAAGGAATGGATAGAGCTATTTCCTGACCAGGAAGCAAAGGAAACTGGTCCACTAGGGCTACTGGGGCACAGCCCTCCCAAGAAGAACATCTAAGCCCACCCCAAATCTCAAAGTCACACACTCTTTCCTGACTCACAGACATTTTATACTTCTGGAATTCAGAAACGCTCCACAAACATTTCTTTCAATCTGCTCTGGCCAATGAGGTCTCTGTTGCACTTAACCAGTCCTAATCTAAAATCATAGCTATGGCAGGTCCCTCTCACCCCATGTATCTCTGGGCCTTTGCTATGATAATTGGAAAAGTGAAGTGATTTATCTGGTGCTATTTTTCTAGAAAAAGAAGTGCCAGAACTCACCATGAACACCTCCCTCATTGTCTTAGAACAATGGTGCCCACCTGAGACGTGCTGGAGCTGAGTTCCGGCAAGTTTCAGATGGAAAAACCCTGGATTTATCACAGCTCCTGGTTTTAACCAACTGGTTAAAAGGATAAGATAGCTAGCATTGGATTTGTTATTACAAAACTGTTTTCTGTTTCTTTTTTAGGACACTTGGTGAACAGATGTTTAAAAGCTGTGTACAAATTTGAAGCATTAATGAGTAGGCTAGGCCAACCTCAGAGGCAAAATGAAGAGTACCAAGTCTGTTCACCCTCTTTTGTGCAGACAGCAAAGTGTGCTCAGTGACCAAATGGAATTATCATGACTCATAGCTACCCAGTACTCATTCATTTTAATGGTATGAGGTGTAAGAAACACTATGGACATCCTTCCACTGTTTTGTACTAAGAGGATATGGCTACCAGCCAGTCTTCCACCAGCCGGTCTTCAGTGATTATTCACAGCTGCTGTGTTTATGAGTAAATTTACCTGGAAATCTTGTTTGCTCATGAGAAGGCCACGAAGAAATCCTAAGAAGGGCATCCCAGCTTGAAGCACAGCCTTTCTATCTACTGGCAGCCTGCCATGTGTGCCGCGGCCAAGTTTCACAGCTGGCACAGTTAACATGAAATGGGATCTACCCTGAACTTTTCTTATCCCTGTCCCCCAAAGCAAACCTTTCCAAACCAGAAGCCAGTATTATTTTTGTACATTAGGTTACTTTTTCCTGTTGAGATTAGCTTTCAAATCTCCGCCTAGTGGGATCTGTACATCGCAGAAGAACTTGCTGTGAACATCAGCTATAGTCCTTAAAAGAATCAGTCTCATAAGCAGAGATCATCAGGGGGGTTGGGCTGGGTGTTTATCAGTATGTGAATGACACCCAGCTCTACCTCACTTTTAAATCCGAACCAGTGAAGGTGATGAATATCCTGTGTGAGTGTCTGGAAGTGGTTGGAGGATGGATGGCAGCTAACAGATTGAGGTTGAATCCTGACAAGACAGAAGTACTGTTTTTGGGAGACGGGGGTGGGCAGGTGTAGAGGACTCCCTGGTCCTGAAAGAGGTAATTGTGCCTCTGAAGGACCAGATGCGCAGCCTGGGAGTCATTTTGGACTCACAACTGTCCATGGAGGTGCAGGTCAATTCTGCGTTCAGGGCAGCTGTCTACCAGCTCCATCTGGCTGAGACCCTACTTGCCTGCAGGCTGTCTTGCCAGAGTGATACATGCTCTAGTTATCTCCCGCTTGGACTACTGCAATTCGCTCTATGTGGGGTTACCTTTGAAGGTGACCTGGAAACTACAACTAATCCAGAATGTGGCTGGCAGTGGCCGCCGAGACCACATAACACCGGTCTTGAAAGACCTACATTGGCTCCCAGTATGTTTCTGAGCACAATTCAAAGTGTTGGTGCTGACCTTTAAAGTCCTAAATGGCCTCGGTCCAGTATACCTGAAGGAGTGTTTCCATCCCCACTGTTCTGCCCGGACACTGAGGTCCAGTGCTGAGGGTCTTCTGGCGGTTCCCTCACTGCAAGAAGTGAGGTTAAAGGGACCACGCAAGAGGGCCTTCTTGTTAGCGGCACCCACCCAGTGGCACACTCTCCCATCGGATGTCAAGGAAATAAACAACTATCTGACTTAGAAAACATCTGAAGGCAGCCCTGATTAGGGAAGTTTTTAATTTGTTGTTTAGTCGTCTTAGTCGTGTTCGACTCTTCTTGACCCCATGAACCAGAGCATGCCTTGGGAACTCTCACTTTCTTCTCAAGGCTTCTCCTTTTTTATGTCCATGGAGTTTTCTTGGCAAAATACTGGAGTGGTTTGCCAGTTCCTTCTCCAGGTGGATCACATTTAGTCTAAACTCTCAGCTATGACCTGTCTGTCTTGGGTGGCTCTGCACGGCATAGCTCATAGCTTCGTGGAGTTCTTCAAGCCCCTTTGCCACGACAAGGCAGTGATCCATGAAGGGAATTTTTAATGCTTAATGTTTTATCGTGTTTTTAATATTCTGTTGGGAGCCACCCAGAGTGGCTGGGGAAACCCAGCCAGATGGGCGGGGTATAAATAGAAGAAGAAGAAGAAGAAGAAGAAGAAGAAGAAGAAGAAGAAGAAGAAGAAGAAGTTGTTGTTGTTGTTGTTGTTGTTGTTGTTAAACTATTTCGGACTCAAAGTCACACTACCACATAGCCAGTCCACAAAGGACAGCGTGGACTGGCCTCTTCTCTTGACTCTCCTCTTGTCTCTTTACTTTATTCCTATTGCATGCCCTGCCCAACAGACCATCTTAAACCATAAATAATAAGACCCAAATTCTACTTTTGGGTCAAATCAGGCCACAACCTTGACTACAGATGTAAGAGGTTTGGCATAGGCATTGGGTAGGCCCAGCCCCTTCCGACCCACCTGCTGGAAGTACTTAAGATGGGGTCAACCAGAAGAGAGGGAGTTCTTGACCTACATCAAAGAGTAGCTCCCTCTCTGGATTGCCCTTGGGGAGTGCTGAGGCTCCACCCTACCTGGGCACCCAGACAGAAGCACCTCCCCTGGATCCCTTTAACAGGACACCCCATTTTCTGGAGGGGTAAGCAGAGGCCACAACCTTCCCTCCCTCCAAGACTATGCCTACTCAACCACCAAAGTTGTGACGATTGCTATGAGGATGGTGGAAACCAGATGGCAGGAGCAGTGACAAAGTGGCTGATAAGAGCAGCCACGATGCCCCTTTTAATCCTCAGGGAGCGGACCCAAGCAAAGCCAGCAGGCCTAGCCAGTTTCATCCCCTGGGAGTGCCCATCCCCCAACCTGCTCACAACTGGCCAATTGTGCAAGCAGGCTGAATCCACTTCCCAGTTCTGGGACGTCCTTTGCTGCATAGGAAGTGATCCAGAGGGGTCAAACATCTTTCTTTGTTCTGGCCTGAGTCAGTGGGCATTAAGTGGTCTTTGGAGAAAGTCAGGATGTGAAGTTGGATAAAAGTGATGCTTAAGCATGAGTTTTTACTCTGTTATGGTTAGTACTAGCAAGGGGGCAGAACTACAACAGGGTTTTGTGTGGCGGGTTCAGGGGTGGGGGAAAGGTTTTTAATGTTTGATCTTTTATTGTGTTTTTAATATCCTGTTGGAAGCTGCCCAGAGTGGCTGGGGAGGCCTGGCCAGATGGACGGGGTATAAGTAATAAATTATAAGATAGATTTTCAGTCAGGATTGGTTTGGGTAGGGGAGGCAGAGGCAGAGGCAACAAGCAGTCAGTACAGTGGTACCTTGGTTCTCAAACGGCTTAGTTGTTGAATAAATCGGCTCCCAAATGCCACAAACCGGGAAGTAAGTGTTCCAGTTTGCGAACGTTTTTCAGAAGCCGAATGTCCGACGCGGCTTCCGCTTGAGTGCAGGAAGCTCTTGCAGCCAATCAGAAACCCTGCCTTGGTTTTCAAACAGTTTTGGGAGTCAAATGGACTCCCAGAACAGATTAAGTTCGAGAACCAAGGGACCACTTTATATGGAATGCAAAGGGAATAAGGCAATGTGAAAAATAGGTGGCCAAGGTTGCAGAGCAATGGAGTCATTTTACGCATGATGGAGAGGCTGTAAGGAAATATTCTGTGGTTGGGTAGATAGTGTAAGTCAATGTGAGCTGAGTAAAAGAACCCTCTGATTGAGGGATGGTGAGCATCTCCCAAGGGGCTTAACATTAATCGCTGAGCTGTAGTGCTTAACCCTGAGATCAGAGATAAAAGATCCTTCTGCTCACTCATTAGAGAGGAACTCTAGATCCTTTCAGAGTCAGGGGGATTTTATCTCCCAGTCAGGAGATAAAGGGCTCTTCTGGCTTTTCAGAGATCACTCTCTAAAGAACACAGGGCTTCTGCTTCTTGTTGTTAACAGAGGCACTTGAAGAAAGCAGACCAAGAGATAAAATCTTTACTGAAGAAACACAACAAAACAGTTTACAACTTGAGCAGAAAGAAACTGAGGGGTACTGCTTTTGGAGAGGAGTTAAACCAAACCTCCCCAAGAAACGCCCCCCTTACACTTAGAAAGCCTATCAGAGTGCTACCTTAGTAAATATTATGCTACGTCCTCAGGTGCTAAGCATTGCCCCCACCTCTCTTGGGTAGCTGAGTAACATTGGGAGTGTCAGGGGCTGGTGGCACTGGTGGAGGAAGGGGTGGGGGAAGCGCATCACCCGCAGCACCACCATCCCGGTGGGGTGCCATTGTGGCTGCCCCCCATGCGCTGGGCGCCATGCCCCTGCAGGTGATGCACCATGCTCCCAGGACACGAGCCACAACGCTGCAGGTGGCACACCATGCCCCCAGGGATGCGCACCATGTGCCCCAGACCATGTGCACCATGTGCCCCAGACATGCCCCCGCCTGCTCTCTGCCCCTGGTGCTGGAGCATGAAGCTCCGCCACTAGCTGGCAGACTGCTTCCTGAAGCTTAGTGTTGTAAACAAAAACTGCCCTTTTCCTTTATGGGTTATCCAAGAGCCCATATAGAGTCCTTACATAGGTTCCCTATTGGTAGGAGAGAATAACAGAGGCCAACCAGAGAATATTGAGAAGCAAAGCAGCTAGTAAGCTTGATCTTTATTGATCTGTTGCAACAGGGTGCTCCCGCAGGAGAGGAAGAGGAACCCAGAAAAATGGCGCGCAAGGCCTTATAAAGACTTTTGAAATTGCCACCCTGTAGATCAAGACCACCCCCAGAAACATCATACATACATCACAGAAGGGGTGTAACCTAAGACCACCCCTCAGATACATCATACCTACATCACAGAAAAGGTGGTCTTAAAACAGAAATTTGAATGTTGTTTTTCTCCTGTCTGGCAGGTTACTTGATTGGATTGCCTGGGTAGCCTGGCCAGCCTTTTGTAATGATAAATACTTAGTTCCTGGGCCAGGTCACAGGCTCACACCCTATTCATATCTTAAATGTGCCCTTCAGACAGGATTTGTGAGGAAAGAGACAATGGAAGGTTTCCCACTTTGACCTTGCAGAGAAAACATTTGCTCAGTTTAGGAATCAAAATGGTTCAAGGTTGGTCTTCCTGTGCTGATCTATGTATGTACGTGCTTGGTTGGTACACTTATGAACATTACCATATATCTAAGACCATAAAATTCCTATCACATTAGCAAAGCCTACAGCCATAAGTTAGCCAACCCTGGCCTAAATAATGATCAGTGCTAATATGATCAGTGCTAAATTGTATAATAAAACTAGGGCTGCAGTATTTAATTCACCACCTATATTAATCAATTAAAAAGTGTTTAACTAACTAAAAAGGCACCATCAGACAGGAGAGTTTTTTATAAGCAAATTATTAAGCACTGTCCTAAGATGTATTCTGCATCTTTCTCATTCCTTGTTAATGTGTGCTATGCTTAAAAACAAAGTGAGTTTTGCATCAGAAATTCTCTTTACACATATGCAAATCTGACCATGTTTAATCAATATATTAATTGATTAAAATATATAAGTTAACATTATTGGGATACTGCTTTTGGTTTGATTGTATATGTTGTGGTCTTGTTGTGAACTGCCCTGAGACCTCCGGGTATAGGGCGGTGTATAAGCTGGATTATAATAATAATTCCTTTGACTTGCAGTCCAAAATGAAATTAAAGAAACATGTGCCAAAGTTTTATCAAGCAGTCCAATGCATTCCAAGTGACTGGTCAGTATAAAAGGAAATAGTAGCAGGTTGATATCTTACCGAGTAGTTAGGTAAAATACTGGTTACATATTTTCCCTTCTATTTCCATAACACAAAGAATTGCGCATTGTTCTTTTAAAAAGTTTGAAAATCCAGAAATAGAACCTGAAATGGTACTCCCCTAGTCCTTCCTTCTGGCACAAACATGACACATGAGAAAGATTTCCACCTCTCTCAGAGGAAAATTTGAACAGAAATGGACTGCAAAATAATCATTTAGCTGTGCATTGTTCTGAGACTGGCATCTATAAGCCTCTAATGGCACCTCCATTGTAGAGCGGCTAGAGTGAGATTCACCCCCGAGGGTGATCTCACCAATTCAATTCCCATTAACAGAGGTGTCCAACAGGGTTGTATATTGGCTCCACTCCTGTTCAATTTGTTCATAAGCGACATGAGGACTCCCCTAATAGAGGCCCAAGAAAGGATTCATGCACCCCGCCTAGCACTTTATCGCTGCCCCTTGTTACTATATGCGGATGACGCAGTCATTCTTTCTTTTTCTAGAGTAGGTCTCAGGAGGGCCTTAAAATTTTTTGGATCATACTGTAACGCAAATTCCCTTACAATTAATTATGGAAAATCTAAGATCCTGATTTTCTCAAAGAGCCGGAAACTCCATAATTGGAGAATTGATGGGAGAGTCATTGAACAAGTCTACAGATTCCAATATTTGGGAGTTTGGTTACAACATAACCTCAGATGGAAGGCCCATGTAGCCTATGTTACAAATAGAGCCAAAGCTATCTCCTTGGCGATCTTGCGATTCTTCTTCACCAATGGGGCCCTTCATATCCCATCGGCGCTGAAAGTCTTCAAGGCCAAGGTGATCCCGACAATTGCTTATGCCATCTCTATTTGGGGGACTTTTGTCAACCTATCTCACCTGGAGATCATTCAAAATCAGTTTTTAAGAGGGATATTGAAACTGCCCAACTGTGTAAGTAATACAGCGTTACGCATGGAACTTAATATTGTATCCCTGGAAAATGCTCTGTGGAAGCACA
Source organism: Podarcis erhardii (assembly GCF_964252035.2). Classification (NCBI taxonomy): domain Eukaryota; kingdom Metazoa; phylum Chordata; class Lepidosauria; order Squamata; family Lacertidae; genus Podarcis; species Podarcis erhardii. Next base: position 10,648,416 of record NC_138515.1, on the reverse strand, counting down.
TACTTTGTCACTGGTTATCTCTATGGCACAATCTCCCAAACTTGTACTTGATACAATGTATGTGGAGAGATGATTTCCAGAGCCCATGGGTAAAAAATTTACAGTTGAAAATCACGGCAATGGGAATCTCCCCATCCAAATTACTAGAGCAGGACATAGTCCCAGCTAAAAGATCAGTAACCTGTAAGCTAGAGGAGATGGACTTACAGCAGAAAATGGTCTTGGGCAATGGTACCTGCTCACCTCTAAATCTTGGTTTATTACCCCTCTTAAGGCTCCCAAACTATTTGAATTCCTTAACTTCCTCAGCTCATAGATATGCCTTTGTAAAGGCAAGATTCAACACCTTCCCATCGAACGTGCTGAGAAATAGATTCTCCAATGGACAGATATCGCTCTTATGTGATTGTAATTGTGGGGCACCGGAATCGTTACATCACATAATTTTTGACTGTGCTCTTCACTTACCGGCTAGGAGCAAGTTTCTTGCTCAATATCTTAAGGGAATTGCCGATGATACGATTGAAGCCAAACTGAGATATCTACTAATTGACGATGACCCCCTAAGATCACTCATGGTTGCCAGATTCTTGATCAGTGTCCTATCCCTAAAGAAGAGAAACGGTCTCCTGTGTGGCTCGGATAACCCTTTTAAACCATGATCTATGTTTTAGGTGATATCACCATTGTTTTAAACCATGATCTATGTTTTAAGCGATATCACCATTGATATCCGTGATTAATTTATGAGCAGTGGGCGATGTATAGGTTACAAATTTATTGTAATGTATGATGGTCGTCCTTGTTTTTGTTTTGCTTCGGTTCCTGTTTGTCTTTTGTAAGTTTAGGCGATTTTAAATCTGGAGGTCTAAGTATAATATGTTGGTATGGGAAACTGTCGTGTAACGGGCCAATGGCCGTAATAAAGATCAATCCAATCCAATCCACCTCCATTGTAGGTTCTGTGGGAACCACTGTGCAAGCAGAAAAACTGGTTGTTGTGACTTCAGGGATGCCAGATATGTATAATTCCTGGATCCAGTAAGAATTTTATCAAGGCTTGAAGTGTTAAACTGGGTGCCAGACACTGAACCCCTGGATTTAGCAAGTGCTAAAATATAACATATGCTAGTTTACTGATGAGGTAATTGCCTGGGTGATGGGCCATTAAGAGAAGATAGCAAAAGTGATGGGCCATTAAGAAAGCCAAGGAGAGGGGGCTCTGTGCTAGACAGAAAATGGCTGGGGCCCTTTCTCTTGCTCTTAGATAGTTAGAAGGACAAAAGCCTGTGTTTTAGAGTTGAGGGTTGGCTGTGATGTGACCTGTGGGGTGGGGAGGTTGTAGGCTGGAAAAGGCAGGGAGAGAGCTTAATGTTTTTCTGCTTGAATCCCAGGCTGTGGCTATGGGAGAAACAAGAACCCCTCAATTGCAGGCTGAGGTTGTATAAATATGATCCTTTCCAAAAGAAAGCATGAACCCTAGGTAAGCACCTGGAATCCCTGGACTCTTGGATTGCTTCGAGATTGGGGCATAGCTGTCAATTTACAGATTGGAAAATAAGGGACCAGCAGCCTCGAAATAAGGGGTTTTGCTTAGCTTATGAGTTCCATTGGCCCTTCCCCACCCAAGAGGGAGGGAGAGAGACTCTCACCCACACCGCCCGCGAGCCCGGCATGAGGTGGTTGCGACGCCATGGTGGCCGCTGAAGTGCCACCCTTCTGCGTCCCTCCTCTTCCTCCTCCCTCAGGCCGCCGCTGCCGTCTCCAGATTCCCCTGGCAGCACAGCGGGAGCCTCGCAAGAGAGGGGCTGCCTGCCTGACCACCGCCACCCGTCTTTCAAAATGCGCACCTGAGGGGGGAAAGGGAGAGACAGAGACGCGGCAGCTCGTGTGTGCGCTCTCTCTCTCTCTCTCTCTCTCTCTCTCTCTCTCGGCAGAGGACCCCGAGCCGCTGCTTCCCTTCCGAGCCGGGCGAGCATGAAACCCAGGAAATTTAAGGGACATCATCAGTCCGGGACAGCAGCGGGACACGGCGCTGGGATAAGGGAGTTTCCTGCCAAATAAGGGACGGTTGACAGCTATGGACTGGGATGACGAGCAACAGTATTAACTAAAACTTTCATATACAGTGGTAACCTTGGTTTTTGAACTTAATCTGTTCCGGGAGTCCATTCAACTCCCGAAACCATTCAAAAACCAAGGCACAGCTTCCAGTTGGCTGCAGGAGCTTCCTACACTCAATCGGAAGCTGAGAAGGTCGCTTTGGACGTTCAGCTTCTGAAAAACGTTCACAAACCGGAATGCTTACTTCCAGGTTTGTGGTGTTTGGGAACCGATTTGTTCAATAACCAAGCCGTTTGGGAACCAAGATACCACTGTAATTAAACAAGAAGAAAAGAAGGTATTGTGAAACTGCATATCCTAAAATGCCTATATTTTAATGTCTTTTAAACTGTTGTGAAAAAACATATGCAAAAAGCAATTTGCATGCTTTCTAGAAACAGCAAAGTAAATCGTAGTTTACTGCGTTCAACCCACTTCGTCTAGTGGGAGTACACGGGAGAAATCTATACAATTTGCAGTGCCCACTAGCTCCTCTTCAAAACAGAGAAATGGAAACAGAAGGGGAATTTGATCATGTGAAAATTGCAGAAAAATGCATCCAACAGAAGGTAAATTCTCAAGTCTTTTCCCTCAATGAGACTCATGCCACAATTTCCCCAGTATGACAACATGGATTTGTGCCTCAAGTTCGTGGCAGTTTGACACTGCTTATATAATTTTGGTATAAAATCCAATAAAAACTGTTTTTTGGAGATCACAACATCTTCAAGGATCGTGAAAATGGCAGGAAGGAAAAGTCCAATCAGTGGATTTGTAACTTATGTTTTGAATGATCACTAAGCTTCAGCTTTTATATCGTTAAGCTGTAGGATATACATAGCAGACTGATGGATTTGACATGGCTTATGTCCAACACAAGTTGCTTGCTTCTTGACACAAAGTGCTTTTTTTTTTTTTTAAAGGCCCCTGATCAATCCAGATGATGAGAATCAAGAGCTACATCTTAAGTGGGAAAAGATCACATTACACTTTCTGTTTTGAAATTAATGGGTCAGCCATAGGAGTCTTATTTTGACCGTCTGCACTTTCCTGTATTATTTCAATATGAGCTCATTTCTGCTTCTCCCCGTTTTTCTTCTTTGCCAATGAATAATGCCATGTCAGAAGAACCAGAGCACCAGACATTTCAAGCAACTCAGAATTTAACTATGAAGCAGAAATAGCACAGCTAAAATGTAGGTTCGAAAAATGAAAGGGGGGGGGAGGCTTTTACATTCTGTTTTTTCAAGCATTTCTCATAGCAGACATGGGTTGAACTGGAGCGGACCTGTATGTCTCATCATGTCTACTTTGCTAGCCATGGTCTTTCAGAGGGTGGCAGGTTCCGAACATCTGGTGTGCTCCTTGCATACATTTGGCTCCGACTCTCTGCATGATATAACAGAGTGTAAGCCTAGCCTAATCCGTGCAATAGGCCTGCTAGCGACTGCTAAGATGTCGGCTGGTCTGCAACACACACACTGGCTGAACTTTTCTGAACTTGCATCTGTTCTATGATCCTCCACTGGAATGTTTTCAGAAGCCCTGCCTGTCTTCCAAGGTCTGGCACTAGGCGTTTTATGGACTTTCCATATGCTGTAGTTATCTGTTCAGACTGAGCAGTGATCAATCAACCAGCCAGATGATCTTGCTCCAGGAAATGCTTCAGTTATGACAGAACCACTTGCCCCTAAAGCCAGACTACTAGTGAACGGAGATTTTCTTCACCAACTGCAACTACCATGGGTGCCAATGATCTGCATTCAAGCTTGGACAGAGGCCCCTCTGCTGCCTAGGTACCTTGGGGATGTTCAGGTGACCCCCCCTCCACTTGAAAGAATGCATGGGTGGTTGTGGGTCTGCACTGGCCAGCTGCACCCCACTGCTGTGTGCAGTAGCAATGGCCTCTGCACTTTGGGCTAGTGTGTGATGGAACTCTACATGGGACCTCTGTGTGAGGGTGGAACTTGGCATAAATAGGCCCGCTTCCTCATGTAGAGAAGATGTTCATGTGTGCCCCTTTCTAATGCCAGTGGAATGAGCAAATAGTGTGGTCCCCGAGTGTGTCAGCTATTGTGGGGGCAAGACTAATTCACATAGCTCCCCTTCAACATTTTTTCAACAGATGGGGAGGGATCTGAAGGAATCTTCAAAAATGGAGCTCATCCATTTTTACCTTTTCTCGGTGCTTTTTTCCTAAAAAAATGTTTAGGGGTACAGTGGATGCTTGGGTTGCAAACGTGATCCATGCGGGAGGCACATTTGCATTCCGCAGTGTTCGCAACCCGCAGTGTCGCATCTGTGCATGCGCGGGTTTCAATTTGGCGCTTCTGCGCATACACAAAGCACAATATAGCGCTTCTGCGCATGTGCGAGCGCCAAAGCCCAGAAGTAACCTGTTCCAGTATTTCTGGGTTTGGAACAGTGCTCAACCCGAAAACGCACAGCCCAAAGTGTCTGTAACCCGAGGTATGACTGTACTCTCATTTTCCTACTCATATTGAAATACTGCCCCTCAATGAGGCCAAACTTAGATTCACAAAATGTTTAGGGGTATGTGTCCCCCTGCGTCCCCCCAGAAAAAAAGGACTGCATTTCCTTAATGAAAGAAAACCAGAGATTGCGTGTATCTCAGACCCTCCAAGTGTCCCTATTTTCCAGGGACAGTCTCAGATTTACAGAAGCCACCCCAGTTTCTGATCTGATCCTGGAATTTCCCACTTTTCATTAGGACGTCCCTACTTTAATCGGAGAAATGTTGGAGAGTCTGGTGTCTGTCTCTCTGTGTGTGACATCGCATGTAGCCATTGCAAATACAGCTTGTGCAGCCACTAAAGTACAGGGAAACCAAATCAAAGCAGGCTTCAAGTGCGTGGATACTTCCCTGCATGCAGCAGGTGCACAGAATGTTTTCGGGCAGAGAACTCGAAAGCCTCAAGGGTGATATAGGTGGACCAACTATGGCAGCAAGAACTGCAAAAAAACCCACAAAAAGGGATATTGAATAAGGCAATTCAGATCTCCTGGTTAAAATGCTAGCACAGTTCAACTGAAGCAAGATTTGAAAGAGGAAAGCTTTATTGTGTATTTTATTTATGGTTCTATCCTTGTAACCCACTTAGAAGCCACTCTTTGCAATTAAGACATACGTAAATGGAACAGCAGCAACAACAATTTGTTATGGACTGTCCACTGGCAGAGGAAGAGGACTGGGGGGGAGCGCACCGCCCCCAGCAGTGCGATCCCGGTGGGGTGCCATCGCGGCTGCCCCCCTGGGGCAGTGCCATGCCCCTGCGGGTGGTGCGCCACACCCCCGGGTGGCGCACCAGCCCTGCCCCCGCCTGCTCTCCACACACCCCGGGTGCCAGAGCATGAAGCTCCACCATTGGGACCGTCCCATCTGTGGTGCAGCCTCTGCTTGAGTGTTCTTCCAAATATTTATGGATTTTTATATTTGATTTTTGTTTTTCAGACTAATTTTAGTTCAGGTCTGGCTAGACTGAAGAGGTGATGGTGACCACATTATTGTGAATCATGCCTAAGACAAAGCAGATAAGGTCAAGAGATAATGCTGTGACAACACTGTCTCAAGACTTAGACAAAGCACCACCCAGCTCGGGGGCTGTTTTTTTGAGCATCCAACAGCATTATGAAGAAGAACTGAGTGAGAAGAAAGGAATTTGCCCTTTCAGATAATTTTGTTGGCCCATGCAGATTTGGCATTCCAAAGGAAAGAGAATGTGAAACCTTGTTATCTGGCAATCAAGCAACAACTCTTTCTAATGCCTTTGAAGCCAAACCTGAGTTCTGTATGACTCATTTGTAGTTGAGTTTATAGTGATCCATGTTTTCCTGGCTTTAAAGTGTGACATACTTAATCCCTTAATAGTCCAGAGTTCAAGTTTAGCACTCAATTTAAATAGATTCATCTATCATTGGATGTCAAAATACAGTTGTATTTGTAGCACTCCTTTTACAAACTCCAGATATTCCATTGAATCAAATTCTACCTAGTTTTGGGCAATAGTAGCGCAGGCTGCCTGAACACCATTAGCAAGGTTTCAATTTCTCTTCCGACATGTTTTCATTAAAGTGGGCTTCTTCCATTCAATTGCTGTCCTCTTGCAACGACACAAAGCTATATTTGTTTTGCTTTCTTTTTAAATGGCCTGTCTTTCCTAATTATTTACATTGTAGTCTTTTTCTTTTCTATTCAATTTCTTGCCTAACCATATGTCAAGCCACCGGGTGGCGCCTGTGGTCAACTCTCCCTTCATTTAAAAACTTTCCCTTGAACATTCAGTACAATTACAATTGTTTGGAGAACAAACAGTGGGATGAAAAGAAAAATGAATAAACAAATGACAAAGTATTACATAGTAATAATTACTACGTACTACTTCTTAGGTGTCCTGTGTGAAATAATGGTTATAGTATTGGACTTGTTGGCTGGAATGTTGGACATAGGATTTTTTGTGGCAAGTATTAGGATAGAGACTAACGGTTTAAATTCTTGTTCTTTTCTTCTTCAGTAATGTTAAACAAGATCAGCAATGCTGTAGGATGGGGGTGGTGCTGTAGTCTAAACCACTGAGCCTCTTGGGTTTGCCAGTCAGAAGGTCAGCGGTTTGAATCCCTGACTTTGCTCTGTCCCAGCTCCTAGCAGTTTGAAAGCACGCCAGTGCAAGTAGATAAGTAGGTACCACTGTGGCAGGAAGGTAAATGGCATTTCCATGCGCTCTGGCTTCTGTCACGGTGTCCCGTTGCACCAGAAGCGGTTTAGTCATGCTGGCCACATGACCCGGAAAGCTGTCTGTGGACAAATCCCGGCTCCCTCGGCCTGAAAGCAAAATGAGAGGCACAACCTCATAGTTGCCTTTGACTGGACTTAATCGTCCAGGGGTCCTTTACCTATTACACATCCAGTTATGTCTGAGGTGCATTGAGTTATGTTCTCCAAGTACGTGTTACATATATTTTGTTGTTGTTTAGTCGTTTAGTCATGTCCGACTCTTTGTGACCGAATGGACCAGAGCACATCAGGCACTCCTGACCATTCTCGTGTTGCCACCCTCCGCACCTCTTGAGGAGAAGGCTCACGAAGAAAGGCCTCAAAAGATTATACCAGGGTCTGGGTAGATTCATATGGAAAGAGGCGGTCCTTGCGGTATTGAGGTCCAGAGCCGATTTAAGGCTTTATAGTTCAAAACCAGCATGTTGTTTTGATGTTTTGATGCATCTACAGATAAGAGACACAGATACTGTTGAGATTTTAATTTTTTAAAATATGATAAACCACATTTGATGTTTTCCTTCATGGGTCTGAATATGCTGGGGGCTTTGTGCTAAAATATTTGTAAGAAAACTGCATCCTGATTTACCAGACTTGTATAGTTCTGTAAGAATCCATGTGTTCACCACCCACCACACCTGTTCCTATCTATACTGTAAACCTTTCTGTGATCCTCTGATGAAGGGCAGTGTAGAATTTGAATAGACAAATAAATCTCAATATGCTAACTAATCTCTCCCCCCCCACATCCGCCAATAACTTTTTTGGTATCCCATTCATAACCTTTCTCCAAGCTGTCTCCTGCAGAAGCTTCCTCCTTGGCCCCATTAACTCCAACAGGAAATTCCTAATTTGAAAGTATTGAAACCATGGTGATTGCCATCCAGCTGTAGTCAGAGAACTGTCACAAATAAAAGCTCGTCTTCATTTAGTTCTCCAAACCATGAAATCCTATTTCTCTGCCTGCTAATAAAATCCATATCCTGATTTCTCACAGAAAACCTATGATGCAATACCACAGATGCTATATGTGAAATATCGGAGCTCAATTTTGTTTTATATTTATCCCATGTTTTTAATAATCGAGACAAAATTCGGCTTCATTTCAAGTCCACTTCCCTTTTCAAGGATTTCCCCATTTTAAAATAGTGATTTATTTACCACTTCATATTTAGAAAAAGAAAGTACAGTGGTACCTCGGGTTAAGAACTTAATTTGTTCTGGAGGTCCGTTTTTAACCTGAAACTGTTCTTAACCTGAGGTACCACTTTAGCTAATGGGGGCTCCCGCTGCTGCCACCGCACGGTTTCTGTTCTCATCCTGAAGCAAAGTTCTTAACCCGAGGTACTATTTCTGGGTTAGTGGAGTCTGTAACCTGAAGCATCTGTAACATGAAGAGTCTGTAACCCGAAGTATCACTGTACCCTGGTCCCAAGTTGTTAAGGGTGACAAGAAACCCACGGATCCTCCCAAAAGCCTTGTTTCCTGGTGAATGGAAACACCTAGCTAATCAGGATATCATTATTTGCCGCAATTTAGATAAAGCACTTTCTTCCAGACTGGCACCCACAACCAAACAGCTGAAAGCACTTCATAACTTCCCCTCCAATTTTACTCCAATCGGTGTCCTTCGACCAGTGTAGTGGTCAGGGGTAAGGATTCTAGGACCTTGACAGAGCCCTCATGCATCCTTCTTGTAGCCAAGCAAGTACTTATTGGGTGCTCTTTCCACTTGGTGCCCAGTGTGGAGGAACTGGTTGTGCTGCCCTAAAACTGCCTCTGCTATGAGCAGGACATGATTGTAAGAGCACTATCAGCTCTTAGACTTCCTATCAACTGGTATTCAGAGTCATACTGCCTCTGATCGTAGAGAAAAAGCACAGCCAAGTCATTATCCTTCATGAACTGGTCGAATCCTCTTTTTAAAGCCTTCTAGGTTGGTGGTAGGGACGTGGGTGGCGCTGTGGGTTAAACCACAGAGCCTAGGGCTTGCCCATCAGAAGGTCGGCGGTTCGAATCCCCGCGATTGGGTGAGCTCCCGTTGCTCGGTCCCTGCTCCTGCCAACCTAGCAGTTTGAAAGCATGCAGTGCAAGTAGATAAATAGGTACCACTCCGGCGGGAAGGTAAACAGCATTTCTGTGCGCTGCTCTGGTTCTCCAGAAGCGGCTTTGTCATGCTGGCCACATGACCTGGAAGCTGTCTGCGGACAAACGCTGGCTCCCTTGGCCTATAGAGCAAGATGAGTGCGCAACCCCAGAGTCGTCTATGACTGGACCTAATGGTCAGGGGTACCCTTACCTTTTAAGTTGGTGGTCATTCACTGGCTGCCAGTGAGTTACTGGGCCCAGTTCAAGGAGTCAGTACTAGCATATAAAGCCTTAAATGGCTTAAGATCCAGTACAGCGGTACCTTGGTTCTCGAACGTAATACATTCCGGAAGACCATTCGACTTCCAAAATGTTCGAAAACAGAGGTGCAAAGGGCTTTCCGCAAATTCAGTTGAGAAAATTGAAAAACACGCAGCGGAAGCCGCCCTAAGTCCCTAGAAGGATCCTAGACACTGTCTGTTTAATTGAAACTGAAATGGAGAATGCCTAAATGTGTATTACTGAAGACTTTAACATGGGGATTTTCCATGGGGCTATACTAAGTGGTCTCTGAGCATCTGGTTGGGTTGAAAAACTATCGTTGCTTTCTGCTAGCTAACATGTGAGTGTTTAACCTTAAATCAGGTGACAAAGGTATTTGGTTGCAAATTTGCCATCTTGGAAGGGTGGTGGCTGAGTCTTTGCTCTCAGGCTCTGTGAGAGTAAGATGTGATAATGGAGCTCACTCCGGGAGCACACAGCCACAGGCAAAATGGAGGCTGTAGGAAGACAGAAACCTCTGCTTCTAGGTCTGTTTGGAATTATCTTTTATTTCTAAGAAAATGAACCTGTGTTGGACTTGCACAATATATTGTATGGCGTTATTTTGATGTATCTTTGATTTTTCTGTTCTGTTTTGAAGAAAGTTCTGCAAGAAAAGCTTTGAAGCAAACTTATGGGCCTTGGCAATGTTTTTATTCCAAAAGGAGTAAGTTTTTATCCACCTAGTTGCTTCAAACTGCACAATTTTAATATCTGCAATGAAGCTGGTAACTTGGAGTTTCCTATTTGAGGCTGCAGTACTTTGTACCTTACCTAAAATTAAGCTCTGTTAAAGACAGTTGGAATTACTTCTGAGTAAATCTAATTAATTTAAAACATTTATATACAAACATGCTTAGGATTTCACATTCAGACTGTTATTAACACATGATTCCCCTTACTAGGGCACAGATACTGGTATTGCTGTCTTCTTTATGGTGTTCTTCCCTGAATGTTCCACTGCTGTTGCACATGGTGGTTGTATGGTTTATACCTACAAAAATATCAGCAGGAGCAGCAATAGTATTGACAGTAGTAGTGGCATTCAGTTTACTGTGAAACCAGAAGGCTATAACAGTTTGATGCCAAAAACCCAGAAAGAAAACTGTTCCCAGTCAGCTGATCTGCCTTTACGAAGGGCTGAAGCCTGGATTCCTTCCCAGTTTGCAGCTCCAATGTTTCCATGATGCCTCTTCAGAGATTGTGCAGAACATCTGGGGGCAGTAAGTCCTTCTTTAATCTTAGGGAAATGCTCTGCATGTGACTTCATAGCCTTTTGAAACACACAAGACACAAATAGTTTGCGCAGTTGAAATGAGCTCACTGGCAACGCACAGCCAATCCCATACACTGCAGCTCTAAGTTGTGCTTCCAGGCCACATGGTGCAGTAAAGACCTCTATGGTGAGAAAGTATCTGAGCATCCAGCACTTTGAAGCAGTTTTTGCATGTGAAGTACCCTTTCCTGGCAGAAATTTCCAGACATATCTGGCCCTCCATAGGAAATGAGTAATATTTCTTCATGGATTGCTAATGAACAGTGGAGGAACAACTTTTCTCCCCATTACACAAAAATTCCAAATGCGAGATGGCAGCTGTTTAGTGAGTACAACTAGCATAGCTCAGCCTTTCTCAACTTTGGGTCCAACGTTGGGTTGGACTAGAACCCCCATCATCCCTGATCACCTCTCTTGATAGCTACGGATGATGGGAGTTGTAGTCCAACAATATCTGGGGACCCAAGGTTGAAAAAGACCATGTTAGGTAGTCCTTAACCTGTTTCACTTCTCCATGGGAAATGCCCTGTGCAGATGACTGTAACAAATAGGGTACACTCAATACATTAAATAAATGCTGTAGAGGGAAGTAAGGGGGAAATGGGGCTTGTTAACCTGAGAAGGCAGCCCATCTAGAAGAATGAAAAGTCTGATCCTAAACCTCTGCTGGCTTGTGGGATATCTTTGGGAGAAGGACAGAAAGGAGTAAACCCTACACAAATCCACAGCAGAGTTTCCAAGGCTGTTGGATGGCAGTTTGCATGTCTCCTTTTGGCAACCCCTGCAGCCAAGCTGGTGCAGCAATAGTATTGCTCTGCTCTCCTTTGGACCACATCAACAAGGCCAAAAGGATGGGGTGGGGGTCTTGTCATCTGGGAAGCCCAGGACCTCCATACACACTGCTCAGGCTTGAGCCCCAGAGAGGACACTTCAGTGATGCTAATGCAACAGTGTGACTTCACTCACAGAGGCATACTCCATTGTACTGTATCTTGAGACAGATGAATGCAACAGCATGTAGAATATAAAGCAGGGTCATTCAATTCCCACATCCAGTGTAGGAGGGTCCACCACCTTCTGAGGGGGTCCGTTTCATTGTCAAACAGCTCTTCTGGATCCCAACTCAACACAAGGAAGAACTTTCTTACTGTAAGAGCTGTTCAAAAGTGGAATGGACCCCCTCAGAAGGTGGTGGACTCTGCTTCATTGGAGGTTTCTAAGCAGACATTCAATGAATGGCAATCTGTCATGTATGCTTTAGCTGAGATTCCTGCATTGATGACTCTCAGGATCCCAAACAATTCTACAGTTTGTTGTTGTTTAGTCATTTAGTCATGTCCGACTCTTTGTGACCTCATGGACCAGAGCACGCCAGGCACTCCTGTCTTCCACTGCCTCCCGCAGTTTGGTCAAACTCATGTTTGTGGCTTCGAGAACACTGTCCAACCATCTCGTCCTCTGTCGTCCCCTTCTCCTTGTGTCCTCCATCTTTCCCAGCATCGGGGGCTTTTCCAGGGAGTCTTCTCTTCTCATGAGGTGGCCAAAGTATTGGAGCCTCAGCTTCAGGATCTGTCCTTCCAGTGACCTCTCAGGGCTGAGTTCCTTCAGAATGGATAGTTTGATCTTCTTGCAGTCCATGGGACTCTCAAGCGTCTCCTCCAGCACCATAATTCAAAAGCATCAATTATTTGGCAGTCAGCCTTCTTTATGGTCAAGCCCACCATGCACAGTTTACTTCAGTTATGGAGATGTAATCTACACAAGGGTGATAATTCTTAGATAATAATGACAATATGTTGTCCAAAAAAAGGGGAGAAATTTTTGCTTTCTCACCTCCCCTCATATGTTTTGGTGGAAGTCATTAGCAAGTCTTCCTTGTGGTTAATTATGTCTTGCCCACATCTCTCACACTACACATATGGCTAGCGGGTTTAGTGATGGCAAACTGCTCAGCAAACATATGCTTTTGATTTCAGAAGGAGATTTAGTTTCCTTTCTTCCATGTCCTATTTGCTGAGGCTCAAAGACTTAAGATAGCTTTCTAAGAATATAATTTCATTACCAGGGCAGTCTGGGTTGTGGAAACATGTCTGATCATTCCCTTACTGACGTCCCTCAGATATATTAAAATGAATATAATTCAATCACCAAGTATTTTTGTTCCATCAGGTTTTGCTTCAACCTATTAACACGGCGTTCTCCCAGCTGCTAGCAGACAGGAGCCAACTGGGTCTTCGGCTCGGACAGGTGTTTGATTTAGGTTGTACACTGGAGTTTCAAGAATAACTGAAAAACGATTCACACAGTCATCTTCGTAACTCATTTTTTTTATTCCTGGAGCTGTTTTCAATAGAGACTTTCCTCTCATTAATACCAAATGTCAAATTTGTTGCTCACAGTGGTAACAGATTGCAATAGATCTGTGGTGCTAAACGATTAGGTATAGTAAATATTAGGATTTAATTAGAACTTGTATGTTATAATTGGAACACATTATAAGACAGTCTTAGAAAGGGGTTTGAGATGTTTAATTAGTGTTTATGTGTAAAGACTGTGTGCCGGACTTTAAGAATGTAATCAAGACCCATGAGTATTGGTATGTGTGTAACCTACTTCTGAGCATCAGCAATTAGCATGAGTTAATTAGCCGATGCAAATGCCCTAAGTGTGTACCAGTCCTTAATCCTACTCAGTCTAAGTGTTGATGAACTCAGGGGAACTCCTGACTGGATAAAGGAGGCTGAGTGTTTAGGAACAGCAGGATTAGGAGTTGCCTTGAACTGGATTGCTGCACTGCTGTGGGAACAAACCCCTCTTGAAATGACCATGCTGTAAGATCTGGACTCCCTCCCTGCAGACTGAAGGTGTAAACAGGTGAATAAACCATATTTCTTAAAGCCACAACAGTTTCCACCATCTCAATTCTTCAGAGGACCACAGTATGAGTCTTTGCCACCACTCGGCAGAGAGAGGGGCAGGTATCCGACTTTTGCAACAATATTCTTTTAACCAGTTGCACAAAACTGGCTTTTCTCCTTCACTAGGTAGCCCACACAGTATCTGGAATATTTATCTATAAAACTTAATGAGTAGCAATTTCTTGGCTTGGAAGGTGTCTGAATGGGTTCGCACAGGTCAGTGTGTAGTCGGTCCAGTCACTTCCTTGAGTACATTTCACTTTGGGAATGAGGGCTTTGCACTTCTTCCCTTTATGCAAATCATACACCTGCCTTTGCCACTATTGCACACTTTCATTTTTACGCCTTTTGCAATATTCTTATCCCTTTCAGATCAAATGTGGTGTTTGCATTGCAGTGACCAAGTCAGCTTGCCATAACTCAAGACAGTATGTACTTACACAGCACTTTATGATGTTTGCCTGTTCTCTTGCACAGTCGAATTAAAAAACACCCTGTTTTTCGAAGGTTCAAAGATTTCCATCCATGGTTATTGTGTACAAGTTATCACAAAAGTCCATATCAAAGCCCTTTTTGGTTAATGTAGAAATGTTCAATACATCTCAGACCCTCCAAATGTCCCTATTTTTCAGGAACAGTCCTGGATTTATAGAACCCATCCCAGTTTCTGATTTGATCCCAGAATGTCCTGCTTTTCCTTAAAGGTAAAGGTAAAGGGACCCCTCACAACTAGGTCCAGTTGTGACCAACTCTTGGGTTGCGGCGCTCATCTCGCTTTATTGTCCAAGGGAGCTGGCGTACAGCTTCCGGGTCATGTGGCCAGCATGACTAAGCCGCTTCTGGTGAACCAGAGCAGCACACGGAAACTCCGTTTACCTTCCCACCAGAGCGGTACCTATTTATCTACTTGCACTTTGATGTGCTTTCGAACTGTTAGGTTGGCAGGAGCTGGGACAGAGCAACGGGAGCTCACCCGTCGCAGGGATTCGAACCGCCGACTTTCTGATCGGCAAGTCCTAGGCTCTGTGGTTTAACCCACAGCGCCACCTGCATCCCTGCTTTTCCTTAGGACATCCCTATTTTCATCGGAGAAATGTTGGAGGGTATGTCATCTGCATCTAATTCCGGAACATACATGACACCTCTTACTTTTGTCCCCCTACATCTTTGCTCTGCATGAGCGTAGCTGCACCCCCTAAATCAAGTAAAACAATAGAAATACTTAACTAACTGACCAATCACATCGACTCTTTCCCCCTATCAAAGTCCTGCCCCCTCTAACAAAAATTCTGGCTACTCACATGACGCTCTGTATTAGAAATCAAAATTCCTTCTCCACACCTGTTAATGGCTACAGAGTTTCCATCTGCTGAGAGCATGTTTCCATTTTCATTTCTGGTGAGATTTTTGGAGATATCTAATATCGGATGTCACATGGGAACTGGCCCCATTGTCTAGGATCCAAAAATTAGATCCTGAATTATTTCATCTTGCAGAGACACCTTTACAATGGAAAGGGCTTAGAAATGTTAGAACCATTCTTTCTCTGCCTTTCTTGCTTCCTAGCCCATTGGCTGAAAAGTTTCTTTTAAAATGTCCTTTCTGACCACAATTAAGCTTCAGCTCCCTTTCCTAATTGACCTTTAGGTGGCCCACATACAAATTTCCTTTCGCTTTGTTTTTCTTTGGCTGCATAATTTGATCCAGTAGAGCTTTGATCAGTACAGAGCACATGTCTATCCATTTTAAAATCTGCCAGAACTATTTTCAACTTTGGGTTTAACTTTGCACAAATGCCTGGAACAAATGGAGAATATTCTTTTGGTAAAGATACCAATATTTATTTTTTTGTTTATTATCAGGAGATCATCCAGCAGCACTAAGTCTATCCATCAAATTTAGCAAGTATTCCATGGGCTTTTTTGACCATCTCCTTCTCTTAATTGAGCAGAGAACATTTCTTTGTAATGTTGAATCTTATCTTGCATCCTCATTTTCCCTTACAGGTTCTTCAAAGTTAACAACATCCCCTTTGAAGTGACTTTTCTGGAATGGATACTCAGTAGCACCAGAAACCTGTATATGTGGCTGGGAATCATATTTTTTATTTGCTCTCTCTAGAAGAGACCCTACAAGGTGGTATCTAACACTTAATTTGGAAATCTGCCAAAAAAAGTGACAAAATTATGATATGAAAACTATTGGACTGTGTTCAAACCATGGCTGGAAAATCGTCTTTTTGCATGGGAGCAGTTCTACTTGCCAAGCAAACTCTCCACACACAAAAAACAGAGACAGACTTCATCCAGAAGAATAGCTAATGGCTTAAACATTTGATGTGTTAGCAGTTTTCCTCCCCATTGCTCATAAGTACATGATTTTTAAATAAAGTTTGAAAAGCCATCTTGCTGCTTGCTGCAAAAACAACTCTGAGCCACAGATGCCCCGTGCAAGGGTCAATTCTATAGTTTTATAATTCATTTACAACAGGGGTCACGATCCTTTTTAGGAACATGGGAGGGCAGATTTGAATTTTTGAGCAGGTGCCATAGGCGTCTCCCTCTCCGGTCACTTTTCTCCCTCCTCTTGGATCCTCCCACAGAATGGACATGCCAGCACACACACACACTTTCCCACAGGATCTGGTTAAAAGTTGGATCCCACAGAATGAACCTGAACTTTGACAAGCACATAGAACAGAACGATGATGTGAGAAAAGTATCTCTTTTAAGTTCCTTCTTTAGCAAAAGGAAGAGCAAAAGGAATTGCTCTTTTCACCTCATAAACACGGGGAAAGTCAGTGTGGGGTAGCAGAAGATATGTGAGTGTCAAGGGAGCATCTCAAGGCTACCACTGTTCCCACAGGCATGGGCGCAAAAGAGGCTGATTAAAGCCATGCAGCTGGAGGAAGCAGCAAAGAGCTCCTCGCACACTGAAGTCCATATGTTACCTATTTTCCCCCAAGGTAACGGGAAGTAGCATAGGCTAAGCCTGGCAGGACAGCTTTACTCTATGGCATTAACCCTTTCATGCATTAATTAGACTCAAGCATGCTAGTTATATGAGACTGTCTTAGTCTGTACTATACGGTGTTGTGATTAATAATTGCAATATTTCAGAGATACTCTGTCTGGCATTCTGAGAGTCTGTTTTGAGCTATACATTGCCACAAAGCTCTACAAATCGATTCAGGGCAAGCCTTCATATCCACAGATGTCCAACATATTTTCAATCTTTATTTTTTGTACTGTATAAATGTTGTATTATTGTATTATTTGCTGATTTTTTAAAAAGAATAGCAGTATATAAATATTTTTATAAATAAAACAACAAACAAGGCAGTTGTTTATTTATATATGATGATATATTGTAATATCCTTCATTATATACTCTTCAGTTAATGCAAGAAAGGCAAAGTCTGGCATATTTGTAATTAATTAATATACAGGAAATTGGAAGTACCAGAATATTTTATTTTTAGTACAAACACATACACAATCTGTTCAAAGCAGATTGTCATTAAAATAAGTATATGGGGATTTTCAGTACTACTGAACATATTTCTGGGAGACGCTGCCATGTTTCTTTTTTTTTAGTTTGGAATGCTATCTCCATCTCACCCCACAAAATAACCCAGAACAGGAGAAATCACATATACAGTAAGTGTTGGGTTTGGAAGTCATGAAAAGCAACCCACTGAACACAGTATCTGAATGATGTGAAAAGGAAAGATTGATGCTTAGTAATGTTGATGGGAAATTCATTTGGAAAAATACCTTTGGAAGTAAGTCTCTCCTGCTCAACTAGGAGACAAGGACATATTTCAATGAAGATAGTTGTCCTGTGAAGCACAGCAGGGTCCTCTGTTACCATGTAAATTGCCATAACAGAAGTTTGAGAAAGGTGAAACCATTTATGAGCATTTCGGTCTTTATTTAATAGCGAACAGATATACTCATACATGCTAGTAAACAAATGAAGACCTTTGGCTTTGCTTTTAAAGAGATAGGCACCATAAATTGAATTTCAGATGTAATCAGTGTGATTTGCATCCCCTCAAACCCCTTGTAGCCAGGGAGTCCACATATATCATTTCTTCCTTCAAGCTCTATTTGCAACAGCTGGAGAATATTACCAAAGAGCTAAAACAGCTGCAGGAATAACCCTTTCAATTACTTTTCTGAGGACCAAGCAAGTCAATCATGGACTGAATGTCAGAAATTCTGCAATGCAGCAGAACTGAGCCAAGCTAAGAAAATGGGGTAGGTTAGACACCAATGCACTTTTTATCTGCTACAGCTAACAAAAAAAATTGTCTGACAAAAATTCCGAGTTCTTCCCCACTACTAAAATGTGATTGGTCCTTCTACTGATTTGTAATTTTAGCTGTAATTTAAAATAAAATCTGTATAGCAATTTTCATATACTCTTCAATTCTATATGTGTACATTGCTTCTGTTTGTGGAACTAGAGGTCCTATAATAAGGAGACTTCCAAATCCATCTCACCAAGGGTCATCACTTTTACCCCCTGACACAATAGAAAGCAGAGAATAGCATTTGGTCTTGTCAGCAAACTAAAGGGTAATGGAGTTTTAGATCTTGGTCCACTGACTGACCAATGGGGGAGAAGAGAGAGACAGTAAAAAAATAATAGACTATTGTGGCGATCACACAGGGTCCCCAGACGTTTGACCGTCTATTGATCCCTGTGCCACCACTGTGATTGCCTCTTCGCTGCCACCAACCCATTTCTCTCAGGTACACACGGAGTCCAGATAGTTGTTAACATTAACAAATAATCAAGTTTATTTTTATGAGCATGAACAAGTTTAAGGTTTCAGTTAATTTTTCTTGTCAGTTTCTTAATATTAGTTTCTTTACTGACCTATATGTTCCTAACAACTTCAAACTGATTATCCCAACTATCTATCTGACTCCACCTAACAGTTCCTCTCACTCTCTCACAACACAACTTGACCAACCCACAGACTTATCCTTCCTCTTCCTTCTCCAACTCCCAACCTCAAATGACTTTCAAAACCTCCCACTCTAACTTTTACTCCTCCCTTGCATACCCACTGGCCAATCACATCACACTCATTTAACCCTTTCCTTATGACCCACCTAGGAGGCAAATGCCACAACTATATTATGGAACTACAGGCTGGCTTGAATATGTTTTCTGTTCTATGTCATTAAAGGAAACCGTGGCTATTGGTCTCATGTGAACCCTTGCATATGGATTCTGCTAGGATTCTGATAATTTAAAATTCCATTAAAAAGAAAGGATGTTAAATACATAAATATATGGGCTTTTTATTGTTGTTGTTTTTTGAAGCTTTCCTTGTTTGCATAGCTTTAATTGGCACCTGCTACAGATTTTGAAAAACCTATCTTGTTTAGAAAGGAAAGAGATGTCTGCACTCATGCTTGCAGAAAGAGGATAATGTGGCTTGAGTCAATAACAGCCCAAAAGGCTTTGTTTTAAAGGTCCATTTCAATGTTTTCCAAATCTAAAATCCAAATGTTATTGTTTTAGTCAACCAGACAATAAAGGCAGCAAAATACATTCACAAAGAATACAGTAATCCCTATAAAAACATGATGACGTGATGCCATTAAAACAAGTCTTTGACATGTGTTATTATCTGAAATTGTAAGTTACTTCCACTTCCCTAAGAACAACTGAACAAATGCAGCAGTCCTACATGTGACATAATAGTCTGTTCTGGCCAATACAAAAAAGGTCTATTTATTTTTAATTAAAGGAGATTTATTTCCATAAAAATTATTTTATTGGATTTTCTACAAGCCATATACAGCTAAGCCCATGGTGTAATTAATACAATACACATTCAGGATTAATAAGTGTAACAATTCCTATCAAATATCAATAAATCAGAGATCAACAAGTTCCCTGCTCCCTCCCTTCCCTAGAGGTCACCTGTAGAAACTGCCACTGAGATCTGAGTATTGTTAACAGCTTTGAAATAATATTTCTTTCTGTTTGTTTTTGCGCATATGTACTAATCACGGTACATATAATCAGTGATCTGCCTCTGTGTAATGAAGTCCACCTAAATGGTAGCTATATGATCACCGAAGAATTGATGCTTTTGAATTCTGGTGCTGGAAGAGACTCTTGAGAGTCCCATGGACTGCAAGAAGATCAAACCTATCCATCCTTAAGGAAATCAGCCCTGAGTGCTCACTGGAAGGACAGATCCTGAAGCTGAGGCTCCAAGACTTTGGCCACCTCATGAGAAGAGAAGACTCCCTGGAAAAGACCCTGATGTTGGGAAAGATGGAGGGCACAAGGAGAAGGGGATGACTGGGGATGAGATGGTTGGATAGTGTTCTCGAAGCTACCAGCATGAGTTTGACCAAGCTGTGGGAGGCAGTAGAAGACAGAAGTGCCTGGCGTGCTCCGGTCCATGGGGTCATGAAGAGTCGGACACGACTAAACAACAACAACACTAATCACGGTCCCAAAGTTTGAGAAATGCAGCTGATAATCCATTGGTTTCAATATACCCTTTCCTCATTCTTCCTTAAATACCAGTTTTTCTGCCATGACTTCATAAGTTAATGTCTCTCCCACCTTCCAATAAGTCAGTTCCTCTGCCATCTTGAATTCTAGCAGCAGCTAGCATAAAGGGGATCAAAGGCTTTTTAAGCATAGCAGTGATGCATTTTCTTCTCCCTACATTTTCCATAGTGCTAACACAGGTGTCACTGCCTGGCTAATTTGCTACCTTTGAGCAATTCCACCAAGAATAATAACTTCTATTTCCCATAATGGGACCCAGCCTTAAGGGAGCTATATGCCAGTGCTAAATCTGCTTCAGTGAGCTTTCCCTCACTATTGCAAAAATAGATTTAATTGGCTGCTTGTCCCATATTTTGTTCCAATGCTCATCACTATTTGCACCCCAAGATCACTTTAGATCTTATTGGTGTATCTATTAATATAAATATGACACTATTCTTTTCAGTGTGTTTATATTCACCTGTTAAAATGTTCAAAGTGCATCATACTCCTTGTAACATTTCCTTTATTAGTTGGATTAGTACTAAGATAAAGCAGGTGGTGTAAATATCCAATTAATGGGCATGTCTTATAATTTGTCTTTTATCCAGCGTTAACAGTTGCCTGTACAGCGGTACCTCGGGTTACAGACACTTTGCATTCATAAAAATCTATGAGATGAAAAAGACTCCTTTCCTTCCAAGCTTTATAATGCACCAATTTCACATTACGACAAAACTACAAATGTAGCAGTAATGGGACCAGAGGTAAGGTTTCTTTCCTAAGTTTGTATCTCCGCAGTTTCCAAAGCAATAATGTGGCCTGTGTAAAAGGGTTTGAAATCCTGTCAAAATTCCCTTTAAGGGAAGACCCCAGAATGAAACATTTGGTTTTGTTGTAGCTACTTCCACAGAAAGCCAAGGTCTATTATCTGTCTCATAAAGATATGCTGTTACATTATGAAGATGAAAGGCCTTGTAATATTGAAGTAAATCAGGCTCACTCCGTTCTTCTTGTTGTATTTCATTCCCCCCCCCCCCCCAAACAAACCCCTATTCGGTCTGAGTCTTGTTTTCAGATGGATGAATTAAAATACCCTGCCACTAAGCCCATGTCTTGGTGGGGACAACATGTAAAACATGGAAGTAAAAGTTTAACTTGGGAAGCAGGATCATTTTGATTGCATTAATCTGACCTAATATGGCGGGTTTAGTTCCTTTTCAAGGTTTAAACTCTCTCTACTGGTTATAAATCTAGTTGCTGCCGTTTTAAGTTTTGGGACTACTCTGCCATATTCCCCAATTTCTACCATGGCTACAGGAATTGCTATGATTGGGCAATTAGATCTGGAGTCTTAAGTTCTTTATCATCAGCAAATTGGCTGATTTTACTCTCCTGCTGATATCTTGACTCCAATTGTTGCATTGTTTTTGTGGATAACTTCTGCCAATGGTTCCAAGGAAAGTGAAAAAAGAAGAGGGTGCAGAGGACACCCCTGTTTTGACCCTCTGTTCATTTTAAACTGTCTAGAGTAGACTCTGTGGAAGGCTTGTAAAGAACTTTTATGGCTGCTAAGAATCATTGCCTAAAGTTCATGACTTCTAGAACATGTAGCAAAAAGTGCCAATTCAGGTAACTGAAGGCCTTGAGAGCATCGAGGGACACCACACCAAGAGGCCTCTGATTTATCTTGCTAAAATGAATAGGATTCAGTATTATTCTGATGGAGTCAGTGACCTGCCTCTGTGTAATGAAGCCCACCTAAATGGTAGCTAATTATTCTTTCAATATGAGAGGCAAGCTCTGGAGTAAAAATTATTGGCATCCAGGTTTAACAAGGCTGGTGGGAATCATCCCCCCCCCCCCCGGCTTCTTGCTGGGCTTTAAAACTGCTGTGATCTTTGCCTCCAACCAAATGCCTGGCCGAGCTTCTCCATCAAAAATGCTTTTAAACAGAGCGCTGAGGTGAAGACAGTAACAACTTTCAAAGTCCTGTAAAACTCCACCACAAGCTCATGAAGTCCTGGGGATTTGTTACATTTTAACATGACCTTTTCCTCCTTGATTGGGGTATTAACAAAATGATTGTGAGGCTCTTACAATTCTTTCAGAAGCATAGCAACAGAATTTGCAGACCCTCCAAGTGTCGCTATTTCCCAGGGACAGTCCCAGATTTACAGAAGCCATCCTGGTTTCTGATTTGATCCTGGAATGTCCCACTTTTCCTTAGGATGCCCCTATTTTCATCAAAGAAATGTTGGAGGGTTCGGAGTTATGTGAACCCTGAGTCAAGGAGATAACTATACAGTCATACCTCAGGATAAATGTGCTTCAAGTTAAGTATTTTCGGGTTGCGCTCCATGGCGACCTGGAAGTAATGGAGCGTGTTACTTCTGGGTTTTGCCCTGCGTGCATGCACAGATGGTCAAAATGATGTCATGCGCATGCGTGGAAGCGGTGAATTGCAAGACGCGTGGATGCAGGTTGCATTCGCATCCTGAGGTACCACTGTACAACCTTTAGAAGACATCTGAAGGCAGCCCTGTATAGGAAAGTTTTTAAATGTTTAATGTTTTATTGTGTTTTATATATGTCGGAAGCCACCCAGAGTGGCTGGGACAACTCAGCCGAATGGGTGGGATGTTGTTGTTGTTGTTGTTGTTTGTTGTTGTTATTGAATAGGACACACCTATTTTCACCGGAGAAATGTTGGAGGGTGTAACTTTTTATATTCTTCATGGCAGCCATGTAGACTTTTCTCATGGACATCATACATAACTGAACAAATGTGGAGGTAGCGCTATTGACCAGATAATAGCCTCATCATTATTTCTGCTACCTAATACTTCTGAAGTGTTTGAAAATTATCATTTCCCAATATGTCCCCATGTCCATTAATTGAATATGCATTACTAAATGAAATGGTAAACTTGACTGGAGAATTGCTAGGTGTGAATAGATTGAAATGGACTTTCATACTGAGTAGTGACATTCAAGAGAAACCATGTGGCATTTTTTCTAAGTTGTGCCAATTGTTTTTGGATAAATATCCGAACCATGTAAGTGTTTTCCAGCAAATTCTTTCAGAGCTCAGGCCCTGCTCAATTTTGCCCACAAATAGTCAAAATGCCAATGCTGGTTTCATGCTGAATGCAAAGTGACTAAGAAATATCTGGCTAGGAAAGTAATCGCGTTTAGAAACCAACTGAGGAATCTGCAGAAAAAATAATTAAAATTAAGATGGAATATAAAAGATTGCTTAAGATGAATACATTAAAACCCAGTGGCATGATTCAGTTCTTGTAGTAATATAACAGAAGGAAGACAAATTCTGGGAACTCCTTTAAAAGAAGTGAGATCAGTGCTGGAAACTTCAATTCCTGCCTCTAGATTATTTCTCTAATATATTTGGTGGCTAATCTAGGCACCAATCTAGGCATGAGTTGGGAGGGTGTCAGGATTTCTCAATTTTACCAGAGGAGCATCCAGTTTCTTGGCAATAAAATAAAAGACTCTTATCTCTTGCCTGAAATCCCATAAGCTCCCAAGGAAGACCTGTTTCCTCCAGAGCTTTACAAAGAATATTCACCATGGTGGATGCCAATTCTGGCTGGCTTGTTTACCACAATAAACAGTGTAAGACACGCTGCCTCAGTGGAAAACGAGTATCATCCTTCTGATTTATGTGAAAGAGGATAGGAATGACCCACAAAACTACCAGCCAATTAGTCTGCTAGATATTTCTTTGAAGCTATATGCCCGGTATTCTCTTTATTAGACTGGATGCAAACTAATGACATTATTCATCAAGAACGAGCAGGATTTAGAAGAGAATATGGCACTATTGATGAACATTTTACTTTGAATCATAAGATACTATAGTAAGAACACTAAGAATAACCTTTTTGTAGCCTTTATTGATCTCTCCATTTCTTTTGACTATATGAATCAACATAGATTGTGAGCGAAACTACAAAGCTCCAGCATTGGCCACAGACTTTTGGTAATACAAAAATTATACAGTAATATAGAAATGAGGGTTAGAGTTGGTTTATAAGGTGGTATGGCAGAAGCCTTTGAAACACTGTGAGGAGTGAAACAAGGATGCTAATTAGCTATCATAGTTACCTTTATTAAACTCTCATTCCTCACTAATCAGGAACAGAAATATTATATTGATGTACGCAGATGATTTCATACTTATATCTCTTCTCTGCTTGGAGCTTAAAAATATTTTTGATCCATTTAGTATATCTGCAAACCGGAAGGTCTATCTATAATTCCAAAACTATGATTGTGAGTTTTCTCAGACACAGCCCGATGTATAAATGGAGTTCAGATCAGCAAATTATAGAACAAACTTGTTCATTTATGTATTTGGAGAGAGATTTCTGAAACTCTTGTTGACATATGGCAGCAGGACCGCCCTGGCAGAAATCGTTCAACTTCTCTTGAGTGACACTAATAGTTTTGTGACACATAACGCTGGCTCTTTCGGCTGTAAAACAGCTGAAGCGGCCATAAAAAAAGACTAGAGAATTGGATTATACTGCTACAAATGGTTTTGGAGATTTGGAGGTTTAATCTGAAGTTGAGTTAACTGATGGTTCTTCTGATTTTTTTCTCTTCCTTATATCATTTGACGTTTGCTACTATTTGGGACACGGGTGGCGCTCATAGCTGTCAACTTACAGATCTGAAAATAAGGGACCAGCAACCTCGAAAATAAGGGATCAGCAGCCAAAGTAAGGGATTTTCTTGGTGCAGGTATGTTCAACTTCTGAGCCCCTCCGAGCCAAAGGCAGAAAGCCCAGCCAGCAGCCAAACGAAGCCTCAAGCGGTGGTTCCCACAGCGCAGCAACCCGGCAAAGGGGATGCAGCAAGGAAAACCACCATCACCTCTCCGCTGGGAAGCGCTGAGCAAAGGTGAGTCCCCAGGCAACGCGGCCGATTTGATCGGCACAAGGCATGCAAGCTCCACCCCCCAGTCATTCTTAGACTCCTTACTGGGTGAGCAACGCAGCCAAGCAACACAGTTGGAGCCTCCCTCCTCCCTGGCTGGCAGGGAGGGAGGGAGAGGAGCTGCTTCCTTTGAAACCTGGGAAATTTAAGGGACATCATCAATAAAGGACACGGCGTTGGGATAAGGGAGTTTCCCGCCAAATAAGGGACGGTTGACAGTTATGGTGGTGCTGTGGTCTAAACCACAGAGCCTAGGGCTTGCTGATCAGAAGGTTGGTGGTTCGAATCCCTGCAATGGGGTGAGCTCCCGTTGTTCGGTCCCAGCTCCTGCCCACCTAGCAGTGTGAAAGCACGTCAAAGTGCAAGTAGATAAATAGGTACTGCTCCGGTGGGAAGGAAAACGGCGTTTCTGTGCACTGCTTTGGTTCGTCAGAAGCAGCTTAGTCATGCTGGCCACATGACTCGGAAGCTGTCTGTGGATAAACACCGGCTCCCTTGGCCTGTAGAGAGAGATGAACGCGCAACCCCAGAGTTGTCTGTGACTGGACCTAACGCTCAGGGGTACCTTTACCTTTACCTTTACCTTTACTATTAAGTTTGTATTTTGGTATATGGTAATTATCATGGCCATTGGCTAGCAGCTGGATGACAAGTTCTGGGCTAAGCCATCATATTAAACAGATGATGTCAACCCCCCTCCCCAATTTTGTTAATGCTCTATAACCCAGCTTCCTTCTGAATTCTCATTTCAGTAATATATCTTATGCTCCTTTGTAACTCTTGGGTATTTCACTTCATCTATCCATGCCAAACCACTGATAAGTTGCCTACAAAATTTTTATAGTCTTGACTTTTTATTGCTGTTACTGCTTTTTAATAACTACCTGCTGCAGGTATCTTTCCACAATGTGTCAGACACACTTTGTTTAGTAGCAGCCCTTTAGATTTATGCAGAGTAATTTCTGAAGCCACTTGACAATTCATTCACTGTTTTGGGAAGGAGAGATGCTGGTAATGATAACTTTCCTGGCTGTAGGAAGATGTGTCTGATTATATTGGCAATAGACTAATCGTGGCAATTTTTGTTGCTGAAAAAATCATTCTCAGCAAAAATATGGCTCTCTTCTCTTTGCAAGAAAGTGTTATGGGCATTTTATGCTGCAAACGCATAAAATTGTCAAAGTGAGGTCTGAAAATATTCCATCTGTGGAGAAAAAAAGCATGCATAACGGAGACTTTTTCCATGTAGAAAGAGCAATCATACCTGTTTTCCACATAAATAACGACAGCAGCAGTTCAAGGCTCTTGGGGCAACTAAACAGCCATAAAAGTGTCATGTGTGCAAAAGGATGCCATAAATATTTACTATGCTTACAGAGAGAAGAATTTCATAGGTAAGCTGGTCCCAAGTTTTTAAGGGAGAGATGAACTTATTCCCTCTCATTTCTCTGGACAGAACTGTTTGTTTGTTTGTTTATCCAAATGGCCCCCAATGCATTAAATGATTAAAGACCTCCCGATGTTTGAGACTACCTTTTCTGTTTTGCCATAAGCCCTGTTAGCCTTAAAGGTGCCATGAGACTAATTTTTCATGTGTTTGCTACAATAGAGTAATACAGCTACCCATCCAGACTTCCTCTAATGCTATTCATAGCCATTCACACATCTGAAAAAGTGGGAAACCCAATCAGTCCTTCCCACCAAAACCATGAGTCATACCAAATTGTTCTGCTTACTTTCAGAACATTGCTCACTGAGAAAATTCTTTTAATTAGCACCAAGCAATCTTTTCAAGGAAGAGTTTTGTTGGCTATATAAATAAAAATACTTGACTACAAAACCAAACTTAATGCACACACAAAAATGGAAAATAGGGAATAAAACATTTTAAAAAATCTATTCATATTGGTAAAATTGTATGGAACATTAGCTTAATTTGGGAGGGAAGATCAGTACTGTATAGGCTTCTCTCCTAACATGTTATTTTTCAGTGCCAGTAAGCTATTTTTGTTTTTTGTTTTTTTTTTTTCAAAGAAAATGAAACTCTTTACTACTTCATTCAGCTGTTCTTATAAACAGACCCTCAGGATGGGGAATTCTGAGAGCGATTGTGGTTGTTGAAATTTTTCTTTCTTTCTGGTTTTCCCGGACTCTACTTCCGACTGCAGGACTCCAGGTATGTCCAGGAAATTCCAGACGTATGGCAACCCTAATTGTTGTTAGTGGCACCAGTTAAGCCTTGCTCCCAAATGCCTTTTGAGGAAAAATGCTTCAAGATGGAATATTCAGAACAAGTCTGGCAGCCTCACACCCTCCGACGTTTCTTTGATGAAAATAGGGGCATCCTAAGGAAAAGCAGGACAGTCCGGAATCAAATCAGAAACCAGGATGTCTTCTGTAAATCCGGGACTGTCCCTGGGAAGTAGGGACACTTGGAGGGTCTGCAAGCTTTGGAACTCTGCAATAATGGGAGAAATTAACATGCCACCTTAAGGCACTAAGAAGCCCAAAGGAAGACATACTCATTCTCAACAATCTGGATTGATTTTATTTCTTTTGTTAAGCAGGAAGATTGTGAGATGCGTAGAATAGGATTACAGTGGTACCTCGGGTTAAGTACTTAATTCGTTCCGGAGGTCCGTACTTAACCTGAAACTGTTCTTAACCTGAAGCACCACTTTAGCTAATGGGGCCTCCTGCTGCTGCCACACCGCCGCTGCACGATTTCTGTTCTCATCCTGAAGCAAAGTTCTTAACCTGAAGCTCTATTTCTGGGTTAGCGGAGTCTGTAACCTGAAGCGTATGTAACCCGAGGTACCACTGTATAAATGTTGAGTGACAAAGAGGGGGAGAAAGGAAGATGGTGAGATACAACAGACTCAGGAATACATAGTTATGAGACTCATAGAAAGGTTCATTCAAAGTTATAACAGCAGTTTTACTGCAATTTAAAACCATTTTAATTCCATTGCCTACCCTAGGCTACAGAATGTAATCAACCGGTAGTTGTAAATGCATTATTAAATAGATGCACAGAGTGTCAGTAACTATTAAAAATGCATCTATGAAACACAAGCAAATATAAATGAACTGGCACAGAAATACTAAGCCTGCAATTGTGCTGCATCCTCTTCCAGACAGAAAATAGACCCATGAATTTTTAAAGGGCTGACAGCGTTTCCATGCTCTCTAGCATTTTATTTGCTGAGGAACAGATGTGGAAATACATTACTCACATATGTCCGTCCAGGAATCATGCACAAGCTCCAGATGTATTCCATCTCCACCCTCATGTCTTTTTGATGTCCAACGCTGGGTATCAACAACATTGCTAGTACTAGTCATTTGGCTTTATTTAGAAGCTGGTCAAGGGCTGAACTGGATGTTATACAAGAGGTGGCGTTTCCACCACTACATGTTTCATTCTTTTCTCTTCTTGGTTATGCATATATCTAAACGGGATGAAAATTCATTTTTTTCAGTTTGGAGTTTTGGGAATGAAATTTGTCATCTGTTTATTTCACGAGACATTTGCACTCTGAACACTGCCCTGATGTTTTTATCTATGTTTTACATTTATTTATGTTTTACATCCGTTAAATGCGTTGTAAACTTCATACAGGGAAATCCTGTTGGCAAAAAACGGGACTCCACAACGTTATCTGGTGTCACAGTGTTATAATGCATATAAAGCGTTTTATCTTTACAAATGTAGCTGAGTCCAAGGACATGACTTATGCTATAGTGAACATGGAAAACCCTCAATACAGCATGCTAAGCAGGAATATTTTTTGTTAGTTAATTGAATTTTATTATGTTTTGAGAAGGCTATGTCTTGGAAAAGGGATGCGGGTGGCGCTGTGGGTTAAACCACAGAACCTAGGACTTGCCAATCAGAAGGTCGGCGGTTCGAATCCCCGTGATGGGGTGAGCTCCCATTGCACGGTCCCTGCTCCTGCCAACCTAGCAGTTCAAAAGCACGTCAAAGTACAAGTAGATAAATAGGTACCGCTCCGGCGGGAAGGTAAATGGCGTTTCCGTGCACTGCTCTGGTTCGCCAGAAGCAGCTTAGTCATGCTGGCCACATGACCCGGGAGATGTACGCTGGCTCCCTTGGCCAATAAAGCGAGATGAGCGCAGCAACTCCAGAGTCGGTCACGACTGGACCTAATGGTCAGGTGTCCCTTTACCTTTACCTATGCCTTGGAAACTGAAATTTCTTTTTCTTTCTTTCTTTCTTTCTTTCTTTCTTTCTTTCTTTCTTTCTTTTATAGCCACCATTCTGCCCAAAGGCTATCAGGGCGGCCAACACATCGATAAAAATATAATTAAAAACATTATACAACAGGCCCACAAATGTTGCCCTAATTTGTTTATTAAGTTTGAAAAGTCATATTCTCTCAGCCAGTGATTTCAAGGTTGCCAGGAACAGTATCTTTCAGCCGTGGTAAACTTGGTAAATGTTTTAAAATTCCTTCTTTATAGTTAAATAATAGGGGAGACAAACACACCTCAGAAGGGAGGGCATTCTATAACCTGGGAACCAGCACTGAAAGGCTCTGACAAGAGTCAATGCCAAACTGGTATCACCACCGCCTGCCAACTGTAGGGTTTGAAATTCAATGCAGAAATAAAGGGGGGGGGAAATACTTGAAAAAGAAGAAATCATATGATTTAGAAGCACACGTATTCACAGTCAACTCAGAATGCCTATTAAGTGGCTAAGCAAGTCAAGTCAAGTTAAAAATAAAGGTTGCAATTCTCCCCCGCCCAAAGCAGGCTTATGTGTATTTCATAGGATTGCCAACTTTTATGGGTTGATCGGGTGGCATTAGCAGGGGGTTCATATGCCGCTATAATCACCCCAGCTGATTTCTGCAGGTTGCATAATTGTTAAATGCATAGGAGCAAGCCTTTCAAGTCAGTTGGCAAGCCTAGCCTTTAATGGCATCAACGAAAAAGAGGAAATTCAACAGGTTAAAGCACACACAGCCCCCCCCCAAATTTCCCTTCCCCTCATGCTTGTTTCTGAAGGCACTTCAGAAGCTTCCTGTCACAAATCCACCTACTGAATAAAAAACTATTTTTATTCATCTGCTGTGGGGTTTTTTCTTTTCTGTCTCCTTTCAGGCCTAACTTCTAATCTCTGGGTCTACCTAAATTACGAGGCTGAGGACTGGTCTATCAGATCGTTGCCTGGAAACCATTGCTTAGCAACAGCAGAATAAGCATGTCCATTGACTAACATTCACCAGAAAAATAAATAAATCCCTTTTAAATAAAAGCTTCCAACGAGTTACACAACTGATGGGCAAAAGTAAATACTAGCTTTCCCCCTTTAACTACAACCCATTTCCCAAAACGCATGGTACGAAATGGATAACTTTCCCATAATCTTTTTCTCCCTGCACCTGTCAACATGCCCAAGTCTCTCATCAAATGTTAAACTCATTCCAAAGAAGCAATTTTGAAAATATTTTCTAACCCATGTGTGACATACCACCCACAAAGCTTCTTTTCCTGCACTGCCAAGTTTCAAGCCAATCCATTGATTGATTGCAAACTTGTCATCTTATTTGTTTATTAAATTTATAATCTGCTATTCCTCTCAAAGGAAATCCAGAATCTCGTTCTCATTGGAATGCCAAGAAAGTGGTTCAACCAACCCCATTAATAACAGGCCCACAAATGTGGCCCTAAGATGAGTTAATTAAATGGAATAAATACATCTCAGTACCTCTTCTCCCTCCTCCAGTTCTTGACCCAGAAAGCTGTCTAAAGACAAACGCCAGGGCGAGATGAAGTGTTAAGTTGTGGGTGAACATATCAGACGACACAGCGATTCTTCAAACAGCTCTTGTTTATTCAGAGGCCAGAACAGAACTGACTGAAGGGCTCAGTCAGCCTGCTTATATAGAGTAGCAACTTTCTAAAACTATCCAATCACTGAACGTCACTTTCGATCCTTCATTTGCATAAAAACAATCCAATCACTGAACATCACTTTTGATCCTTCATTTGCATAACTATCTACAGTATCCCCCTGCTGGCCCAGGGTGAGAACTTCAGTATATAACACGAAGGGTTTCAGGGATGGCCAAGCGTGGCTATTGGATGACTATGTGAAAAATCGAGATGGCTGTCCCAAGATCGTCAATCTGGGCAGCTCAAAAACAGATTTCTTCTATGAGCGAAAGAAGTATGGCTTTAAGAAAAGGTGATCCCATCTCCACCATGGTACATTTGCTGGAGACTGCAAGGATTCTTTTTTTTAAAAAGAACTACCATCTTACTGGAAAGCAGCTCATTTGTTCTTAGTCCTTAAAATTTGTTGCAGAAACTAGTATGTGAAACTCAATTTGGAGGTTGCTGTCTTCCCTGCCATTCCTCAGTGGTCCCTAATGTTACCAAGGGAGTTGAGCATTTTTATTGCATCTGTGTCTCAAAAGAAGGAGATTTACATTTTAGCCCCTGTGACTTCCAATCTACCCCTTTATATATAAGCAACCTAAATTTCTGTTGACTGAATCCTTTCAGTGTTATGACTGTGCCTATATTTTCTCTGAAGTAAGCCAAGCCACAGCATCTTTGTGAATTATGCATCAATAAAGTTTTGTAGTAGTCTTCTAAAAAATAAATAAAATAAAATAAAATAAAGGCAAACGCCAGCTCCCTCAGCCTGAAAGCGGAGGTGAGTGCTGCACGCCATAGTCATCTTTGACTGGACTTAACTGTCCAGGGGTCCTTTACCTTTTACCTTTTCCATGCAGTGCATGCACAAGCGACATCTTACGGAGTCCCGCTGATTTACGTTGCCAGAAAAAAAGAATTCATTAAGAAACAAACAAACTACAAACATGTTAGTCTACTTTTTTGGACTATAGAATCTCAGTCCCTTCAGATTATGTCATCTGGCGTGGAAGAGTGGAAATGTTTTAATTCTAACAGAGTGCCATGAAGAGGAGAGGAGGATCGTTTTTATTGAGGGAGATGTCCTCATTCTACTCCATAGGCTGTTAGGATGGAATGTCCTCAATATTTGGGGTGAAAATTTTAGACCTCGAATGAATGGGTAGGATTATTTGCCAGCAAAGGGCAATATATAAATCATATATAATGATTTCTGCAGGAGTGCCAGCTCCAGATCTCAAGTGTATGAGTTGAAGAAAAGCAGCTGGATTGCACCAATACATTGGAAGTGAAGTTGATTATCTCATCATGCTTGGAATTTGATTAATATACAGGCAACTGCAACAGAGTGAGGTTTGGCTTAAAACACACGGACAACTATTAGCTGAATGCAGGTTTTTATGTAACTACAGTTAACAACAGTAATCTGCCATGCTAGAGTAGAAGCTACTTCTTTTCTTTGTGTGTGTTGACGACTTCAGCTAGTCCTCCACTGAAGGCTAATAGAATCAGAGGGATTCCTGATGCTCTTATGGGAGCTGATGTTCTAGATGGCTTGAGGGCTACTTAGGTGACATGATTTCTCCCAAGCGCCTCTCACACGATGCAGATCCAGCTCAGCCAACTGGTTTTCCAGGAAAGAGAGGGACAGTGATGGAAGCAGAGGGAGAGAGTGTTACTATAGAAGATATGAATTCTAGGAACACATCAGTTTATCCACACTTCCCCTTGTCCCACTGTTTTCCCCTGTGGAAAACCACTCTTTAGCATTCAATTGAATGGAACTGCAATTCAGGTTTTCCCTTGGAAAAGAGCTGGGCAAGGGAAAACCACTCAAACCCATACCTAGAAAGCGTGGACCAAGGAGCCAGAATCTAGTACGAAAAGAGTATTACAATTGATACAGGACTTTGGTCGGGTGGCGGGATTTAAATTAAACAAACAGAAAACCAAAGTGTTGGGAAAAAACTTGACAGACATAGAGTCAGAACGGTTTCAGAGAGAAACAGAATTAACTATGGTTAAAAAGGTAAAGTACCTAGGGGTAAACATAACAGCAAAAAACCTGAGTCTATTCAAGGATAACTATGAAAAATGTTGGTCTGAAATTAAGAGAGACTTGGATAGTTGGACAAAATTGAAGCTTTCTTTGTTAGGCCGAATTGCTGCTATTAAGATGAATGTATTGCCAAAAATGCTGTTTTTGTTTCAAACATTACAGATTGTGGACAAAACGGAGTGCTTCCGGAAGTGGCAGAAAGATATATCTAAATTTGTCTGGCAGGGCAAAAAGCCCAGAATTAAGTTTAAGATATTAACAGATGCGAAAGAAAGAGGGGGCTTTGCCCTGCCAGACTTAAAGTTGTACTATGAAGCCGCAGCTTTTTGCTGGCTAAAAGACTGGCTACTTCTCGAAGACACTGACGTGTTGGACCTGGAAGGTTTTAACAATGCTTTTGGTTGGCATGCATATTTATGGTATGACAAAGTTAAGATCAATAAGGCCTTTAAGAACCATATTGTCAGGAAAGCAGTGTTTAATGTCTGGACAAAATATAAAGACTTATTGGAAAATAAAACTCCAAGGTGGCTTTCACCTCTGGAGGCTAAGGCCCGAAAAAGACCCAATATGGAGGCCAAATGGCCAAAATATTGGGAAATATTAGAAAAAGATGGAGACAATTGGAAATTGCAGAGTTTGGAGAAAATGAAGGATAAGGTGCGAGACTGGTTACACTATGCTCAGATTAAAGAAGTTTTTAAAAATGACAAAAAGTTAGGGTTCCAGGTGGAGAAATCGAAGTTAGAAACAGAATTGTTAGAACCAAAGACCAAGGTATTATCTAGAATGTATAACTTGCTGCTAAAGTGGAATACACAAAACGAAATGGTTAAATCGGCTATGATAAAATGGGCACAGGACATTGGGCATAACATTATGTTTGAGGACTGGGAAAGGTTGTGGACCACTGGGCTGAACTTCACCGCATGTAATGCTCTGAAGGAAAATGTTATGAAAATGATATATAGATGGTACATGACCCCAGTTAAACTTGCCAAAATATACCATTCGTCTGATAATAAATGTTGGAAATGTAAAGAAAATGAAGGAACATTCTTTCACCTCTGGTGGACATGCCCTAAGGTGAAGGTCTTCTGGGAAATGATATATAATGAGCTGAAAAAGGTATTTAAGTATACCTTCACAAAGAAACCAGAGGCCTTCCTTCTGGGCATTGTCGGCCAGAAGGTGTTAAAGAAGGATCGAACATTTTTCATGTATGCAACAACGGCAGCAAGGATTCTCATCGCAAAAAACTGGAAAACTCAAGATCTACCCACACTGGAAGAGTGGCAGATGCAGCTGATGGACTATATGCAACTGGCCGAGATGACCGGCAGAATCCGTGATCTGGGAGAAGAGAAGTTGGAGGAAGACTGGGAGAAATTCAAGATGTATCTACAAAAACATTGTAATTTGGTTGAATGTTAAGAAGGATGCTAGATTATAAAAAACTGGTCACCACTAAACTAGATTTAAATTTGATGATAAGTGAGACTAAAGAAAATATAAAATTTTTTGGAAGAAGCGCTAGATTATATGTGAATGAGTGGACATGAGATTGTAAACAAGTTGATAATTTGTTTGGAAAAAATTTTTTTAACGATGTAAATGGGAGCGGGAGACGTGAGGGAGCTCAAAGAAGTGATGAAATTGTTGTGAAAGAAGTAAGATTGTTTATTATGTGTGCATTTATATTTAAAAACCTTAATAAATATTTATAAAAAAAAAAAAGAAAGCGTGGACCAAGCAGGAAAACATTCAGACACATGCTTTCTAGGCACAACACAAGTGTCAATGAACCCAGAGAAGGGCTCATTATTGAGCCTACATGGTAGCAGAAATGATGACTGACACATCATCAATATCATGTCATCTACAAGGTGTTGTTTAATGGAATGGATCCTGCCAAATTACAGGATGCTTCAGAGGCTCCCTTGCACCTTTGGCGAGGAGAAGTATCAGCGCCTCTGAAGCCAGGAGAGACCATGGACCAGAAGCTCAAAAGTTTGCTTTTCGTCACCTTTCACACTCTGCTAGTGACTTCCTCCATAACCATCAGGGTCGAGTCTGTTCTGCTCTGTATCCCCTCTTCCTCTCCCTCCTCCATCGGTCTGTCAGTCAGTATGCCTTAATGCCTCCCTCTCTCCACTCACTGCTTTTCCTTCTGCCTCCTCCCTTCCTCCCTTCCTCCCTTTCCCCCCTTCCTGCAACTTTCAACCACACTCTCTGTCTTTCTTTCCTCCCAGCCCTGCTGGGAGTCTGCTCACACTTCTAATAGCACTGCTGGTCAACTGGGGAGGGGGGCCCAGAGGGCTATTTCTGGAGACAGCCTTCCTGGCTTCCTTAGAGAGTGTTTTGAGCTTTGGATCGGTCCAAAGCACTCTGAATAAATTCAGATTCATGGAACCTGCTCAGGAATGATCTGGAGATGTGATGACTTTCTTTGGACCAGATCCAAATGGTGCTGAATGAGCCCAATTTGATTCTGGATTCAGCTGAATTGTTACAATATTCCAAGGTTCATCCAGCTTTTGAACTCATTTCATACATGAGTCTGATCCTGTAGGTGGTGGTATTTGAATAAAGGTAAAGGTAAAGGGACCCCTGAGCATTAGGTCCAGTCATGACCGACTTTGGGGTTGCGGCGCTCATCTCGCTTTATTGGCCGAGGGAGCTGGCGTATAGCTTCCGGGTCATGTGGCCAGCATGACTAAGCCGCTTCTGGCGAACCAGAGCAGCACACGGAAACGCCGTTTACCTTCCCGCTGGAGCAGTACATATTTATCTACTTGCACTTTGACGTGCTTTCAAACTGCTAGGTTGGCAGGAGCAGGGACCGAGCAATGGGAGCTCACCCCGTTGCGGGGATTCAAACCGCCGACCTTCTGATCGGCAAGCCCTAGGCTCTGTGGTTTAACCCACAGTGCCACCCGCATCCCTCAGTATTTGAATAGATGGGTTTAAAAATCCTCAGGGCTACATGCACCCCAATCTACAGAGAAATTGTTTGCACTGCTGAGCAACTTTGAGCCAGGCCCCACCAGCTGAACCTCCAGCTGCTTTACAGGGATTCTAAGGACACTGTCCAAAATAGCATACAAGAAACTGCAGTGAAAAATGAAACCTGGAGACATGGGAGTGATGTAAGGGATTATATAAGAGGCTTGGGAGAATCAGCTGAACAGTGCAACCATGTTTACAGTTTTATGGTAAAACAACCATTCATACTCGCTACAATCCAGATCTCATTTTAAGAGATAGTCCTGGAATTTACAAGATTTGAATAAGTTGCATTTTGAAGAAGATTGCGGCTCCAGGCACAGTGAAGCTATGGGCGGTAGGGCCAAGGCATGGTGAAT
Source organism: Podarcis erhardii (assembly GCF_964252035.2). Lineage (NCBI taxonomy): Eukaryota > Metazoa > Chordata > Lepidosauria > Squamata > Lacertidae > Podarcis > Podarcis erhardii. The sequence continues at coordinate 10,612,091 of NC_138515.1, read as the reverse complement.
TAGTAATAAACACAGGACAACCACAGGCCACAACTTTATTGATTACAGATGTCAGTAGGCTTTGGTACAAGTGTTGGGTATGCATCTTGAATCAACCAGCCCGTCTGCTGGCTGATTATTTGGCAGGGTTAACCAAGGTTAAGGATCACCCTTTGACGTACATCAAATTGGGGCATCCCACTGAGATCACCATCTGGGCGTTCTCCCCTGGATCCTTTTAGTAGGATACCCTGATTCCTTGTGGTGGTGGGTGCTCAATGTCCATCTACATTGAGGATCCAACCCGATGTCTTAGAATCATAGAATCATAGAGTTGGAAGAGACCGCAAGGGCCATCAAGTCCAACCCCCTGCCAAGCAGGAAACACCATCAGAGCACTCCTGACATATGGTTGTCAAGCCTCTGCTTAAAGACCTCCAAAGAAGGAGACTCCACCACACTCCTTGGCAGCAAATTCCACTGTCGAACAGCTCTTACTGTCAGGAAGTTCTTCCTAATGTTTAGGTGGAATTTTCTTTCTTGTAGTTTGGATCCATTGCTCCGTGTCCGCCTCTCTGGAGCAGCAGAAAACAACCTTTCTCCCTCCTCCATGTGACATCCTTTTATATATTTGAACATGGCTATCATATCACCCCTTAACCTCCTCTTCTCCAGGCTAAACATGCCCAGCTCCCTTAGCCGTTCCTCATAAGGCATCATAAGGCTTCTTATCCGCCATCAAGTTGTAACAATTGCTATGAGGTAGGCAAAACCCCAGACAAGCCAAATTATTCTGAAGGCAAATTCCTTCTTTGTCCTGAATACGGCAGCCAAGGCTTCCATAGCAAGATTTCATGCACTTACCTATGGGCAGACCACACTAAAGCATGTCGTGGGGTGGGTGGGTAATCCAAAGTCAACTGAGGCTGAGGCCAGACCGCAATCACCCCTCCCCCAAGCTGGCTGTAAACGTCTAATCTTGCCAAACAGCAGCAATAATAGAAAATAGAAAATTATTTTGCAGTTATATCTACCAATGAGCCTTCCAACTACACTTTGTAAAGACTTCCATGTATGTTGCAGCTGTAGAAAAAGAGTGACATGATTGATTAAGGACAAAAAATTGTTTTTCTGAACCCATGTAGTACAGTAGTACCTCGGGTTAAGAACTTAATTCATTCTGGAGGTCTGTTCTTAACCTGAAACTGTTCTTAACCTGAGGTACCACTTTAGCTAATGGGGCCTCCCGCTGCCGCCGCACAATTTCTGTTCTCATCCTGAAGCAAAGTTCCTAACCCGAAGTACTATTTCTGGGTTAGCGGAGTCTGTAACCTGAAGCATCTGTAACCTGAGGTGTCTGTAACCCAAGGTACCATGTAATGGGGAAATATGGAAAAAAAGAATGAGAAAATCTCATAAATATGCTCTATGAAGGGTAATGGACAAAAATATCAGCTGAGGGAAAAGATATAACACATGACTGGAAGTCAGGCCACCTAGTCATTTTGACCCTTTGGCACCCTATTTGCAAAATTAACAATTCCAAAATACAGATGCGCTTTCACTTTCACTAGATTGAATATACTGCCTTTGGGCTGTACTTGAGGGTCGATTTCAAAGAAATTCACTAGAAAAACGGTTATGTCCCTGTGGAAATGGCAGTATTGAGTCAGTGGCTCATGTGCTTCTGGCCTGCACTCTTTATAAAGATTTGAGGAATGAGGTGATTAACCTTCTATTATTATCCATGCTGGGTCGCTCAACCATTGCTACTGTGTCCTTTCTTTGAGCAGATCAAGATGATCAGGTGACATCAAAAACTACAAGGTTTTAGCAGGGGCAGTTAGAATAAGATCTATTATTTGATTATTGATGTACCCCCCCCCCAACATTTTTAGTAGATATTACAGCCTTCGCCTCTGCTACTTTTACAATGAAATTTAGTTGAAAAGTTCAGCTACGGTATATTGTAGCACCCTGCTTGTGGTTAACGCTTAGCTGGAATGAAATATTCAACGCAGCAATAGAGAAATTAAAATAGTAATTTATTTGTCAGACAAATAAATAAGAGGCACAGTGGTACATGGTTACCAAGCTCTGGCCTGGCCTCCTGCCATTCTGGCCAGCACTTATATTCCCTTAATCCAGCCCCCTTTGCTCCTCCTGTGGCTGCCTCTGTCCAATCAGCCTGGTTGAAATTCCTATTGGCTGTTTGCTAGAACCAATCACAAAAGATACACCCACAAAAGATACACCCATTTCCTTGCCCTTATAAGGGAGACAAAGAGCTATATATATGACATATAAGTAATAATATATCTTACATGGAATCTTAATTACCAGCTCACCTCTTGCCCTCCTTGCCCTATTGCCTTCTAAAACAAATGTTTAATCTTACATTTTTATGTTCAACAGATGTCAAGGATCTTGAGTTTCACATCAACATTGAAAGATTTCCTTCATTTAATGTTTCTAAACAAAATGCCTGACAACTATATATCAAGACTGCTTGGATGGCGTCTTCTGTCTGGCAGGGGGGGGGCTAGGCTGGTGGCTGACTTAATTTCAGGATAAATACAACTCTTACAACCATATGAAATAAGAATCTAGCATTCCTTAAATCCTTTGCATAATTACATTTAAGCCAATATATTTAAGCTAATATATTTCATACATTTATCATAGGTAGCCTCTTAAAAGAATAAAGCTTTTCAAAGTAAAAAGGAAGGAACTCAGTAAAACACAGCTTTTAAACAGAAACCTCTTCAGTGTACACCTCCCCCTTTCACCCCCCTTTCCAGCCTCAAAATAAAATAGGAAGAAGCTTCTTCTTCTGCCAAGCCAGTTGCCTTTCCAACATTTAACACATTTTAACCTTTTTAACTCTCTCAGTTTAAGAAACAGCTTTAGAAGAGACTTTTCAAAAATGTTCTCTTTTTCTGTCAGCTAAATGTTTTTCCCCATTTGCTCCTGGCCTTTCAACCTTAGAAAGAAGATCTGGCTCATTTTACTGGGAGGCACATTGGTATTATCTTACCCATTCTTAATAGTGTTTTTTCAGCCTTGGGGCAGCATATGTAATTCTCCCTTTTTATGACTTTGAGAATTGTTTTTCTACTATAAATCAATGGGGCCCTCTTGTCTTAGGAGAATGGCCAAGGTTTTCTCTGCCTGGCATGAAACATTTGAAAATCCTTTTTAAGCTCATTTTTAAATACAAGCCTTGATTGAAATATATAGAAGCTTTGATAAAAATGCAGGCTTATGGTTAGGTGCCTCATTCCCCCCTTTCAAGCTCAAGGACCTTCATCCCAAGTGTCCTTGATAGCTTGACCTTCATCATATTCCTGAGGTAAAGCTCTGTATAGGGCCATGATATGAGGTAGAGTTTCATTTGAAACCATCTTGCTAATTGTACTTCTAAAACATGAAATGATACATGGCATCATACATAAAACCAATACTACTACTGTCAAGAAAAACAAGCAAGACAATAGTATCCCTTTGAGTCCTGTGACATTAGGTAACCAATTGGTGAGCCATCCCATATCCCATCCTTCCCATGTTTGTACTGGGACATGTGCTATATTCTCCATCTTTGTGGCCAACACACGGATTGCCTCACCATTATCAGAAATGTTAAAGCAACAGGCATTCCCTGTCAAGTTCAAGACTCCACATAGGCCTCCCTGCCTGGCAAGTACATAATCCATTCCCATTTTCAGCTGCAAAATGGCGGCTCTACTTTCATCCAACTGTTGTGCAATAAGTCTCAAACTCTGGGCCGTTGCATTGGTTACAAGTTCCACTACTGCTTGCAATCGAATTATTCTGTTTAGATTATAAATAGGATCCCGTGCCCCTTGTATGAGCTCACCAGGATTCCAGGAGGCAGGATCATAATAGGCTATAATGCGCTCTGGCGGCCAATCATCAGTACCGCTCCAACTTTGGGTACTTCCTCCTGCTATATGAGAAATATCAGCATTCCTTCGTGTTCGCCTGGCCGAACTAGTGGGCATAATCCACATTGGTGGTAATACCCAACCCAAGAAACAAGTCCCACTCCATTTGGAAGGGAGTTTCTTGTATGCCCATTCTCCACATATCCACCACAACCATCGGGTCTGAGGTTTTTGGTACGTGGAATACAGAAGGCGAAATACCAAAAGGGGTAGAGAGTTCACAGTGCAGTATGTTAGATTGCCTTTTTCTGTCACAGTTATGTTCCACACCACTTTCCATGCGTGAATAAAAGGAGGTGCACAGGGCAAGGTATTCCGAGTTCGATAGGTAGTACCGTGTGCCCAGGTATGACTATTCTTAATATAATCCCAAGTATAGTGACAATGAGAAGAGCCTATCATGGGAGAATCAGCTGCATCTGATGATTTATGTACACAGAATTCCCCTTGTACAGGTATAACTCGTAATGGTTTAGTTGAGTTCCATCCGGGGAAATTCTGTATTTCAGTTTGGTGTGGCATTTCGCTTACCATACCAATGGCATCTAATGGTATCGGTAATAAGGGCATACCTCCCTCTGAATCATCTGGCCCAAGAGAGCAAACAAGGCAATTGGTCCTATTTGCAACATTAGCTACTATTTCAGCTAAACCTACCCACATATTGTGGTCATGGCTGAATCCATATTTAGCCAATTTGGTCAGATTCAAGGACCCTTCCCCTTCCCAAGGGATCAGGATTAATAATAAAATCATGTTGATGTCTAGTATATGCATTCCTTCCACAAAAGATTACCTTATTGTGATAGCAAATAATTATTAGCCCCAATATAATTCCCCCAGTGACAGAAATGGGGAACCACCAAGACCAAAACATATATCCCGAGGATCCCCAATGAGTAATATCTCTGATAATTGTTCCACAAGGGGGGCAGTCAATCAATTGTATTAGAGAATCTTTCCGTTCACAGTCGCTGGTTCAGACGCTCCTCAAGCTTCAGGCGTGCGCAGGTCAGCCAGCTTCCAGGTTGTGGCTGCAGCAGGCCGGTCGTCAAATGTTGCCCGTGACCTAGCCCGTTCCCGGTAGGGCTAGATACAGGGGTTTTTGGAGAGAGTTAGTTTTAAAGGATTAGAGGGGTCACCTTTGCACGTCCAACTGCCTTCGGACTTCTTCAAACGAGAGTGATGAATCCAGGGGGTCACCTCAGCTACCTTCACCGCTGTTGGAGTAGAGAGCAAGACGGTGTAAGGTCCACGCCACTTAGGTGCAAGTGGATCACGTTTCCACTCTTTCACCCATACGCTATCGCCAGCCTGGAACTGATGAATCGGCTCGGCAATGCTGCACGGCGTGCGCTCGAGGGCCCACCTGTTAAGAGAAACAAAAACACGGGAGAGAGATTGCACTTGTCCCTGTGTCACATGATCTCCTATTTGTTTAAGGTCAGCTGGAATATCCTGAACAAAGGAGGGCGGTCTCCCATACAGGAGCTCAAAAGGTGACAACTTAAGTCTTTTTGTGGGTGCACACCGAACACGAAACAGTGTTATGGGTAACACATCTACCCATCCCAATCCCGTTTCCTGGGTTAATTTTGCCAATTGGGTTTTCAGAGTCCGATTCATTCTTTCAGTTTTCCCTGAACTCTGAGGCCTATATGCTGTATGCAGTCTCCATTTTACTTGTAGGACTCGACATACATCTTGTACTACTTGATCAATGAACGCTGGCCCATTATCACTTCCAATGCATCTAGGTAATCCAAACCTTGGGATCAATTCAGTGAGGAGTCTTTTAGTTACCTCTCGTGCCTTTTCAGTTCGGGTGGGAAAAGCTTCAACCCATCCGGTAAGAGTATCTACAAACACAAGGAGATACTTGAATCCCTTAGAAGGGACCAGCTCTGTGAAGTCCACAATTAGGCTTTCCATGGGGACGTATCCCACATGCTGAATTCCAGGAGGTTGTACCGGTCCCTGCCTGGGATTGTTTTTAGCACAAAGAACACATTTCTGTGAAATGCAAGTTGCTAATTGTGATAGATTAATAATATACAACTTCCGACTGAGACTCTCTCTAGTTGCAGTACCGCCAAGGTGAGTAGATTCATGATAATTTCTTACAATTGTGCCTGCTAGATGATGAGGTACATAAATCCTATTGTCCGGCAGGATCATCCAACCGTCCTTCACAACTGCTCCTTCCTGATCAGCCCACTTCCTCTCTTCTGGGGTATAGTGAGGTTTAACATCTTCTGGAACTACCTCTGGTATGAGGGCTGCTATAAATCCTCCCACAGGCTTTTGGGCTGCCTCTCGGGCTGCTTTGTCAGCAGCATGATTTCCTCTGGTTATTGGATCCCTTCCTCGTCCATGACCTTTGCAGTGCATTACAGCAATCTGTTCTGGAGCCCATACTGCTTCTAACAGGATTTCTACTTCAGGTCCATATTTCAAAGCCTTCCCGTGGGCTCCGATTAGACCTCTTTCTTTCCATAGAGCTCCATGTGCATGCAGGGTTAAGAAGGCATATTTTGAATCAGTATAGATGTTTGCCTTACATCCGGCTGCCAATTGCAGAGCTCTAGTTAAACCTATAAGTTCAGCCTTTTGTGCTGAGGTGCCAGCAGGCAAAGCCTCAGCTTCCACAACTTCCTCATTGGTGACCACAGCATATCCTGCTCGTCTGGCACCTTCATGCAGGTAACTGCTACCATCCGTATAATATACAACATCTGGATTTTTCAATGGCTCATCTTTCAGATCAGGTCTACTGGAATAAACTTCATCCATTACTTGGAGACAATCATGTGATTCCTCATCATCTACCTCTGGTAGGGGCAGCAAAGTCGCTGGATTGAGCATATTCACTACTCGTAGATGAATCCTGGGATTTTCACACAATAGGCCTTGGTATCTAGCCATCCTTGGGTTCGTTAGCCAATAACTACCCTTATATTCCATGAGTGTCAGAACAGCATGAGGTACATTCACATACATCGTCTGGCCAAAGGTAAATTTATCAGCTTCTTTGACAAGGCTCGCAGTGGCTGCTACTGCCCTTAGGCATGGAGGCCATCCTTTTGCTACTGAGTCCAAATGTTTAGACAAATAAGCTACTGGACGGTTCCAACTTCCTAATCTCTGGGTCAGGACTGCCGCTGCAATCCCATTCTGTTCATGTACATACAGCTGAAAGGGTTTTTCCGAATTAGGCAATCCAAGGGCTGGGGCCTCCATAAGTCGTTGTTTGATAACTAAAAAGGCTTGTTTCTGCTCAGGTCCCCATACGAATGGGTCCTTTTCTGCACCTCGAGTGCTTTCATGTAAGGGCTTGGCCAGACTACTGAAATCAGGTATCCATAGTCTACAAAACCCTGCTGTTCCCAGGAATCCCCTAAGTTGTTTTCTTGTGGTAGGTTCCTTGATAAGGCAAATAGCTTCTTTCCTCTCTGGTCTCAATGCTCGTTGTTGGTGTGAGATGTCAAAGCCCAAATATTTGACCTTTTCTAAACATAACTGTGCCTTTTTCTGGGAAACTCGGTAGCCAGCTTCCCACAGCAAATGGAGCAGTTCCTCTGTCCCTTCTTTACAGGTATCAAAATCCTTTGCAGCTAGTATAAGATCATCCACATATTGCAGAACCACCTTTTCTCCCGGTATTGAGTGGTAACTTGTTAGATCCCTCGCCAAGGCAGTGCCAAATAAAGTTGGGGAATTTTTGAATCCTTGGGGCAATCTTGTCCAGGTTAGCTGGCCTTTTGTTCCTGTCAAAGGGTCTTCCCACTGGAAGGCAAATATAGGTTGGCTCTGTGGTGCCAGCTGGCAACAGAAGAATGCATCTTTCAAGTCCAGTACAGTAAAAAATGTTGCTTCTGGTGGGATCAAACTCAGCAAGGTATATGGGTTTGGTACATTTGGGTGCAAGGTCTCGATAGCCTGGTTTACGAGCCTCAAGTCCTGCACTGGCCTATATTCATCTGTCCCAGGTTTTCGAACAGGCAAAAGGGGTGTGTTCCATTCTGATTGGCAAGACTTAAGCAGACCATATTTTAATAGGCGGTCCAAATGTCTCTGGATGCCCTCTGCTGCTCGCCGGGGTAAGGGATATTGCTTTACAGATACAGGGGTAGCCATAGGTTTTAGGGTTACTACAATTGGAGCTATATTCTTAGCCATTCCTGGTGGGCTATTTTCGGCCCATACTCCTGGTGGCACCTGTAGAGTTCGGAGGAGCTTGTTTAATTCTGTATCCAATGTGGGTTGGACTTGCAAGGCTGACATTAGGCGCCATGATTGTTCCTTAGGTACTGAGAGGGTAATTATTCCTGCTGCTTTTGATGGCAGTTTCATTTCTGGACCTCGAGGAGTGAAAGTGATTTGGGCCTGCAATTTGGACAGCATATCTCTGCCTAAGAGAGGTATTGGACACTCAGGTATATACAAAAACTGATGGGTTAAACGATGTCCCCCAATCTGGCATTCCAAAGGTTGGAGGAAAGACCTCTTAGCTGACTGTCCAGTGGCACTTTTAATGACTACACTTTTGGATGCCTTTTTCTGCAATAGTTCTGGGAGTACTGAGTATTCAGCCCCAGTATCAATCATAAAATCTATTAAATGGCTTCCTAATTGAATCGTGACCGTGGGCTCCTGGAAGCCTAACTTTATGGAGTCCGGTCGTTCCTAGTCTTGAGTAAAATCCTCTTCTGCCAGTCCAATGAAATTGTCTCTACTCCGTCCCTGTCCTGGTCTCTGATATCTTCCATCTCGGATCATTCCCCGTCCCCGTCCCTGGTTTCTTGGGCCGGAGCCTGGGCCTGGGCCTGGGCCTGGGCCTGGGCGTACTTCTTCCAACCTCAGGGGTTCAGGACACTCCCGCTTCCAATGACCCTCCTTCTTGCAATTTGCACATTGATTCCTTCCCAGTGGTGGATTCCTTCCTCGCCCTCGCCCTCCATTTAAGGGGCGGTGGTCTTGCTTCACTGCTGTGGCTAGCATTACCATCTTTTCCTTCTGCCACTTCTTCTTCTCTTGCTTCTCAGCCTCATCCCTATTCCGATAAACTCGGCGTGCAATGGCCATAATTTGGCTCATCAGCATCCCTTCCCATCCTTCTGATTTCTGAATTTTCTTACGAATGTCAGAAGCGCACTGGGCCACAAATGTAGCAGTAATCATTCTGCTGTTTTCAGGGGCTTCAGGGTCAAAAGGAGTCCATATACGATAGGCTTCCTGCAGCCTCTCTAAAAAGTCTCCCGGACTCTCATTTGGTTTTTGTTCTACTTCTGAGACTTTAGACATATTAGTGGGCTTCTGGCATGCCCTGCGGATACCTTGCACAAGTGGCTGGCGGTAGGTGGTGAGTCTGGCCAGGTGAATTGCATTGTTTGGATCCCAATTAGGATCTTCCAAGGGAAAGTTATCTTGGAGATGACGGTCAATATTATAAATATTTCCCACTCTGGCCTGCTCACGCAAATATATCTGTGCCTTTTCAATTATGTCTCTCCTTTCCTCAGTGGTGAACAGAGTATTCAGGAGCTGGCGGCAATCTGTCCAAGTAGGACTATGAGTATTTATTATTGAAGTCACCAAGTCCATCATAGCCTGAGGTTTTTCTGCAAAAGATGGGGTGTGTGTTTTCCAATTCATCAGATCTGTAGTTGTGAATGGAATATATTGCAGGGTCGAAGTTCGAGGTGGCCGTGGTCCGGGTTGCCCATTAACCAGCGCAGGCTCCTCAAGTGCATCAAATACTCTTCTAAGAGGGGCTACTACGTGATCTTTCTCTTCACTTTGCTCTAGGGGCCTCAAATCATAGGGGATGGTATCTGTCGCAAGGCGTTCTTTTAGCAGCTTTATACGCCTGGCTGTATTGCTTGCTGACCGAGCAAGGTCTCCCTGTAACTTCTGTAATATTTCTCTGGGACTTGGATGTACAGGGGTTTGGGGTGGGCAATCAGTTGTTCCACTAAAGGAGACTGTAGATGGAGGTCTATTAGGAGTCACAGGTGGAATAACCACTTCTGCTTGGGCTTTATTATAGGACTCCAATGCCTCCTGAAGATATTTATCATAATCTATCAAGGAATCAAGCTCTGTGACTCCACTCCCATTATTCATTCCAGTTTCTTGCCTTGGGGTTACAACTGGTGGAGTGTTTGGATTAAGCTCCCTTCGATGTGGAGCATAGGGTGGAGGTGGAAGCACCTCTTCCTCTGGCCCCTCAAAAATGGGTTTGAGTTTATTTGGCAAGATTCCTTTCCTAGCTTCGGCTTTTACAGCCAATAATTTGCATCGTTTGACTTTGCATTCCCTTATCCATGGAGGATTTTTATTTAATGTGCTCAGCCAGGAATCTATATATGGAAATTGTTCTGGGCACCCTCCAGTTTCTTTGGCGATATCAGTCCAAAGTTTGCTTACTAAATTTATATCAAAAGTTCCCTGAGATGGCCATCCAGTAATTTGTTTTGGCCATTCTAGTTCACATAACGTTCTCAAGCGCTCTGGCGTCATTTTGACTCCATATGCCCCTGAGAAGGCTTTCTTAAAATTATTTAACATACACTCAAGAGGTGTATTTTCCCCCTTTGAACCCCCAACTCCCATTGTATGGCCCTGTGAAGTATCCACTCAGTCACTCACAGACGCGCTTTGTGGGTTTCCTTGCCTAGTGAAGTCGGCCTTACTAGGAACCGAAGTACTGCCCACTCCACACTCAGGTCAGCTACAGATTGCTCTGTACTTTCTCACACATACAATGCGCTGGATACTTCACCACACTCTACCTCCCAATCCTTCCCTTTCCCTACACCAGATCACCATCTGATGTACCCAACCACCTAGCGTACTCAGTTTCCCCTTACTGAGACGCAGAAGTTTGATCAAGACTTCTCTTCCTCCTAATTAATTGGAGGGCCAAAAATCCCTTTGTGCACTTACCCTTGGTTGGTTCCCTGTTTCCCCCGGTCCGTCGCCGCCAGTGAGCAGGGTATCAGACAGACGAGTCTTCTGCGTTCCCCCTGGAAAAATTTACCAGTGCGCGCTTTGGGTAAGCAGTTGTCCTCTCTCTTGTACCCTGCCCAGTAGGGCGAAGGGGCTGCGTTCCAGCAGACCACTTATCCGAGTCACGGCACCATAAAATGTAGCACCCTGCTTGTGGTTAACGCTTAGCTGGAATGAAATATTCAACGCAGCAATAGAGAAATTAAAATAGTAATTTATTTGTCAGACAAATAAATAAGAGGCACAGTGGTACATGGTTACCAAGCTCTGGCCTGGCCTCCTGCCATTCTGGCCAGCACTTATATTCCCTTAATCCAGCCCCCTTTGCTCCTCCTGTGGCTGCCTCTGTCCAATCAGCCTGGTTGAAATTCCTATTGGCTGTTTGCTAGAACCAATCACAAAAGATACACCCACAAAAGATACACCCATTTCCTTGCCCTTATAAGGGAGACAAAGAGCTATATATATGACATATAAGTAATAATATATCTTACATGGAATCTTAATTACCAGCTCACCTCTTGCCCTCCTTGCCCTATTGCCTTCTAAAACAAATGTTTAATCTTACATTTTTATGTTCAACAGATGTCAAGGATCTTGAGTTTCACATCAACATTGAAAGATTTCCTTCATTTAATGTTTCTAAACAAAATGCCTGACAACTATATATCAAGACTGCTTGGATGGCGTCTTCTGTCTGGCAGGGGGGGGGCTAGGCTGGTGGCTGACTTAATTTCAGGATAAATACAACTCTTACAACCATATGAAATAAGAATCTAGCATTCCTTAAATCCTTTGCATAATTACATTTAAGCCAATATATTTAAGCTAATATATTTCATACATTTATCATAGGTAGCCTCTTAAAAGAATAAAGCTTTTCAAAGTAAAAAGGAAGGAACTCAGTAAAACACAGCTTTTAAACAGAAACCTCTTCAGTGTACACCTCCCCCTTTCACCCCCCTTTCCAGCCTCAAAATAAAATAGGAAGAAGCTTCTTCTTCTGCCAAGCCAGTTGCCTTTCCAACATTTAACACATTTTAACCTTTTTAACTCTCTCAGTTTAAGAAACAGCTTTAGAAGAGACTTTTCAAAAATGTTCTCTTTTTCTGTCAGCTAAATGTTTTTCCCCATTTGCTCCTGGCCTTTCAACCTTAGAAAGAAGATCTGGCTCATTTTACTGGGAGGCACATTGGTATTATCTTACCCATTCTTAATAGTGTTTTTTCAGCCTTGGGGCAGCATATGTAATTCTCCCTTTTTATGACTTTGAGAATTGTTTTTCTACTATAAATCAATGGGGCCCTCTTGTCTTAGGAGAATGGCCAAGGTTTTCTCTGCCTGGCATGAAACATTTGAAAATCCTTTTTAAGCTCATTTTTAAATACAAGCCTTGATTGAAATATATAGAAGCTTTGATAAAAATGCAGGCTTATGGTTAGGTGCCTCAATATCTCACTGTTACCGGAGTTGATAAGGCACCTAAGAATGGCAGGTAGACATTTTGTTGAGCTGTGTTGGGGACAATACCTTAGTTTTTCCTGATGTTGATGGCTGAAAAAATATCACAGAGGTCCTTGCAGGATTTAGTATAGGCTACGCTCCTTGCAATAATCTAGTGCTTGAGCAATATTTCCTTTGAAATCATATGCAGCCTCATGCAGACGTTACTGAACAGTTTGCTACTGAACTCAGACTTAGTGCTAGTAATGGTTGATCTGGCTCTGCAGTCAATGATACACAGAGGATAAGATTATTTCAGTGTGAAGGAGGAAAAGCTTCCAAGGGACGCTGATTTTTCTCTGGAACAATTGAAAAGTGCAACATAACAGAAGTAGCAAGAGTTCAACTGAACACCATGACATCTTCTTTAATATCTGGCAAGGAGCCACATCCAGTAATTAGGGGTTTCCTGCATGGACGCTGGGATCTGAGAAGTCACAACCTAAATATAGATATGACAAAACCAGAGGGGATATGTGCCCCCACTGTGATGCAGTATAAAACTAACATTTGCGAAGACTTGGCACAAATGTGCCATGAAAAACTATTATACCGGGGTAAGGCAATTAAAGCCATTAGGTTCTAGCAAAAACAAGAATGTCAACTCAAGATCAAGAGCTTGATTTCAACAGTAGCTTACTGCGAGTTAGCTCATAATACCGCTTAGCCGCCTGCAAGCCAAGGGGGTTGGACAGTGTGCTGGTTTAACCTTCCAGAGACTTCCAGTGAAATTCTGACTGAATACAGGAGCAGAGGGGAATATTTTGCCTGTTAAACCCTTTGATAATTATCTGGTGGGAAAGAATTAACTAAGAATGCTGTAACCCTTGTGGCTTATGCTGGACCTCAGATACAGTCATTGGGAACCATCGTTCTTAAATTTGTTTTCTACAGAAAACAGCCAGGCTACTGTTTTTTATAAGAACCCTCCTCCTACCAGAGGGGAGGGGTTGTGGGCGGGAGCCGGTTCCTGATTTGGCTCCCTGTGTCACTTATCCCAGCTGCCGCGCCGCGCCCTTTAGCCAGCCAATAGGGCTGGCTTAGGGGTGGGGTTTAGCCGCATTTAAGTGGCCATGGCAGTTCTGTACCCCATTCTGCTTCAGCGAGGTGGCGCTGTTTCGAGACGATGGCTGTGGCAATCACACAGGGTCCCCGGACGTTTAACGGTCTATTGATCCCTGTGCCACCACTGTGCTCGCTTCCCCGCTGCCACCAACCCGTTACTCTCGGGTAAAACACCGAGTCCAGACAGTTGTTAAAAGTATACCAAATAAACAAGTTTATTTTATAAACATTAACAAGTTTATGGTTTCTCAGATAATATTTCTGTCAGTACAGTGGTGCCCAGCAAGACGAATGCCTCGCAAGACGGAAAACCCGCTAGACGAAAGGGTTTTCCGTTTTGGAGGTGCTTCGCAAAACGAATTTCCTATGGGCTTGCTTCGCAAGACGAAAATGTCTTGCGAGTTCCTGCGGGTTTTTTTCCTTTCCCCCCCTTTTTCTAAGCCGCTTATCTGCTTATCTGATAAGCCGATAAGCTGCTAAAAGCCGCTAATAGCGCTAATCCGCTAAGCCGTCAATGGGCTTGCTTTGCAAGACGAAAAAACCGCTAGACGAAGAGACTCGCGGAACGGATTAATTTCGTCTTGCGAGGCACCACTGTATCTTAACTTTAGTTTCTCTACCGGCCTATACCTTCCTAATACCTTCTGACTGACTGATTATCTCAACTGTTTGACTGACTCCTCTTAATAAATTCTCTCTCACATCAGACTAGCCCAACCCACAGACTTCTCCTCTCTGTCTCTTCTAACACACACTGTCTTCTCAACCACCCTAACTCTAACTCCCTTCTCTTGGGTTCCCATTGGTTAGTCATTTTACAATTAGTTGACCCTTTCCTTATGAACCCAGTATGATGTCACACACCTACGAGGGCAAACGCCACAATGGCGTTCATTTTTCTGATCAAGAAAATGATGTGTGGTTGGCCTATATCATCAGAAGCATTAGGGGTTGGTTGCAGCTGTGAGGGTATTTGGCGGTGAGTCTCTTTTGGCTCGGGTGGCGGTTAGGCATTGGAATATGTGTGGTGTCAGAGGGCAGGTTGTGGTCATCACCTACCCCTCCCCTTGTTGGGTATTCCATTAAAGGGATCCAGTGGTTGTGGATCCTGTGCAATGCCCTGTTGGTGGCTAGGGCCATGGCACGGTCCCTGGTGACGTCCGGGGATGCTTCCAGTTGTATTTGCATCAACAAGCTCCTCCCACTGGTTGTTAACCCTCGAATGACTCCCCACTGAGCGGGGTGGAGTCATGTATAGATTGTTAGATCCAATACCACTCACGTGCTGTAACCAATAAAGTTGTGGCCTTATTTAGCCCATTACAGTGGTGCCTCACAAGACGAAAAGAATCCGTTCCGCGAGTCTCTTCATCTAGCAGTTTTTTTGTCTTGCGAAGCAAGCCCATTGACGGCTTAGCGGATTAGCGGTTTAGCGGCTTTTAGCGGCTTAGCGGCTTAGTGGATAAGCGGCTTAGAAAAAGGGGGGAAAGGGGGGGGGAACCCGCAGGAACTCGCAAGACATTTTCGTCTTGCGAAGCAAGCCCATAGGAAATTCGTTTTGGGAAGCACCTCCAAAACGGAAAACTCTTTCGTATAGCGAGTTTTCCGTCTTGCAAGGCATTCGTCTTGCGGGGCACCACTGTACCTAAAATACATGTGTCCTTGTGTCTTATTTATCCCTAAGCAGGTGTCGGGTGCTCGAATCAC
This sequence comes from Podarcis erhardii, assembly GCF_964252035.2. Lineage (NCBI taxonomy): Eukaryota > Metazoa > Chordata > Lepidosauria > Squamata > Lacertidae > Podarcis > Podarcis erhardii. Next base: position 10,596,861 of record NC_138515.1, on the reverse strand, counting down.
AACAAGCTTTTCAACCCTTCCAATATTGGACAGGGCAGCTTGTGAGACACCGGACCTTGTTTATTGGGTTGAATTTCTGACATAGGAGTAGCTATTTCTATATACTCTGACATTTTTGTTTGTCTTGCTGAGCCCGATGGAGCTTACCAGCAGTAGTTCCTGTTAGAAATGAGTGTCAAAAGGTTCCTTTTGCAATACTCAATAAAGTGTACCTTGAGTTAGTTGGAAAGTGCAGGAATGATATCTAGGGTTTCAGTCCCTTGGACTGAGTAAACAGTTTTGTAATTATAGAAAAGGAAAATGGGAAGTTACTCATATACCTGGACACCCATGATGTAAAGAAAGCATCTTGGAGACATCTTCATACTACCGGAAGCGATTCTGAAATATTTAGCCATCATACAGGGCAACCATAGCAATTTCTGTGCCCAAACCAGGCCTAAACCTCAGTGGAAATGGATTCAGAAAATCAGTTTCCTCTAGGAGCACCTACATCTAGTCCACAATCACCTGCTCAAGAACCTTGCCCAACAAGGGGAAATTGGCCTGTAATTACTTAGATTTTCCAAATCAAATCCAGGGGGGTTTCTTGAGAAGTAGTTTACCATCTACAGGCAATGAAGAAGGATCTTTCATATCCCCAATCTCCCATATACGTTGACCTGTTTAAAAATAAACTAAAGACCATTTAAATATGACAGAGTGTGTGTGTGTGACAGAAAGAAATGTGGAAATATTATGTATTTCTACAACACATTATTCCTCCATTCCCTTCAAAACCTGCTGACGTATTGAAGATTTGCCAGAGATACCATACTATAACTCCCATTTGACAGCTTCAGCAGTCTGTGTTTAACTAATATGCTGACTGGCCAATATTTTACATCTGTCTCAGACATATGTCTAACTTTAACTTTTTTTTGTACAGTACTGTCTGATCCGTTTGGTTTTCCCTTTCAACTCAATATTTTATGTTAGGATCTAGCCTGCAGTGTTAACATTGCTGGGCCCTATTCAATATGGCTTGACCTGCTCAAAAGGAGACACAGAGAGAACAAAACTGACTACTGAAGATCATTTGAAAAGGAATCAACCCAGGGCGGTCAAGCAGAAAAAGAGACAGCAAAATGTCTAGGCCCAGAAGGGATATTAGGCAATTCGAATGAGGCCAGCACAACATGTTTCTTGGAAATGATATATTTATCCCCAGTTCTGCTTCCCATGGAGAGCCTCACATCTAACCATTGTGTTAATTTGCTTTGCAGTGGTGCTACACATGGAACAACTGACAGTCCGCAAATCTATCTGAATGAACGTAAAGGAGCCATTTGGGGAAAGAACCAACCTAAATAAAACATTTCTGTTCCAAACCAAGCATTTAATACTTTGGAATTTAGTTGCATGCAACTTCTTCAAACAGTGGCCAAGGGTGGGAGTGGGACCTGCAGTAAAATTCTCTGCAGGGAACAACTTCTGAGAATATCGGATAATATCTCAAGGGAAATCCTGCCATTGCCTTGACAAAGAAGCCAAAGCTCTTCAATTTGTCTTCCTGGGAAATAAATACACTGAGGACTGGGAAACTTCCAAACACCTGCATCTGAACTGCACACAAATCTAGTGTGTTAAGCGTGGCAAGATATTAACTCACTTTTCTAGAGAATTCTTGAAACAGTTCCCCCAAAAGTTACGTGAGTAGGGGAATCCACAAGGGATACTCGGCAAAAGTTGAAAATTCTGAATCTACAGAATGAGTGATCAGGTTTTTTGTCTAGCACCCTGCTAGGCTCTCACCGTTAAAACAAACAAACTTCCCCTTCCTTCAGAATCTATTGGTAACGTAGTTCAGTTTAGGGTTAGGGGCATGTCAGGGGACTGGGAAGGTGTGGTGGGTGGCAGCCTACTCTGGCACAACTGGCCTGCTGTAATATACAGTTACTGACTCACACTTGTGGATGAAAGATGTAGTCTGAGCCCATAGCTCAGGTCGTAAATGGATTAGCAGGCTGTCGGCTGGCTCTGCTCTCCCTTTCTCAGTCTCCCTTCATTCTTTTTAGAACAATCTCTCAAGATCCTTTTTGTAAGGAAACAAAATGCTTTTCTTTTAAAAGTCATTTGGAACATTTTTTTCATCTTAATTTTATCGGCAGTAGATGGAGACTTGTTTGTGGTAGTGTCTGGAAACTGTGAGTAAAATCTTCACTAAGAGTCTCTGATTTATTCTAGCCTAAGTATTTCCATGGGGAATGTTTGTTTAATGGTGGATGAGGGCAGGGGCAAATCTAACCAATGGGAGCTTGCCCATTCCAGCATGCACTTCATTCCATGGGGACCAGACAAATAGATATTTCTTTCAATTGTGCCCCAAGAGGCAATGTGTGGCATGGGATTAGATAACGTAACAGGTGGCTCTTCCTAGTGGTGCAGGACAGGGGTGCTTCTCTGACCATCTTTCCTTCCTCCCTGCCTCTACCTCTACTCTGCCAAGTCACTGCAGAAGATGACGGTGGGAATCTGGCCTGGGCTGATGAAGTTCCTGTGGCTGAGGTCCACAGGGAGCAAGCTGTGCTGCTATCAGAGAAGCTAGTAATGCTCCTTCCAGTGACCCCTGCCCCTGCCATTCCAGAGCACAAGGCCATCACCATGGGTCCTAGAAGTAGGTGTGGTTACTTTTGTCAATGGAGGCATTGTTGTAAACAAAAATCTGCACTTTTCCCCTTATGGGGTATCCAAAAGCCCATATAGAGTCCTTACGTAGGTTCCTTATTGGTAGGAGAAAATAACAGAGGCCAACCAGAGAATACTGAGAAGCAAAGCAGCTAGTAAGCCTGATTTTTATTGATCTGTGGCAACAGGGTGCTCCCCTCACACACAGGAAAGGAGGAGGAACCCAGAACAATGGTGCGCAAGGCCTTATATAGACATTTTATATTCCCTGCCCTGGAGCTCCAGACCACCCCTCCATACATCATACATACATCACAGAAGAGGGGTAACCCAAGACCACCCCCTACAAACATCATACCTACATTACAGAAAAGGTGTTGTTGTTTTTCCTGTCTGCCAGGTTATCTGATTGGCTTTCCTGATAGTCTGTCACCCATTAAAATGCTGATTACTCAATTCTGGGGACAATGGGAAGACTCCCTGACCCCCCTCCCTCCTTGCAGAGAAAACACCCGGTCAGCCTGGGAATCAAAAATGATTTCAGGTCGGTCTTCCTGTGCTGATCTATGTAAGTGCTTGGTTGGCACATTTATGAACATTTTATATATATCTGTTAACGGAAAAATCCGAGGGCTCCCTTGGACAAAAAGTAAAGACACCAACCAGAGTAAATTGGAGCAAATCAGCAGCCTGTAGGCTTGGCCTTTATTGACGGTTGCAACAGGGTGCTCCCCTCACTTGCAGGTGAGAGGAAAGACACAGAAAAATGGTGTGCAAGACCTTATAAAAACTTTTGAAATTCCCATCCTCTAGGTCAAGCCCACCCCCAGAAACATCATGCATACAATACAGAAAGGAGGGGTTGAGGGAGGAGTTGTGGTGGTAACCTGAGTGTCCTGTCACCTGGCTGGTTCCCTTCTCCCTCTCCCCATGAGTCATTTTCTGAAGACAAAAGGTAGTCACAGTTTCCTGCCCCCTGAGGGAAGATCTGATCATTGTCCTTTGTTCCAGTCCATGCTGAATCCATTCCCATATGCAAGTTCTTTGTGATCTTGATTGTCTTCTGTCTAGGACCATCAGGGTTGGCATAGCAACTGGGCAGGGCTCCTGTGGATGTGCTGGGATGGTGAAGGGATTATGGCGCCCTGTATCAAACCTTCCCCATTTTGTAGTCTTTCCTTCATGGAGTAAAATAAAAGTAGAACAGTGCAAATCCAATGCATGGTTGATTTTCTATGAATTTATAACAGAAGCGTAGCGTATGTAGTGTGTGAGTGTGTGTGTGTGTGTGAAGTTTGTTTCCTGCTACATATCTAAGACCTCAAAATTCCTATCACAGCATCACCCATCCCTACTTTGGCATGAGGAGGATGGTGGTGGGATACCTTTTCAAGGCACTGGATGCATGATCGGTTCATGGTTCAAGGCTGCTTCTCCTCTCCAGGCCAATGGTCTCGATGTTGTGGTGGAATGCTTTGTGCCCTCCCATTGGAGGGCTAGGAGTCCTAGCAGTCCCTTGTGGGTGTTGCCGTGGTGCCACCGCCCTAGTGACATGGATTGTGGTCTACCTGCATGGCAGACTGCCTGCCCCATGACTGATGCTGTTGGGCCTGGGCCTTGGTAGAATGAAAGGTGGCTAGAATCACTTGCTAGGTTCGTGGGGGGGGGGGGAGGCTTACCTGCCTTACAGTGGGGGAGGCAGGTGTCAACCCTTCCTGGGCACCAGAGGATGGCAACGATGGCACTAGTAACAGGAGACCATCAATAGTTGGGCTTGATGAAAGGCATCAACCGAGAAGAGTACTTGCTGGTGAGGGGGAGGACAGAGAGAGTGGTGGCGGTCGAAAATCTTTAGCAGCTGAATTGGGCATCTGCAGAGAAGCCACATGATGTGAAGTTGAAAATATATGTCTGCTGTCCAGGAGCAAGTCAAGCAAGCTACTGGAATTTGGCTGCTTGAGGGAGGAGACAGCAGCTGCCTTTTGCTATCCCTTCACCAGAAAGCTCTCTGTCCCCAGTGGAGAGGTTCCTGGGAGGATGGGGGGGGGGGTTGTTGTTGTTGCCGCGGCATCACATTTTCATTGGAAGTGACATTATTTGACTACTCATTTCTGAAGAATTATGGTAATTTCGAGGCCAAACTATTTCTCAGGAATTCCTGTGTTTTTGTCCTTTTAAAAGCATTTTAAAATATTATTTTTATTTCCAACACAATTGCAGCAACTCACTCACTTTTCCTGCTTGGACCAACAAAGTTCTCCAGAATGCACTGCTAGTTCTGACCCCATTTTTATAATTTTCAATTAAAACCATCTGTTAGCACACATAAGATGCACACTGTTTCAAAAGACCCTGGTAGGGCAATACCTTTATTGGCCCAACGAAAATATGCTTTGAGCCCTCTATAACAAATGATTCTAGTATTAGCATTATTTTTGCTTTCATTGCAAGCAAAATCATTTTGCTTTTAGCTGGCAATTCTATACCTCATATTTGTATTTCAAAAGCACTGATTCACCTTTCAGAACTTTTGGAGAAGGTGTTAACTATCTGTTTATAGAGGCTACTAAAAAACAGAGAAGTGCTTGACCAGGGAATACTGTATACCATGTGAATGTTCAAAGGGCTAAACTCAATAGGATGTTAAATATGCTTTATGTCACTAGCACACATGGTTTAATAAGGAACATACATTTCTCAGCTGCTGCCTGCAGCCTCAGCAAAATCAGGACTGTGGTAGGACTGGGGGGAGGGGATTCAACTCTTCCCTCTACTGTAATCCTGATAAAATTTCCCCTCCCAGATTTATTCTATTGGCATTGGGAGGAAAGCTACATAGGCACTTTCCAAACCAGTTACAAAATGTTTGGTATAAAGTAAAAACACATGAAATAACTGGGCAACTCTTTCACAATTTTGAGCTATAAATGCATATTTTGGTCATTTGCTCATTATCACTGTTTACATCAGAGTTCCCCAAGGACTGCAGAATGCCTTCCAAAGACTTAATGTTCCAAACTGGTGGTTTTTTTTGGGGGGGGGTGTGAAGAGTAACAGCAACAGGAATACCATATCCAATTTCTGCACAAGTCAATTTGTATAGAAGTTAAATGCTTCATATTCCCTGCTTTTCCCCTTCAGGTGATTTGGCCTCAAACCCAAATGTAGGAGAAACCGATGATATAACTATGAAAGACACTTCGATTCTTTCCATTTGCTCAGTTACCTGATCTTCTCCCAGGATTAGTCATAGGAGTTGCTTTTCTCAAGCATTTCTGCCAACTGCTCCTGGCCAGAAGGGACAAAATTCCCTGTATATGTTCAAGCAATCCACTCCAGGCACAGAGACTTTCCTTCACTCACTGTTGTGTATTTTACAACCTATTTTATCTCAAAAGCAACAAACTGAAGACCTCAAGGGTTTCCCAAAAGTTTACTGTGTGCTACTATAAGGAGGCTGCAAGGCAGTGACTGCAGTGGTGTGAGGTAAAAAAATAAGAATCTCAATTTTTTGTATACGAAACTCTGGACACTATTATCATATGTGAGCTATGTGATCGACTGACGTAATGGTTTATACTATTTAAAAAAAGGAAAAAGAAGCTTTAACAGGATTGCACACTTGAAAATGGCTTTCACTCTCCTTTTAATCTTTTCCCAATGTTGCTTTGCAATTGGGCACTTTCAAAGAGTTCGTTTTTTACATTTCCAACACTCATTAGGGCAGTGGCAGACTTGGGTACAGTAGTACCTCGGGTTAAGAACTTAATTTGTTCTGGAGGTCCGTTCTTAACCTGAAACTGTTCTTAACCTGAGGTACCACTTTAGCTAATGGGGCCTCCCGCTGCCGCCGTGCTGCCGCCACACAATTTCTGTTCTCATCCTGAAGCAAAGTTCTTAACCCAAGAGACTATTTCTGGGTTAGCCGAGTCTGTAACTTGAAACGTCTGTAACCTGAAGCGTCTGTAACCCGAGGTACCACTGTACCATGGAGTCCTGCAGCAGCCCAAAATTTGATGCCCCCCTGTCCTCATGCAGCCTTCCCAAAAGCAGGTAAGGAGACACCTGGCTTTGGGAAGGAGGCGTGAGGGCAATGGGAGGGTTCCAAAGCCTTCCTAGCTCCTTCCCAAAGCTGGGAAAGTACTAACCAGGCCTTGGGAAGGAGGTGGGAGATCTGTAGGACCTTGCCAGAGCCTTACGACTCCTTCCGCAAGTCCTGGGCCTTGCTTACCAGGCTTAGAGAGGGCACTCCCTCAGCTCAGCGCCCAGTGTGTGAGCTCCGCTCTCTCTCTTTTTTAAAAATAATAATATTTATTCCAGTTTTAAAGGTTACAAAAAAACCACACCAAATTAAGCAAAAAAAAACAAAACAAAACCAAAGCAATACATCACAATAGATACAAACAGACAAAAAACCCGAAAGAAACAGCACAGAAAAATACGAACAAAAAAACAAATCAAACCTTCCCATAACTTATTTTTCATCTGCTTATTTCCTTGACCTCCTCACACCTCCCTTTTTTTGTATTCTAGTTCAATTAGATATTTCAGCAAATCCTTTCCATCTTTGTTTTTATCCTAATAATTTATCTTACCATACTGTAATTTTATACTCTCTTCTTTCACCAATTAACAATCCATTATTACTTAATCCTTTATAACATTTCTGCTAAAGCCGCATAACTTCATTCCAGCATCCTTCTAACATTCTTTAATTTTACAATGTATCTGTAAGCAAACTTTAAATTTCTTCCAGTCTTCTTCCACCGACTCTTCTCCCTGGTCTCGGATTCTGCCAGTCATTTCCGCCAGCTCCATATAGTCCATCACCTTCATCTGCCATTCGTGTGAGCTCCGCTCTCACAGCCCTAAATCCACCCCTGCCCAGTAGCGGTTCATCCTTCGTTGGCATGTCAGCCCAACCCTCGCTGCCCCAGGTGCAGCATTCACAAGGTGTTTGTGAGGGTTCACGGGGCTGTGTGTGCCTGACCACCTGCCCACACATGGGGGAACCCAGCCAGCCAGTGCAGAACATGGTGGGCACATCCCACCCCAACGCTGACTGAGCGGTCATTCAGCAAGGGGGCCGGGGGCATGGTGGCAGAGCAGGCTCTCTGCAAAGGGGTGCCTTGCTTGCGCCCCCTGAAAAACATGTGCTTGGGGCTCCGCCCCCTGGCCCTCCACATGCCTGCTCCTGACCCCTGCTTAGGGTACTTTTTATCTATTTTGATTTTCACTACTGGCAGTGCTATTTTTCTAGAACATGGGTAGGCAAAATGAGGCCTGGGGGCCGGATACGGCCCAGTTGCCTTCTGAATCCAGCCCATGGACGGTCCGGGAATCAGCGTGCTTTTACGAGTAGAATGTCTCCTTTGATTTAAAATGCATCTCTGGATTATTTGTGGGGCCTGCCTGGTGTTTTTACATGAGTAGAATGTGTGCTTTTATTTAAAATGCATCTCTGGGTTATTTGTGGGACATAGAAATTCGTTCATTTCCCCCCAGTTAGTCCAGCTCCCCCGCAAGCTCTGAGGGACAGTGGACCGGCCCCCTGCTGAAAAAGTTTGCTGGCCCCTGTTCTAGAAAAAGAGGTGCTGGAAATCACCCTGAACACCCTTGCTGTTATCTTATAATGGCAACGGTGCCCACCTGAGAGGTGCTGGAACTGAGTTTTGGGTGGGGGAAAAAGCCCTGACTATTGGTATTGTGTATTACTTTGTCACAGCTTTATAACAATTTTGTTATAAACTGTTATACATAGTGAGCATGACCCTGCTGGTTTTCCTTGATCCGTCAACTGCTTTTGACACCATTAACCATGGTGTCCTTCTGGGACAACTCAGATGGATGTTAAATCAGATTTGTTTTTGTAGGGAAGCTGATTTCTGTCCATACTGTTCTTGCCCAAGCCACATGCAACAGATGCAGCAATGCAAAGGTATCAAGGAAGAGTGCATCATCTTGGGCATTTGCTGGTGTAAGCCAGGGGTCCCAGAGCAACACTGAAGCATAGGACACTTGCTGTACAATGCTGATGGCACTTGGAGGAGAGCCAGTGTGGTGTAGTGGTTAAGAGCAGTAGACTCGTAATCTGGGGAACCGGGTTCGCGTCTCCAGTGGCGTAGTGTGAGGGGTGCAGGGGGGCCGGCCGCACCGGGCGCAACATCTGGGGGGCGCGCTCGCCGCCTCCGGAGTCGCTGAAGAGCCTCGGGTGCAGGCTGTAGCAGAGCCCCATGTCTCGCGGAACTGACGAGCTGTGCGCGCGTCCGGGCTGAAGGCGTCCGGCAGGCAGCGGCTCTCAGCGCTCGCCGTGGTCCCCACGCATCAGGGCCCCGGAGGGCACGCCAGGCAGCCCCTCCTCACAGCCCGCCGCCGCTGCTGCTGCTGCAGCTGCTGGGCCATGTTGCATTTTCCTCGCCTCTCTGCCCTCCTCCTCCTCCGGGCAAGCGGCGTTGTTTCGGCGGCAGCGCCAGCGGCAACTCGCCTCAGATCACATGACACGGACCCGCCGCCGCCGCCGTGGCTACCTTACCGTAAATACCCCAGCCCAGGCAGCAGCAAGAAGAAGCTGGCAGCGGCGGCAGGTTAGGGGTTAGGGGCGCAAATTACTTGCCTTGCCCTGGGTTAGGGGGCGCAAATTACTTGCCTTGCCCCGGGTGCTGACAACCCACGCTACGCCGCTGCGTGTCTCCGCTCCCTCACAAGCAGCTGCTGGGTGACCTTGGGCTAGTCACACTTCTCTGAAGTCTCTCAGCCCCACTCACCTCACAGAGTGTTTGTTGTGGGGGAGGAAGGGAAAGGAGAATGTTAGCCGCTTTGAGACTCCTTCGGGTAGTGATAAAGCGGGATATCAAATCCAAACTCTTCTTCTTGGGAATCGCAAATGCCTTTTCAAGGATTGTAATGCCCCTTGGATGCTATTTGAGCAGGTTGGTGATCCCTTTTGTGTATATTACTATTTATTTGTTAAGCTTATATCCTGCCTTTCTACTACATCACGCTTGAGCAGCTAACATTGAAGCCTTATTTACCGTAATATAGGGAATGGCCTGTTTTACAGCCTGAAGTGGAATAATCCATTCATTTCAATGCAAGCAGAGTTCCCCATTCATTCTGCTGCATGTATAAGCTAGGCCTGTGATAAATTGCTGAACCGGCGTTTTCGTTTGCCAAACGGAGATGGAAGCCTTTGTTTTGCCAAATGGAAAATCCGCACGAAAAACCAGAGCTTCTATATTTAGCAAAGAAACTTGGAACTCAAGAGCTTAATAAATCTGGCAAAATCTGAGCTGCTCCTGCATCCTATCTTTCATTTTCTTAATGCTGCTGGAAGCAAACATGAGAGTTACTTTCAAATATGCATTTTTTTTACCATTGCTCGAAACTGAATTTTTTATTTAATTAGAATACGCTTACAATTAGGCTGCTTAAAAAGAAACAACAAAGCATGTTCTCCTTCATGGAGAGCACGTGTTGCGGTGGGGGCCGACAGGACACTCCAAAGTTGTGGGGCGGGCTAATTGATCATTGGCCACTGTTGTGATTGGGCTTCCCTTGTTGTTGGGAAGATGTTAATGTTGCCATTTGATGATTGCCAGAAATGTTAAAACTCCCTGCATGAGGTGTAGAGCTTCCTCTTTTCGCCCCGTGCATCGGATTGCCCGTCCCCCCTCCCTATATTTAGGGTTATTCGCTTTGACCTTGCTATGCCTGTCATGGGGTTGTCTGCTCTTGGGGCAGGGCCCGGTAGGAATTTTGTCCATCTGGCTGATTGGCTGGGGCCATTTGGTTTTTGCCTAAAGGTAAAGGTAAAGGGACCCCTGACCATTAGGTCCATTCATGACCGACTCTGGAGTTGCGGCACTCATCTCACTTTATTGGCCGAGGGAGCTGGTGTACAGCTTCCGGGTCATGTGGCCAGCATGACTAAGCCGCTCCTGGTGAACCAGAGCAGCGCACGGAAACACCGTTTACCTTTTAAATGTTTAATGTTTTGAGTCAGCTCAGCCCAGTCGTTCCATCGACCAATGTGTAGCTTGGATCTTGCAATCGCCCACAGCAGTTTGAAACCTGTGGACGCTGCCTGGCTTTAAAATAATAATAATAATAATAATAATAATAATAATAATAATAATAATAATAATTTTTAATGTTTTCTTAAGTTGGAAGCTGCCCAGAGTGGCTGTGGCAACCCAGTCGGGTAGGCATGGTATAAATAATAGCGTTGTTGTTGTTGTTGTTGTTGTTGTTGTTGTTGTTGTTGTTGTTGTTTTGTTGTTGTTATGGAATAGGACGTTCCTGTTTCCATAAGAGAAATGCTGGAGTGTATGCTGTGATGTTGTCTTGCTTGCAATATTTGTATTGTGGCAGGATCCTTAATCCACAGGAGATCAGTAGGGAGAATGGATTTGGTCAGTAACACACGTGTGTGTGTGTGTGTGTGCGTGTGCGCGCGCGTGCCTGTGTCTGTCTGTGTCTGTCTGTCTGTACACACGTTCTTTGTCACAAACTTGAACAATAACAGTAACTATGGACACACTCTTTGCTTTACAAAGTAAAATGTTTCAGCCTTTGAGGAGAATTAGCCACACCAGTAGATTGTGGATCGAGGGCCCGACCCCCGATATGTGAAATAAACACACAAGGACACGCGATATAAGGTTAATGGGCAAGAAAAGGCCACAACTTTATTGATTACAGCAGTGAAAAGGTACTGGATTAGGCATTGGATGACTGTAGGAGGTGGGTTTATTCAACAGTAGGTGGAGCCTGTTGATGCTAATGCAACTATAGGCTCACCCCCTGATGTCACTGAGGGTCGTGCCATGGCCTCCCGCCAAGCAGGCATCAGACGGAATACACGACCGCCAGATTCCTTTAACAGAATAACCCACGGTAGATAGCATAGGCGATGGCCACACCTAGCCCTTGACACACATGAATCCAATGCCTAACCTACCCACCAATACCACAAAAGTTGTGACGATTGCTACGAGGTAGGCGAAAAAACCAAAAAGCCTAATGCCAAATGGGAAAATTCCTACCAGCCCCCCCAGACAACCGGGGCGACCAACCTAAGGTCCATAGCAAGGCCAAAAACCTAGACCCTGAGCTAAATGGGAGTGGAGGGTGGGTGACTCGCTGCGGGACGACAACGACTGAGGAGGAGGCGGAGCTAGCCCCGCAGCATTAAGCTGCTAAACACGCCCCCTGGAGACACCTGGCTTGCTGCCTCCGGTGGGCGTGGGCACCAGCCAGGTGAGGAGGGGCGGGGGCTATGGCCCCTGGCCAGGAGGTGGAACTCGGGCTCCCGCCCACAACCACTCCCCTCTCTTCCAGGGAGGAGAGTCTTTCCCATGTGGTTCGCTGGCTTTGCCCGATACTCCAAACAGCTTTGTAAGTAAGTAACTAACTAAGTAAATAAATAAATAAATAAATAAGTAAATAAATAAATAAATAAACATGCATGCTTCCACATGGCAAAGGGTGTGTGAGTCACAAAATAGGGAAAAAATGTCTGCTTCTGCTGCCTTTTGATGCTGGTTTCTACAGTGTAATTGACATGCTTTGGTTAACCAAATAGGCTAAACCTCAAGCTGTACGGTTTGTTAAACTAGGCTGTTTGCTTGCATGTTCTCCCAGTAATCACAACATTTGAGGGCAGAAGAAATACATTTTGTGCTTCAACAAGTTTGAGTGCATATTTGCTTAGCATAAATTGCTGGTTTCAGTGATACATGGTGGTGTACATTCATAGCTTTAATGTTACTGATGTGAAAACAAAGTAAGGATCTATCCATGCACAAATCCTTCCCTCTTGAAATCAAGGCTTGAGTTTCTGCACAGATACTCTAGAACTCAAAGTGGCTTCTTCCCAGAATGGCTAGGAACTTACCATTTCACACAAGGTCCCTTTGAAGGACTAGACCACCACACAGCACCCTGGGCTACTGGTACATACATTCCTCTGCAAATGCTGTGGCCTGCACTGTACAGATTGGGCCTCTCAGCTGTCCTCACAGAGTATCCAGGAGAGCAATGGCAGGGCTCTAATAAGTATGAATCATTAGCCTTGTACATGATTTACGTATGGGTAGAGCTATGGTGTGTTGACTTGAGAGAGGGACCATGCTTTTAATCCTGGTCCTGATGTTTCTCTCTTTCCCCAGAATCCTGTGTGGAATTAAGCAGCATGATTCCTGCTGGTCAAGAAACATCTGTGAGTTGAGAGATCATGGAATTGTAAAATTGGAAGGGACCCTGAGGGTCATCTAGTCCAACCCCCTGCACTGCAGGAATTTCAGGTACAGCATCCGTGACAGATGGCCACCCAACCTCTGCTTAAAAGCCTCCAAGGAGTCCACCGCCTCCTGAGGGAGTCCGTTCCACTGCCAAACAGCTCTAGTGTGTTCAGACCCAGAAACCTCCCCCCTAAATAAATTCACACTTGACTCAAATTTTGGTTTTTGGCAGAATTTAGGCCACAACTTTATTGATTACAGAAAGTGACTGGTTGTATAGGTTCTGGTTCAACTAGCTCCCTGCCATGCAGGTAGCACTGACCCAGGGTTCCAGCATAGGTCAGCCAAGGGTGAACACCTGGATAAGCGGAAAGCTGGGAACAGGCTATCTCCGTCACCCAAATGTCTCCCTGGACTCAGGCACAGGCACAACCCCCTCTCAGGGGTTGACCAAACCATTGAGTCCCTGGATTCCTTTAACGGAATACCCTTCACATAGGGATGGCGAGAGCGTTCTTCCATCCCTAACACCTGAACCAGAGCCTATCCGCAACCTTACAAGTTGTGACGATTTGCTACGCGGCAGGCGAAACCCAAATGGCAACAGCCAATCAGCCAAGTGGGAAAAATTCCTGCCATGCCCCTGTCTCAACGACAGATGACACACGACGGCATAGCAAGGTCAAGCGCAAAGCCCCCAAAGTAGGGAGGGGTGGGCGGGTGTTCTGAATGCACACACCGAAAGAGGAAGCTCTGGGTCACGTGCATGGGTATAAATAGGTCCCTTGAACCATTTGGACTGTGTCCCATTGGCCAGATTGCACCCAGCTTTGAGGGACCTACCAATTGGGCATTGTGGCTGACCAATCGTACCCACCCACAACACAGGGTGTCGGTTTTCCAGGTCTCACCGCAATACGTGCCCTCTTTAAGGGAGGACCCGATTTACTGTCAGAAAGTTCTTCCTGATAATTTGTTGAAATCTCATTCCTTGTTACTTGAAGCCATTGGTTTAGATCCTAGCCTCTGGAGCAGAAGAAAACAAGCCTGCTCCATCCTTCACGTGACAGCCCTTTAGCTATTTGAAGATGGCCATCAGGTCTTTGATCCTGTTTGCCGGTATTGCTTGTGTGTTTACTAAGAATTTATACCCTGCCCTAAAGGGCTTGTGGCCATCGCAAAGTGGCTTAGTCCTTAAATCTGCTGGCTGCACACGCTTTCTATGGAGCGACAGACTGCAAGGCCTGATTTGGGCCCAAGGGGCTGCAAAGCTAAACCTCCATCCCTCAACTCGCTGGGGGTTAGAACGAGAAAGGCAGAGTTGAGAGTTGTGTGTGAGTTAGAAGCAAGAAGCTGGGAGGCTGCAGGCTGGGCAGCAGAGAGACAGAGCCATGCCTGATTTCTGTTGTAATCCAAGGCTGTAGCTATGGAGAAACAAGACCCTCTTGGGATGTTAAGACTGTGAGCCCCTTGATTGTAGGCTCAGGTTGTGTATATATATGTGTATGTGTGTAAATACACCAGACGTCTGCTTGTGTGGTGTCTTTTACCCTGTTTCCCAGAAAAATAAGACAGTGTCTTATATTAATTTTTGCTCCCAAAGATGTGCTAGGTCTTATTTTCAGGGGGTGTCTTATTTTTCCATGAAGAATACGGTACACATTTATTGTCTAATTGTGAGTCAGCCAGACTCTGTCAGGGCAGAGCGAGCAGTAGGCGGCAGCTTGTCCTGGCGGAGGCGCGGGCTCTCTGATTTAAAGAGACCTCGCAGTGCCTGAAGAGCTCCGGCTGCGCTGCGGCCAATCAGTGAGCTGCGCAGCGGCGCCCGCCGCTATGGTTCAGAGGAGTCAGACACCTTACGGTAGCTTTGGGGGCCTTATATTCTGGGGAGGCCTTATTATCAGGGAGGCCTTATTATCGGGGAGGCCTTATTTTGGGGGGATGTCTTATATTACAGCGAGAGGCAAAACTGGAAGTAGGTTTTATTTTGGGGGGATGTCTTGCTTTCGGGGAAAGACAATACAGTGGTGCCTCGCAAGATGAAAATAATTCGTTCCGCGAGTCTCTTCATCTTGCGGTTTTTTCGTCTTGCGAAGCAACCCTATTAGCGGCTTAGCGGATTAGCGCTATTAGCGGCTTAGTGGCTATTAGCGGCTTAGCGGCTTAGAAAAAGGGGGGGGGGAGCAAAAAAAATCGCAAGACTCGCAAGACATTCTCGTCTTGCGAAGCAAGCCCATAGGGAAATTTGTCTTGCGAAGCGCCTCGAAAAACGGAAAACCCTTTCGTCTATCGGGTTTTTCGTCTTGTGAGGCATTCGGCTTGCGGGGCACCACTGTATTGGTAGCTCGTCAGAGTGGAGGAGGGCTGGGGATTGCACAGTCTGGGCCTCCAAATTCCTCATTCAAGGAAACCGAACCTGGGTAAGCTGCTAGAACCCCTGGGACCTCACACCTCCCGGAGACTGGAATGGCACGCAACAATATTTTACAGGGACTGTTTTAAGTATAGTAATTTAATTCACTGAAATTGAAAATGCTTGCATGCATTACTGTGTGTTTAAATTTGATTGGTTGTTAATTGAATTCTAGAGAGTAGTTCTAGTAGTTCTCATGTGATTGACGAACAGTCTCATGGGAGGTTATCTAGTGAAGGAGAGACTCCATTTTATCTGAGGCAAGATGACTGTGTTTCAGACTCCACTGAGAACACTGCTAAGTTGAATAGAGCGTTGGAGTGACTCTTCTCTGCTTCAAAGAGAGAGTGAGAGAGAGCAAAGCTGCAGGAAAAGGTAAAAGTGGAAATCTCTCATAGGAGCTGCAAGACATGGCTTAACTGAGATACATAAGGCTGAGTGTTGAGCTCTGGAAAGGGAGGAAAATACAGTTGTTTTAAAGTTCTTAGTAGAGACTATAGGCCCATGCTTGGACAAGCATGTGATTGTAAATATTATGTTTTAATTCATCTATAAACTAAGTTTCTTCAAGTAATTTTTTTGAATGTTAAAGTCTGGACATTGACACCCTTCTTTGGAAATTAAACCAGTCATACATATGATTTGAGCTTCTTAGTTGTGTTTTCACTACTCTGACTTCAACAGGGACAATAATTGTTTTGTCATGGTTGGGAAGAGGGGTTGTCTCTCAATCACCATGGAAAAACAACAGCAAAGAGTCTGTGAATTTTAAATAATAACAACAGATTTTACAATAAACAAAGAAACAAACAAACATTATTTCATTTTTTTAAAAAATAGCCTAACTGGAGACATGTGGCATCTTGAGATTGTTTTGAAGTTAAAACCCTTGTGTTCCTGAGCTTAATGACTTTAAGATCTGTAACTGAATTTCCAGGAAGTTGAGTTGGCTATATGTTCACCTTGTCTGATTCTTCACTCACACATCTGCTGGAGGAGGCAAATTGTTCATTTTTTTCTAATAAAAAAAAATGTCAAACTGCTTAAAAGAGTGGGTATGAGAGAGGGTTTTTGTCAGCTAATGGGACTGTGTTCAGCTGGCCAGCTTGAGCCAATATGAGCCTTAACCTGTGTGTTAAACTGGCAGGTTTTCTTTTATCAGTGAATATACTGGGGCCTAGAATGGTTGCAACACGCCTGCAGAAATTTGATAGTCATACCTCGGGTTACAGATGCTTCAGGTTATGGATGTGCCGAAACCCGGAAGTACTGGAACAGGTTACTTCCGGGTTTTGGCACTTGTGCATGCGCAGAAGCGCTAAATCACACTTTGTGCATGTGCAGAAGCAATGAATCGCGACCCACGTGTGCGCAGACGCAGCGCTGTGGGTTGCGAACGTGCCTCCCGCACGGATCACGTTCGCGATCCGAGCATCCACTGTACTTGAATTGTGTTCAGTCCACTATTCTCACCAATTCACCACAGATAGATTTGTTATTAGAAAGCAGAAAACCCATTCTGTAGTTGCTTTTCCCACTGGTGAAAGTGCACCTACAGCCAGCCCAGCCCTCACTGTCAATGCCGCTGGTGTGACCCCACCCTCACTGGAGCAAAGCGCGACAGCGCTGAGCTGCCTGCCTGCCTGCGCTTTGGGGGGGGGGAGCCCAGTCGGCTGATGCAGCCCTTGGCTCAGATAATACAACCATTTCTTTAGCCATGATGGTATAATTTCATATTGATATGTCAGCCTTCTGAATAAAGGAGAAGCAAGACTCCTGCAATCAAATGGCCTGGAATATTAATATTAATGTCAAATCTGTGTCCGTTTATTCTCTTGCATGTAGACTGTCCAGCAACGATTTGTTTTATGCACATTTGCAAATCTTAAAGTGACTCTAAAAACAAATTTCAAAGACAGGTCATAGTGGGAGACCACAGAGATACCATTATAACCCTGGCCTGTAACCGCCCTTTCCTAGTTTTTGACTCACCCCCTCCCCCCAAAAATTGGAAAGTCTGTACCAGAGGAAAACCTTTGCAGAGTCTCCTGCGGAAAGACGGACAATCTTGGTTAGCACACATATCTGGAATTTGGGTCATTTAGTAGTTAATGACATCACTAGTGATGTATGTTTCCTGGATGATGTTTAAAAATACTGGTGCCTGCATATGCATTTATATCATAAATATATATGTCACTAGTGACATCATCACCTATTTAGTTATTATTTAAGTATTTCTATTCTGCCATATCATAAAATATCTGGGCAGTTTACAACACATAAAAACAATATAAGTAATAATTCTCTGTGGGCAAGGGGGAAAAACTCTTCTAGAGATACTTGAAAGTCAAAAGCGAGACTGCCAGTTGAATATTCCACAGCCTGGGACCGGTGATTATTTAATAAATACCCCAGTTTCCAGATGTCTACCCAAGTCCCCCCTCCCCTCCGCCATACTATAATCCCTTTTCAAACTCCTGCAAAGATTTTACTCTGGATGTACAAGTGCACACAGGAATCGAGTCACCGGACAACTGAGAATTTGTTGGGCAGAGAGGAGACAGAATCTTGATCAAGAACGGCAGAGGAGCCATAAATGAGACAACTGGGTCTCCAGGAGGAAAATTAGGGCAGGCACTGGACGTATGCTGTTGGCAAGAAGAAGCAGACAGGCAAGGGAGCTGGGAAGGTTGAGAGCCTTGAGGCCAAAGGGTGATTCTCAAGTAGGAATGTGTCTGCTGAATTTCACATATGGACTTGAACTAAAGAGTCAAATCTTTGGCTGAATGTTAGAAGCGCAGCTCTGTTGGAAAGGCACCCAAACCCTCGACAACAGCAGCCAAGTCACTTATACACTTTGCAGTCTGGAGTTTTGATCTAGGAAACATTTCTGGGCGTATGTTTGTTCGTGAGTACTGTCAACGGACGCACCACATTTTCAGCTAAGAGATTGATGTAATCTGCTGTCCCTTTTTGAACAGCTTGAACTCTCAGTCGCAGATGGCACTCATTAAGGAGCCGGGGGAGAGGGATATGTTATGTTCCCACTTCTTTGTGCTGCTTTGTGGGGACTCTATCCCTAAGATGAAGGGTCCTCCCTGCATTGTTGTGCTAGCCCTAGCGGTCTATAGAGATTGCTAGAAGTCAACTAATTGCTAACTGCCTTTTTGCTGCTCCCTGTCGCTCCTCCTGCACCACAGCCCGGGAGATTGGCAGCGCTTTCCCCTGCCCCAGTGTGCAGCAAACAGCTGGCTCTACTGCTGCTTCCAGTTCCATGGAACTGTCATTACATGACTTGATCAGCTTTGGCATATGCATAAGGTAGGGGAGTGAAGCATTACTCGTTCCCTGTTAACTTGGATGTGCACACTGTTTCACATGCACAACCAAATGTCTTGAGTTTGTACGTTCACATCCATGCACACAGAGGAATGGTCAAGGGGAAGGAAGAAGGGACACCAAGGGATAGAGCCCCCAGACGCGACTGTTTTCGCGAGAAGCCGTTGGAGCGATCTCCCCCCAGTTACCCTTACAGGGAACAACATTTTCCATGGCAATGCACCAGTACTTGAACACTTTTTTAATATAAAAAATTTAACTTTTGGCAGTTCCATTTATAAAACACAGCACACAGCTGTTAAACCTATGCATGTAAAACATTATGGAAAATCTTACAATATCCTGGTAAGGTTTTTTTTTGAAGAAATAAGAATTAAAACTAATTGGTCTGGAAAACACAACAACACACCCTCCAAAATTCTATACTTAAATTGGCAGTGCTCTTTTCTTCAATTTAACTGAGTTTTTAAGAAGGGTTTGGCCAGGTTAAGGAAGATAGTGGCTAAATATCGAGGTAGTCACTGGAGATGGTGAGGAAAGAATCTCTAGTCTAACCATAGAGCTGCAGAAATGGCTACTGCCCACTTAAGTATAATCAGTGGCTAGCTGCAATGGAAGAGGATTGCTCAGCTCAGTTAATATCAATCTGTAGGTGGAGGTGGCTGCATTCTGGGTCTTTGTCCTGTGTGTTATGAAAGACCATGTTTCCTGCATGCTTAATTCCTTGATTCAAAATACACTGGGGCACTAGGCATGCAATGCCACTTCTCTTTTTATAACCAGCCCCTTTGCTGCTACAGACAGGGATAGGTAAGATGAAAAAGTCAAGGTTTATTTTACATACATACATACAAAATAAAAAAATTCCTTCCAGTAGCACCTTAAAGACCAACTGAGTTAGTTCTAGGTATGAGCTTTCGTGTGCATGCACACTTCTTCAGATACACTGAAACAGAAGTCACCGGACCTTTCTATATAGTGAGAAGGTGGGGAGGGGTATTACTCAGAAGGGTGGTGGGAATGGGTGATTGGCAGATAGCTGCGATGAGCCTGTTGACGACTCTTAACGACTGCAATAGGTCTAACAGGAAAAAGCAAGGGGTGAGAAGGTGAAAAATGGCTTTGTCATGTATAATGAGATAAGAATCCAATGTCTTTGTTCAAACCAGGTCTCTCCATAGTTTTAAGTTTGGTGATAAGTTGCAATTCAGCAGCTTCTCTTTCCAGTCTGAGTAATACCCCTCCCCACCTTCTCACTATATAGAAAGGTCCGGTGACTTCTGTTTCAGTGTATCTGAAGAAGTGTGCATGCACACGAAAGCTCATACCTAGAACTAACTCAGTTGGTCTTTAAGGTGCTACTGGAAGGAATTTTTTTATTTTGTTTTGACCATGGCAGACCAACACGGCTACCTATCTGTAACTAAATACATACATACATACATCTTATATGCCAAAGGGGCTTCTAAGTCGTTGAGAATGATAAAATCAATACTTAACTAAAGTTTAGTGTCAAGGGTGCTCCCTGGTCAAAGGAATGCACACAACAGATGATAGAGTTGGAAGGGACCCCGAGGGTCATCTAGTCCACCCCCCCTGCGATGCAGGAATCTGAACCATATCATACATGACAGATGGCCCTCCAACCTCTGCTTAAAAATCTCCAAGGAGAGGGAGAGTCCACCACCTCTTGTGGGGGTCTGTTCTAGCTTACTGCCAGAAAGTTCTTCCTGGTATTTTGTCAGAATCTCATTTCTTCTTGTAATAAAGATAGTTAACTCTTTATTGTCAAACTAACACAGTCATTCTACAGCACGCACATCAATCTCTAGCATCTAGGCAGCTGTTCCCAGGTCTGTACTCAGTGGAACAGTTACAGAAATGGGTCCACTCAACCGCCACCAGTTTATGTACCTTCCCCTGCTGGGCTGCACACATGCAGCCAGAGACTACGCCTGCATGGAAGCTGCTTCTGCTCATCCCTCTTCAATCCCCTTCTGGTTCTGGGGAGGGGAGGGAGGTAAAAAGGTAAAGGATCCCTGGATGGTTAAGTCCAGTCAAAGGCGACTATGGGGTTGCAGCGCTCATCTCGCTTTCAGGCCAAGGGAGCAGGCGTTTGTCCACAGACAGCTTTCCGGGTCATGTGGCCAACATGACTAAACCGCTTCTGGTGCAACAGGACACCATGACAGAAGCCAGAGCGCATGGAAACACCATTTACTTTCCCGCCACAGTGGTACCTATTGATCTACTTGCACTGGTGTGCTTTTGAACTGCTAAGTTGGCAGGAGCTGGGACAGAGCAACAGAAACTCACTCTGACATGGGGATTCGAACTGCTGACCTTCCAAATGATAAGCCCAAGAGGCTCAGTGGGTTAGAGCACAGTGCCACCCACCACCAGCTACCCACCATAGAGGGTAGAGAAGCACCTGGCCCTTCACTTACCTGACCTACCACTTCCTCCTCTTCATCTGACCCATTCTACCCTCCAGCTCTAAAGCTTCCCCTGCCTCTGACTCTTGCCTCCTGGCTGGTAGAATTCCCCACAAATCACTGCCCACGCTCCTGAACCAGACTCCAGCCTTGCTTCCCCCAGTGCACACCCATCAATGTCCTACCAGTCCCTGGCACATAGCAAGAAATCCACAGGGTAATCTAAACCTCCTTAACAAAAATGTACTCTGAAACTGTTATGTATTGAAGACTATTTAATAAAAACAAAGAGCATAGCAAAGCAGTTTAAAAGCAGTTGAAACAATAAAATTGGAAGTTCCGCTCAGAGGAAAGCTTGCCTAAACAGCAGCCAGAGAACATGGTTGAAGCCTCTCGTATTTCAGCAGGGAGGGCATTCCACAAACTGGTGCCACCAGTGAAACAGCTTGCCTTCATGCTTCCACAAGCTGATAATCATCAAGGTGATCGTAGTGCCCTTACCAAACAGTAAAGAAAATATTATTATTTTTAGATCACCTGGCCCAGAGTTATTTAGGGGTTTGTATGTAAGTAGCAGAACCTTAGAACTGGCTTGGTGAGTAATAGGCAGCCAGTGCAGATCCCTGAGGATACGTATCTGATAAGGAACTCCACCACCACATAAGTTAGGCATTCTGCACCAATTCTGCACCAGCTGCAGCCTGTGGACCAGCTGCAAGGAAAGGCCCCCCCCAACACATTGTAGAAGTCCAGACATGAGGTTACCAAGGCATGTGTCACAGTGGCAAGGTTATCCCTGCCCAGGAAAGGATGCAGTTGACACATCAGCTGAAGCATACTATTCTTCCAGAAGAATTGTTAACACCACCTAGGTCAAGAAGACACCCCAATTCTCAGTCCTAGGAACCACTTACCCACAGTGTCTCAGCTTCAGTCGATTGACCTTCATCCACTCCACCATTCTCCTGACTCGGATTTAATGGGAACGTAGAGGTAAACATCAGTTTACTGTTTACACTGGGTTCCAAACACCCTGATGATTGCTCACAATGGCTTCATATAGGCGTTAAATAGCTGTAGCCCAGATGTAGTCTCATAACCCTAGTTTCTGTTGCCACTTATGCAGGTTGGAGTGGAACCACTGTAAAATTGTGCCTCGACTCCCAATCCACAAAGATGGTCCAGAAGGTTACCATGGTCAATGGTATCACAAGCTGCTGAGAGATCCAACAGTAGCAGTGATAGAGTTGGACTCTCTTTGTCTCTTCCTTGAAGGACATAATCTGTGTGGGCAACCAGAGCTGATTCCATGCCAAACCCAGGTCTGAACCCAGATTGAAATAGGTGCGTATAATCTGTTTCAAGTACTTTAGTCCAAATGTGGGTATTAAGAGACTGGGACATAGTCCACATTGCTTAAAAAATGGGTCCAGTAGACCCAAACTGAGTTGCATAACTCAATTTGATTTTTTTTTTGGGGGGGGGTTATGTATTTCAACAATCCAAAAGTTTGAGAGTCAGTAGCACAGATGTTGTAAAGGTGTGGTCTGTCATGAGAGCCAGTGTGGTGTAGTGGTTAAGAGTGGTAGACTTGTAATCTGGTGAACCGGGTTCGCTTCCCCGCTCCTCCACATGCAGCTGCTGGGTGACCTTGGGCCAGTCACACTTCTCTGAAGTCTCTCAGCCTCACTCACCTCACAGAGTGTTTGTTATGGGGGAGGAAGGGAAAGGAGAATGTTAGCCACTTTGACACTCCTTCGGGTAGTGATAAAACAGGATATCAAATCCAAACTCTTCTTCTTCTTCTTCTTCTTCATGTAAGAATTGCATTGAAGAAGATAACAGACCCAGAAGCTAACAACAGAAGATAACAACGAGGTTACCCAGACCTCGTTGCTGGTTGCATAGGGCCCCCCATAACAGTTGAAGCTTCAGGGCACCAGAAATGTAGGTCCACCACTGGTCCAATGTGCACCTTTGAGGAGTGAGTGCACAACTGCTTCTTTCAAGCAAGTTGGGACTACCCCACCTCATGCAAAAATGCATTAACATCCAGTAACTTCCATACATTTATTTATTTGGTTTTTCAGATTAAAATTTTACAGTCACATATTGAACATACATCACAGAAACAAGATTCCAAAGAATCTCTTGAATTCCCTCCTACGCTTTGTGGGTCCTATTGTTAATCATTTCCTCCTGCATCTTTTATGATAATCCACATCTTTTACACCTCCACTGTGTCCAAAGTTCACCATTAAACTACAAGTGATATTCCAATCCTACTAAAGATTTTAACTGTTTACAATGGTTTTTAAGATAGGTTATTAATTTTCCCCATTCCTTATTAAAATTTTGGTCTTCCTGATTTCTGATTCTTCCGGTCATTTTAGCCATTTCGGCATAATCCATCAACTTGATCTGCCATTCTTCTCTGGTAGGGACTTTATCTTCTTTTCATTTCTGGGCCAATAGCATCTGCACAGCCGTGGTCACATACATAAATGGTCTTTTCTGCTCCCTTGGGATTTCGGCACCTACCAGTGAGTCCCACTTCCACGAACAAGCTAGAATGGGCAAGAGTCGAGAGGGCAAGTTGTGGAATGGACAGCCAGAAGCAGCTTGTCCACATTCTCAGGCCTTGACAGCTTGAACTTATCCCACAGAATTGGATAAGACGGTGCCTAGTCCTCAAAGTGCCCAGTCTTTGCTCTAAAGTTCCGTGCACTGGGGCTGGTAGTTCCACCTTTTTTACCACTCCAAAGAGCTCTGCTGGGCAGCTACTTGAGAACATGATGGAGGCAGTGATGTGGGCCTTTCTTTGCTGCCATCATTGCTATGTGATAGTTGTGGTTGTGCATCCTAGCAGCTATTTGGTCAGCTTCACACTGAGTCTTGTAGCTCCTGACTTTACTTTAAATGCAAAAATAACTAAATGTACTATACAGCGATAAGATGGCTGACTTGGCGAAGGGCTTTATAGCATCCTGGGCCTCTTCCAAAGCCCAAGAGGACTGACAGAGTCTTTCCATTGGCTTCAGCGGCTTCTGGATAAAGCCCCCCTGTAATTATAACAGCAATTGGCAGGACCAAGCTTGACATAGCCACATTTTTTTCTCTGTTTCCCACATTATTTAATGGCATTAAAAGGTTTCTAAAAACGCTCTTTTCAGAGAACAAAGACCTGATCTTTTCCATTGCTGAATGTAGCAAAAATCAAGATTGTGTGTTCTTTCCCAGATGTGCACCCCTTAATCAGCCCTTGGAATTGACTCTTAATAGCTGAATTCCTTTGCAATATAAAGGGCCAGACCACCCCTCATTACAGGGAGCTCTGTCTCAGTTTCCTGGCTTTTTCTAGCATCTCGCAATGACTTTCTTTCATAGAACCACATAAGGATCTTGGGAAGAACAGTTGCTCTCGCCCTCTGGCCATTGTTGTTCTCTTCTCCCAAGCAGTACCTTCTTAGTTAGACACCTGGGTCTTCGATACAAATGGGTTTAAGTAGCTAAAATTTGTTTACTCATTCCTGCTATATATATTCATCCCACCACGGGTAATCTGAAGTGGGGGAAGTGGCTCCCCTTTCCACTTCCATTGATTGATTGATTGATTGATTGGCAACCATCTGTCTTGGGAGACATTGGAGGAGTGCACTTTTGGGGAGTTGGGACATGGGTGGCGCTGTGGTCTAAACCACTGAGCCTCTTGGGCTTGCTGATCAGAAGGTCGGCGGTTCTAATCCCCACAACGGGATGAACTCCTATTGCTCTGTCCCACCTCCTGCCAACCTAGCAGTTCGAAAGCACACCAGTGCAAGTAGATCAATAGGTACCACTGCAATGGGAAGGTAAACAGCGTTTTTGTGCGCTCCAGCTTCTGTCATGGTGTCCAATTGCACCAGGAGCGTTTTAGACATGCTGGCCACATGACCCGGAAAGCTGTCTGTGGACAAACGCCTGCTCCCTCAGCATGAAAGCAAGATGAGCATTACAACCCCATAGTTGCCTTTGACTGGACTTAACCGCCCAGGGGTCCTTTACCTTTTTAGGTTTTTATTTTTACCTGCACCTTTAGGGGTGAAGTCAAATTGTTGGAAGGTTACAGTGTATACTGTTGCTGTAGAGACCAATAAAGGAGAGTCATGTTTTGTCGCAGCTGGGGCAGATGAAGATGTCCTGTTTTGCTGCTGCAGATGCAGCATGGAGTTACTTCTCTCTGTGCTCTTTCCAGCGGTCATTCATCCTTTCGTCACTGCTACGAATGCACAACCTGATTGTCTGTCTCCAGGCGCTGCCGTCATCTGCTTCCATACTCCCTTACAATTTTGTGAAACAAACAAAATTAAAGTTTATTGAAGAACTTATATGTGCATTCGTACATAGTTTAGTTGGCACCCTAATGGGCTTATGTAATAATTCAAGGGTTGCCAACCTTTTTCGGGCTTTGGAAATATTTGCAAGTCAGAGAAACTGCCATGGACACCAAGTACACCCTACAATTAAGCACTGAAATCTATTTCTTGGTAGCTGTAGGATGTGGCTGCTTGGAGCAGAGAGAATAAGCTCAGGCCAAACACCTGCTTGGATTATGAACAGGTCACGACTTTATCAGTTTAGTTCACAACAGGCAGTAAGCATGGTTGGCATGACAGCAGGGGAAAGGATCTGCTTTGCATTTGAACAGCTCTTGCTGTTGGAATGCTTATCCCAGCCAACTGGTTGGGAAATGCTCTTGGGAGATGGCTAGTGATAAGCCACACCATGGTACAGGCCATGCATGGAGAACCAGGTAAGTAAAACAATCCATTATACAGCCAGGATTACCACCGGTGTGGAAGGCCTTTTACAGAAAAAGGTGGGTGGTTTGCAAAAGTGGAGATTGTATGCAGAGCCCATACACCCCGAACTGCATATACACAGTGCAGAGAGGACCTCAAACTAATGGAGGTGGCAGGGCGAGTCGGTGTGATCCTGACCCATACCATGCACTACTTTTACAGGTCATTTCACCCAACAGCACGGCAGGCTACCATCTGCAAGTTGGGACTACCCCACCTCATGCAAAAATGCATTAACATCCAGTAAGACCCACTTTGCTTAGTCCTTGAAGTTCCCAGTGAACGTATCATAGCAAGCCTTTGTTCTAAAGCTCCGTGCACTGGGGCAGGTAGTTCCAACTTTTTCACCACTCCAAAGGGCTCTGCTGGGCAGCTACTTGAGAATGTGATGGGGGCAGTGATGTGGGTCCTTTTCGCTGCCATCACTGCTATGTGATAGTTGTGGTTGTGCATTCTCGCAGCTATTTGGTCAGCTTCACACTGAGTCTTGTAACTACTGGCTTCACTTTTTACTGACAATCCACATGCATGGCATTCTGTCACACCGTGTTGGCAAAATCCCCTACACAGTAAATATACAGCTATGGCTTCACACAGACATGCCAAGCCAATATTACAGGGAATTTCTTTCTGCTGGCAAACATCAGAAACCATGACATTAAGCTGGCTTTCCGGGATTGTAACCTAGAGAGAAAGACAAGGGCCATCAGTTTAAATTCTAGGTGTTTGGGCATACCTAGGTTGGTAATCAGGGACACGGGTGGCACTGTGGTCTAAACCACAGAGCCTAGGGCTTACCGATTAGAAGGTTGGCGGTTCCAATCCCTGCGATGGGGTGAGCTCCTGTTGTTCGGTCCCAGCTCCTAGCAGTTCGAAAGCACATCAGTGCAAGCAAATAAATAGGTACTGCTCTGGCAGGAAGGTAAAAGGCGTTTCCGTGCACTGCTCTGTTTCGCCAGAAGCGGCTTAGTCATGCTGGTCACATGACCCGGAATAATAATAATAATAATAATTTATTATTTGTACCCCGCCCATCTGGCTGGGTTTCCCCAGCCACTCTGGGCGGCTTCCATAAAAACCAGAAATACACTAAAATATCACAGATTAAAAACTTCCCTGAACAGGGCTGCCTTAAGATGTCTTCTGAATGTCAGGTAGTTATTTATCGCTTTGACATCTGATGGGAGGGCGTTCCACAAGGCGGGTGCCACTACCGAGAAGGCCCTCTGCCTGGTTCCCTGTAGCTTTGCTTCTCGTAATGAGGGAACCGCCAGAAGGCCCTCGGCGCTGGACCTCAGCGTCCGGGCAGAACGATGGGGGTGGAGACGCTCCTTCAGGTATACTGGGCCGAGGCCGTTTAGGGCTTTAAAGGTCAACACCAGCACTTTGAATTGTGCTCGGAAACGTACTGGGAGCCAATGTAGGTCTTTCAAGACCGGTGTTATGTGGTCTCGGCGGCTGCCCCGGAAGCTGTCTGCGGAAAAACGCCTTCTCCCTCGGCCTATAGAACAAGATGAGAGTTGTCCGCGACTGGACCTAGTGGTCAGGGGTACCTTTACCTTTTAGTTGGTAATCAAGGTGTAGAGAAAAACATCCCTATAATGAGTCAAAAGGGGGGGGAGTTAACTTCAAATATCTTATTTATTTCTGCTTCCATAGTTACATGTAATTTACATTCTCCTCATATCCAGACAGCTCTGAAATCAATATAGCTCTTTCCACTGGACTCAGTAGGAGTTCAAGTTTTCCTTCTCATAAGTAAAAACATCTGCTTAGCCATAGACTAGAATTTGCATGACAGCCATCCCACCCCAGCTTGTTTACTTTTGTCAGTCTTTTATTAGTAATTAATCATTTTAAGTGAGCGCTACTCTCTTTTCTCCCCCTGTATACAGAAAAAGGAAATCCTTTGCTCTAGCAATTTATCAGCTTGCTAATTCTGGGAAACAGCAACAACCAAAAAAAGAAAGAAAGAAGAGGCAGTTTTGTCCCTGAATATTTTTTCTTTGTGCATGCTTGGGATGTTATTGCCATATTTCTCCATTGTCAAAGAAAGGTTTTATATATTAAAAAGCAATAATAGTAATCTTGGCTCTCCAGCATGTTTTAGCAATTCCAGATTGCAACAACACATGTCTCATTGAATGCAGTGGGACTTGGTTCTGTAGACAACCAGATTGCAAATGAAAAGTCATGTGGTCTTAATAACCAGCTAATCCTAAGATAGTCTTGATCCAAAGCACTACAAGGTAAAATGTGCCTAATAAGCAGGCCTCTTATTCTTAAAAATATTTTTGTTATGTACTGAGTTGAATAAGATCCAAAAGGCAGCATTCTGATTGGTCCTAGAACAATAGGGTCCAGAATGCAGGAGTCTGATTGGTCCGCAGGAGCCACCCAATCCAGCTCCAGGTGGAAGTGAATCCGCAACCTGATTGGCCCACAGGTGAATCCCGGAATTAGCCAATGACGTGGGGCCCATTGTGTAAATAATGTATATAAAGCAGACATCCTGGTGGAAGTTTCATTCCTCCTCACCACTATGAGCTGAATAAAGAGCATGAAATCCACTCTCGACTCCGAGTATATTTCAATTTTTTTAAACATTCAGACTATAGGGAAAAAAAATACACAACACAGAGAGACAATACCAGAAGATATACAACATGAATTTTGCCTGTAGGCAAAATATGGCCTACCAGCCTTCCCCATGTGACTCAGGAGACTGTTTGGGGCAAGTAATGCCATCCTACCAAGGGGGTTGCATTAGAACTGCTGCTAAAATGAAGGGAAAATGCTGTTATAAGGGGAAAAACCTGCTCCTTTTCCCTTATGGGGTTTCTAAGAGCCCGTATATAGTCCTTAAGTGGGTTCCCTATCAGTAGGAGAAAATAACAGGCCAACCAGAGTATATTGAGAAGCAAAGCGGCTAATAAGCCTGATCTTTATTGAAAAAGAAAAGATGTTGCAAGAGGGTCCCCACACACAGGAGGGAGGAGAGAACCCTGAACAATGGTGCGCAAGCCCTTATATAGACTTTTGAAATTGCCCACCCTGTAGCCCAAGACCACCCCCCAAACATCATACATACATCACAGAAGGAGGCGGTCTACAGCAGAAATCCTGTCTGCCAGAATGCCTGATAATGGTCACTGATTGCATTGCCCGGGCAGCCTGGCCATCCTTTTGTGATGGTAAATACTTTCGTTCCTGAATCCAGGTCACAGGCTCACCTTATTCATACACCAATGCGCCCTTAAGACAGGATTTGTAAGGAAAAAGACAATGGGAAGGCTTTCCCCATTTACAGAGGAATATTTGCGGTCACTGGGAGAGTCAAAATGTCTTCAGGATTGCTCTCCTGTACTATTTCAAACATGTGGCTTATATACTTAGGTATGTAAATTTATGAAGAATTATTTTATCTTTGAGACCTTAGAATTCTTTTAAGAAGAAGAGTTTGGATTTGATATCCCGCTTTATCACTACCCGAAGGAGTCTCAAAGCGGCTAACAATCTCCTTTCCCTTCCTCTCCCACAACAAACACTCTGTGAGGTGAGTGGGGCTGAGAGACTTCAGAGAGAAGTGTGACTGGCCCAAGGTCACCCAGCAGCTGCATGTGGAGGAGCGGGGAAGCAAACCCGGTTCACCAGATTATGAGTCTACCGCTCTTAACCACTACACCACACTGGCTCTACAATGCCTTCATTTTCACAGTGCTTTGTTGCCTGTGAGGTGCTTTGAAGGACCCCCTGGGAGGCTGCAGAGGCTGGAGTAGGAGGAGAGGTGGAACTTATTTTCACTAAAAAGGGACCAGGATTCTTAGGTGAGAACGAGAGGTGACCAAAGCAATGGAGCCCATTGGAACTGGTAGGGGGGAAGACAAGGAGACCATCAGCAAGTGAGGCCAGAGCTAGTGATCAACAGACTGGTTGTAAGTAGGAAGGCAGGCAGGTGGGGGCAGGCTGAGAATGGTGGGGCAGTGCCCCATTTGCCTCCAATGTGACCAAAGCATCTGCTCTTGTTGGTTTGTGGAAATCCAATCCCAAACCAACATCTTTTAAAACTGTATTGCTAAAACAGCCTTCACTAACCAGATGTTTCAGACTACAACTACCATCAGCCCCAGCTACTATGACCAAGGGGCCCGGATGATGAGAGATTTACTCAAGCAACATTTGGGTGGTACCAGGCTATGGGAAGCTGCTTCATAACACTGATAGGAAGTAGAACCTATCTCTTTCCTAAGAACCAATTCATTATATCATAAACTATTTACTTAATTGCATGGCAGTATGCTAAATATGATCATGTTAAGAGGTTTCCCTTTGCTCTTTCCTTCCAAACATCGTTTCAGCTACCTTAAAAATTAAAGAACCACTGGTTTCCTGCTAGCTCAGAAGGAAAGTTCAGCATTTTGATTTGAATGATAGCTCTCTTTTGGATGGAGGCAGAAAACCACAAGCCAAATTACTGTTGTATCCCATGACTCACTAATTCATTTTCCTTGTACTGATAAAAACAACTTACCCAGGAAATAACAAACAGCATACGATGATGAAAACATAATTTGGTTCGGTTGAAGCCATTCAGTCATTTCGAGCCACTGCCATGGGATTTGGGGATTCCCTCCCCCCTCTTTTCAGACTTTTATGAGTCAATACACGACTGCAGCACTGACACAGACTGTGGGGAGCATCCCACTGCATGCGTGTCATAGTTTGGGGAGCTCAAAAGTTACCTAGTCCAATTCCCTGCCGATGCAAGACACCCACTCTGGCTACATACAGACTGCACTTTACTCCATTCTCCTGACTCCATTCTCCTTGCCTGATAACTTTTTCATTTGACATGATCTTTCCAACAATGTAAAACGCATTCTGGCTGACCAGGAACGTGCAATTCAGTCTTAGACAGATTGAATTGTATAATAGTGAGAGGCTCACACGGGCCTGCAACCAGCTATCTGCTGTGCATATATAAAGGGGAATGTAACTCTGCTACATAAAGGAACTTGCTAGGGAAAGTTAGAAAGGATATTAATAAACAATATATCCTCTCCTGCCACCCTGAACATTCCCACAGCATAGACAGAGGGAAGGGCCTGACACAGAGGGCTAGGGAGTAAAGGGGGAGTTACATGCAAGTCCAGGCAACTGCTTCATCTAGACAGGAGTAACCCTTAGAAGTCTCCATGTGTTCGTTGTTCTGCTTCCTCAATAACGAAACTAACAATAAGTTAGCCAGTGTTTCACTGTCTTTCTCTGATCTGTGAATGACCTGCTCTTATTGGCTCCCTGACACCCCACTACTTCTCTCTCACCCCCCACAATTGAAAGAGATAATGCAGCGGTTCTCAACCTGTGGGTCCCTAGATGTTGTTGGACTACAACACCCATCATCCCTGAGCTCTGGCCTTGCTAGCTAGGGGTGATGGGAGTTGTAGTTCAGCAACATCTGGGGATCCACAGGTTGAGAAAGGTTGCTCTAGGGGAAGGCCGCCACTCGCCTGGTGGACAGGATACAGGCGAGCGGGGGCCTTCCGCACTACTATTCACTTCTGCCACATTCAAAGAAAGGGTCATTCTGGACTGCACAGGTGCCGCAAGACAGGTGGATGGGATGACGGGAAGCAGGGCATTCTCTGCCGCTTCTCTCTTCCACACAGTAAGGGAGGAAGCTCCATTGTTGTTGGCCAATCAGAAGGGAAGGGGAGGCATGCTCTTCACAGCCAAGGAACCGCTGTGAGCTCTGAAGAATGTGAAGCCTTGCACCAAGAGATCTTCCTCTTCTTCTTCTTCTTCTTCTTCTTCTTCTTCTTCTTCTTCTTCTTCTTCTTCTTCGCCAGTTGAGGTTGGGTTGCTTTACAACAACAAGGAAGGCCTGGGCACATGGATATGTGCCTGTGAGCACCATGTTGACAACCCCTGGGTTATGTGGGAGTTCAGAACTTAACTGGTTAAGTGTTCTGAGCTGTGCGTCACTTTCTGACGTCAGCTATGGAAGCTGGGAGGAGTCTGGGAGGAGACTGTACTTGTTTTGTTCCCTCTGTGTATCCGGAGAGGGAAGACATGTTTTGCAGCAATGGCTGCCAGCAGTGACGGACTTTGATGTTGTAATGTTTTAATAAAGACCTGTAAATAGACACACTGTCTATGTATGCTTGCATGGAGAAGTAAGGCTGCTTTACAACGCTGCGTGTTTCACTCTGCTTAAAGCCGTGACTTTGGTGCGCAGCTAGAAGGAAGCGTGCCGGACCGCTGTAAGTGATTGATTGGGATCGTAAAGCTGTCTGAGATCGCGGCTCCATCGATCAAGCTCAGAGATCGATTTCCGCATAGGTTATGGGAAGGTCAGACAACGCTCGTAAAGCAGTCGGTGTGAGCTCCAGGAACGCTTTGAAGTCAGCGTGGATGCCGGTGAGCAAGAATGATTAATTGCCTGCTTCCGAGAGACAGTGAGAGCTTCTGATACAGAGAGCTGGCCGGAGGCGGAGGCTGCTTTCAGTGAGTCTTGCCTGATGCTGGAAGGCAGAGCTGCTCAGAGACAGAGCTAAAAGCTAAAAGGCAGCTGAAAAATTGTTTCTCCACGGAGAAGGGAGAGCCCGGAGGAGCTGGTACTGAGTTCTGAGTAAGTACAGCTTGAGGGGCACCTTGGGAGAACGGGAGAACATGGCAGAGAGCCAGGCTCTTGTGGACATTCCGTTTGCAAAGCTAACTTTAAAAAGTTGGCAAGAATGGTCAAGAAGAGTCAGGGGTTGGTTCTTGGTCACTGGGCTTTGGGAAGGAAGCCAGTCAGAGCCAGCTGAAGCAGGCTGTGAATCTGCGGTGCCTGGAGATGGCAAGCAGAGAATGCAACAAGAGCTGAATATGCTCAGAGCATGCGTTGATGCTTCACTGAGGCCTCATTTGGAAGGTGTACAGACACCAGGGGCTGCCTGGAATGTGCTGCGAAGTTTGTGTGAAACTGCAGCAGGAGGCCAGGGCCCTGGAGAAGAAATGGAGAGCCCCAAGATGGCTGCGGCCCCAGTTCCCGGTACTTCAGTCTCAAGGAGCACTGTTGGGCAGATCGGGGGGGCGAAGAGTTCCAAAGGCAAGTTTAAGAAACTTTCCACTGTTGCTGAAGCGGAGAGCAGCTTCAAGGGGGGCCAGGCTGGTGGGAGGTGCCGTTCCAGAAGGAGGATGGCCAGGCCAGCTGGGAGGAGCCCCAGGCAGTGTTTTTCCACTGGAGTTCAACATCTGCGTGGCAGTTGCCCCCAGCGGAGCACAGAGCCGATGCAGGATGTTTGCAAGGACACTTCCCATGGGAATCAAGCGGGTTTCCATGGCAACAGGCCTGGGAAGACAGGCAGGCGTGGAACTGAGCCAGGTGGTCGTGGTAAACAACAGGAAGAGGCTTATCAAGTCTCTGCGAGTATGGCATTGTTCGAAGACGGCCGAATGGAAGATTTCGAAATGGCTTTTGTAATCGACTCAGCAGCTAACCGCAACATGGTTCCAGAGACCCCTGCAGTCGAGATGTGGAATTGCACGGCAATTCCAAAAGGACAGGGACAGACTGTTAAGTTTGCAAATGGACAAAGGGCTGAAGTTTATAAGTTTGCTAATGCCTATTTTTCTGTTTTGCAGGAAAGGATGGAGTTTTGTATTGTCCCAGAGGCGCATCACTGTTTATTATCTGTGCCTTATTTGTTGAAAAAAGGGTTTCAGGTTTGTTTTCAGGATGATGTCTGCACAATCTCCAAAGGGGAGAGGGTACTTGCCAAGGTCAAGAAGGGGCAGAATGATCTTTTCATTCTTAAAACGTCTCTTGGGGGTGAGGGGAAGGTTGAGAGAGCACAGGCGCAGCGTGCTACAGTTCCCACTCATGTTCAATGTGCTTGTGCATGGCATCAGATCATAGTTCTCTAGAAGAACTGCAAGTACTTCCTGAGGTTACCAGAGGGTGTAAAATTAGAGATTGTGGACGTGCCATTAGTTGCGCCACTTGCAGGCAGGCGAAGGTGAGGGGGTGCAGTTACCCAAAGGTGGAACGGGTAACCACTAAACCTTTTCAGCTGGTACACATAGATCTGTTCAGTCCTGTCAGGGAACAGAGTCTAGGAGGGGCCAGGTTTCTGCTAACTTTTTTGGATGATTTCTCGCAGAGCACCTGGACTCTTGGTCTCAAATCCAGGGAGGATGCAGCACAGCTGATCAAGAGCTGGGTTGAGGGGGTGGAACAGAGATTCTCCACCAAGGTGCAAGCAATCATCAGTGACAGAAATGCTAGGTACACTGGTTCTGCTTTGCAGCAGTTCTTTCACAGAAGAGGGATACGTCACACAGTTACTTCACCCAGTAAGAGGGGGGTGGCAGAGCTGAGAAGTGAAGCTCTGGTTAAGGCTGGACAGGTGATGCTGAAAGAAGCCAGGTTACCTCCTAAGTTTTGGCTGGAGGGAATCCGATGTGTGTCTTTCACCTGGAATCGTGTCTACAACTCACTGGTAGGTGACACACCGTACTCTTTGTTGAATGGCAGAAAACCCCAGGTTCATTTTCCGCGCAAGTTTGGATCTCCTGCGGTTGTCCCTGTGCCTAAGGCTTTGCAAGGGCCAGATGGAGCCAAAGTCCAGAAAATGATCTTCTGTGGGTATGAGCCAGACGCTCGTGCATGGAGATTTGCTTACCCGTCAGGTGATCAGAGTAAGGTGCTGATCAGTAAACACGCTGAATTCTTTGAGCAGGATGAAAGGCCAAAGATTTCTGCACAGCGTGATGTTCTTTCAGAATGTCTCTCTGATCCAGAGGACAGTTCTGTTGAGGAGGAAGAAGAGGCTGAGGCTGCTGATGACGACCAGGTCACTGACCAGGGTCAGCAGCAGGATAGGGAATCTCCAAAAGCTGTTAAGAGACTGCCCAAGAGTGAGCCTAGTTCTCCTGTGAGTGTAATGGAGAGGATTCGAAGACGCGTTAAGTCAGAGGGGGAATCCTGTGATGCAGAGGACACACCTGCTGGTGACAGTGAGCCAGAGGAAACACCAGAGTTTGTGCCTAGGCGATCCAGTCGCACAACCAAGGGTATTCCACCTGAGAGGTACCAGGCCACAGGTACGTGGGTAAGTTTCGCACAGTGCGATTCTGAGAGTTGTGAGGTGATTCCACAGATGCCCAACAGGTACGCCAAGGTAGGGCGCAAGGCATTGGGGAAGGGATTGATCTCACAAGGTGTTGCTGAAGATGTTACACAGGTTTTGTCAGAAAGCAACGCAAGGGGGTGTGTGGGAGTTCAGAACTTAACTGGTTAAGTGTTCTGAGCTGTGCGTCACTTTCTGACGTCAGCTATGGAAGCTGGGAGGAGTCTGGGAGGAGACTGTACTTGTTTTGTTCCCTCTGTGTATCCGGAGAGGGAAGACATGTTTTGCAGCAATGGCTGCCAGCAGTGACGGACTTTGATGTTGTAATGTTTTAATAAAGACCTGTAAATAGACACACTGTCTATGTATGCTTGCATGGAGAAGTAAGGCTGCTTTACAACGCTGCGTGTTTCACTCTGCTTAAAGCCGTGACTTTGGTGCGCAGCTAGAAGGAAGCGTGCCGGACCGCTGTAAGTGATTGATTGGGATCGTAAAGCTGTCTGAGATCGCGGCTCCATCGATCAAGCTCAGAGATCGATTTCCGCATAGGTTATACCCTTCCATTGGGATACCACATAGCAAATGATACGCTGTTACACTATAATGGCAAGACACAGCCAAGTGGATGGAAATAGGGTGTTGACTACATTGATTTGGTTTAATACAGCAAGGCTGTTCTTAGTCACCAGCCCAGGACATTTGAAACTGTAAACCAGGGTAGGGGTGGGGATGGGGAGGAATCCAATACAATCTTGTGCCCTTGGTGGTGGTGCGCATCTAACCATGAAAGGATGTTCAGATCTGCAGTGAGTCGCACAGAAGCATGACACACTAATTTTATGCTTTCCATCAGTCTGCAAAGAGAACTATTATTAAACAAAATTGAATCTGCTTGTGAAACTTTTGCAGCTTTCCTCTTGATTTCCAGAAGCGCAGTTTGAGGTTGGAAATTTGAGAGATTTATTGTGGAGGAAAAAGTCACTATGGAAATTCAGGAAACTTGCATTTCAAAGCTGTTTTTCACACAGAGACGAGCATTTATAGCCAGGATGGGGAGTGTTTGGTCTCCAGATGTTGTTGGATTCCAGCATCATCCAAGCAGAGAACACACCTGTCTCCATGGATGTAACCAAAGCCATAAAAATCAGGAATATGTTGCTATTCAGCATAAACCCTTATGGATCCTCATGATATTTATTAGGGATCACCTGCAAAGCCACACTCAGAACACAGGTCACATGTTTCCACAGATGTGATTTGTGATTTGATTGTGGTTTGGGGCTGATTCCCTGTAAAAATCATAGTGTGATGAACCCAAAACTCAGGTTTGTATTTTTGTGACATGAAATGGACCACATTTGTGGCTTATTTTAACTCAATTGAGACAAGTATGGGCTGTGATTTGATGATGGTTTGGTGAGGATCTGATGTAAAAATCATGCCAATGTAAGATCCATATGTAGAGATAGTGAGACTGAGTTGGCCAGAATCCCAAATGAAGCCCATGCGGGCAGAGCAATACAAACCATCAGATTTTTGCCCACCCTTGGCAGAGAAGGGCCCACACCAATAGAAAATTCCAGTTTTCATGGAAACCCATCCCATCTTCCTGTGGGAAGATTTTACGGTGGGTAGATTTGTCTACCAGCAATAACCCAGATTTTTTTATTTATTTAAAAACCAGCATTAGACATTTATGCAGTACAGTGGTACCTCAGGTTAAGTACTTAATTCGTTCCGGAGGTCCGTACTTAACCTGAAACTGTTCTTACCTGAGGTACCACTTTAGCTAATGGGGCCTCCTGCTGCTGCTGCGCTGCCGGAGCACAATTTCTGTTCTCATCCTGAAGCAAAGTTCTTAACCTAAAGCACTATTTCTGGGTTAGCAGAGTCTGTAACCTGAAGCGTATGTAACCCAAGGTACCACTGTAATGTAAAATATAAACTCAGGACAAATTTACAGGTTTGAACATTTGCTAGAAAAAAATATTAGGTTATCATAATATATATGATATCATAATATATATCATAATATACAGAATGCAATGTACAACCATAAAGCAGGCTTTAAATCTAATAAAACAGAAAATAAAAATGTATTAAGATTCCAGCTGACTGGATGAGGTTCAGGGTTTTGGCATGTAACTGGGCTAATAGCTAATTAGCAACCATTAAAAATACTCTAGGCACATATTGAATAAAGATGTTAGATAACCTGTGAACACTATGTAGAACCAGTAGGTTTAATATTAATAATTATTATTATTACATTATTGTTTTATTTGTACCCCACCCATCTGACTGGATTTCCTATCAGTGCCAATTTGTTTACTTGTTTATATGGGCATTATATGACCCCCCCCCCATCAACTATAATGGTGCATTTGGAAGAAATAGATACACAAGCATCACTTGCTAGGGAAGAAATGGTGTAAGTAAAAAACAAAACACCCCTCCCCCAAATAAATTTATTTTACACACTCATAGTGTCTGTCAGGCGGCACTCAATCCCACAAATAGTAAAAGTAGTAATGAATCAAATGAAAAGGCTAGTCGGGGAAGCTGGGCCCTGAGTATTGCTACTGCGTTGGTGTGGCCTTTAAGGAAACAGGTCTGAGCATGCTCAGAACAGATGTATTGCCTCCTGGGTCCACCATAAAAGTAGACTTGCAAATATGGCGGGATTGCCATCATGACAACAAAAGAGAGAGGGAAAGTGCACAACCAGGGCTAAGAGCCAGGAATTCCATTAATATACTATCACATTTTCTTGCCTGGAGACAGGTGGGTGGGACCTCCTGGCCATAGCAAGACCTTTGGAGTGAGATTGGCTGAGTGGTGCTGAGAACTGATTAGCCAGAGAATGGGAGACTGACTGAAATGTCTACCTGAGCTCTGCTAAATTCAAATAGATATGGTAAGGATGCACGGGACAGGAAAAAGTGTGGCTTTCAAATTTTGTTGGAAACTTAAAAAAAGACAACCCAAATTGCTTGACATTTCACTTGGTAGGGCTGAGCCCTGGTTTGTCTTGGGGGCCCAACAACTTTGGGGTAAAATCATAAAAAAAGCTCAACAACTTTGGTTGGCCCTTTGGTTGGCCCCATGGCCCTTCACTTCATCCAATCTGGCCCTCTTTGAAAAAAGTTTGGACACCACTGCTCTATTGGACCAGTCTCCGCTGAATTTAATCAGGGAGCTGGAGAAATGGAAAGGGTGGAAACAACCGAAGAAATGAAAATACTAGACTTCAGCAATTCCACATTTCAAAGGCATCCTCTCAGTTAACCATGTATACATATAAATTGGGGGAGGGGGTTTCAGTCGCACAGCGCTCCAGTTCTGTGCATACTGCACATGCCTGTAAATGTGCACAACCACCTAAGAGTGCACTGTAATGCACTTGGGAGTTTCCCCACGAGCAGTGGCTCTTAGGATTGTCCTGCTCTTTTGTAGCACCCTGGTAGAGACACATGTCCAACTGGCATGTTCTCTCTTTCCTGGTCGATCGTTCGGGAGCTTCAAAAGCTTTCTTTTCTTTTTTAAAAAAATAATATTTATTAAAGTTTCAAAGGTTACAAAAAGAAAAAGAAAAAACACCAAGTTAAACCAACACTTAACATCACATCAAAATAATAAACACAAAAAGAGGATAGAAAAAAGAAAAAAATAATAATTATAAAAAACAGAAAAATAGAAACAGTTAAAAAAAACAACACAACGAACCTTCTCATAACTTATCTTTCATTTGCTTGTTTCCTTGACCTCCTCACACCTCCCTTTTTTGTATTCTAGTTCGGTTAGCTATTTCAGCAAATCCTTTCCATCTTTCCCAATTCTTATCCTATAATTTATCTTAATATAATTTAACTGTACCTTTCCTCCTTTTATCCATTAACAGTCTATTTTTACTTAATCCTTTATAATATTTTTGCTAAAGCCACATAACTTCATTCCAGCCTCCTTCTAACATTCCTTAATTTTACAATGTTTCTGTAAATAAACTTTAAATTTCTTCCAATCTTCTTCCACTGACTTTTCTCCCTGGTCTCGGATTCTGCCAGTCATTTCCGCCAGTTCCATGTAGTCCATCACCTTCATCTGCCATTCTTCCCGGGTGGGTAGATCTTGTGTCTTCCAGTACTTTGCAATAAGTATTCTTGCTGCTGCTGTAGCATACATAAAGAAAGTTCTATCCTTCTTTGACACCAATTGGCCGTCCATGCCCAGGAGAAAGGCCTCTGGTTTCTTCAGAAAAGTATATTTAAATACCTTTTTCATTTCATTATAGATCATTTCCCAGAAAGTCTTAATCCTTGGGCATGTCCACCAAAGGTGAAAGAATGTACCTTCAGTCTCTTTACATTTCCAACATTTATTATTGGGCAAATGATAGATTTTTGCAAGCTTGACTGGTGTCATGTACCACCTGTATATCATTTTCATTATATTCTCTCTTAGGGCATTGCATGCCGTGAACTTCATACCTGTGGTCCATAACTGTTGGCAGTCAGCCATCATAATATTATGTCCAACATCTTGTGCCCATTTAATCATAGCTGATTTCACCGTTTCATCCTGAGTGTTCCATTTCAACAGCAAGTCTTCAAAAGCTTTCTTCAGCCCGAACATCACAGCGACTGGTACCAAGAAGCATCAGCACACTTATGATCCTGCAGAGTATTGGCGGTTCGTGTAACAGACTCAATAGCTCAGCATCTTGGCTAATCTACTTTATTTACATATAATACACTTAGAGCATTCTGAATTAGCTCCTTCCTCCTTCTCATCAGACAGCAAAGAGAAAGAACAAGGACGAATAATCCTACATTCCAGAACACAGTAGTACAAAACATCTTGTCTCCGTCACTTCGCACACTGTGGAATGAAAACACACACCGTCCTGTGATAGACAACAATCTCATGACTGCAAACACGGAGCAAGAATCCTAATACAGTGGTACCTCGGGTTAAGTACTTAATTCGTTCCGGAGGTTCGTTCTTAACCTGAAACTGTTCTTAACCTGAAGCACCACTTTAGCTAATGGGGCCTCCCGCTGCCACTGCGCCGCCGGAGCACGATATCTGTTCTCATCCTGAAGCAAAGTTCGTAACCTGAGGTACTGTTTCTGGGTTAGCGGAGTCTGTAACCTGAAGCGTATGTAACCCGAGGTACCACTGTATTGTGTTTTTTTGAAAAAAGCTTTGGTTAGTTGTTTTCAAATACCTGCAGCATGGGTTACATATGCTTCAGGTTACATACGCTTCAGGTTACACACTCAGCTAACCCAGAAATAGTGCTTCAGGTTAAGAACTTTGCTTCAGGATAAGAACAGAAATTGGGCTCTGGTGGCACGGTGGCAGCAGGAGGCCCCATTAGCTAAAGTGGTGCTTCAGGTTAAGAACAGTTTCAGGTTAAGTACGGACCTCCGGAATGAATTAAGTACTTAACCTGAGGTACCACTGTACAGGGAAAATAAATGTATCTGGAAAACTCATGGGAACAAGAATTATAATTCTGCATAGGAGATTTCATTTTTTAAAGGTTTCTTTCTTTTAAACTTTTTTTCCTCAAAAGGTACAGCCTAGGGGACTCTGCTCATTTACGATTCAGGCTCCTGCACCTCATTTTCGTAGCCACTGTGAGTCATTGGCATGGTGGAGAAGCACTAGTGGGTGAGGTAGCTCCAGAGAAACAGAAGGTCTGAGATAAGTGTGCTTATCTTTTGCTCCGCTTTTTCCAGGCAGAGGTTAATACTCTGTGTCTGAGCTTTTTTGTTTTTTCTTTTGCTCTGAGCTTCCCCACAAAAAGCCACACTTTAAAGCTGAATCAGAGCAAACATCAGTTTGGGTTTTCGGTGTATTGACATTTGCTCCAACTGAGCTTTAAAGAGTGAGTTTTCACAGGTAAAGCTCCGGAGTCATTAAAGAAAGGGCACTCAAACACAGTGCTTTAAATTGCTTAGAACCATGCCTGGAAAAATAAGTGTGGATAAACCCAGTGTAGCACAGGCCTTTAGCATCCAGCACAGATGGGTAACATCTGGATCATGCTGGTGCTAGCCAAACAAAACCTCTAAGCAGATGCTGATTTGTATACAACACAAATATTCCGTTTCTTATATTTGTGTATTTTACCCCCTTGCATCACACTGCTAGTATTTGTTTCCTAATCTGGCACTCTTCTCACAAATGTTTTATGGTTTTAAAAACAGGGCAAATAGACATTTTTCCTGTTTTTCGAAGTGTTACTTCTTTATTTTCCTCAGTTTTCAAACAAGGCATGTTTGCACCACAGTTAATTGATTCTGCTGGCCTTCAGAGCAATAGTGGATTTTAAAATTCCCTGTCAAATTCTTATTTGACAGTGCAGAAATAAGACACTATCACATATACCAGTCCTTTGTTTTCTGTTCCCTGCAAATATACATATATTTGTATTTGTGTGTATGTGGCCAACAAGGTTTTTTGAATTTGGTAAAACAAAAAGAATGTAAAATTACATTCCTGTTCAATGAATTCTTGGGATATACTTTCTCTCCACTGATGTATACAGTGGTACCTCGGGTTACAGACGCTTCAGGTTACAGACTCCGCTAACCCAGAAATAGTGCTTCAGGTTAAGAACTTTGCTTCAGGATAAGAACAGAAATCGTGCAGCAGCAGCGCAGCAGGCCCCATTAGCTAAAGTGGAGCTTCAGGTT
Source organism: Podarcis erhardii (assembly GCF_964252035.2). NCBI lineage: Eukaryota > Metazoa > Chordata > Lepidosauria > Squamata > Lacertidae > Podarcis > Podarcis erhardii. The sequence goes on along the minus strand of NC_138515.1, from coordinate 10,555,102 downwards.
AAGAACAGTTTCAGTTTAAGAACGGACCTCTGGAACGAATTATGTACTTAACCCGAGGTACCACTGTACTATAATTAATGTAATAAATATCATTATGTTTATTTAATAGCACTTACTGTCAGCTAACATGGAGGCCTATTGTCAGGAAGCAAGGCATTTTCTAAACATTATAAATAAACAAATAAATAAATAAATAAATAAATAAATGGGAAAAGGTTCTACATTCTGTTGATTTCATACACCACTAATGTGGTGACTACTAAGATTGAGATGAAATACAGAAGGAAAAGAGAGGTGCCAAAAAGGAAGGAAGGAAAGCAGAAGAAGCCGGAGGGGGAGGCACTGGAAAGTTACCAGGAGAGGCAAGGAGGCGGAAGGGAGTGTTGAGTCAGAAGGCAGGTGGCACTGGGATGGGTGGGTGGGGAACACAGTCTTTTTGCAGGAAGAGGAGGAGGTAGGTATGTGTCAGGCGTGAGCTGACAGTAAATCACACTGTGCAAATTGGAGTTAACTCTTTATTCGCAAAAACACAACCTGCTCAGACTTATTGGAGTGTTGTGCCTAATGAGCTCAGCAATCCATCTCTGGTAGGTCTTGCCCCCATAAAGCAGTTGTTGAGATTGAAGGTCTCCACCACCCACAGCTGCTAAGTCCCCTCCTCTCCAGAGTTTTTCCAAGCAATCAGAGACTGTGTCTGTGAGCAGTCAATCTCTCCTCCACCCTCAGGGCCCTCGTATTTACAGGACCGCCTCTCCTGGTATGCCCCGCAGAGGACCTTAAGGTCCATGAATAACCATAGTTTAGAGGTCCCGGGCCCTAAGGAAGTCAGACTATCCTCCACCAGGGCCAGGGCCTTTTCAGTGATAGCTCCGACCTGGTGGAATGCTCTGTCCCATGAGACTAGGGCCCTTCAGGATCTAACTTCCTTTCGTCGGGCCTGTAAGACAGAGCTATTCTGCCTGGCCTTTAATTTGAACTCAGCCTGATCTTTTATTTCCCTTCTCTTCCCTCCCCCTCCCTTTTTAATGAAGATATCTGCTCTGAGACAGCTAATTCTCCCCTGGCTTCCTCGCTGGCCCAAGTAGGACCAATTCAGCCAGCTAGCCCTGTGGATTATCTAATGCTTATTTCCCCTAAATTGATTTCTGAATTTTGAATTTTATTGTTATCCATGTTTTTATACTGTATTTTATGCTGCTTTTACAATTAAGTGTTTTAAATTTGTTGGTTTTGAACCGGGAACGGCGGGGTATAAATAAAATTATTATTATTATTATTATTATTATTATTATTATTATTATTATTATTATTATTATTCCATGGCTTTTCTGGTTCTGGCAGACCGGGGGGGGGGGCACATCCATGTTGCAGCTGGAGGGGGGGGGCACTCGTGACTCTTTGCCAGCCTGACTCATCTCTGCCTCTTGGCCTCCCTCCTCCAACTCTCATGCAACAGATTCTCCTAAGCCCTGTTACCTCTTCAGCTTCTGACACCTTCTCTCCCCAGTCTTTTCCCTCTTCTCCCTGTGACCATCCACCACCACTCCCCAGGTTCAGAGCCTTCTTCTCTTGAAGGTTCCATAGCTGGTTCCTTCCACCATCTGTCTGCGTCCAACCAGTCCATGACAGTATGGGGCGGAGGATGGAAAATGCACATGTAAGGGTAGCGAATATGCAGCCAAGAAGCTCAAATCATATATATATATGACTGATACCCTTCTTTGGAAATTAGACCAATGTCCAGCTTTAACATTCAAAAACTTTACTTGCAAAAATTTACAGTTCTAGATGAATTAAAACATAATATTTACAGTCACCTGCTTGTTCAAGCATGGGCCTACAGCAGGGGTTGTCAGCCTGTGGCCCATGGGCCGCAAGGGGCACACAGGGGCAGTTTAACTGGCCCACGAGCCACCCCCGAACTGAGCTGCCTGCTCGGCGAGCCCCCGCGTGCTGTGCTAAACCAGTGCAGTGCGGCATGGGGACTCACTTCCGCAATGCCGGAAATTGCATCTGTGCATGCCCAGACGCCGGAAATCACACGTGCAATCCTACTCATGGAGAGATCTCCATAGGACTTGACCGGCCCAAGCAGGTAAAACCTTGCTGACCCCTGGCCTACAGTCTCTAGTAAGAACTTCCAAACAACTGTATTTTCCTCCCTTCCCAGAGCTCAGCACTCAGCCTTCTGTATGTCAATTAAGCCATGCCTTGCAGCTCCTATGAGAGATTTCCACTTTTACCTTTTCCTGCAGCTTTGCTCTCTCTCCCTTTGAAGCAGAGAAGAGTCACTCCAATGCTCTATTCAACTTAGCAGTGTTCACAGTGGACTCTGAAACACAGTCATCTTGCTTCACATAAAAATGGACCAACATTAGCCATGTGACCAACATGCCAATCGCATGAGAACAACTAGAGAACTCTCTAGAATTCAATTACCAACCAATCAAATTTAAATACACAGTAATGAAAGCAAGCATTTACAATTTCAGTGAATTAAACTACTATACTTAACAGCACAGGCGGGGACTGTATGAAAAGAGGATGATGCATGAAGAAAGGGACAACTTTCAAGTCATCCAAAGGAAGAGGAAGAAAAAGGAGGAAGGCAAGGAAGGCACTGTGTAAAGGAAGAGAAGGAGAAGCAGAGAAAGCCAGGAGAGGGCAGAGCGGGACATCTAGTAGAGAACAGCTTTACACTCTTAAGGGAGGTTGATGGGGTAGCAGGAAGGAGCACGATATTGGAAACCACAGCTGAAGCCTGGTGGGCCATTGCCTCAGAGGCTGTTCTAGCACAGACAGCAGCTGCCAATGAATAAAGGAGAAAACGCTGCGAGCCACCCAGAGGAAGCCCAGAAGAGGCCTCATTTTCATGATCAAGATCCCTTTTGATTCTTTGCCACGGAGTTTTCTTGGGAAACACGCCTGGGAATCTTGGTCCAAGCATCTGATTATTCTCCATTTAGACATGCTTTGCGATAAGGACCCGGCCTACTGATGCTTTTTGCAATCCATCATTGTGATATATGGCAAAGCAATTTCTATCCCCCTGCGTATTAAATGCATATTTAAAAGTCCCTGGTATTTGTTAAGGAATGAGATAAATAACCGGCCAGAAGAAGGAAAATGAGTAGGAGTTAGCGTCCAATCTGGATGCCATCTTAATTTATGTTCAGAAGAAACACAGGGAAATAGCCTTGCATATCACTTATGACTGGACAACTGGTCTGAACTGACAGTGACTGGCCAGGACCTTGGGGTCATAGAGGTTAGCTCATTGAAGATGTTGATCCAATGTGCAGCAGCTGTGGAAAGGGCAAATTCCCATGTCAGGGATCATTTGGAAAGGAATTGAAAATAAAACTGCTGTTGTCATAATGCAGTTACATACAGTGGTGCCTCGCAAGACAAAATTAATCCGTTCCGCGAGTCTCTTCGTCTTGCGGTTTTTTCGTCTTGCGAAGCACGGCTATTAGCGGCTTAGCGGCTATTAACGGCTTAGTGGCTTTAAGAAAAAGGAAACAAACTCGCAAGAACTCGCAAGACGTTTCGTCTTGCGAAGCAAGCCCATAGGGAAATTCGTCTTGCAGAACGACTCAAAAAACGGAAAACTCTTTCGTCTTGCGCGTTTTTCGTCTTACGAGGCATTCATCTTGCGAGGTACCACTGTACACAAATTGATGGTGTGACTGCGTTTGGAATACTACGTGGAACTGGATCAGAAGAGGGCAACCAAAATTATCAAGCAGATGAAACAAGTATGTTATGCAGGTGTGAAGCATATGGGACTTTTTGGTTTACAGAAGAGGTAAGAGGTGACCTGATATAGTTTTATAAAGTTGTGCATGGCATGCAGAAGTAGACAAAGAAAAGTTTTTTCTCTCTCGTAACACTTGAACTTGTGGACGTGCAACGAAGAACCTCTGTCTCCATCTTCCTCCCTGCCCCTGCACACTGCTGGTAGGAACCATCTGTAATTCCCCCTTGGCAATGAAGGGCCAAAATATTGTTTCCTTTTGGGGGAGGGGGGCTGCCAGATCTCACCTCAGACAGCAAGGGTCCAGCTACTTTGGTGGGATGGGTTTTGTAATTCAACACACAATCACCTGCTCATTCACTTTAAAAATGGAGCATTTCCCCCCATTCTTTCTAGGGAAGCAGTTTGTATTCAAGGCACTTGAGGAAGCACCTTGAATACAAACTGCTTTCTCTGCAGAAGGCAAAATGCTCTGCTCTTAGGTGCAGGTTCCTCTCTGCAGAGACTTCAAAGGGGCGCCTTGTAAGTGACAATCGGCTGTCTGCAGTTGCTGGGAGCCAGTTTGAAGGTGCAGAGAAGATGACATAGAACCTTTCTGAAGGCACGCTCCCAGCGCCAGTTGGAGCATTTTCAATGGAGGTTACTGTAACCAGTAATCAGCTGATCAGTGGTTACAGCAACCTCCTTTGAACCCTGACAAGTGTCAATCGGCTTCTGCCTCTGCCCATCAAGCTGTGTTCATAGCCCACTTAATCTTTTTTTATTGAGATGTCTTAGCCCACAAATAACACTTGCTCTGAAGCTAAAGTATCGGAAGGCAGATCGGTTTATGTGGAATTTGATAGATTTGCTTGAACAGTCTGTTTGCAGAGCTGAGGATAAAAAACCTCCAATCCCCCCCCCACGCCCGCCAGGAGAGAAATAGAATTATTAATTTCTCCTGTACTGAGTCTCCTGATGAGGTGTTCATCCACAATGTCAGTCCATTCGTAGTAATTTTGTTGTGCCTTCTGAGCATAAATTCTGTTTGGCTGGACAAACTTTTATTGTGTTTATCTCATGAGTTGATTAAAAAACTGTAGGGGACTTTTATTGTTCTGGGCAAACTTGAAAATTGTCTCCAGATCATCAATTTCCCTAGCTGGGGAATCGAGCCATTTCAATTTATCTTTCTTATTCTGGTGCCAGGGATGCACAATAGGCATGTTCAAATGTCTGTTCACACATAGGATATTGCAAAATACTTATGTGTGCTGCCCACAGCTGCAACAGATTCATGGAAACTGCCTCCTGCGGATCCAGACCCATCTGTATTGACTACAGATTGGATTTCTAGGCTCAATAAACCTGGCTTGGACCAATACCTTGAGGACCACCCCTCCCGATATAAACTTGATCACACAGCCAATCCCTGTAGAGAATGGGGTTGGAGTCACTATCCATAAGCTGGTGTACAACAATAAGATGTGGGAACCCAAGCACACAGCCAGTCCCTGCAGAAGGCAGCCTCGGTCCAGTATATCTGAAGGAGCGTCTCCATCTCCATTGTTCTACCCAGACACTGAGGTGCGAGAAGCCAAGTTACAGGGAACCAGGCAGAGGGCCTTCTCGGTAGTGGCACCTGCCCTGTGGAATGCCCTCCCAGTAGATGTCAAAGAGAAAAACAACCACCAGACTTTTATAAGACATCTGAAGGCAGTCCTGATTAGGGAAGCTTTTAATGTTTAATAGGTTATTGTATTTTGGTGTTCTGTTGGAAGCCGCCCAGAGTGGCTGGGGAAACCCAGCCAGATGGGTGGGGCAGTGGCGTAACGTGGGTTGTCAGCACCCGGGGGCAAGGCAAGTAATTTGCGCCCCCTAACCCGTGGATTTTAGCACTCAAGTCTCTTCCGCCCCCCCCCCGATGTTGCTCCCAGTGCGGCCGGGCCCCCCTGCAACCCCACGCTACGCCACTGGGGTGGGGTATAGATAATAAATTATTATTATTAGAATTATTAGACATATGCTTGGCATTTTGCTGGCAAAGACTACGGTTCCCAAGTGCCTGACAGGTAAGTAGGCCCTGTAAAAGCTGGCCCATGCGGATGGGAATGGGCTAGGCCAAAGATCCAGAAATTGGTGGAAGAGAAGTCTCACAATAGCTATCACTGGAACCTACATGTTTAGAAGCACTATATCTCTGAGGAACAATGGTGAGCAGAAAGAGAGCAGAACTGTTGCCTTCATGCTCTCTGTATGGGCTTCTCAGAAGCCTGTGACTGGACAGAGATGATCCATGTGCAAAACTCGATCTAACCCAGCAAGGTAATTATTCTCTTATGTAAAGGACATTGACGAGTCATTGATCAACCTTCGATAGGCTTTTGTATCATAAATAAATACAGCATGCATGGATGCTCAATTGAACGTTGCAGTTGGAGCTTTTTGGCGCAAATTGACATATCTGACAGTCTGTTATTCACACAGAATCATAACCCAAGAATTAATGCAAACCATATTTCTCAAAACAAAAACAAAAGAAAAAAAAAACCTGGAAGCAAAATTCCTTTGCATAATTTCCCATCCAACATAAATTATGGAAAGTTATATGACATACCCATCTTGGTGTTCACAAAAACCGACAGCGCTGGAATAGTCGGGTTGCAATTCTCAGACCGCAGCTTTACCTCAGAGCAGGCCCACTTGAAACAAATGGTTTCTGATGAGGGGAGATGATGTGGGTGTTTCTCCCTTGTGATTATCTTCATGTTACTTAAGGTCACATCTGCAGTTGTGTGCCCTTCACCCTCCTTTTGCTATAAGATTTCCATTGGAGAGCTCAGCCAACCAGCTACTATGTAGTGAACACGCTGACTTCATGGTTTATAGACAATTTCTTTGCCCTCACTCTCAATCAGCATTTTCCATCTCCTAGCGTGCTTTATCACATTTCCAACACTGTTTCCAACCGGGGGGGGGGTTTACCAACCCTGAGAGCCTGGAACTATCTTCCTGAGGCAGGCACACTAAGTAGGGGTCCCGGGGGGCAGCCCCCCCAATTTTCAATAAAAGGGCCATCCCCCTCAAAGCTTTGTGACCACACGACACGTCGGCAATAAGAGGTGAAGCAATTCAAAAGGGCCAGATGCTCTGGTACCCCCTCCCCTCCTACCTTTTAGAGATGCCTAGCTCTTTGGCTAGGGACGCGAGTGGCGCTGTGGGTTAAACCACAGAGCCTAGGACTTGCCGATCAGAAGGTCAGCAGTTTGAATCCCCACGACGGGGTGAGCTCCTGTTGCTCGGTCCCTGCTCCTGCGAACCTAGCAGTTCAAAAGCACGTCAAAGTGCAAGTAGATAAATAGGTACCGCTCCGGCAGGAAGGTAAACGGCGTTTCCGTGCACTGCTCTGGTTTCACCAGAAGTGGCTTAGTCATGCTGGCCACAGGACCTGGAAGCTGTCTGCGGACAAACATCGGCTCCCTCAGCTAGAAAAGCGAGATGAGCGCTGCAACCTCAGAGTCGTCTGCGACTGGACTTAACAGTCAGGGGTCCCTTTACCCTTTACCTTTGAATATTGTTCAATTATCACCATTTCCCGAACCATCTGGCTCTTCTTCTTTCCATTACAGACACGGATTACTTTTAATATGTGAGCTAGAGTAACCTGACCAGGGGAATATCAAAAAAACCAAACCCATGTGACTCAGACGAGATTGGGCAAGACCAAGACCTTAAATACCCGACATTTGGTGAACTTCTTCCATAAAAATGAAACTCATTAATTTGAACAGGTGAAGAATCTTGTTGGGCATGATTATATGTAAAATTGCCATATTCCCCAAGAAGTTATTTTAGGAATTAAGTAAAACTTGGGGTTAATTAAAGGCAGAATGAAAAGTACAGCTGTTTAGAACGGGCTGTAATCATTCTTCCACTTGAGTACAAATTTTGTTCTGCAGCTAAGTATGTCCCAACTTGTCCTAGAAGAGGTGGCATGTCCAGGGTCAACCAGCCAGAAGTTTCAGACTAGTTTACAGCTGGAAGAGCCAAGCCCTGGTTTTCTAAGAAGTGCAGTAGTCCTGCTGTCATGTTCTTCTCCACAAATCAGGTCTTACATGGAGAATTAAAAGCTAGTTTACTCTGCATTAGACTAACCGCCCAAATTGAGTTGATTTTTCATCTTGATTTCTTTGGAAGCACCACTCAGAGGTCCTTCCAAGTAGAACAGTTTCTTTGCAAAAACCAAGGGCTTTGGTGCACACGCAGAGCATTCCCTCACATTAAAGAGATCCAGTTCATTCTGAATGTCATGACCACACTGGATCAGTGGAAGGTTCTTCAAGCAGGGCTACTGGGGAAGAGCCCTGCCAAAGTGAAGGTCAAGCTTTTTTTAATAAAAAAAACAAATAAACAAACAAACAGCCCTCAAACCCCCACCCCCCAAATCTCAAAGCCACACAATCTTCTCTGGCCAATTAGCTCTCTGCACCATTCAGCCAATCCCAATCCAAAACTACTACTATAGCAGTTAGGTTACTCCCATCTGTCTCCAGCCATTAAACCATGTGAAATTGTTATATTGCTGCGTAACTAGCCCTGGTTGTGTGGGATCCCACTCTTTCTGTTGTCATGATCCAGGAACGCCCACCACCCCACCACAAGCCTCTAGTAGAATCATACGTCTGTTCTGAGCATGTTCAGAACTGTTTCCTTGAAGTCCACATCTATAAAGCTAGGAATATAGTATATGTGCTGCCGAAGCGAGCACGAAAGCTAGGAATATAAGGCCTCCATCTTCCTGAATCTAACCATGTCTACTCAGAGGTAAGCCCTACTGAACTCAGGTTAGTCTTTGCACATATAGGACTCAGCTAGACAGCTGCAGATAAGACGTTTTAAATGTGTTGTAAAGTGCAATATAACAAATGTCACACCAGACAGCAACAGCAAGCTATGCCAAATTCAATGTATTTTTCAAAACCTTTTTAAAAGCATTTTCACAGTGTTTTTTTTATGTGTGTAGATTCCACCATAGTTGCACTATCCAACACAGTAAATAGCTGTTGTTTAATTAATGTATTTGGCAGGTACATAGTTACAGCACAGTCCTCAACATGATTATTCAGAGGTTAATCCCATTGAATGAATGGATCTTGCTCCCAGGTAGCGTATTTTTCCATGTATAAGGCTAGTTTTGTTTTGTTTTTTACCAAATTAGGTTTAAAATTGGGGCTCATCTTATACACGGGTAGTGCTGAGGGGTGTTTTCTTAATTTGGAGTTCCCCAAAATAAGGGCGTCTTATACACAGAAAAATACGGTAAGTGTGTTTAGGGTTGCAGCCTTACTGTTTGTATGTTTACTCAAAGTCCCAACATCAGGTGTGGTTTGGACAGCATCCCTTCAATGGGATCCCTTCAATGCTTTTGGCGGATTGCAGACTTAGTCTATCTATGTACATTTTCTCCTGGTTGTATCCCAGATTCTTCCCCAATTCAAAACCAGGGAGAGCAGACTTTTATCATTATTATTCTTTATTTATTAGTACTGAGTTTATATCCATTCCACCTTTCCTCCAAGGATCTCAAGCTGGTATTCATGGATCTCCTTTTCCCCATGTTATCCTCAAAACAACCCTGTGACATAGGTTAGGCAGAGAAACAGTGACTATCTCAAGGCAAACTCCATAGCTGAGTGGTGATTTTAACCGTTCTTGCCTAGATCCCAGGCAACTTAATATCACTCCATCTCAGAGCTTGTTTAACCACCAGGTGAACGGGGCTTCTACCTAGGGCAGCAACATTTTAAGAATGGCAAAATAGAAGGCCAGTAAAAGTTGAAAGGCGCTCATAACCTTTGAGGGCTGCTGCCCCATCACCACTCCTCTGGACTGTGTTTTGCTCCTGCCCAGTCACCCCAATGACCCCTTCTTGGGGTCACCCCAATGACTCGCCACCTCCCTACTGTCAAGAAAAGAGGAGACAAGCTCTCCACAAGCTCAGATGGTGTTGGGCAGCTGCAGCCACTGGGTTGTCCAAGCGGAGGAGGCAGCAACTGAAGAAGAGGGGAGGGCATGGAAAGAGCAGGCAGGATCCAAACGCTGCCATCACCCACACCTTTCCCTCCAGGTAAACTGGCCCATTTAAGCCTCCCTTCACCCCCTTTCAAAGGGCTGTAGGAAAATGGGGGGTGATGGTGTTATGTGTGGGGTGTGACCTAGAGCTGTTGCCTTCTGAGGTGGCATGGACCTCCTTCCACCTTAATCTGAAGTGGGCCTCAGCTTCCCTGAAGGATGTGTGGCGAGCCGAAAGTGTGGTTCCTCTGCAAAAGTGCAGAGTGTTATATTACGAGTGAAGAGGGGGTTGGAGAATCAGCGTTTATTAGGGCACAGAATACTTTTGTACTGGCACCGTTCCACCTTATTTCACATCCTGGGGGATCACAATATTTTCCTATAGGTCTGGAAATGTATGGGGGCCCTAGTTAACAGTTCTGCGGTGTACCTTTAAGACTAACCAGTTCTGGCCGCAATCCTTAACATACTTATTAGGGAGCAATTGCCGTTGAGTTCAGTGGGAATTACTTCGGTTCAGTTGGGTCCAAAGTACTTGTGCAGCTGATCTGCTTTAGAATCACATAATAGTAGAATTGGAAGGGTCAACCCCCTTGCAAAACAGAAATCTAAACAAAAACATCCTTGACAGATGGCCATCCAACCTCTGCTTTAAAAATATCCAATGAAGGAGAGAAAGGTGCAAAATACTCATGCAACTGAAATGCTTGCATCCACAGTATATTTGTGAGGGTGGAAGATGGGGAAAGAGCAAGAGCAAATAGCCATGCTTCTTGAACTCATTGGCCATGCCCCCAGGATTACCTAGCAACTCTGCCAAGTACCCTGGGCACCAACCACCACTGCGTTGGAGCGCCATGACTTTTGACTGTGAGCAGAGAGCACGGCAGACATTATGTCAGGTTATGTCATTATGTCAGCAGAGACATCACCTTGCCAACAAAGGTCCATATAGTTAAAGCTATGGTTTTCCCAGTAGTGGTGTATGGAAGTAGAGCTGGACCATAAAGAAGGCTGATTGCCGAAGAATCGATGCTTTTGAATTATGGTGCTGGAGGAGACTCTTGAGAGTCCCATGGACTGCAAGAAGATCAAACGTATCCATTCTTAAGGAAATCAGTCCTGAGTGCTCACTGGAAGGACAGATCGTGAAGCTGAGGCTCCAATACTTTGGCCACCTCATGAGAAGAGAAGACTCCCTGGAAAAGACCCTGATGTTGGGAAAGATGGAGGGCACAAGGAGAAGGGGGCGACAGAGGACGAGATGGCTGGACAGTGTTCTCGAAGCTACCAGCATGAGTTTGACCAAACTGCGGGAGGCAGTGGAAGACAGGAGTGCCTGGCATGCTCTGGTCCATGGAGTCACGGAAAGTCAGACACAACTAAACGACTAAACAACAACAGGACAGCATCATGTCCCCTTCAGGACAGAGTAGTCATTGGTTGATTGCAAGAGGGGTCAGTCATGGCCACTTGCAAATATGCCTCAAGACCTGCTTTTGAATTAGCGTTCGTATCTGGCATTTTGGGTGGGCTTTAGCAAAATCATCCAAACTTAATTCAGCATTTGGCAGGAGTACATAAAGGCTTGCAGGAGCCTAGCTCTCCCCTAACCTACCGGACCTTGGATTTACAATGCTTTTATGAACAATACATTCAACGGGAATAGGAATAAATATATGTCAATGGTTTTCAAACGTTGAGAGAGCCTTTCCCATACCAAGGAACCACTTCATGCCTGCCACAGAATTTCAGAGATTTCTGCAGCACTCAGTTCTTGCAAAGCACTATCTAGGCCTGCTGAGCCTCATCATGTTTCTAGGAAGTTTGTCAGTCATTATTGATCTACCTGAAGAATTTGGTGGTTTCACAGAGTACTGTTCAAAAATGACTGGCACATACAATTTTTCAAGCACGAATGTTTTCCTGCTCATCAAATATTGACTACAAAAGCCCCATAATTCAGCCAAATTTATTTAATGAATATGTGTTTCAAAACAAAAATATAAAGGCACACACTGTAATTCTTTTAAACAACACTTTGCAAAATTAAGGCACCTTGATGAAATGTTGTTACTCCCTTCACAAAGATTCTTGCATAGTTGTCATACAAGTATGGGAGAAGACGCAAATAAACTAGTTATAAAAACAACAATTTACAAACAAGGCCCACATCAATAATGGAAATTGGTAGGGCTTCCTTTATGCAAAGGCTTCTGGACCACGTACCAGTTGATATATATCTTCCTGAACAAGAATAATTTGTTGCATGCATTTCATTGATTGTTTTAGAATTCAACAATTCAGAGCAGGCTTTTTAAAGGCTAATGTTTCACAAACCTTACAATTGTCTCCTGTACTTATACACTATAGTGGAGATATATTTCTTTTGATTTTTAGATTCATGTGGGTTACTTAGTACAATGGCTCATGAATAAGACCTGCTGGATTCACCAGGGCTCACTATTTCCACAGGAATACACATTCCATAAAGCAGAGGACTTCAGCAAGAGAGTCAAATTCACAAATCAGACAAGCCAAAGTTCTTAAATATAAATTGTTTTAGTCCCACTGAAGTCAATAGCATATCTTTTTCCAAATCCAAAGCTATCAAATCATCATACCACAGGTCAAACTTGCTGCTTCTCAGGTTTAGTTTCAACCAGAGGGAAGTGGCGTCAACTATAAGCATGCCTAAAAGCTAATTCGGTTAACATCCCTGGAATGAAGGGCCACTTCATATTCTGTACTCAGCTACAGAAAGTACAAAATGTAAATGAATGTTGCTTCATTGGGGATATGGGGAACGTACATATAAATAACTGTTTTCTCCAATAAAATACATACGAGGCTGCAATGCTAACCCCACTTGCTTATGAATAAGCTCCATTGAATTCTGTAAGTCAGGAAAGGCTCTGTCCCCCATTTCTATACATTTTAACAAAAAATAAGTGGTTTTTTTCAAATTCAGTCTGCCCTTATCAATGAAAGGAAGGTGCATGTATTTTATACTTTGGTATCAGTATGCGAGTACACTATTTAAAACAAAAGAGCATCTCTTGCTTCTAATCAAATTAGCCTGACTCATAAACAGATTTTGCAATCTGGTTTCGGGCTGGTTCCTATATGTACAAAAAATGATAGTACAAAAGAATATACAAAAGGTTGAACCCACATTCAACATCCCCACATGTACACAGTTGAAAATATGGGGAGTTTAAATTCATACAATGTCCGCCACCTTTTGCACCTCGAACAGGTGAACGGTAGCACTGGTGTTTAAGTATGTAGTGTCTGCTTCTTCATTCAAGCAACTCTGAATGGAAGCTAATGTGTTTACTGTAAGTTTATTTTAATTTGGGACTTTAGATAGCCAGTACAGTAATCGATCCAAGAACATTCCTGAACGCTCGCGTTTTGAGAGAATTATCTTTGGAGAGTGCAGGAGAGAGAATCTATCAGCTTCGCTAGCAAATGTTTTACGTAGTGATGAAAACGAAGATCCTATGTCATTGCTTAAAGTTTATTATGATTTCTAAGGTAACGTCTGTGCCATAATAGTATTTAATAACATAAATCACATGGTTTTGCTGATCTAAAGGTGATACATTTACATAGCTTACACTCTTGGATTTTCTCACTTTACAGCTTATTTACTTGCAGGTGGAATGCATTTAAATTATAGAGTTCGGATTCATAGAAAAGGGGTACATTTTGAGTTGCTCCCTGCTCTTTAGGATCGTACCAGCTAATGCATCTTTTAGGAAGTGCTTTCCTCCCATATACACTCCCATCTGCTTTTATGGGGTAGAGGATGTTAATGGGAACAAGTAATTTGGTTAATGTTTTCCCTTATGATTTTTCTTTTTGCTTTTCTTCAGAGCTTCAGTTCTCTTTCTGTACAGTCTGCTTTTTCGCAGGTCTGACGAGCCTTGTTCTTCTCCGTGGTGAGCCTGTGGACCAAAAAAGTGAACTGATGTTATTAAGGTAACCTTTCCTTTCCTATATGTTGTTGTTGTTGCTGCTATTTTTAAAATTTGCATACAGCCCTTCATCTGAAGATCCCAAGGGGGTTCACAACAGAAAAATACAAAAGGAGAACACAAAATACACAATAAAACAAAAGGAAAAACAGACCATCGCAAACTACCCGAAAGACACAATTGATTGCACACAGTATAAATGCCTAAATAATTAAGAAATAAATACGACAGAGTTATGTTCCTCCTCATACCTTGTGTTCTTCTGGATGTTTGTACTTTTCTAACAGGTGCTTCTAAAAAGAAGAAACAGAAAACAGTGTTGCGATCTTGCATTATTTATTGTAGAGGTTTGAAACAGTGCAGTAGGTATCTTCCGAAATGTCAGAAATTTAAAGCTGAAGAATTCTTTTTCAGTTTAAGACACTGGATGAATAATAAAAGCTTTTTACTATGCAATATATTTCACATGCTCTATAGATCACTTGCTGTTTTGATGGCAGATATTATTCAGTGATCAGAGTACAGTACTCTCCAAAACATGTTATCATCTGCACACAGAAAAAAATGGCGTGTCAGGCAGAAGAGCTCTAGCCTAGTTTTGTCCCTGATAAGCAACATTTCTACGTGTAGGGTTCCCCTCCCTCCACCAAGGAACACTCAGTGATTTTGAGCCTCTCCTTTAATTCAAACATAGTACCACCCAAACATAGACTTACCACCTCAGTGAGATGTAGGGCACTGTGTGCAATTATAGAGACAGACTGAGATCCAAAAAAACTACTTTAAGCATGGTGAAGCAATATAGCACTCAACATGTCCAGGTGGGTTTTTCACTTTTCAAAAAAATGAAAACAAAATAGGTCTCTGCCTCCTGGCACGAGGGGATGCTGTTTCAGAAACACACACACACACACACACACACACACACACACACACACACACACACTATAGTACATGGCACTAGTTGACCAGAGCTTTGGGTTCTCTATCCACAGTCCTAGAAATTTGAGATACGGAGCTATGAGCCAAACAACGTTAAACACCTGTGAATCACTCCGAATGGAAGAGACCATAATTTGGAAGAAGAAAAAAAGATACAATGAAGTGGAAGCCAGTGCTTTTAAGTTACTGCAGGCAGGAGTGTGAGTACAGTGGTGCCCCGCAAGACGAATGCCTCGCAAGACGGAAAACCTGCTAGACGAATTTCCGATGAGCTTGCTTCGCAAGACGAAAATGTCTTGCAAGTTCCTGCGGGTTTTTTTTCCTTTCCCCCCCTTTTTCTAAGCCACTAAGCCGCTTATCTGCTTATCCGCTAAGCCGCTAAAAGCCGCTAAAAGCCGCTAAAAGCCGCTAATAGCCCTAATCCGCTAAGCCGTCAATGGGCTTGCTTCGCAAGACGAAAAAACCGCTGGACGAAGAGACTCGCGGAACGGATTAATTTTGTCTTGCGAGGCACCACTGTACATGCACTTTCACATTGTAGCATCCAAGTATTGTAGGGGCAGATTGCTACAGTTTTAACAGGCTGATATTAGAAATAAAAATTTATCAATGGTGATGCTGTCAAAAATACCAACTGCCCACTCATAATGCTGAGACTCCCCCCCCCTTTCACAGTACTGTGAAAGTTCCCACATTCCCACCCCCCATCCTTTCTGGGTACCAGCTCCAATGTTTCTAGTTGGCTTAGGCTTATGAAACACTTGCATATTTTTGAACAGGCATTCTGCATAAGTTTCAAATAAGACCTGGTCCCCCCCCAAAAAAGCAATTAGTATTCTGTTTAATCATGCAATATCTTGAACAAATCCGTGACATGACATATTCAGTGAGCACAACTTAATATACACAGTAAAGTAGATGACAGGTATGTTGTAGTCTTGTTGGAAGTTTAAAAGGAAAGGAACTATGAGAAATGCTTAACATCCCTTTATGGTGGTTAGAATCATTGAAACAGATTTTTGTTTGTTTGTTAATGACTAATAAATTATTCAAGTAAGTTGTAAATATACAGAACACTGCAACTTTAAACTGGTGAACAAAACAAAGTCATTTCATGCCAATAGGCTACATAAATAACTGGGTTAGAAAGTATAGGGTGGAAATAAACAATTCTGTATTCTCTAGGTCTGGTCTTGATTTCCATGCAATAATTCACTCACAACAATTGTTTGGATAAGAGGGCGGTTCCATATTACTGCATAACTAACCTTCCAGATGAATTTTCTTTATTTCTGTCTCGATAATCTGTGGCTCTGCCTCAATTACTTTAGTAACTTTGGTGTACTCAGATCCAGCTACAACAGGCATTAAAAACAATTGCCAGTTAAGAGTGGGTAGGTTTTTTTAAAAACAGGAAAGTGGTCCATATTTGAAAGAGGCTGTGGATGGGTACAACCTGAGCAAATTCCCAAATATTTCCTTAGAAGTGACAAATCCTCTGTTCTGTGGCTGATAGCCAAGCATTGCCTCAACACCTGGGATGTTCTCCCAAATGTGCAACCAGCACGCACTGTTGTTAGTTTACATTGCAATAATCTTAACAGTGCGGTTCACAACTTGCAAAGGGCTTGTTGTGTTACCATAGGCAATGGAAGAATTTTTGTACCAGTTTGAACTGGGGAAAGACAGCTCCAGTTAATGTCCAGAATATCTGTGGAGCCATCGCCATCATCATCGCAGTGTGCAAATCATGTGTTTTTTTAATATCTGTGTATGGGGGTGGGGTGGGTGGGGGTCTAGGCAAGTCTCAAAGAATTATATGGGTTTCTCATGGCAGTCAAAGGAAAAGAAGGGCTGGAATAAATGAAGCAAAGTGAGAAAAATAAAAAATAAAAACAAAGACAAATAAACGAGTCAAGGGTTCTGTTTCCAGTAGCCACTTCACAATTGCATGAAGAATGGGAAAGAAGAATTCAGTGGATCACTTTTTGATATTTCAGGTTTTATGCCAGAGATTCTAGCTACTTTCGTGTGGTCTGTGGCTCACTACTTGACCATCTGACCCAGGACCCTATTCTGACTATCAGAAGCTTCCCAGGTCCCAGGCAGGGACCATTTCTCAGCCCTGTTACTGGAGATGATTTTAAATTGAGATTCTGTGGAATGTGTCTGAGATCTTCAGCATCCATCGCATGCACTCTCCCACTGAGCTAATTGTACTCATGATTTATCACTTGGAATATTTGAAGAAGAAAAATGGCAAAGAATTGAGATTAGAAACAATGGATTGCACTGTTGTTGTTTTTTTAAAAAAAAATAACAGCGTAAGTTTGAATAAGCCATATCAACTCCATGAAAAGTGGATTAGGCAATTCTTACGTTACAGTTTGAAGGCTACTGCCTTCAAATGCCTGCTTGCTGTTAGATCCACATCCTGCAACCTACAGCTACTTATCCTTTAGAATTTTTTTTTTAAAGGGAGATTCCAGTCTTCCAGATGCTACTCTTCTCAAATGCACAATTGTGAAACCACTATTGGAGTCACCTTTTGGTTTGTGGAATGCCATAAAAATGGATGCTTTTCAGTATTTCTTTTCTCTACAGTTAGGTCCCTTAGATAAAATTAATATGTTATCACCTGTTCTTATAGTTTTATTAAACTAAAGCTATAACCCTAATCCCACTTCCCTGAGAATGAGCCCCATTGAATTCAATGGGACTTTCACAGCTGGATTTTTGTGCTCTAAGATGACATTTGCTAAATGCTTTCTGAGTTCTTTAGGCAATTTTTATGCAAGAAAGGCTTTCCTGGTTAACTTCATTATATAAGGATTTCAAACTGTAATCCAATGTAGAGCCAGTTGGACTGTAATTCTGTGAGGTAATCATAGCAGAAGCTGATGTGGTCTCACTTTAACTTGAGCAAGAATAAAAATATATAGTTTGGATTTAGCGGTCGGGGTTACTGTTAACTTTGTCCAGATACTTGAATTCTTTTTTCCCTTCACTTCTTAAATATCCCACAACAAGCAAAACCATTCAATCGAGGTATACAGATTAATAACATAAGCATTCGATTTTTTTAAAGTTGCCCGTCAGTTTCTTCTGGTTATTTCTTGGCGATCAGTAGATTATTAAGGAGAATAGAGAGGATCAGAATGTCATTTCTGGCAATACAGTGCACCCGACTAATACTGTATGGCAGTTCATTATGCTCAGACGCTATTGGCTGGCTGGCAACCATATGGTGGCGAAATCCTCATCTACAAATTGGGCACAAAACAGCATGCTGTGAGTTGAACATCCATTGAAAGGTGTTATTTGTATCTCTCAAACACATGGGATTGTCACAGCACTAAATTGGTTGCCTCTGTAGCGTAGCACACGTTTTCCTACTTCTAGGAATCACTGCCCAATTCTACTGCAGTCATTCCTCATTTGAACCAACCATATAGCCATTTTGCATGACATTTGTATGCCATATCTGGTAATAGTACCTGCTACTTCCACAGTTGCACTGAGAACTGCTTTGCTGGCTAGCATTAAGTTGGCCAGGGGCGCCAGGTCAAGATGGTGCTGCACATTATTGCAATAGGTGTTCAGACTGCGAATTCTGCACCTTTTTATTATTAACTGAAATGAGTTTGCATCAACATGCTCATCAGTACAAAGATGAGTGCACTGTACTCTTGAAGATAATTACAAAGCTTTAATGCACAGAACCAAAAGTCATTTCAAAAGAAGGATGCTGTACATGCCTTTGACAGTTAAATAGTGAGCAATGAATATTCATTTTTAAATGAGCAATGCAAAAAGATTTGGACTTTTCTCACGTGTTGCACTTCTTTTGGAAGAATATCTTAAAATTCAAAAGTGATCACAGAATATTTATAATGCAAATAAATCTTCATTGCTCATTTGGAACTTTTTAAAGACTGGACAGATTCACACAAATAAAGCTTTATTGTACTCCAACATGTGTGGAGGTAAATGGATTGTTCAAAGTTCATCACTTCATGCATTGGGCTTGGTTTTTCTTCCATAAATTTGGCTTAATTGAATCAGTCTTTAAAAAGTTTAAAAGATCAGTTTGTCAGCTCTTGGCACTCATTACGATGAGGTTAGTTGTCTCACTCTCACTAACCTCCCTTGAGGAGTCTTTTGATTTCTTCATCTTCAAGTAAATGACCGTCACCTTCAATGAATTTGGTCACCTTGGTCACCTCTGACAGAATACATGTTTAAGGCATGATGCGGAACATTGAGAAATTGGTAGTTGCAGCACATTTAACGAGCTTACTTTATAATTACACAATTATCTATTGCAGTGAAAAGCCTCCTGCCAAACATCTGGTTGTTTTCATTAAAAGAAATAAATGGTTGCAGTGTGTTCCTGATCTATAATATACAGTATATTGGCTGTTTCACTTGAACAAGAATTAAAATATCAATGTAGTACATATTGAATTCAAGACAGATTACAGCTAAGATATGCCTTCCATTGAAACCAGATAGCAGACTAGAAAGTCAATTTTGAATACTGCCAATTCCAGATGGATTTTGCTAATCTCTAAATGCTTCAGAAATTTGCAAATGAATGCTGAAAATCTTGTTTAGGTGACTGCCAACATTAAATGTATCTGAGTTTTCAGACATTCACAAAATTCATTTTAGACATTTGAAATCCTGTTAATCATATTTAGAAACTGAAATCCTGTTAATTTTGTGCATATCATTCCCATGATCAAATGTTCAGATCTAGTCATTTCCAGACTCTGCCTTGTATAACCGCTATTCATGTTATGGAGCTGCTAAAATGAGCATTATTATCCTTAGAAAATAAACCCTTGAGCGTGCCAGATCACAGTCCATACTTCCCCCTTTGACATAGAATACTAACCTTCTTCCAGCAATTTCTTAAGAGTCTCCTCAGTATCTGCCCCACCTCCTGTAGTGATTCGAGTGTATTTCAGTTCAGGACCTGAAGTGAAAAAGATCCAGTTAGGTACATGCGATGTGTGGGGGGGGGGAACCCTCCCAAATTATCGTTGTTGTGCTGCAGGTAACCATATCTTCCTGTTCAAAGTAATGATATCAGAGAGTAATAAAAAAAGTCATGGTGGAATAAGGTCTCAGTCGAAGCTTAGGTGCGTTGAGAGTAACTTATAGGAGGGTGTCATGTTTGGTGGATGGTTTGACAGACACATAGCTTACAACAAAGAGAGCAGGGCGGCTTTTGAAAGTGCAGGGAAATTTGTTGCAAGAAGTGCTACAAGTATCCGACCAATACACACAACCACATTCTTCTCAGAGGCTGATTTTTCACACAGCTTTCCTGAATTTGTGATGTGGTTTGAAAGTGCCATGCAGAGGGAGCTTGGGAGCAAGGTGCTGTCAGTATGCTGAAGAGACTCAGCTCTATTTTTCAATAACATTTGGATCAGGAGAGGGTCTGCAGGCCCTGAACTGATGCCTGGATGCAATGGTAGGATGGATGAGGCCAGGGCCGGATTTAGGTTCGATGAGGCCCTAAGCTACTGAAGGTAATGGGGCCCTTTATATGGCCAGCTGTCCTTTGCCAACAGCAAATTGATGCTGTTTTTTGTGTTGAAAATATGCCATATGGTAATTTGTGGACCTAATAGGTATCTAAAGCCATTTGCACGTAACAAAATATGTATTTTATCAAAGTAATGGTTGAACTTCTTATATTTTGGAAATGTACATCCAGTTTTTTCCCCTTTAATTTTTTTGGGGGGCCCCCAAGAGAGTGGGACCCTAAGCTATAGCTTGTTTAGCTTATAATGGGCGGGTACAAATAATAAATTACAATCACAATTATACGTAAATCTGGCACTGGATGAGGCGGCTGCCGCCAGGGGTAAGGTCCTGTCAGCATAGTACATCTCTGCTCAGAGAACTGCACTGATTTGCTGACTTACTACCATGCCAATTTCAAAATGTTACTATCAGTGCTTTCTTTCTGATGGTACGCAATGGTACCCAGTGCAGCGACCTTTTGGGAGGGAAGGAGGCAGGGGGGCTCTCGGATCCTGTCAGAGCATCGTACCTCCTTCCCCCAATCCGGGAAGTGTTTGCCCAACTTAGGGAAGGAGGCGCGATGCTCTGAAAGTCCTGGAGTCCTCCTGCCTCCTTCCCAAAGCAGGGGAGAGGCCTCTTCACCGGGGCAGCAGCGCCCTGATACTTGGGTAAGTGGGCGAGGGAGCATCAAGCAGCTAACCCACCCTCGCCAC
This sequence comes from Podarcis erhardii, assembly GCF_964252035.2. Classification (NCBI taxonomy): domain Eukaryota; kingdom Metazoa; phylum Chordata; class Lepidosauria; order Squamata; family Lacertidae; genus Podarcis; species Podarcis erhardii. Next base: position 10,534,115 of record NC_138515.1, on the reverse strand, counting down.
CCAGCCTTGGCATTAGGTCTTTCCCCCCACATGCTGGACACTCCCCCTGCTTGTTGGTGAGCGCCAGCACTTTTTGCCTAGAAAAAAAGCACTGGTCTGTATTCATATATAAAGTCCTTAACAGCTTGGGGCCAAATTACTTGCAGGATAGCGTTACCCTATACATGCTCATTGGACCTCTTCGTTCTGCAGAAATGGCACTGCTAGAGGTGCCACGTAACACTTGTTCTGCAAATAGTATGAAATCAAGCTTTTAGTGAAGCGCTGCCTACACTTTGGAGCTCCTTGAAGGTTGATATTAGCCAAGCACTGTCACTGAACACTCTTTAAATATTTACTTTAATATTTACTTTAATACCTACTTTAAATATTTTTGTTTAGGCAAGCCACTCCTGACATATCTAAGTTGGATGTGCTTGCATCTGTTTTTAGTTTATTGTTGTTTTTAATTAGTTTTTGAATGTTTTTCAGTATCAGTTTTCAACGATCTTTTTTAAAAAACTGTATTTTTAAAAAAATTTAAGCTACTTTAAGGTTTTATTACAATCAAGTGGTATATAATTTTTTTAATACAAACAAACAAACAAACAAATATGCAGCAAACAGATAACAAATAAGAGGAACATGAGATGGCAATGATGGAAGATGGCAATGAACGTTAAGGTGGGAATGGAATTCCTTGATTGAGGGCTGTTTCTTCATGCTCCTAAGGTCTTTTCTCAAGAACTGAGATTATATGGCCATTCTATGAAAAGGTTTGTTCTGCTTCTTGTAACCATCACAAATGGCCCAGAATCAGAAGTGGACTCCATCAGGAAACCTTTAAAACTCTGCATATTATTTTCGTTATAAAGCTATTGTTTTCAAAACTGGGCGTATTTTTGGCGCATGTTTTTATTTTACCTTGAATGATTCTTTCTTCGGTCACTTCTTTTTCAGTCACTTCCACAGGGTAACCATCAATTATTTTCGTGTATTTTTTAATTTTAGGCTCTATAAAGATGTTTTAAAAAGTTAGAGACTGTCAATTCACTGGATTATTTCGATGTTTCCCCATTGTCTCCGTTATGCAGCCATTGGGGCAAGAGGGGTCAATGTTAGAAATGGTTAGTTTCAAAGTTCTCACTCAGGGCCTTGCAGAAGAGTGCAAAGAAAGTCATTTACATTCCCAAGCATGCCCATGTCAAATATTCACCATCTCAAGCTATGAACATAATGTATTATTTAAAAATAAATAAATATTTAGTTGAGCCTTTGGGTAGACTGGCCGGTAGTTTTCATTTTTTTGTTCACAGCTAGGATGACAAAACATCAAGTTTCTTGAGGCTCAGTCATGATTCTTAGAAACATGCTACTTATGTTAGAATACGAAGGAATCAAAATAGTTTTTCCACATTTCATCTCATGGGTACAATTCAGAGGGCAGGTGTGAAAAAATAGAGAAAGCAAAAATTCAGTGCACAAAATGAAAAAAAGAGAGAATACATTCCAAGAAGAAGAGAAAGAGAGGCAAAGGGTTTAATAATAAAACCGTATAGTTGCAATACATCATTATAACACATGCTAAGAACAAATCCAGCAGTTTAAGAAAACTGGGAATTGCCTCTTCCAAACCATTCTGGTTAGTAATGTGCAGTCCATGAGACATATTCACCTCCGTGAATAACTTTAGTGACTGTCTCGCCTTCCCTGACCAGCTTAAATTCTGGGTCCCCTTCAATCACTTTGGTGAGCCTTGTAATAGTGGGCCCTGAAAAGCATTATTTCAAAATGGGAAGGTGAGTTATAAATATGACGTACAAAGCGAACAATGCTTAATGAAAATGCCTCTGACAAAATTAACTCCTACTCATTTGTGTCAGAGCCAATCCTAAAGCTATTGGGACTGAGATATAATTCTTCAGAGTGATGCGCCATATCTGGAATGGACTCTTATATCTAGTGCTTTTGGGGGGGGGATGCAGGGGTACGCATACCCCTAAACATTTTGGGAATTTAAGTTTGGCCTCAATGAGGGGCAGTATTTCAATATGAGTAGGAAAATGAGAGTACCCTTAAACATTTTTTAAAGGAAAAAAACACTGCTTATATCACTTTCACAACGATGGCTTCCCACAAAGAATACTGGGAACTCTAGTTTGTTAAGGGTGCTGAGGGTTGTTGAGAGACTCCTGTTCTGCTCACAGAGTTACAATTTCCCTCTTTCCAGGGAACTCTGTGAGAAGTCTCCTAATAACTCTCAACACCCTTAACAATGTACAGTTAACCACATACACCTTTAACGGTCTAGATTTCTTTAGGGGAAGCCATGACTGGTACATATGAGGCCACTGTTGTAGACTGGGTTAGGATTCCAGAGCATGAATATGTAAAGGTAAAAAAGGTAAAGGACCCTTGGACAGCTAAGTCCAGTCAAAGGCGACTATGGGGTTGCAGCACTCATCTCGCTTTCAGGCCGAGGGAGCCGGCTTTTGTCCACAGACAGCTTTCCGGGTCATGTGGTCAGCATGACTAAACTGCTTCTGGCACAACGGGACACCGTGACAGAAACCAGGGTGCACGGAAATGTCGTTTATCTTCCCGCCGCAGCGGTACCTATTTATCTACTTGTACTGGCATGCTTTTGAACTGCTAGGTTGGCAGGAGCTGGGACAGAACAACGGGAGCTCACCCCGTCGCACGGATTCAAACTGCCGACCTTCTGATTGGCAAGCCCAAGAGGCTCAGTGGTTGAGACCACAGCGCCACCCGCGTCCCGAAATATGTAGAGTGTTTGATCCTGGTGTGAATTTATATACATTCAATGCAACTGTGTAATCCAATGTGTCATGGATTAAGTAGGCCTGCAAAAATAGGAATATATGGAACATGGGAGATATCTGTTTGCAATAGCTGTGCAGGGGGGTTCAAGGTTTTGATTCCCATCTGCTGCTTTTGTACCTCTGCTCTTTCGTGGCTATAATATTTTGGCTGCAAACTCAACAGAAGCACATTGGCCACTTGATGATGTCATAGAATCATAGAGTGTACAGCTGGAAGGGACCACAAGAGTCATCTAGTCCAACCCTCTGCACTTCAGGAATCTTTTGCCCACTGTGGAGCTCGAACCCACAACCCTGAGGTTTAGTCTTGTGCTCTCTTGACTGAGCCATCCCAGAAGTCTTACATCAAAAGTGGCAGCAGCCATTTAAAGAACATTAATAGGAAATAGGGAAGGAAGCATTTCCCTCTTCGAGGTCAAATGAAGTACAAAGATTCTGTTTTCCAAATTGCTCAAGGACCAAATTGCTCTTGGTCCTTGGCTCCCTGACTTTGTGATTTTTCTGCCCTAAAAATATTTTTTTTTTGGGGGGGGAGGCTTGATGCTTTGCTTCATAGCTGGATATTATGAAAAGTCTATTAGTTATCCTCTTTCATGATACATTACCTTCAATCTCTTTTCGAACTGTGGTGCCACCAACTACTTTTATTTCTGTGATAATGATAAGAAATATTTCAAGAGAATCAGATGGTTGAAGTTTTTAAAACAATTTTATGTTGTGCTAGGCTACATAATCTAAACATAAGAAAACATTTGACCAACTCCGATAAAAAGCTAAGGGCATAATCTAATCCCATTTAAGTACCAGGACCTGTTGAGTTAAACACATGCTCAACTTTTCCAGTGAAGTCAGTGGTGCTTAAAAGTGCCTAACTATGCTTGAATTGTATCCACCGTTGGCTTATTTGCTTATTCATGCTAGCTGTAAAATCTCTTCTGTGTTTCCACAGCATTGTGTCTAAAATACATGTTGAAATACAGATCCAGAGCAGAACAACCGCTGAAACCAGTGTTGTCCCGTTATAAACGCTGCCTTTCCTTTCAGCTGTCAGAAACAAAACAGAAGTAAAGTTGAGGGAAAACATGGCACCCCAGAAACATCACCAGGACCTCCTTACACAGTGTGTTCACAGCCATGTAGCATTTCGTATTGGATTTACTTTCCCTCTTTGGGTTGCCAGTTGGATGAGGAGAACATCATGCACACAACACAAGTTAAATGGGAAGGCGAACAGCAGCACGTACACATTCGGCACTGGTGTGGACAAGCCCTTTCCTTTTGAATGAATGATTGGAATATGGCTTCCTAAGACATTTCCTGGCCCAAGTATCTTCTGGTCTCTCCACACATTTGGGAGGCCCTGTGAAGAATGCTTCTGTGTTCTTTTGTGGCTGCCAGTGTTGCAATTGTTGGCATATAAAGAAAAGCTGGAATTGGCTTCTAAAGAGGACTGTTCTTGAGTCATCAGAGGTGGGATTGTGAGCAATGTTGAGAAGCCTGCCCAACACAAATCATACCCTGGGGCGAAGCCAGCGGTAGGATGACGAGTCTGGCAGCCAATGACAAGTTGGCTGCATAGAGGGCGTGATTAGCACTCACTATTTTCTCTGCTTATTTAATCTCCACTCGGGGAACTGCTTTTCTAACCTATAAGCCTGGCATTACTGAACGTTAGTCATTGCCTTTGGCATAACTCAATGTGAGTCACTGCTTTTGGCTTCCTTCTAGAATCCTGGGATCTGCATTTAAGGCTTGTAACAATCGTAGATCTTTGAGGGGTCTCCTAACAGTTCTCAGCCGCCATAACTAGCTACAGTTTCCAGCACTCTTGGAGAAAAGCCATGGCTGTTAAAGTGGTATCAGAGTGCTTTAAATACATGGCATGGATGCGACCGTGTGATGAAGCAGACTTACTCTTTCAAGCCACAAATACAATCATTACAGAACTTAAAGGAGAACGATAATAAAGAACATGCTTTTTCGGTTAAGTTATACCTCTATATGACCCAGTCTGTGCTTGCGGCAACGTATTATTAAGCCCACTCTATATTCCCCTTTTAGAACACAAAATGAGCATGGACGTGGTTGCCTAAGTAACCCTGATCTTATTAAGTTTTCCCTTCATTCTTTCATCGCCAGTCTGTAAAGTCACACATTGAATTCAAGGTTAGAGCATTTAAAACATTTTTTCCTCAGTGTTCTTCTAAGGTAAAAATTGGAAGTGGATTTGTTGAGAATTGCGGCTTGGGAAGTCCAATCAATTGTCATAATCATTTGTTATTTGTACTGACAAATTTTAAAAACCCACGCGATCCACTTGCAAAAGTAGCAGTTCTCCAATAGATACCATCAGATAAAGGGAGTGTAGCGGTTGTTGCCTCCACCTCAAAATCAAAACAGATTGTTTTCAAATGGGCAGTGGATGTTCTTCTAAATTAATCTGTTTTAATTGGCCTCTTTCCTATTTGGATAGGCAAAGGCCCACCCAGCACTAATTTTTTCAATAGATTAAATTTTGGTGGCATCTCTCGCTTTTACCTCACAATTTCAACACGTTGTGGGCTTTTTTCCTTTCAGCAAACTCAAAGTTTCTGAGTTTTATTTGGCTATATCTGCTATTATTCATATTACTCCTTCCAACCAACCACTTTTACCTTTTCGGATGCTGGGCTCAAAGCTGCTCTCAATTACTTTAGTCCCGGGGTCAACAACTTTAATAACTCGGGTGGCTGAAAGTAAGAAAAAGCAAAAACTGGTGGAGTTAGAAACGGATACCCTACACTGTCCTTTTTAATGGTATTGGGGGACTTACTGGGATTGAATGAGTTTTATGGGAGATCGCCAAAACAGGAATGTGATGCCCTCAAGAGGTGCAGACTGTGCATGCTTTTTGTTCCAGAGAACAAAAAACAATCTTCTTCAGAGTTAAACTAAACATGTGGGGAGGGGAGGGGGGCAGCCATGCTATTTCTTCTCCCTGCCACCGTTCTGATCACCCTCCACACACTGGAGGGAGAATTTCTGAAGCAAGGAGCTTCCTGTACTTGTGGAAGTTCCCCGTGAACAAACTCTAAAAAAGAATCTGTGAAGAGAGTTCCTGACACATATACAGTGGTACTCCCATTAGCAAGACAACTGATGTGGTATCAGTAAACCTGTGGCCACCAAAGTCCCTTTCTTAATTTTTAAAAAGTGATAGCTCAGTTGTTAGAGCATGAGCCTCTTGATCTCTGGGTCGTGGGTTTGAGTCCCACATTGGGCAAAAGTTTTCTGCATTTCAGGGGGTGGACTAGATGAGCCTCATGGTCCCTTCCAACTCTAAAATTCTGTGATTCTGTGATGCTATACCAATGAAGCCCTTTGCTAACAGCTACCTCCTTTCTGACTGAAAGACAACTCCGTACCATACACACACACACACACACACACACATATATATATATGGACGTGGGTGACGCTGTGGGTTAAACCACAGAGCCGAGGCATTGCCGATCAGAAGGTTGGCGGTTCAAATCCCCACAATGGGGTGAGCTCCCGTTGCTCTGTCCCAGCTCCTGCCACCCTAGCAGTTCGAAAGCACGTCAAAGTGCAAGTAGATAAATAGGTACCGCTCCGGCGGGAAGGTAAATGGCGTTTCCGTGCGCTGCTCTGGTTCGCCAGAAGCAGCTTAGTCATGCTGGCCACATGACCCGGAAGCTGTACGCCAGCTCCTTCGGCCAGTAAAGCGAGATGAGCGCCGCAACCCCGGAGTCATCTGCGACTGGACCTAATGGTCAGGGGTCCCTTTACCTTTACCATATATATATATATATATATATATATTCTTTTTAGACTGAAAGCAATAATTTAAGCTATATTTTCCAGAATTATTTGTGCTTCTTTCACCAGCACAATAACTATATTATTGGGTGATACAAATGCAGGGCACGATCCTGCCGAATTTCAGTACTTCCAAGTCCCATGTATTCTGACTGTCTTTGCTTTTCCACATTAAAAGTCCAGTTGCACCTTTTAGGAAACGATTTTGCTGAAGGAGTCAGCTGAAATCTCTGGTTTGCATCTCACAGTAGCAACAACAGCAACTCTTCTTCAAGCCATGAACATCCATGAATGGACCGTTAACATTAATGGACATTCGTGAATGGAGAGTTATTTCCAGGCTTCAAAATGGGTGATCATCTGCTAATGAATGAGTTTTAGGGCCATTTGTTTTAGTGTCCACTCTGTGCCACACATGCAGTATTGCCCCCCAATTTCCTGACCATTATTAGACAGTTCTAGTTATCCAAAATGGACATTCAAATCCCTCCATCCCATCAAACATTTGCGACCTTTATGTCACCTTTAAAAATACTTACTGTAAAATGTCAATGGAATCTCTTTGAATGTGCTGCCACGGACATACTGTGGAGGGGAGAGAAAGATGAGTTAAATCTAGTGGTACCTAAAGGGAAGTGGAAAACAATACTTCACATTTCACAAGGAAGAAATGACCATCACACTGGCAGCACATGGGGTCAAGTTCACATGGCGAGAATGTCATCTGAAGCATGCAACACAGAGGAGCAGAGATCCTTGGAAGTTAATCTAGGACTCACATTAAAAAAAAATAATAATCCCATTTTTGGCCAAGAACTAAATGTTCCCACAAAACACAGGGTTGCCAAAACTCCCCTCTAGTAAACATCTAGTAAAACTCAGCCTGTAGACCAAACTCGTCATCAAAACTGAGCTTGCATCCTGATGTTTTCTACCTCCACAGCTGGGGGCAGTATCCCTCTGAACAGCAGCAGCTGCAGGGAATCACAAGTTGGGAGAGCAGCAGTTGTGCTCTGGTCCTGCTCAAAGGCTTCCCACAGACATCTGGTTGTCCACTGAGAGCAGGATGCTGGCTCAGGATGCCATTGGCCTGATTCAGTAGGGCTGTTCTTACATTCTTACCACGTTGTGCATTTTCTTGCAACAGCAGTCAATAAGGTGGAGTAGAGGAGGCGAAACCAGGGGCGAACGAAGGTTAACCGACACCCGGGGTGGGGCAAACCATCGGCTGTGCATGTGTGGCGCCGCTAAGTACAACGCATGCACTGCGCAGATACATATGACACATGTACGGCGTCGCTACATAGGGGGCATGTGCAGTGTTGCTAGGTAGGGTGCATGTGCCACACGTAGCAACGGCGCACATGCACCATACATAGAGGTTTGCCGCCGGCACCCCTCGAGCGCCGTACGGACGGTGGCGGGATCCTCTGCTTGCAGCTGCAGCCACAAACGGAGGATCTTCCATGTGCGGCTGCAGCGGCGACGGAGTAATCCCACTGCCGTCCATACAGCGCTTGAGCGGCGCTGGTGGCAAACCGCTATGTCCAGTGCATGTGCACTGTCACCACATACAACGCATGCGTGCAACACCGCGCATGTGTTGTACGTACCGGTTTGCCACATGCGCTGCTCAAGCACTGAATGGAGGCGAACGGAGGATCCTCCACATGCGGCTGCGGCGGCGCAATGGCTGCGTGCGTCACCGCGCCCGGGGCAGTGGGGTGAGCACCCCACAGGGTGCCTTCTTCTCACCCCCCAGACATGGCACCCGGAGAGCACCCCCACGCCCCCTTGCGATGCCACTGGGTGAAACATGCTATTGCAATGGCAGCAGGGCACAGACTAAGCTCTATGAAATGGGAGGGGGAGACTCTCAATATGGAGCTATTCTTTGCTGCAGCGGCTGCTCTGAGTTTATTGTGACATTAATTTTGACCCACAGCTGTCACTGAAACCTCCACTTTCCTGAGCATCTTTGACTGTGGTTGCCCAGGGCTCTGGGCGCCCTGCAGTGTGCATGGCCCTGGCACAGAAATTTGTGGGTGCCTGGCCACTTCATGGGGAATTTTGTGGGTGCTTGGACACCCAGGGCCCCAGGGAGTTGGCACCTATGGTGCACAGCTGTCAGGTGGCAGAGGAACCAACCCCTACAGCAGGTTGCCAGGAACGGCTAAGACAAGGAAAAGTCCTTACCATCTGCTTTTTATTCAATATTTACAGAGAGAGGCTTGAGAACACAGCCTCTTGGAATAATGGCGCTGTTCCAAGTAAATCTCCACCCCTCCTTTCACCCACTCCCCATTTCGTCAACAGCAGCAAGCCCTTTATGGTTGTCGCTTAGGGCCATCTGTCTCCAAGCTCTTTGCTCTCCTACTTTTAAGGCTCGCTAGCATCTGGGAGATGGTGGGTCTTGGATGCTTTTTAGTGATAACGTGTCAGCCAGCTGCTCTGGCTCTGCCGCCTCCTCCTCTACCATTATTTCCCAACTTTCTCCCTCATCTTCCCCTGAGCTGTGACTTCCCTCAAACCCCTGTTGTAATTGTGAGCTGTCTTCTTCTTCTCCTCTGGAAGGGTCAGGTTGGGGAGGCGGTCTCCATCATTCCTCTTCTGCCCAGACCCTGACTAAGGCCTTGCAGAATCATAGATCTGTAGAGCTGGGAGGGATCCCAAGGATTACCGTATTTTTTGCTCTATAAGACTCACTTTTTTCCCTCCTAAAAAGTAAGGGGAAATGTTTGTGCGTCTTATGGAGTGAATGCAGGCTGCACAGCTATCCCAGAAGCCAGAACAGCAAGAGGGATTGCTGCTTTCACTGCGCAGCGATCCCTCTTGCTCTTCTGGCTTCTGAGATTCAGAATATTTTTTTTCTTGTTTTCCTCCTCCAAAAATTAGGTGCGTCTTGTGGTCTGGTGCGTCTTACAGAACAAAAATTACTGTAGCTAGCCCAACTCCCTTGCAATTGCAGGAATCACAGCTGAAGAATCTCTGACAGGTGAAGTCCACCTTTGAAACCTGCAGTGCAGAAACTGGAGCACAGAGCAAATTGGGGACAACCCCTCAAGCATAGCTGTCAACCTTTCCCTTTTCTTGTGAGGAATCCTATCTGGAATAAGGGAATTTCCCTTAAAAAAAAGGGAACAGTTGACAGCTATGCCCTCAAGGCTCTGTCCACAACCACATACCTTGCCACATACCAAATTATTTCTGTTTTCTTTGCCATTGGTCTCTACTCATTCCAGTTCATCTCTGTGCTGTCCTCTATATTTGCTATTCTCCTGAATAAAAAGCATTTGGGGAATTACTTGTTACTAAGGGCTCTTGGCACCCATGTCAAAGTCGAATTTATGGACAGCCACCCCAGCTTGCTCCTTGAGGTGCACCAATTCCAGTCTAAGCAAGGGGCAAGTGTGCAATGGGGCAATGTTCATTGCATAGCCAGGAGGATGTCCCAAAGTGGAGTTAAGAGCATGGATCCTATTTGCAAAGCCCTCTTTCCACCTCACTGTCAGGGTTGTGGCCATCAAAGTGTATTGATGCTTAGTAGGCAACAGGAAAAGAACGTCAGGGAATTGATGATCATCAACATTTGGTGAAGTAGATATGCTTTGTGGGATAGGAGTTATTGATGTGTCTCTGCTTTGGGCATCTGCTGGGTGGTTAACTGCCCCACATCTCACTGACATTGCTATTCTATGACAAACATATTTTCTGGCCTCATGGACAAAAAGCAGTGGAAATTAACCCACTGGTGTGATTCAGATTTGGCTCTATGTGTTATCACAAATTACAATCTATAGAACATACCTTGAGCTGGATGTACTTAATCAATTTTTTCAGAATTGTGAGGAGCTGGTCATTTCCAACAGGTACATCTACGTTTTTGTTTATAAAGAAAAAGATTAAAAAAAAGTATGGTGAGATAAAGATAATTTTAACACAGAGAGAAAATCCTAAGCAATACTCTGGTTTCTTCAAAATGGAAAGTCAGTAAAATGTTTCGGCTATGCCCTATATATGAATAACTTAAATTGGAAAACAGGAGAAAGGGATTGTAAAGTTCTCAAACGCACCACATTTCCTCAGAGTAATTATAAACATAAATATTGTGTTTTTCAAGTACTTCTGTCCCAGAGAGCTAAATGCTTCATTTATTTCTTTTCTATATTTATATACCAACTCTATACCATCTAAATTACCATCTCTGGGTAATTTTAAAGTAAAAATTAAAACCATAAAATGCAACATGAAACAGAACTCGAAAGCAAAAGAAAGCCAGCTCTAAAGAAGAACTAAAATATAATTAGCAGCAGAGAATTATATCAGTACAATAGTGTGAAAACTGCTAAAATATTTAAGAATAAAATGCCTGGGAAATAGAAAAACTCTTCGTGTGCTAAAAATACCATAACATAGGGAATAGCAAAGCTTTTCTGGGGCACCACTCAGAGATAGGAGACGAGTATAATGTTCATTCATCTACCATCAGGTGAGATTTGTGCAGATGACTGAATCAATTTACCAAATGGTCAGATGCTACAGAAAACCTGCTTCCCTTTTGATTGGAAAACAGCGCATGAATGGTCTAGGGAACACGGGTGAATACATTACAATAATCCACAACCCACCTGCGGGATACAGGAGCTTGTCAATGACATGAATCACACCATTGGTCGCCATGAGGTCAGATTCCTTTGCTTTTAAATCATTCACCAGAAGAGTGTCATTCACCTAAGGATTAAATAATAAAGGTAAACAACAAAAAGAGAGAATACATTTCCAAACAGTTGAAATATTATTATAATGTCTAGTATCTTATATAGTGGAATACACATGGTAAGGCAATGTTAGAAAATCCTCTTCTGTCAAAATGCTTTAGGGACTGCAAGAGAAGCCAAAAGAGTTCTGACAAAATCAGAGAAATTTCTTGGCAGGTTTCGCACATCTCTCAGAATACTGTCTCCGTCCTTCAACTTAAATTACAGGTTTAATCATTCTTGTCGAAAGGTTATTGTCAATACTCACCACTTTCAAGTACAATTTGCCGCCCTGGATAGTTTTGAGGATGTTGGTCACACGAGGTTCAAATCCGCTTCCAATGAAAACTCCTTGAGTTAAGTGATAAAGCAGAATATTCCTGAGAGCATTTTGGTCCCCTGTGGAAGAAAATCAGTGATGGACGTAAGTACGGTTGGATCAATGATTCACCAAGCCTTTCCACTGGCTAGCAAAGTTTCCTACAGGGGAGCTGTTTATTTTAATTTTAATTTTTTTGTGCTACAGAGAACCTGTTTACCTTTTAATCCCTTATCCCGGAACAAAATGCCCTAAATTCAAGATCTGGTCCCCCCCCCACATCCACAAGGAAAATCAGTGAGTTGAGCTGGGATCAAGAACTTCTGACAAGACCAGGGGCTCTTTCACCCTTGAAAAAGTAAAAATAAAATAAATACACAGTAACAAGGTTGTTGCCTCTAGTAGTGTTCAGAGTTTCATAGAAAGCATAGTAGACTGTGAATAATCCAAGAGATTATCAACTAGGGCTGGATTTTAGTGTATTATTGATTTGTTTATTTCAACAGTTTGTGCATATCTTATTCACAGGCCCCTGAAATTCAACATGGGTATCAACTGGATATGGAATAACTGATTGGCTCAAAATTGGGAAAGGAGTACAACAAGGCTGTATATTGTCTCCCTGGTTATTTAACTTATATGCAGAATTCATCATGCAAAAGGCTGGGCTGGATGAATCCCAAGCCAGAATTAAGACTGCAGGTAGAAATATAAACAAACTCAGATATGCTGATGACACAATCTTGATGGCAGAAAGTGAGGAGGAATTAAAGAACCTTTTGATGAGGGTGAAAGAGGAGAGTGCAAAATATGGTCTGAAGCTCAACATCAAAAATACTAAGATCATGGCCACTGGTCCCATCACCTCCTGGCAAATAGAAGGGGAAGAAATGGAGGCAGTGAGAGATTTTGCTTTCTTGGGTTCCATGATCACTGCAGATGGTGACAGCAGTCAGGAAATTAAAAGACGCCTGCTTCTTGGGAGAAAAGCAATGACAAACCTAGACAGCATCTTAAAAGCAGAGACATCACCTTGCTGACAAAGGTCTGCATAGTTAAAGCTATGGTTTTCCCAGTAGTGATGTATGGAAGTGAGAGCTGGACCATAAAGAAGGCTGATCACCAAAGAATTGATGCTTTTGAATTATGGTGCTGGAGGAGACTCTTGAGAGTCCCATGGACGGCAAGAAGATCAAACCTATCCATTCTTAAGGAAATGAGCCCTGAGTACTCACTGGAAGGACAGATCCTGAAGCTGAGGCTCCAATACTTTGGCCACCTCATGAGAAGAGAAGACTCCCTGGAAAAGACCCTGATGTTGGGGAAAATGGAGGGCACAAGGAGAAGGGGATGACAGAGGACAAGATGGTTGGACAGTGTTCTCGAAGCTACCAACATGAGTCTGACCAAACTGCGGGAGGCAGTGGAATACAGGAGTGCTCTGGTCCATGGGGTCACAAAGAGTCGGACACGACTAAACGACTAAACAACAACAACAAATCATTCAGGAGTAGGTATGGTGATGAAGTTCATTTAATGTTCATGCACAAACCAGGCAGAGGGCCTTCTCGGTAGTGGCGCCCACGCTGTGGAACGTCCTCCCATCAGATGTCAAGGAAATAAACAACTATCTGACTTTTAGAAGACATCTGAAAGCAGCCCTGATCTTTTACTGTTTTTTTTAATGTTCTGTTGGGAGCCTCCCAGAGAGGCTGGGGAAACCCAGCCAGATGGGTGGGATATAAATAATAAATCATCATCATCATCATCATCATCATCTCCCGCCATGCATGTGATCACTCACAAGCAGTCTTCAATATGGATCTTTTCATAAACTTTTCACTACCACCCCTTTCTCATCACTGTTCTCGATCTTCAAGCTTAAGGTCGTAAATCTGCCTGGCTCACTGTCATTGTTTTTTTTGATTCCCTTCCAATTCAGCATGATTGCATGTGTATTGGAATCCTCTGCTGTGTACTCTGCCTGGTTTTTTAAAATGCATGTTCTGTCTACTCCTGCTGTGTCTGTCAGAAGCGTGTATTCTCAGAAAATATCCACTTATTAATTGAATACACTTTGTCTGTAGGAAGTGGAAGTTTTTCCAAGAACAGTCAAGGATCTTTAAAGGCTTAAATTCTGGTCTATGAATGCAGTAAAGATTCGTATTGTATTGTAAAGGCTTAATGGTTAGTATCAAAATGTCCAAACAGGAGCTTTGTTGTTTTATTCTGCAATAGACAACCACAGCTGCTATAGAACTTGGTAGAATAAAGAGGTGTCTTCCCCTTTTCAGTCCTAGAGACTTCGGGAAGCTAAAGTGGCCAAGAGAAATCACACAGCATCTCTCACAACCAGGGCTGGATTTAGGTTTGATGAGGCCCTAAACTACTGGAGGTAATGGGGCCCTTTATATGTCCAGCTGTCCTTTGTCAACAACAAATTGTCACTGGTTTTTTGTTGTTGAATATATGCTATATGGTAATTTATGGACGTAATAGGTATCTAAAGCCATTTGCACATAATATGTATTTTATCAAGTGATTGTTGAACTGAAATCCAATTAAGAAGAAGTATGTTAATAGTGAAATACAACCCTATATATATAAATGAGCAAACCAGTGATATTTTAGGGAGCAAGCTAGTAGGCGGGGCCCATTACTTACATCATAGGAGCCTACACAACACAAAACACTGTTGCTGTATATAGGTTTTAGTTTGTTTTTTATCTTATATTTTGGAAATGTACATCCAGTGTTTTTTCCCTTTACATTTTTTCGGGGCCCCCAAGAGAGTGGAGCCCTAAGCTATAGCTTGTTTAGCTTATACGTAAATCTAGCACTGCTCACAACATTGAAAAGGACTACTGCAAAGAAGCCACTGGCTCTGTGATCTTCTTTTTGTGACCTACTTACTTATCAGGGTCTGTTTCTCCTGCTCAGTCAAGCCTTTGAAAGCATCATTAGTTGGGACAAACAAGGTCCAGTCACCAGGTTGAGAAAGAACCTCTTCTAAGTCTGCTGCTTCCACTAGGCTGAGGAATGTGCTGAGGAAGAAAAGAGAGCACAAGACAATTATCAACTGCCCACTTTCTGCATGAAGATTGTCCTATTGTTTCAGATGAAGGTGTTCACAGGCAGAAGAGTGTCCCTAAAGACAAATTCATATTATGAAGCAGTGAAGGGTGGCAAACTCATCAATCATCATCATATTCACCATCATGATCTTTTAAAAGCGTTAAAAAACTGCAAAAAATATCTAAGACCAAGTTTAAAATATTTCAAAAACATTTTTACAACTGGTTAGGGAACCTTTCAATGTTTGATGCATTACTGTATTTTAATATTTTGTTGGAAGCCGCCCAGAGTGGGGAAGCCCAGCCAGATGGGCGGGGTATAAATAATTTATTATTATTATTATTATTATTATTATTATTATTATTATTATTATTATTTAAAACCTATTCACGCAACTAGTGATCTCAGGGATTGCCAGGAACACTGTTTTTCAGCCATCAAATGCCTGGATAAACAGTGATATTTCTGAATTCCTCCTGGAAGTCAGTAATGAAGGAAACAAGGCGTACTTCACCAGGAATGGCATTCCACAAATGGGGAATTGCCACAAGAAAGTCCTGTCATGGGTCAACGCCAACTAGGAAGCTCCCGGTGGTGGCAACGCCACCAAGGTACCACCTGCCAGTTGTAGGGTCTGAGATGGTTGACACTAGGTAAGTTGCTGCTTGAGTCCCAAAACATTTAGAGCTCTGTATGCTAATAATAAGGGGTGTGGGTGGTGCTGTGGTCTAAACCACTGAGCCTAGGGCTTGCCGATCGGAAGGTCGGCGGTTCGAATCCCCGCGATGGGGTGAGCTCCCGTTGCTCTGTCCCTGCTCCTGCCAACCTAGCAGTTCAAAAGCACGTCAAGTGCAAGTAGATAAATAGGTACCACTCTGGCGGGAAGGTAAACGGTGTTTACGTGTGCCGCTCTGGTTCGCCAGAAAGCGGCTTAGTCATGCTGGCCACATGACCCAGAAAAATCCAGACAAACACCGGCTCCCTCGGCCAGTAAAGCGAGATGAGCGCTGCAACTCCAGAGTTATTCGCGACTGGACTTAACTGTCAGGGGTCCTTTACCTTTATGCTAATAATAACCCCTTGAATTGGACCCAGTAGCTCACTGGCAGTCAGTGCAATACATTCAGGTCTGGTGACACGTCCCTTTGTTCTGCCTCCATTACCAGTATAGAAGCCACATTCCACATTAGCTCCAGCTCCAGACCATCTTCAAAGGCAGCCACACATATAGCACATTACAGCAGTCCAGATGGGAGGTCACCAATATGGTGTCCTCAGTTTGTTGTAGGACTCCAATTCCCATCGGGCCCTGCCAGAATGACCAACTTTAGGGATTCTGGTGGTGATAGTCCAACAACATCTAGAGGGTGCTATATTGGCTATATTTAGGCAATGTACGTGACTGAATTCTACTGGGATGTTTCAGACATAAACAGCAAGGCTGCTGCTTTTCATCTTTTCCCTCTTTTCCTTGAATTTAAAGAAAGAAAAAGCACCACAAGCATGCTGGGATAGGAGCAACCAGTAAGAAGATATGAACAGCAAGGCGGTGAAAATATAGTACTCTCTTTTTCTGATATACCCTCTGACATTTCTGGCTGGAAAATGTGGAAAGCAATAAATGATTCATTCTCCTAGTCAGATTTTTTTCCTGGAGAACATTATAGTTGTTGTTTTTTTAAAAAAATATTTTGCAGTCTTGCCTCCAGCTTCGTGGACTTGATCATGATAATAGTTGACATTCGCATGCATACGCAATATATCTGCCAAAGTACATTTAGAGGTAGTATATATTTAGAGCTCCAAAATGCAAGTACCAAGACAGTTCCTGTATCTTTGCGCTACTCATAAGGAAAATTGGCACAGATGCTGCTTCTCCTATCAATACAGCATTAGAACTGGAATTCTCCCTTCCAACTTATTGTATTTGATTCCTTTGCTATGGCTTGCGGCTGATGCAAATAAAGATTCTATCATCTATCATCTATCTATCTATCTATCTATCTATCTATCTATCTATCTATCTATCATCTATCTATCTATCTATCTATCTATCTATCTATCTATCTATCATCTATCTATCTATCTATCTATCTATCTATCTATCTATCTATCATCTATCTATCTATCTATCTATCTATCTATCTATCTATCATCTATCTATCTATCTATCTATCTATCTATCTATCTATCTATTGTCTGAAAGGTTTGGAGGTTTCCCTGGAATCTAGCCCCAGCTTTTCTTTTAAAATTTCATTGTGGACTTATGAGCCACTGTTTGCTTTTTAAATTACTAAGTATTAAAATAATCGTTTCATTTTATGATCCCCCAAACCTCTAATTACAGATGGCAGGCTATTCACTAAAACTGGTGACAAGAGTCATCCACTCACGATACTTTACGGATTTTATTGTCCTTTTAGATCATTTTCACTCCAAGCCTAAAACAACAACAACAGTTAAACTGAGGGTGGGAATTTTTAAAAGAATGATTCTCAACATCACTCAGTATCAGCGTGTATAACTGAAATCTCATCTTTCTGTTTAGTTTGCTGGGGGGGGGGAGGGAGTTTTGATACGGTTAAAAATCATGGTTTACCTGAATCGTTTATCTGATCTCAATACTTCATGTAGAGTTTTCTCTGCTGGATCAATTAATTCCCTGAAAATGTGGATAAATCCATTTCTTCCCTCTTTGCTTCCTCGAACCATGCATGAATTCTCAACACATACAGCCTAGTAATGAAAAAATAAACAGAAGTATCACAAAATGCAGCCTTGTGGGTAAACATATTAAACAAGCTCTGGATTATGCAACTTCTCCAAACTTTTGTGCTATATAAAATGTAGTTCACCCAGTTCTCTTGTGGGTGCTTAATTTCTGCTCTTTTCAGGAACCAATGTTCCCTGTTGGCTGTACAAAATGTGCAGTATAGCAACGAATGGCACAGCTTTTTTCTAGATGGATGGAGTGGAAAGAGAATCTCTTACTGATCATGTTTGCATAGGACCAAGAAGTTTGCTTTGGTCCACAAAACTTTGAGCTGTTGTACGACTTTTCAAGGGAACAAGGGGAGCGAATGTGAAGGAACATTTTCCTACTGTGGCTATGGAGAAACCACAGAAATGTTTTAATTTTTTTTTTTACTTAAAGCCAGCCATTTGTTTGTATTTGAAATATACTGTTCTCCCCGAATGTATTTACAAGCTAAGCTGGATGGATATGAAGAAATCCAAGGCAGGGACAGGAAACAGTTTTAAAAGTATCTAAATGTCTTCAAACATTCTCAGAACCCAAATTTTGCACTCTGGCTCAGATTATTCCCAGGGTTGCGATATCCTGAAAGGTCTCCTTCCCTTTTAAGGCTCACTTCCTCCCCAGATAGCCTTTCCCATCAAACACTTGGATTGATGGGAGAAACTGAATCTGGAAAGATTTCGCTTTCAGTACCGTTCTTTAAAGTACAACTAGCAAAGGAACAGCTCTCATGGTTCAGGCTAGGCCACTAGAGATGGGCAAATTTTGCAAGTTCTCATTTTTCCAATCTTAAATTCAGTTCTTACTGATTTCCCCATCAGTCTGTGATTATTATTTTTAATCCACATGAAGATACAGTGGTACCTCTGGTTACGTACTTTATTCGTTCTGGAGGTCCGTTCTTAACCTGAAACTGTTCTTAACCTGAAGCACCACTTTAGCTAATGGGGCCTCCCACTGCCGCCGCGCCACTGCTGCACAATTTCTGTTCTCATCCTGAAGCAAAGTTCTTAACTTAATACTACTTCCAGGTTAGCAGAGTCTGTAACCTGAAGTGTTTGTAACCTGAAGCGTTTGTAACCCGAGATACCACTGTACACCAGAATTTCAGTGTGAAGAACTCCTAACATACACATTCTTGTATACAATTTCCCCAAATATACACATTTTTTTTGCAAAGCAATTCTCTTAATGCATACTTTTGTATACACAACGTTAGCCTAGCATACATGTTTTTGACATTACTCAGCTGGAGAACTGTACTGCAAAATTCATAAAAGTGTGAATTGTTAAGGATTACTCTACTTTGCCTCATGTATTGTTTGGGAAACAGCTAGTTAGGTAGGCTTGCCTTTATATGTAAGATGAATCAAGTTTCTTCCCCCTCCCTAATGGCAACCCATTTCCAAGTTTAAAGCCTCAGTTCTCAGATTCTCAGGAGCATCGGGCTCACTAGTCACCTTTCCAACAAGTCAATTTGATTGCTGGCATTAATCCTTGCTCTCTGAAATCATTTTTTTTCATTGATGTACTCAACACATGGAACTGCCTTCCAATCTTATTCTTCTAATTTGTTACATCACTGGTCTTCAGCTGGTGGACTGGGACTCACTAGCGGGACACAGCTTGTCCAAGGTGGGTCACAACAGGAGAAGAAGAAGAGTTTGGATTTGATATCCTGCTTTATCACTACCCGAAGGAGTCTCAAAGCCGCTAACATTCTCCTTTCCCTTCCTCCCCCACAACAAACACTCTGTGAGGTGAGTGGGGCTGAGAGACTTCAAAGAAGTGTGACTGGCCCAAGGTCACCCAGCAGCTCCATGTGGAGGAGTGGTGACGCGAACCCGGTTCCCCAGATTACGAGACTACCGCTCTTAACCACTACACCACACTGGCTCTCACACATAGCACTACCACTATGCAAATATATGGTAAAAAACTAAGAAATGGGTCCCCAAATGCAAATATATGGAAAAAGACTAAGAAATGGGTCCCCAAATGCATTTTGGGGTTAAAAGTCGGTATTGGTTCCCAAGATTCTTGCTTTAAATCATGCACTTTCCCAGCTGCTGTCAATCTCGCAGCTAGACATCATTAAAAAGTACAACTGTGAATAATTCACTACACCTCTCTGTAAAACCATATACAATCCTTCTTTCCCAAAGGCCACACACTGCCAAAAGCTCATGGACAAGATTGCTAACCAGAAACACTGGGGAGATGAAACAATGGACTCATTCCTTATAAGATTTACCTCCAGATACAGAAGAAAAACATTTCGGATCCTGGCTCCTTAGAGCTTGCTCCTGCCCCACTTTAAATCAAAGGAATACTAAGAACACAAGCAGAGCAGGGAAAATCACTGGGCAACTTTGGATACTGGATTTCCATGGTAAAATCCAATTTCTGTTAAAACAGGGCAACATAATTTAATCTTATTCTCAACGGGCATTGGATCTCTCCAACCGTAAATATTGAAAACTATACAGTCGTATAGATCTTGAATGCCTTGGCTCCTGAACAAATTGGCTCCCGAACAATCGAAACCCGGAAATGAGGGTTCCAGTTTTCAAACGATGTTTGGAAGCTGAATGTCTGACAGGGCTTCCACGGCTGCCAGTTGGCTGCAGGAGCTTCTTGCAGCCAATCAGAAGCCGCACTTTGTTTTTCAAATGTTTTGGAAGTCGAACGGACTTCAAGAATGGATTCCGTTTGACTTCCAAGGTACGACTGTACTGTGTAAAGAATACCTTTCAAAACTAGTACCTGCCAGGTTCCTAGCACAGTCACATATTTAACTATAGAACTGTTGGAGATGGTTTAGCAAGGATTCCAGATTTAACTCTGGGGTCCAAGAATTACATGAATTTTCTTTTTTTAATAAGGCACAGTGAAGTAATTTAATAGTGTAGTGGAGAACCCTATCTCTTTTCCAGCAGTTCCCACACATTGCAATCTTTTGCTGTCATAAATATTTCCCGAGTTTTAAAATTCACTTACTGTACGATACACAAATACTCTGAGCTTCTTTCCTCCCAGGGTCTCCAAGAACTGTCCATTGTAGAGGTCATTCAGACCAACTTTCACTCTCAAAATGTGATTCTGCAGAATCAATTTGAGGACCCTCTGATCCGTAGTTAAGACGTCATCTAACAGTTTGGATAGAACATAATGCCTAAATTAGGTTTCGTTCATGTAGTTTTACATACAATCTCAGATATAATGGGAAATGATATTCACCTCCATTCAGCTTTGGCCTCATTCTTTCACATCTGTTATTTACCCCCAAACCAACAATTGCCTCTTTTTAAAGCATGCAGTGGGGACGCGGGTGGCGCTGTGGGTTAAACCACAGAGCCTAGGACTTGCCGATCAGAAGGTCGGCAGTTCAAATCCCCGTGATGGGGTGAGCTCCCGTTGCTCGGTCCCTGCTCCTGCCCACCTAGCAGTTCGAAAGCACGTCAAAGTAGATAAATAGGTACCACTCCGGCGGGAAGGTAAATGGCGTTTCCGTGTGCTGCTCTGGTTTGCCAGAAGCGGCTTAGTCATGCTGGCCACATGACCCGGAAGCTGTACGCTGGCTCCCTCAGCCAATAAAGCGAGATGAGTGCCACAATCCCAGAGTCGGGCACGACTGGACCTAATGGTCAGGGGTCCCTTTACCCTTTACCTTTAAAGCATGCAGTAGCTTGCATGATGCACTGTCCTCCACTGAATTCAGATGCATGAAGAACTATTTGAGTGGTCAAATAAATGCATAGGTGCGGAGAAAGACTGTGTGTGGAGGGAGGCCCTTTAACTATGTCTCCGGCATAGTGATGGCAGTAGCAGGCTGGGATGCAGTGACAGTTTTTTCTCTTGGTCATGACAAGCCTCATTATCCCATATTTGTACCCATCTGGAGCCACTCCAAGCTTGGTTGTGGATGTGGTTCAGTCATAGACATAATTGGGAATTTGGGGGAGGGGAAATTCTCTCCCTTGCTCTTACTCTTTTTAAAGCAAGTCCAGACACTTCCATATCAGGAATTTGAGTTAACTGTTACTGTCCTCACAGGCTGTAGTAATGACAACTCAGCCAGGCCAGTCTTGGTGCATATATATATGTGTGTGTGCCATCAGAGAACAGAGCAACAACTCTCCTCCTCCAGCATTTGTGCTTCCACCAGCAGTTGATAAGACTGGCTCCTCAGGAATGCCTCTCCCTCTGAAGCCATGAAAGGTAAAGGTAAAGGACCCCTGGATGGTGAAGTCCAGTCAAAGGCGACTATGGGGTTGCAGCACTCATTTCACTTTCAGGCTGATGGAGCCGGTGTTTCTCCACAGACAGCTTTCCGGGTGATGTGGCCAGCATGACTAAACCACTTCTGGTGCAACAGAACACCATGATGGAAACCAGAGCGCACAGGGCCATTTACCTTCCTGCCACAGCAGTACCTATTTATCTACTCATACTGGGATGCTTTTGAACTGCTAGGTTGGCAGGAGCTGGGACAGAGCAACAGTAGCTCACCCTGTCGTGGGGATTTGAACCCCCGACCTTCTGATCGGCAAGCCCAAGAGGCTCAGTAGTTTAGACCACAGTGCCACCCACGTCCCATGACAGTGAAGCAACCATAGCTGGAACTACCAGGCACTCACTCCTAGCCACGGAGGTCCCATGGACTTCCAGCAACAGGTCTCACAGAGCTATCTTCTTGTATTGATCAAGACTTATTTGTAGAGTCTGAGCAGTGGCGTAGCATGGGTTGTCAGCACCTGGGGCAAGGCAAGTAATTTGCGCCCCCTAACCCTGGATTTCCGACCCCTAACCCTAACCCTAACCCCCAGATGTTGCGCCCTGTGCGGCCGGGGCCCCCTGCACCCCCCATGCTACGCCACTGAGTCTGAGCATCCTAAATCTATCAAGGGGATTTCAGTTTCAGTGATTGTAAGTAGTTTCAACTCTCTCGTGTTGGACTTCTTCACAAAGTTGAAGAAGATATTTAAGATATCTCTTAAGAGTTATTTTTAGTGCCACCAAGTCTGTCGGTCTACCTACCGGAGAAAGCCCCATTCACTGGAGCTAGCAAGGTATATTCCTCCTCTGGCTTTAAAGCTGCGGCCAAGCCAACCTGAGACACCAGGTCTTTGAAGGTGGTTTGTTGAGGACCAGCAAGATCTATAACTTGCTTAGCTGAAATTGAGGAAGAAATGGGTGGACAAGCATTAGGTTTCGCTCCAAAACTCTTTCCAAACAGACAAATATTTTTAAAAGGATACACAAGGAATATCCATAGAGTTCATAAATGGGTTACTTCTTCAAAAAAGAGAATTAGTTGAGACTACCTGCCTATCTATTCCAGGGGTCAGTTACTACTAGAGAAAGTGCATAGGATTGGAAGTCGCCTGTGTGTCACTCTCAAGGCAAATCTTAAAAAATGTAGTATAAACACAGACAACTGGGAAACACTGGCCTGCGAGCGCTCCAGTTGGAGGACAGCCTTTACAAAAGGTGTGATGGGCTTTGAAGACACTTGAACTCATGAAGAAAGGGAGAAATGTGCTAAGAGGAAGGCACGCTTGGCAAACCCTCACCGTGACCAACTCCCGCCCAGAAACCTATGTCCCCACTGTGGAAGGATCCAGAATTGGCCTCCACAGTCACTTATGGACTCACTGTTAAAACCGTGTTTAAGGAAGACATTCTTACTCGGCTACGAGTGATCGCCAAAGAAGAAGAAGACTCACCGGAGTCAGGAATAAGCACTTGGTCTACTAGATGAATGACACCATTGCTTGTCACAATGTCTTTTCGCTTCACCATTTTGACGCCATTGATTGTCAAGCTTTCGCCATCACAGCCAACTTCGACAGTATTGCCTTCCAAGGTCTCGTAGACACCTCCACTCATGATGGCTTCAGAACACTGGAGAGTATTCAGAATGTGGAATTTCATCAGAGCTAAACAGGGGAAAAAACAGAAAGGACTCAAATGAAACCTGAGGCGATGCTGCAGCCATCTAAAACTGGTACATTTTAGAAAATACAATGCCATTATAAACAGTTAATGTAATGAGTTTTGCTTTTGACATTCATTTCCACTAGAAATGTTCTTAACTATTTAGGGGGAAAGAGAGATTCCCACGCACCTTTAGTAGTACCCATATTGAAACATTTGCTATGTGGTTGTTCCAGCTAGAAAAGCGAGTGTGGACTGCACTTGAACAAGACTTTTACAAGCATCATATGCCTTTGGACAAGGGCTTAGCCCTTCAAATGTACATTTCATTGTGAATTTTATTTTGTACCTTGCAACTTATTACACTTCCATTAGAATCAAAATCATGAGCAGAAAAATAGCAAAACCATTAAATAGCACATATAGCTAGGGATATTTAGAACATACATTTAAACTGTTTCATTAAAAAAACCCAACCTTGTACATTATCTCTCTGGTGGCAATATGTGACATGAATCAGTAACTTGCTGTTTGTGGGAGGGGGGCAGAGGGAGAGGCAAAAGTTGCCACTTATTTCAGACAGTTCATACCGAGCTGCCAGAACGGTGCTGGTTTCACATATCAATCTCTTAGCCATTCCTGCATTGCAGGGGGGTTGGACTAGATGATCCTTGGGGTCTCTTCCAGCTCTACAGTTCTATGAATCTGTGATTCTACTATGTTATGCATGAATCTCAAACCCAAACGCATTTGGCCGATAACCCTACACTAGGGGTCAGCAAACTTTTTCAGCAGGGGGCCGGTCCGCTGTCCCTCAGACCTTGTGGGGGCTGGACTATATTTTTGGGGGCAGGAAATGAACAAATTCCTATGCCCCACAAATAACCCAGAGATACATTTTAAATAAAAGCACACATTCTACTCATGTAAAAACACCAGGCAGGCCCCACAAATAACCCAGAGATACATTTTAAATAAAAGCACACATTCTACTCATGTAAAAACACCAGGCAGGCCCCACAAACAACCCAGAGATACATTTTAAATAAAAGGACACATTCTACTCATGTAAAAACACGCTGATTCCTGAACTGTCCGCGGGCTGGATTGAGAAGGCCATTGGGTCGGATCCAACCCCCGGTTCTTAGTTTGCCTACCCATGCCCTACACGTTCATACCACAGGTTTCCCAAGTAGCAATGCAGTTCTTCTAATGAGCTGTCACAACCCAAACATACTATGATGAACTCAGCATCTGAATTCAAAAGCAGAAGCCACAGGAGAAAGCAATATGCAACAACCCCACTAGCCTCTGTGTGGCATAACAAGTCTTCGTCCAGTTTCTGGAACACTGTGAGGGAGCCAGTCTAATGAGGTTCTTTGAACAGGGAGACCTATAGTAGGGAATTCTAAACTTGGTTGTCTCTCAGCAAGGCTGTTGAAACTATTCTAACCGTTGCCACTATCATAACATAATAATAGCTCTGGATTATAATAATAGGTTATTACATCTATCATGACTGCAAAACTCATGAGCCCTTAATCAAATAATATGATCCCTATATTTAAAATGTGAATTGGAGACCAATATTTGACCTGAACTTTTATTTACAGTGCACTTAAAAGACAGCGATGATCTAAGATATTTTAGTACTTGAGGAAGGAAGTTCAAATTCCCCCTGCAATTGTAAAAATGTAATAAGCACACTAATTGACACCTAGCTCTGCCTCACAATAGAGGCAGCCCTAAAAAAAACAAACACCAAAAAGTGGTCACATTTCTCTTTTTGCTCCCCAACTTATTCCTTTTCGATGGACAAAATAGGCTAGTGGCCAGTCAGTCGGTAACCATAGAATCAATTTTGTCCCCCAAGCACATCTACCTATTTTAGTGTGAAGCTACTCCCTCTTTTTTCTTTAAAATATCAGTGTGCTTCTGGTGCACTGTGATAACATGGAAAAGAAAGCTTCACTCTTCCCCTCCCTTTTATGCAGCATTTTCTGCGGTGCCAAGTGGGGTAATTGATCTAACAGGCTGGTTGGGAATTCCCTCCAGGTAAGACGGTTCTCAGCTGGCATGCGGCAAAGGTGTTACGAGAGAAGCGGTAAGGCTAAAGGCATTTCCAGCCTTTTCCTGCCAATCTTTCATAGGCGCATGGTCCCTCTGAGGTAAAAAACCAACTGGAGTGAGTTATAAAATCAACAGCCAGACCAACAACTAGACCTGATGCCTAGGTAAACTGCCAAGGCACTTCTCTAACTTAAACATCTGACTTTGTAGTTTCCCTTCCTTACCAAAAAATTCCTTTTTTATCAGGGACAGTGCTTTGGTCATGGTCAAAAACCCCTCAATTTGATTTGGAAACGGCTCTGCTAGAGAATTCTCCTGGGAGAGGTTGCTTTCTCCTCAGAGAGTTCTAAACTGATGTCTTACTTGAAATACCCGGTTTCTTGAAAGACCACTTCCTTCCAAATGTACCTTCTTGAAGCTTAAGAAATCCTGCTCCTGGTTAAGTCAGGAAGGTAATTATGAGCGATACAACCTTTCTGGTAGTGGCACCCTGGGTATGGAATCGTCTTCTCAGAAAAGTTTGCCTGACACCATATTTTTGGTCAGGCAAACCTTTCTGTTTACCCAGGCCTTCAAAGCAACTTAGGTAACCTGGATCTCTGAGTTTATAATTTTGGGACAATTGTGCTCTTTTTGTTGTTGCATTTATTTGGTTTTGATTTTAATGCTGATATGGTTTATTATTATTTATTAAATATGAATTAACACCCTTCATCCGCAGATCTCAGGGCGCTTCACAACATAAAATTTGTAGTAAAAATAACAACAGCAGCAAACCAATAATTCTCCCTCCCACAACTCATTTAAAAGGGCATCGGATGTCAATCAACCAAAGGCCTGGTTGAAGACGAACGTTTTCGCCAGGCGCCTAAAGGAGTATAATGAAGGTGCCTGGTGAGCCTCCCTGGGGAGAGCATTCCACAAATGGGGAGCCACTGCAGAAAAGGCCTGTTCTTGTGTTGCCACCTTGGGACCTCTCATGGAGGTATGGGTTAGTTCATATGGAGAGAGGCAGTCCTTGAGGTATTGTGGTCCTGAGTTGCTTATTTTTTAGTTTCAAGGTTTTATTATTATTACAGTGGTACCTTGGTTCTCAAACGCCTTGGTTCTCAAATGCTTTGGTTCTCAAACTCCAAAAACCCAGAAGTTCGTGTTCCGGTTTTCAAACTTTTTTCGGAAGCTGAACATTCGATGCGGCTGTCGACTGTTGTTTCCAGGGCACCTGCACCAATCAGAAGCTGTGCCCTGGTTTTTGAACATTTCGGAAGTCAAACAAACTTCTGGAACTGATTAAATATGGCACTTTTGTTTTTGCTATTAATTTTGCATTTTTGTTTTTGAGGCTTTTTCAAGTAAATTGTTTTCGTGACTGTGTGGAACCCAGTTCAGATTGATTGACTGTGTGACTGTGGAAATGGATAAAAGCCCCCCATCCAAACAAAGACTATCATCAGAGCAGGTAAGAAACAAAAAATAATTTTAATTTTTATAATCTACAATATTGTCTTATTTATTTTATAGTACAGTACATTGATTATTGCTTTCATTTTTAGGATCAGTGGCCTCGTTAGATAGTAAAATTCATGTTAAATTGCTGTTTTAGGGGGTTGTTTTTAAAAGTCTGGAACGGATTAATTCAGTTTGCATTACTTTCTATGGGAAAGCGCGCCTTGGTTTTGGAACACTTTGGTTTTGGAATGGACTTCCGGAACGGATTAAGTTTGAGAACCAAGGTACCACTGTATTATTATAAGCTGCCCAGAAAACTTTGTGTTATGGGGCAACATGCAACTGCACCAGATAAACAAAGAAATTACACATACATAGTTAGACGCCAGGGGAAGGTGAAGGTTATGACATGATTAAAACAACTGGAGCAGAAATGTTATTTTCAGTCAAATGAGATTGTCGTAAGCTTATAGGAGGAAGATAGCATTTGAGAGATGGTTTCTAGTGAGCACTTCCAGATATCCTGTTGCTAAAGCTGAGCACGACTCCCTCGAGATCCTCCTTTCTTTTTCCTTTGACATATGAAGCAGGGAAAATTCTTACTCCTACACTGTCTATGTATCAACTGCCCTTTCTTAATGAGAAGAACAGATGCAAGCTGTCACTTGCAGTAACCATTAGCTGTAAAGATTCTAATGGGACTTCCCTTTTCTTTTATAGAATGTTTATGGGATACAAAAGTATACCATTTGAGTAGTTCTGAGCACATTTCAAATGCAGGAAGTTTCATTTACTAGAGCTTAGGTTTTGTATCCTCAGCGGTCGCACCAATTACACTGAAAGGTGCTTATACAGCTTTCTCAGTTTCATCTGCTCAAAGCATAATAGTACATAAGGCATATTCAAGAGCTGAAGCTGTTGTGAACATTAATGTCTCATTGCTGCTATTATTTTCCTAAAAAGGGCATGTATGAAAGGTTGTCTTTCTAAGTAAGTTGAAGCTGACCACATGTGCTCTAGCTCCAGTTTTTCAGATACACATAACGTTGGGTAGAAAAGATGTGGGAAGACAAGGAGAAGCCAACTTTCCAATCATCATTTACCTAGTAACTTATTTCAAACTCCTTACAGGCTTACACATCATGCAGCAATGCGCTAATGGAAATACAGTGGTACCTCGGGTTAAGTACTTAATTCATTCCGGAGGTCCGTTCTTAAGCTGAAACTGTTCTTAACCTGGGGCTTCCTGCTGCTGCTACGCTGCCGGAGCACGATTTCTGTTCTCATCTTGAAGCAAAGTTCTTAACCCGAGGTACTATTTCTGGGTTAGCGGAGTCTGTAACCTGAAGCGTATGTAACCTGAGGTAAGGTAAAGGGACCCCTGACCATTAGGTCCAGTTGTGACCCACTCTGGGGTTGCAGCGCTCATCTCGCTTTATTGGCCAAGGGAGCTGGCGTACAGCTTCCGGGTCATGTGGCCAGCATGACCAAGCCACTTCTGGCCAACCAGAGCAGCCCACGAAAATGTCTTTTACCTTCCCGCCAGAGCGGTACCTATTTATCTACTTGCACCTTAACATGCTTTAGAACTGCTGGGTTGGCAGGAGTAGGGACTGAGCAACGGGAGCTCACCCTGTCGCGGGGATTCGAACCACTGACCTTTTGATCGGCAAGTCCTAGGCTCTATGGTTTAACCCACAGCGCCACCCGCATCCCTAACCTAAGGTACCACTGTACATTTATGTGATGAGCTGTAGATGCAAGACAGTGGTAACACTGATAGCTTGGGAACAGCTTGCAGAAAGATAGTGAAAGGAGGATAAGTAGTAGAAATCCTCCCCTATGGGGGGGTCCTCATCCTCAGTGGGTTCATCCACACTTTCATTTGACCCCTACTTTGATTGTATTGTATGCCAGCAAAATCCCCCCCCCCCAGTTCTGAGAGCTTTTCTCATTTTTTTCCGCAGCTGTGCCTTGCGAAAATCCGATCTCACCCGCTGAATTGAAGATTGGCTGAGCAAAATCTCCCTTCGGATTTTTTTGCACATCTGATAAGGTTCATTTCAGCAGGTAAAATTGGATTTTCGCAAGGCACAGCTGCGGAACAGCGAGAAAAGCTCTCAGACCCTGGGGAATTCATCGGTACACAATACAACCAAAATACTGCTCAGGCAAAAGTGGGAGTGAGCCCTGAGTTTTGAAGGGGAACAATCCGAAGAATGTGTTGGGCTGTGCTGCTGCAAATGGGAGGGCAATACTCCGGGCTCCCCTACAAACACAGCAGACTCAACAGCTATTTATTACTTCTCTAAAGTTGCCATATTTCAAACAGTGAAAATCCAGACAGAAACGTTGTTGAGCTTTTTGGGCAAAATCACAACATATGGCAACCCTAACTTATCTCACTTATTAGAGGCAGTTGTTATGCCTCCTGGAACAGAGCTGGATTCAAAATAATTGCACATGGACAATTTTGCCATACTTATTTACAGCAAATGGTCTAACATGGTGGGAGACATATCATGTTCTTAACTATTGCTTTCCAAAACTGTCTCTTTTTCTTTTCCCACAATATCAACTTTACAGAAATACCTTTAGCTGCCACCTTGTCGTTCATAATCCTGTTTAAGACTCCACGTGGAAGTTTCTCAAAAGCTTCGTTGGTAGGAGCAAAGAGCGTGTATTGGCCAGGCTTCCCAAGAGTTTCCATCACATCTGATGCCATGGCAGCAGTCTTGGAAAGAAAGAGATGCCGTTATTAAGCACCTTGATATTTTAGGTACAGAAAAGCAATATTTTAAATGAGCCGAGTACAGTAATACTCTTCCCATGGTCACTTAAGACCGGTATTTTTTCATAGTCACCCGATTGGGCAACTCATAATATAATATGTAAGCATTATAGAGTTGTTTTCCTAGATGTATACTCACAAAAGTAGGAACATGCCCGCATTGCAAGGAAGCTTCCCCTACCCCATGTGCTCATTTGGCTACTCAACAATTAGCTGGAAAGCCAGATGCATATATTATACTTACATGTATTTTTTTGGTGTGTGTGTGTATAAAAGGTAAAGGGACCCCTGACCATTAGGTCCAGTCGTGGCCGGCTCTGGGGTTGTGGCGCTCATCTCACTTTATTGGCCGAGGGAGCCAGCGTACAGCTTCCGGGTCATGTGGCCAGCATGACTAAGCCGCTTCTGGCGAGCCAGAGCAGTGCATGGAAACGCCGTTTACCTTCCTGCCAGAGCGGTACCTATTTATCTACTTGCACTTTGACATGCTTTCGAACTGCTAGGTTGGCAGGAGCATGGGCCAAGCAATGGGAGCTCACCCCGTCACGGGGATTCGAACCGCCGACCTTCTGATCGGCAAGTCCTAGGCTCTGTGGTTTAACCCACAGCGCTACTCGTGTCCCAGTGTGTGTGTATATATAAATAAAATTAAGGCTGCCATAGCACAGCTCCCATTGGAGTATTTGTAGTGCCAATCCAGGATTTGCACAACAGCAGTGGCCATGGAATGGGAGCTGGGAGGGCAGAACACTGAGAGCAGAAAATAGTGGGAGAAGCCAGAAGAGACTGGGGAAGAAGGGTTTCTTTATAAAGAAGTTTTTAACATGGAAAAATAGCAGGCAGGTGTCCAACACAAAAGCTAAAACCAAAAAGCTAACTGTGTTTAGATGTGTGCTTAAATCAGGATGCAGCAACTATCAAGGCTAAAGGCTAAAGGACGTTCATAATTACGAAGGGAAGCTTACTCTGAGAGATGAAAGATCATCTTCCACATCAAGGTAGTCTTGAATGGTATTTCCAACAGGGGTCAGCACACGGTCGATGACATGCACAACACCATTTGTAGCAATTTGGTTACCATGGATGATTCTAGCGCAGTTAACCGTAACAACCTGCATTTGAAGAATGATGCCAGAGAATATTAAGCACAGAACTCGCTGGCAACCAGAAGATTATTGAGAAGCGTTATTCTTCTAGCGCCTTTATGGGATGTGTGATGTGATGTCTGCTATAAAACATTCTGGAAAGAATCTAGCTAGAACACACATTGCAATGAAACTTGTACCAGATACATTTCATGTCCTATATTTGGTAGCAATAATGTTTTTAAATTCTTTAAGGTGAACATACAGAGCGAAATTTAACACTGAGTTAGTAGCCATTGTTTTTAACCTGCTGATAGTTTGGTACATCTTTGGATTTTGCAAAGTGCCTTGAAATCATTGATTAAAAAATGACATATAACTAATAAGAATAAATAAATAGCCATGTCTGACTTGATTGCAGCAGAACCTTAGGTCAACTAACGGAAGCTGTAATCCTTTACCACTTCCTCGGGAGTATGCCCCACTGGGACTTACTTCTGAGTAAACATGCATGGATGACTGCCTTCATAGATCACTGCCTTGCCATGGCAAAGGGGCTTGAATAACTCAGAGAAGCTATGAGCTATGCCGTGCAGGGCCACCCAAGATGGACAGGTCATAGTGGAGAGTTTTGACCAAACGTGATCCACCTGGAGCAGGAACCGGCAAGCCACTCCAGTATCCCTGCCAAGGAAACTCCATGGACAAAGGCAATTTTGACCAAACTGTGGGAGGCAGTGGAAGACAGGAATGCCTGGCATGCTCTGGTCCATGGAGTCATGAAGAGTCGGACATGACTAAATGACTAAACAACAACAAACATGCTTAGAATCGTGTTGCATCTCTGGATCCCACCAAACACCTATAAAAATGAAATTCTATCTAGAAAGTTGAAGTTTACAGCTCTTTCCAAGCTTAGAGCCACATTTATAACATAAATATCGCATGCAACATTACAATGTCCTCTACTCCAGGGGCTAAAGTTCATGGTACTACAGAAGAAAAAGAATAACTAAACAGACTTACACCATTGGGGTAGTGATTTATATGCAGTTTTTGGTTGTCGTACATAGACACCAGATCCATGCCATTCCTGAGGTCCTTTGTCAACATGCGCTTGTTCACCATGTGGTTATGGAGGGCATTGTACAGTTCGATGTTTACATTTTCAATCAGGCCTTCGTGGATTTCCTAGGGGAAGAGATTCAGTTAGACTTTCCATGGCCATCATCCCAGTCAGCCTGATATACACCAGATTACTCTGCTACAAGTGAAATAATCCATGCTAATGTGTTTTTTTTTCATGCTAATATTTCCTTTGGCAAGCTACAGTACTTCATTTAGCATCCAGCTGCTAAGCTTCTAAGTTTCTTTCATTTGAAAGTACCGCGGCTCCATGAATTACAACATTCATTTATTCGTGCCGTCTTGGACATCTTGCCTTCTTGGCCCCTTTGCTTTTTCTTACATGTTACCCACTATTCCACAAACATTCTTCCACACTATTTGTGCAACCAGCATATTCTGCTCCTCAGACCCGACTAAATTGGCAGAGCCTTTCTGGGATCAAAAGGCCATTTTCAGCACTGCTTGCCATTTGCCAACCCAGCCAACGTTCTTACGTTCTATCAAGCCCTATCCTGGGCCTATCATCTTTGACCTCCTGATCTTAGCCTGTGCTCAGGTTCTTACGTTTACAGTCATAACTCAGAAGTCAAATACCTTGTGAGTTGAATGTTTTGGCTCCCGAATGCCGCAAACCTGGAAGTGAGTGTTCTGGTTTGTGAACGTTCTTTGGAACCCGAACGTCAGTCACAGCTTCCGCAGCTTCTGATTGGCTGCAGGAGCTTCCTGCATCCAATTGGAAGCCATGCTTTGGTTCTTGAATGTTTTGGAAGTCGAACAGACTTCCGGAACGGATTCCGTTTGACTTCTGATGTACGACTGTATTACTTTGGTGGCCTGGGAGCCAAAGTAGTGTTACTGCTTCTTCTGCCACTGGACAATCTGAGAGTGTATTAACTTATGGTCTGTGTGTGTGGTTTGGGAGCTACACAGTCAGGGAAAAAACAATGCTGTCCAGGGTTGTAAAGACTGCAGAGAGAATAACTGGGTGCACTCTTCACACCTTGGATCAAATCTATGCTTCCATGTGTCATAAGAAAGCTGCAGAGATAGCACAGGATAGTGCTCACCCCGGAAATAATCTCTTTCAGCTTCTGCTTTCTGGAAGAAGGTACAGGGTTATAAAGACTAGGACTAGCCACCTGAGAAACAGTTTTTATCCAAATGCAATTTTTGTTTTAAACACAATGTAAGGTAGTCCCTGTGGGAGTATATTGTATTTAATTATGGGGTATCAGAGGTTTTTAGGGGGTTAACCAGGCTGGGATAGCTGGGATAGCAGGCTTGTTGGTTTCTGAATGTCTGATGTAGATTTTTTCAATTTCGTTGTTCAGTATGGGACAATGACAATAAAGATGATCGAGATGCCCAAGACCACATGGGAGGTATGCAACATTGTGCTAAGGCACCTGGTCTATCAGAGCAAGCAGTTTGGCTTCCAGACAAAACAATTCCTCATTTCCTCCATGCACACTCTGTTCCTGACACCTGCCCCCTGTAAGCCAATCTGAGGAGATGGGGGAAGTGGAAGTCCCTGTTGCATAAGCGGAAGTCCTTGCACAGGACTTAGGTTGAATAATGCCTCCTTTCAGTGTTTCCTTTTCTCATTGCCCAGCAGCACCCAGATTTAAAAGGTAAAGGACCCCTGACAGTTAAGTCCAGTCGTGAACAACTCTGGGGTTGTGGCACTCATCTCTCTTTACTGGCCGCGGGAGCCGACATTTGTCCGCAGACAGTTTTTCCGGGTCATGTGGCC
Organism: Podarcis erhardii; assembly: GCF_964252035.2. Lineage (NCBI taxonomy): Eukaryota > Metazoa > Chordata > Lepidosauria > Squamata > Lacertidae > Podarcis > Podarcis erhardii. Next base: position 10,500,349 of record NC_138515.1, on the reverse strand, counting down.
AGCATGACTAAGCCGCTTCTGGCGAAACCAGAGCAGTGCACAGAAACACCGTTTACCTTCCCGCCACAGTGGTACCTATTTATCTATTTGCACTGGTGTGCTTTCGAACTGCTAGGTTGGCAGGAGCTGGGACTGAGCAATGGGAGCTCACCCAGTCACGGGGATTCGAACCGCCGACCTTCCGATCAGCAAACCCAAGGCTCAGTGGTTTAGACCACAGTGCCACCTGTGTCCCTTGCATAACTTGGATTTATATATCCATAAATCCAAAAGCACTTGAAACATTTTTTAACAATCCATTCTGAAATACGTACACGATCCAAAGCATCCCAGGCTTCATTGCTTGGTGCAAACATTGTATACGAGCCAGGTCCTTCAATCTCTTCTCTCAGTTTTGACATGTCAGAGTAGCGTTGAGTGGAGGTCGCTCCCACAATGCCCAAAGTACCATAGACATGATCGATGGGGGCAACTGAAAAAGACAAGAAACAAGCACACTGTACATTCTGTTTATAACGGGTTTGCCCTCCTCCCCTCACCTCAGTTAGTGCCACTTCATCTGGCGGAAATCATTCATGGGATTTGCTGAATTAAATGCTGCTTGCTGCAGGACCCCCAATTTAGCTCATGATTTGACTTAGGATGCAGCAGTACACAAACCACGTAACAAAGAGGATGTTCAAAGGAAGGAAACCCACCATTTCAGGTTGCTTAGGAACTTGTGCACTTTCCACAAGGACACTACTGAAAATAGCATAGTTAGGTGGTCCACACACAAATGGTCCACTCAAGGGTATGAAAAATGTAGTTGCCATATTTGGGGAGCAGCCAGCTTATGTCAGGGACTGTATAAACACACAAGACACAACCGGCTGTACTTTTGAATAAATAAGGTATAATATTCATTGTGTCAAATTGTAGATTTCAACAGAGGTCTCATAAAGTTCAACGAAAAAAGCAGAAGACCCAGTGGATCAGTTCATTCTCTAGTCAGTTCATGCATAAGGTCCATACGTGTAGAAGTATGTACTCCACCTGTCTGTTCATAGAGTCCAATAATCCACTTATACATTCAAAAGTACAGCCGGTTACATCTTGTGTGTTTATTGAGTATGTTTCACGTAACCATAGGTTTGTTGTTGTTGTTTTGCTTAAGTCAGGGACTGGGCAGAGAAGGAATGGAGGAGACCGCGTCCCAATCCTGACCCTTCCAGGGAGGAGGAAATAGAAGACAGTATAGATTTACAACAGGGGTTTGAGGGAGGCCGCAGCTCAGAGGCAGATGAGGGGGAAAGCTAGGAAATCATGGGAGAACCAGAGGCAGCGGCGGAGGAAGCCGCTCGGGCGCCTGGGCGGTGCGCCGGCGGTCCAAGCCACCCATAGGGGCCTTCAGAGTCTGCCTGCCTCCTTCCACTGAGCCACCCTACAGCGGGGGGGGGGGGGAGGGAAGCAGCAGGCAGACCATTTGGGTAGCCTGTGCGCGCCCAAGCCACCGCGTCTCTCCCAGGAGAGTCCTGCCCGGCATTTTGTCACCCCCCTCAGTGGTGACACCCAGGGCGGCCCGTCCCCACCGCCCTCCTTCCTCTGCCCCTGGCCAGAGGAATACCCGGCTGAAACATTGTCATTACAAATTCCAGACCCTCCATCTCCCAGAACCCGGCAAGCCTTAAAAGTAGGAGAGCAAAGAACTCAAAGACAGAGGGCATGTAGCAGCACCCGTAGAAGTGACGAATGAGGAAGTGGGAGAGACAGGGAATGGAGATTCACTTGGGACAAGGCCATTATGTGAGAAGCTGGGTTCTATAGCCTCTCTCTGTAAAGATTGAAATAAAAAAGGACAGTAAGAAACTTTTCCTTGTCTTTGTACTTTTCTGGGCAACCAGCCGAGAGCTGCTGACAGCATCCTGACAGATTGTCCCAAGTGAACTTTAATTGCTGGTTAAGTCATAAATCACGCCATGAGAGAGTGTTTTGTCCCAAGGAGCTGGGGGGTGATGGCAACAGGTCGCAACTGCCGCCCACCCTGGGAGCAGGTGACTGATCATTTTGCACAATATCCCTTCAGTTCCTCATTTACGTATTATGCACAAACAGATCCATCTTGTGGCCTTAAAAAACAAGGCCTAGTTTTAATGTGTGGCTCTTCCTTAAAGCAATGCTTCATAACATAGTGATGATCTCTCACAAGCTACCTCGTATCCCCACCTGCCCCCTTCTTTTGGGAGAAAAAGTAAGCAAAATATAAGCTTCTTATGTTCTCCAACATTACCTGCAGGGCATCCTCGTTCGCCTTCCATCTTCATATAACCAGGGCAGCATTCATACAAGACAGTTCTACAATATATCAACACAATATATCAATATATCAACATTTTATTTCCCCCGCTGTTGACTTGTTAAACTGGCTTCATCATTTTTATTTTCTACTTTTTACCAGAAAAGACACAAAGTTACTTATAAAAAATATTTTAAAAAAATATGCAATGAAATAAAATGCACAATACAAAAGAATTGCTGGAGATTTGCCCGCTGTGTTTGACCTGGTGTTTTTGTTGCTGAATCCCCAAACTTCCCTAATGAAAGGGCTAGTGCCATGCTGTTTTTATTGTAATTTTTACTGTAATTATCTGCATAGTAGTTTTCAGTATATTAAATTTACTTTTTTATGATCCCCTCCCTATGTTTTAAAGTGTTCTTTTTTTATTTGTTAACTGCCTTGAGTCCTTGTCAAGAGGAAAAGGTGGGGTATAGGGTTAAGGCAATTCTGGTTGCAATGGCCGTATTCAACAACTTCAAGAGGAAAATGTTCTGGCTACAGTTGTACCCTTTCTGAATGAAGATAAGTCTGTGCAATAGGCTACATATATTTGATTAAGCATGAAATACTAGTTTATCACTTATTAGGAGACACAGTAAAACTAGTTTACTATTGGTGGCCCAGCCATAGCTTAACCTCTCGGGTGACTTTGCACTCAAAGAGGGAGCTACACAACTGAAACAATCCCTGGAAACAATGGCAGTTGCACAATACAGGAAAAGAACAAGTCAGCCAAGGATACCAATTCCTGGGCTGACAGGACACTTCAGAATGCATTGCAAAGACCCTTTTGGACCAGGTATGTTGAGCCTGGTCAACTTGGCAGCGCCTTAGCCACAGCAGAAGCAAAATGCAGGTATCTAATTCACCTAATAAGACAGGCCACTTTGGGCTCTAGGTCTTTTCAAAGGTCTCATGGATGCAACAGAAAGGTATTTTAAACTTCCTTACTAAACTTACATACCAAATAGGTAAAGGTAAAGGGACCCCTGACCATTAGGGGTTGCGGCACTCATCTCGCTTTATCGGCCGAGGGAGTCGGCGTACAGCTTCCGGGTCATGTGGCCAGCATGACAAAGCCGCTTCTGGCGAACAAGAGCAGCACACGGAAACGCTGTTTACCTTCCCGCCGGAGTGGTACCTATTTATCTACTTGCACTTTGAGGTGCTTTCGAACGGCTAGGTTGGCAGGAGCAGGGACCGAGCAACAGGAGCTCACCCCGTCGTGGGGAATCGAACCACCGACCTTCTGATCAGCAAGTCCTTGGCTTTGCGGTTTAACCCACAGTGCCACCCCCATCCCTTATGTACCAAATACTTATAGGATAAAATGGCAGTTTTCATGATTGATGAGACAATTGGTTTGCATTTTCCAATTCAATGTCTTAACAAACTTTGCCTTGGGAGCTACAGGAGAGTGGCCAAACTCCTACAGCTTTGATTTTCCTTTCATAAAAAAAAAGAGAGAGGCAGAAATGTAAACCACCCCCTCACCCCCTGCAGTGTTCTACAACAGATCCAGTAAAATAAGGGGGTGGGGGAGAGAATTAGGTTAACACAAATTTGATACAGATGCGCCATAAATTTTGCCAAACTGTAATGGCTGCCACTAAAACGTTATATGAGTGTATTTTCGATTATCATGTTCCTTTAAACACATAGCACACTTCCTCTGGGAAGCTCAAGGGATTCATGTCTAGCCAGCAATTGCCTTTGAATATGCAAAGCCATATGTTCCCTCATGGTTCAGTGCATCTAGAAAACTGAGGCCTCACATATCTGAGAAGCGCGGGAAAGAAAGAGTTCCAGGAGATAGATGGAACATCAGTCTTTGCCAACGTCCTTGCGGGGAGGGAAAATATGTTTTTCTGTTTGATTCAGTTTGCGGCACCTAGTAAGCACACAAACATGAGCCCTAAACCAAACACATTTCAGCCTGTTTGAACATGGGAAAGGCATTCATCAATCTCCTCCTTTCGAAAGAAGAAGGGCGTTTGAGAGGGCTTAAAGCTTAACCCTGTTTGGTCCTGACTAAGCAAGCTAGGAATTCCTTCTAGTCTCATCCTGTTCTCCCATACAAGTAGGCAGGCACTGGAGAAGAGAAAGTGGGATGTTGTGTTCACTGCAAACCCCACCCTGTGTACAGGAGACGGGGTTGGATGGCACACTTTAGGAATCTCTTGCGCACTTTCCCCTTGCGTCACCTCTTCAAAGTTCACATCACAGAGACGCCTATGGTTTTCTGGTTCGATATTTCCCACCCTCACACACACGGCAAATTTGGCAGCCAAATAAAAAACTTATCACTAGTTGCCTTTCCTCAAGTACAGACAGTGCTCCATTGCATCATAGCCACACTTCCACTGTCTTTCCCCCTGGGTTGAAGGGCGAATGCTATTGCTGATGAAATAGCAGCAAGAAATATGCTAGAAATAATCATTAGGAGGTCCATTCAGCGATTGCTTCTGTGACCTCTATAAAAATGGCAAATGAAATATATTTGTGTACTTATCTTCAGTAATTCTGTGCTTTATTAAGTCTAGCACACACTGCATTGCATATGTGAACCCTCCCTGCCTTCATATACCATATTTTTCGCTCTATAAGACACACCAGATCACAAGACGTACCTAAGTTTTGGAGGAGGAAAACAAGAAAAAAAATATTCTGAATCTCAGAAGCCAGAACAGCAAGAGGGATCGCTGCGCAGTGAAAGCAGCAATCCCTCTTGCTGTTCTGGCTTCTGGGATAGCTGCGCAGCCTGCATTCGCTCTGTAAGACGCACACACATTTCCCCTTACTTTTTAGGAGGGGAAAAAGTGCGTCTTATAGAGCAAATATACGGTAATTTTTCCTCCAGGTTACCGAGCCAGGGAACTGTACCAGAGTCTGGATTCTAGGCCAGAGCGAGGAGCACATGGTTTCTTACTCCTGCTCCCAGTGTTGCCACATGTCCTCGTTGCCTAAGAAGCTTATGTCACAGGTTTGGTCACCCAGGTTTAATAGTCATGAAAGGCACGGGACTTACGCTTTCTTGCCACAGATGGCTCCCTGGTACCAATTCCGGCACGTGCTGAAGTATTTCTTGTTGGTGCCCACAACTTGTTGGAGAGCACAGACATTGGGGCTGGGAGAGAGAAAGAAGGAAACGTTAAGAAGTCCTAATGGTTCCCCACACGTTTTGGTACTGGTGGTCTATGTTCACCTCAGACAGATCCTTCCAGTGTCTATTTACAATATTTCTAGTTGCTGCGAGTAAGTGACTGCTAGAGAGGTTAGCCAACCAATTCAAATGGGGACAAGCAAAGGGGAACACCTTCACCTAGGGTTGCGATACATTTCCCAGACATATCCGGAATACTGTACAGCACTCAGAAGCAATGTCTGGACAGAAATTGCTAGAAATGTCTCGGGAAATCCAGACGTATGGCAACCCATGTCAGCAGTGTTGTTTTTGGCGATTTCCCTTAAAAATAGCTCAAAAACTTCATTTTTTCTGTTTGAAATATGGCAACCCTACCTTCGCAGCAATATGGTTTCCCTTTATCACATGGACAACATGGCAATGACCTATTTCCCTGCAACAGCATACAAATCAATATGGCTGACTGACCCAGCAACCTAACCCCCCCACACACACAAACAAACAAACAAACAAACAAACAAACCACACTGAACACAACCAACCAAGCTTAGGACACATTAATCTCTCACATTATCAATCAAAATAAATAAATACATAAACAATGAACCTACCCACATGATGCTGACAGAAATCCGTACACTAATAATAGGCAATAGAACAAATGGACAATACCCCCATCTCTCTCCTGCCTCTCTCCCCTGCCTCTTTCCTCCCAACTGCAAGATGTCCATGACAAAAATTGTCTTTCACTATATGTAAACGAACAGTGAAAAAGACGGTGAATTGAAATGTACCTTTCCCTGTTTATCTGTTTGTTTTGTAACACACACACACACACACACACACACACACAAATTTAATGAAATAATCTCAGGGAAGAAGTCCTAATGGCACCTAATGCGTTCATCTTAAAAAGCAAAAATTGGCTGGAGTCTCTTTCCGATATGGTAGCTTGATTAAAGTTCATGAGAGTTCATGCAAGTGAAATATTGGGCGAAATTCAACGCTGGGCTGTGGTGAACGTCCGGCCAGCACAAACACTGCAGCTTGCCAGATGGAATTATCTCTCCTCTATTTCCACGGCACGCTGTTCTCTGGAGGTTCTCCCACCTGCCCCCCCCCCAAGTCAATTTCAGGGGACTCTTTTGATAAACCCCTCCCAAAGTGTGTAAAAGTTTACTTGCACAGACAAGGCTTGCAACATGAAAAATGATCAGGAGACTGAGAGTTCGATTCAAACCACATTTGACAGCTTCACTTGCAAATGTCCACTGGCTGATGTCTCCCCCCCCCCCCGAGTTTGTTTACATTACACTTGTCTCTAAGCAGAAATTTCAGTCTCTACCTTTGGAATTCCTTCTGCTTTCCAATGGTTTCCCTACTTCATTTCTATTCTCTCCCCCCCCCCCCGCACTTGAATGGCCAAGGCTAGAGATGGACAATAGGATTTCCCATCCACAAGTAGGCACAGTAGGAATTTTATGGTGAGGATGCATCTAGACCAGGTATCTCCCACCTTCTCAGACCAAGGACCCAATTTTAACCAAAACACGCAATTGGGAACTCATTTCTGAATCTTTCAACATGGCAGTAGTGTTCTTCAACTTGGGTCAGGCCACTAGGAGATCCTGACCCACCAGTTGGAAGACCTGTGATCTAGAACATGCTGTGCCATACACCAAATGATATTTCAAACAGCCTCCTCTGAATTTCAATTCAGGAAATTTAATGTTGGTTTTTTTACAGCCAAATCTTATCAGTTCCCAAGAGATTTTGCTTTATTTTTTCAGAGAGAGGAAGGTAATATGATAGAACTGTTGTTCTGTTTCACTGGCAAGTTCATCACACTTTCCTCCTGTTTGGTGTCATCTTCTGCACAGCTGCAAAGCTTAATTTGCAGTTGTGGGGCTGGGGGCGATAACAGAGTAAGGCAAACATTTTTTCCCCTCTGCTGACCCAAGGGAAGCTCTCATCTTCCATCGTACAATCGTTTATTTTGGTTGCCACTGTTTGGAATAGCACAAGAGCAGCTAAATAAATAATCCCATCACCAAATGAGAAAAAGGGGGTGAAACAACCCACCCTTTTGAATATGAATCCTTTGGATTTGAAAAAGGAAATGTCTTCAGAAGCTCCAGTGAAATGAAGGATAGCTGTGCAAAATCAGGTACCATTCATTCCAATGGGGTTTGCTTGTGCATTCTGCTATGCAAAACTTCCACCTTCAAAGTTCATGTAAAAGCTAACTGTGGAACGGCAGTGCTTAGTTTTAGATTAGGTTTCATTTAATTTTTTTTAAGTATTACGAGCATTTCCATCCTTAACATTTCCATCTATATGGCTGTTTGTCCATAATGAACTTTTAACATACCATTTTAATTAGGCAGAATATCTCATAAACATTCAATAATGTTTATCACATTCAGAGGTTAAAGGTGAATGAAGAAACTGCTTGTTTGGGGGGAAAAAGCAAAAACCTTCCCATATCATACTATTGCAATTAATTGGTAACAGTTATCTAGTCTGGGCTACACCTAAAAGGGTGACAGGTTGAGTAAATCTGAAATGGAGTTCTTCATGTCTCAAAAAGAAGTGCCAGGGCTCACATTTTTGTGCCCTCCTGACAGTCTTTTTCTGCAATCCTTTATGAATGTGGGTTCTTGATTACTTAGGGAAATGTGCTCTGAATCTGCTTGTGGGGCAGAGGCATAATTTATTCCAGAGTTGAGCCCTTGGAAAACAGATGTCTAAACTGAGCTCTGATGAGCTCTGGCACAGTTCAACCCTCCTGAAATGTCCTGTTTTATGTACATGTTTTATACTGTACACAAACTTGATAATTTCTTTTTCTTTTTCTGTCCAACAGCTAGCTAATTTATTCGGTTAGCAACCTTAAACCTTCCAGTGTATATATATAAATACATATTTCTTACAAAAATTACTTTGCCAAATGTTATCCCCTTTTTGGACCCCTCTTTTGGCTGCACAATACCTTTGCGACCCCAGTGATGAATTTTAGGAGGACGAAATGCAGACTTACCCTTGATCACGTGCCCTGATCCGACTGTGGGTTAAAATCTTGTCATAATAAGCAGTGGAAGATTCTGCCGTATGGAAAATGGACAGAAAGCAAACGGTGGCTGTGGCAACCCAGAGGAGCTCCATCCCTTTGTCTCTCTGTTGCTCCTGACTAGTCTGAGAAGAGAACTGGCAAGAGGCTCCAGAGAGCTCAACGTTTATATACGTGCTACAAGCACGGTGGGAGGGGAAACATATCAACCTGAGCCTTGGAACCACCCTCCAAGAAACAGGGACATCTGACAAGCCCAGTATGAAAGTGGAACCTAAAAGACACTCAATATCAGCGCTTGTCCTCCCCCCCCCCTTGGCCACCTGTACTGTAGGAATATAGGTATATAATGCATAGTTTATCACAGACTTGTTCCCCAGCCCCCTTTGGTGAATATTTTAAGCAGTCAGATAAACTGTATGAAAGTATCCATGTGTTGTAGATGTAAGATTATTATTTATGACAACACCCTTAGGATTTAATTGGAATTTGTCAAGTTAGTCCAGTTCTTCGCTCAAAAAGGCCCTGGGCCAAGTTCTCCTCAACAGCAGATAAAAGGTAAAACTCCCCCGGCTTAGGGATTTCACATGAAGGAACATACACACACACACAAAAATTGTCTGTACTCTGAAAACTTGATATCAGGGAAAGTTTTTTTCCACCCCTTGCCAAGCTTCTTCTTCTGGACTTGTTTCGTATGAGCACAATTGTTTTTGCAGACCTCCACCCACAGTCTGAAGAAATAGAATCATAGCGTCATAGGACTGTAGATCTGGAAGGGACACCAATGGTCATCTAGTCCAACCCCTTGCAATGCAGGAATCTCAACTAGAACAGTACCTTCGGAAAAATGTCCGCCCCCTCATCAGCTGTTTAAGAGAAGAACTGTGCCCCCCATCTCTGCCCCCAGCAAGGCAGACATACTACCCTGGTTTGTAAGGACTTGGTTTTTGTTATTCCCAACTAATGTGCTGCCTGCATCCTCAGGGAAATTGCCATTAAACACTCGACAGATGCAATACAGTTTATCTGGGTGTGTAACACTTCAGACTGCAGGAAGGGAATCATATATTTCGGCTCACGGGAAATCAGCACAGAGATGATTCAAACTAGCCTTCTCCCTGACGTGTTTACAACTGGGTGTCAATAGAGTGTTTTCTGTGTAGGAAAGCCAATACAGTGGTACTTCGGGTTACAAACGATTTGGGTTACAGACTCCATTAACCCGGAAGTTGTACCTCGGGTTAAGAACTCAGAATGAGAACAGAAATTGCATGGTGGTGGCGCGGCAGCAGTGGGAGGCCCCATTAGCTAAAGTGGTACCTCAGTTTAAGAACAGTTTCAGGTTAAGAACGGACCTCTGGAACGGATGATGGGAGTTGTAGTTCCCAAACATCTGGAGGGCCAAGTTTGCCTATGCCTGGTTTATAGTCTTGGAGGATAAGGTTGTCAATGGCTTATTGTTTAGTCATTTAGTTGTCTTTGTGACCCCCTGGACCAGAGCACACCAGGCACTCCTGTCTTCCAATGCCTTCCGCAGTTTGTCAAACTCATGCTGGTAGCTTCGAGAACACTGTCCAACCATCTCGTCCTCTGTCGTCCCCTTCTCCTTGCGCCCTCCATCTTTCCCAACATCAGGGTCTTTCCCAGGGAATCTTCTCTTCTCATGAGGTGGCCAAAGTATTGGAGCCTCAGCTTCACGACCTGTCCTTCCAGTGAGCACTCAGGGCTGATTTCCTTCAGAATGGAGAGGTTTGATCTTCTTGCAGTCCATGGGACTCTCAAGAGTCTCCTCCAGCACCATAATTCAAAAGCATCAATTCTTCGGCAATCAGCCTTCTTTATGGTCCAGCTCTCACTTCCATACATCACTACTAGGAAAACCATAGCTTTAACTATACGGACCTTTGTTGGCAAGGTGATGTCTCTGTAAGTTCTGCCTAAATAGGCAGAGGCAGCAATGCTTCTGAAAGCCGGTGGCTGGAAGCCACAGGAGGAGAGAGAGTGAGTTTGGATCCTGCTTGCTGGTTGGCCACTGTCAGAACAGGATGCTGGACTGGATAGGCCATTGGCGTGATCCAGCAGTATTTTGTTATGCCTGTTGCTCATCCATTGCATTCAAAGCTACTACTATTAGAGGGCATTTTTCTTTTGCACGTGGTTAGCCTTCCTCATCTTCAAGACAGCGCAAATTCTCTCCAGCAAACTGGAGGTATATTTAATCTGGTTAACATTCACACATTTTGTTTTCGTACTTTCACACTTTACAAACTGTCCTGAGAAGTTCCTGAACAGTCTGAATCTGTGACAAGGTTTGGCTTATCTAAAATTATTTGTGCCTCAAAGTATTTCTATCTTGAGAAAAATGTTTAATGCACAGATAAAAGCCAAAATACCCATGGAAAGTGGGTGTTGTGTTTCATTTGTTGCCAAGCATTTCAGTGGGTACACCAGCGACAAGGGCAGGGGAGAGAACTTGATCACTGTCCCCTCCATGCCTCCAACAACCATGGCCCCCTGGAAGTTTTAAGGCCTGGGAGCCATTGGTAACATCTGGAACAGCAGTGGCAGGAATAATGGCAGCAGGGACTTGATAGACTTGGATGAGGATGCTGAAGAGCATCTGGCCTGCAGTAGAAGAGAAGAAGAAGAGTTTGGATTTGATATCCCGCTTTATCACTATCCGAAGGAGTCTCAAAGCAGCTAACATTCTCCTTTCCCTTCCTCCCCCACAACAAACACTCTGTGAGATGAGTGGGGCTGAGAGACTTCAGAGAAGTGTGACTAGCCCAAGGTCACCCAGCAGCTGCATGTGGAGGAGCGGGGAAGTGAACCCAGTTCACCAGATTACGAGACTACCGCTCTTAACCACTACACCACACAGTTATTTGAAGGGAAGCAGATTCTGGAGCCCAGGTTTGTTTGATACCATGAAAAGCACGTAGTCTTGCAAAGACACAGAGCTCATAGAGGTGGCTCATTCCTCTCATCTGGGGAATGTCCTCAGACCATCAGGATACCACTATTAGGAATGTAGCTTCTGAATACCAGAAGACACTTCACAGGATCTGTCACTGTGAGGGCAATATCACCCACTGATAAATCTGACTCAGTTATTGTGAATAGCTTCAATCGTTATGGTATATAAAAGTTAGGAATTGGACTCAAGAGGGCAAGACGGATGAGAAATGGTGGAGATGACCCACCACTTCTCCTAATGCTGTGGTAGAAGAGGAATGCAGCATTTACAGCAGGGGTTTGAGGAAGGTCACAGCTCAGAGACAGACAAACAAAAGAGATGGGAAGTTTTAGAAGAAGGGAGGGGGGAATTGCAACAGGGCAGCCAGCTGACACATTGTCACTGGAGAGTATTTCTGATCCCCCTTCTCCCAGAACGCGGCGTTCATTAAGGGTGCAGGAGCAACGGAATCATTTGACCATAAAGAAGGCTGATCGCCGAAGAATTGATGCTTTTGAATTATTGTTCTGGAGGAGACTCTTGAGAGTCCCATGGACTGCAAGAAGATCAAACCTCTCCATTCTTAAGGAAATCAGCCCTGAGTGCTCACTGGAAGGACAAATTCTGAAGCTGAGGCTCCAATACTTTGGCTACCTCATGAGAAGAGAAGACTCCCTGGAAAAGACCCTGATGTTGGGAAAGATGGAGGGCACAAGGAGAAGGGGATGACAGAGGACGAAATGGTTGGATAGTGTTCTCGAAGCTATGAACATGAGTTTGACCAAACTGCGGGAGGCAGTGGAAGACAGGGAGTGCCTGGCGTGCTCTGGTCCATGGAGTCACAAAGAGTCGGACACGACTAAATGACTAAACAACAACAGCCACCGTAAAGGGAGATGCTGTTGTTAGGAAAGAGGGAGGAGGAGCCCAGTTTGGAGCAACGCCATTGTTAAGGTTCGTTGCGTTCTTTTGTCTCTCGCTATTAGGATTGACTAAAACTCATTAAATAGGACTCTGCCTTGTTTATTCTGCTCTTGCTGCAACGGGGGAGGAATAGCTGTCCCGAGGCCTTGGCAGAGCATTGGCAATAAATTTCTGCACGATAAATCAAAAATGAATCCTCACCACGTCCAACCCAGCCTGTTGCTCTCCTTTCGCCATAAAGCCTTCTTGTGATTCTTTCGGCAGTCGTACTGATCGATCCACACCACTAATTCTCAGTTTGTGTGATGGACATGCCAATACACCTGCCAAAAGAAATCAGTTACAAGATGCTGCAATCTTCAGTGCTTGCCCACAATGGATGGCACCTGTTAGATGTCTGAAGGAAGCTCTGTTCTGGCCTTCTTTCTTGCCGCGCAGCCTTTGCCCTGCCCATGTGATTCTGCCTCATTTTCTACATCTGGAATCACTGAGTCGTTTTTTAAAACAGCAGAACTATCTGCCCTCAGAAAATGTTGCCTGTCCCCTTTGTTCATAAGCCCCTGCTCCAGACTTGTTTTGTGGCTGATGCTTTTGTTTTTGTAAGAGTAACAAATGGTTTACCTTCCATTGTAATTCCGGGGATATGTGTGTGGTGCCTCAGCTATCAGAAACTGGAGGCGTGCGTGCAGCGGGAGGTGCCCTTAGCAAAAGTGTGCCTCAGGATAAGAATTGTTTCAGCTTAAGAATGGACCTCCAGAACAAATTAAGTTCGTAACCAGAAGTTTTAGCGGTTTTTAGTGGTATTCACATAGCCTAAAAAGCCAAGTTGGTCAAGATATGGAGCTATTTGTGGGCTAGGGGTCATTAATAGGCAATAAAGATAGAGTTTATTGAAGAGCCTCTACAGTCATACCTTGGAAATAGACTGGAATCAATTCCGGAAGTCTGTTCGATTTCCAAAATGTTTGGAAACCAAAGCACTGCTTCTGATTTGCTGCAGGAAACTCCTGCAGTGAATCAGAAGCCATGGAAGCCCTGTTGGACATTCAGCATCTAAAAATAGTTCGCAAACCGGAACAGTCACTTCCGGGTTTGCGGCGTTCGGGAGCCAAAATGTTCGAGAACTAAGCTGTTAAAAAATCAAGGTACGGCTGTGTTTGTACACAGTGCTAGAGTCCAACTGTGTTAGTCCAAGCTAACATTACCTGGATTGGGACCTTTATGGGCTTACTGCATGATTTCAACAGCCTCACTTTACCTTACTATGAAATGCAAATATTGATGAGCTCAATGAATTATCTGTGAATCATATAGTTGTAGGGTTGTAAGGGACTATCATCTAGTCCAACCCAATATGCAGCTGTCCCATACAGAGACGGAACTCACAACCTTGTCATTATCAGCACCATGTTCTAATCTAACCAACGGAAGTATCCAAGCTAAAGATTGCAAAGCCCTTCGCTGCAGAATTTTGTCAGTCCTTCAGCATAGCGGAGGGGTGCACATGACACTTCACAAAGGTGTGAGGGAATTGTGGGGTTGTATTTGGTAGGCTCCCTTCCTCCTGTGCAATGACACATGTGCTAAGCCCTGCAGTTGGCACAAATATGAAGGGGTCCTTCACACAACCATCACACATCCATTGATTGGAAGATAGCCCCAACAGCTGCCAAGCATATGTTTGGTCATGAGAGCAGCCGATGAGCACATTGTCATATGGGGTGAGACTAGCCCGCAGGATCCTATGAGCTGCCGTACATGCTTTTCAAAGTGCAAGACAGTTTCCTCTAGAAATGCCCCTGAATGCATCAACCTTAGCATCGGCAGAACATTGTGGCACCAAGCACATAACTGCTGATTTTTAAGCCTACGCTAACCTATTTTGCAATGGTAATTTCAGATATACGTACATATACATGGAACAGTAACAATGCAAGCTTATTATTTTTAACCTTTGCCTTAGGAACCTTTAAACCTGTCCTATTTTGAAGCTAATCATTTATGAATTTAATTTAACTAGACTTAAGATCTTGCTTAGAAAACTTCAGTGCCCTTTCTAAATATATTGCAAACCTAATTCTAAAGCAGGTTGTTTTCCTAAGGTGGGGATAGAACTATCATACATTCATATTATTTTCAAAATTTTCAAAGAAACTTCCATCTGGAGCATAGCTGGGGAAAAGAACATTGGACAATTTTGAAAAAAGTGGGAATTGCTCCAGTTCCTGTGTTTGCATCTGGTGAGGAACAGAAATCAGTCAAGCCAATATGATTGATAGTTGTTGTTCGCATCTCTGCAAATGATACATAATTTTCTTTTGGGTTTTTTACATTGTTTTGACATTCGCTTTACAACCATTGGAATGGATTTAAGTTAGCTAAATAGTTACATAGTGGGCAATGAGAGGAATAATGTAGTATCTGGCAGAAACTGAACTGCAGGCAAAGTGGAAAGAGCGCTGATTGTGATGAATACAAGTCAGAATGGAAATCTCTGCCTTCTTAACATCCCTAGCTGGGGATTCCACATTCTCATTCTATGAGAGGAGGGAAACCAAGGGAAATCAACTGCATTCATCCATTCCTTACCATTTAGATCAGGGGTCAGCAACCTTTTTCAGCAGGGGGCCGGTCCACCGTCCCTCAGACCATGTGGTGGGCCGGACTATATTTTGAAGGGGAGAAAAAGAACGAATTCCTATGCCCCACAAATAACCCAGAGATACATTTTAAATCAAAGCACACATTCTACTCATGTAAAAACACACTGATTCCCGGACCGTCCGCAAGCCGGATTGAGAAGGCAATTGGGCCACATCCAGCCCCCGGGCCTTAGGTTACCTACCTCCGATTTAGATTTTGTCCCCCACCTGTCTTTCAACAAATGTCAAGCTTAGAGCTGGGCTGCTATAAATTTACTACCCCATTTTTCAGGTGGTGAATATGGGTAACCATTTCTGGCAATTTCTTCAGAGAAGAGGTTGGGCGGCTATTTTTGTGGAAGGGGTTTATGGGGAACAATGGTAGTGGCTTTTTCTTTTTTTAACCTTAATTTCAAATAATTAAAGAAAAAGACCCTAGTTGTTTGCTAAGCACCACAACAGTGAGGAAAATCAATGTCAGTCAACAGCAGACAAGTGACTGTAGGAGTTTTGAACTTTTCCTTGTATTTTCTGCCATCTATTGTAAAGGCCTTTGAATATATACGATAAAAAATGACTTGACGTGACTATAGGAGTGTCTTCACTGCTATTTGCAATGCCTGTTAAGAAACCGAAGTTTTTATAACCTATTAAAAAGTTTTTGTTGTTTTTTTAAAGGAAAACTTGCTACCTTCTCTCAAAAAATTGTAACCTCCTCCCGAATTGGCCAGTAATTTTCAATCCCCCTTTTCACTGCCCCCAGTCTCCTTTAAAAGCTTATCTAGGGGGGAAAGAATCAGATCAGCACTCCTCTGGATAAAAAGTACTGCATCTTCTTTTGCATTTCTCTGGAGACCTCTAGTGGGGAAAATCTTGTAAACATTTTTGTTCACCTTTCTAAAAAAGTTTGCATCTATTGAGATACAAAGCCAGCTTGCTTGAGTTTTTTTAAGTTGAGTTTCAAGAAAAAAATACAATATAGTAAAAAAAGAAAAGTGTGATACAGCATGTTTGCAAATGCTAAAACGTTTGCAGCAAGGATTCTCATACAGTATTGGATTCCAGTTTTGAATTATGGTGCTGGAGGAGACTCTTGAGAGTCCCATGGACTGCAAGAAGATCAAACCTCTCCATTCTGAAGGAAATCAGCCCTGAGTGCTCACTGGAAGGACAGATTCTGAAGCTGAGGCTCCAGTACTTTGGCCACCTCATGAGAAGAGAAGACTCCCTGGAAAAGACCCTGATGTTGGGAAATATGGAGGGCACAAGGAGAAGGGGACGACAGAGGATGAGATGGCTGGATAGTGTTCGCGAAGCTACCAGCATGAGTTTGACAAACTGCGGAAGGCATTGGAAGACAGGAGTGCCTGGTGTGCTCTGGTCCAGGGGGTCATGAAGAGTCGGACACGACTAAACGACTAAACAACAACATTGGATTCCAGACAAGAATACTCATGTTTCAGTCAAACAGCATGACTGGCCTCCTCCATCAACTCATGCAGCTTTAAGGAGTGATATGGAGTTTGACTGAGTTAATACCAGCCCAGCCTTTCTCTTCATGCTTGGCTAGCTGATGGTTCCCTGATTGCTTTGCTTAGTGTTTGTTTATCCATGTGTTATGGACTATATATTTGTGGGAGATTTCCCATTGCCTACTCATTTTGCTCATGAACAAATGGATAGGTGCACACACTCTGAGGTGGTTGTTGTTGTTTATTTCCTTGCTTGTTTTCATTTGCTATGGAAAGTGTTATATATAGCCTCTTTCTAGTGTGCTTTCAAAATAGATTTATTATTCTTACCTTGTTGTCTCCTTCACAGACACTCTGGCTGGATCTACATTGACCTTTGTAACATTATTAGAATGGTATTAGATATATCGTTCTAAAATGTTGCATACTGATAAATTGAAAACATTCCTTACCTTATTTTGTCTGTCAAAAGGCAGATCCCCTACTGCGGGTTCCTGGTTGCTGTGATAGGAATTTTGAGGTCTTAGATATATGTTAAATGTTCATAAGTGTACCAACCAAGCACATACATAGATCAGCACAGGAAGACCGACCTGGAACCATTTTGATTCCCAAACTGTCCCAAACTGACCAAATGTTTTTTCTGCAAGGTCAAAGGAAAATGGAAAAGCCTCCCCATTGTCTTTTCCTTCACAAATCCTGTCTTAAAAGTATGTCTGTGTTTGAATAGTGTGTGAGCCTGTGACCTGGCCCAGGAACTAAGTATTTATCATTACAAAAGACTGGCCAGGCTCCCCAGGAAATCCCATCAAGTAACCTGCCAGACAGGAGATAAACAACGACAGGAGAAAAACAACATTCAAATTTCTGTTTTAAGACCGCCTTTTCTCTGATGTATCTGAGGGGTGGTCTTAGGTTACATCCGTTCTGTAATGTATGTATGATGTTTCTGGGGGGTGGTCTTGATCTACAGGGTGGCAATTTCAAAAGTCTTTATAAGGCCTTGTGCGCCATTGTTCTGGGTTCCTCCTCTCTCCTGCGGGTGAGGGGAGCACCCTGTTGCAACAGATCAATAAAAATCAAGCTTATTAGCTGCTTTGCTTCTCAATATTCTCTGGTTGGCCTCTGTTATTCTCTCCTATCAATAGGGAACTTATGTAAGGACTCTATATGGGCTCTTAGATACCCCATAAGGGAAAAGGGCAATTTTTGTTTACAGCATTGCTCTGCAGCGCCCTATGGTGTCACATTTTAAATAACGCATTATGAACGTTAAAAGCAGAACTTAATGTGTCCATCCTCGCTATGAAAACCCTTCCTTAACCCTTCCTTAACATTATAAACCATGCTGCACCGCAAGTGGGAATTTTCTTTATATGGAATGGATCGGGGCAATAATTTGTAGAGAACTTTATGAAAACACACAGCCTGAATCTTGTGCTTCTGGAGGTGAATGTATGAGATCAAAAGAGCAATTTATATCTGGGGCTGGGGCAAAAGGTTTAGCATTTTTCTTCAAGATTGATTCTTACCGCATGTGCGCGTTACAAGCAAGGAATGGAAGTACACGTTGTCCTGTTCCTTCTCCACTGGTGGCAGCCTGCTGTCCAAGGTAATTAGTGTTGCCATTTGTGTGCAACACAGTGGCATTTTCAGCAGAGAGATCTCCATGCACAGGTTGCTTTCCCCAGCATGCCTCGGCATTAGAAAAAAAACACCTGCTTTTAGGGAACTGCGAGGAGAGGAAAATGGGAAAATATTCTCGCTTTTATTGACAAGTTAAGTATTCTGCACTTAGATATGTTCAGAATCTGGATCATACAGTGTTCGAGCTCCTGCGGAGTTAATTGGGCTATTTCATTTGGATATGTTAAAAACAGCAGAAGGCAACTAAAATAAGTCCACTTTCTTTTTAGCATTACAAATGGCAATCATGCAGCGCAACTATTCAGAAGTCAATATTAAGAAGGTGTCATTGCAATTACTTTGCAACAGGGGTTGCTGGGCGGGCGTTTTCTTCAGTAAGGAAGGACTGAAATCTCTCACACAAAAGTATATTTTAAAAAATGAAACAGAATAATCTGAGCATTTACTTTCTCCTCATATATTGTGCATTGCCTGGACAGAGATACTGTGACCTGTGCACTGGCAACCTCACAACTGGGCTGCTGAAATCTCCTCAGTGTGAGGCTGCCCTTAAAGTTGGATTGGAAACTGCAGTCGGTGTATAATCCAGCTGCTATACATAAAGAAGTTGCACTGGCTGCCAATAAACAGGGTTAAGGTTTTTGTATTGACCTACGTTGTGGGTTAAACCACAGAGCCCCGGACTTGCCGATCAAAAGGTCGGCGGTTCGAACCCTGCGACGGGGTGTGCTCCCGTTGCTTGGTCCCTGCTTCTGCCAACCTAGCAGTTCAAAAGCACATCAAAGTGCAAGTAGATAAATAGGTACCACTCCGGCGGGAAGGTAAACGGTGTTTCCATGCGCTGCTCTGGTTCGCCAGAAGTGGCTTAGTCATGCTGGCCACATGACCCGGAAGCTGTACGCCGGCTCCCTCGGCCAATAAAGCGAGATGAGCGCTGCAACCCCAGAGTCAGCCATGACTGGACCTAATGGTCAGGGGTCCCTTTACCTTTACCTTACAAAGCCCTGAACAAATTTTGGACCATAATACCAAAGGCAGCCCTGTATAGCGAAGCTTTTTAAGGTTTAATGTTTTACTACGTTTTTATGTATGCTGGAAGCTGCATTATTATTATTATTATTATTATTATTATTATTATTATTATTACCTGAATGCACCTGTCTGTCTAGAAGTGTGTGTTCATGTGTGCCAAGCACCTGGCAGGCAAAACAAAAATGACAAACTTCAGAAGTTACTATTCTCTGTATGTGTAAGACATACATCACATGCAGATTATCTTTGTAAAGTAGCTAAAATTACAGCTGTGAAACATTCCTGAGACTGGTCACATTTTTTTTGTCATGTCTTTTGTCATTATGCGCTCCCACACCTGAACTGATCAGGTTGCAGTTGGCATGTGTCAATCTGAATTTTTCTGTGTTTTCTTACTGTAGATGATGACATAGGGAAGAAAAGTAACATAACCTTAATATAGCAAAGATTCCCCCCATCCCGAACTTTGGTGACACTGATACCAGTCAGACACTAGCCTCATCTCCTGAAACGCATTCAGGAAATTCTGAGTTCTTCACATTTTGCATAGAAGTCAGCACATGCAAATTTAGTTTCCAAGTGAAGTCTATTCACTCCCTGAATGGAGACCATCAAGAAGATAATGTTAGATGATTTGAAGGCAGAGAGCAGAGAAAATGTAACCAGTTCATTCACAGCCCACTGGAATGCTAGACTTTCAAATGCTTAATTTGCAAGATAGGCAAGGTGAGAAACGGGCAAGAACTCTGTAGGAAGACATCAGAAACTATAGGAACTGGTCATCTCAAAGCCCCCTACCTAAAATTTGTAATCAATGGCTCTCTTAGTTTTAACAAGGACCTTCATTCAGCTCAGAGTCACAAGGAATGAATACACAAGTGCTTAAGGATCAGTATACTTTTCCTCTCTTGCCTTCCATTTCTTAGCTTACTATTATTGTGAGTCCTGCTGACAAAACTGCCACACTCACTTGCTTTTGAGACTAGATAGGGATTCTTCCACTCTTTAGATCAATGGTGGGATTTGCCGCTTGCTTAAATTGTAATTTCACTGTCTGAAGCAGCATTTATGTCTTCTGTCATGTTCATTTCATATAATAAACCAAGCTTCATATAATAAACCAAACCATAAGATGATCATCTGGCTGTACAACCAGATATTCAAGCAAGTGGGGATGCTTTCCTGGCTTTCAATGAGATGTGCACCTGCATCTACAGTGGTACCTTGGTTCTCAAACTTACCGTATTTTTTGCTCTATAAGACACACTTTTCCCCTCCAAAAATTAAGGGGAAATGTGTGTGCAAATGCAGGCTCCTTGGCTTCAGCAATAGCAACGCGAAGCCACCGAAGCGCAGAGGGAGTGCTCCCTCCGCGCTCCGGAGGCTTTGCGTTGCTTTCGCTGAAGCCTGGAGAGTGAGAGGGGTCGGTGCGCACCGATCCCTCTTGCTCTCCTGGCTTCGCTTCGCTGGAGAGGCGCTGCACAGCTTTCCCTCTCTGCGTAGCGCCCCTTCAGTGAAGCGGGAGAAGAAATGGAAGGGGCTCCGTTTCTCCTGCCGCTTCGCTGAAGGGGTGCTGAGCAGAGAGGGGGAGATTTTTTTTTCTTGTTCTCCCCCTCTAAAACAAGGTGCGTCCTATGGTCGGGTGCGTCCTATAGAGCGAAAAATACAGTGATCCATTCTGGGAGTCCGTTCGATTCCTGAAACGGTTCAAAAACCAAGGTACAGCTTGCTTAAATTGTAATTTCACTGTCTGAAACAGCATTTATGTCTTCTCTCATGTTCATTTCATATAATAAACAAAGCTTCCTCTGTTCACTTGTCTCTTGAGAATCTAATAGTAAAACTATTTCTTTGGCTTTAAACATTACTGGGTTGCCCAGCTGATAGTTAACAGGGTGTTAGGATCACCCAGGACAAAAAACATATCAGGTGTCAGGAGTTTTACTTAGGCAGGAATAGAAGCAAACATATATTCATAAACAGACACAAGTTATAGCTCTAGTGAAAGATCCCCAACCTCCTGATAGTGTGTGCATGGCTACATGTGAGTGCTGGACACATGTGTGAGTTCAGACATGCACTGTGACAAATGTCATCCATTTGTTTATTTAAAACATTTTTATGCTGCCCTTAAGACGACTGATTCCTCAGCTTACAAGAGTAAAAAGAAAATATCTAAAATCAAACAACAGCTAGCAGATCAAAGATCATCAAGTCAATATGTTTCGATCGTTGCACTCAAATAGAACACGCTCTATTGATGTGGAGATCACTATGGTCCTGAGCTATCCCTTTTTAATCAGCATCAGTTTGCCATGTTCTCTGCAAGAATGCTGCAAGGTGAGAGTGGTTCCTATGAAAATCAATTGGAGCTGCTTCCCCAGGTTCCAGCAGAACTCTTGTTAAGAGCAAGATAGGCTCTTAAAAGCTTAAAATAAAGAACAGAGTCCTCTGACAATGATCTGATTTTCAAGATTGGGTGCATCATCTTTTTTGTGTGAAGCTTTGCAGACCCCTAGTAATAAAGGAGGCCTGTTAAAAATTGTTTTCATTTTAACCACATTACTAAACATGTGGTGTTGCCAGATTTAGTTTCGTGCTATCATAGCTGTCAAGGGTAGATGTTGGTTTTTCGATGTGCTATAAACAAACAAAACAATATATAGTCAAGTCTTCTGGATCGGGCATATTGCACTGAAAAGCAGGAGGATTCCTGGTGTTCGGATGAGATTATCTTAATGATGAGACATTAAGGTCTTCCTGGAAATTGAAACACACAGAGCTGTGATACTGTGAAAGCTCCATCTGTTTCTGCATCAAACCCAGAACACTTCAGTGCACCTTGAATGCAGTGCTAAACTGTTCTGAGAAATAGAGCAAAAAGGTTACTGGAAATGTGAGACAAAACTTGTAATGTGATACTGAAGTCTGTGAGGTGATAAGGCCCTCATTCAAGAAAAAGCTTTCAGTTCAACATACTTCTGGCCACCTAGAGTCAGTCCAACCCCCAACCCCGCTTATAAGTTTTAGGATGAATGACATGCAGCTGTGCCAAACTGACAAGGACGATTTCTCAGATGTTTCACCCCAGCTGTTTTGGAGGCAAAATCCCTCTGAGAACGAATAGAATCAGAGTGACTACTAACCCCTGCTCCCCAAAAGCCCCGTTTGAATGCTGGGAAATTCAAAATGGCTGTTGCCATAAAAAATGGCCGCTCAGTGATGGCTGCCATTAGACTGGACAACAGCTGAATATAAAATTCATGTTGAATTGCTGTTTTAGGGGTTGTTTTTTAAAGTCTGGAACAGATTAATCTATTTTGCGTTACTTTCTATGGGAAAGTGTGCCTTGGTTTTGGAACGCTTTGGTTTAGGAATGGACTTCCGGAATGGATTGAGAACCAAGGTACCACTGTATTGATTTAGAAGAGTGGTTTGCAGAGAGGCATAGCCCAGAGGGGAAAAGCTGGGAAAGACTGGGTGAGGAACAGCTAGAAGAGAAAACACCAGGAGACAGCTGGCAGATTCAGTGTCCTTGGACAGCATTCCTGACCCCCAACCCTTCTCTTAAGACTAGACGGGCTTTGAGAGTGATAGAACAGAGAGCGCAACAGCAACAAGCTCAGATTACCCGACATAGGTGTGATGTAGATTAATGGGGATGGAGGGGGTGCACCTTAACTGGGAGCAACACCGTTTCTAGAGATATGCATTCCTTTGTCTCTTGCTGTGATTATTAAAGAAACTAACTGGTAAGAACGCTCCTTTCATTTGATCTGCTCATTACTGCCACCAGGGGAGGGATCCAATTTCCCTAAGCCTGACACTTGCAGAGGGTGCAGGGGGGGGGGGGAGGAGAGGAAAAGGAGGAGAGAAACCCTTGGTACAGTTCAGTGCTGTGTTTCTATAACACCCCCTAACTTGTAGTCTTTTCAAAATATAGAAGAAACACCAACAGGAATGAGCTCTGGATTTAAATAATAGGTGCTGATGATTTGGTGTTTTTTTTTGCTGCAAGTATGAGCCATTCTGTACCCTGGAAGCTCCCCAAAGGACAAGCCTGCTGAGCCACATTGCAAGGTGTGTTGGTCAAGATCTGCAGCACCACAGGTAACCGGGTGAGTCAGTGCAGTGGGAGGATGCAAAAGAACATGGCTCTTTCTCTTCCACCTCCAGTGAAATGGGCCCATTTCATTCATTCACCGCCTTAGAGCTACATGCATATTATTCCATTTCTGTTCACACTGTGAAAAATATTAAGAGAGAGAGAGAGGAAAAAAACAACTACAATGCCCTTTCAATACAAAGCACAGTCGCAAGTGATACAGCTGAAAAGCACTTTTTCCATTACAGGAACTGTAATTGTTACTTCATGTGGTTTTCGGATATGGAAAAAACTGTATCACTACCATGGGAATGTAAAATTAGTCTTTTAGAAATGCATTGTAAAAACATATTTCATTAGCGTGGATTCACACGGAACCTTTGAGGATACAGTACATGATACGAGAAGGGAGCGCTAGATTTGTATACACTTCAACTTTTTCTACCCAAAACCCCACCAGGCTGCTGCTGCTGCCTGCCCACTGACACCCACCTACTTGCTGCCAAAGCCCAGGGCACCTTCCTCAAAAATGGAGTTGTTCCACTTAAAACGGGGTGCTTGGCAGGTACAGGTGTTGGGGGAAGAAAACTAGACTTCAGATGATGCCCATAATGAGCTCCCCATCAAAACCACACTCATTGACTTTAAATGTGTGCTGAGGTTAAAGTGTAGCATTTCTGTGAGTGTAGTAATGTGGCAGCTAGACTGGTGATTGGGAGCGGCCGCCGAGACCATATAAATCTGGTCCTAAAAGCCCTACATTGGCTCCCAGTACATTTCTGAGCACAATTCAAAGTCTTGGTGCTGACATTTAAAGCCCTAAACGGCCTCGGTCCAGTATACCGGAAGATGCATCTCCACCTCCATCGTTCTGCCCAGACACTGAGGTCCAGCGCCAAAGGCCTTCTGGCGGTTCCCTCACTGCGAGAAGCCAAGTTACAGGGAACCAGGTAGTGGCACCCGCCCTGTGGAACACCCTCCCACCAGATATCAAAGAGAAAAATAACTACCTGACTTTTAGAAGACATCTGAAAGCAGCCCTGTTTAGGGAAGTTTTTAATGTTTGATGTTTTATTGTGTTTTTAATATTCTGTTGAGAGCCGCACAGAGTGGCTGGGGAAACCCAGCCAGATGGGTGGGGTAAAAGGTAAAGGGACCCCTGACCATTAGGTCCAGTCGTGGCCGACTCTGGGGTTGTGGCGCTCATCTTGCTTTATTGGCTGAGGGAGCCGGCGTACAGCTTCCGGGTCATGTGGCCAGCATGACTAAGCCGCTTCTGGTGAACCAGAGAAGCGTACAGAAACACCGTTTACCTTCCCACAGGAGCAGTACCTATTTATCTACTTGCACTTTGACATGCTTTCGAACTGCTTGGTTGGCAGGAGCAGGGACCGAGCAACGGGAGCTCACCCTGTTGCAGGGATTCGAACCGCCAACCTTCTGATCGGCAAGTCCTAGGCTCAGTGGTTTAGACCACAGCGCCACCCACGTGCTGACCTCTAAACAGCTTCAGCTCAGTATACCTGAAGGAGCGTCTCTACCTCCATCGTTCAGGCAGGATACTGAGGTCCAGCGCCGAGGGCCTTCTGGCGGTTCCCTCACTGTGAGAGGTGAGGTTACAGGGAACCAGGCAGAGGGCCTTCTCAGTAGTGGAATGCCCTCCCACAACTACCTGCCCTGTTTAGGGAAGTTTTTAATGTTTGATGTTTTATTGTGTTTTTAATATTCTGTTGGGAGCAGCCCAGAGTGGCTAGGGAAACCCAGCCACATGGGTGGGGTGGAAAGAAAGAAAGAAAGAAAGAAAGAAAGAAAGAAAGAAAGAAAGAAAGAAAGATAGATTAGGTTTTGTTCTGAACAATTATACATATAACACACATACACACACACACACACACTGCGCCCCGGGATGTTCGTCACTGAAGAGACACAATATCCTATTTGGGCATATCAGAGGCTGGCAAGTGACACAGATTGGGAATCTTTTCTTGTTCAAGAGAGATCAGAACTATGGAGAGATAAACTTCAGTGCTCCCATTCTAAAAACAATTTAGATTATATGGGATTGTATTTCCAGACGTCTGGTGGAAGAGAAGTGTCTCCTCAATATTTTTGAGCTGAGACCTAATGCCCTGTTACCAACCACTAACATGAGTAAATCAGATCATTGTGTGTTGCTATGGCAATCCCAGGCACAGAAAGCACAGTCATTTGCGACGCTGCCAATGAGGAAGACCATCCTTCCTCTAAGAGAGGGAGTCTGCAGCAACAGCACAGAGCATTGTGCTACATGTGGTGTGGGCCTGGTAGCAGGTTAATCATAACATTCAGCATAGAAGGTGCTGCCTCAGGTGTAGTGTGGACCAGAACTACATGAACAGATTTCAGAAAGGGTTGCCAGATCAGGAGTCTAAACCTGAATCCTAGGGTCAGCCCCTGGTGATGTCACAGGAGATGGCCCCCAGTGATGTCATAGGGTGGGCTCTCATGATGTCATTAAGTATAATGCATTAAGTCTTAACCACAATGTCTAACCAATGAGAAACTCATAGAATGGCAGAATTTTAGAGTTGGAAGGAAACTCTACAACTCTGCAAGGGAATTTTTGCTTTCAGTTGTCTATGCTCTCTGCCTTACCGCAGCCATGCTTTATCACATGGTCAATTTACTGGAACAAATGTTCAGATATGAATGTAGTGTATATTAGTCTTTTTATAACATAAAACACCAGTCGTTGATGAGAAAGAAACAGACTGTTTAATTTCAAAAATTATTTTGGCTGACAGTAAAACACTTGTTTATGAAAATACTCTCAGATTAATAATATTGTACATTTAAAAGCCAATGGGTGGTATTCAACTTCGTTTTAGTCAGAGTATACCTACTGAAATTAATGGGGCTAAGACAGTCATGTTCATTAATTCCAATAGGTCTACTCTAAGTAAAACTTAGTTGAATACCAGCCATCGTATTTATTGTGCAAAGAGTCAGAAAGGAGGCCACCAACATCTCGGAAAGGAGACTGATTCGGTTCAGATTTGTCTTCAGAAGATTTTGAATGATTGTCATAATTTGATAGCACATCAATTAGATTATTCTGAAGCACTCTTGTGTTGCTAGTGAAATACACTGGGATTATGAATACAGAAGTGAAAAGAGACTTCTCGAAAGTGTACGACTCACAGATTAATCCAAGCTTGAGTGTGTGTGGAGAGTCACAACTGCTTCCAGGTTATCATTCAGAGACATTTTATAAAATATGCTCCCCCCTCAAACCCAGACCATTGAGAGGTATGTGTGTGGCTTAGAGAGGCTAAGGATGGATTAACCCATTTTCCAGCAAAATGCATATGCAAAGTTGCTTTGACATGGGCATCTTCCACTAAAGAAGTCTTAATATTTTATTTTGCTGCAGGGTTATATCTGAAGTTTTCAAATTTAAAAATTCGGCTGCAACACTTTTTAGGTATGGAAATGGTATCGCTAATAGGGTATATATAAATAACAAATTTAAGCTATTTTACATAAATAGCAAAATGATTACTAGTAAATTATAGGCACTAACAATTTCAATAAATTATTTCACTGTTTAAAATTTTATTTATAAATAAGATTTCTAACTAGTTAAATAATTTTGGGTAAAGCTAGCTAAATCATATTCAGAGCAGACCCACCAAAATCAATTTATTAAAGTTGTCCATCGCTTTCAATGGGTCAGAGTAGATATCCGACATTAATCATAGAGTAATATTGGCTATCACCCTTTGACAGACAGCACTGACGATTCTCTCTCGTCCATTTTTAGGAATCCTAAAAAAAGGTTCATAAAGGCTCGCACCTTTGTTAAGCTACATTTATTTGCATAGAAAAATATTTACCATAGGCAATTAACTATCACAGGAGAGAAATGGCATTTATTTCAAATTGAAAAAGATAGCTAAAAAGTATCTGTGGGTTATTGCAACAGTACAAGAATACAAGATGCTCCCATTTAATAAAAAATGTAAAAGAAGCTGTGAAAGCTAAAGCAGGCTACAAAACAGAAGGCTCCTCCATTTCCTCTTCTTCACTGAGCTATGTTACAGCTATGTTGCCTCTGAATGCTTTGATTCTTTATTTTCTGATTTAAGCATCACCACCGCCAAGTGTGTTTCTACAGGCTTCTGCCTCCACTCATCACAATCTTGTTGTCAGGTAATTGTCCTGAACAATTGTTTCTTGTTTCACAACAGAGTCACTACTACTGAAGTCCTGCTCATTGTCCGGAGAATCCTTTGGTGTGGGCAAATTAGCCTTCTTCATTTCAGAAGCAGCAGCAACTTTCTCATCCACCTTTGAGTCCAGCGCCTCATTTCTGGCCTGATTATGAGTGCCTACGCTACAGCTTTCGCTGAGATCCCGAACGTTGAGTTCGCAGTTCACAACCAATGCTTTCACTCCCATTTCAGGAGTTTTCTCACATTCTTCTGTTTGTTGGCGGGAAACATCTTCAGAAATCGAGTAGATACTCGTCCTTTGCTCAGCACTTTTGGATTGTCTGTGAAAAAACCCAAACTTCTTCACATCACTCATAAAATTCACTTTCCTCTGCTTTTCCTTGGAGGAAACTCTTGTCATCATGGCTGACCCATTGCTGTGGCTGTGGGCTTCAGAGGCTCTTGCTACCGCTTTGGGGTGAATCATGGAAGTTATGTCAAAAAGGCTAAGGTTTCTCTTCTTAATTTTCTCGTCTCCTCCATTTTCATTTCCTTCATCAGATTCCGGCAAAGAGGACTCTTCTCTGCTGACTTTTGAGGACTGTAAATTAGACAGCTTGTTTCCTTTTAACAAACCCAGGACTTCAAAGCGGAAACTGGAAATATCTTGCTTTAACTCCTAAAACATTAGAAGAAAAATGCTATGCTTAACATGAAAGGAATTGTAAATAAATAAATAGCCACCCTTCATCCGAAGATCTCAGGGCAGTTCACAAGATAAATGCTGGAATATCATTAAATTGCTATTTTAATAAGCATCTTGCGATTTACGAGTAGCAGAAATGTTTTCAGCTGTTGAGAATTGACTATAGGGATGTCAGAAAGAGAGATAGAAGGAAGTCTAAGCTCACTTTGAGCAAATAATATAAGCTGTGAATATGTGTATTGAATTAAATGAAATACGGGGAAATTTAATAAAAATTATGTTTAAAAAGAGAGAGAGAGAGAATTGAAACTTGGGTTTGGGGATGTAGTGTGGGTTTTGGAGGGGGAAGGGGGAAATAAATAAAAGTTCACTTGAGGCCATTTATAGTATTCCAAGTTCTCCACAACCCCACTTAGTGAATTGTTTCGTGCAAGGTGAATACAGTCTGCCTATGGAAAGGTGCAAGAGACGTCATAAAGTTTAGCTCTCACGATTTTTTCACAAACCCTTCCCTGCTATGTTATGAGATCACTAAGTGACAGTGTGTGGATTCCTGTCATGTTTTCCTCACAAGGCATCCAGATTTCATGGGTTGGCTATGCTTCTAGGTCTTGGTTTATTTCTACATCCAGTAAACCCTACAGACTGTGTTTCTATTTTTAATCTTTCATATTTGATATTAGACACTGTATGTGAAAATTGTTGCATTACAATGTATTTCAAGTATGTTTTTGTGTGTAAATGCACTCAACTTTCAGTGGCAAATATCTTAGATTATTCCCCACCACCACATGAAGCTCTTTAATGTTTTGATTCATTGTTATTAAGGTGTCCAACATAAGAGCAGTCACCTTAAAATTCTCTTCGGTCAACCCCTCTTCAGTTTTAGCATCTCTTATCATTGCAGCCACGTATCTCTTAACCAGATTTCTCATGACCTCCTGAAAGATAAGAACAGTCCAATTTTGACAGCACTTCTAACTGTGCTGCTTGACATTTGATCAATCAGAAATTTCATCACCTTTTGCTTTAAATTATGCAATTACAAAAAAAAGGACTAAAAAATCATTATATGTAGAGTAATTGCCAGCTGGTCACTTTTCGGGGAAACAGATTCTGCCACACAGGAGTCATAAGGATCCAGGGGAACCTGTCTTCATTTTGACCCTTGTTTATAGAAAAATTAAATTTGTGCAGGTGCCATGTTTTGAACTGAGCTGAAGGGCCACAACAGCCCTTAGCTTTGGCCTCTGACTTGCTCTAGCACAAGTTGAGACATCAGCAAAAATGTCATTAATTCTCACAGTGCAATTGAAGTAAATACATTTGAAAGTACAGTGGTGCCCCGCAAGACGAACGCCTCGCAAGACGGAAAACCCGCTAGACGAAAGGGTTTTCCGTTTTGGAGGCGCTTCGCAAAACAAATTTCCCTATGGGCTTGCTTTGCAAGACGAAAATATCTTGCGAGTTCCTGCGGTCCCCCCCCTTCCCCCCCTTTTCCTAAGCCGCTAAGCCGCTTATCAGCTGATCCGCTGATAAGCCGCTTAACAGCTGATCGCTAAAAGCCGCTAAACCGCTAATAGCGCTAATCCGCTAAGCTGTCAATGGGCTTGCTTTGCAAGACGAAAAAACCGCTATATGAAGAGCCTCACGGAACAGATTAATTTCGTCTTGCGAGGCACCACTGTAGCTTGAATTAGCCCAAAGGTGGATGCTGTCCATTACTTTCAATGAGATGATCATCTGGCTGTACAACCAGATATTCAAGCAAGTGAGGATGCCTTCCTGGCTTTCAATGAGATGTGCACCTGCATATACAGTGGTACCTTGGTTCTCAAACTTAATCCATTCTGGGAGTCCGTTCGATTCCTGAAACGGTTCGAAAACCAAGGTACAGCTTCCGATTGGCTGCAGGAGCTTCCTGCACTCAATCGGAAGACGCGTCGGATGTTCGGCTTCCAAAAAATGTTCACAAACCGGAACACTAAATTCTGGGTTTGCAGCGTTCAGGAACCAAGCTGTTTGAGTACCAAGGTGCCACTGTATATTCATTTGCAAATTCCCCAGGCACTAACGTTTATACCTGCAACTGGAAGCATTTATTCTTGGACAGCTTTGGGCAGAAGATAAGCTCGAATAATTGTATCCAACAATGGAACGGCAATATCTATGTTGGAAACTAAATCGGTATCCTATCCTGAGTGACATCCTGAGCAAAATGCTCAATTCCTTCCAGTAAAAAAAGTAAAAGATGAGATTGGTTACCTGATACTGATTATGCCTTCTCAAATTATCAGCTGCACGCCTCTGAAAATAAAGAACATAAATTAGCTGGAATGATATTTGAAAAGCAATTATGTCTGAATAGAAGAGATGTCCACCGTGGCCAAAGCCATCCACATAAGGTCTGCCTCAAAATTGGGCTTAATGTGATGCAAACCTTTTGTCAAAAAGATAATATCCAAGGAAGAATATGAATAGCGTTACATCTTAATGTGAAGTCCATGTCAATTTTACAGGAAAGACCCATTCACAAGAGCTCCCAAATTAAACCTTTTATTTCAAGGAAAGTAACACTTGGCTAAGAGTGATGGTCAAAGAAGAGGAGGAGGAGGAGAAGATTGATTGCTTAAGACAGCTGCAAAATGGTGACCAGAAATGAACATGGATCAACTTCAGTGTCCAGGAAAGGCATTAGGATTTTGAAAACAGAGGCCACATTCAGACTACTTATTGCATCTAGCCCTGGCTCATGGAAATTGGACAGTGTAGGCAGAGCAGATATGAGGCAGTCAACAGAGAGAAACTTTGACTGAAAATTTAATGTGTGTGTGTGTGTGTGTGTGTGTTAGGGGTGATATAAGACCTTATGGAGAATGTGCATATAATCTGCCCATGAAGAAGGAATTGTGTTCATTTCCTGGTCCATAAACATAAACCAACAGGCCTTGGGGAATATGCATGTATCAACTGCATTTTGTACATTTTCCAGTCAGTATGCATAGCCTCCAAGAAACATGCTCTTGTCTTTTTTAATCTAGCTCTTGTTCAGAAGTGTGAAATCTGCGGCCCCCTGCCCTCTGCTTCTGGCCCACTGCCTAATCTTACATGGATTACAACATGCCTTCCCTGTGATTAGCCAAACGTTGGAAAGAGGGGGTAGGTCTTCAGATAAATATTTATTTATTCATACTGTTAGGGATTGTGCAGAATGGCCAGAGAGTGCACAAAATGCAGTTAGAGAGATTTAGTCAATTTTCCCAAAGGCCTGTTGGGGTGGGGGGTTTGCATTTATTGACCTCTTCATGGGCAGATTCTTCAG
Organism: Podarcis erhardii; assembly: GCF_964252035.2. Taxonomy (NCBI): domain Eukaryota; kingdom Metazoa; phylum Chordata; class Lepidosauria; order Squamata; family Lacertidae; genus Podarcis; species Podarcis erhardii. The sequence continues at coordinate 10,468,815 of NC_138515.1, read as the reverse complement.
GAGGTCTAGTGAATGAGCACAATGGTCAGTTTTTATGCATATTAACTGCTCATCTTACATTACACCTAACATATACATTTAGGAAAAATATCCTTTGTAATAGGGAAAAGGAAGTGGCAAAATAGTGACTTGGGCCATGACTACAGCCATGCTCGTGTGTGTGTGTGTGTGTGTGTGTGTGTGTGTGTGTCTGTGCGCAGGTGTGTGCGTGTGCGCAATTCCACACTTTATATGGCAATTAACTCAGGCTGACTATTGAATGTCCAATCCTGACTCCCTGATGTGTGTATTAATATGATACACATGCACAAACATTACTAATTCAGCAGTCTTTTTACATGATAGTAAGTCGGGAGTTCTCATCCATAGCTTTTTGGTAATGAAAACCATCATTGGGGATTGTTTGGGGGGAAGTTATTTTAAGATGTCAAAGTTACGGTACGTCTTTCCAAATTTGTAACGCCTGACTCATTATTTTGGTGGTGATAGGCAACACTGATCAGTTCTGGTTTCCCTTAACCAGAAAAGGGAAGGGGTGGATATTTTCATTTTGTGCTTGTCTCCCAACAGTGGTATGAGATAGATGGAAAATAGTAGTGCCCAGGCTGGCTTTTGCCTAACATTCTGGTGTCTAATATCTATGAAAACACCTAAATATAAAGAAAGGCAGGTGGTGAGGAAAACGACAATTTTTGCTTACCCCAATTGTTCCAAAACTTTCAGGTTTCTTTCTGATTTTTTTCCTGAACACTTGTCTCCACAGCCATCTGATCAGGTACCAGAGAGATTTGGGACTTGGTATGACATTAAACGGAGTAGGCAGAGTCCCTCCTTCTTCGAAGTAACTCATCCAAAGTTTTGTTCGAGCAAATTTCCATTCAATGTCTGCATGATCCTGAATACAGGAAATATGGAAACATATTTTCATTTCTTATTGGAGAGAGCTGAAATTCTCCCTCTCTACCTGTTTTTACACAGGTGCTGAAAACCATTTTAGTCCATCAGGTATGTTACAGATAACGGTTTTTATGTTGTCTCCTTTGCTTTTAAAGCAAAAGTTTGAGTTAATTTTATTCTAGAAATTGGACCCAATTTGGATCATGGCTGTGTTACAATGGGAAAGGAACCTCCTCAAGTTGTTACTCTATACCAAATTAGAATCCCCTGTAGCTTTTTTAGGGGATCTGTAAAGCTACTTGAGGAGCCTTTTCTGCTGAAGAGGAGGATGGGAAATAATGAATAAACAAGGACACAGCAGTTAAAAGTAAAGAAAGAAGTAGGACAAAAGTAGGTGTGTTCAATGTATGATAAGTAAAGCAAACTGAATGGTATGGGGAAGAATGTAGGGAAAAAGGAAAGAACAAATGAAGGAAAACAGAAATGAGAATAATGGGAAGAAGATAGAAAGAACCAGACAGATTTGGTCTTCTCAGTACAAGGAAAAATTAAAGTATGAATGTAAGTTGATGAAACTGAGAAGTATCTAGAAGAGAATCAAATGTATATAAGAGAATATAGGTCTAATAAGTTTGGCTGGCTAGGAACAGAAAGTCAGTAACACTTTGGCATAATTTGGCAAAACTAGAAATCTCAGCTTTCTTGCTTAGAAAAGTAGGTTCTTTATATGTCCCCCAATGTTGAATACTGATTAAATTATGAGATGCTGGGTGCTGAATACCAAATGGTATGCAAAGCCAGGCTTATTTAATTTTGCACCTGGTGAAAAATTATTCCTGCTGGAATGCTCAGGTAGCTGATTTCTGCTTCTTTGGAGCACATTCTAGGGAACCTAATTTTGTAAGCATACATAAGCACAGGGCTTATTGTTCTCAAACAGCTGGAATTTTGGTCAACTGACAGATACGGCTTTCAAAGTGAACAAGAATCAAACCAAGGAACTGACAGCAATGAGCTGATAGGAATTGTTCATCATAGCTATCAACATGTTGAGAAGGACGACCAGAGAGATGACATTGTAGGTCCCAAACATGGTGGCCCCAACAAACTCAGTGAATTCATGTCGTGCGTCTACATTGGTCACATAAAGGTTGATGAGCCCAAACACGGACCAAAACAGTGACTGGAGAGTTTCAAACAAACTGCAAAGAAAGAAAAAAAGAAAAGGAAAAGTCTTAAAAGAAAACAGAAGCATCTCATTTGTTTTAAATACTACATCCTCACCCCAAACTTTAATTAAAACCTTTAAACTTAAAACAGCAAATGAGACATTTAAATGCAATTAAGTTATAGCCCAGTTCTAGGCTGTGCTCACTGGGATTCGAGCATTGATTAGCACATGGGGAAATCAGGTCCTCTTGCAAAGCCTTAATGGATCATAAAGGGATTTTGGATAACAGGGAAATAGCAAAGAGGGATGGTGGGGAAGGCTATCCATCGTCCCTGGCATAGCATCCTAAGGGCACGTTGGTACCAGTGGAAACAGTGCAGCTATATAGGACTTGGTGGCTTTTACATGGCACTAGATTAGGTATTGAAATGCAAATTGGGGCTTGCAGTTCAGTACTGCAATTAGGGTGAAACTAGATGTTACAAATAAACACTGAGCTGCTGCTGAAAAGCATCACCCCCAACTGAAGTCCCCCCCCCTCCGTACTTATATATGTGCTGACATCATCATGCTTTGTATCTCCCCAGCTACTGCAGCCAATTATGCTGTCTCCATGCAGGAAAACGCACAGGATGAGAATGCATCTGTACATGATGTAAGTTTTGCTGTATGTTACAGACAGGAATAACTTGAAACAATGCTGTCACTTTGGGTGGCAGCTCCATTTCATCATAACATCTAGATCTCCTATTACATTTCCTCAGTCAAATTTTTGGTACTGTAGGTGGAATATGGATTCTTTCATATCTGGGGTTTTTTTTAGCAGCATTAAAGGTATGATTCATAAGAATATAAGCAAAGCCTGCTGGATCAGGCCAATGGTCTACAGCAGGGGTGTCCAACTTCCAAGAGACTGCGATCTACTCCCACTATTAAAAAACTGGCAGTGATCTACCCATCAAAGTTGTTGGGCTTTTTAGGGGAGAGAATGAGCCAAAGTTGCTGTGATCTCAATCGACCTGTTGGACACCCCCGGTCTACAGAATCCTGCTCTCACAGTGCTCAAGCACATGCCTGTGGGGAGCCCACAAGGAGGATTTGAGGACAAGAACCCTCTCCCTCATGTGGTATCCAGAAACTGGTATTCAGAAGCATTAGTGCCTCTGGTCATGAAGGACAGCATAAATTATCGTGGTTAGTAGTCATCAATAGCCTTCTCCTCCAGGAATTTGTCTAATCTTCGATTAAAGCTGTTATGTACTGAGTTGAATAGGATCCAAAATGCAGCAGTCTGATTGGTCCTAGAACAATAGGATACAGAATGCAGCAGTCTGATTGGTCTGCAGGAGCCACCCAATCCAACTCCAGGTGGAAGTGAATCCACAACCTGATTGGCCTACAGGAGAATCCCAGAATTAACCAATCATGTGGGGCCCATTGTGTAACTAATGTATATAAAGCAGACATTTTGGGGGAACTTCCATTCCTCACTACCATGAGCTGAATAAAGAGTATGAAATCCACACTTGACTCCGAGTATATTTCACTGGCAATGAAGGTGGGATCCTGCTGAGCTGACCGCCACACACAGCACCGCCACCTGCCACACCGCTGCCTCGCACCGTGTATCCAGGCTTCAGCAAAGCCATCTAAATCAGTGACCATGACTGTCTCCCACTGAAGCGAGTGTGCTGCATGAAGAAGTACAGTGGTACCTTGGTTTTTGAATGTCTCCGCTGACGAACATTTCGGTTTTTGAACACGCCTTGGAAGTCGAACATGTCACACGGTTTCCACTGAGTACAAGATCCTGAGGCCTAGCTGTTGGCTATTGAGTTTTCAGTTTTCGAATGGTTCAGAACTCGAAAGGTCTTCCAGAACGGACTACGTTCGAAAACCAAGGTACCACTGTACTTTATCTGTCCTGAATTTTCCAGCATTCAGCTTCATGAGATTTCCATAGGTTCTAGTGAGTATCAGTTTGTTGCCTTGTATGTTGTGCATTTAAATTCCTTCCTTAAAATGAAACCAGTTTGCCACCCTAGACAACTCTCTAGCAACAAATCAACACAGAGCACTGTGCAATACAAAAAAGAATACCATGAATTGTTTAAGTAGGAAATGCTAACTTACGTTGAAAATGCATTATTCTGATTTTCACACCGAATCCCTTTACAGCGATTGGCATCATTTGTTTCATAATAGAAATATAGCTGGTTAAGTCCATTTGCAAAAGCTAGCAGCACAAGACAGTAGATGAAAAGAAACTTTAAAATGTCCAGTAACATTCTTCCAAGAGAGATCTGCAATGGTCCCAGATGAGAATTTGCAGTGAATAATGAGATCAGGCGCAGAGAACTAAAGATGTTTGCAATAGCAAACAGTGCCTCAGCCACCAGTGTTGGGTGCCACATATCCCAGCTCTGTCTTGGGAGCAGCCCACTGTACTGAAAACAATAGAGTTATGCAAAATTAGCAAGGTCTTTCCCCAACAATACAAAAGCCATTATGTTCTGCAATCACTTTTCATTTCAGCAAGACCATACTCTTCCAAGACAGACCCTCAATGAGTAATTGTTAGATATGACTCCTTTCATTTGCTGCTTCACAATCCTTTTGAGAATACAGTGGTACCTTGGTTCTCAAACGCCTTGGTACTCAAACAACTTGGAACCCAAACACTGCAAGCTTGGAAGTAAGTGTTCCGGTTTGCGAACTCTTTTCGGAAGCCGAACTTGCTCCATTTTGAGTGTTATGCTTCCGATTTGAGTGCCACACATCCGTTTTGAGTTTACACTGAGGTCTGTCAGTTTTTGCCATTTATTTTGTGTTTTTGTTTCTGTGGCTTTTTGTTTTGTTTTTGTGACTGTGTGGAACCCAGTTCAGCTACTGATTGATTGATTGTATGACTGCAGTACATTGTTTCTTGCTTTCATTTTACGGATCAATGGTCTCGTTAGATAGTAAAATTCATGTTAAATTGCTGTTTTAGGGGCTGTTTTTAAAAGTCTGGAATGGATTAATCCATTTTGCATTACTTTCTATGGGAAAGCGCACCTTGGTTTTGGAACGCTTTGGTTTTGGAACGGACTTCTGGAATGGGTTAAGTTTGAGAACCAAGGTACCACTGTAATAATAATAATAATAAAATTGTACCCTGACCATCTGACTGGGTTGCCCCAGCCACTGTGGGTGGCTTCCAACACATTTAAAAACAATATTTTGTGAGGTACCCTATATTCTGAACAGATGAATAGTCCTTCGCCTGTAACTGTGACCAGACCACTCCCCTGGAAATTCCCCACAGATAGTTATTCTGTGTTTTGTTTCTGAATATACACCTTCCAGAATATACACCTTCTTCACAAAAGCTAACTGGCCAGAACTGGGTAGATCTTTTCACATTTCACACGCTACAGTCATTGAGAAAGAGAGAACAGTCTCTAATTTCTAAAACATCACCTAGACTATGCTGCAAAATCGAAGTTAAAACATCACAAATCTCTTGCAATGATGGCAGTCCTGTGTTCAGGACACTCATTATCTGTGCTATCCAACCAAGTCTGTATAATCCATGTTCCAAAGTTCAATTGTCTTTTACGACCACTGGATGGTGACCCCACTGGGCACAGTAATCCAGCCAGGAAAAAATGGTGGCAGACTAGGTTTAGGGCACCTTTTCTAGCCCCTCCCCCTTTTTGGAGCCAGCAGAGTGGATCCTAAATAGGACTGCTCAGTCATAGATACAGCTGCTGAGCTACTCAACTGCCTCATTCCTTGAGTCGGAACGAATGAATCTGTATTCACTGCCCATGTGCCGGTTCATGACGAGGGGCTTCCAGATTTCACAGTCCTGCCCTCATTACCATTTGTCAATTGCCATGGGACTTCTTTGCGTCCGGGATGGGCTTTTGGAAGATGCCTGTGCGTGAATTTGTTTTATGTTGCAGTATTCACAGTAAGGCTTTTTTTCGATGGCATGAATAACACAACAACCAGTAGGTTCTTATCTGCTGCAGCCTTCATCCGCCTTCACAGCCACTGTAACATACCACTTGTTATCTTCTGCCTGTTCTGCCGTGGAGGACGTCTTGGATCATTCCTTGTCTCCCTTTGACCTTACTGCCTTGGGTGACCCTGCTGGGAGTACGAGACTCCCGACGGCTTCATTCACAAGGGTCATAGGAACGTGCAAGCCCAATCACCACGACAAGGTGATGATCCAGCAAGTGAGACATCAGGAATGGAACAGAACTGGTACATGAAATAATTCATCTCCACAAGCAGCCTGGATTTTACTAGTCTCAGATACCTATAAAGTTTAACCTGAAATTGAATCCAGTCAAGATGTGCCTTGTAGGCTCTTGAGTTTGGGAAATGAGCAGATTTCCTGTTCTTGTTGGGATTGCTCTCCCTCGGAGAGTTCAGGTATGTTGTTTGGGAGGTACACCCTGATCTGATTTCATTTCACTAATCCACAGAAATTATTCAGGAAATTGTGGCATTTGAATTCCTTAACAGTGAATTTCCATTTTGCTTTTGTCCTATTTGTTCACTTCAAAAATTCTAATTCAGAATGGGCATTTTCCACAATGAGCCAAAACTTTTGTTTAGGATTATCTCTTATCCCCAAGTTACTGATTACTGAATTGGCAGTTATAAATCAACAACGAAAGGCAATATAAAGAGAACAGATCCTGAGAAAGGGAAAACAACAATAAAATCACATTCAAACTAAATGTCAAGTATATAGTATATTCACAATATGAATAGATGTCTTGATTACCTTTGAAAATGCAACAATTTTTAAAGATATTGTTGCCAGGTACAATGAGTTCATTACAAAATCCATCAGGTTCCACCAGTCATGAATATAATCCTGCAGGCCGCCATCCCACATTTGTTTAATTTCACCCCAGATAAACCCTGCAAATATAGAAAGCAGTGATATAAGTTAGTTGTATGAATTGCTTAAGCTGTTGTGTTTATTTACTTAAAATGAAATAAAAGCACAAGACATTTTAAGCATCCTCAGCTACAACCATAATAGCCATTACAATCTATTAGTCACATATATTGTTATTTTTCATTTATGATTCACGTTTCATTCATATATATATATATATATATATATATATATATATATGGCATAATCAACGGGAAATTTTCCAGTGCAGTCCCACGGAAGAGAACAGGAGCTGCAGCAACAATGGTTACTATTCTGCTCACCATGTACTTTGGTTCCACTGACTGTAGCCTAAAGGCAATGGGGAGAATTACTCTGAACTTGGCAGGCTGTGAATTCAGGTTCAAATTTATAACTGCTTTTCAAACTTTGATTTTTGACCTTTAAACAACACTTCCTGAAATTTAGCACCAGTGGTCACCTGCTGTTTAAATGGCACTTCAGAGGAACTGCATGTGATGAAAAACTCAGTCACCTAAAGTGAAATTTATTGTTGGGAAATAATTGTTTTATTACTATTCACAGCAAGGAACACCACCTTTTTGTTTTCCATAGCACTCATAACTGATTTAAGACACTCATTCTGGGAAACAGCTAATAGGAAACACTTATCAGATGTTATGCATACAGGCAGCTTTGCTTGACCAAATCAGGATATATTTCAAGCAGCTAATAAATTTCAGTGTGGCTGATATACCTTGGAAAATAATAGTTCTAGGGAGAGAATGTAAAGAGCCTTTTAGGGTGTAATCCAGTACTGAACATCCTTCAGCTGAGGGGCTAAAGGATTTGGTGACAACCATGGTAGATGCCACTCAAAAAATACAGGTGAAATGGCCAAAACAGGGCAGACATGGGTGAGATGTGGGTGGCACAGGAGAGTAAAATACTTGGATAAAATCCTATACCCTTAGAATTTTACAACAGCCACAGACCTGCTGCAAATAACTTTTCTCCCATTGTATTTTTTTAAAAAAACTAGGCAACTTCCTGTGCCATCACAAGAGTGTAGGATGTGAACTCAGAATCCAGTTACAGCCTATTGCTGCCATATATAATTCCCCAAAAGAGATACCATAACTCAAGATGACAGGGTGAACACAACATGGGATTTGGTTATATATTTTTGTGCACATTTAGGAGTTCTCAAGGAGGAGCCATTAAATTCCAGCTTTTTCTCCATCACATTCACACATTCCCAAAACATTGCTAATGGTCTTTTTGATCATCATGAATAGCAGTAACTGGAATCATTGCAGCTAGGGCCAAAATAATAATGCCAAATGTATTCAGCAAAAGGACTTGGAAGTTAAGCGCATGCTTAAATCTCTTCTGTTGATTGAAATCAGTGGGTGAGAAAGAACATATGAGATGGTAAGCAGCTTGGAGGAGATTCTGATCAGAAAAAGGCCAGGAGTCAGCACTTCCTTCCATGTAACTACTTTGTTGAAAACAGCAACCGACTGGGGCTGATTTTAGTTGTTGTTGTTTATTTCTAAAGAGAAACTTGCCAAGACCTTATTAATGTGCACTTGCACGAAAACACAGAGTTTGACAGTCTATCTTTTGCTCTACTGGTAATCCTCTCTCTCCCCTTCATCTCCGGTAATCTAGCAAAACCAATAAACATTAACCTATATTGTCTCAATACTAAGGTCAGTGACACAAGCAATTATTTTAGGGGAATGTCGCAAGATGTTTAGTGGTATTTACAAAGAAGAATGGTAGCCTCTTTACGGGAAACAAACATTTTGAAACTGCTTTTATAATAAAGTCAAACTGTTCAAGATCTGACAAGAATCCCAGGAGCATAATGACAGGAATGATTAATATATTTGAGGCTGCATTCCTGCTCACGCCAGTCACAGGTTTCTTCACATAAACCCACTAGAACTTCTGCTTCCTACCCCAAGCAACTGCTAAACTCACTTTTCACCTTACCAACTCCATTTCTGCAACCACTTCTCCAACAGCCCTACAGCCCTGATCTGGACCTGTTTTCCACCTTTGCCCCCATGTCTGTGACTCCCCTTGCATCTTCCTCCTACCTTGCAGCTACTAAACATCCTTATCATCCTCCACCCAGCTAAGAAGTCACCATCACCTCCCATATTTCAGACACTTTCGTGTTCCTGCTTTCATTTTTAACCCCTTTCCCATGCCTTCTACTCCCTCGTTTTGTGCAACCCCCTTTGCACCCCATTTTCACCTCCACTCGCTTTCCCCCTCTACCTTCCTCATTCTTCTTAAATCACCCCCATTTCCATGCCATCTCCTCTCTCCTATTGCACAGCCCAATTTGCACACGTACACCATGCTGATATACGTTTGTTGCTTTCAGATGACTATAATCCTAACAGCAAGCACGGCAGCTTGTTCTGTTAAGAGAATACTAAGTTCAGTTGATTGATGTTTATTTATGGGTGTTTGTTTGTTAATAAACGCATGATTGTGGGAAGCTACGATGGAATATTTGATGGCTTCACATACTTTACTTTGCCGTGCCAGTTCTAGGAGTGATGTAGCTGAGGGGGCTGAGAATCAGCCCCCTTGGGGGAATCTCTAGTGCCTTGCCTTGAAATGCCCTGTTTTGGGGCTCTCTACTTGCTTCTGCTGGTAGCTTACTGGGTTAGGGGCCCCGCCCCACATCGGTGGCACTCCTATCCATCATCAAAGGCCAGCAGAGAGGAGCCTGTACTGTAGTCTACCTTTCTACTCATCAACATCAGGTGTTAGGATTGCAGCCTTAGTGTTCATTGCATGTACCCTGATATGTATGTGCACTAAGCACATAATGCAACTGACTAAGGAAAAAATAGAGGGAACATAGAGATGTATCAAAACAGGGACAATTAGGTGTCCCAGAAAGCTGCCTGAAAACAGGGACTGCCCCTAATAAATTAGAGCACATGCAGTAATAGTCTCAAGAAACTGGCCCAAAATGCAATGTCAAAAAATCAGACTTTGCCACAAATCAGCCAGTTATTGGCTCTTCAGTGGAAAGATATGAGTTATGGGTACAGATTCTTATTTATATGGATTGTTTTCTATTAAGACTGAAGAACTTCCATTAGAATGGTGGAAGAAGCCCAGACTTTTGTTATACAATTTACTGCTGGCAATGAAGCATAATGATCTACTTTGTGTTTTCCTTACTGGAATGGTGGAACTTTGTTTCTGATTCCCCCTCTCCCCATATGTTTTTTTTTTTTAAGCTACATCATTTCCCATTTTTAAAATCTAGAGCAAAAATGCTAGTTTAGCCTATTTGTCCAAGTGGAGAAAAGCATCTGGATCTGACTGCCCACCATTCAACATATTAATTTGAAAGTAATTTTAATTCTGAAATGAAATTAAAGTTGAAATTCCTTTCCTTAAAAATTCCTTAATCTTAAATGGAATTTTCTGTTATTGACCTAGATGGGTTGCGGATAGATTAATGAACTAGTTTATAAGAGAACCATAGAATAAACTACAATGCCCTGCTGTATATGCTAGGCAAAGCTAGACAATTACAGAAGAGTTATGCGAGTCAACTGAATTTTCTTTACTAATACATTTACCCAGGACCCACGGTAATATCATCCATTCGACGATGGTTGGTGGAGGTCCCTGCATGTTCAGATCTGACCTGTCAATGTGCTGAGAGGCAAGCAGCAGAAGGAACAAGAAAGTCAAGTAGGATGCAGTATGGCAGATAAATTTGATGAATGGCTTCCTGATGAACAGACCCAGTGGGCTCTTGGGAGCTATCAGGTAGCAGATAGAGAAGACGGGGAAAAGAAATCCAATGATGACGCAAGTCAACATCTTCACGGCCCAGTGGCGCCTCCTCCAGCCAGGGAACTCATCATACCAGCGAGAGGCAAGCAGTTGTTGGCAGTTTGGCTGGGCAACAAACTAAAGCAAAAGAAAAAGAACAGTCAAATCTCTCCCACCTACTACATCATTACCTGTACATTGTACCACGGCGGAGGAATTTCAGCAGGTACCGAGCTGTTTCGCCTGCCTGCCTAATGGAAATTATCTATATGACAATCTGAAATGGACTCCCTTTATGACCAAATATTGAAGGTACAAGAATCTTGTCATCCATTGCCTCCAGTCACATTAATGCATTTTCTTCTTCTTCTTATCTCAGTGGTACAGCCATGGAAAAACCCACCTAGAGGAAATGTTCTCTTCAGTGCAACTTTTACTGGATCCCTCTCAAGGACTGGACTTAGCAACACTACTCAGCCATCATTAGATCAACTTTCAAATTCAAATAAAAATTAAAAGAACACAAAAGTCCCAGTTGCGATGCAATTCCTCTTGGGACTTAGAACACCAAATGTTCTGAACCTGCTGTGTGCGTCCATCTATAGGGCCCTGGAACTGAATCCAAAGTGGCTTAATTCGTGCAGATTTGGGTTTAGCCCAGAACTGCATACACGCACCTTTTAGGAACAAAAGTTCTGTAACGGTATTAGGTTTGCCACTGTTTTATCAACCCTGACACTGCATCCATTGCACAGAAATTAGGCAGGTAGAATTTCCCCCTTACGTCAAACCAGCAAATGTTTCATCTTTATCATTTTTAGCTGCTAGTAAAGACACAACAGCAGCAACTCTAAATGGAATATGCACTTACTGCACAAATACCTGCAATTTCCTCTGCAACATACAATAGCAGCCACTGATAAAGAAGCAGCAGAGAAACCATAGTTAGTGTCTTTTGTCCTGCCTAATCCCTGCCCCCACTTCATAGACATAGAACAGGCATATCCACAATTAGGATATAATGTGAACAGAACAGGAATCATGAAGGTTATGACTAGCCACAGCTGAAAGTAGAACATTCGACTAGATGGACCACCATTTCTGATGTTCAGGAGTGCTGATGCTAAGAAAGCACGAGGAAACTCTAATATTGTGACTATCTTAAAGTGCTTCTCTTGAGGATATACAGGACGATCTATTTCCAGTCTGTGTCACTTTTACACTAATTAACAAAAAAAAAAAAAAAAAAAGAAAGAAAGAAAGAAAAGAAAAGAAAAAGAAAAGTATGAAAATTTGAATTTAAATACATATTTTAAAATGTCTTTTCTTCCTTTTTAATTTCAAAAAATAAGGATTTTGATGCCTTCTAAGTCAAGAATTATGTTGCAATAGTCAGAAAATTTGATTTGCATATTTGCTTGGAAGGGACGAATCAGGCAGTTCAAACTGGAATTTGTAAAAATTAAATCCAAAAATCTCTAGTTTCTCTTCAGAAGATAATCATAGGAACATAGGAATCATAGGGACATGGGCAACTGCCTTATAGTGAGTCAAACCACTGGTCCATTTTGCTCAGTACTTCATTTTCTACATGGGCAGCAACATTCCAGGATTTCAGGCAGAGAATATCTTCCAGAGTTTAGGGCAGGGGTCAGCAAACTTTTTTCAGCAGGAGGCCCTTCTACTGTCCCTCAGACCTTGTGGGCGGGAGGCGGACTATATATTTTTTTTTGGGGGGGGGGGATGAACGAATTCCTATTCCCCACAAATAACCCAGAGATGCATTTTAAATAAAAGGACACTTTCTACTCATGTAAAAACACGCTGATTCCCGGATCATCCACGGGCCGGATTTAGAAGGTGATTGGGCTGGATCTGGCCTTAGTTTGCCTACCCATGGTTTAGGGCAATGAAGCAAGCCCAGAGAAGGCTTGAATGCAAGTGGAAGGAAACTCCAGACAAATGGAACCAAACGCTAGTAAAGTGCTCATTTTCATGTCAATTTGGTAGCATTGAAAGCAGTGGAGAAAGCGTATTTTTCTGCTTTCATTGCATCTCCACTACTCCATCCATCGGCCTCTCTCCACATGAACCCTGCATTCATCATCTGAGGCCCTTCTCTGGGTGCCCCTCTGAAGGGAGGTTGGGAGAGCGATGACATGATAACAGGCCTTTTTCAGTAGTGGCTCCCCACTGTGGAATGCTCTCCCCAAGGAGGCACAGCTGGCAACACTATTGCGTTTTTAGCTGCCAGGCAAAACCATTTTTATTCTCCCAGGCCTTTGGCCCTAAAGGATAATTTGGTATGTCTGTGGCACCTTTTTGTACTAATCGTTTTAGTGTGGTGGGTTGGATCAGTCGCAGTAGCATGTTATTTTTATTCTTACTTTTTAAGTCACTTTGAGACACTCTAGTGAAGAAGTGCCAAATAACTGTAATAAATAAATAAATGGCAGCTCTAGTCATTGCACACAGTCAAAGCATGGCCAACAGAAGGAAACCATTAGTGTAATACTTAAGGCTCTTTTCAGACTATTAAAACATGATGGATGGTTGAATTTAATTTAATCTACCGGATACTAATGTATTTTTAGAAACTCAATTATCTCTTCTAATTAAACATGTCAGTTGGTAGTTATTTAAATCCTACCAATTTATAATACATGCTTCAATGTGCTAGAATATAACATCTATAGAAAGCACAGAGTAAGTCCCAGAATGCTATTACCTTACCCCTAAGAGTTTTATCAGCATGGAATTATCATTGAATTATCATCCATACAATTGTTTTTGGATAACTATATAAATGTCAGAAATAAAATAAGTAAATAAACTAGATTTTTGGGGCAAATCTGAAATCCCTACCTTATGCTTGAGGGGCTTATTTTGTTTTCATGCTGATAGGAATAAGAGAAACTGAGACTCCAAAGTGCTGCAGGACAGTAGCAGATTTTGTGATTGTACTTATCTGAACACATGGTTTAAATATCTATTTGGGCATATGGATTGCTTATATTAATCTGTATATTTAAATAAGAATTGATGGAATATTATTATTGTGGCTGGGGAAACCCAGCCAGATGGGCGGAGTAAAAATAATAAATTATTTTTTAAAATAAATATGATGTCAGCTGAAAAGGCTGTTATCTCGCCTACCGTTTTTCTTTTTGTATTTGCAAATAAACAGATCTATTTAAAAAGAAATAAAAAATAATGATTTATGCAAAGTACTGTTTTCACTGCCCTGGAGTGTGGAGGGCTGGAAATCCTGGTTGTGTGTGTCTTGTCTTTACATGTGTTTATTGTGAGAATGCATGTTTAAGAATGTGCGTTTGTGAGAGAGGCAGAGTGTGTCTTCATGCCTGGTGACTGTGTGCACTGTATATGTGTGGTGAATATGCATGTATGTGGGTGGGGGTGGGGGAGAGAGAGAGAGAGAGAGAGAGAGAGAGAGTTCACACACATACAAAATTAGCCATTCCCAGCGTGGGCATGTGGGGCTTAAGGAGGTGAGCTGACCATCAATATGACCCTCAAACCAAAAAATGTTTAGCCACTCCTGTTCTACAGTATGAACCTGGCTGATTTTGGAGATAGTTTGGGGAGGCCTTCTGACTATCTTGCTGATAACTGAGGCTTGATTTGTGGGAACATGTAATAGCACCTTCTCTCTTGCTGTATTTAGGCTCAGAATGCCATAAACCAAGGAGATCCAATTCCCTGTCTTCTTGATGTCCTTCTTTTTATTTACGGACATTGCTTTTTTTACTTACAAGCTTTATTGAAATATTTAAAAATAAATTACCAAACACAAAGTGTTGTCTTCCAAGACAGATATGTGTACAGATATTAAGTCTTGTATGCAGTCATACACGTGACATCTAAACAAGCTTGTAAAATCATGTAAATTGGAGTATACTTTAATCTAAAGCATTAAAATAATTTATCTACTGGCTGCTGCGACTGAGACCAAAGGGAGGTTACTGTACTGTTAATAAAGAAGAATACATTGAAAACCAACCTCGTATCTGGATCCCGGTTTGGACTGAAGAAGGAAAGTTGGAAAGATCCCTCTATCCAGGGATTAATTGACTTTTGGGACATGGACTTGGATTTGGAGGAGATTGAAGTTTTGGGGGCCTTTGGATTTGGAAGAATCTTGAAATACGTCCTGAAACACTTTATAGACCCTAGCTTCAACTATGGAAATTTGGCTGAACTGTCCAGAAGGAATAAAAATATTGTTAGGATGGAGTTTTCTCGAGATTTGCTCTGTAGCATTAAAGAATATGAAGAAGATTTGCAGAAGGGACCTGGAAAAGAGTTAAGAGCCTCGGACATAAGATCTCCAGGTTGATGGACTATATGGAATTGACGGAAAGGACTGGCAGAATCCGAAACCAGGGAGAGGAGTTGATGGAAGAAGATTGAAAAATTTAAAGTTTATATTTAGAAATATTGCAAAATTAATGAGTGATAGAAAAATGGTGGATTGATATTTTATGGATTTAGCAGAAATGTTATAAGGAGTTAAGTATATATAAATATTTTAGTTTTAATGTTAAAATAAGGTTTAAAAAATATGTTATGTATAATATGACAGAGAATAGAGAAAGATGGAAAGGATTTGCTGAAATAACTAGTAGAAGTGGAATACAAAAAGGGAGGTGAGAGGAAGTCGAGGAAACAAGGGAATGAAAGAAAGAGTATCAAAAAGGGGGATGTATTTTTATTTATTTATTTATTTTAAATTGTTTTTGTTTCATTTTATTTAGGGTTAGGGTCAGGGAGTGAGTTTTGTTTAGTTTAGTTTAATGGGTTTAGTTTAATGGGTTTAGGTTGTGTTTTGTACTGTTTATATATTGTATTGTATTGTCTTTTTTTGTTTTTTCTCTTCTGTCTTCTTTCCTTTTAAAAGTAATAAATATTATTTGGGGGGGGGGAATGAAAACCAACCTCTTATCACTCTCCAAAGGTGAGTTAAGTGTTCCATATGTGCTATATTACACACATATCGGGTCCAAGTTTCTGTGGTGAGAGGGGGTGTTTATTACAATTGGAAGCAGATACTCTTTATGTTTGACATTTGGGATGATATCATTTCCCATTGACAGCAGGGCTAACATGGGATAGCGTACAAGATGTTGCCCTATAATGGTGGATAATTGTGGGGGGAAATGGGTGCAGAAATCTTTAAGAGACACTCCCCCCACATGTGGAGGAATGTGCCTTTAAGCTTATATCTTATCCAGCATAAGGGTGAGAGATTACCTATTTTTCTGTCTATAAGACACCCCCATGTATAAAACACCCCCTATTTTGGGGGACTCGGATTTAAGACAATAGGGAGAGACATTATCCACGTATAAGATGCCCCCTAATTTTTGACATAAATTTTTAGGGGGGGGAAACCCCTAGTCTTATACACGGGAAAATGCAGTAGCTAACTTCTTAAAAAGCATAGGGGCACCCAGGGGCATCTTATAATGACTTCCTACAGTTTAGCCAAAATGGTATGCAGTGTTGGTTTAGATCATAGAGAACCCCACTTGTGTTCATCGATTTGTTGGCCTAAATCTCCTTTCCACAACTCTTTTAAGATTCTGCCCATTGCCCATTTGTAGGTTCAATAGTGTCTTATAAAGTAGAGAAGATTAATCTTTAAGCTCCATATTAGATCAAATTCCCAAAGCTTCAAACATTACTTTATTTATTAGGATCTCATGCATATCTATGACTAATTTTTCTTCTTGTATTTTTGAATGTTTCAGTTCTTTTACTGAATATTGTCAATTGTGGTATCATCCTGTTGTAAATGATCCGGAGTACCTGACATTGAGGCAGAAAAGTAAAACAGATGGCCTTTAGATTAAATAAATAGTATATGAAGATGCTGGGGAATATTGTACTCTGATTTTGAGTTTGATGTGACCAAGATACTGATAATTCTAGCTCTCATTTCCATGGTATTCCAGGGAGACTGATGAGATTAGAGCTGTATAAAAATAGAGTTTGTGGTCAGAAATGACTGGGTAGGGGCAAACAAACTGGAGCTCTGTACAGTACGGGCAGATGTTTAAGACTATGCATTCGCCTCAGATAATGTGGCTAATATGAGAATACTTGCCCTGGAGATATTCCGAATACCTCAGAATGCAGGGTGGCTGTGATCCAAGGAAATCCAAGAAACAGGCCAAGGCTTCAGAATTGCTTGTTTTCTAGTTTGATACGTTTTTGTAATCTCCCCAAAAGTCTCCATAAATGGAAACCATCAGGCAGGAGGGGAAAAGCAGAGGATGTGAGTGTAGGTCTGTGATTAATAGGCTCTAGTTTCCAATCAGGGAATGTCTTTACTTGGGGTCTCATTTAATTTCCAGTCACATTGCTAGTTCTGCTTTGCCTCATGAGTCATGCCCACATCCAACTCTGTCCTAATTAGATCTGCACTATCTGTGTCATTAATGTGAATGAGTAGAGTGTGTGTGTGTGTGTGTGTGTGTGTGTGTGTGTGTGTATCCCCTTTTGTACATGGTCCAGAACTGTAGTTTATAAATATAAACAACCAATTCAAAAATAAGTTGGGGACGTCTATCTGAAAGGCCTGGTTTAAGAATCACAATTCATTCTTAAACCATCTCAGGCTGAAATTAATTTAGGTACTGAATCAGGCCAAAGGAGGGGGAATGAGGCTGACCAGTTAACTCGCCTCAATGTTTTCTGCTTGTATATAATGAAATACATAAAGATTCGACTTCTGATGTTCGAGCAAAACTAGGACCCTGGTTTGAACAAATTAACACACAACCCTTATTAATATTTTTTTTAAAAAACTCCAACTTGTCATCATGCTCTGCAGTTCTTGCATACAGTAGGGAGTCACAACAACTGCGGCAATAGCTCTGGTGATTATCTAATGCTTATCAGATGGATTTCCCCTAAATTGATTTCTGAACTTTGAATATTATTGTTATTCATGTTTCTATACTGCATTTTATGCTGCTTTTACAATTAAGTGTTTTAAATTTGTTGTTAGCTGTCCAGAGCCCGGATTTGGAACCGGGAAGGGCAGGGTATAAATAAAAAATATTATTATTATAAATTATTATAGGTACAGTTGGCTGGCCCAGGTGAGCTGTTTAATGGAGGGGAGGTACTGTGAAGCCCTACCCCCTCCACAAAACGTGGCTACAGGAGGGTTTAATGGAAGAGGAGGCATTTCGCACAGCAGTTTAGCAAGCCGCTTTGTGAAGCACCTCCCCATTCTTTGATGGGGGGGCAGGGTGGGAGGGGTGCAACTCAAGAGGGAAAAGGAAGGGCTTGGAGCAAACTCTGGGGGGATAGGGGGTGGCTGAGGGCACTGGCGGAGGAAGAGGAGTGTGGGGGGAGTGCAGCGCGATCCCAGTGGAATGCCATCGTGGCTGCCCCCCCCCCTGCCTGCACTGGGCGCCACGCCCCCAGGATGCACGCCAGCCCCGCCCCCGCCTGTTCTCTACCCTCCCCCCCCCCCGGTGCCAGAGCATGAAGCTCTGCCACTGACTGGAGGGTGGAGGAAGGGATGGGGGAAGGGTAAAGGAGTAGGTGAGGGTGGCAAGCAGAGCTGCAGCACCTAGTTACAGTGGTACCTCAGGTTACAGACGCTTCAAGTTACAGACTCCGCTAACCCAGAAAGAGTACCTCGGGTTAAGAGCTTTGCTTCAGGATGAGAACAGAAATCATGCTCCAGCGGCGGGAGGCCCCATTAGCTAAAGTGGTGCTTCAGTTTAAGAAGAGTTTCAGGTTAAGAACGGACCTCCAGAACGAATTAAGTTCTTCACCCGAGGTACCACTGTATTAATATTTTGTCAAATAATTCCCGCCTCTAATCACATTTTTAGCTTGGCTTAGTGTCAAATTCTGAGTAACTCAGCCATGCATAGGCTTCTGGCAAATGATAAAGAATGTGCTAATGCAGTCCTTGAGGTGAGCTATTTACAAGTATCTTTTGCTTTGCTGAATCCACTTCTCTGGTAATTAAATATTATATCTCCTACACAGCATTATTTTCTCTTTAGGCTTTTGTTGAATAAAAAGAACATTGATCCACATTTCCGGCAAGTCAGCATTAATTTCACCGCTGTTAGCAGTGGGATGGCTATTTAGACTCTGCTCAAGTTGCACAGATGCATGCCTGCTCTAGAAAGATGTGGATGGCAAGTGGCTATTTCTTATGCACATTTGGCTATGTGTTTTCCCAGTTCCTTTGGGTAAAGTCTGCAAGCTGAAAAGAGCTCCCTCAATAATTGAGAAGCAGCTTGGCATGGGCAAGGCATTTCCAAGACCACAATGCAGCCAGCCTTCTAAAAAGGAAAAAAAAAAAAAGTTTAAAATAGAGAGGGGTAGGCAGGCAGTGTTTGTGCTTATTTTATGCATTTTATCTCTCTCACTATGAAATGATACAACAAAAAGTAATTTGTGCACAATATAAAGTAAAAGGTGAACATGTATGCGTACTGCAACTGATCCTTCTTATAATGGCTCCCAGAAGTCTCCCAGTTGCTCAGGGCTTGATGTTCCACCACTCTTCTAAAGTGGACTTGTGATCCAAACTGGATACACTTTAATCAGATTGGGTGAGTCCATTTTGGAATCCAAGTTCTGCAGATCTCTCCTCCACAATTTCCCATCACTATGCAAGTTGGGGAATGGGATTAATGGATTGTCTTTGTTCTTGTTTTTATTATGTATTTTGTTTCGTTTTTAATCTCATATTTTTATGTTGAGAGCCACGGAGGAAGGGCATTATACAAATTTAATAAATGAAATGAAATAAAATTCCAGCCCACTACCACGTAAGAACTGGATTAAAATGCCTTCTAAACCAGTTGTTACAAACTTGGCAACCACTAGAAAAGAAGAGTTCAGCTCAGTCTTCTCCCCAGGAACTGTTTCTTAACTGGTGCCCTCAATGACAGCTTTTCCTCAATTTGCATCTTGATTCTGATCCTTAAATGGGAGACCTTTGTATTTATGGGGGTGCTGGATAATCCACATCAGTTGCACTCTAGAATGAAAACTCAATCCTTTGCTGTAAATGCAATATAAAATTTCTGGATTTTTATTAGCAATATGCTGTTTCCATGTCGACAGTCACTTTGAAAATTCATTGAAGACACTTTTCTATATTTATTGGAATATGAACCATCCTTACAAATTTTTCCCTAACTTGCCAACTTTTAACTCCTTCCTAATTGCCACATATGGTGAAACTGTTGGCTCTGACTCATTTGCTGCTGCTTTTTATCTACCGGTATATTGATTTTTCTTCCAGTAGGTGTTGTTAAAATCATAATTCTCTTTGTGCAGACAACATGTTGGAGATAAGGAGAGCAAATCAATCCTAGGTCAAGTTATTACAACTTGTTAGTATCCCACAAAAACAATGGGGCTGGAAATAGAAAGGCATACAGCAAAAAGCCAAAAATGTGAAATAATTGGCACGAAGGAGGTCAACCCTGTTCCACCATACCCTGGGACAGACTCATAGACTTTGGGCACTTCCAGATTAGCTATTCTCTGGTGGGATTCCATCACATACTGTTATATCTCGCCCTGACCTGGTACCAGACATGAGGTCCTTGAAGGATCAACCAGACACTCCACGCGGTCAAGAACTTTGAGGAGCTAGCAGGGTCCTGTGAAACCAATGCCGAGTATCTCCTTGAGGGGTCCTCCAGGTTGGGACCTGCTGGAGAACCCCTGGAGCTATCAAAGGAGAAGGTAGCACCACCCATCAGTTCTCAAGAACACTGGTGCTAAAATATTTGGGTCAAGGCTAAAGAAAACATTACAGTGTGCATCTATGGACCCAAAGTCAGTGGTCTACTGATGAGCAAGGGGTATACACATGAGTATGCAACTAACATCAACTGTGGTCAGGCTGTGGTCCAGGAGGCAAGAGAACATAATGTCTCCTTCCCAAGTCTTTCATTTGCTGGAAACAACACAACCTTGTTTCTAAGTCTAGTTCCCACGGCTTGATGAACTTATGCTACTGATCTTGGACTGTTTCCTAGACTGATTCCCTGTGCTTGACCTTGGTTTGTTTGGACTGTGCTGCACCACCAACCCTGACTATTCTGTTGACTAATTTGGTGAAAGGCTTATGCCTCCTGGGATTGGGACCTTAGCCCTTGAGGATACGCACTGTTTTTACTGATGTCATTGTTATTGAGGATTTGTCCTCTTAATGGTGTTGCATTAGTCACAAGTGCTCCCACATTAAAGTTGATTTGTACTTTTAAAACTGATGAGATGGTCACATGGCATAAGTAGCAATCTGTGCGTGATCCATAACTTTTGGCACATATCATTAAACTTTTCATACCAGAAATGTTCCCTTTTTTCTTTTTTAACTACTGATGTGCTATGGTATTATGGCAATGTGCCGAATTGAAGTTGCTTCTTTGTGAAATAGCTACTCCCACATGCTTCCTGTTGATGCTGTTTTTGTGGAACCGAGTGAAGGTTTAGCACAGTAATCACAGCCTGAATATTAAAACTGTAAAAGTGGAAGTATGGTGCTGGCATGCTGCCATTCTGCAAATAACTTCTACTTAAAAGGGGGATGGGGGAGAGATAAAATTGCTGCCCACCTGCTCTTTTTCGCTGCTTGCTGGCAGCTATGGTGGCTCCACTTGTGTCAGGGGGGTGATCAAAGGGAAGCTTTGTGACTGGCTTAGCCTCTTAAGGTTTTGTTTTGCTCAGAGATGGGTGTATGCTTAAACGCAGAACAATGTGGTGGCTGTTTGTGTGCAGAGCAAGAGAGAAACTAGAGAGGTGATTGTGTGCCATTGCAACACAGAGGCAACTGATGATTTATGTATTTTCCTCCTTCTTTCCCAGCTCCCTTCCTTCCAGATGCCAGATCTTTGCCCAGCTACAGGGCACAGGGAGGGAAGAAGAGATCAGACTTATTGCTGCAGACTGAGAGAAAAGAACAGCTGTGCTACTGCTGGTGCTTGGAAAAAGCACAGTGATATGGCAGCATGGTATCATACAGCACATCTAACTTCTACTTCTGTAGAGGGGGAGGGTCAATAGAGTGGATGGTGAGGGTGCAAAAATGGCCTTGGAATTGCTGGAAGATGCCAGTGCAGAGTCAATAATGCAGGAGTATTAGAAAACATTAATGTAGCAGGAGGAGGGTCAGACAAATACATTATAAATCCACACTGAAAGGGTATAGTGCTTATTGCTGCATAAACCTGGCATAAGACATCTGTCTGGAGTTGCTCAGACTGGCAAATTCAGGTTGTGCAACTCAAGCTGTTTGGGAGGTTGCATGCAACAAGTCTGCTTCCCCCCAAATTCAGACTTCTCGCGAAAAGAAAAATAATGCAAATGGGATGGCACTTGCTTTGACACAACATCATCAAACCTCCCCGCAAGCCAATTGGAATGAATACTCATTAAATGGCCAATATCATCTACTCTCCCTGCAAAAAAAATCAGGATGTATGTTCAATAAACAGATATTCTGGAAGTGCTCTTACAAAACAGAGGAAAACATTTTTTAAAAAAAAATATATGCGTGAATGAATTGGATAGCAGTGTTTCATTGCATAAATCAAGCTTTATGAAGTAAATTCTTCATATGCTACATTAAAGGCAGATGGAACGGACTCCACAAAAAATAATCTAGGGTTCGTCTGGAATTCTCATGTGATGGGATTCTGTGCAAGCAGAAAATGGCTACATATCCATAATTGATCTACAAATTGTTGCAACAGATGAGCTGTTTGGATAGAAACAGGCAGGTTAATCCAAACAGAGATGCAGGCTGAGACAGTCACCCCTCCTGGCTTGTGTGTTTCTCATTGGAGCTTTTTACACTCCCTCCACACATACTTTTGAACAGTCTCTTCCCACTACGGGTTAATCACAGACTGCTGTGAGAATATGCCTCAGTTTTAAAGGAATTTTATTGCTTGGGATGATGGAGTGGCATTAGAAAAGTACAATTCTAAAAGCCCACTTGGGGCTGCAGAATTGGTAGTCATGTGGTTCTTGGAATCTTAGCCATAATTAGTTTCCTCCTCCCTACAGTCTGATTTCAGGTAACACCTAATTAAAAGGCAAAGAATGCCATCTGTTAAAATGGAGCTTGAGGAAATTGCTCAGCTTTGACGAAGTATCAAAGACCAAATGAAACCTCTGCAATATCACATTTGTTATGATGGCTTTCTAACTTGGTTATACTTTTGTTATAAAGCATAAAATGTTAAGGTGGCACAACCAAATAAGCAATGCACACGCATAGCTAAATATCATCTTAGGACTGTTTCTTTAAATGAACTCTGCTTTAAAAATATTTGTATTTATGTTAGCTATTTGCAATGTCTGAAAATCTTAAAATATAATCTAAAAATATTCTCGTGTTACACAATAAATTATCTGAGTAGAACCATGTGCTATGAGGCAAACAGGATACCCTAACCCTGTGTTTACATTGCAATACTGAAGCTCCATGATTTGCGAACAGTATCTTCCTGGACCTATCTTCACATGACTTTCTAGTTATAAAGAATTATTTTTACTTAGTTATTAAAAATTATATACCACTTGATTATAAAAAGCAAACAGACCTCGAGGTGGTTTACAAAAAAACTCCTATTATCAGTTAAAAACAACTATTAAAAGCATTCAAAAATAATTAAAATCAATGCTAAAGGGTGTGATTAAAATATCAACATGTGGAAATTCATCAGTTATGATAAAAAAATAACTTTGAATCAAACAAAACAGGCTATCATCTCAAGCATCATGTGACTAGCACGGTGATCCAAATCCCTTTATAGACTAATTGGCTGGAGTTAGTCTCACTCACTCAGTGCTTGAAGCAGAAAAATCAGAACTTTCTGAATGAGTCTAAGAGGTGATAAAGGAGGTATTGCTCCCCTTGAGAACTGCATTACTGCATTCCTAATAATATTTTTTATATTTCTTCTTTATGCTTTTCAGCTTCAGTAAGTAAATTGTTTGGTGCAGCCTATTTATTCAAAAATAGGTTCAATTTACCTCAGTGGCACTTATTCCTACTAAATGTGCATAGAATTTTCTAAGACATACTTGCAACTACAGTCGTACCTTGGTTTTTGAACAGAATGCGTTCTGGAAGTCTGTTCGACTTCTGAAATGTTCAGAAACCAAGGCACTGTTTCCAATTGACTGCAGAAGTGTCCTGCAGCCAATCAGAAGCAGTGGAAGCTGCGCTGGATGTTCGGCTTCCAAGGCAGAGTTCTCAAACCGGAACACCTATTTCCGGGTTTGCAACATTCGAGTTCCAAGTTGTTCGTGAACTAAAGCTGTTTGAAAGCCAAGGTACGACTGTATCGGACTTATAGAAGACATCTGAAGGCAGCCCTGTTTAGGGAAGTTTGTTTTTAATATTCTGCTGGAAGCCACCCATTACTATTATTATTTCAAAGTCGTTTTGTTCTCACTGAATTACTGGACTATTGTGGCTCAACCAAGAGGAACGTAACCCTTCTAAGTAGTTGTTCATGACCAGCACCTGATGTGAAGGCTGGAGTCAGAGTGGTAGCTGAAGCAGGGGCTGAGCCAGGAACCTCTAGGGCTGAGCCAGGGAGTTCCAGAACAGGACAGAGGGAGCTGGAAGAACATTAATGAGCTCAAAAGGGAGCTGTTAACCTAACGAAGGTTCAGAGAAGACCCAAAGAATTGCACAGTCACCACCAGCTCTTCCTCTAACAGGTTCTTTGCTGGGTCATTCCTTTAAGCTGGATTGTCACCCAAGTAGATCCTGGCAATAAAGCACTCTTCCTGCGACTCTGGGCTTCCTGTTTGGTTCTGCTGCCATTTTCACTTATGAGAGCTGGAGGGGGAGAATCAGAGATCGTGGCAGAGCTTGGCATGGGGTCCTTGGGTAGCCTAAGTTAGACATCTCTGAAGTGGGGTACATCAGGCTGCCTTTGGATTACCTGCCAAGGAGTGTGGTGGAGTCTCCTTCTTTGGAGGTCTTTAAGCAAAGGCTTGACGACCATATGTCAGGAGTACTCTGATGGTGTTTCCTGCTTGGCAGGGGGTTGGACTCGATGGCCCTTGTGGTCTCTTCCAACTCTATGATTCTATGATTCTATGATTCTACCTCCAAGTCTTCAGTTGGAAGAGAGTCTGTAGGGGGCCAAGACTCTTCCTCTGAAGGGATCTCACTAGTGTCTGGGTCAGATAGGTTCCTACCAGTAGCCTCCATTTCCTCACCCAACACAGTGCCATCTGTCTGATTTCTATACCTTCACTGATTTGATTATCATTATTACATCATCATGAAAGCCTCCACACATTTACAGGAAGCAACTATTTGCAGTAATGCACATTGCTGCTTGTGGAGGAATTCTAGGCTGTAAAATGAACCAGAAAATACTTCTGTCTTTCCACAGAGCTTAACGTCAGGCAGATATACTAACAGGATTTTTTTTTCATGAGAAAACATGAGCAGCAGTACTTCTGGATTTCTTATATGATGCAATATTTCAGTTTCTCGTATCACAAGAGCCTAATAACCGAATGTGCCCATTACCTTTTCTAAATTGAGACAATATGGTGAACAAAAGACCTTGACAGCAATTTGTCTCATTTGATGGGCATATCATCTATCTCATACATTATTTCAATTAAATCAGAAAAATATTCTTCTATACACTTACCTCTTTTTGACGGTACTTAATTGCCAGTTTGAGTCTTGCAAGTTCATTACCATTCTGCTCTTCTATTAGACTGTTATCATCTCTGTAGTTAAGAATAATTTCAAGTTCCCTGGAACTCCGTGTCTGATCCAAGAGGTCTTTTGCAAATTGCTTGCATTGCTGTGATAGTTCTTCATATTCAGATTTAAACTCATTCTCCACTTTGCTCAGTTCCTGAAGTTCCCAACTTAATTGGAAAGCTGTAAGAAAAGGATCCTCGCTTGACAGGGAAATCAAAGACGGACTTGAAAGAGCTCTGTAGATATTGAGCCTGGATCGGGAATGGCGAAGGCTGTCCACATCTGAGCTAGAGACACACTCCACACAGTTACAGCGGACTTCATGCGGTCTCGGAACAGAAACACCTTTCTGTACTAAAAGTTTTACGATCTCATAATTGTTTGTATGGGCAGCCAGGATAATGGGTGTGATGTCTGGTGTAAACTCTGAGAATTGTTTATCCAAAAGAATGGGTGGTACCTGTGGGAAGGGAAGTGAATACAGTTATACTGAATAGGTGTTATCTGTAGCTCAAGGTACAAGATATCAAGGTATAATCATACGAAGACTTATCCTTTTGGGTAGTACAAACCAATCCAGAACACAACTGAACTGGATAGATTACCTACCTGCCAACATCTCCATCTTATCTGACCTACACTTTATTTGCTGCCCTCCAGTGACTCAGCCATTGATTAAGCTCTTCCAATGTACTGCCTAAATCTGATGAAAATGAGAAATAGAGCTGGGTGCTATCCACATGCAGATGATACCAAATCTACTCCAAACCTTGCGCAATCTGGTTTCCTGACCACATGGAAGCCTATGTGCACTCATCTCTATGTAAGGAGGCTTCCCCTTTGCAGACATCTTCAGTCAAATGTGTGGCAGGATCTATGGCCCTGAGGTCGGGATATCCTGCTTCCCCTCTTCATATATTGCTAACATCTAAAAGGCTTGCTTTGACTGGAGAGAATCAATCCCAGTCTTAAAGGAAACAAGAGAGTGAGGGGAAAAACACTAGGCTGGCTGCTCTTTTATTCCTCAATTTCAATATTTTTGCATTCCCTGTTTGTTCACCTTCTTAGTGTCACTGTAATTATTTCTGAGATATCATTACCTTCCTCCCCCCAAAAGACAAATGCTTGTTTTGTACTTCTTATTTACCTACTGTAATACTGTATATAGTCTGGAAGCAAATATTGTCTCCTGGTAATGCTCCTACCATTTCTATAAGGAAGAACAGAACCTGGCTTTGCCTTTTTACAGTAATTGCTCCCAACAAATGATGAGAGAAATAAAACAGTGTGAGGAGGGTTTTTGTTTTGTCAGTAAATACAGATCAGAGGAGACTTGATACGTTTTAGAAGCAGCTATTTATAGTGCACAGGTGCTATTTTTAAATCACTTACTGATGGTGTGAATATGAAATGATTCTCATATATACAATCCTGCATTTCCCTCACTATTTGTTTGAATGGACCTCTGCCCAGTCATGACAGAATTCCTTTCATTCCTTTTCCATACCTGAAAATCCCCCAACCACTCCCAATTAAACTTAGGCTAGTTCTTAGCTAAATTCACTTTAAATTCAGCTATTTCTCCATATTTGTAAGCATTTACTTCCATTCAGGACCTTCAGACTTTATTCCACTTATAGTTTCTTCTTGTCTCACTACTGTTACTAATGGTTCAAGAAATACTATCAATGAACTAGGGAGGGAGTAGCTTTGCCCTGTTCCTCCTTCTGTCTTGAAAATTTCCCTTTTGTTAGGAACATTGGTGCTGGCATGGTGTATATCATATCCACCCATTTACAATAGGATAAATCTTTTAAATCTGACTTAAGCTTTCCTTGTATCTAAAAGAAAATGCAGCAGCTGCCATATATTTTCAATTGCATAAAAAATCCTCTCCCTGGCCTGAGTTTTGGTTGCCCCTGATTTCCTTGACGTCTCTATAGTCTTGCAAAGAGTTAAGTCTTCCATCGGGTGCATATCACTGTATATTGTGTCCCTATGAGGAGCTCCTTGAAAAAAATTAAGGTCTCTTATGAACGGCTCAACAGTTTCTCTAGACTTCTGAGCTCTTTGATAAAAGCAGGCCCTCTCAAAGAAGACAGTTGGCTCATAGTCAGCAAAAGTAAATTTTTATAATTTATAAATGTTGCTGGCTTTTTACCTGTAACATAAAGAAATGAACTTCGGTTCAAAATTCCTTTGCTGTGAGGCAAAAAGAATCATTTTTTTCCTTGTTCATGGCATACTTCAGGGTTACTAAAGCTGAAGGTGTCTGACACACTGCATGTGATTTGGCTTGTTTTTCAAAGCTCTACAAGTTTGAAACTTAACTTCTCTGGCACCATACCACTGAAGGTCATAGAACATCAATCAGCCATGTTCTTCACTGTCTCAAAGGAACAGAGACAAAAGAACAAAAGGAAATTCTCATCTCAGTCAAAACTGCACCTTGACCAAGCCACAGAATGGTAATTTCTCCTCTCAGTTAACAATGCAGGTCTTTTTCCTCATTATATTTGCCTTTGAAACAATGCAGATTAGAGAAATGTTTTTGGGAAACTGTGAGTGAGGACTGTGTCAACTCTTATGCTCTGTAAGTCGTCAGAAAGTTGTTGTGGCATTTTCAGAAATCATGGTAAAAAGAACCAATGTGTTCAACCTAAATGTAAAGCTGTAGGGAAAAGAACACACTCCCCCTAGTGGTGGAAGAAAGTACAGAGCAAAGTAGCATCTGAACCCAGCATGCCACACTTACTTGAATGGATAGAGTTGCACTCTATGTTTTAACGTAACTACTAGAGTAAGTTGTTAATTTATATACAGTACAGTCATACCTCGGGATAAATACGCTTCAGGATAAGTATTTTCAGGTTGCGCTCCGTGGCGACCCGGAAGTAACAGAGCGCATTACTTCCGGGTTTCGACACACGTGCATGCGCAGATGGTCAAAATGACATCACGCACATGCGCGGAAGCGGCGAAACGCGACCCGCGCACATGCAGACGCACAGTTGCGTCTTACGTTCTGTTCAGGATGTGAACGGGGCTCCAGGACGGATCCCGTTCGCATCCCGAGGTTCCACTGTACTGCCCTTTATCCAAAGATCTCGGGGCAGTTCACAACATAAAATTACAGGATAAAAGCACAAAATAAATAAACAAAAATAAATATACTCCAAACAAGGACCACTTGGAACAATGCTGAGGCCCAGTAGTGGACGATAGCCCATTGTTTGAGAAACACTATTCTCGGGGTTTTGTGATAGTGGCATAAGCGGTAGGGGTGACAGTGAAGCCTGCATATTGGAGAGGTTGGGGAGCCAGAAAGGCCTTGGGTTGTCACTGGCTCAGCTGCTCTAATTCTAGAGAAGGGCAGGGCAGGCAGAAAATCCTTAAGTAAAGAGGAGGAGTAGAAGAGGCCTAAAAAAGAAAGAATGAAAGGGGGAGGATGCAGAAACATGAGTGGGAAGAGAAACTGGGAGAAAAAAACAAGCTGTGGAGGGATGCACAAGGCTGGGTACCACAGAGTTCAGCACATTGCTTCACAGATTTGAAGTATCGGGCTGCAATACTTCTAGTCAGGTTGTAACATGTTTGTTTGGCAACAGCTTATGATGGGATTCTTCTCCCTCTTGCTTTTCCCTCTTACGACAGATGTTTCCATTTGTAAGGTTAAGGGTCAATTAATGTTTTAGACTCAATATAGGAGCAGAAATGAACCCTGAGACTAGTTTGGAATAACATTCTAAGTTGGGAACCAAAACATTCCATGTGGGTTTACAAGTTTAGAACTCACCATCTGATATTTGTGTGATGCCTTAGTTGAAAATTTAAGACCTTAGGATTGTAAAAATATAGACTTCTAGTGTATTATGCCTGCTGTAACTTTGCAAATCATAATACTGACAAGGGATTGAATCACTCAGTATTTGCACAGCAAACCAATATAAGCAGTATATAAACCTTGATAAACTACTGTAAATGACATTGTCAATTGTATTCCTAATTATTTTCTTCTTTATCTTGCTCCATTTCAGTGTATTGTTATTTCAACCAGTATGAACATAAAATATTCCTTTCTCCCTTCTGGTCATAATAACGTATTAAATTACAGACTGGTCAGCACATTGCAATGTGAGTTGGTATACTGTGGTTGCCATGGGTGTAAGCAAGAAAGTCCTGGGTTGAAATGTCAGTTTTTGTAGTAGTAGAAGTAAAGTCTCCAACCTTTTTTTATGGGCACATTTAGAAATCTAAGGAACTGTTGCAGGCACGCCACAGAATAGTAGCAAATGTCATCCACCTCTCCTAAAAAGCCCTGGGCAACACCCAAAGGCGAAACTGAATAAATTTCAGATTTAAAAAAATGAAAGGGTCACCATAGTCACCATATTGGGGATTCCAGAATTATAAACTCACTAGTGAATTGCCATGAGATCTTATGATGAAGGGCAGTATATAATAAATAACAACAACAACAACAACAACAATAGCAGCAGCAGCCTTGGAAAAGACACTAGCTCTCAGCCCCCACTCCCACTTCCATCTTTAACATTGAGTTAATATAGGTTTTTTCTAAAATTAATTTTTAGCATATATTTAATGTGTACATTCTCCTAGGAGCTCACAGCAGCATACAGGTCTTACTTTCTTTTATCTTAACAATATCCTTGTGTGCTAGATTTAGGCTGAGATGGTGCTGCTGACCAAAGATCACTCCGTATTTTTGTTTCACATTTAGCCTGAGGGTAGTTTTGTGCAAATTAGTTTCCCTCACTGTGGTGTTTGGTTGGTTCTAATAAATCAAAGGTATTGTGTGAGTTCTGCTTTCAGGATATGCAGATCATCAAGGAGATTATGACAGCAGAGAACAAAGTGGACCCACATAAACCAAGCAAAGGCAACATTGGGACAAGCAATCTGGTTAGTACAACCAATCCAATTTATTCAAAGAAGTGAATCACACCACACTAGACAGGGCAGCAGAAAAACTAGCCGACAGCAAGAACCAGAGTGGTCCATCAGTATTTCTAACTAACATCTGCATGATGAACTAGTGCTATGGGTAAAAGGGAAAAAAATTATCCCCTTTGACAATCCATCTTTAGTCACAAAGTGATAGCTGGGTTCTCAAACCTTTACTTGAGGTAGACAAGAACCACAGGCACAGTTTAGCCCTAAATTAGTTTGAGGTGCTCAGTTTGTTGAATTGTTTGCATAGATACCGTATCTTAGGAAGTAATTCTGGCAGGCAACTGACTACACTGAGAACTAGAGTACTAATCTGATTGGCTTCAGGTTTATGCATGTTTTTTTTCCCCCATACAGAGAAACTCGTTAGTTTTAGCAATTCTTGCAAGTCCACCCGCCTCGCAAAACTGACATAGACCCTGGAGCTCTCATTATCTTGGAAATTTCAGGAAAGCAGCTACAGGCAGCTAAAGGTATATTTGAGCGCAGAATGAAGACTGAAAACACTTTCCCTTCTCCCTGTCTGTGTAACGTTGCTAAACAGTTTGACATCTCTGCCTTTGTCACTTGCAGCAGAGTAATCCCACAAGCAAGGGAAATACAAGTTCTGAACCATGTGCTTTAATTCTGTGCATAGTAGACATTTAAATAATTCAAGCTTCAAGAGGTCAGATTTCTAGAGAAGAGGTGCTGTAGAAATGTAGAGTCATGATTTGCCCAGGAGATTGTGATGCAGTATATAGCATATAGACTGTTCCCAAAGTCTTGTAGGAGGAGCATAGCGAAAGAAGGCAAATACATTGTCATTATTTATGTGTCCATGTTCATACATCTGCTGAATTTAAATGGGTCTGTATATCTGGATGTGACTCACAGTCTCCTCAATTATGATTGTTTCCCTGGCATAACATCATAAATAAAGACCTATCTGTCTTAGTGTGAAGGGGGAACGTTATTGACATTCCAGAGAGCATTCTCAGATAGGTTTGTCAGAATGAAGTGTTCTTGTTTTGCTTACAATATTTGCAGTCACATTCTTCTAAAAAGGAAGGCTGAATTGAAATACAGAGGGCAGCAGCAAATAAACCCTGTTTGGTATTCATGATAAGGGAGATCAGGGGCACAGAGTTATGCCTCAGTCCCTCTGGTGCATCCCTTTTGCCCTGTTTATAGCCCTCCGTGAGTTGGAGGGCAAACCTCTAAAGCAGGGGTTCTAAACTGTGGAGGGAAGCTCTAAGAATATAGGAGGTGCCCCATTTCACAGTTCTGCCCTCAAGCACATGAAGGGCTGAAAACAAGAACATGACATGGTGGAGGGAGGTGGAGCTTCAAAATGTTGTCCCAGTTCTCCCTCATGCCATTATTCCTGCAGAAGCACACATATAGGACTTTAGTCTTTCACCCCAAGGTGTCTGCGGCTGTCTGCAATTTTTCTAGCAATTTCCAAGATGGTTGTGGAAGCTGATTTGAGGGTAATCCCAATTATGGAGGGAGCCTGTGTGGGCATCTGTATTATGTGTGCATCAGGTAACATGCTCAGCAGCAATTTCTCACGGTGGTTAGGAAAAATGCCATTAAGATTAAAGCAATCATTTCTGACCATATGCATAATTGCCCAGTCTACATCTGCATTTATTCAGTTTCAACTATATACTGCAGCTGATTCATGTAGCCCAAAATATACAGTGGTACCTCGGGTTAAGAACTTAATTTGTTCTGGAGGTCTGTTCTTAACCTGAAACTGTTCTTAACCTGAGGTACCACTTTAGCTAATGAGGCCTCCCACTGCCACTACGCCACCGCCGCACGATTTCTGTTCTCATCCTGAAGCAAAGTTCTTAACCCGAGGTACTATTTCTGGGTTAGCGGATAACCTGAAGCGTCTGTAACCCAAGGTACCACTGTATTGTGCAAATCAGCCTTTAATTGATTAGCAAATGTAGGGCTCTTTTGGAAGAAAATTCTCTTTGTTTACTGTGCCTATACAATAATAATAATAATAATAATAATCTTAAATTTCTTCATTTCTATTTTTTTCAAAGTATTTTCCTCTGGTAATCATCCTCAAAAGTAGCACCAGAGGTATACTGTTTCTGAGCATATTGATTCATTTAGATTCTCTGGCTAGTAGCCACTAACTGACCTCCAGCTGCTTTTTAAATTATTAATGTGGCTATGTTTTTGGACATCACTTTAAAAAAGGCTAAGGCAAGATAAATTTGCAGAAGGTTGGCAGATATCTAATGAATATAACAAGGGGTTAAGTTTATTTCATAAACCTGACAGTTCAGAAGTCAGGTTTGATGAGGATAGGTAAATTTTTATTTAATACTAGAGATCGCATGCCTGTCAACTCCACTTGCCAATTCTCTTGCCATTCCCCATCACATTAAACCCCTAGGGCTTGCCCTTCTCACCCCATGCAACTGTAATGCTTGCTTTTCACCTTCTTAAGCCCATTTGTGAAGCCATGTCTATTTTATTGCCCCACCAACCCATCCCTCCTTCTTCCTCATCTTTTGTGCAACACCCCCACCTCCTTGTACACAAGCCACCTTCATGGTGACCTCCTGCATCTTCCTCTTCTTGCACACTGCAATGAAAACTAACCAGCCTTTCCACCTTCTGCCCAATTATGAAGTCACCATCCCCTCCTATTCTGCAGACCCTTTCATGCCCCTGATTTCATCTCAACCCCCATTCTTGTGTCTACTATTCCCTTTTTCCAACCTTCTTTGCACCCCCATTTTCACCCCCTTCCCTTCTCCCCCCTCTACTAGCTTTTATCAACTCTTCCTTCTACATAGATCATCCCTGTTTCTATTCCTTCTCTCTCCTGTTCTGCAACCCCTTTGCTCACGTACAGCATGATCTATGTTACTGTATCTGTAAGATTAATAGAATCTTAAAAGCAAGGCTGTTTGTTAGCTTGTTCAGTTAGAGAAGGTTAAGTTCAGTTGATGGATGTTGTACATCAGAGGCACAGAGTTCCAACCGACATTGGGGGCCTTGTCATGTGCATGTGATGTCAGGGGCAGACTTTGGTAATATGGGGTCCTGAGCAAGGACAAAATCTTGTGCACTCACACCCAAATATTTCTTATTTTCGCAATAATTCCTTTGGTAGAGTTGCTTTTTTATGGATCTTCTCAGTAGGTCCCCATGTAAATATAGGCAATATTGCTATTGTTGTTTTGTGCCCCCTCAGCTTGGTGCCCTGTGAGAGGGAATTGCCTGAACTATTCTAAATCCACTGCTGGGAGGAGCACCCATTTCATGTATATTTCCTGGAACTAGGGAATGATCCTTGTTGTTATCAGACAGTAACAGCATCTGTGTGTGCACACGCTCATGGGTTTGTGTGTGAAATCCATATTGTGTGATCTCCCCAATCAGGACCAGCAGAACACAGCTAAATTTCTACAGGAAACATTAGGCTGTCTGTAGGTTAGTGAAGCAGCAGGAGTAAGTGTACTCTAATTTTATGTTGCATCACATTCCCATGACAGCCATTTTGTGTTATGCCATGCCTCTGACAGCCACTTGGTGACTTACAACATTTTGACAAAATTCGCTGTCCTATGGCTGTAATAAAGATTCTTCTTGTTGTTGTCAAAATTCCTAATGTGCCCTTTTGCCCAGAAAAAGTTGGCAACCCTTGTTCCAGGTAATTGGGCATGACTTTCAACAGCAGTCTAGCATATTCTACAGCTTTTTCAGATTCCTGGCAAGCACTCATCTCCTCTTTTACATGTGAATATACACACCCCTCATTTTCTCTTTAAAAATAAAAAAAATAAAAAATCCTGCTACTGCAGACATGTTGGTATATGCCCTAAATTTGCTGTTTTTGCCACATGCAACGGATTCTGTCAAGGGAAAAATAATGTGTGATCAGCTGGGCAATATTTGACATGCAAAGTAGCTAATTTCTTACATTATCACAACTCCAGTTGCCAGCAGGATGTGCGAAAAGCATAACAAAGAGAAGATAATAGAATTCCAAAAATAATACATATTCATCAGGAGGCCAACTAGTGGATAATCTTCATCATAGCTGTGCTTTTCACCACTATAGAAACCATTGTTATGTTGCCCTTGAATAACGAATCTGTTTAATTTGTAATGAGGACTGGCTGCAAAGTTGCTAATTTTCTATTTAATGTTGTTCACCCATCTTCAAAAATAAGAACAGTAGGTCAAGGGATTTTGCAAATGGATGCAACATTATCTTCCTGCTGAATGGATTTGTATTTTACTGGGGTTTTGTTGTTATTGTGATGGGTTTGTGGGTGCTTTGGCTCCCCGAAATGCCTGTATCTAATAGCTGCTGGGTCTAATTGGTGTTGGGAGTTCAAACAATGCTTGGAGTATTGAAATGGGCTGCCAGATGCTGGATTTAGGAAAAATATAGGCCAAACTAGCTTTCCCATTCAGGAAATCACCTGGGAGAAGAACCATCAGGAAGAACAAGGGGAAGGTGAAGAGCCATTAGGAAGATATAGGCTGTGCCAGACAGCAAGGGGATGGAGCCCCTCCTTCCATGGAGTTAGCAGAGCTAAGTTCAGGATTGCAGGGGTGATTATGTGACCTGGGGGGAAAGTGGCTGCAGTCTGTTAAATGCAGCAACCTGAAGGGGGGACGGTCAGAACACAATATGAACTGACAGTTTGAATCCAAGGCTGCAGCAATGGAAGACACAGGACCCTCTTAAAGTGCAATGCTGGAAGCCCCCTCCCAACCCACATCATAGCCTCAGGTTGCATATATATATATATATATGCCATATATCAAAAGGACACCACAAAGTCTCCGCTGTGTCTCATTTCCAAAGGAAACAAAGACCCTGGACCCCTGGAATCTTGCACCACTCAGAGATTGGGGTAGTGTGTGACATTATGTAGATATTTATTGTGAGCTGTTTGGAGGGCCTTAGTGGCGGGGGGGGGGGGGGGAGGTAGATTTAAAAGTAAAGTAATAAAGAAGGCCAGTTGAGAATACTTCAGTAAAGTAATGGACTACTGGAGAAAATATAGGCATCTGAATACAATATTCTGAACCTGCTTGTTTGAACCTTTTCTTCTGTGTCAATCCAGAACTGACTCCAACCATGCCTGCAGGACATGAGTCACTAATTTTAATGGCACAGTGCGATTCTAAGGGTCTATAACTCAATGACTGAGCATAAACTCTGAATGCAAAAGACCCCAGGTTGACGCCCTGTTATTTCTGCCTAAATGGATCTCGGCTGGCAGACATGTGGGGGCAAGCTACACATTTTAACACAATGAAGTGTGGCCAAGATGGGATTAAAATTTTGAACCACTTGGGCATTGCCCAAATTGCTGTACTCTCACCTATCAAAGAGGGCTAACAAGTCATTGCTAGTGGCAGTTTTGTGTAGCAAAGTGTTACAATATTGCTGTTGTTAATGTAGTGTTGCAGCTTGCGCAACATATGAAGTGATAATTTAACAGAATAGATGCAGGAGTCATCTGTGTTGTGATAACAAACTAGATGGAAATCCATCCAGGGCCTTCAGAATAGAACTTCTAATGCTGCTGCAGAAAAAACTGGGCTCTGTCATACTAAAAACTTCATAGAGATCCAAAATAATAAAACCAGGTCATATGGCAAAGTACTTATAATAAATAGTGGCTTATTGGCTAAAAAAAGGTAATTAATGCTACAGGGCAAAATAATCCCAATCATAAACTGTAAAATAGGTTGTAATTGAAATAGCTGCAAAATACATTATAAAGATTGGCCTTAGTGGCTTGGATTTAAATTGTACAAAGATCATTTCAAAAATGAAATGCCTCATTTAAACACTAGATGGCATTTAAACTATAGTAAAATCAATACAAAGTTAGATTGTTCGCTGAAAATATGAACACTAATTGATACCTAGATCTTCAAGCATGTTATAACTTGTTCATTTTGTTCGACAATAAAACAGTCCGGAAAGTAAAAACAACCAGAGATGCAGACTATAAAAGAGCTATTCCTTCTACCTCTCTCTCTGTGGCTTCTTCCATGAACATTAATAATGAGCTAAGAGGCTAATCATGTCAGCTTTTCCAGCTTCTTTACAGCTGATGTAAGGCAGAGATGGTTTTAGGGCAGCACCACTGGTTCCCAGTTCTCCTGCTTCCTTTCCCAAAGCTGGGCAAGCGCTTACTGAGCTTTGAGAAGGAAGTAAGAGGGCTCTAGGACCCTGTCAGAGTCTTACACCTGCTTCCCAAAGCATGGCACAGAACTTCAGCTCAGGTTCAGCATCTTCACTGCTTGCTTGACTGGTCTTCTTGAGCTAGCTCCTTCCTCCTCCTTTGTGCCAGGGTTCTGGCTGTTGTTCAGGTTCAGGGTCATGAAATCCAGGATCATGTGCACTAAATATAAATAATAAATCTGGGCTTGAGCAATCTGGGAAGGTTTGGGCAGTGTTTCCATGAAAGATGAGTGCCTTTGAAATTCTCCATAGAAATAACACTCCGTAGAAGCAAGTGACTGGAAAACATCCCCAGAACAGTTGATCCATTGCAGCAGCACAGCCAAAGATGGAACAGTCCATGGGAGTACAGACCACTGCAAAGTAGTGCAGCACCTTAATCACTGCAAATGCTTCTGAGTTTTGTTTGTTCTCTCTCCATCTTGCACCCACCCAGGGGAATAAAGTAGCTATAGTAGCTATTATTAGAACAAGAAGGAAGTATAAATCATGTCTACAAAGTCTGTGGCATCTATCAGAGCAAAGCTGCAGGTCAGAGCTGGTACAAAACATTGAATGTCTGCCTGAGACAGGTAGCATCGATGCCATCACCCTGTTTATTCACACACACCCTGGAATGTTTAGTGCTTTGCTGTGGCTAATGTGGCATTTGTGCTGGCTGTACCTTGGCCCCAAGCTCCCTCTTCCCTCTGTCTCACTGAGAAAGGGCCAGGAGTCCTTCAGAGCAAGGAATTCTGGGCAAGGTGACCCAGCAGAATGCCTGTGTGGTGGACAAAAATCTTTTTTAAAATGGTTAAAAGTTTTCAATAATAAAATACAAAACAGTAATGCAGTGTGTATTTACACATTGTGGTATTACCCTCTTTTATTTAATCCCTGATTGGTAGTGGTCCTTCGTGTGAGAAATATAGGAAAGCGAATGAAGCAGCCAAGGAGTAAAATGTTACCAAAGCAGCAGCAGCAGGCAAAGGAGAAACCGTAGTGCTAAAAGAGAATTAATTATTCTGTCCCCCTTCCACTGCACTCCCATTCATAATTTTCTCCTCCCCACATTGCAACTTATGAGGTAGTGGATTACAATGGCTATAAAGGCAATGCTATTTGAAAACAGCAATAGAATCATAGAATTATAGAGTTGTAAGGGACCCTAAGGGTCATCTAGTCCAACCCCCTGCAATGCAGGAATATGTAGGTGGTCCATATGGGGATCAAACCCATGACCTTGGCATTATCAGCACTACGCTCAAATGGGAGGGTTAAAGTGCAAAAGTTGATTTCTAGAAGGGAGCTATAAGTCACCGAGAAGGAAATGATTAAGAGCAATGTTATGGGTCAAGAAAACAGTGCAATAGTTTATCTACATCTGAATAAATTTTGCATTTATTTTGGAGCTGTTAAGCAGATGCTCCATCAAAAGTGAATGGAAAAAACGTGGCTATTCTACTCCAAATATTTTTTGGGATGGTGTCTTTGTTTTGGAAGAAATTGAAACTTACTAACATTCAGTCCAGCTCTCTATGGAGTGCAAGGTTTTGTTTGTGTTGTTTTGTTTACCTACAGATATCCATAATGTATCCAGAACCAAATAGTCACTGAAAAGTGAGCTAACCTCCTCAACACTTTACTTACTTGTTCATGTTCCGAGCCCAATTCACTACTGTTTCCTAGAGTTTGCAACAAATCAAATTATTTTGTTCAGTGTAAGCAGTGGGGAACCTTTTTGGTTTGAAGGGCCTGATCCTTATCAGTATCAGCCTTGCAGGATAAAGTTGACAGGTAGGTGGAGCTGCCCACCTGTCAAAATCCCTTGTATGGGGTTTGCACTTGGGAACCACACAACAAAGGACAACTGAGCATATGGAGAACAAAGTGGTTGTTTTTCCCTCACCCACCATTAATAAGAATGGGACAAACAAGGCTGAAATTTGCAAGTGACAACAGCAAGTAGGACTTCTAGGCTTTGTTGCTTGAATGGGAAGAGAGAAGCTTAACACTGGGTTCAGGAGTGCCAGCCAGCCCAAACCCAACACTTAAAAGTATATATGACATATGGAAATATGTAGCTCACTTCATAGTTGGGATTTACTGCAGTATTATGATATAGCCTGATATCCTTTTTTTGGCTTTGATTTACATAGCCTCCTTCTCTCATTTAGTTGCACTAGCCAGCAATCAACTCTGAACATAAATAATGATATGTGTAATAAATCAGACATTTTTGTACACATCAAACTGTGCAATATATATATCACCTTTGAACATTTTTTTAGCTCTCTGAGTAACTCAAAACTTGTTTGCACTCAGATAGGTAAGCTGTTGTAAAGATCAAGTGTCTCAGTTCTGCAAAGCCTTGTTCTGTGTTGTTTATATGTTGTGATTTGATATATTGCTACTATTTGCATGTCATTCTTTGTGCTGGAACTCTGAGTTATTCTTGCTTGTGAAGGGAAGTATTTTAACTTATTTTGGTCTTGGATGTTTGTTCCCGAGTCCATTTCTATGTGCACTTGCTATGAACCAGTTCTAATTTTTCTAGAGCGGCATTTGTTACAACTTTAGCATGCTTCTTTAATTATCTAGCTACATACCAGAGACATTATAGAATCAAACTCCGAACAAAGACTTATTTGCCAATATAGAAAACTAACTGTGATGGTCCCTTGATGCAAGTATATCTATGCAAGTATATCTGTCCCTTGATGCAAGTATATTGACCAATGAAGTTTGGAGGATGACACACATATCCTGTGAGGGGAGTTGCTGATATGAATTAGGTGTGTAGGAGTCATGTTACTCTCAGGTAGAAGGAAAGTGTGTTCAGGGGACATTCAGGGTCATGTGCTTAGCCCCATGCTCAAACTCATACTGGTTTTCCTGCTCCCATTATTGCTGTCATTGCATTCAACATAATGCCTGAAACAGGGAGCCTTCTCTATACATAGAGAAGCTGCATGACTTTGAGTATGAGACTAAATCAGGATTATAATGGTGCAACTACAGCAGCTGCTCCAGGATCCACGCCACAAGGAGCCTCAGACCTCCTCATGCACATTCACTACTCACATACAGACCACAGATGTATCCATGCCTCACTTAGTCATATACAGTATATACATATCACTCATACATCTCTCCCTTTCTCTCTGCCTAAGTGCGTATCTCCCACACAGACCACACACACACACCGCTAACATATTCATATTTCTTTTGTACACACACACCTCTCACAGACCACAGGTACAAACAGACGCTTCCCCCTTTTCACTCACACATTCACACAAGTCGGACTTATGCATCCAAAATATCCCATATTCAGGCAAGATTAAGATTGGTTGAAACCTTGGAGCTGTAATTTTCAGGGATGAAAATATAGAGAGAGAG
The DNA here is from genome assembly GCF_964252035.2 of Podarcis erhardii. NCBI lineage: Eukaryota > Metazoa > Chordata > Lepidosauria > Squamata > Lacertidae > Podarcis > Podarcis erhardii. The sequence goes on along the minus strand of NC_138515.1, from coordinate 10,428,674 downwards.
TGGTCCATCCTTTATAAGGATTGTGGAGTTCAGAATGCATTTCATATGAGAGAAGTTTCATAGTTTGTTTCCATCCTACTAAAAAAAAAAATGGGCATAATCCAGACAAATACAAGCATTTATATGTCAGTCTGATGTCAATGGAAGACATGTAAACACACATTAATGCACCAACTGGAATGATTTAAATGTGCTTAACTGTGGCTGAATTGCGCTATGTGCTTTGTACTAAGTTTAATTATCTGCCGTTTCTGTGCACCGAGAAGTATGTAACTCAGTATTTTTTTAAAAAAAATTAACTTTCTGCAATCCAAACTGTGCCCCAAGGAAAGTTGGATTTTATATTATGTATTAAATAAGCAAATTAATATATTTGTATATCTTCTCTTATGCATAATGTATTCTGCAATGTTTGCTGTTTTTACATAATTCAAGCCCCTCTTCCATCTACTGGAATTATTATTCAGATTGGTCCTTCCTCCTAGCTTCTGAGATTTCATAAAGAAATTATATGTTCAATGTCATGTTCTGAGCTCTTCCTGCACTCCTGCAGAATTGTGGCATATACAGAGCCCATTCATAACTCCAGAGCAAAGTAAAAAGTAAAAGACAGTAAAAACAACAACAACAACAACAACAACAACAACAACAACAACGTGATTCAGGAATTTTGCAGCTTTGGTAAGGTTCATTCTGGGGTCTTTCTTAGGGAGAGGTTTTACTTATATAGAATTATTACTGGAATTTTGAGTCACAGAAGAATATATGAGGTCTGAAATTACAGGATACAAAACAAGCAATGTAGTATTCTGTATGAATAATATTTAGAAGAGGATACAGAGATTTCTCCTGTTCTCTCTTCCAAAAATGGAAAGATAATAAAGGGGGGGGGGAGAATTCCAAAGGGGAATTGATTATTCCCTTTCATTCAGACTGCATAGCATTGCAGCAGTGCAAAAACAGGGATGATACATTGAATGCTTTCACAATACAACAATGAGCTCTCATTATGCTATTGAAGAAATGAATTATACGTTTTACTTCTCTTTCACTACTGAATCCACAATGAGAACAAGATAGTGTAATTAAATGATACCTTATGCATTGTGAAATGCCCCCAGACATTTCAATATGCTGTTCATTTCAATATTTTAACAGTGCCCTGATAATGTATGAAAATTAAAGCAGACAAGAAAAGACCAGAAACTTACATCTATTTCTAATCTCTACACAAAAATGTTCTAGCACATCATTCAGGGGTGCAGGTCTTATATTATCTCTCTTGCCTTCTATACATGCTCGGATTTTCTATTTGCTAGGACTCTTCCCAGTGTTTCTGACTGACACAGAGCAGCATTTGCTGCAACCTCAGAGCTACTTTTTGCAGTAATCTCACTTACCAATCTGCCTTCACCACACCTTTCTCAACATTTCAGGGAGTAGAGCACCTATCAGCTTTGCATAGCACTTTACTATAATCCTCCACTCTTCACCTATGATATTACTGCCATTCTGGATACACACATTGTGGCACAGCAGGCTGTCCACTTCTGCATATTAAGCCTCTTCTCTCCTCCTGCCTCATTGGCTGACTCTTACCCAAGGGCTCTGACATCCAAACTATTCTCATCAGAAGCAGGAACAGAGAGGCACAAGGGGACCTGGACAAATGTTGGATACTAGATACTCTAAAGCAGGGCTTGGGAACTGCTGGTGGCAAGGGAAAATATAGGTACAGTGGTACCTCGGTTTAAGAATAGCCCTGTTTACGAACTATTTGGTTTACGAACTCCACAAAACCAGAAGTAGTGTCCCAGTTTGGGAACTTTACCTTGGTCGAAGAATAGAAGCCGAATGGTAAAAGGGCACCAGCGGCGGGAGGCCTCATTAGGGAAAGTGTGCCTCAGTTTAAGAACGGTTTCGGTTTAAGAATGGACTTCTGGAACGGATTAAGTTCGTAAACTGAGGTACCACTGTATATAGAAAGGAGACTTTCTGGTTGCCAAGATCCAAGTCTAGGGCAAGTACACTTTGGTGAAAGAACCCAAAAAGAGATTTAAAAATACAAAATATGCAACAAAGCAAATCATGGAAATAGACCTTTAAAATTTTCCTTGTGAGTTCCAAAATTCTTGCCTTAACATAGAAAAAGGCCACACAATTGGTAAGTTAAAAATGATTTACTTACAAACTCTCCAAAGGTCAGATTCATGTGTTTTTCCATACAGCATTCAGAAAGAGTTGCACAGGCAGTAAAATTTGGCTTAGCTCCAATGGTGTAGGTTCCTAATTGTTGGTATTGGAACACAGTAATGGCTTTTAAGAGCCATGTGGTCTCAGCTGTAGCAACCTGCTCAAAACCTCTTCTTCTTAGGTAGGCTGGGAGAGAACAGTAGGCTTGATAACCTAGTTCCTCCAAAGGTGAGCTGAGCCTGGCAAGACAGCTTAATCTTTGGTCTAAAACCTTTCATGCATTAATTAGACAAGTATGTCAGATATGTGTGTCTGGTTATCACACAGGAACCTTACGTCAGGGATCAGATGCGTCCCTCCAGGTGCTTTTCAGTTACTGCACAGCTGTCTCCCACTAAGGGTTAGGATCTTTACAACTGGCCTTTTCGGAACAGTTTAGGAATACAAACCTTTCAAAGGCCTAACCATTTGATGCATCCACATGAGGCAATTGGGTTGTGTGTTTTTTGTTTTGTTTTTGTTTTTTTTAAAAAATACATTTGAGGCACAGTCTCCCTTAATTTCCTGCAGGATGGGAGGAGGTTTAAGCCTTTCTACATCAACCATGATCCTGAAAAGGATGCCCCCTCCCCACACATACAGAGACTTAGAGCAGCAATTAGCAACAGACAAAAAGCTTCCATTGGAAAATACCTGTTTCTCCCCACTGGGCCTCTTGTGGTTTAGCAGCAGCTCAACAGCTCCAACTACCTCTTTCCTGATGGCATGTAGCAAAGCATCCCCAACATAGACGTTAAAGTTCAAAAGTAGCTCTATGAGCTCCAGGTTCTCATTTTCTATTGCAATAAGAAGAGCCGTTCTTCCAAGGGGGTCAATGCAATTAATATTGATCTTGAAATATATCTCTGCTTCTTCTAGGGCTTGCTTCACACTGGCATAATCTCCTTTTTCCACAGCATTCAAATAGGCTTTCTCAGGAGGTGAGAGTTCAGACTCAGCTCGTACAATGCGTAGCGGGATTCGATCTCGGTAAGGGGCACTGACGCTTCTTCTATAATAGAACTGGGCCATAGTTCACACCAGCCTAACCATGTCTTTCTGCAATAGAAAAGAGAATGCACATCAGTTGAACATTCCTGGAGCACAATATAGCGAGTACACTATTATTATAGCAATGGAATTTCACAGAAATGGCTGTGTTCATGTTTAGCAACAGGAAGACGAAAAACTGCATAAATACTTAGATCACAGAAGCTTAACTGGTTTTATGAATTTATGTACATAGCATTATGTATTATCTTGATATTATTGAAAAACAATAGATGAATTAATATGATTTAATTGAATTACATAATAGACCGAAGACAGCCAGAGAGCTTAACCAAGAACAGTATTTGATAAGTATTATGCAGAGTTAACTCAGGTGGCCTTTGCCTGAAAATACAAACATTTTTCTTGCAAAGAAAAATTCAGAACCAAACAAAAGCCCAAGTCTTACACCGTGTAGTCAATATTTGTTGGGACTGCAACATAAGGTTTGCGTTTAGGCCCTCAAGCATTGCAAGGTTGCTCCATATTGTAGTTTAGGATTCTATTGGGATGCACTTGAAATCATTTCATTAATGTACTGAAATATCTGCTGACTGGTACTGATGCTGTTGCTCTAAATTTATATCCTTTAAAGTTGGCCTTGTTAAAAGGAAAGCACCTGGCCATTACCACAGTAACCTTTCTTTCCTCAAATTCTGTGTAGTCTCAGGGCAATATTTTTACCTCCTAAAAATAAAGACTGAAAATAAAATAATTCTGAAACATTTCGCTTGCATCTCAAAAGCAAAGGAAGCTTGTTATGATTTTGCTCTCCTTTGTTCCCTCAAGTGTCATTTTTTAAATGAAGCCAGAAACCACAGAATGAAGTTGAAAGACTAATATAATAGAAAAATGGGCCTAAACTCAAACCAAACTCCACAATAATAATTTTTCTTGTTTAGAATGAAAAACAGGTGTGTGTGCAGCAGGGATATCTGAACTGTGCAATGTTTTAAATGAAAAGGTTACTATCGCTGTTATTTTTGAATGATCAATCTTACACATTTTCAAAAACATTATTGGCCATTTAAAACAAAACAATTTGGGGCTCTTAAGTGGCCATGATATCTTGCAGAACATCTGTTGAAAGGGTGAGAGAGACTGTGCAGTAAGGTGAATCCGTGGTAATGTTAATGCAAGGAAATACTATAGCTTAGAATATGTCCTCTTTACTGTGAGTTCCTTCTGCAGCCTCTTCCATCACATTTCTTGCTTACCACTATGCATTCTCTTACAGCTTTCAGAATACCCAGTACTAATCACAATTACAGCATAGTTTTCCATGATACCCCAACTTTTTTGTTGAACCCTTTAGACTACATTGCACATCCTCATTATACTGATCTCTTCCATCGATTCCCTTTGTTATCTCCCTTCTTTCAATATTCAAAACACCACACACACTGATGATACTGTATAAGAACAAACACTTGCATTGCAATAGGAAGGACTGTAGTTTGGGACTAATGCAGACCATTTCAGATAAGGAAATAAGTCTATGAGGAAGACCCTGTGAATGACATGCCCCCATAATTATTCCATATTGATTTTAATGCTAAAAGGGTGGCAAGTTCATATCAGTAGAGAGAGGCATGGGCCTGCAATGACCTTTATAGAACACAACTGAATACACCATGTTCATTACCAAGGAAGCAGTCTGAGTTTGGTGTAAGGGTCCTTAAAGGCAAGCCCCCTGCACTGGAGCTACAACCTGAATCCATTTCTGTCATACAGCTATGTAAAGGGATTTATTCTTCCCCCCTACACCGTGTAAGAAGACTCAAAAGACACCATATTGGTGAAAATGTTATACAGTATTTAATGTTGTATGACAATCAGAATATCTGCAAAGTAACAAGCCAATTAAGTAAGTGTGGGCAGGTGTTGTTAACTCACAAATCTGAGGGAAACATCTGCATTTTGTGGCTTCCCGTCAATAACTGGGATAAATATCCCTTCTTGCTAACAGAACCCTGGAAACATGATCTGAGCCCAATGTAGCTTGCATTTCTTTATTAGACCCACATGTAGCATGACACCAAAATGTTCTAGGCACGAGAAGAAAATTCCCTTTGAGTCTTGACTCAGGAATGACTCAGAGGGGTAGGAATTGGAGGCACTGTATCACATTGGTTCCACTCCTACCTGCAGGGTCATCACCAGAAAATAGTACTAGGAGATTGTTGCTTGGTTCTGTGCCTTTTGAGCTGTGGGCTCCCACAAGGGTCCATTTTCTCTCCTATGCTATTCAACAGCTATATGAAACTGTTCTCTGTCATCTGTGGAGTTGGAACATGGCGCCATCAACATGCTGATGACATGTAGCTCTTTCTCTCTCCATTCAATCTGAATCAGGAGAGGCTTGGAAGGTGTTGGACCACTGCCTGGAAGCAGTGAAGCACTGGAAGTGGACCAATAAAATGAGGCTGAATCCTGGTCCTGTGGGTGGTTCCCATGTCTAAGAATTATATGTACAACCTACATTGGAAGCAGCTGCACTTCCTCTGAACGAACAGGATCATAGTACTCCTGGATTCCAGTTAGTCACTGGAGTCTCAAGTGGCTTCTGTGGTCAGGAGTGCTTATGCCAGCTTAGGCTGTTTCCCAGTTTTGGTTGTTCCTGGACCAGTATAGGCTGGCCTCAGCTGTCCACACTCTAGTGACTTCTCGCTTAGGCTACTTCAATGTGCTCTATGTGAAGCCACCCCCTTAGACAGTCTGGAAGCTGCCTCTTGTGCAGAATGTGGCTGCTAGGTGGATAAGCATGGCAACCCAATGGGACCATGTGTCACCTTTCAGTTTAGTAAGGTGCTAACATGCTCTACAGGGAGCTGGCTTCTGGCACCAGGCCAATTGGCAGACCAACTCTGTGCCACAAAGATGTCTGCAAATGTGACATGAAGGTGGGCAACCTTCATCAACCCTGCCATGTGGGAATCCCTTGCAGAAGACCACAGTGCCTGGAAACAGGCAGTCAAGTCATGTATTCGTAGCAGTGACCAGAGGAGGAATGACTGCTGGGAGGAGCTCAGAGAGAGGAAACACCAGAGTGCATCTACAGCAGCACAAACGGATGCCTTCATCTGCCCCAGCCATAACAAAACTTGTCTCTCCCATAGTGGTCTCTACAGCCACAGTAGGTGCTGCAACCTTCCAACAGCTTGACCTCACCCACAAAGGTGCACTCCTTCACTGTGTCCCAAGATAGACAGATGCCAACAACGTAACAGTTTGTAAAACTGCAATGTTTAAGTGTCTACAGTATCTTTGCAAGGGAAAAGGATAGGGAGAAAACCAGAACAACTTGGTCACACCCCTGTGACCTCCTAGCAGCCCCACTAGCTGTCACTAGTCACATGACATCTCCATTTTAATTGTGCTTTAGATAATGGCAGAAAAGCAAGGCCTCAGCTTCACTAAAGGGCTTTATTATAGAAGCACTTATAAAGTAACAAAATCTAAAAGACAGTGATTGCATTGTACAAAATGATAGTTTGCACATACAGTATTGCAAAATACAATGGCTTTGTAAATCCTGGCAGACCTCATTAAATCAAGCACTAAATTGCAAGCAAGTTCCTCAGCTGCAGTAAACAGAATTCATACAACAGGGTGGAGTGGGGAGTTCTTATTGAGTAAATAAACAAGTAGGGTTTGTTATTAATAATAATAATTTGGAAGTTTTCAGAAGCGGTTATATTTTAACTCTGTGAAAGAATCAGTCTGGAAAAAAGTATTTTTTGTCTAAAAGTGGTGTGTGTGTGTGTGTGTGTGTGTGTGTGCACGCACACATGCAAAAGGAATTTAGTGTATTTGATTTTATCATTAGTGAAAATGATCTATTTTAACAGTTGGTCAAACTTTTCGGTGCCAAAATTTTAATGACAAATTGTGACATTTCCTTTCAAATATTATATGCATTTTTTCAGCTTTGCAGATGGTTAGTAACTGCATAATACACAAATCATTAAATCATTCTAACCAGCATTTGAAACCTGTTAAAATATGCTAAAATGACAAACTTTCAAAAGATACTCATCTCTTATTAAATATACATTCTCAGGTCCAAAGAGATTTATCACTCTTATTCTAAACCAACTAATTTGTTGGAAAGTAACTCAATGCTACTGAACTTCACATGATAACACATACAAGTAATTTCCCCATGCTATGTGTTTAAGTCTCTTTTCCACATGCAGTTTTTAATTCTTTCAGCTCAGTTCTACTACCTACATGGCCAAGACTTGCTATTGAGGGCAAATAAACTGAAGCAGTGCTCAATGGAAGGACAGATCCTGAAGCCGAGGCTCCAATACTTTGGCCACCTCATGAGAAGAGAAGGCTCCCTGGAAAAGACCCTGATGTTGAGAAAGATGGAGGGCACAAGGAGAAGGGGACGACAGAGGACGAGATGGTTGGACAGTGTTCTCAAAGCTATGAACATGAGTTTGACCAAGCTGCGGGAGGCAGTGGAAGACAGGGGTGCCTGGTGTGCTCTGGTCCATAGGGTCACGAAGAGTCGGACATGACTAAACGACTAAACAACAACAAAGTGAAGCAAAACTAGCCTTGTGGGTATATGGTTTCCAGGTTTGAGAAAGGTCAACTACCTGTTCTGGACAGGGTTGCACTCTCCCTGAAGGACCAGACATGTCGCGTGAGTGTGCTCCTGAATTAATCTTTGTTGCCTGAGGTCCAGGTGGCTTCAACAGCTTAGAGTGCCTTTTACCAGCTTTGTTTGGTATGCCAGCAATTAGCATTTATGAATAGGGCTCACTCAGCCACAGTGGTTCATACACTGGTGACCCTTATAAAGAGTATTAGGAGCTGATAAAAAGGCTCCCATTTTGAAACAGCTTTCTTTTTCCTTGCAATGAGATTTCCTTTTTGTTTGTTCCCCCTTGCTTTTTTGCTCTGGATGTAATTACCTATTCTCCACAAAGGCTCAGTTGGCAGAGGCTAGCACAGTTGCCTTCAAAAAAGTTGTGTACCTAGGATCCCTACAGTGCTCCTATGTATAAGGAACCTGACTTTGGATTTTCAAAGATTTAGGCCTTTTCTCAGGCACCGGGGCCTTTTTTTTGGACTAAGGAACCACTTGCCACTTAGGAGCTGTGAGATAGTGGGATAACTAACAACAGTTGTGTAAAATGGGCTGTATCACAACTTCTGCTCAGCTAGCCACTTCACTCTTTAATTTATGAATACTGCTTTGAAACTTGTGTTATCTTACAGGCTATTCGAGTTTTGCCCCTCTGAAGCTATGTGGGAATTGCATGCTTTGCTTATTCAAGGGGGTCTTATACACTCCAGGCATCTGCCTTGATTCACTGGAATATCTTAATTGAATTTTGTGTTCAACTGCTCCATTTTTTTCACAGGGCAAAAGTTAGTGCCTCTTAATGATTAGATTTTAGCCAGCTCATCCAAGACTGGGATAGATTGATCTTCTACCCTGCTGTTGAGGTTTCGTTCTATTTGCTGCTGCAGAGAGTCAATAATGAACCCTTCTTTTACCTGTGGATTTTATTTCTGCTTTATCTTAAATTTCTAGCTTTTTATCAAAGTGGGAAGAACCATCTGGCTTCGACCACCCATTTTTTACCACCCTAAAACCTGGTTTCAAAAGCAAAATTTATTTATTTATGTATTTATGCCTTTCATAAAATTTACACATTGTTTAATTTTTTAAAACCCCAACCAGAAAGTGGCTTACAAAAATATTGAATTTGCAGTTCCTTTCCTCCCCACTCCAAAGATTTCTTCACCTATAATTAAACTGTCCCTCTCTGATATCTAAGTCAGGAAAATGAGATAGGATGACAAGTATATACTGAACTGTGAAACCAAAGTAGCAAGAGTGGCTGCAATCCCAACCTCACTTATCTAGGAGTAAACCCCACTAAATGCAATAGGACTTAATTCTGAGTAGACATAGTTAGGTTGCAGCCATAGTTAGATTTATGATGGGCTATTAGCCACTTTATGAACTCTGAAAGGGAACATGCCAGGAAGTTAATCCAAATATCTGTTGATGGCTGAGGCAAGCTGTCTGTTATATCTATTCATTAAGTAGACATATATTTCTGCAACAGCAAATGATGAAACAAAACATGGACTTGTGCAAATTAAGCCAACTGCAGCAGAGTGGAAAATACCAGATGAAAGTGCAAATGAATATCATAATGTATTGAGGCTTGTCCGTACCTCCCTAAACTCAGCAGAACAAAGAATATAACCATATTTTTAAAACAAATGAAAATCTGAAGTAGCAAATAAAAAGCAGGCTAGGATATGTTTTATCTAACTAGAGTCATCTTCCACCCACCCACAGAAAACCTCCATGAAATAAAATATTAGTGTTGATTTCACAAGAGTGCTACTGCTGGTGGGTGGGAAGAAGAGAGATGGATATGTTTTTATGTCTATGTGCTAGTTTTGTCACATGTGGTTCTTTTCTGTTGTTGTCTTTATAGTATAAGATAATTGTTTTTGTGTGGCACCACTTAATCTTCTTTTGCACATGTTGTGGTATAAGTGCATTTTGGAATTGAAATCAAGCTCCCATCCTCAAATAGCAGCATCAGCACAAGTTTGGTCCTTTAGTGACTGAGTCGTGGGAGATAAGCAGGATTTCAGAGTGGTGGCACACAGTAAAGCCAATACTGAGCAAATGCTTTCCTAAAAATTATTGTCCCAATTCAGCATGAAGCTTTCCAATGCGAGCCCCTTTAAAATGAACAGGAGCTACACATGAGCACAGCATAGTTCTGAATAGTTTCAGTAGAGTTGGTGCAGAAGTATTTCCAGTTAGATTGTGTTCTTTGACAAATGGCAAGCTCTAATGAATCACAACTTTTTCTTATAAGCAAGTTTGGGCTGGTGTCAAGATTATATTTGCTTTGAATAAATAAGAAGCACAGAAAAAGAACTCCTGCAATGAAAATAATACTTTACATCTAAACAATCTTTATCCCCACCACTGTTAATGAATGCACCCTGAACCTATTTTCTTACAGTCAGAAAAATATTCTCTGGGCCTGAAGCCCTATTCTAATTCTGGGAATAACTCAGACGTACCAAGAGCTTCCCGCAAGTCATTGCAGGTGCCGCTTTCTTCCAAAGAAGCCTGTCTTAACTCTCTGTCAGGGCTGGCCTGACTTCACAAGCAATACAAGTTTTTTGTTTGGAGAGCAGGGATTCTAACGGAATAGGATGAAATACAAGAAGTTCACCCAGGATCTATTGAATTCATCAGATGAGTAGTACAATGCCCAGCCTCTTCTGCAACCTTCTACTTTCATTCTGCAAGTGGTTGTCATCAGCAAGGGAAGTTTGCTCACTCTGCAACTACTCAACCACTATTCCAGAGTTGCAAAATGTAAGATTCTGTTTCAAGATCAGTTAAAGTCTAGTCCATTTTTGGTGGGGGGAACCTAGAGAAGCAGATCCTTGCATTTCTGGAGGGGCTTCAACTGCCCACATTCAATCATCATCAACTGTCCACTCTGCTGACAAAAATCCTCATTCCTAGAGGCCTAAACTGACCTAAATCCCTTCTTCAAAATTCTGGTAAATTGACTTTGGTGCAGCCCAGTAGTTGAGCCACAAGTTCTTAAATCACATAAATCCCCAAGCCCCACTTCACTACAAGTGAAGTTTACATATATTTTGGTGATGTTGCCTTATATTTGGTACACCTCCTAAATGGGACCCAGGACAGTGTCCAATTTTCTGATATGTGGACACAGTCGAGGATCACCCCCTGAGGATGGAATCCTCAGTATTAAATAATGATTATAGTAAAAGGTAAAAGGTCCCCTAACGAAAACCTTGCTCCACCCCCACAGAGTCATCCCACTCCACATCCCACTGCTTTCTGCTATGCCTATCCTTCTGTGGACTGGGCTCATAGTCTCTCTTTGTTCTGCAGTTTGCTAACTTCCCTGGAGTAAATGTGTCTCTGATTTAGTTTTAGTATACATTTGAGCCTTCAGATGTGCTGGGCATGTTCCCTCCATGGGGAAGGAATTCTTGGATGAGGAAAGAGCTTCTGAAATTATCTACACCCTAGGGAGCCCAAGAGGCTTCCTGGGGTGCCACACACATCTTACTTTGTGGTGTGTATGATAAGCACTCTCTGTACTTTCTTACTTTCTCTTCCTTTAATATTCCTGTCTGGTGTAAGAAGTTTCTTCTGGAGTGGCCATTTTTAAATACTGAGCATTTTTTCACTGTCTCCTTTTAATATATATTTTGGTTGCCAGATGTGCTGGGAATCGATCGAGGAGATGCTAGTGGAGGCAGTGCTTGTAAAAATCAAAATTGCCCAGTAGTGTATTCCATAGTTCTGAAATTCATCTTGTCCAGATTTATCCTATTTTATGGCGTGCCAGCTACTTCTTTTTCGATTCATGGTGCCTGTAATATAGCCAGACCATCTCGGAGCTTACAAAAGTGAACACAATGCACAGATGAATTCCTTCAGTCACTAGGTTTACCATATAAGTCTGTCTGTTGCTCCTCTCACCACAGTTCTTTGCCATATAACCAACCTCTCACTTTCTTCTTTTCCCTGACTCGTTCTCTGTGCTTGCAGACTTCTGTAGCACTTGGCTTTATATGCAAACTGAAAAAGAACATGCCTAAAGGGCTGAATGCTGCAATATTCTACTTAAGATCTGTTGCATGTTTAACTGGTTCTTATCAACTTTGATTTTTCAGAACTGAAAAAGATTTCTTTTTACTGTAATCTCAAAGTTCACAAGAAGAACAAGATTCTTTGGAGGAACCTTTGAAAATTTGCAAGTCTTTCTGTTTAACCTTGAAAAGCAGTCTCAAACTGCAGGTGATAGTAGCAGAACCATTTTTAAAGCGATGGTAAATAAAAATGTAGGGCCCAGTTTTAAGATTGTAAGGGGCAGCTGAGTGCCCCCTTTGCCCATGGCTTACCTCCCTGCAGTTCTTCCAGCAGAGACAGATTTAGGATAGTTCCGCCGTATTGGGCACTGAGCCGAAGGGTATGCCAAAGGGTTTAGTAACTATGATGTAGTGCATGTGTAGAATAGAAAGGGATGCCAAATATTGGCGTGCCACTGAAATTTGAAAGACTGAAGTTCGCCCCTGCCTCTAGGCACTGCCAGGATCATTTTTGGTATCAGAGACCAACTGTGGAAGGGAGTAGGAACATAAACTGCAGGAGGGAAGGGGAGTTCAGAACCCCTCACTTATATGGCCACCTGCACTTAAAAGCACCTCCTCCTCCCAAGTCTTGCATTATGTGATTAGAACAGGCCCAGGTTTAAACAAATGAATCGCCAGCTTTGTGTAGAAAGGGCTAAGGAAGAAATGTGAATTTCATGGGGCTCTGAACCTCATACTCTCATTTATGCTACAAAACAAGGTTTCAATTGGATCAGTTTTTTAAAAAATCAACATCTAATTGCAATAATTATGATTAAATTTCATGTTAACTCAATACAGCATAGTATTTTTCTGTTGGTCCTCACTTCTCCAAAATTCTTTCTAGATATCACTGCATGTTTCCACTCTTCCTTCTCTGATGAACGTATTGCCTCATAAACCAATTCAGATTAATGCTTTTGTATCATACTTTGAGTATTTCCCCCTCATTTCTCATCAATTTCTAGACAGAAAAAAATGTCAAGCAAAAGTTGAAATTCTACAGAACAGGACTGTATTTCTTCTGCATAATCAATAGCACCGAACCAATCTATTCAAATTCATCCAATGATGATGTGGGTAAAATCAAAAGGAGCATCATTGGTCACCAAGGCTACTCATCTGTACAATAGGGTAATGTTCTCCCTTTAGTGCTACTGCCGTGCTCATATCTAGCAAGTAGATTTGAGAAACAAATCAATTTTTTTATTGACAGGATAGAACTGCAAAGTTATAGATAGCTGTTGGGTTTTTTTTATAAAAAAAACAGCAACTGACAAGTTAGTAGTGAAATACCAAGACACATCTTGGTTCTGCGTGAGATTTAAAAGAAACAGCCTTGAGTACAGTTCACACATGTTCAAGCGATGTACACACATATGCATGAACCGGCTCTTGACGGTACACACCACTGTCTTACAACCTTAATCCTACATCTGAAAAAAACGGGAACAACTTCTCTCGCTGGCAGCACTATAAACAGGATTAAAAGTGCTGTCATTAAAAAATTTTTCCCTTTGCCACCTAGCAAAACCGATGACCCTCTCTCCTATATTCCATTCTATAGTGTTTAAAAGGCGCTCCTATGTCTGGAAAATAAACACACAAGAGAATTGGCTGAGGTACGGACGCCGGTGTGTGCTTGGACCCGTTCACAAACACAGAAATAATTTGACAGAAACGAGGCAGCCCGGAAAGGGGAGACACAGGCCTGGGTCTTTTTGCTGCAACGTGTGAAGTGACCCTTCTGCAAGCCTTCAAAGGGAGTAATAACAATGCCTTCTTATTTTGTGAGGATTTTAAGTTTCTCTGGACCTCAGCATTGGGAGGATGGGGGGGGGGAGAGAGAGAGAGAAGTCATGTTTGCCCCTCCAAGTTATGGGTCTCCCTAACCAGCACCACCTTTTTCACACCCCCTTCTTGGGGAGAAATAGCCCCTTCGCCTCTCACGCCAGGGCACGAAAAAGTTACCCCTGGTGCTAAGTGATGGAAAACCTATACAGTACTGTACTTCCCATTTGACTTTCCTCTGGCAATGTTTCATTCCGGATTGTTTTAAAACCGCTTCGAGGTGGTGGTTGCCTGCCCTCCCACCCCCACCCCCAATAATCTACGATGAGGAATAAATCACCACAGAAGAGTTGGAAAGGGACCGCCAAGGGTCATCTAGTCCAACCCCCCACCCTGCAATGCAGGAATCTTTTCCCCCTAAGAATAATAAAAACCGTTCTAGAGATACAAACACACACCCACACACCCAACAACAACAACCCGTACAGTCCTCAAGCGAGCCGGGGAGAACTTACTGGGCGTGAGAAGGAAAGGCAGGCTCGGCGAGGCAGCTGCATTTTCCCGAAGGCAGCGAAGGTCTCTCTCTCTTTCTCTTTCTCTCCCTCAAGTCCTCTCGCCCGGCGCTCCCCTCAGGATCTCCTCAGGATTCCCCCCGGCGGAGGTGCTGCCGCTTCGCCGCGGCGCAACAGATGGGTCCGGGCGGGGTGGGGGGCCGGGAGAGAGCAGCGGCTTCTCCGGGGTTGGCGAGGCGGGAGGTGGGCGTGCGCGCGCGCGTGCGTGGGGGATCCTTCCCACCCACGCCGGCTCCGGCAGGGCGGGCAGCAGGCAGAGCGTCGGCGGCGAAGCTCCTCTTCGGCTCCCCTCACACAAAAGGGAACGCCGCTCGCCTCAGACGGAGGAGGGTTTCTTCTCCCCGACTGGCTCCCTCAGTCTGCCGGTACCAGCAAGAGCGCGCGCGGGCACGAATTCACACGCACACATAAACACCTGGGAAAGGCGGGAATTGGCGCCTCGCCTCCGCGCGCCCCCTCTAGGTTCCTGAGGGAACGCAGGCTTTACAACCGGTAGTAGCTGACAGGGCAATCCGGCGAGGGCTCCGCTGCTCTTAAGTCACGGCCTTCCCCCCACATGCCTTTACAGTGGTACCTTGCTTGCTTCTCAAGTTTAATCTGTTCCAAAACCAAAGCGTTCCAAAACCAAGGCGTGCTTTCCCATAGAAAGCAATGCAAAATGGATTATTCCGTTCCAGACTTTGGGAAAATCACCCCCAAAACAGCAATTGAACATGAATTTTACTATCGAACGAGACCACTGATCCATAAAACAGAAGCAAGAAACAATGTACTGCAGTTATACAATCAATCAATCAATCAGTAGCTGAACTGGGTTCCGCACAGTCTCAAAAGAAAAAAGGAGCCGCAAAAACAAAAAGGCAAAATGAATAGCAAAAACAGACAGACCTCAGCATAACACTCAAAACGGAAGTGTGGCACTCAAAATGGAGCATGTTCGGCATCCGAAAAAAGGTTCACAAAACAGAACACTTACTTCCAGGTTTGCAGTGTTTGAGTTCCAAGTTAATAATAATAATAATAACAATTTATTATTTATACCCCAGCCACTCTGGGCGGCTCCCAATCGAGTGTTAAAAACAATACAGCATTAAATATTAAAAACATCCCTAAACAGGGCTGCCTTCAGATGTCTTTTAAAAATAGGATAGCTGCTTATTTCCTTGACATCTGATGGGAGGGCGTTCCACAGGTAGGGCGCCACCACCGAGAAGGCCCTCTGTCTGGTTCCCTGTAACTTCACTTCTCGCAATGAGGGAACCGCTAGAAGGCACTTGGTGCTGGATCTCAGTGTCCGGGCTGAATGATGGGGGTGGAGACACTCCTTCAGGTATACAGGACCGAGGCTGTTTAGGGCTTTAAAGGTCAGCACCAACATTTTGAATTGTGCTTGGAAACGTACTGGGAGCCAATGCAGATCTCTCACGACTGGTGTTATGTGGTCCCGGCAGCCACTCCGGGTCACCAGTCTAGCTGCCACATTCTGGATTAATTGCAGTTTCCAGGTCACCTTCAACGGTAGCCCCACGTAGAGCGCATTGCAGTAGTACTGGGAGCCAATGTACATCTTTCAGGACCAGTGTTATACTGTCTTGGTGGCCACTCCCAGTCACCAGTCTAGCTGATGCATTCTGAATTAGTTGTAGTTTCCAGGTCACCTTCAAAGGTAGTCCCACATAGAGTGCATTGCAGTAGTCCAAGCGGGAGATAACCAGAGCATGCACCACTCTGGCGAGACAGTCTGTGGGCAGGTAGGGTCTCAGCCTGTGTACCAGATGGAGCTGGTAGACAAACACCCTGGACACAGAATTAACCTGTGCCTCCATGGACAGCTGTGAGTCCAAAATGACTCCCAGGTTGCGCACCTGGTCCTTCACACCCGCCCGCCCCCTGTCCCCCCAGAACAGTACTTCTGTCTTTTCAGGATTCATCCTCAATCTGTTAGCCGCCATCCATCCTCCAACCGCCTCTCGGCACTCACGCAGGACACTCACCGCCTTCACTGGTTCTGATTTAAAAGAGAGGTAGAGCTGGGTGTCTCTCTCACCAAAGGCGTTTGAGTACCAAAGCATTTGAGAACCAAGGTACCACTGTACTGAGGTGGCTGGCTACCTTGGCAAGGTTCAACAATGACACTCTGCAGGAACTTCTCAGTTCCTGGACAGCGGCGTAGTTGTGGGAGATGCCAGCTTTGTTGCCCCCGGAAGGTGAAGGGTGCCAGCTCTCTGCCCCCGAGCCTGGCACCGCCGTCAGGCTGCTAGAGCTGGTGGTGCCAGGGGCCGGCCCACCCCTGAGGCAAGGCGAGGCGACCGCCTAAGTGGCCTCTTGGCAAACAGGAGGTGCTGCTGGTTCCACCTCCCCCTTATTCCTCGGTGTAGGTCTTTATCCCCCTGAAATATCTGAATCCTATTGTTCTAAGACCAATCAGACTGCTGCATTTTGGATCCTATTCAACTGAGTACATAACACACACACACACACCTTTTGTTCCTGAGGCAGATATTCGCTCACCCCTTCTTCCATGGCTGGCAGGAGGTGGTGCCATTTGGAGGCTCACCTTGGGTGCCAAAATTTATTGATCGGGCCCTAGTTGTTGTTAATGTTATTACTTTATATCCCACCTTTTCCCCCGACAGGGACGCAAAGTGGCTTACAGATGAAAATAAGACCCACTGAAAATATAAAGGGGGGCTCACTTTAAAAGCAATGGAAGCAGTGCTTTTCTTCTAAAAAAAAGTTTAGGGGTACTCTCATTTTCCTACTCATATTGAAGTACTGCCCCTCAGTGAGGCCAAACTTAGATTCACAAAATATTTAGGGGCATGCCTACCCCTGCATAACCCCCCAAAAAACAGCACTGAGTGGAACATTGATAAGATTAAAACACACATATGCACACACTCTCCATATAGGTAAAAAGGTAAAGGACCCCTGGACAGTTAAGTCCAGTCAAAGGCGACTATGGGGTTGCAGCTAAATGGCATCTTAAACCTAGGTTATGGGCACAACATCAGAATGTCCAGGCACATTTCTTTTATAACAAGGACACAAAGTTGAAAATGAATGAACTGCAGCTAAAATATGATGTTCGCTTTTCACATGGTCTAGTCAGTCCCCTGCCAACCCCCCTAGTATTCTTAAGAGGGTCTGTTCTCCAGTCTTCAGAGAGTAGCTGGAAGTGGGGAGGCAGCTTCCACTCTGCAGTTTTAATCTCATATCTGAGGCACAATACTGCTCAGAAACTGCTCACGCTAATGAAAGTGCACCTAGAATAATGGGAGTTTCAAACATTGGTCTGGCTGCAGCTGTTTGAGCCAGCTGAAGTTTCTGAGAACTTTTCAAATGCAGCCCCATGTTGTGTTTACTTGCTTATAATTTGCTTTTCCCCCATTTTGTCTTTTTCTCACAAGAGCAGCTAGGTGGAGGGAGGCCTTGGGATACATCACTGGCAAGTACAAACTCTAAAAAGGGCTGTAATTGTGGGAATTGAACTAACTCAGAGGCGCCTTGCACACACGATGTTGGGGGCAACTTGGCGCACCTGAGCTATGTACCGGTATTTGTATGCGTGTGTATGGAAATTCATTCTTCAGGAGTGGAAAACAGAACTGAAGAATTAAGTTCCTCTAGTGGGCACCACAGAGCTGTTTTAAGTGTCACCAAGGCATTACATTAGTACCATCATCTCACAATTATGACTTGCACTCTTGTTATTTAAAATGGTCTATCCTATTTTTTCTTCTAAACCAAAGAACCCAAACATAGACATAAAACAACAAAATCAATATTAATGCTGAATCTATGATTTAAAAAATGCAATAGAAAGGGCCAGGGCTGGCTCAAGATATTTTGCTACCTGAAAAAAAGGACAAGATGGTTACCTCTCTTATTCAATGTACAGAAAGTGACTGTACTGACAGTTGAATTTTTCTTCCAGGGGTGGATGGAATATTGTCTACCACTATACCTGAAAGCAGGAGTCTAGCAAAGGGCAGGCCATGTAGCCAAGGGTGCTAACAGGATTTTCTGGGCCCAGTCTACACTTGCCAAAGAAGACCCACATTTGCATAAAATTGCATATACTTTATGTCACAGGCAAATTTGTACCCTCTTCTACAAGTGGGGGTAAAGCACTCAAAAAATAAATCAGGAGTCACACACAAGTCATAAGATGCAGTGGCGTAGCGTGGGTTGTCAGCACCCGGGGCAAGGCAAGTAATTTGCGCCCCCTAACCCGTGGATTTGCGCCCCCTAACCCTAACCCCCAGATGTTGTGCCCGGTGCAGCCGGCCCCCCCTGCACCCCCCATGCTACGCCACTGATAAGATGCCCAACAGATAGAATATCAGCAGGTGAAGCTTTGCCCATAATTGTAGTTCCATACTACAAAGAGCTTACTCTGATTAATATCTGGCTGCCACATAGCTGTTAAAGGCATGAAAGCCATTCTCTCTTCCAGAGCCAATTCATGCAAGGAACTCAAGTTTCATGAGGTTTAACTTGTAAATGAGTTACATTACTGCATGTCTTTCACCTTATATTGTTAGGCAAGCAATACTACATTCATTGCAAGACCAGGCATGGTATTTCAGGTGGAGGGGGTAAAAAAATGACTTAGGATTTACAGCATGTCTGTTTAGAATGCTTGGATAAATTCAAGATTTAAAAAGTTAAAAAGCAAGCAGTGTAATCATTTCACAGCACAAATTCCTTCCAGTAGCACCTTAAAGACCAACTAAGTCAGTTCTTGGTATGAGCTTTCGTGTGCATGCACACTTCTTCAGATACCAAAGTTTAGATACCAAAGGTATCTGAAGAAGTGTGCATGCACACGAAAGCTCATACCAAGAACTGACTTAGTTGGTCTTTAAGGTGCTACTGGAAGGAATTTGTTTTGTTTTGACTATGGCAGACCAACACGGCTACCTATCTGTAACATTTCACAGCAAAAACTTTTTGTTTTCTTTTTCTCTTGAAAAAAAAAAAAAGGATTTGAGATCCCCACCCAGCCATGAAGCTTTATCACTTGCATGCCAAGGCTTCGTGCCTCCCACCACCCTGACTGCGTAGAATAAGGATGCCACACACTTGACTTTTGATCGAATAAGGCCACAACTTTATTGAATACAGATGAAAGAGGTTTGGCATAGGCACTGGGTAACCATTAATTTTAACCCGCCGCCATAGGTCAATCCAAGCACCGGAGTGCCTAAAACTTACATCGAAAAGGGGGACTCCTGCAGAGATCGCTGCCTTGAGAAATGCTATAAGCCCCAGCCCTCATCTGAGCATATGGACATAGGCAACTCCTGGATCCCTTTAATGGGATCCCTTAGGTTTGGAGGGGCAGGTAGAAACTACAACCTCCCCACACCATGCTTTGATTGCTATGTTTCATTTCTGTTTCTTTTATAGCAAACAAAAGCAAAAACCAGTTTGCTATATAGACAGACAATCTATATTTCCCACAGGCATCTGGTTAGCTAATGTGAGAACAGGATGCTGGACTAGATCGGCCATTGGCCTGATCCAGCAGGCTCTTCTTGTGTTCTCTTGAAATATACCTACATTAACACATGCACTATGACGCAGGTGGCGCTGTGGTCTAAACCACTGAGCCTCTTGGGCTTGCCGATCAGAAGGTCAGCAGTTCAAATTCCTGCGATGAGGTGAGCTCCCGTTGCTCTGCCCCAGCTCCTGCCAACCTAGCAGTTCGAAAGCACACCAGTGCAAGTAGATAAATAGGTACCACTGTGGTAGAAAGGTAAATGGTGTTTCCATGCGCTTTGGTTTCCGTCATGGTGCTCTGTTGTGTCAGAAACAGTTTAGTCATGCTGGCCACATGACCCAGAAAGCTGTCTGTGGACAAACGCCGGCTCCCTCAGCCTAAAAGCAAGATGGGCGCCACAACCCCATAGTTGCCTTTAACTGGACTTAACCGTCCAGGGGTCCTTTACCTTTATTAACATTAGCAGTTTCACATTTTAAATTCACTTAACTCATCATTGTCTTTTCCTTACTTTCTATCTTGGTCCAGTCAACAATTCTCAGTCAAACCTACCTGACATCCAGGCTTTACGTTAGGGGGTGGGCAAGACACCCACCTGTCACCATAATCTGTTTGGCTCTGTCTAGCAGATTCGGAATGAAATGTCTCAACAGCAGTTGTTTTAAATTACTTTCTTTTGACCCCAAGTGTTCAAGTGCTCAGAAAAATCTGTCAAAATCTCCAGTCATTTGAAAACTATTTATTTTTAAATAAAAACATTAGCATCCATCCACACTTCATAATAGAATCTGCAGAAAAGAATTTATAGGGAGTATCTGATCTCAAACAGAGATTACAAAGAGACAGAAACCACTAGCCAGAAAGAAAACGGCAGAGAAGGGGAGCACAATGCCTCTTTAGGACTTCAGGGATTCCTGTTGTCCAAACAACTCACTTCTCACAACCCCAGTGATGGCGAAACTTTTAGAGACCAAGTGCCCAAACTGCAACTCAAAACCCACTTATTTATTGCAAAGTGCCAACATGGCAATTTAACCTGTATATCTCATTTTTTCTGTGCGTTTCACATTTCTTCTTTATGACTGCTGCTGTAATACATAATCCTCCATAAACGTTATTGCACTACATTCTTCATTAAATTATCTTTCCATTGATATATGATCTTATGGTATAACTCAGTGCTTTTTTTCTAAAATAATGTTTATGGGTACTCTCATTTTGACTCAAGAAAATCACCACTGGGGGTAGGGCGGATAAATACAGTTCAATCGCGGAAAATAAATACAGTTCAAATTGGGAAAAATAAATACCTTCAGGTGGTGCAGGGGCTCTCAGATGCAGCTTCTGGCGATGGTGTGCGTGCCCACAGAGAGGACTCTGAGTGCCCTCTCTGGCACCAGTGCCATAGGTTTGCCACCACTGCCCTAGCCCCTGTATCTACCAAAAAAAGCAGCCACCTCACTCTACCTAGTGCTCGGAAAAGATGACACACTTCCATTGATATTGGATTTTAAGAAAGGCAAGTCTGATTCTGAGACCCATAGGCTGTGTCCACAGTTGGGTGTTAATATGGGGGTGCTTTTTCTGTGTGTTCATCTGCACCCTTTTGTCCACATGAGAGCACTTCCAATTTTATCCCTCCCAAATGTGATTTGGTGTTTCTGCCCACACAAGTGGGTGGTGCCTGAGGGGATACATTCACACTGTGTGTTGTTTTCTTCTCCCTTCAATTAGCACTTCCTAACCCACCATAGGGATGCGAGTGGCGCTGTGGGTTAAACCACAGCGCCTAGGACTTGCCGATCAGAAGGTCAGCGGTTCGAATCCCCATAATGCGGTGAGCTCCCATTGCTCGGTCCCTTCTCCTGCCAACCTAGCAGTTTGAAAGCATGTCAAAGTGCAAGTAGATAAATAGGTACCACTCTGGCGGGAAGGTAAACGCCGTTTCTGTGCACTGCTCTGGTTCGCCAGAAGCGGCTTAGTCATGCTGGCCACATGACCCAGAAGCTGTACGCCGGCTCCCTTGGCCAATAAATCGAGATGAGCGCCGCAACCCCAGAGCCGGCCACGACTGGACCTAATGGTCAGGGGTCCCTTTACCTTTACCTTTAACCCACCATAGCTTCCAGAAACCTGAGATTCATTATGAGCATGCCTGCAGGTATTTATTTCCCTGTGCATGAATACTTAGATGGCGGGGGGGGGGCTCATTCTTTTTTTTTTTTTTTTTACAAAAACCCAGATTTACACAAAAGAGCAAGCAACAGCAACAATGTGTGTGTCGCTCCAAGCCACGAAACAAGAGGTCCGTTTTGACATGCATCCCTTTGCTGGAGGGGAGCAAGTTCAGTTTCACTCGACTGTGAACAGAGACTTCAGCATTTCTTGGTAAGTTTTGGCAGAATATCACATCAAAACACGTCAAATTGATGTTTCTGTTTCAGAAAATATGCAATCAAAGGGGAGTGAATATGCTTGGTTTAGCATGTTTCACTAGTATTCTCGGTCACGTATAAAGGTTCAGGAGAGGTAGAAGCATCCAGTGTATATATTGCATCTAAACAATAAGCAGCTGCATTAGACAATGAAGTGTGGGACTATTTAATTTTCCTGTCTGCAGAGGAAGTGAACCAGAAAGCAGCTGCAGTGATGTTGTTTACTGTTATTTGTGGAGCGTAACTTGCCACTGGCAACAGCAGCAGCCTCTGCAGTTTCTGTCAGTGTGCACGATTCATTGCCATTTCATTATCTTTAAGCAAAAGAGCAACGGATGTTTTTATTCTTAGTTCCACTGACATTGCCCTAAAACTGCCCTTGTTGTATCACTGTAAACATGACACTTTTCCTAGAGAGAATCGCCATGTTGGAGAAACACATGCAGGTCAACAGTGGGAGAAGATTTTTATTCTTTGGTCTAGAAAATTCAAATACCAAGAAAGAAAATGAAAAAATGAAAAACAGAACAAGTCATGGAAAATACATATGTTAAGAAACAGAAACACCAATGGATGTATGATGTAGACAAAGAGAAATAAAAAGACTAATCATTTTGCTATATTGTTTGAACCGTGGTTTTTTTTTTTCAATACACACGTGCACACACACACTTCAATAAAGCAGTGCATGAAAACATTTTTAAGGTAGATGTTTACTAGAACATTAGAAGAAAATTGCAAAACATTATGCAGAACAGGACAATCAAAAGAAAACAAAGACCAAACATCTGGTGTATTCTGGCATTATCACCCCACTGATACCTATTTGTTGCTGTCGACGGAGTTCAAAAAGCATTAATCCATAATTTGGCTTGCTGTTCATATACAATTTGAATGGGAACTATGTTACAGTAATTAAAACAGTTTTATGATTTTCCAACATTTAATCCCCCCCCCCTCATATTCGTTCTGTCCATCTTCCTCCTGAGAGACCTCAGACAACCTTCCAGAAATGTTGCCACTTTCATTTTGTTGAGATCCTTATGTAGTAAGTTCTCACTGCAATCCTCAAAGATGGTTAAGAGTCTGTGAAGGCTCAATTTTCTGCAGAGTTATGTCAGGCACGATAACAAAGACTTGCTTCCAAAGCTATCTATCCCATTCAAAATGCTGCCACATATCTGCTAGTGTCCTTCTTTCTTTACATCCTAGCAGTACAGAAAGAATAAGTTATTGATTCTGTGAAGATGTAGCAGAGTATAGTATACCACCTGTAAATCAGCTACTTTGATCTAGAGTGAAATTGTTTTGATGATTTCGAGACCCACAGTGAACTCCATTGCCGCTCTGAGATTGCAGGAACTGTAACTCAACAGTTTGACTTAATTCACAAAGCCACACTCTTCCACTGTCTTCCGAGACAGACGGATGCCAACCATTTTTGGAATTTTATTTCTCGTTCTACAAATGGCGTTATGACTTCTGCTGGTTGTGGGATGTGACCAAGAAATTCACTAAACCACTCATCCACAAATTGATCGATCTTGCGCCTTACCTTATCGATTTGTACTCCCTCTGTGTCTTTTAGGCACCGGATTTCATCTCCTGGAATAGGTTTTGTGGTTATTAGAATAATAAGTGTAACCCCGTGTGACTTATTACAGCTGCCTCCATGATCACACTGAGACTATGCAAGTCCAGTGTGTACAAGGCAGTCAAACACTGATTTGAGCTGTGTCTCTCTCTCTTTTTTTTATTTGAAAACATAATTTTAACCATGTATTAAAATATCAGTTTTCTAAACAATTTAAATTTTTCTCAAGCATCTCAGCAAAAAAATGCTTCTAGTCATTCAGGTAGTAAGAAGAGCTTAAGGTAAGATGCAAACACCTCCTCCCCTTGTTACTTCCATTGAGATTATGAAAGGTTGTTTATAGTATATTTGTTGACTAATCATATGCCTACTTCCCTATGCTGTAGGTGTGCCTGCTGTACTGATTTGTCCTCTGAACCCAGATAATTTCAATTGACATGTGAGCTCATTGCTTCAGGTACATTCCTTGGAGCAGCAGTCTGTCTGGGTGTCCCTTCATACAGCCATTTCTGTCCATCTTTTAATGATCTCATAGAACCACAGGGATGCAGGTGGCGCTGTGGTCTAAACCACTGAGTCTCTTGGGCTTGCCGATTGGAAGGTCGGCAGTTCAAATCCCCACGATGGAGTGAGCTCCTGTTGCTCGGTCCCAACTCCTGCCTCCCTAGCAGTTTGAAAGCACGCCAGTGCAAGTGGATAAATAGGTACCACTGTGGCGGGAAGGTAAACAGCATTTCCGTGCGCTCTGGCACTCATCATGGTCCTCTGTGTGCCAGAAGTGGTTTAGTCCTGCTGGCCACATGTCCCAGAAAGCTGTCTGTGGACAAACGCCGGTACCCTCGGCTTGAAAGCGAAATGAGCCCCACAACCCCATAGTCGCCTTTGACTAGACTTAACAGTCCCGGGGTCCTTTACCTTATCTTACCTTACCTTACCTTACCTAACCTAGAACCACAGAATTGTATACAGTCATACCTCGTGTTGCGTTAGGTTCATGTTGCGTCTTTTCAGCTTGCGAATGCTTCCGGGTTTCACCCCGTGCGCATGCGCAGAAGCATTCTGCGTGCTTTGGGCATGCGCAGAAGCGCTCGATTGTGCCGCACACATGCACGGAAGAGGCGCTCTAGTTGTGGACTTTTCAGGGTGCAAATGGCACCCCAGAACGGATCGTGTCCGCAACTAGAGGTACCACTGTAGTTGGAAGGTACCCCTAAGGGTCATCTAGGGGTGCAATGCAGTTATCACAGCTAAAGCATCCCTGGCAGATGGCCACCCAGTCTCTGCTTAGAAACCTCTTATCCATCACCTTCTGAGGTAGTCTGGAGCTGCTATTTTCCCAGCTCATTTACCTTGTGGCGTAATCTGCAATTTAGCTATGGCTACAAAATTCAATTTCAATTTCTTAAGGCAGGGCTCTGTTGATCTAACTGTGGAGTGAAGGACAACAGATTATTTGCAAATGCAAAAGGTCACAGAACAGCATAAAACGGTTAACCAGGAAAGAGTCCCGGATGATGGGCTCCTTGTGACAAGGTTTGCATGGTCTCTTCATCCCAAGGGAGCCTGTGGGGAGGAAAGATTGTACATTATACCAGAAATTATAATTAAGTCCAGCATATTGGCATTAAATCCTTATAAAGGTTAAACTGAAACCCTTTGATATTCTTATAATGAGCCACAGAGAGTCGGAAGAAGCACTGAAAATGGCCATTTTATCTTGTAGGTGACAGTTTTTCAGAAGGTGACAACAGCTGTGGGATACTGATCACTTCTCATTCTCCTTCCCCAGGCTTCCGAGTGCAGCTGAGCAGAATGAGTCCCGTGGTTGTCAAGTAACAGCAGAGCAGGAAAATACTGATTAAAGGGTGCCTGCTTCCTTCTCAAGCCTTTCTTAGATATTGGGCAACTGAATCCAGGCACAAGATGCAGATCGGCAGTTCCTGTATTGCCTTGGTGAAGCTGTTTCACAATGTCTATTTTGCCACTTTCTGGCAGTTGCATTTAATTCTCTATAAGCTTTCCTTCCTCCAAAGACACCAAACTACCTTGTTTAAAAGCATGTTTTCCCCAGATAAATCAGTGGAAGCAAAAAAACTGTTCATCAATGACAGACCTTGATTTATTTGGGAGAGAGGTTAGTTTAGTAAATGTTTTAAAATGATTTGTGAACACAAAAGAAGTTGGAATCAGTCAAAGTTATATGAGCTTCCAAAATTCTCTTAATCTAAATTACTCTCATGATTTTTGAGTCTCAATTCTGCAAGAGCACATTAAAAAAGCATGGAGAAAAGGCATTCTGTTAATGTAGAGAATACATGTTTATAAATAAAAACTCATTAAAAACTCATTTATTTACAGGGTGAATCCATATCAAGAAATGTCAAGGTACAGTGTTACATCGGGTTAAGAACTTAATTTGTTCCGGAGGTCCGTTTTTAACCTGAAACTGTTCTTAACCTAAAGCACCACTTTAGCTAATGGGTCTTTCGCAGCCACCGCCATGAGATTTCTGTTCTCATCCTGAAGCAAAGTTCTTAACCCGAGGTAATATTTCTGGGTTAGCGGAGTCTGTAACCTGAAGCGTCTGTAACCCGAGGTACCACTGTATTATCACGGTGTGTGTTTATGACAAGTTTGATGCTTTCAATTCAAATGTGCGCAGGACTGAAACTTTGCTATTGAACTCTTGATACGGAGCGAAAATGGCTTAGTGGCTTTCTTTTTAAAAATGTGAAATGGCAAGACATCACAACTTAAAAAGAAAAGAGAAAAAAACCAGCTTACTGTTATGCTACTACAACTGTGTGCTGCTTCAGTGTGGGAGAATCTGGGGCAGGGGTCAGCAAACTTTTTCAGCAGGGGGCTGGTCCACTATCCCTCAGACTTTGGGGGACGGACAGACTATATTTTGGGGGGAAATGAACAAATTCCTATGCCCCACAAATAACCCAGAGATGCATAATAAATAA
This sequence comes from Podarcis erhardii, assembly GCF_964252035.2. Taxonomy (NCBI): domain Eukaryota; kingdom Metazoa; phylum Chordata; class Lepidosauria; order Squamata; family Lacertidae; genus Podarcis; species Podarcis erhardii. Next base: position 10,401,840 of record NC_138515.1, on the reverse strand, counting down.
AAGCACACATTCTACTCATGGAAAAACACGCTGATTCCTGGACCATCCACGGGCCGGATTTAGAAGGCAATTGGGCTGGATCTGTCCACCGGGCCTTAGTTTGCCTACCCATGATCTGGGGAGTTCTTTCAAACTTCTCACTAAGGGGCAACAGATTTGTTGTTGTTTAGTCGTTTAGTCGTGACCGACTCTTTGTGACCCCATGGACCAGAGCATGCCAGGCACTCCTGTCTTCCACTGCCTCCTGCAGTTTGGTCAAACTCATGCTGGTAGCTTCAAGAACACTGTCCAACCATCTCGTCCTTTGTCGTCCCCTTCTCCTTGTGCCCTCCAACTTTTAACAATTTCTAATTAACCTTCATGCTCATTCCTTCTCTCTTACACATGTCCAGCATGGGGGCAGAATCTTAGCACACACTCACTCTCTAATTTGCTATCTCTCTTTCTCTCTCTCAAAGTAAGGCAATTGTACATCTATAAAGAAAGTTAGAAAGCAAAATGTGGAAGCAACATTATAAGACAGCAACAGAGGCACCACTGTTGCTAAGAATGCAGAATCGTTGGATCACTGTTGCTCAGCAATCAGATGGAAGGGATGCAAAGCATTCCCCTGCTGAAAAAAAAATCCACTCTTGGTAAGAGGGTATTTTGCAGTGAGAAGTATAGGTACAGGAACAAAGCAAATGATGGCTTATGTCTTTAACCACACATTAGACAGGGTAAGCTTTTTCTAGTACTATAGGGAAATACAATTTAAGGGAAAGATCCATTTGTTGACATTCTGTCTGTCAGACATTTTATTACTTGCATGTGAGCCCGATGTACTTTTGGGTCCCATACTTTAGCACAGCAGCTTGTGACATTCTGAATGCCAATCATTTGTTGCAGTTGTCAAAAGTTTTATGAACTAAAAAGTTCATTTGGAAGAACTTGAACTGATCTAGCTCATTCTGTAAATGAACTGAAACGAGTTCCTTTTTGTACAGGATGAATCATTATTATTAATAATAGTATTAATTACATTTATATATTGCCCTTCATCTGAAGATCACAGGGCAGTTTACAACATAAAATCCTTTCAGAAATGAACTAGTTATACTCAGTCTCCTTGCTTCATTTTAATTGCCTTCCTGTAGCTCCTTCCCCCTCTTACATTTTCTCACCTTGCTTTGTGGGTGGAAAATACTTTTTATTATACAACTGTTTTTAGACCCCTGTGTGTATGTGTGTGCGCGTGCACACGCACACACACATGCTATAATTGCTATAATTTTCTGAAACCTGAAGTTTTTCCAATGGTGCGTTAAATAATAAACTTCTCAACAATGTCTAGAAATTGCTTGCATGGGTATTATAAGTGCAGAACTCAGTTTCAACTCTCTTTACAAGAAAGTCTGCAATGCTGTGTTATGCTCACCAAGAACCTTGCAAAATAGAAAGTTACCGTCATCTTTTGTTTGAGTTCCAACAGGCTCATAATTCTGTTTCCTGCAACAACAATAAAAGCACTTGTAATCAGATGGAAAACCACTGGCCGGATCTTTAGAAGATGAAAAGCAATGCTTTCCCATTTCCATAGTATCCATACTTAATGACATTTGAGAAGAACATGAAGACAAATGAAGGATGAAACACCGCTTCAGATTTCAGGGCAGTGCATGTGTGTGGATTTCTAGGAGGAAATAATATTCAAAGCATGATTCAAAGATCTCCTGTAAAGTACAATCAAAGAGTGAACTGCAAAAGGCCGCTGTACTTGAAAAGCATCCATTATTGTTTATTTTTACATAATTCACAATGGGCGGGAGTGGTACCTGGTACTATGTCACAGAAGGTGCACTTAAATGTGTACAGTTTAACAATAGCCAATCAGCTATAGAACCGGTTAGCTAGCCAGAGATGCAGGTGTTCCTGTAGTCTAAAACAAATAAGGGAAGGAAGACTGATCCCAGACTCTGTGAATCCTGTGTAGGGACCAAGGACATATTAAAGAGGTTGGGGGTCTTGGTGCAGTCCCAGAAATAGCCCCTACCCCACCCTCAAAGGAACACATGAAATAAGAGATCACAAAATATTTTTGTGTTAACTCCCTTTTGTCAGCCAGCAACAGTGTAATTGTGTTTGTGTGTGTGTGTGTGTGTAAGTAAATGAGAGCATAGCCTTCAACATTTCTCTGATGAAAATAAGGACATCCTATTCCATCACATATATAAAAAATATAATATATAAAATATATTAAAAACTTAATTAAACATTAAAAACAACTTCCCTATACAGGGCTGCTTTCAGGTGTCTTCTAAAGGTTGTATAGTTACTTATCTCCTCGGCTCAGGGGTTGTGTAACTCCATATCCTCCAACATTTCTCTGATGAAAATAGTAGTAGTAGTAGTAATAATAATTTTATTATTTATATCCCGCCCATCTGGCTGGGTTTTCCCAGCCACTCGGGGCGGCTTACAGCACATAAAAAATTGTAAAATGTTAGAAATAAAAATTTCTCGACACAGGGTTGCCTTCAGATGTTTTCTAAAAGTCAGATAGTTGTTTATTTCGTTGACATCTGATGGGAAGGACATCCTAAGGGAAAGCGGGACATTCCGGGATCAAATCAGAAACCAAGACAGCTTCTGTAAATCTGGGACTCTCCCTGGAAAACAGGGACACTTAGAGAGCCTTAGAGAGAAATCAGTATTGTGTGATCTCCACAGTGAGGACCAGCAGGATATAGCTGGTTTCCCACTGTAAGCTTGAGGTTGTCTGGGATGGATGGGGGGGGGGGACTGGCAATGACTGTACTCTCTCTAATTCTATGTTACGCTAATGGCAGCCATTTTGTGATTGGTGCCCACACAGCGCTCCATCAAATTTCAAATGTACCTGCTGATCCAAAAAGGTTGATGATCCCTGCTGCTATTTATATGGTAAAAGGTAAAGGTAAAGGGACCCCTGACCATTAGGTCCAGTCGTGGCCGATTCAGGGGTTGTGGCGCACATCTCGCTTTATTGGCCGAGGGAGCCGGCGTACAGCTTCCGGATCATGTGGCCAGCATGACTAAACCGCTTCTGGAGAACCAGAGCAGCGCAAGGAAATGCCGTTTACCTTCCCGCCGGAGCGGTACCTATTTATCTACTTGCACTTTGACGTGCTTTCAAACTGCTAGGTTGGCAGGAGCAGGGACTGAGCAATGGGAGCTCACCCCATCTCGGGGATTCGAACCGCCGACCTTCTGATCGGCAAGTCCTAGGTTCTGTGGTGTAACCCACAGCGCCACCAACGTCCCTATTTATATGGTAGTAAGGCTAACTAAACACAAAAGACTTACTTCTGAGTGGAGCTGGATCTACACTGATCTAAAAAGGGGAAAAAAACACATTATATAGCGCTCAATGCAATTTTCCATTGACTGCTGTACAGTGCCCCCGGTGTCTCATTTATAACATTATAACCCACCAGTATAGATCAGTCCCTATAATTTTACTGTAAATTGATGATACGGTGCCTGCATAGCAGGAGACACGCCTATACCTCTTTGCAAAGTTTCCACATCTTGCCTTTGCCTTGGAGTGGTCTTTAGCAAATGGGTATATTTGTCCTGCAAGGCAAAGCATCTCACTGAGAAAGTCCTGGCACAATTTAAAGGGATCCCAGGTCCCTCAGAGAAACATCACTTAAAAACCTAGCACAGTGACAAACCAAGTCTGTACAGACGTCCTCGGAATTATGCAGGGTTTGACTGACTAGCACTAGGAATTGCCATCTGAAACCATTTGATAATGTTTTTAAAGTTTTATTTAACAAAATGTGCATAATGCTTAACTGTAAACAAAACCTCTAAGCGGTTTACAAAGATTATAACATCATATAAAATTGTACGTAAAAAAAAATAATCAGAGTTGAAAACAAGATTATATAAAAATGGGTTAGTTTAGGAAGGGTAGTGGAGAATTCAACTTTTGTCTGGGTTTGGAAGTAAATACCAGCCAATTTCAATTCTGATTGACTTCCGTTCTTGTCCATAGATGAGCATGTGAACTGCAACAATTTCCACGTTTTCTGTTAGTGGTAGAATTCTCCAACATCCTTAGGTTCCGGTGCCATTGCCATTCTAAGAGAACAAAGAAGGTGTTCATGGTGAGTTCCAGCACCTCTTTTTATAGAAAAAGAGCACTGGGGCTACTCAAAACAAAAGTAAATAAATGTACTGATGTTCCTGTAGTCTCAAAAATAGGCTGGATTATATATAAATAAACAGTCCAAGGAAAACATACTCCCCAGAGAAAAAGTAGTTCCTTCATCATCAGTCTTTGAGATGTTGGGCTACAACCCAGCAGAAAGCTAAGCATGCCTTAGCCATTCACTTCACTGGACTTAAACGTTCCTCGTGTTGTTTCAGATTGCAGTCAGAATATGTAAATAATAATAATAATAATAATAATAATAATAATAATAATAATAAATTTATTTATACCCCGCCCATCTGGCTGGGCTTCCCCAGCCACTCTGGGAGGCTTTCAACAAAATATTAAAATACAGTAATGCATTAAACATTAAAAGCTTCCCTAAACAGGACTGCCTTCAGATGTCTTCTAAAAGTCTGGTAGTTGTTGTTCTCTTGGACATCTGGTGGGAGGGTGTTCCACAGGGCAGGTGCCACTACCGAGAAGGCCCTCTGCCTGGTTCCCTGTAACTTGGCTTCTTGCAGTGAGGGAACAGCCAGAAGGCCCTTGGTGCTGGACCTCAGTGTCCGGGCAGAACGATGGAGGTGGAGATGCTCCTTCAGGTATACTGGGCTGAGGCCGTTTACGGCTTTAAAGGTCAGCACCAACACTTTGAATTGTGCTCGGAAACGTAAAATATGAGTCAGCAGCTGGGGGCCCTTTTTGGTCTGTATTGGAATGCCTGACTGGATTGGTGAGGTGGGGGGAATTTAAAAGGATCAAATGAAAAGGCGTGGGTTGACAAATCCTCCTCTTTCCCCTCGTAGAAGAGGCTGGGAATATGGGGGTAAGCAAAACGTTAGAGCAGCCAGGAGTCTTTTGCTCTGCATTTCACAGCCTGAAATGAATTAGGTAGGAGAGCTGCTGCTCCTTGCTCCTTGCCTTCACAGCAAGCTTACAAAATAAAACCATAGAAGTGGAAAAGATCCTATGAGAATGAGATAAACAGCACTCCGTTGCGGTTTCAGAGGGTGTACTTATTATTCCGCATAATCATAATACATCTATTATCTCTCTGTTTTCACTTGTATGGAAACAAAGAACAGGCAGGGAGGCCTACCTACTTTCTCCCCCGGAGCCGAGTTAAAACACATTTTATTCGGCGCCAGCACTACCAACAAAAACACCAAAAAAAGAACCACACACCCCTACCCAACATAATTCATTTCATTATACAATAAATCTCCATTTTGTCAGAAGTCAACACAAACAGGTTTCTCATCATCCTGCAAGTGGGGTTGAAACACAGAAGTTGGAGTCAGATCTACTTTTTATTGTAGCCTCATTTATACATTCCACCTACACATCCTCAGGCAAACGGTAGGTGTATCTTTCCCAGTCCTTTCTTCCTCATCTGCAAAGGGGACATAAGGAGTTTCAGATGATACAGACTCACTGGACCCAGCTTCTTTAGCCTTCTGCATTTATTGATTGCTTATCCTTGTTGTAGCCCACTCTTCTTTCAAGGACCTCAGTGCAATGGGAAAGTGGGTTAAGGTCCTGCCATTTTGTCCTCAAAACTGTGACTTAGGCTAAATTAAAGGATAATGAACAAGGTCACATATATTATTATTCAATATCTTTGTAGGGGTTCTTCTGACCCCCGGACTTCCCCCCACTCCTCTCCTCGGTTTTCAGTAATTATCTCTTCTCTTTTCTGTGTCTAAATACTTTTATCCAATCTATTAAAGTAGATGCATTATAAGTTGTCCTCTGCACTCCCCCTCCCCTGGAACATCAGCCCCAAGCAGCGAAGTTGTGTCATGCGAAACATCTGGGAAACAGCAGGCTGAGAAAAGCCACACTTTCTTGGCTGTACGTTGAAATAATGAATATGAAGTCTTTTGAACACTCAAAACTGTTCTCAACGTTATTACAGTACTTGCTGTGAACAGCTTCCAAATACAATTGCCTCTTTAATTAATACCATTTTCCCTGGAATATTCAGGTCTACTATCTAGTCTTCTGCTGGAAACAAAGGGCTTATCCATGCTTCCTCTTGCCCCTCTGCTTTCCCTCAGGAAAAACTGTTCTTTAGCACTCAATCGAACCAAACAGCAATTCAGATTTTCCATTTGTTCTGATCTATCTCCAAAGAGTGGGTTTTCCCTGGTAAAGTAGCAGGGCAATTGGAAAACTGCTTGGATCCATAATTTCTAGGCACAGGACAAGTGGAAGTGTGGATGAGCTCTAAAGCTGCAATCATATCCCACCTACCTGGGAGTAAGCCCCAAGGAACTCAATGGAACCTATTCTGAGTAGGCATGCATAGACTTGCTTGCTGGCTATTATTGAGGGCATGTGAACTTCACGGGGGTAGACAGAGAGAAACACAGGCAGTGATAGCTATTTCAAGCAATGAAACAATGCTGAGAAGGCACTCTAAAGAGTCAAATATTTATTTAATCAGTTATGATTAAATGGGCACAAGATGTAGGTCACAACATTATGATGGAAGATTGGGTTAAATTATGGAAAACTGACTTAAAATTTACAGATTGTTCCCTATTGAAGGAGAACTACATGAAGACAATGTACAGATGGTACACAACACCAGTGCAGTTAGGGGAAATGTACAAAACTAGTTCAAATATATGTTGGAAGTGTAAGGAAAAGGAGGGAACATTTTATCATATGTGGTGGGAGTGTAAGGTAATTAAAAAAAATTGGGAAATGATATACAATGAATTGAAGAAAATGTTCCATTTAACATTTCTTTAAAAACCCAAGGCATTTTTGTTGGGGCTTGTAGGGAAAGACCTGCTAAAAAAGTTGAAAAACATCTTTATGTGTGCAACAACGGCCGCGAGAGTTCTGGTTGCACAAGGATGGAAGACTGAAGAAACCCCAACTAAAGAATCATGACAAGAAAAATTGATGGACTATGCAGAACTGGCAAAATTGACATATAAGCTACGGGACAAGGATAACTGTGACTTTAAGGATGAATGGGAACCCTTTACAAAGTACTTAAAGAAACAACAAAATGAACTGGACTCCTTGGCAGATTTTGAATAAACATCCACAATTATTTTTTTTACTGATAATAATCAGCTAAACAGTTTGAGGATCTATACAACTTTGTAACATGCAGAAAATAGCAATATTAGAGAAACCAAAGACTGGAACTGAGGGAAGTCGGGAGGTGGGGGGGTGGGTTCTGGGGGGAGGGGGAGGGGGAGGGAGGAAAAATGGGGGGGAAATAAGGATATGTTTTTGGATAATATGTCTTGTTATAACTTTGAATAAAAAATAAAATAAAAAAATAAAAAGTCAAATATTTAAATCTTGCAGAGAGTGCTGTGGAAAAACAAACTGCATCCAGTCAATGGCTTGGATTAAGGAATGCTGTAAGATACAGTATGCTGTGATTACAACCTTAATGTGTGAGCAAGGGCACAGACAACTGGTTCAGTGATGTTAATTCTTCAGGGGCTGAAAATAGAGATCCTACTTCTTCACCCTTGGCTTCCCTACTTGCCATCAGTAACAATTTGAACACACCCAATTTCTGTGAGAAACAAGGATGTTAAGTCAATATAACTCTTGCATTACAACCCTAAAGTATCCAAGATTACCAACATTTGATTGAAATGTGTGCCAGAAAAGGTAAAATATTTCAGAGAATATACCCCACTAAGCAACTGAGAAAGCAAATTTAAACCAGCGTTTCTTGGTTCCTATGAAGAAAATAAAGAATCTTAGATTTTGTCAGCCTTTGCTGAGAAATAATTTAATTATTGCATTCTTCATGTTTTTAAATTACTGCCGGCCCTGCCACCCACAAGTGCAACCAATGTTAAGTTCAGTTCCATCAGTAATTATTGTTTTTTTCAACAGGCCCTTCCAGAGGACAGAATCTGCTTTTTCAATATTTGTATTGATTTGTATTGATTTTTTTATTGATTTAGGGGGGGCAGCTGCCCCTTTCCCACTCCCTGCTATGCCTGTGGAGTGGGAAAAGGGTGTCAGAACTTAGCAGAGAGGGAAAGTTAATGGTCAGAGGAATGGAAAGGAGCAAAGTTGGGGATCGTTGCTGTGCTGAGAGGCAAAAAGAGATACACTTATGCACACTGATATTAACAGACAGGATGCCCCTTCCGTTCCCAGCTCTTTGTTCCTGAAAGCACAGTGCACAGTCTAATGGAAAATAAAGGCTATAGTTCAATGACTGCTGAACAGTGGAACAAATGTTGCAGAAGACATATTAATACTGCCAGCTTGAGAATAGTTCAAGGGTCCAATGAGGTGACCTGTGGATCAGGAGATGGAACCCGAAGAATGTTGAATGTTATAAATTGCCACATTTACTCGAGTCTAATGTGCCATTGAATCTTAATGCACACCTCAATTTTCAGAACCTTGAAACCAAAAAAAAGTATTTGCTGGCGAATGTAAATGTGCCATCAAATCTAATGTGCACCTTAATTTTTGCAACATAATACAGCCGTACCTTGGCTTTCAAACAGCTTAGTTCTCGAACGTTTTGGCTCCTGAATGCCTAACCCGGAAGTGACTGTTCCAGTTTGCAAACTATTTTTGGAAGCCGAACGTCTGACAGGGCTTCCGTGGCTTCCGATTGGCTGCAGGACCTTCCTGCAGCCAATCACAAGCTGCGCTTTGGTTTCCGAACGTTTTGGAAGCAAACAGACTTCCAGAACAGATTACAAGGTACGACAGTGTGGCCAAAAAAAAGTGAGCATTAGATACGAGTAAATACGGTATTATTCCCCAGGTTCTGTATCTGAAAACAGATCTTTTTGGCTGTGGTTAAATAAAAGCAACAAGTAGCACAGCATGCAAACGATGTAGACCGGTGGTGGCAAATGGACTACTAAAAGATAATTTCTTGAAACGGCCATCCAGAAATGCAGTGGGCATAATACAAAGTCTTAATTCTGGGAAAGCAGTCGTACACAATTCTGCATGGAGCCAAAGCAATTAACTCCAAACAGCTTCCTCGTGGTCTGTCTTAATACATGGATGCAGCCCAGAAAATCTCAAGGAATTAAGTTTTAACGCATCAGTCAGAGAGCCTCTCTCTCACACAATAAAACTTTACCTGCAATTTAGACACTGACTGGACTGTATTCGGCTCACTGTCAAGTTTTCTAGGAAGGCTATGTAAAGCAGTCGCTTGCTTTTGATAATTCAGGAGTGAGCCATACACTATGGAAACCAGAGATGAAGATGGTTGGCTGCCGTGGGGACAAGATCCTGGGCTGGATGGGCCATTGGCCAGATCCAGCAGGCTCTTCGTGTGTTCTTACACATGAGCCGCCCACCATTTCCCCTCCCAGCCACGCAAAAATAAATGCAAAAGGATTACATAAAAAATAGGGATTAATTATAGAAAGAGACAGCATCGCCGAGTGCCTGTCACATGTACTCCTCCTTTTCCCAATTGAGAGGTGGCAGATGTCAGGTGGGAGCCAAGGATCCAGATGGATGTCATCTACGTGTGGCGGGCATTATAGTTACAGCAGGAGGTAGCTCTGATAATTCACAGATACTTGCTATAATTTGTGAAGAGTGAGCAGGGACATATCTGTGATGGCTGGTTGGTTTGTTTTTGCTTGTGTTTTTGTTGTAAGCCGCCCATAGTGACTGGAGCAACCCAGTCGGGGGGGTATAAGAAATGAAATTGTTACTGTTACTGTTGTTGTTGTTGTTGTTGTTGTTGTTGTTGTTGTTGTTGTTGTTGTTGTTTCTATTACAGTGGTACCTCGGGTTAAGAACTTACCGTATTTTTCGCTCTGTAAGACACTCCTTTTCCCTCCTAAAAAGTAAGGGGAAATGTGTGTGCGTCTTATGGAGCGAATGCAGGCTGCGCAGCTATCGCTGAAGCCAGAACAGCAAAAGGGATTGCTGCGCAGCAATCCCTCTTGCTGTTCTGGCTTCAGGGATAGCCGTGCAAAGCCTCTTCAACAACATTTGAATATTTTTTTCCCTGTTTTCCTCCTCTAAAAACTATGTGCATCTTATGGTCGGGTGTGTCTTATAGAGCGAAAAATACGGTAATTTGTTCCAGAGGTCTGATCTTAACCTGAAACTGTTCTTAACCTGAGGTACCACTTTAGCTAATGGGGCCTCCTGCTGCCGCCGCACGACTTCTGTTCTCATCCTGAGGTAAAGTTCTTAACCTGAGGTACTACTTCTGGGTTAGTGGAGTCTGTAACCTGAAGCGTCTGTAACCCGGGGTGTCTGTAACCCAAGGTACCACAGTGTTATCCTTCAGATCACCAGCTACCATGTAAAGCTGTGTTCTTTTCTTTCCCCTGTTTTAAGGGAACAGAGAAAAAAAGGTTTTGTATCATGCTGGTGCCCCAGCCCACCTCTTTCCTCCACCCTAGCTGCATGGAAAAATGCATTTTGGGTTGAAGTAGGTTGTATTTTTTGCTTGCTGTCAGCACCTCACATTTCTGATGGAGGGAACAAAGCACTTTAAACCAGCAAGACTCTGCCTCCCAGAGAACAAAAGTCAAAGATTTCCACTGGAGGGTTGTGGTGGCGGCAGGTAATGTGTAGGTATAGGCATCAGAACGGTCTTAAAAGTATGAAATTAGTATCCTATTATGAAATTTCCCCTGCAGACTGAAGGTGGATACCGTGATGATGAATTAGATATGAAAGCCAGAGAGAAATGTAAACAGTGAGAAATGATGTGCATGCCTGTGTCAATTTCTCTCAGTCCTTAGAACAGGGCCTTGGAAGTTGATGCTTTCTGCTCTTCTAAAATAATTCCCCTCAATTTCCTTTAATGGTATAGTTGATTACTAAGATCAGGCTGTATACATGCCTGTTGGATAAGAGCGCTCCTTCCTCTGCCCCACTCTTTCAGAAAGGGAACACAAGCCGCAGAACTGGCAGGCAACCGTGTGGAATGACATGGAGAGGCAGGCGAGGAGAATATATTTAAGACTTCTTTCCCCCACACCCCCATCGGACTGCCAGTGGTGCCAAGTGGTAAGTAAAGAGGAGCAGCTTGTGCCAAATGGCATTCATAACTGGCCTGCTCAGTGTTTGGGGAGTCTTGGAAGGGTCAGCCAGGAGTGGAATAGGTGAGCAAGAGGTTGAGTGGACCATGGAGCAGACAGGAGGTGGAGAAAGAAATTCTGCCCCACAGTTCAGTGGTGCCTCTAAAGGTCATCTAAAGGCCCCCAAGAGCAGCTGGATCATTGAGGGCAAGGCAGCAGTACCCAAGATAGGGGTTGGCATTTAAGTCCCAAGCGCCCCCAAAGGCATTGATTGCACCACTCCATCGTTCTGCCTGGACACTGAGGTCCAGTGCCGAGGGCCTTCTGGTGGTTCCCTCGCTGTGAGAAGCCAAGTTACAGGGAACCAGGCAGAGGGCCTTCTCGGTAGTGGCACCCGCCCTGTGGAATGCCCTCCCATCAGATGTCAAAGAGAAAAACAACTACCAGTTTTAGAAGACATCTGAAGGCAGCCCCGTTTAGGGAAGTTTTTAATGTTTAACAGACTATTGTATTTTAATATTCTGCTGGGAGCTGCCCAGAGTGGCTGTGGAAACCCAGCCAGATGGGCGTGGTATAAATAAATAATAATAATAATAATATTTATCAGAAGGTTGGCGGTTCAAATCCCCATGAGGGGGTGAGCTCCCATTGCTCTGTCCCAGCTCCTGCCAACCTAGCAGTTCGAAAGCACACCAGTGCAAGTAAATAAACAGGTACCGTTGCGGCAGGAAGGTAAATGATGTTTCTGTGTGCTCTAGTTTCTGTCACATGACCCAGAAAGCTGTCTGTGGACAAACGCCATCTCCCTCGGCCTGAAAGCGAGATGAGCGCCACAACCCCATAGTTGCCTTTGACTGGACCTAACCGCCCAGGGGTCCTTTACCTTTTACCTTTTTACATTAGAGAGCATGGCCTACTCAAAGCAACCTTTCTAAGGCCTGAGGGGATCTGGCATGGGAAGCACCCTTAGGTACTTCTTCTTTCGATGGAAACCCCACCACCACCAAAAGGCTTAAAAGTTTGGTAATGCAGGATGCTGCCAAGCACTTCCTCAACCCTTTCCCACCATCGATCCACAGGAACTGCAGTTTTATTTGGGATTCTTCTCCATGGCTGCAAAGATGCGATAGATGCCTTGAGAATAGAAAAGCACAGATGTTCGATGCATCACTCATCACATTCTGCCTAGAAGGTGGTAGCAAAGACAGCTCTCTCCATCGCTTCTGTCTCATCATGTGTAACACCCCTGCAGCTGGGAGTGCTGGCTGTAGCAACAGATGGGATCCTGAATTGGACCCAGCCCTTGTGCAATTGCACTTGGACTTGCATGACAGTTATAAATATCAAAACCAACAGCCTGCCAAATGGTCCGGTGCTAAAGAGAGTCCCAGTCGGAGTCAAAACTTTTCTACCACACGAACACAGTGGGTAGTGTCGGGCTGAGCTGGCGGCTGCTGCTATTCCTTTGCCCTCTCGTTAGATGCTCCAGCCTTCCATTTCTCTTTTACAACCCCATTCCCAGTCCTGTCACCCTCATTTCTCACAAAGCAGTCCAGCCAAGTGGAAGCAAGGGAAGTTCCACGTAGAGCAAGAAGGATGGGGAAATAGCAGACATTGGGTACAAGTCAGCGGCTGTAGGGTGGAGAGCAGATTTGCATATTGTGCCCTTGCTTTTTCTCACTTAAGTAGTAGGCATGAAATATACTCAGAGTCGAGTGTGGATTTCATGCTCTTTATTCAGCTCATAGTATTGAGGAATGCCAGTTCTCCCAAAATGTCTGCTTTATATACGTTATTTACACAATGGGCCCCACGTGATTGGCTAATTCTGGGATTCTCCTGTAGGCCAATCAGGTTGAGGATTCACTTCCACTTGGACCTGGATTGGTTGGCTCCAGCGGAGCAATCAGACTGCTGCATTTTGGATCCTATTGTTCTAGGACCAATCAGGCTGCTGCATTTTGGATCCTATTGCTCTAGGACCAATCAGACTGCTGCATTTTGGATCCTATTCAACTCAGTACATAACAGGCAGTTGGGGTTAGAATATGAACTTGTGTATATATTGAACAATAGTGGTTGGCGCCACATTAGAGGTATAACCTAGTGCTCTAAGTAGGGATGAAGCCTTTCCTCAAACAGACCCAGATTCAAGTTTGCCCCCAACCCCCAGCCCTTGGCATTGCAAGTAGGTGAAAGCTATGGGGGAGTCCTGTATTACTTACAGGTACTATCAGTCACCTTGGCTAATTTTTGAGCCGCCTAATTAATATTAATGCAATCAAATATATTTATTAGCATCCCTTTGGGAGCATATACATTTATACTTCCTTTGCTGGTTGACAAACAAGCTAAATAGGCTCCAGAATAAAATTAAATCCATGAGACCATGCAGCCACAAGGACATCTTCTTAACATCATTATACAAGTTTGGACCAGCAGAACCTTTAACAATTCCATTTTCACATTTTCCAGAAGCAGTGGCTTTGTGGTGTGGTGTTAGGGACGGGCTGGATGAGGAGGAGTGGTGGGAGCCGCCAGCCCAAGAGTCCCCCAGGGAGGGCTCTGGAGATGACACCTTAGAGCCTGGAGCCTGGTGGTAGGACACTGAGCAGAGTTCAGCAGAAGGGCATTTCCCTAGAGTGGACACAGGCAGGGGGATGTTACTCCAGCCAGTAGAACTTCCCATGTGACCAGGCAGATGGGCGTGACCCTGGCTGACTCCATAAAAGAACCGAGTCACGCAGCCATGTTTCTCTTGATGCCATGCTGCTCTCCTGCAGCCATTTTGTTCTCTTGGTGCTGTTCTCTTAATGTATTTTGCTGTCTGCTGGCTCTGGGCCAGCAGTACATGGGCTCAATCCCCGTCTGGGAGGAACTCACACTTAGTTATGTAATTACAAGCTAAAGCTTGCCTTCAGGGATCATACCGTGAACTGAATGTGAGTAAACTTCTTGTTACTTTTAAGGAAAAACTCTTGTGTCTTTATTCTTTAAAGAGGGATAAAAGGGGACACCAGGACTAATCCATCTGGGCAAGCCAGACTGGATTGCTTAACTAAAGAGATTCAAACGAATCTGCAAATTAGCTTCCTGCTATATTGAGGGGAATCTGCTCTGCTACATGACTCACTAGCGTGAGTGAAGGAAGGATAATACAGTGGTACCTCGGGTTACATACGCTTCAGGTTACAGACGCTTCAGGTTACAGACTCCGCTAACCCAGAAATAGTACCTCGGGTTAAGAACTTTGCTTCAGGATGAGAACAGAAATCGTGCTGCGGCGGCAGGGCGGCAGCGGGAGGCCCCATTAGCTAAAGTGGTCTTCAGGTTAAGAACAGTTTCAGGTTAAGTACAGACCTCCGGAACGAATTAAGTATTTAACCCGAGGTACCACTGTATTTAAGGGATGCAGGTGGCACTGTGGGTTAAACCACAGAGCCTAGGACTTGCCGATCAGAAGGTCGGCGGTTCGAATTCCTGCGACGAGGTGAGTTCCTGTTGCTTGGTCCCTGCTCCTGCCAACCTAGCAGTTCGAAAGCATGTCAAAGTGCAAGTAGATAAATAGGTACCGCTCTGGCGGGAAGGTAAATGGCATTTCCGTGCGCTGCTCTGGTTCGCCAGAAGTGGCTTAGTCATGCTGGCCACATGACCCGGAAGCTGTACGCCGGTCATGTACCTCGGCCAGTAAAGTGAGATGAGCGCCACAACCCCAGAGTCGGTCACGACTGGACCTAATGGTCAGGGGTCCCTTTACTTTTACCTTTTCACCACTGTATTTAATCAATATATCGTCTCCTACTATCCTTAACATCCCCACAAGTCTACCACCTGAGCAGGAAAGGGTAGCTTCCATGAACCAAGACAGTCCAAAACATGAGTGGAATCAAGGTCGCTTCCAATGACTCACACCAAAATTCTATAGCAGCTAGGCTTCTTAAGATAGCAAAAGAGCAGCTAGACAAAGATCCTGTAACCCACTGAAAAGATTTTTTTTTTTTAAAAAAAAAGATGAGTTATAATTACAATTTTAGGAACATTTGAATCACAGCACATGCACAGCCAGAAAATACGAAAAAGCTAGCTTAGGTTGCAAAGCTTTTTACCACCAAACCTCCGAACCCCCAAAGAGAATTTGGCTTGAGGAGACTGGTCCTCAAACAGAGCTGAGGGGAATTCAGGCAAAGACAAAGAGCCGGCAGTAACTTCACGTTAGCAAGGGTGCTAAGGGGTAGCAGGTGGCAGAGAACCTGCAAGGTAGAGATGTTTCATACCTCTTTGTCCAAAGAGAGCATATCCTGTCCTCAAACAATCCCAGGACAGGGTTGCTGGAACTTTCCAGAAACTAGTCAGGAGAAGGACCCCTGTGGTGGGCCAGGCTGCAAGACATTATTAATAGAGACTCAGGAATGGACAGTGACCTTGGGACTGTGGTACCAGCCACAGGATAAGGGCTGTTAATCCCAGGCAGCTAGTAGCCACTAAGAGAGGAACTGGATTCTCTCCTCCCCCCAATATAATTTTAATTGAATTTCCTTTCCCCCGCAATTAACTTCAAATTAAATAGTTTCATTGTTTCATGTATTGACTTCCCACCCCCCACCACCACAGGTTTTTATTCAAACTCTTTTTTACTGCATTATATATCGAATTCTTGTCTCTTACCAAAATCCTTCTAATACAATTATGTTATCATTTTTCTTCTGCTGCTCGTGTCTTGAATCCTGCCTATAATTTCATTTTTTGTAGTGCTTTTCCAAATAGTCCAAGAAAGCCTCCATTCTTCTATAAAATGTTCATCATTTTGATCTCTTAATATTGCTGTCCGCTTTGCCATTTCTGCATAGTCCATAACTTTTAAAAGCCACTCCTCTTCCATTGGAATCTTCTCTTCTTTCCATTTCTGTGCATATAGAATTCTAGCTGCTGTTGTCACATACATAAATAAATTGATCATTTTATTTGGGATGGCCGTCCCTAATATCCCTATAAGAAAAGCTTCGGGTCTTTTGGGAATAACCCACTTAAACATCTTCTTCATTTCATTATATATCATTTCCCAAATGCCTTTAGCTTTTTTTACATTACCACCACATATGAAGAATGACCCAAGAGAAACTGGATTCTCTGGAGCCCTGGAGCCTAGCTGCCAACAAGCCAAAGTTTGCTCAACAGCCCCAATTTGCCCCCAATGTGCCCAATTACGAAACGTAACAGATCTAATTAATAATTACAGTGGTACCTCGGGTTACATACGCTTCAGGTTACATACGCTTCAGGTTACAGACTCCGCTAACCCAGAAACAGTGCTTCAGGTTAAGAGCTTTGCTTCAGGATGAGAACAGAAATTGTGCTCTGGCGGCGCAGCAGCAGCAGGGGGCCCCATTAGCTAAAGTGGTGCTTCAGGTTAAGAACAGTTTCAGGTTAAGAACGGACCTCCGGAACGAATTAAGTACTTAACCCGAGGTACCACTGTAGTTCATCACCAGGCTGGGAAAACGCTGACACCCCAAACAATTTTGATACTGTCATCCACATCCTTTCGGTCTGAAACTGCTTTAAGTTTACATTGTAAAAAAGGAAGAAATGGTCTGGTATCAATAAGCCAATGGAAGCAGCAAGGGTTTGGGCTGAGGGGGCTTGGCCTGCTATTCCAGTTCTTTCATTGGCCCTACAATCCAAAGCGGGTGTGTAAATTAGGTATTGAAGAAGGGGAGCAATTTCCATTCCAATCTGCATTGTTCACAATCAGTGCTCTTTCTGTTCTGCTGCAGTTCAGATTCTGCCAAATACCACATTATTCATCTCACCATCCTCTGTTTGATGCAAATTATATACTCATTCATATAACTTATCTAACTTGCATTCATATAAATGTAAAGGAAACATCAAAACAAGGTAAAACAAGTCAGTAGTTACATATAGTTTGCAGACTTAAAAATAACAATGTCATATTCACTTGACTGATTTCCATTCGTGACCATAGACAAACATTCAAACAGTAGCAATTTCCACCTTCTTTTCTATTTTCAGTAGAATACTCTGACATCCCTGCTTTGAATATTTATACGGTGTACCTAATGCTTTATCGCTTTTTTGACTATGACCGTGGCAAATAGAGGAACATATCTAATGTAAAATTATGCATTATATTCTAAGAATTGCACACTGCTGCACTGGAGATACACTTCTTTTTCCTGGTGTGGTATTTTTGAAATAGATAACAGATATTCAAAGCAATATGGATGATGAATGAGCTCTCCCAGGCTCAGGTTAGGATCAGCTCGCTGCAGACAAGTGAATTTCAGTGCCATATAGCTCAATCACAAATTAAGCTTGTTTAACCTCAGTCTCATTCTTTGCTAAGGCCTCTCCTGATTATGCTACCCATAGTACAATGGAAGTTTTCCACAGCCCATTGAAGCTGCTTCGGCTGTCCTTTTACCTTTCTCAGAAACCTACCTGATGGTACTGCCAAAGCCACACACACAGAGGTTTTCCCTGATGCCCATTAAGCTCTCTTCTCCATGCTGAAATCACACTTAAAAGAAGTATTCTATATATGGCCTTTGAGATCCCTTCCAACTGGACCCTGTGATTTATTTATTTTTTAAGCCAAAAGGCTCGGTTGCGGTACGTGCTTGTTTGTGTGCTGTTTGTGCTTGTTTGTGTGCTCTTAATGGTGCCCACTGCGGTTTATATGGTTTGGAAATGTGTCTAAAAAGATTGGCGACCCCTAAGGAAATCAGCCCTGACTGCTCACTGGAAGGACAGATCCTGAAGCTGAGGCTCCAATACTTTGGCCACCTCATGAGAAGAGAAGACTCCCTGGAAAAGACCCTGATGTTGGGAAAGATGGAGGGCACAAGGAGAAGGGGACGACAGAGGACGAGATGGTTGGACAGTGTTCTTGAAGCTACCAGCATGAGTTTGACCAAACTGCAGGAGGCAGTGGAAGACAGGAGTGCCTGGCGTGCTCTGGTCCATGGGGTCACAAAGAGGCGGACACGACTAAACAACAATAACAACAAGGCTGTGATGGGTCAAGACTGTGTTGGACCAGGACTGAGAAGCCTGGTCCCTCTCTCTCTTATGAATTCAATGGTCTGTGTTTGCCTGAGCTTGAGTCTGGACTAAGGATTCGGAGCTCCTGTGTTCTGGTGATATCCAATCACAGAACATTTCAGGATTTGGGCCTCTGCCATTGGCCCTTAAACTCTGAGTCATGATTCACAGCTTGGAAGTTTAGACAGCCAATCATGTTGGGAGTGGGAGTGGCCCAGGCCTTCAGAAGTGCATATAAGCAGTTGCTTTGCCCCTGTTGTCCAGTTCTGTTAGTTCAATAAAAGTCTGTGCTGTTATCACTGTGTCTTGCCTTGTGGGAACCCACCTACACTTCACAATCTACCTCACAGGGTTCTTGTGAAGATCCAAAGGTAGGATACTTCTGCTAAAAGATCTCCCATGGATCATTGTGCTTGGGATGCTGCTATGGCAGCTCTCATGGTCTGATGGAAGAGTCATAGCAAGACCTGTGCAGCACAGACACTCAGTAGGCTTGATGGGAAAGGAAAGACTGCTATGCCTGGTATGGCCATAGTTGGCCGAGTCCAAGTTTGTAGGGGGTTTACACTTGGCTCTGAATTTCCAAACCCCTCAAGTTCTAAACTTTTGGTCCTATGAATAATAACCAGAAGTGTTTTGAAACACTGCCACACCCCAAATGTCATCCCTAACCTTAGCATGAGACTGCTTGGGGAATACAGCCCAAAGTGGGTGGTGAACCCCCAACTTTAAGTTACAGATAGGTAGCCGTGTTGGTCTGCCATAGTCAAAACAAAACAAATTCCTTCAGAAGTGTGCATGCACACGAAAGCTCATACCAAGAACTGACTTAGTTGGTCTTTAAGGTGCTACTGGAAGGAATTTGTTTTGTTCCCCAACTTTAACTACATTATAAAATCTTGCAAAAAGAAAAAAATAATAACCCTCCTTTCTCCTCTAAGAGAACTACATTTCAGTCAAGTCTTTAATACTATAATTGCAACTCATCACTTTGTTAATCTGATATTACTAAAAGCCAGAGAATTGCTTTATTGAAGCTCTAATTTCAGACACAAATATATTTTTGAACTACTTACAGCAATTTTGTTAAAATGTGATGACTTTCCTGCCTTTGCCTTTCACACTCTGTATTTTCTGATACTTATCGGCATGCAATTTTGGAGAGAAAAAGACAGCTGTCTCCAGAGCAATAACACGAATATGAATATATTAAAGCAGCAATATCCAGACTCCTTTAAAATTACAGGTTCTCTTCTTCTTCTTCTGTATGTACAAAGCAGATTTATCAGCAGCCCTTCGAACATTTCGGTAACTCAGATGTATAAAATTTGTAAGCACTCTCTGATAATTGCTCTAAGAGAGAGAAAGGGTGGTTACATTGTGCATGGTAAATGTTGTGCTACAACAAGGCAGCTGATTTTATGATGAGTTATATTCATTCAGCCCATCATGGGAGTCTGAGGAACAGAGGTAAATAGTGGTAACCATAACAAGAGATGAAGTTATGGGCTTTATAAACAAGTTACAAACTAATAAAACACCAGGACTGGTGGCATCAGCCCAAGAGCTCTTAAATATATCCAGTATAAAACTCCTTATCTTCTCAGGGTCTCACCCAGACCCAGCAGTAAAGTGCACATTTTACTGGTAATAATAATAATAATAATAATAATAATAATAATAATAATAATAAATTTTATTTATACCCCGCCCTGCCCGGCCAGAGCCGGGCTCAGGGCGGCTAACACCAGTAAAATTACAGTAGAAACATAATAGGAGGGAAAAAACCAATTTAAAATATAGGTTAAAATGCAATTTAAAATGCAGCCTCATTTTAAAAGTAGCCGATAGATCAAAACCATAAGGGGAGGGAAACATAAGGGTCAGACTGAGTCCAAGCCAAAGGCCAGGCGGAACAGCTCTGTCTTGCAGGCCCTGCGGAAAGATGTCCTGCAGGGCCCTAGTCTCTTGTGACAGAGCATTCCACCAAGTCAGGGCCACTACTGAAAAGGCCCTGGTCCTAGTTGAGACCAATCTAACAAACCTTGTGACTTGGGACCTCCAAAATGTTGTCATTTGCAGACCTTAAGGTCCTCCATGGGGCACACTAGGAGAGGTGGTCCCATAGGTACGTGGGTCCTAGGCCGCATAGGGCTTTAAAGGTCAAAACCAACACCTTAAACCTGACCCTGTACTTCACCGGGAGCCAGTGTATGTTTTGACAGCTCCCTGTCCTGACCTTCCTCAGATCCACCTCATTATTTTTCCTGTCATGTGTTCCTTCTGGTGTCCTGAAGCGAAATGGGCAATTTGTGCTGTACTGTACCACTCCACAGGGCCGTCCCACTTCCCCCAGTCAAAAATCCCCGCCTGCTTCTCCTTGTGGTCATACGTGGTGTTCAATACTCTTTTTTAAAAGAAGGGTTGTGCTGCTTCCGATTGACTGTCTTTGTTTTACTTGATACACATAGCTAGTGGTTTTCAAACAGTGTGCCGTGGCACCCTGGGGTGCCTTGAATGATGGTCGGGGGGGCAAACCCCCCCACTTTATACATTTCATTAGTTTTACAATCAATTTAATATTTCAAAGTTTGACTTCCCTCCCCCTCTTTCTGTGGTTCCTCAAATTTATTTTTTTAATATCTTCTGCATATTCACATTCATTTAATTTTCTCCTTTTATTATCTACTTTAAATATATACTCTTATATTTAAAGTGGGAGACGTGAGGGAGTCCAAAGAAGTGTTGAAATTGTTGTAAAAGAAGTAAGATTGTTTATTATGTGTGCATTTATATTTAAAAACCTTAATAAATATTTATAAAAAAAATAAAATAAATATATACGAAATTCAAAGAACCCTTGATGCCCTACATGACCCGCCTATTCAACGACATCATAAAAGGGGGGCCCATCCCCCAAACTTGGACCCACTCCAAAATAGTCTCCATCCCAAAACCACTAAAAGACAGCCTCAAAGTAGAATCATACTGCCCAATCTCATTAAAATATATACTCTTATGAAACTGCAGGTTATTACAATAATCCCACAAATGTTTTTATCTGTTTGCAATTTATCTGTAAATATTCAATAAACCATTTCCATTCTTTTATTATTAAAAAAGTTTGTTATCTTGATTTCTTATTCTTCCGGGAAGTTTCGCCATTTCTGCATATTCCAGAAGTTTTTATATCCATTCTTCCTTTGCTGGGATTTCTGCTTCTTTCCACTTTGGGGCAAGTAGCATTCTTGCTGCTGTGGCAGCATATATAAATAAACTTCTATACAATTTAGGTAGTTCTGTCCCTATAATTCCCCAAAGAAGAGCTTCTGGTTTTGTTTTTTTTTTACAAAAGTTATTTTGAACATCCTTTTCAATTGGCCGTGAGCAACACTGGCCTCTGTCCCTCTTTCCTTCCCTCCCTCCCTCTTCTGATGCCCTCTTGAGGCTGTTTGTTGCAGTAGCCCTGGCTACAAGTTTCCCAAGCTAATCGTGCCTTCTAGAGTCACCTCTCTTTGGGGCTGAGAGACCAGGGGCAGCAAAAGCTGCCTGGAGGACTCCCAAGGAGAGGGGAGAGGGGAGAGGAGGCTGAGGGAACCCCCCACAAGGGAGGGTGTTCGAAAAAGGGTGAGAGGCTGCCAGCTCTGCAGGAAAGGAGTGACATAACTGGGCTCCTGAGCCCCACAGGGGTGCCACAGAAAAAAAGTACCGTAGTTGGTTAAGGGAGCCATGGACTCAAAAAGGTTGAAAACCTCTGGGTTAGTCATAGAGTGTCTGTGTCATGACTGCCACAAGAGTGATGGGAGGCAGGAATGGCAGATGAAGATGATGGACTTTTCGGAGCTTAGCCAACCTGACTGGAAGAGTCCACGACTAGAAGGAGGAGGAGTATCAGAACGATTGGATGAAATTCAAAGACAATTTAGTTAACTATGCTAATATAATTTAACTGGAAAACTTTGCAAATACCAGATAGGCTTAGGATTTAAATATGTGATGTTAGAGAATAAAATGTTTAAAGTTAAAATGAAAAGGAAGAAAGAAGTTAAGTGTCTAAGTTAATTTTTATGAGAAAATTGGTTTTGGAAAACTGTTACAATGATATACAGTGGTATACCTCAGGTTACATACGCTTCAGGTTACATATGCTTCAGGTTACAGACTCCGCTAACCCAGAAATAGTGCTTCAGGTTAAGAACTTTGCTTCAGGATGAGAACAGAAATCGTGCAGCAGCGGCGCGGTGTCTGCGGGAGGCAGTGGTACCCAGTGGCGTAGCGTGGGTTGTCAGCACCCGGGGCAAGGCAAATAATTTGCGCCCCGTAACCCGTGGATTTGCGCCCCCTAACCCGTGGATTTGCCCTAACCCCAGATGTTGCGCCCGGTGCGGCCGGCCCCCCCTGCACCCCCCACGCTACGCCACTGGTGGTACCACTGTACTCTTCTCAGGACTCAGTCTATTGGGTCACAAAGTATCCCACTGTACCAAATCCTATTGCCTTTGCAGCTCCAGCTTTAAGATAGCATCGCACAGTGGAGTCTGATGCTGCTGGAAGAGACAGGAGTCCCACATGCTCTCCTATTCTCTTCTGCACTCTGCTGCTACTTTTGTGGGAAGGATAAATGTACAAGTCAGAGGAGAAAAGAACACACAGATGATCAAAGCGAGCAAAAAGGCTTGTTTTTCCGACAGCGGTTAAGACTAATAGACACAAGCAAAATTTCAGTGCTCTTCCTTAGAAGCAAAACGCAAATTACCGCGCTGGAGGAGAACTAGATTTCTGATGATCTCAAAGCAGATACATAGATTGTACTGCTATTAGTCCATTTATAATGAGACCACACTCCCGCAAGCAGACGTTGGTTCTCTGGCAACATTTAATGTAATGATTAAGTAATTTTCCTCTGACATTGGTGCTGTGTGAAGATAGCATGGGCAGATTAGAACACTAAGTACATAAAAGGTTTTTAACTGTCCGCCTTTACATCCATTATGGTACTGCTGTGTTCTCTCAGAGAGAGGGGCGGGGGGGGGGGAGATGGAGAGAAGGGGTGCCCCACCTATTTTTTTCCTTTGACCCTGCTTCCTGTCACCAGTATGTGACCCTCAACCACTTTCCCTAAGACTGAAAACGAGACACTGGAGTTGAGGGATTTAATTAATGTGTCTCTGATGAAGGTATTAATAGAACCCATTTGCCCTCTGAAAGATCAAGTTGTCACATCTACTGGAAATAATTAGTTTCTGAAAGGAACAGCACACGTAAACTTGCTTCATGATAGAGAGCTGGGTGTGTTAAAATGGCACAACTGCAGAATGAATGGCTCTTTATTTGCGTCAGCCATCAGCCATAGCAATAAAACAACAATACGATACACAAAGAATAGAAATAAAAAGTCAATTATACAAAATACATTTTAGGGTTTTGAACCAATAGTCAAATAGTGGATCTTATTCTGATTGCCCCAGCTAAAAACCTCACAACCTTTGCTGTCACCTGCTCATCTTGATCTGCCAAGAGAAAGGACACCGTGGCAGTGGTTGGGCAACCCAGAATGGACAATAAAAGAGGGGTGATAATCTCATTCCTCAAATCTTCACAACTGTAGATGTGCAAATCGATGTTATAATCTTTCGTATACAATGTAGGAGAAACATAAACCTTTGTTCTGACATAATCTGTGCTCAGATATTCTCTCCTTTAGCTCATAGCATCATGTATAATAAAGGTAAAGGTAAAGGTACCCCTGCCCGTACGGGCCAGTCGTGTCCGACTCTAGGGTTGCGCGCTCATCTCACTTAAGAGGCTTGGAGCCGGCGCCGTCCGAAGACACTTCCGGGTCACGTGGCCAGCGTAGCGAAGCTGCAACTGGCGAGCCAGCACCAGCGCCACACACGGAAACGCCGTTTACCTTCCCGCTAGAAAGCGGTACCTATTTATCTACTTGCACTTAGGGGTGCTTTCGAACTGCTAGGTGGGCAGGAGCTGGGACTGAACGACGGGAGCTCACCCCGCCGTGGGGATTCGAACCGCCGATCTTACGATCAGCAAGTCCTAGGCACTGAGGTTTTACCCACAGCGCCACCTGCGTCCCATCATGTATAATAAGTTCATTAAAAGTGAAGTGTCATGAAGCTAAACTCAAAAACATTATGTTTTGCTTCTTTACCTTCTTGATATATTGCACTGGTGAAATCTTACCTGGTTTCATTATGGAAACAGGTGAGATCTGTTTATTGTTTAATCACCCTCATCTATAGATCAATGGCACCTTGGGACTTCTGTCTCTGGACCAGGCTGAAATTAGGTTAAAAACAAGCCCAGGCCAAGCCCTAGAGCCAATTGCTTGTGCTTTTTTCTCCTTCTTGACATTTTTGTAACAGAATAGCAGTGATTCCATGTATCGTGCTGCTGGCTGAATACTGGAGTGTATCCTATACAGTTGTCCCAAGACAGAAATTTTGTTTGCTAGAATAAATGCAGCAGCATTTACAGCAACAGATGTGTTATGACATGATCTTTGAATAGATGAAAGGACCCATTTCAGGAAATTCTCCTCCATAAGCCCCACTGAGATGAAAAAAACCATTTTCTTCATTCAGCACTTAAATGTTTTCTGCATCAGTTCCGCTACAGCCAGTCATGCTCTAGAACGTCTTTCCTAGGTCTGCACATGAATTAGCTTTTTCCCCCTAATCGACCTAATGAGAAAACACTGCAAATGCCACTAATGTTCAATTTAAATTCAGTAACTGGATGTAGATGGCGATAAATATCCTACCAAGATAACAAGGTCTCTTTAATGATACACAAGGTTAAAATGATTCACATAATTTTTTTAAATTTTTTTGTAAAAGTTTTACAATGGCTATGCTAACCCCACACCTAAATAAGTGAGGGCATTTTATGATTTGCAGCATGTTTGGGGTTGCCATATTTCAAGAAGTAAACCCCAAATTTGCTGAGCTTTTTTTTTACGGAGATGCCCAAAAACACAATTCTTCGGTCCAGGACAAACCACGGCCGATTGAGGGCATAAGGAGAAGGGGATGACAGAGGATGAGATGGTTGGACAGTGTTCTCGAAGCTACCAACATGAGTTGGACCAAACTGCAGGAGGCAGTGGAAGATAGGAGTGCCTGGCGTGCTCTGGTCCATGGGGTCATGAAGAGTCGGACACAACTAAATGACTAAACAACAAGAAGAACAAAGGCAATTGAGGAGGCAGGACTGAGACCAAATGAAAACCAAAAAGCAGGACAAAAGAACATCTAATGGGTACAGGAACATTCTAGAGCTCAGGAAGACCTTGTTACTCAAGCTACGCTCAGCAGGAAAAGGGGGGGGGGAGAAAGACTCCCTCCCTACCCAGGAAGATGCAGTGGTCACTCTTGGAGGGGAGGTGCTAAGCTGATGCAACACACACACTCCAGTGGCTGACCACATGAGGTAGCTGCATACTGGTTCCCAGTCCAAGCCCTGACAGCTCCATGCTATATAAAAATGCAAACCAAACACACAGCGTTCCCTTTCCCCGCATAAGCTACTGCATTATCCCCTCTCCCCATCTCTTAAAATTGGTGAAATGCTCTTGATTTTGTCTCAGGCAATTTTTCTTTACAAAAAAATTATTAAGGTTGCTATCCTACAGCCAGCTGAGGAACTTTCTTACTGCTCTGCTGGCACCTGGGCTGGCCCACCCATGAGGCAGACTGGAGCAGCTGCCTTGGGCAGTGGAATCCTGCAGGACAGCACCCCCACCAGAGTTGCATGATGCAGCTTCCAATGAGATCTCTCCAGAAGTCACCATGTGACCCCAGGAAGAGAAATTTCAGGGGGAGGGAGGCACCTTACTGTTCTGCCTCAGGCGGCAAAATGGGACAGGCCACCCCTGGTTACCAGAGCAGGAGTTCCATACACATAATGACAGTTACACAACTTGAGGCCTCCTAGAAAGTTCTTTCAGTATAGATCTCTGACCTGTGGTGTTCGATCAACAGCGGGGGCAAAAGAGAACATTCTGGAGATGTGTCTGGGCAGCTGCGGCTTAACAGGATTCAGACCCACCTTCTCCCAACATGCCCACAAAGCTGGTCTGAAAATACACCGGACCTGATACAATGGTACCTTGGGTTACATACGCTTCAGGTTACATACGCTTCAGGTTACAGACTCCGCTAACCCAGAAATAGTACCTCGGGTTAAGAACTTTGCTTCAGGATGAGAACAGAAATTGTGCTCCGGCGGCGCGGCAGCAGCAGGGGGCCCCATTAGCTAAAGTGGTGCTTCAGGTTAAGAACAGTTTCAGGTTAAGAACAGACCTCCGGAACAAATTAAGTTCTTAACCCGAGGTACCACTGTATAGTTATTTCTCATTGGAGTCAGGAAGAGAAAAAATATTTTAAAATTGTGTCGTCGTCGTCTTCCTGTCCTGGTCACAAGCATGCTGGTAGGGGGATGAGTGAGTGGCTGCTTGCCACAGAATCTCTCCCTTCCCAAGGGGAGCACCGCATGTGCTTCAATTGTACGTTGATTGGTTCACATATATCATTTATTTACCTCTCAAACGAAAATGTCAAGTACATGAAATAATCACAAGTCTAACGAGGTTGCTCCTGTGTTTCAAAATCCCACTTGAAAAGCTTTTCTCCAATCTCGTGTATTCAGAAGTCACGCCCAGTTCAGTCCAGTTTTTCTCATTATGCTAGTTTGCCCGCAGTAAACCTTCTCGCAGTCAGTTAATGCGAGCAGATCTCTAAAAATTGTCACTCTTCACGAGGAAACATGAAGGCAGCAGTTACCTTAGCAACAAGAGCCATGTGAAACTTCTCTCACCACAGTTCCTTTGACATTCAGATTTTCCCTAGCAGAAAAATGGTTAAAATAACAAAAAAAGGAAACCAATTGTGTCCAGAGCACTGAGAGCAATATTTGATGGGAAAAACTGCAGAGGTACAGCTATTGCCCGCTAATGGAGGTCGGGGATCTTCTCCCCTCAAATGCTATGCTGGCACCACAGCAGAACTAGTCTACGCATCTCTTTATTAGCTGCGGCCGGCAAAATTCTTGCAAGGATCTTAGCAAACCGTCTCTTAACAATATCCGAGGCGACCCTTCCAGAATCCCAAAATGGTTTTAGACCTTCTAGGGCAGTCATGTCCAAAGTCTGTTCCAAGGGCCTAATCTGGCCCACTGGCTGGTTTAATCCAGCCCCTGTGGCAGTTTATTTCCTGGGGTAAAATCCTAAAAAGCTCAACAACTTCAACACTAAAAAAAGCTCTAATAAAAGGTTGGCCCTTTGGTCGGCCCTCACGGCCCTTCACTTCATTATATCTGGCCCTTGTTGAAAAAAAGTTTGGACACCACTGTTCTAGGGGGACAGTGGACATGATTTTCACCACTCAACAGCTTCAATAAAAATGCAGAGAGCAAAACAACCCTTGTATATGACATCTATTGACCTGACTAAGGCCTTCAACACTGTAAATCATAATGCCCTGTGGACTGTCCTGAAAACTGGCTGCCCAGATAAATTTGTGGACATCATTCGGCTCCTCCATGATAATATGACAGCAACAATCGCAGATAACAATGACTCTCAAAGTGAACCATTCACAGTGGGATCAGGTGTTAAACAGGGTTGTGCTGTCACCCCAACTCTAGTCATTATTTTCATTGTCATGCTCCTACACTTTGTCAAAGGGAAATTCCCTTCCGGAGTAGACATCATGTATCAAACAGATGGAAAGCTGTTTAATCTGAGCA
The DNA here is from genome assembly GCF_964252035.2 of Podarcis erhardii. Classification (NCBI taxonomy): domain Eukaryota; kingdom Metazoa; phylum Chordata; class Lepidosauria; order Squamata; family Lacertidae; genus Podarcis; species Podarcis erhardii. Next base: position 10,373,814 of record NC_138515.1, on the reverse strand, counting down.
GGCTGAAAGCAAAGAGTAAGGTTGCCGTAACTTCTGCCATAGGGCTTCAGTATGCTGATGACAACGTAGTGTGTGCACACTCAAACCTTCAAACCATCCTAAAAATATTTGCAGAAGCTTACGAAAAGTTTGGCCTATCACTCAACATCCAAAAAACCAAAGTGCTGTACCAAGTACAAAATAACCCCTCTGCAGCGCCACAAATCCAACTCAATGGTGTAATGTTGAAAAATGTCAATCACTTCTCCTACCTGGGCAGTTATCTTTCCACAAGGGCCGACACTGATGCCAAAATCCAGCATTGCCTGAGCTATGCAAGTGCAGCTTTCTTCTGATCGAAGTGCAGAGTGTTTGAGGGCCGAGACATTCACAGGGAAACCAAAATGCTTGTTTACAAGGCTATTGTACTACCAAGTTTAAAGACTCTCTCAAGGCAAATCTAAAAAAATGTAGTATAAACACTGACAACTGGGAAACACTGGCCTGCGAGTGCTCCTGTTGGAGAACAGTCTTTACCAAAGGTGTTATGGGCTTTGAAGATGCTTGAACTCGGGACGAAAGAGAGAAACGTGCTAAGAGGAAGGCACGCTGGGCAAACCCTCACCGTGATCAACTCCTGCCAGTGGCGTAGCATGGGTTGTCAGCACCTGGGGCAAGGCAAGTAATTTGCGCCCCCTAACCCGTGGATTTGCGCCCCCTAACCTGTGGATTTGCACCCCCTAACCCTACCCCTAACCCTAACCCCAGATGTTGCGCCCGGTGCGGCCGGCCCCCCCTGCACCCCCCATGCTACGCCACTGACTCCTGCCCAGAAACCAATGTCCCCACTGTGGAAGGATGTGTGGATCCAGAATTGGCCTCCACAATCACTTACAGACTCACTGCTAAGACCGTGTTTATGGAAGACAATCTTACTCGGCTACGAGTGATTACCAAAGAAGAGTCTATACCAGGGCTAGTCAACCTTTTTATTCCTACCGCCCACTAATGCATCTTTCTTGATGGTAAAATTTCCTTACTGCCCACCAGCACTCGATGGAAGGAGGATTCAGCTTGTGCCATAGAGAACCCCCTACCGCACACCTAGAATCCTAAAATGCCCACTAGTGGGCGGTAGGGACCAGGTGGACAACCCCTGGTCTATACAGTAGCACCTGGGGATGGTATTTGCAAAGTGGGTGCCAAGTGGAAAGTACAACTGGATTTTGGAGCAGGCTTTCAGAACAATGATAGAGTGTACCGTGGCACTTAAAAGAGGGAGGGGCAGTGCTTTTTTTCTGGGGGTACGCAGGGGTACGCATACCCTAAACATTTAGTGAATCTTTGTACTTTTGTCCATTTACTGTATTTATTTCCCCCGATTTGAACTATAAAATGGTGATTTTCTTGAGTCAAAATGAGAGTACCCCTAAACATTTTTTAAGAAAAAAAAGCGGGGGGGGGGAGTTTTGATTAGGCTTTCTGGGACCTCTGCCACCAGCCTGATGGGACAAGCTGCTTGTGAAAGCCAAAATAATTTCACAGTTGCAAAAATGGAAAGGGGGGGGGGGTTGGTAAGCATGTAGACCAAGCCTGGGGTGCACAATAATTACTCCTTGTTTGTGAAATTTTGTTCTTGTTTTTCTAGATGGAGAAATCCTAGACCAGTGTTTCTCAAAAAGTGAACTGGGAGCCACCAGTGGGCCTTAATGCCACAGCCTGCTTCCCGTATCCTTACTTGCCTGCTCTGCCTGCTAGTTATACTATAGCCTTTTCGATGGACCGATGCCAGCAATCCCTAGAATGCTGAGTAATAGTAGCTGGAAGACAGAGACACCAGGAGGAGCAGATGGAAAGAAAGTCTCCCTCTCCTAAAGGGAAAGGGCCAGAGATGGTGAAGAAAATAGGGGGGGAGAGATGACGTTTTGGTGCCTGGTTCTGCTCCTGCATCAGCTTTTTGTGACCAGAGCTGTCCTAAACATCATCTAACCAATGCTTTTAAAAAAAAGACTTCAGAAACAAGACTGGGTAATTTGGAACATCCATATCCTATAGTATTCCACATTACAGGTATTACATTTGTTGGTGCTCTTTTTATGATGTTATTTAATTGTTTTCACAGAGAATTCTGCACTGCTCTGAGGACTCGCCAGCACCCAAAAGCAGCATATAGTTCTACATAAATAAATAAAATCCATGGGGATGATTCAGATGATGAAAATTTTGCACACATCATTGCTGTAATGATCTCTGGCAGGCAAGCAAGCCCAGATAAGAAGTAATGACTCTCCGGCAGTTTTATGTACGTTTATTTACAACAAAACACATCCGGAGCATGGCTTCTCGCCTGCTCACATTGACGATAGTTGGTCAGTCTGAATCTTTGCCCCTCCCACAGCAGGAAGGATGCCAAACTCCCGCTCTTCCTCTCTTGCCCTTCTGTTGTCTTCTGATCTTATCCAGTCTCCTAGAATGGGGACTGAGCGGCTAGCCTTCCCCCTCCCCACTTTCACTTGACAAAGTCTCAGTCCTCTGCTTATCTGCTGATTGTCTAGCAACACTTTGGCTGCCTTCCAACTCTTCCTCTTCTTGAGAGCTAACAGTGTCTTTCTTGAGAAGGGGGGTCAAACTAGCTTATCTCGATTCTGTCAGCCAGCTCTCGTCTGCAGAGTTGGTCCCTCTTTCACTTAGCTCAATTTCTGAGTCTATCTCTTCCCTTGCATTCTGGTGAGCCATGTTCCTAACAATTGCTGTCTTATTCCCTAATGTCTAGGGCATCATAGGGCAGGGGCAAAGAAGGTAAAAGCTGCTTTCTCCTTTCCCTTTTGCAATGTCTTAACCTCTTTGGTTCCATTTTCTCATTCTTTCACGAATCTTCCGTTCCATCCACCCTTTATGATTCCTGAATATTGATTACAGTTGAATAAGGCAAAACTTTTTCCATAAAAATATTATCATCTGTTATATCAGCAATTTTTGGTTTCCTTAAACGTATTTGTGTACCCACTCTGTATGTGTTGATGATGAATGGGTGCCAACTGATCACCTGGGGATTTGCTTCCCTCTCTTATCTTGTTCCAACCCTCTGCAGCTTGCTGTCTCCCGATAAGGTTGCTGGTTCTTGATGGTTATCTTTGGGATTGAACGTCTGTGCTTGCAGTTTGTAACCCTTACAAAATAAGACCTTGCTGTTCTGATGCTGAGTTGGTTTTGCAAGGTGTGGATGTCCAATCGAATCCTGCAAGGTGTGGATGTCCAATCGAATCCTGCATTCTTTTGATTTTGCTCAGTCATACTTACTTATTTACTTGGAATACAGTAGTACCTCTGGTTACGTACTTAATTCATTCCAGAGGTCCGTTCTTAACCTGAAACTGTTCTTAACCTGAAGCACTACTTTAGCTAATGGGGTCTCCTGTTGCTGCTGCACGGCCGCTGTGTGATTTCTGTTCTCATCCTGAAGCAAAGTTCTTAACCCGAGGTACTATTTCTGGGTAAGCGGAGTCTGTAACCTGAAGTTTATGTAACCTGAAACGTATGTAACCCGAGGTACCACTGTAATTATATGTCACCCAACAGAATATTTTCTGTGGGTAGTTTCCAACCCAGTGATATCTTGGTGTGAGGCAGGCGTGCTCCCTCTCTTAGTCCCTCAAATCTTTATTTGAATGATATCTCTCCCAAATTATAATCTCAGAAACATCACTTACCCAGACTGGCCAAACGGAGATCCCATTGGTATTACATGCTGATAATGCTGTACTACTTTCACAATTCCCAGTTGAATTTAAAAAATGCATGACTAAATTCTCCAGCTACTGCAAAACATAATGGTCAACAATGAACTGATGATAAAACTAAAGAGATGATTTTTACAACGGAATGTAAGAAATAGAAATGGGCCGTGACTGAATATTCAGTAGAACAATTCGATACTTTTAAATACCTGGAAATTACTGTCCTTCTCTGTTCAGATTCAAAATACAATGCTGGGATCACTGAATAGTTTCTATTATACAATGACTGCTCCCCGCCTAAAACAGGGGCGCCCTTTGTGTGGACGCGTGCAGCCCCTAGATCTGGAGCAGCTCCAACAGCATAGGCTTGGCTTTGCCTTCCCTCAGGTACGATACCTGGAGGTCTCCGCCTACCTCAGTCAGTTGTCCAATCCCACCAGGGGGAAGCGTTGCCAAGGAGACCAGGCCAGGTAGGGGAGGGATTACCTGCCCACACAATAGAGGGAGGATCTTACCTGGGAATCCTCACTTGGCTCCAGAGCTTCTCCCACCCTACCCACCCTCAGTTAATGTCTTATTTTGCAGGTTAACTTTTCTTCACAGGTATGTGGGCACTGCTACGTTAAGGTCGCTGTTAAAGGGCTGGAAAGGAATTTCCCTGCATTGGCAGGTTTCGCCTTTCCTGTAGCAAAACGTCACAACTTTGGCGGTATCAGGCCTTGGGCGGAATCCTTTAGTCCATCTTCCTCTTTGCGGCGGCGATACCAGGGTTCCCCGTTAAAGGGGTTTCTGAAGGGAGGCTTTGACCGTACGCCGAAAGGTCGTCATTGCTCTCCCCTGCAGCGTCGGCGTAACGGGGGTGGCTATCTCTGCTTGAACATATGTTCTCCAGAGCCGGCCCATCTCCCCCCCACACACTGGATAACCCTGATGCTCCCTAGGTCCCCGGCTGGGGACTGGGGAGGGAGAACGCCCAATGCCTGAGCCAAGGTCTACCCACATTTGAAATTTAATAAAGTTGTGGCCAATTTAATCCCATAGCACGTTGTCTTGAGTCGTTATTCCACATGACGGAGGGGACCGCGCGGGATCTGGGGACTCCGCCTGTCCACGCAAATGGACAGATTATACAATCTGCTCTGAAGGTGTACAAAGTATGTATATTTATTAAATATAGGCAATCTGCTTTGCTGGACAATTATGCTTGCTTCTGGCTAAAATGTGTTGAATATGAAGTTAACTGCATTGGTTCTTTATGACCCCATCTTCTACCACTTAGGTTACAAAAAAGGAACCAGCTGCATTAAAAAACAGAGACTTGTACATCTTGATTAGCTCTACCAAAAGGATTTTGCTCACTAGTGTATCTAGGGTCTACAACCAAGTCATCCCTCCAGGTATTTAGAAACATTAAATATTAGGGCTGCGCAATGGCTTCAGACAAATCCCAAATTGAATTGATTTTAAAGTAATTTTAAAGTGGGCCCAGTCCAAAGTGGATTGAGACACCTCTGGATTGCTTTGAAGAGGACTGACTGAATTTGCCGCACTTCCAAACACTAAGAAAGCTAGAAAGCCTGTCTCCAAAGTGTTGCAAAACAACACCATATAAGGAAAATGCCAGGGTGGGGAGACGGAAAAGGAAGCTGAACTTTGCTCATTGGCACTTTTACCTTCCAATCCAGAGCTATAAGAATATCTAATCACAGTGCTTGGGGGAGGGGGAGTGAAGTGTTAAAACTAGAAGCTCACACTGTCTTTTACTCGTTTGTCAGTTCTCTGAATGTTAAACAGAGTTTGGTAGCATTGTTCAGTTTGTCTTTTGTTTATCCTTGAATTCATACCAGTACCCAAACTTCCTTACAAACCTGTTTGCAAAAGGACTGGAAAACCTTATCAATTCCAGTCCAATCCTTACTCAAAAATAAATAAAAATAAATAAAAATGGTTGTTATTCATTTTTGAGTAAGGATTGGACTGGAATTGATACATCTCCAGTTTAATGGCAGACTGCAACTCTAAGCTTACTGAAAATACAGCCTCACTATAGCCATCAAACTAGGACACAACAGTTAAAAGGAAGATGAGTTCTGAATAAAAAATTTCTGTACAAGCAGCAACCGTTTTATGCGCGTCCAATATGTGCATGACTGTGAATGCATGCATTGTGCCAAACCCAGAAGTGACCTGAAAATGTCAGAAAAGCATCACAGAAAGGGGCGGAAGTGGAATAGGGTGTTTGCAGCCTTTTCTGATGGAGTTTCAAACATACACGATTTCACTTAAAGGTACAGCGCCTTGCAACATAAAATAAAGGCAACTCCCAGGGGTTATTTTATTTATAAATAATAATAATAATAATAATAATAATAATAATAATAATAATAATAATAAATAATAATAATAATAATTTATTATTTGTACCCCACCCATATGGCTGGGTCTCCCCAGCCCCTCTGGGCGGCTTCCAAGATTACCGTATTTTTTGCTCTATAGGACGCACTTTTTCCCCTCCAAAAATGAAGGGGAAATATGTGTGCGTCCTATGGAGCTAATGCAGGCTTTCGCTGAAGCCTGGAATGCGAGAGGGGTCGGTGCGCACCGACCCCTCTCGCTCTCCAGGCTTCAGAAAGCTATCCACAAGCCTTCGGAGCCCGGCGGGAACTCCCAAGACTTGCGGATAGCAGCCTGCAGCCCAAAGCCCGGGGAGCGCAGCGCTGAGCACCCCGGGCTTCGGGCAGATATCCGCAAGCCTTCGGAGCCCTTATGGGGTATTCCAGAGCCTGTATAGAGTCCTTAAATGGGTTCCCTACTGGTAGGAGAAAACAGAGGCCAGCGAAAGAGTTAAGTTGTGGGCGAACATATCAGATGACACAGCGATTCTTCTTTGTTTATTCAAAGGCCAGAACAGAACTGAACTGAGGAGCTCAGTCAGCCTGCTTATATAGAGCTCCAGAACAACGTAACTGTTGCAACTTTCTAAAACTATCCAATCACTGAACGTCACCTTCGATCCTTCATTTGCATACAAACTATCCAATCACTGAACGTCACTTTCGATCCTTCATTTGCATAACTATCTACAGTTATCCCCCTGCTGGCCCAGGGTGAGAACTTCAGTACATAACAGAAAGTATATTGAGAAGCAAAGCAGCTAGTAAGCCTGATCTTTATTAAAGTAACTGTTGCAACAGGGTCCCCACTCACCACATGCAGGAGGGAGGAGAACCCTGAACAATGGTTCACAAGCCCTTATATAGACTTTTGAAATTGCCCACCCTGTAGCACAAGGCCACCCCCCAAAAACATCATACATGCATCACAGAAGGAGGCAGTCTAAGGCAGAAATCCTGTCTGCCAGGATACCTGATAACCGTCACTGATTGCATTACCTGGGCAGCCTAGCCATTCTTTTGTGATGTTAATACTTTAGTTCCTGAGTCCAAGTCACAGGCTCACCCTATTCAGACACAAATACGCCCTTAAGACAGGATTTGCAAGCAAAAAGAGAATGGGAAGGCTTTCCCCATTTGCCTCTCTTACTGCAGAGGAATATTTGAGATCACTGGGAGAGTCAAAATGGCTTCAGGATTGCTCTCCCGTACTATTTCAGACACATGGTTCATATATTTAGATATTGTAATGGTTCTAGGGGTTGCTTATGCGTAAGTTGCCGCCACTCTTGGCTTGGTTGTCTGGTTGAACCCTTTCTGTCTGGACAGCCCTTCACTTCGTGGCTGTCTCAGTCGCTGGCAGAATCCCTCAGAGGGCGTTTTTTGAATCTCTTCCAGCAAAGAAGTTCTTTGACGCCAAGTCTCCTCCTACTCTCCCTGCGCGGAAGTCTTCTGCGCAGGGAGGGAGTGGGCAGCGGAGTACCCGTGCTCTCCCCGCTGGTTTCTGGTGAAGAGTCTTGGAGCCTCCTCTCCAAATCCCCTCTCTGCCCCCCTCCTCCACTGGTGTTACGCTGATTTCCTTCCCCAGCAGATGGGCTGCCTCTCTCCCTACTGGGACCCTCTCCGGCATCCCTCTGGAGCCTTCCCTCTGTCTCCAGCTCTGATGGCAGTTCCCTGACAGATATGTTTGCATTTACGAATATTTATTCTATATTTGAGACCTTAAAATTCTTATAACAGGAGGACAGCCACCAACAAGAATGTTTCAACAGCCTGGACATTCAGCTTGGGGCCTCTGCTACAGCAGACCCTCACATACACTGGCAACAGTGCATTCCCCGCTTGAAAAGAGGAGTGTTTGCACCATCCGTTTATGTAAGGGGGTGGGTTAGGATTGTGTTATATGACAATTTTTCAAGTGCGGAAAAAAATTACTTAATATACAAGCATATAAAATAATGTGGTACCTGTATTCCCCTCCCCCCCAAAAAAAACCGATGAGAAAACAAATTTGGTACTCAAAATAAATTATGCCAAGTGTGTAAATTTGGGGGGGGGTGCACTGATGCATAATTGTTGATGATCCTAATTTTTTTAAGCATGGACCTGGCACACTTCATAGAGCAGGAGTTTCTGTTCCTGCATCAAAGGTTGCAAAGGTTGTTCACCTTTATTATGGGCACTTTTTTATGTTTGTGCACAAACCTGAACTGTTCAGGCATTAAGTCACGAAAGTCTGTACAAGACTGTGTCAGAGGATCGTGAGCAGATAATGTTGTCCTGTATGCTCCAAGCACAAAAATAAAATGTACACAGTGTAATTACTATAATTTGCAGTAGATAAAGAAATAACTACCGGGTGTTCATCTTCACAGTTATTCTCAAGAATTTATCTAGATTGTGTAGACTTGGATATGTTACTGCTTCTGCAACAGACTACACAGCTAACTGCAAATGCTCCTAGAATCATACTTAATATTCTGAGGAGAGTTACCAAATTCTCCCCTATGGCAGCTGGCACAGCATCAACCTTACTGCATTTTGAGTGAAACTTGGTTGAATGCCACCCTTCATGAGAATGAGCCTCTTGGGCTTGCTGATTGGAAGGTTGGTTCGAATCCATGCGACGAGGTGAGCTCCCGTTGCTCTGTCCCAGCTCCTGCCAACCTAGTAATTCGAAAGCACACCAGTGCAAGTAGATAAATAGGTATCGCTGCGGTGGGAAGGTAAACGGTGTTTCTGTGCACTCCCGTTTCTGTCATGGTGTCCCATTGCACGAAAAGCAATTTAGTCATGCTGGCCACATGACCCGGAAAGCTGTCTGTGGACAAATGCCAACTCCTTCGGAAAGCGAGATGAGTGCCACAACCCCATAGCCGCCTTTGACTGGACTTAACCATACCTTACTCCTTTACCTAAGTCATGTATGTTCAATAACACTATGCACAGGATTAAACCCTGCAACACTCTACAGTGGTACCTCGGGTTAAGTACTTAATTCGTTCCGGAGGTCCGTTCTTAACCTGAAACTGTTCTTAACCTGAAGCACCACTTTAGCTAATGGGGCCTCCTGCTGCCACTGTGCCGCTGGAGCATGATTTCGGTTCTCATCCTGAAGCAAAGTTCTTAACCTGAAGCACTATTTCTGGGTTAGCGGATTCTGTAACCTGAAGCGTATATAACCTGAAGCGTATGTAACCTGAGGTACCACTGTACTTGTCACTTCTCCCTGGGTTGACAGTTTATAAAGCTAACTAGCCCCCCCCCCCCCCGATGATTGCATTATCTGCAGTGAAAAGGAGAGCTTGCCCCATTTAAATTATGTCTTGTTTGCTCTGAGAATCAAGCCAGTTCATTCCTATTTGACTAGCCTCATCCTGGGCTCTGTTCCTCGATCGCTCAACAGTGATGGGATGTTGGGAAATGGCTTTTGCGAGTGAATACCCCCAAACCCCCTCCAAAATAAATCACACAGGACACAGAATATTTGTTTAAGATTTTTGGCATTAATTTTGGCCACAACTTTATTGATTATAGCATGTGAGTGGTTGCTTAGGCATTGGTTCGGACTACCTGAATCTGCACCGGCAGGAACAGGACTGACAACTGAGATCATAAGGGAAAACATACTGGGGGAGCACAGAGGCGGATTTCTGCCTCTTAGTTCACCCCAGATGCCCCCAGGAACTCTGGCATGGCCCTACCCCTGAGACGGGATCGGACAGAGCAAATCAAGCCCCTGGATTCCTTTAACGGAATTCCCTAGCAGCAGCAACAAAAATGAGGGGCAGGCACAGCCAATCCATAATCCCCTCCACCAAAGAATGTTGTTGTTGTTTAGTCGTTTAGTCGTGTCCGACTCTTCGTGACCCCATGGACCAGAGCACGCCAGGCACTTCTGTCTTCCACTGTCTCCCGCAGTTTGGTCAGACTCATGTTTGTAGCTTTGAGAAAACTGTCCAACCATCTTGTCCTCTGTCGTCCCCTTCTCCTTGTGCCCTCCATCTTTCCCAACATCAGGGTCTTTTCCAGGGAGTCTTCTCTTCTCATGAGGTGGCCAAAGTATTGGAGCCTCAGCTTCACGACCTGTCCTTCCAGTGAGCACTCAGGGCTAATTTCCTTAAGAATGGATAGGTTTGATCTTCTTGCAGTCCATGGGACTCTCAAGAGTCTCCTCCAGCACCACAATTCAAAAGCATCAATTCTTCCACGATCAGCCTTCTTTATGGTCCAGCTCTCACTTCCATACATCACTACTGGGTAAACCATGGCTTTAACTATACGGACCTTTTTTAGCAAGGTGATGTCTCTGCTTTTTAAGATGCTGTCTAGGTTTGCCATCGCCTTTCTCCCAAGGAGCAGGCGTCTTTTAATTTCGTGACTGTTGTCACCATCTGCAGTGATCATGGAGCCCAAGAAAGTAAAATCTCTCACTGCCTCCATTTCTTCCCCTTCTATTTGCCAGGAGGTGATGGGCCCAGTGGCCATGATCTTGGTTTTTTTGATGTTGAGCTTCAGACCATATTTTGCACTCTCCTCTTTCACCCTCATTAAAAGGTTCTTTAATTCCTCCTCACTTTCTGCCACCAAGGTTGTGTCATCTGCATATCTGAGGTTGTTGATATTTATTCCAGCAATCTTAATTCCGGCTTGGGATTCATCCAGCCCAGCCTTTCGCATGATGAATTCTGCATATAAGTTAAATAAGCAGGGAGACAATATACAGCCTTGCCGTACTCCGTTCCCAATTTTGAACCAATCAGTTGTTCCATATCCAGTTCTAACTGTAGCTTCTTGTACCACATAGAGATTTCTCAGGAGACAGATGAGGTGATCAGGCACTCCCATTTCTTTAAGAACTTGCCAGTTTGCTGTGGTCGACACAGTCAAAGGCTTTTGCATAGTCAATGAAGCAAAAGTAGATGTCTTTCTGGAACTCTCTAGCTTTCTCCATAATCCAGTGCATGTTTGCAATTTGGTCTCTGGTTCCTCTGCCTCTTCTAAATCCAGCTTGCACTTCTGGGAGTTCTCGGTCCATATACTGCTTGAGCCTTCCTTGTAGAATTTTAAGCATAACCTTGCTAGCGTGTGAAATGAGTGCAATTGTGCGGTAGTTGGAGCATTCTTTGGCACTGCCCTTCTTTGGGATTGGGATGTAGACTGATCTTCTCCAATCCTCTGGCCACTGCTGAGTTTTCCAAATTTGCTGGCATATTGAGTGTAGCACCTTAACAGCATCATCTTTTAAAATTTTAAGTAGTTCAGCTGGAATACCATCACTTCCACTGGCCTTGTTATTAGCAGTGCTTTCTAAGGCCCATTTGACTTCACTCTCCAGGATGTCTGACTCAAGGTCAGCAACCACACTACCTGGGGTGTACGAGACATCCATATCTTATAGAGTATAATTCCTCTGTGTATTCTTGCCACCTATTCTTGATGTCTTCTGCTTCTGTTAGGTCCTTACCACTTTTGTCCTTTATTATGGTAATCTTTGTATGAAATGTCCCTTTCATATCTCCAATTTTCTTGAACAGATCTCTGGTTCTTCCCATTCTGTTGTTTTCCTCTATTTCTTTGCATTGCTCGTTTAAGAAGGCCTTCTTGTCTCTCCTTGCTATTTTTTGGAAATCTGCATTCAATTTCCTGTATCTTTCACTATCTCCCTCACATTTTGCTTGCCTTCTCTCCTCCGCTATTTGTAAGGCCTTGTTGGACAGCCACTTTTCTTTCTTGCATTTCCTTTCCATTGGGATGGTTTTCGTTGCTGCCTCCTGTATAATGTTGCGAGCCTCCATCCATAGTTCTTCAGGGACTCTGTCCACCAAATCTAAATCCTTAAACCTGTTCCTCACTTCCACTGTGTATTCATAAGGGATTTGACTTAGATTGTATCTTATTGGCCCAGTGGTTTTTCCTACTTTCTTCAGTTTAAGCTTGAATTTTGCTATAAGAAGCTGATGATCTGAGCCACAGTCCGCTCCAGGTCTTGTTTTTGCTGACTGTATAGAGCTTCTCCATGTTTGGCTGCAGAGAATATAATCAATCTGAGTTCGATGCTGCCCATCTGGTGATGTCCATGTGTAGAGCCATCTCTTGTGTTGTTGGAAAACAGTGTTTGTGATGACCAGCTTGTTCTCTTGGCAGAACTCTATTAGCCTTTGCCCTGCTTCGTTTTGAACTCCAAGGCCAAACTTGCCAGTTGTTCCTTTTATCTCTTAACTCCCTACTTTAGCATTCCAATCCCCTATAACGAGAAGAAAATCCTTCTTTGGTGTCAATTCTATAAGGTGTTGTAAGTCTTCATAGAATTGGTCAATTTCAGTTTCTTCAGCACCAGTGGTTGGTGCATAAACTTGGATTACTGTGATGTTAAAAGGTCTGCCTTGGATTCGTATCGAGATCATTCTATCATTTTTGAGATTGCATCCCAATACAGCTTTTGCCACTCTTTTGTTGACTATGAGGGCCACTCCATTTCTTTTATGGGATTTTTGCCCACAGTAGTAGATATGATAGTCATCCGAACTGAATTCGCCCATTCCCGTCCATTTTAGTTCACTGATGCCCAGGATGTCAATATTTATTCTTGCCATCTCATTTTTGACCACATCCAACTTACCAAGGTTCATGGTTCTTACATTCCAGGTTCCTATGCAATATTTTTCTTTACAGCATTGGACTTTCCTTTCGCTTCCAGGCATATCCGCAACTGAGCATCCTTTCGGCTTTGGCCCAGCCGCTTCATCAGCTCTGAATCTACTTGTACTTGTCCTCCGCTCTTGCTCAGTAGCATGTTGGACGCCTTCCGACCTGAGGGGCTCATCTTCCAGCGTCATAACTTTTATATGCCTTTTGTCTTTGTCCATGGAGTTTTCTTGGCAGGGATACTGGAGTGGCTTGCCGGTTCCTGCTCCAGCTGGAACACGTTTGGTCAAAACTCTCCACTATGACCTGTCCATCTTGGGTGGCCCTGCACGGCATAGCTCATAGCTTCTCCGAGTTATTCAAGCCCCTTCGCCACGGCAAGGCAGTGATCCATAAAGGGGACCAAAAAATGAGCCAATGCCTAACTGCCAACCTTACAAAGTTATGACCATTTGCTACACGGTAGGCAAAAACCAAATGGCACCAGCCAAACAGCCAAGTGGCAAAATTCCTACCAGGCCCCTGCTCCAAAAACAGACGACCCCTAGACAGGCATAAAGGTAAAGGGACCCCTGACCATTAGGTCCAGTTGTGGCTGACTCTGGGATTGCGGCGCTCATCTCGCTTTACTGGCCGAGGGAGCCAGTGTACAGCTTCCGGGTCATGTGGCCAGCATGACTAAGCCACTCTGGAGAAACCAGAGCAGTGCACGGAAACGCCGTTTATCTTCCCGCCAGAGCGGTACCTATTTATCTACTTGCACTTTGACGTGCTTTCAAATTGCTAGGTTGGCAGGAGCATGGACCGATAAATGGGAGCTCACCCCGTCATGGGGATTCGAACCGCCGACCTTCTGATCAGCAAGTCCTAGGCTCAGTGGTTTAGACCACAGCGCCACCCGCGTCCCCTAGACAAGCATAGCAAGGTCAAAAACACAACCTTAAATTATAGGGAGGGAGGGCAGGAGATCTGCTGCACGATGCGAAAGAGAAAGTACTTTGTTTCGTGCAGCCGCTTAAATAGCCCCTTAGTTGCCAATCAAACATTGACTGACAGAAAATTTTCCCCAGCAACAAAGGGGCAACCAATGAGGTGCAGAGGTCATCCAATTGGCCCCGCCCCAGCAACAAGAAAGCAGTTGGGTGATCTCGCCAAAACACGTGGCTCTCCATGATTTGGAGGACACAATTTGTACAGAGGAAGATTTTGCTTCTGCTTGGATGAGCAATTTGTGTGCTCTTAGCAGGCAGAACTCTAGCTGGTTTATTTAGGAATCTCTTAGAGACAGGGGTCTGATTCACAACCCAGTTAAACCAAAACATTTTGACATAAGATATGTTGTCAGTGGGGCTTGAACAGCTTGAATTTAAAAGCATTTGCACAGCTGTGTGAGGCGAAATAAGACAGCTCTCTAAAGGAAAAGAGATTTGTGGCCTATGATTTAAAAGTGGGATATGGGTAGGGACCTAGGAATGCATTATTTTCACCTCCCACTGTATCTGTTCCATGTAGTACTGTTTATGTTCCACTGCAGTTTGTATTACACCAAAAAGACCTCATATCACTTGTCCAGCTGCTTTGGTGAAACTACATAACATATTCAATTGATTTAGAAAATGTGGCAATCACTTAATAAGAGAATCTCAAAGGTGGTGCACTGGAAATAGAAATCCAATACAACAGAACAGAATTTCAGAACACAAAGTAGAGGTCCAATACCATTCAGGAAAATATCAAAATCATGTTCAAAATAGATATCAAATATAATACAATTCCAATCCTTCAATCAATATGCAGCCTAAAAAATCTAATCCAACATAAGGGAATCTCAAAACAATATGCAAAGTGTAGGTCAAAAGAAATAAAAATAAATCACATTATTATGTAAATTACATTGTCATTACGTTATTCCTCCACATTCATTTCAGCGCGAAGGAAATGCAAAGCCAATTGGGGTGGGGGTGTAATCAACCTTTTGCAGACTGAAATCAACAACCATAGTGTATACCAATGGTTTGTGCTGGGTTGATTACACTGGCAATCCCTGCTCCCATTTCTGTTTTCACTGGATTTCTCCAACATCCCTTAATATTGGAATGGATTTAATAATAATCCATTTAATCCTTCAGAATCATTACAGCAGCACATGTGCTTTGAGAGCTACATAGGGAAATAAAAAAACACAGAGAACAACACAGCAGTACACAACTAAACACGCTTAATTAAGACCAGTAAGCCATAATTAATATAGCAGGATTTGCTGCCTAGTAAACATGCAGGCGATGGCACTTTAAGTTATTAAGACCTGAAGAGTAATTCACATGTCTCTAGTCTTTAGCATGAGATGATCTATAGTACAGAAAGGAACAAATTATAGAACAACCTGCAGATAGTCTGCGTTCAAAGCTGCAAATATCTGATGCTCATTGGCAGAGGACAGCGGTGTTGCCACTGTAACTGTAGCCATGGAAACAGCTGATCGGTGGCATTCACTCCAGTCACTGAAAGAAATAAAACCCCGGCAATATGTGAATATATATATTGTGGCATGCCAGTCCAAATATCTGAGATTCCAGGGGTTCCAGGTACTTACCGAGGGTTACAACAGGCAGAAATGAAATATTAAGTGATCCACCAAGGTCATCAGCAATTTTGAAGTGGACCATGGAAAAAGTTTTGGAAACACTGGTTTAGAGAAAAGGTGAGTAATAATGGTGAGTAATAATAATAATAATAATTTACTTATATCCCGCCCATCTGGCCGGGCCTCCCCAGCCACTCTGGGCGGCTCCCAACAGAATATTAAAAACACAATAAAACATCAAACATTAAAAACTTCCCTAAACAGGTCTGCCTTCAGATGTCTTCTAAAAGTCAGACAGTTGTTTATTTCCTTGACATCTGATAGGAGGGCTTTCCACAGGGTGGGTGCCACTACCAAGAAAGAGAAGACATGAGAGAAGTAGATGGAACAATGCTTGATCTGGAGAATATGGACAGAGAAAAGTTTTACCCTTAGAACTTGAGGGCATCTAAAGAAGCTTTGAGCCGAGGCTCCAATACTTGGGCCACCTCATGATAAGAGAAGACTCCCTGGAAAAGACCCTGATGTTGGGAAAGATTGAGGGCACAAGGAAAAGGGGACGACAGAGGACGAGATGGTTGGACAGTGTTCTCGAAGCTACTAACATGAGTTTGACCAAACCGCGGGAGGCAGTGGAAGACAGGAGTGCCTGGCGTGCTCTGGTCCATGGTGTCATGAAGAGTCGGACACGACTAAACAACTAAACAACAACAAAGAAGCTTTGAAGGATCAGGAAGTCAGGTGAAGTTCTGTAGGCAACTGGGCACTACTTGTTTTTTCCACCAAGCCCTGCAGCTTCATGGGACATCATGACGAGACAGTATGTGTGTTGCCCAGTTGCCCAGGCAATGTGAGGCTGCACGCCTATCTTCTGTGCTCTGCTACTCCCTTGTAGGACAGGCAAGAACTAAGCAAGCATATCTGTGTTGCCTAGGCAACTGAGCAATGCTTGCTCTTTTCCTCATGCTGTGCAGCGCGGTACGGGAAGAAAACAAGTGTTGCAACAGTTGCATAACCAAAACAAGGATGCTTCCCTCGCTTCTGGGTCTCAGCGCTGCAGCTTTGGTGAACCAGCATTTCTAAACAGCATCGGAAGACCCTTTGTGCCGAGATGAAATGGCATGAGTTAGCAGGGAAGGGAGGCCGAGAGCTGTGGCTACAAAATGCTATGAAAGCAAATAAGAAAACTAGTTGTTGGTGAGACATTGCACCATTTTGCCCTGGTTTGTGATGCGTGATACTTCAGCTCAGGACTTGTGTTGGAGGTTCAAGATTGTACATGCCCAGAGTATTTTTTTTTCTTCGTTTTTGTTTATCAAAGATGGAAAAAATGTTTTTGATGAGAGTTGTGAAACTCTACGGGCTCAGAGCTTTTTTTGCAATCCACAAAGCATTATGCTATAATAAATTTGTTAGTCTTCAACATCCCGCATGACTTGTTTTGTTCTATCTGCTTCAAGTGTTCTTTTTTGAGTAAAGGGGACCTTATTTGGGGAAGTAAACCAGGGCCCTAAATCACCTTAATCTGGCCTTGACCTAACATATTGTAAAGAATCTCTGAAGAGGCATCATACTAAATGGTTGTGAGGTTTCCTGCTCTGTAATAGTTGAGAAATATTATGGGGAGGAGACAAGGACGTTTTACCAATTAAATGGGCAATTCCTGGAAATTAGTCCCCTTCAAAAGGCTCTTCTGCGAGAGTGACTCTGCCTCAGGGTAGTATTCACATTTACTCACATTGGAATTAGTGAACATGACTAAATAAGTTTTCATGTTTCCATTGATTTCAGCAGGTCTGCCCAGAGTAAACTTTAATTGAATACCACTCAGTAATTAAGGCCTTTTAAGAACAGAACACAAATGTGGAAGGGGAGGACCATGTAGACCACCATGAATTTCTTGAAGGTAAGGGACTCATCTACACAGCTGCAAACAAAATGTTGTAAAGTGCAATATACAAATGTGACACTAGATGGTGACAGTGAGCTATGCAAAATCCAATTTATTTTTCAAAACTTTTTTTAAAAGAGCATTTTCACAGCGTTTTTTGTGTGTGTAGATTCCACCAAGGTGACTATAAATTTTTAATAATAATAATAATAAGTTGCCTTAATTATGCCTTCTCCTTCACTGGGGCTTTTAAAGCAAAATTTGGGTGGTCATTTGTCAGGAGTGCTTTAGTTGGGATTTCTCCATTGCAGGGAGATGTGCTAGATCAGCTTTGGGGTCCCTTCTAACTCCACAGTTCTACGATTCTATGCCATAAGACTGCTCTTTTTGCCATCTACTATTGCCTTTAGTGAACAGGTTTTTTTTAATAAAAAAAAAAGGTTAAGAAAACTGCAAAACCTATTTGAGCAGCGACAGTAAGCAGAGAAAAGGGCAATTGGTGTGTTTGCCACTAAGATACAAAGCCCCTAACATGCTTAGTTCTATTAAAAACTATTGCTCATCTCCTGACCGAAGTCACTTTTTCACTGGAGAAGACAAGCAAAGAAAACTTCCTTTGAAGGAAAAAACAAGAAACATATTAATGTGGTGATTTAAGTGGAAAATGCCCTTCTTTCCCAGAGACAAATGATTGAGTAACATGTTACAAAGGAGCTGACAAATTTGAATTGATTTTTCCAAGGCAACAAATAGTGAAGAAGCGTTTTGTATTGACAGTGTCTCTTATTGAAATCAATAATGTCACAAAGGATGCAGGGCTGGTAGCGCACACACAACGGTTAAATGTGAAAGCATTTTTATTAGCAATTTGCTTCAGGAATAGTACAGAAGGGTCAGAAACTATATGAGCCCAAAACCCTTGGGATCGTAAATATTGTTGCACTCACTCACAAACACAGCTCTCTAGCTATTGCTCCTCTAACTTCCAAGGTGATCTTGCTTCCAATGCAGTGGGGGAGCCCACCTCCCATTTGTCTCTATGGCAACAGGACAACCTCTTTGGACATGTACATGGAAGTACTTAACTAGCGGGCTAAGACTATTGCTTTGGCAAAAGAACTGGTTTGGTTGGCTTCCTCTTACACATTCTACCCTCTCCTACACAAGATCACAATGCTGGAAGGGACTCATGAATATTATCCATGCTGACAGCTCCAGGCTGACCCTGCCCTCTTCTCTTTCCCCCAAAAAATTCCTGCAAGCAGACGTGTGTGGCTGCTTCTCAGCTCTTCATTGGGACCAACAGCCATTTCCCACAGCAAAGATCCTTGGGAAATATACTCTGCCAGGGTTTCCAGGTCCAGAAGTCCTGGCAAGTTAACTTTCCTAAGGCATCTGACACTTGCAGGCCTAAAGATGTATAATATGGACCTTCCCCTTTCATGGCTCCCTCCCTGTGGAATGTACATTTTGGGGAAAGAGATGGGGTAGGGAGTTGGTGAAGAATCATAGAGTTGTAGAGATGGAAGGGAGCACAAGGGTCCTCTAGTCCAATTCCCTGTACAGTGGTACCTCAGGTTACAGACGCTTCAGGTTACAGATGCTTCAGGTTACAGACTCCGCTAACCCATAAAATAGTACCTCGGGTTAAGAACTTTGCTTCAGGATGAGAACAGAAATCGTGCTCTGGCGGCGCGGCAACAGCGGGAGGCCCCATTAGCTAAAGTGGTGCTTCAGGTTAAGAACAGTTTCAGGTTAAGAACGGACCTCCAGAATGAATTAAGTACTTAACCCGAGGTAACACTGTAATTCAAGAACATAGGGCTTGAACCTGCAATGCTGAGATTGGGTCTCATGCTCCACCAACTGAGCTACCAAGGCAGATAACTCATGGAGGACTCAGACAAAATGTCCTAATATAGTGGTACCTTGGTTCTCAAACTTAATCCGTTCTGGCAATCCATTCGACTCCTGAAACTGTTCGAAAACCAAGGCACGGCTTCCGATTGGCTGCAGGAGCTTCCTGCACTCAACCGGAAGCTGCGTCGGATGTTCAGCTTCTGAAAAATGTTCACAAACCAGAACACTTCCTTCTGGGTTTGTGGCGTTTGGGAGCCGATTTGTTCAGGAGCCAAGCCGTTCGAGTACTGAGGTACCACAGTACTGGGTACTAACAGAGGCAATAAATTGTCAGCCAAAAATCTTATTTCTGGTGTGCCCAGTTTCTTGGATAAGAAAGTATAAGTAGCTGCTTTGTTTTCCCTGCTAAGTAGCTTCAGGGCTTCATTACCTGAAGAAGGCAATGCGAGCATCAGCAGATGTTGATGGCTGTACAGTAAGACCTGCCCCCCCCCCCCCAGAGAAAACTACCTCAAGAATTGCTGCCACAGGAGTGCATTGCAAGCTAGGTCAAAATTTACAGGGCGAATATATTTGTGCTTCCGATGTTTATCCTAATTATAGCATGAAGTGGGGCGTGTGGGAGGCAAGAGCAGCTCCTGGTAGAAGGGGTGGGTTTTTGATTTTCAGTATGTTTCTTAAATGATGGCTTAAAACAGGGATGGGGGTGGGAACTCGCTGCTGGGAAGGACAAAAGAGGAACAATTTTTAGACATCTCTTTCAAATATGCTTACTTCACTTACAGCACACCACTGGGGTGGAAATAATTCCAAGGCAAAGAAAATGGCATTAATCAAACCCCTTTTGCAACATGAAACACAAAGAAACTTTTCAGTGACTGTACAGTGCCATTCTGGAGAGCCTTGCCAGGCTGTGGGTCCCTGTGTGTTTGTTTTATTAACACAAGCATCACAGTTACTTGCTGTTTTGGGGTGTTAAGGATTACGGGTCCAGCTGAGGTCTTGAAAAAGCGGCACTGGGGGACGTATCCCTCCCTTCCACAAGTTGCCAGAGAAAGGCATGGTGGGAAGCAAGCAAGTATTAATTTAAAGATCCCACAGCATGAAACTCGGGGTGGTGTGGTTTGAGGGAGCCATCCAAACTTCCAAACCGCTGCCTAACATTGCAACTATGGTGCTGCAACATTACATTGCACTTCAGCGATGTCTTATGTTTCATAACATTATGGGCTGGAAAGGGGGACCTTTTTAAGGGGGTGAGCCTCACTGCCTTGTGTGCTAGCTGAAAGCAAGCATCATAGCACTCAGAAAAGCTGGGCTGGAGGCAATGGATGCAAAAAAGAAGGTCCTCTTCACTGTTTACTATCACATAGGAGTCATGGCTATGTTCTCTTACATGTGTTCTGTTGCCCTGATGAGACTCGTGCCACTTTTATTTCAATCCTCTCTTGACGTCTTTCATTGCCCAGAGGTGCCCAGTAAGCTAGGGGCTACCTAAGCTCCACAGTGTTGGAGATGACACTTGGCTTGCAATGCTGTCAATGGCCCACTATGAGTCCACAGCAAGACTAGGGCCTTGGCAGAATTGCCAGCACTGGCTCCTGGGAAGGAACCCATTGGATTCCATAAATCTCTGAGGGCAGATCATCTTAACGGGTCCCTCAACTGTCAGGGACCATGCTGAGGAAGGCTACACTGAGGAAGAATCGTGGAAACCTCCCAGGGCTGGATTTAGAAGAAGATGATGAGGAGTTTGGATTTGATATCCCGCTTTATCACTACCCGAAGGAGTCTCAAAGAGGCTAACATTCTCCTTTCCCTTTCCCTTTCCCTTCCTCCCCCACAACAAACACTCTGTGAGGTGAGGGGGGCTGAGAGACTTCAGAGAAGTGTGACTAGCCTAAGGTCACCCAGCAGCTGCATGTGGAGGAGCAGAGACACGAACCCGGTTCGCCAGATTACGAGTCCACCGCTCTCAACCACTACACCACACTGACTGTCTCTAGATGAAGAGAGGCCCTAGGCTACTTCACTTGTGAGGCCCCTTCCCATGCCCCACCCTCACAACTAGAAGAAAATGGAAGAGTGTTATAAACAAAATTGAGTGAAGCAAAGGATGATGACGGGTATTTAAAATTCTACAATTCACAATTTCTCCTCTAAAGGATGTAAGATAATATTGTTAAATACCATGGTGATTTTTAAAAATGCATAAAATTAACACTGAAAAACTTTTGCAATAACTGAACTTTGTAAACCTTTTGTGGCCTAGGCAGGCCTGGAACTAGTTCCCATGTCTTGTTCCTCTCTAAGGAATCAAATTCAGCCTTCATGGCATTTAACCACGGCTCAGCATCCTCTGAGGTTAAACTTTGGACCTCTTGGAAGCTTGAAGGTTCCCAAACCTTCTCTGAGTTACTAACAACAGCTGTACCTGCTATGACTGTTTTAGCAAACTCTTCAGCATACCTTTTGGGTGATTTACCCTTTGTGGCCCTTTAAGATCTGTGTACTATACACAAGTCTTCCATGCTAGGCTTCACCTCTTTAGGAGAATGGTGGGCAGGCCGGGTCGTCCTCTTATATACCTGCTGGGATTGACAAGGCATCTGACCCTCACCTGAATCTCATAGCTTTCCTGTAGCTGCCTCTAATTAGTTATCATTTAACTCTTGGGGGAAATAATTAGCATCACACATCATGTGCATGAAAGTTGCCAAACCAATTAACCAACTAGAAGGATTACTGTTAATAGCACAAGTTTTGCTATAACTTGATATTGCTGGATAGTTTTGATGAACTGCAAAAGCATTTTTAGTTTGCTTTCTGTTGCCACCCTGGAACTTTTCTCTATTAGTGCCACTTTGTTTTGTACAATTCCTTGCAAATGAAGGAAAACAATTTTTTCTGCTTGTATATGTTGATAATATAATTTTGGTTACTGAGGACAAACAAGATTGTACAAAAACAAGATTAGGTGCAGGCCTCACCAGGACATAGGCATCCTGACTGTGACAAAGGTGATCTGTGTGCTTGCTTGCGTGATTAACAGCTGTTGGGAACTTCAAGGTCCCTGCTCTCCCTTCTAACATCTTTGTATTGGACCTGGAGACTCCAATAGGGAGCATTCCATGTTATGGAGGAGGGCAAGTGGGTACTCTATCAAATGACAGGGCAGGAGTTACATGGAGCAGGGCCTTTTTACTGATGGTGCCCATTGTATGCCTCGCTCTTCCCAGACCTGCTCTCTTTTGGCCTGTATTTATAATTTAGGGTTTATAATTTAGGAAGACTTTGGAAGAACTGGATGACAAGTCTTATCAGTTGCTGACATATGAGCAGATTTTATTTGCTGCTATTCTGTGCTTCTGGTGCACCAGGGTTTATACAAGTGTAATAAAGTTGGCCAGGATGCCAGAAGTGATACAATTTATGAGCTTTCTCCATTATCTGCACAGCAGGGTGTGTTCAGTCAACAGGGCAAAGGCTGAGCTGAAGCATTCTCTGCTGGTTACCTGCTTTCAGCACTAGGGGTCGCTGTTTGGTAGTACCCAATTGGTTAGCTGTCAGATTCTAGAGCTCCCGATTGGTGGCAATTCACAAAATACAGAGCCCAGTCATAAAACACAATGTTCATTCCTAAAGCAGTAACATAAATCTCCACTGCTACATATTGGGTGTATATTTCAGCCGTTGAACGTACAGCTTTATGGCCATGCTGTAGTGTAGTGCTTATGTGACTGTGAATAAAAGCTGGCTGGGTTCATTGTCTTGGGGTTTGGGGGGGAAGAGGTGACAAAACTGATTTCCAATAAGTGCCCCCCTTTATTTCCATAACAATTCCTTGAGTCTGTACTCTGAATGGTGACACCAGGGACCTAGAAGGTGCAGGGCTTGTCAGTCCAACCCCTGCACAGTCTCATCAGGGCTGACCTTAAGGCAATTGGAACAATTGGGCCGAATTGGGCCCCTTGGGCTCCTCCTGAGGGTGCCCCTGCACCAGGGCAATCTAGATGGATTTTATTTATATCTATAAGATTTTGCCGACTTTGGCTGTGAACTGGGACCGTACAAAAAATAAATAAATTCAAGTCACGCCCCACTGCTTCAAATTGGGCCCCACTGGCTAGGCCTAATAGTTGCTGGGCCTGAGTTGCCCTGCCCTTGCATGAAGTCTTTTGGAAGGGGGAGACTGCAGCACTGGGGAGCGGGCAGGCTGGTGAGGCTCCTTACATTTAGAGGCCTGAGTTGCCCTGTCCTCGCATGAAGTCTTGGGTTTGCAATTTGGGGAGAGGGGAGACTGCCCGCTGGGGAGCGGGAGGGCTGGCAAAGCCTCCTAGATTTAGAGGCCCTAGGCTTCAGCCTACTTAAGGTAAAGGTAAAGGTACCCCTGCCCATACGGGCCAGTCTTGACAGACTCTAGGGTTGTGCGCCCATCTCACTTAAGAGGCTGGGGGCCAGCGCTGTCCAAAGACACTTCCGGGTCACGTGGTCAGCGTGACAAAGCTGCATCTGGCGAGCCAGCGCAGCACACGGAAACGGCGTTTACCTTCCCGCCAGTAAGCGGTCCCTATTTATCTACTTGCACCCAGGGGTGCTTTCGAACTGCTAGGTTGGCAGGCGCTGGGACCGAGCAACGGGAGCGCACCCCGCCACGGGGATTCGAACCGCGACCTTTCAATCGGCAAGCCCTAGGCGCTGAGGCTTTTACTCACAGCGCCACCCGCGTCCCTTGTTCAGCCTACTTAGCCTGCACATAAATCCGGCACTGGAGCCTCCCCCTCCCCCTACTCCTGATCAGGATCCTGAATCTTCCCAGGAGCAAGAGGACAGTATAGATTTGGAACAGTGGTTTGCAGGGGGACATAGTTCAGAAGGCAGAAGCTGGGAAGTACTGGTTGGGGAACAGCTAGGAGAAACAGCACTAGGAGAGAGACAGTAAACAGATTCACTGTCTCTGGAAAGCATTCATGTGCTCAGCCCAAGGTCAAGAACAGCTGATAAGCTGGCAGCAAAGAAAGCAAAGCGGTTGCGAGATCAGGTTGCAAGATGCGGTAGTGACGGGGGTGACTAGGGAGGAAGTGGGTGGAACCCTTAATTGGGAGCACCGTCATTCCTAGGAAATGGATTCTTTGTTCTCTCTCTGTGATCATTAAAGTTTCTAAAAGGTAAAAAGACTCATTTTCCTTTGTTCTGCTTATCTACTGCCAAAGGAGGGAGGAAGCTGATTCCCTGAAGTCTGACACCAGCTCTGCAGGGTGCCATCAGAGCAAATTTCATGAGATAGTGGTCTGATCGTGACAGCTGGGTAGTTTCAACTCCTGTGTATCGCCAACTCAGAGTTGTGTGGCACTGAGGAGGGTGCAAATGGGTGTGGCCTGGAGGAAGGGTGGTATATACACCAACTTCCATGGGCGTAGCCAAGGGGGGCAGCTGCCCCCTCCCCGATCAAGTAAAACAATAGGAATAACTGACCAATCATGTCAGTTCTACCTCCCCTAAATCCTGCCCCCCCCAAAAAAACCTGGCTATGCCCATGTTACCTTCATCCCTGGTGGAGTTGGCTTGCCTGGCCATATCAGGCTTAGCAACCTGGTAGATAAGACATTGATGTTTCTCCCCCTATTCAGATTTTAGGATTGTACAATTTCTTTTAAAAAAAGCAGCCCAGGTCTGAAATATTTCAGCTTAAAGTTTCTGACAAGTAATGATGGAAGGGGGGCAGTACTGGATGTGTACATGATGAAGGAAAACGAATGTTCTTGGAGCTTCTCACATTTCTCTGGTGAAAATAGGGACGTCCCATTCCATAATGATAATTTTACTATTTATACCCCACACATCTTACCGAGTTGCCGCAGCCGCTCTGGGCAGCTTCCAACACACACACACACACACACACACACACACACACTTCAAACATTTTTTTTTAAAAAAACTTCCCTATGCAGGATTGCCTTCAGATGGTCCCAGGGTCAGATAATGTCATACCCTCCAACATTTCTCCATTGAAAGTAGGGACATCCTAAGAAAAAGTGGGACATTCCAGGGTCAAATCAGAAACCGGGATAGCTTCTCTAAATCAGGGACGTCCCTGGAAAACAGGGACCCTTGGAGAGTCTGTTATTGCAAAAAAATTCTTGGAATATATGTGAAATAAAGAAAAACTTCTATTTGCAAACAACTGAAATTAGTGGAGGAGAAGCCCAACCGTTGGTACTATGTAAAGGAAAGTATTTCCAGATTACCTGTTTATTGAGCATCTATTCTGACCTGTTTGAAGGAAATTCATAAGATGCCTGTTATGTACTGAGTTGAATAGGATCCAAAATGCAGCAGTCTGATTGGTCCTAGAACAATAGGATCCAAAATGCAGCAGTCTGATTGGTCCTAGAACAATAGGATTCAGAATGCAGCAGTCTGATTGGTCCTGGAACAATGCAGCAGTATGATTGGTCCACGGGAGTCACCCAATCCAGCTCCAGGTAGAAATGAATCCACAACCTGATTGACCTACAGGAGAATCCTGGAATTAGCCAATCACGTGCAGCCCATTGTGTAAATAATGTATATAAAGCAGATATTGTGGGGGAACTTCCATTCCTCCTCACCACTATGAGCTGAATAAAGAGCATGAAATCCACTCTCGACTCCGACTATATTTCAATGCCGCATTAAGCAATTGTTATCCCCACATTTTGTAGTTCATGTCCTGACTGCAGAAAGCCTGCTGGTGGTGGTTGTGATTACTATTAAAACGGGGATCAAATCCACTTGAATTGTACAACCTGATATGCCGATGTGTTACAGAAACCTACACACAAAATAGCAACAGTCTGGAAGTGACCCAGGTGATGTAAAACGTCTCTAAGTTCACACAAATCCTTTTAGATTTGTAAACAGCAGCCACAGCTACCCAAATCAGTGTTGAGAATGTGGTGTGTGTGTGTGTGTGTGTGTGTGTGTGTGTGTGTGTGTGTGTACACATTCCCTCCTTCCATGGTCCTGCCAAAACTCATGGCTGTTTCCCTTTGAAAATACAAATGACGGGTGTTGTTTATGTCTGCTTCCAGCATTAAGCAGAGGAGAACTTAATTCCTCTGAAGGCAGAGGGGATCCAAATACAATCTGGCTTTTATACGGTGAAAGCATGCACAGTCGTAGCATTCCTTTGTCCTTGCAGCCATCGGTGCGACCTGAAATCTATTTTGTAGCGAGGACAATCTAACATAATTAAGCCTGCAATCCTTAATTAGCACTGTTGAATACAGTGGGACTTCTGAGTCAACCATGCATAGAAATTTGCTGCAAAACGTATCCTGCCTTTTACCTTAAGACTGCCGGCTTTGGAGCTTTTCCATGATGCCCAGCTCCTTCCAACTCCCACCTCCCCATTTTGCATTTGTTTAACACTCAGCCTGAAGAATAGTTCCAAACAACTTAATAGCTTGTTTGCTACTGCACTTCATTCTATTTGCCTCTCTGTGCAGCAGCTAAAGCTCCAGCCAGCCTTTCAAGGATTCTGTTACATTGAAGATAAAGGGACTGTCTCAAAATTTCAGGGGCAACCTGTGGTCAACCTAAAATTCATCTTGCTCTCAGGATGTGGCTGTTTCAAGTACACAGATGCCTTCACCCCAAAAGAACAAAAACTTATAGGATAACATTTTGACAAACCCTTTCTACCGTAAGTAACAATAATGGAAGGAGGAAATGCATGAAAAACAATCAGCATTTTTCCCAAGGAAGAAAGCAATACAGAAAATTCAAAGCATAAGAGATTTGCTAGCTACTTGTCATATTCAGAGGTTTTCATCATTATGATATATTCAATCCCCTGCCGATGCTCAAACTCAGAAAAAATATTGCGTTTCAGCTCTGAATGTCTACATCAGTTAAAATGCTATTGTTTTAGCACCAAAACGTCTAAATAATTCCCCCCTCCATTTTGCTTTTAATAGCCTGTGTTAATATAATGCATGTCTACAGAGGGTGAAATGTTTTTAATGCCTACTCAGGGAATCATTAAAAACAATGTGAAAGCATGCGTGTACAAAATTGTATTTATCTCAAAGTTGCATTATTAGTCTCTATTTTCATTTGGTAGTTTAATAATTTTAGTACTTGACATAACATTGCATAAAGTGACAGACAACTGCAAACATACTGCCCCAGCTATTATATCTTACATATAATAAAAATGTAAGAATGTCATCATGCATTCCCCATTGGAGGATCTGTAGCGCTGTAGCACAATCCTGCATTTGCACAAAGTCAGAGCAGGCTAGGAGAGCAAAACAGATGGCAGGTTGCACAAGAGCAGTGGCCGTGAAATGGGAGTGAGAAGGGAGGGACACGGAGAGAGGAAAAAGTGGGAGACATCTCAATAGTTTGGGAAGGAAGGAACACTGAGAAGTTTTGTTTTTTAAAAAACAGTTTTAACAAAGAGAGAGTGCAGAGATGGGTACAGCACAGAAACAAAACCTTTCCCAACAACATTCTCACTGTACTCAAACTTTGTTTAAAACATCTACTCCCACCACAGCCTCACTCTACTCAAACTTCTGCCATTTTAAAAAATGACCTTTTTATCCTTTTCACTGTTTCAATATCCCTGCTTTACTCAAACTTCTGCTATTGTTTTAAATAGCCATTCCCCCCTTCAGTGTCTCTTCCTTCTTGTTATACTCAAATGTCCCCCTCTTCCATTCCTCAGCTGCCTCATGTGAGACGTGTAATAGACGTGAAAATCCAAAATTATGATTTTTTTTCTCCTCAAAGTCGTCAAATTGTCAAATGGAGATTAAACAATCATCCCATCAACCAGGTAAAATCTTTCAAATGCCTAGGGATATTTTACCAGTCAAATTTAAACTGGACAACACACAGACATTGAATGCACCACATCAGCGATTCTCCATTTTTTCTTACTCAAAGGCAACCAGACGGTCCTGGCTGCAATAAAAAAAAAATTAACGCCAAGGTCCTTTCTCAGTTATTGTACAGTATACCAATTTGGATACAAGCATTTAGTAGAGAATTTGAACAAATTCAAGCGCCCTTTCTTCATAAGATCCTTGGTGCCCCTAAATGCATAAGTTATTTGACCTTATGTGCTGAATCCGGTCAACATCTGACAGAAACCAAACCACGGCTCTCCACAATCAAGGCCTGGCTGAAAGTCCATTTTAGAACAACATCTAACTCCTTATTAACCTCTATGCTCGAAGACCGTATTTTATCCAGATGGTACAAGACAAAACCCATAGTTTGGGCATTGCCCTCGAGAGCCTCAAAGTATGTGACAAAAACCACACATTCCAATTAAACAGGCAGCAGCTCTACGACCACGAAAGACAGCGCCTGTTACCTCATACTCCGAGAACTTGTTCCCCGGAGGTCTTAGGTATCACAGCATCCTACGGAACCTGTGCCAAATATCTAAAGGATCTACTACTCCCTTCCCATTAACAAGTTTTTATGCTTGCAAGACTAAATGCTTTCCCCTCCGCAGATTCTCACACATTCCATTTCAAGCCTGTTTGTGTTCCTTCAATCAAGAAGTACCTGATTCAATGGACCACATTCTCTTAAATTGCCCTTTAAACAGCAAACCTCGCCAACTGATGCTGAACAAAATCTTGGACATCTGGCCATAGCTGTCAACTTTTCCCTTTTCTTGCGAAGAATCCTATTCGGAATAAGGGAATTTCCCTTAAAAAAAGGGAAACATTGACAGCTATGCATCTGGCTCCAAGAAGAAGCCAAGTAAGATTTCTCCTTGCAGATCGGGACAAATATATTACTGCTTTAGTAGCTTCCTTTTTAGCCACAGTTGTAGCCGAAAGGGTTCCCAATGAACTATCCTTTCAAGAAATAGACAGGGTGTAGCAGAATATCCAAATGCACACAACCATAGTGTGACCTTATTGTTGTGCAGCGGTAAATTACAGTATTTTTTGCTCTATAAGATGCACTTTTCCCCTCCTAAAAAGTAAGGGGAAATGTGTGTGCGTCTTATGGAGCGAATGCAGGCGGGATGCTCTGCTCAGCGCTCCCTTTAAAGAGCCGCATGCACACTCTGTGCGCTCTTTAAAGGGAGTGAGGCTGTCCATAAGCCAGAACAGCCAGCGAAATTGCTGCGCTGCGATCCCGCTGAGTGTCCTGTCCTGGCTTCTGGCTTAGCAGCGCATCCTCTCCAGGGCAGGGAATGAAGGATCCCTTGCCAGGGAGAGACTGTGCGTGGCTATCTCTCGTTTGTATGCAAGGGAGGGTTGAAAAAAAGCAAAAAAGGGAGCAAAGTTGAGAATGTTATATTTATTCCATCAGGTGAAATGGAGTGGCAGCCATTTTGTTTCCCCCTCAAAGGTCTATTTTAGGTGTTTTTGAATAGGGGGAATTCAAAATGGCTGCCTCCTCTGCCACTCCCTGGGGCTGTCATCATAATGGACAGCAACAGAATATGTACAGAAAACCGCACACTTTGACAGGGTGGAAAGATTGTATAGTATTCAGTGCTAGTCCTGCTCTAAGGAGACCCACTGATGTTAATAACATGGGTAGTGTAGATTCATTAATTTCAGTGGGACTTTGCTGAAGGGTGCCTGTTGTTCTTTCAGGAGCTCATTTTATTTGAGAGGCACGGTGTTAAATATAACTACCCCTGCAAAGGAAATGC
Source organism: Podarcis erhardii (assembly GCF_964252035.2). Taxonomy (NCBI): domain Eukaryota; kingdom Metazoa; phylum Chordata; class Lepidosauria; order Squamata; family Lacertidae; genus Podarcis; species Podarcis erhardii. The sequence continues at coordinate 10,344,044 of NC_138515.1, read as the reverse complement.
AGAGATTGAAGCAGGCTTATTATAAATATAAAATCATTACGTGCAATTCCATCCAACCCTATTTTTAAACCAGAAGCAGTAGAACAAACATTTTTATATTTGGGTTTATTTCTTGCCCAAACCTGAAGATGCTTTATTCTAGGGTTGCCATATGTCTGGAATTTCCTGGACATAACTGGAATATGGCAGTCGGAAGTAGTGTCCTGGCAGAAATCACTGGAATGTCCGGGGAAATCCGGACATACGGTAACTGTTACGGAAAAATCTAGGTGTGAGGCTGTTCAGTCACCCAGCTCGTTGGGCAGAGCCCATGGGTCCCTGCGGAATAAATTAAGGATTCCAGCCAACCAGAGCAAATAGCTGTAGACCAAAGTTTATTGCGCAATAGGTTCAAAGAGCAATTTGAACCCCGATGATGGGGTGACAAGGACTTTTAAAACTTTCTCACCATATCCCAGAATACAGTTCGTACAGCATCATTGCTACATCATTGCTACATCACTGACATGTCACAAAAGAGGAGGGGTTAACTTTGGCAAACATGTCCAGACAAGTCCTTGATACAAGATTAGCATAAACAGACATGGCAGGGCAAGACTCAGGTATAAGATTAGCATAGACAAATATATCTTAAGTGCCCACCAACCAAAATTACAATAGAACTTCCTTTGCATGTCTGGAGCCTGAGGCAAGTCAGGTGATGAGATTTGGCTTCCCTTGGCTAACAATGAGCCCAGCAATTGTCACTTCTGAGAACTTCCTGGAGTCCTTTTTCAAGGGGAAAATAGCTTTGGAATGGAGGAAACTGGCAAGGAGTTGATTTTATATTATTTTAAAGTTAGGTAACTTCCCTGAGCTGTCAAGTTGAAAGGATACATTCAGACATAATATTTGTATCATTTAACAACTTTAAAGATGTGCCCCCCCCCCCGGTTATTTCCGTAACAGTAACCCATGTCAGAAGTCCAGGAGAGGGGGAGCTCAACAACTTTGTGTCCAGATTTTCACCTTTAGAAATATGGCAACCCTACTTTATTCAAAAACAAACCTAATATTTAAAAGGCATCCTATTGGGTTGTGGGATTAGCATTGCAGTCTTCCTGATGTCAAATCTTGGTCGTGAGTTCTGGGGGTACCTGCTCCCTGCCTCGCAGGCCTTTTCCCACCTGGCCTGGGAGGGCGGGGCCTGGACTGACTCCAGCTCCAAAAGCTGAGGCTGCTGAAGAGGCCATCTTGGCCGTCTCTCAGTACAGACCCAGGTCGTTGAGCCTGAGCTTCCACAGCCGCCAGCCACCATGAACCACCATAGACAGGATTTGCTGCAACAGGAGTAGATATGCTCTATGTGAGAAATGAGGATGTTGCTTTTTTACATAAACCACAAATGCAACAGCTAGACAAATGTCAGCAGTCCAGACCACTGGCGGAGGAAAGGGGTGTGGTGGGTGCGGTTGTGACATTAACATATGAGAGTGCTGGAGGTGAAATAGTTAAACAAGTTACCCAATCAGAACCCAGGGGGTGGAGTCAGAGGGACTATAAAACCAGCTCTGGAAGGGGTGAAGGGGGGAGTTCGTTGGGAGTTGGGTGGTTGGTTGGAGTGGGAGTGAATTGGGATAGAGTCTGTGGGTAGGTTGAGTTAGTGTAGCGAAATAAGCTGAGTCAGGAATAGTTAGAGGCTAGGAAGACAAGTGGGACGTAGGTGGTGCTGTGGGTTAAACCACAGAGCCTAGGGCTTGCCGATCGGAAGGTCGGCGGTTCGAATCCCCGCGATGGGGTGATCTACCGTTGCTTGGTCCCTGCTCCTGCCAACCTAGCAGTTTGAAAGCACGTCAAACTGCAGGTAGATAAATAGGTACCGCTCCGGCGGGAAGGTAAATGGCATTTCCGTGTGCTGCTCTAGTTCGCCAGAAGCAGCTTAGTCATGCTGGCCACATGACCCAGAATCTGTACGCCAGCTCCCTCGGCCAATAAAGCGAGATGAGTGGCGCAACCCCAGAGTCGGTCACAACGGGATCTAGTGGTCAGGGGTCCCTTTACCTTTACTTTAGAAAGACAAGTAAATATCTGAGAGGTGGTTTATTGAGTGAGAGCAGGTAATGGAAGTTATAGGTCTGGATAGGCACCCCATGTTTGTAATTGACTGATACTGTTTATGAAACCACACGCTTGTTAAACTGCAATAAATAAACAAAAGTTTATGTTCCAAATTAACCATGACTGGACTCAGTATAGTACCAGGTAGGGCCTGGGTGGTGGCAGCGAGGAACAAAGTGGTGGCACAGGGATCAATAGATGGTGAAACGTCCAGGGACCCTGTGTGATCGCCACATTGGTCCACCCCAGGTGTCATTCCTGAGGGGGGATGACATCGCCATCCCGCCCCCTGGGATGCTCACCCCACCCCCAGGTACACAGCATGTGCGTGGTTCCAGGTGCCGGAGCACATAGCTCTGCCTCTGGTCCAGACAACTGGAGATATTTAGAGCTTGTGGTCAGGATGTGGGTTTTTTTTTGCTCGGCTTAGTAAGTAACTGCCTAGGAACATAGAGCACATAAGGGAGATAATAAATAAGGGTAAGGGGGGGGCTGAAGTAAGGGTAATGGGAGATGTTAAAAAGCAGAGACATCACCTTGCCAACCAAGGTCCGTATAGTTAAAGCTATGGTTTTCCCAATAGTGATGTATTTCCATCACTATTGAGAGCTGGACCATAAAGAAGAGCTGATCGCCAAAGAATGGATGCTTTTGAATTCTGGTGCTGGAAGAGACTCTTGAGAGTCCCATGGACTGCAAGAAGATCAAACATCTCCATTCTTAAGGAAATCAGCTCTGAGTGTTCACTGGAAGGACAGATCGCGAAGCTGAGGCTCCAATACTTTGGCCACCTTATGAGAAGAGAAGACTCCCTGGAAAAGACCCTGATGTTGGGAAAGATGGAGGGCACAAGGAGAAGGGGACGACAGAGGACGAGATAGTTGGACAGTGTTCTTGAAGCTACGAACATGAGTTTGACCAAACTGCGGGAGGCAGTGGAAGACAGGAGTGCCTGGCGTGCTCTGGTCCATGGGGTACGAAGAGTCGGACACAACTAAACGACAAAACAACAACAACAACAAAACATAGGCAGGGATGTTAGTAGGGAAAGTAGGTAGTTGTGATTGGCTGCAAACCTCATAGTATCCAGCCAATGGGGAGGCAAGGGAAGGAACTGTGCTCTGAGTATAGAAAATATAAGCTCATGTTTTTCCAAAGCTGGGGTGTGCCTACTTTAGACACCCGCTCTTGCAAGAATGTATTATGCTAAATAAACTTTGCTGCTTCACCAATTTTGTTCAGATTGTATTTTAAGGGCCTTAAGACCCACTTCTTATGATAATATTTTATTCTCTTGCTAGTTGTGCTGTTTTAAATGTGCATTTTATGTTTGACTTCCATTAGTAAGGTTTTCTTTTGAAATGTAAATATTTTTTCCCTTAACTTTGCTGTGGTAAATGTGCATCCTGTAGTTGACCTCCTCTGTAATGTTTTGTTTTGAAATCATTAAGATTTTAGTTTCCTGTGAATTAGTTACTTTGAATGTATACTTTATATTTGACTTTCTTCAGAAATGTTTTATCCTGGATTGTTTTATTTGATGTTTTAATGTGCTGTAAACCGCTTTGACTGGTAAAGAAATGAAATTTATTATTATGCGGCCTGCCCAGGTCTATGGCCTGCCCAACATGAACTATGTATGCTCCTCCAGTTGTGGGTTTTGGCCCTGAAAGATCAAGAAGTCTTGGTGCGTGGAGGGCAGCTTGTGAGAACATCATTTGCAACATTTTCCAACATCCCTGTTTGCTAAAGAAACCAGCTTTTCTTCCAGTTTCCTGGCTTTGTGAAGCTTGAGCCAAAATGAATGAATATCAATTGGTTAAAAAACAAACAAACAACCCACTGTTATTAGTTTGTGGGGCGCCTGGGTTCCCTTTATAATTCCTGGGTGCCAGGCGCTGGATTTAGCATGTTAAAAGGGAAGCCAGGAGCCAGCATGATAATACACGGCTAAAGATGGGCCATTAGCAGGGAACAAAAACAAAGAGACAGGCTATCAGCGGAGCAAAGATTCTGTGCCAACCAGCAAATGGGTGGAGCCCCACCCTGAACTCTGAGTATTTAGCAGAAAAAGATGCCAGAGTTTTGAGGAGGGAGTTTCAGAATTGCAGTTGGGTGTGTGTGTGATGCAAGCTGGAGAAAATTAGTTTGTTATACGTGGCAAGAGAGGGGTCAGAGCACAATGAGGGCTGACAGTTTGGAGTTGATTGCTTGAGCAATGGAATACACAGAATTTGCTTGGAGTTTGATGCTTTGAACTCATCCATCGTAGGCTCAGGTTGTTGTTGTTGTTTAGTCGTGTCCGACTCTTTGTGACCCCATGGACCACAGCACACCAGGCACTCCTGTCTTCCACTGCCTCCCGCAGTTTGGTCAGACTCATACTGGTAGCTTCGAGAACACTATCCAACCATCTCATCCTCTGTCATCCCCTTCTCCTTGTGTCCTCCATCTTTCCCAACATCAGGGTCTTTTCCAGGGAGTCTTCTCTTCTCATGAGGTGGCCAAAGTATTGGAGTCTCAGCTTCAGGATCTGTCTTTCCAGTGAGCACTCAGGGCTGATTTCCTTCAGAATGGATAGGTTTGATCTTCTTGCAGTCCATGGGACTCTTAAGAGTCTCCTCCAGCACCATAATTCAAAAGCATCAATTCTTCGGTGATCAGCCTTCTTTATGGTCCAGCTCTCACTTCCATACATCACTACTGGGAAAACCAGAGCTTTAACTATACGGACCTTTGTTTTCAAGGTGATGTCTCTGCTTTTTAAGATGCTGTCTAGGTTTGTCATTGCTTTTCTCCCAAGAAGCAGGCGTCTTTTAAATTCATGGCTGCTGTCACCATCTGCAGTGATCATGGAGCCCAAGAAAGTAAAATCTCTCACTGCCTCCATTTCTTCGCCTTCTGTTTGCCAGGAGGTGATGGGACCAGTGGCCATGATCTTCATTTTTTTGATGTTGAGCATCAAACCATATTTTGCGCTCTCCTCTTTCACCCTCATTAAAAGATTCTTTAATTCCTCCTCACTTTCTGCCATCAAGGTTGTGTCATCTGCATATCTGAGGTTGTTGATATTTCTTCCTGCAATCTTAAGGCTCAGGTTGTATAAATGTGTAAATAAAGACACCACCATCTCTGCTGTGACTCATTTCCCAAGGAAACGTGACCCCTGGGTAAGTGCCTGGAACCCTGGAATTTCACACCACTCAGAGATTGGGGTGCCATGTAACAATACAAATTAGCATTTGTTTTGCTGTTTGCACTTGTTAGATAATTCAAAAGAAAGGCAAGCCAGAGTGTTCTCCAGTCATGTTAACAACAAGGTTCTGACTCTTTCAAAACTACTGCATTTGACAATCAGTTCCTTATAGTTCCTTCCCCTACTCAAGCATGTATGTTCTGTTCTTTCTTGTTGAGTTCTGGCTACATAACTACATCAAGTCATACTGTTCAGAAGTGTACATGAGAATTAAGCAGGGGACTGAACAATGCGAGCCGTAAGTGGCCTCAGTTGCCCAGCTACCTTCCCAGCAAGGGCTAAAAAAACATGCATTAACTGATCGCTGCAAGGAAACCACTTGGAAATCATTTTGTGACAGGAAAATGATTGTGTGAATCAGCCACTGCTAATCATCCTTTTTAACATATTCAGATGTTGTGAACCTCAAGGACCCCCTGCAGTGAGGGGAAAATCTCACACAGCTGAAGCAGTATTGTGCTGCGCTGTTTTCATTTTGATGTGCGAACTTTGATAGTCCTGATGCTTGACTCAGACAAAGCCATTTGCAAAATGAATATCAAAGGCCTCTCGCACAACCCAGGGCCCCTCCCTCCTTGCCTTGGAGAAACTATCTTCCAGCCAATGCTGTCCTGATAGCTCAACCTTTGTCTTCCATCAGTAAAAGCTCTCTCACCATGGCAGGTCAGAATTTCAGCACCATTTACTTTGACTTTGTGGCCAAGACATCCAGAGAAAAAAATCTCTTCCACTCCCCTGTCACACACACACACACACTCTCTTTTTTGTCTATTGGAGAACCCTCCTCTGATATAGTGCAACCACAGCAAACTATCTTCTACCAAAGTAGACCACTGGCCATCTAGCTCAGTATTGTCTCCTTGCAAAAGGTCTCCAGATCCATGTGGCCTTGTGATTTCTCTTATTTGTTCACCTTCCTGGCAATACTGAACGCTGCTTAAGCCAGTCATCTATTGTGTGCCAAGATCCGCAGTCACCTTTGGAGTAAATGACCAATAGACAAAACTTCTATTGTTATTTGGTCATACAAACGCCAATTAAGGGATTGGTGCCACTGGACAGAATCACTACACGATCTGCAAGCGATCAAATAATGCTCTCCTTGGTTCCCCCTTCCAAAAACAATCCTTTTTGGAGCCAATTTCCAGCCAGCCTCAATAAGATTTGCTTGTACTGAGCTGCATTTCCAAGCTATGCCCTCTGCCGTCCTAGATGGACGATATAACAAGGTACTGTACAGAGACAGACTCTGTATATGTGGGCAACCACAGGTGGAAGACATCTTGCACTGTTTACTATATTGCCCACTATACATTGGACCCAGGAGGCAACTTCTCACCTTACCATCCACACAGGAAATATGTCTCTCCCCAGCAGAGAAGGTCTTATGGCTTCTTAGTGATGTAAACACTTCAGTGACTCATAAAGTCGCCCTTTTAGCTTTGGTGGCCAAAAAGATCAGAAAGAAGTGTTAAGTTGTGGTTGAACATATCAGACGACACAGCGATTCTTCAAACAGCTCTTGTTTATTCACAGGCCAGAACAGAACTCAACTGAAGGGTTCAGCCAGCCTGCTTATATAGAGCTCCAGTACAACGCAACAGTAACCACTTTCTGTAACTATCCAATCACTGAACGTCACTTTCAGTCCCTTATTTGCAAATGTGGACCTGAGTGAAAACTATCTACAGTATCCCCCTGCTGGCCCAGGGTGAAAACTTCAGAACATAACAAGAAGACTCTGGACAATATAGCAGTGAACTGTAAGGGAGACACAGAGATCTAAATAGAGACTATTATTTGTGGCACGACACCCCTTTTGCTTGTATCTCTTTTTCAGATTTGACATGGCCAAATGGCTAGTACAATAAAGTTTTTTGGATTTGGTTTGGTCATAGTGGTATGGGAGCCAATGCAAGACATCTACTTCCTTCACCACATCAACAGTGCAGCAACCCTGGTACATTCTGCCTAAAGAAGTGGGCCTACTCTAAAGCAGCAGATGCGGCAGTTGAAAGGCTTTGTTCTTTCAGGAACTAGTTATATGCATTTATTTAATTTGTATTTAATTGATTAATTAATTTCATTTTTTAAAAAATTTTTGCAACAATCTCACTAATAACAGTTTCGTGCACCCCCCCCCCACTGCTCCCAGTAAAAAAACAAAAACAAAAACTTATCCAAAAAAATGTCAGCACATGAGGGGGATGGGTGGTAGAAAGGGAGAGAACAAAAATTGTGAGAGAATTTGCAATGAGGGAGGAAAGAGCTTTTTCTGCTAGAGTCAAAAGAGAGTTTGCTTTTCCTGTAAAATAGCTTTGCTTGAGAAGAAGATAATGATATTTTATTTGAAGGAAAAGTCAAATGCATTCGTTTTGGAAAGCATAAAAATGCTTCTCACTCATATTTAATGTACACGGTGCTTTACAATTATTTTAAAATACGTATTGTATGGCTCTCTTATTTTTATGTACAGACTTGGCACACGAACCTCCTGGAAGTTCTGAGCAAGACGCCTTAAAAAGAGCAGTTGCAGCAGCAGCAGCAGGGCTGTTGGCTCCTCATAAGTTCTGGTCTGGCAGATTTATTATCCGACCACTTTCCTCCCCTTATTTGGTAGTCTGGGTATTTATTATCAGGGCTAAATTTGAGCCCACTTAGGACTCAAGTAGTAAATCTTGGATACAGATGTGAATGCAAAGGATGAGGCTTTGGACATAGTTATCCTTCATATTTGCATAACGCTTCCTGAGTGTTCAAAGAGATTTGCATAGGATATTTTAGGAATCTTTACAACATCCCTGCAAGGTAGGTCAGTCTGTTACCCTCATGTTGCAGACTGGAGGAAGCTGAGAGAAGATGGCTCCTTTGAAATCACCCTCTTGAGTTCTTGGCAGAGGAAAGATTTTAACTTCCTGGTTCACAAGCTTCACTTGGGTCCAGCACAATCCTTTTCACCTTTGCTTGGAGGTTTAAATGTGCCAGAGTTTTTCTGAACCAGAAGTTTGGGCCAATTTAGATGCTATATCAAGTTGTTTGCTAGTGAAACTTGAGTAGTCTCACATACTTCATGGTTCTACTTTCTCAATCCTATCCCCCCCCCCTCTAAAATTCCTTGAGGCTGTGTTGATTCCCCCCCCCCCATTGAGTTTTATTGTATTTGTTCCCATTACTTTAAATTGTACACCATCCCAGGACTTTTATATTGGAGGGAGGTTTATAAATTCACTAACCTTTGCTGAAATTGAGCAGACTCTGACGGGCTATCAGATGCTAAAAACTTTTTGGTTTTGCTTTTACAGGCTTTCTCAGTAGGATGAGTTAACTCAGAAGCCGTATCTCATTTCTTTTATCTCTTTTTAACTGTAGTGCTTTGATTGTTTTATCATTGCACGCCACTATGGCATTTTGTCATGTCAAAGTCCCGCCCCCCCATTTTTCTCACTCTCTTTCCCCCCTCACTCTAGTTTTTTATAAATGAAATTCTCTTAATAAAATATTAATAATAATAATAATAATAATAATAATAATAATAATAATAATGTTTAACAATTTATAAATATTCCAAATAAACAAACAAACCATTCAATCCTACGCAGGCCTATTCTGAAGTAAGTCCCATTTAATTCAATGGCACCTACTGCCAAGTGAGTGCATGGTTGGAGGGGGGTATTTTCTAGTTCAACTCAGGCAGCAAAACGCCCAAACAACATTTTATAATCATGTTTTTCCTATTAGCTCAGATCAGAGGAGGAGAATGTTCAGATAAATAGCTATGTTTACAAAACAAAATGCCCTTCAAGGAGCTATGTTTATGCTGCATAAATTTCCATTTTTACAAATGATCTAGGTTCAAGTTGCTGCAAATTACTGAATTGTGGCATTTTAAGGAAATAAACCTTGGAGACATTATTATTTTTCATTTTAAGCATTTCAGTCTGTTCTCTATACAGTGGTACCTCTGGTTACGAACTTAACTCGTTTTGAGGTCCATTCTTAACCTGAAACCATTCTTAACCTGAGGTACCACTTTAGCTAATGGGACCTCCCGTGGCCACGTGATTTCTGTTCTCAACCTGAGGTAAAGTTCTTAACCCGAGATACTACTTCTGGGTTAGCGGAATCTGTTACCCAAAGTGTTTGTAACCCGAGGTACCACTATATTGTTACATGTCACTCCAATCTCCATGAGCAGTGAGGGATTGCAGGAACTTTTACCAGGGTCTGTGTTCCCTGTGGTGTCAAGGAGACACAACAGACACTGCAGTGTCTTTATGATACATGGTTTTATTCCCACATATATACAACCTGCACCTAGAAGAAGGGATACCAGAGCATTCACAACCTATGAGGGTCTGGATTCCCCCTTAAGCGCAGCAGTGGATTCACAGAACAGCAAAAAGCCGTCTCTTCGTTCCATTCTGTCATCCCCAGTTCACCGGGAGTTCTGTCTCTCCTTCTCACTGCTTCCCAACTACAAGTATGTCCCCCCAGCCTGCGCTATTCAAAGTTGAAAGCCTAAGCCAGAGGTTTTCAACCTTTTTGAGTCCACGACTCCCTTGACTAGCTCCATTCTTTCTGTGGCACCCCTGTGGGGCTCAGGAGCCCAGTTATGTCACCCCTTGCTTGGAGAGCTGGCAACCTCTCACCCCTTTTCGAACACCCTCCCTTGGGGAGTGTTCCCTCAGCCTCCTCTCCCCACACCTTGGAAGTCCTCTTGGCAGCCACTGCTGCTGCCCCCGATCTCTGAGTGCCCCCCCCTGCGCTAAAGAGAGGCAGTGGCGTAGCGTGGGTTGTCAGCACCCGGGGCAAGGCAAGTAATTTGCGCCCCCTAACCCTAACCCCCAGATGTTGCGGCCGGCCCCCCCTGCACCCCCATGCTACGCCACTGAAGAGAGGTGCCTCCTCACACTGCCCCACAGGGGCCTGGGAAGCACCCCCTGGCCAGCCCCAGAGGCACCATTCTCCTGGGGAGCTTGTAATAACAACAACAACAACAACAACAACAACAACAACAACAACAACAACAACAATTTATGTATACCCCGCCCATCTGACTGGGTTTCCCCAGCCACTCTGGGCGGCTTCCAATAAAACACTAAAATACAATAACCTATTAAGCATTAAAGGCTTCCCTAAACAGGGCTGCCTTCAGATGTCTGTCTTCCCTAAACAGGGCGGCCTTCAAATGTAGCCAGGGCTGCTGCAACAAACGGCTGTGCAAGCCTTTGGGAGAGAGAGATGCAAGAGGACATCAGAGGAGGGAGGGGAGGAAAAAGGGACAGAGGCCAGTGGCACCCTGTGGCACCCTGAATACCATTCAAGGCACACCAGGGTGCCACGGCACACTGGTTGAAAATCACTGCCTTAAGCCTGTCCTTTGCCTCTGCCCATTGTTGTCATTGTTGTTTAGTCATTCAGTCATGTCCAACTCTTTGTGACCCCATGGACCAGAGCACGCCAGGCACTCCTGTCTTCCACTGCCTCCCAAAGTTTGGTCAGACTCATGTTGGTAGCTTCTAGAACACTATCCAACCATCTCATCCTCTGTCGTCCCCTTATCCTTGTGCCCTCCATCTTTCCCAACATCAGGGTCTTTTCCAGGGAGTCTTCTCTTCTCATGAGGTGGCCAAAATATTGGAGCCTCAGCTTCAGGATCTGTCCTTCCAGTAAGCACTCAGGGCTGATTTCCTTCAGAATGGATAGGTTTGATCTTCTTGCAGTCCATGGGACTTTCAAGAGTCTCCTCCAGCACCATAATTCTAAAGAATCAATTCGTCAGTGATCAGACTTCTTTATGGTCTAGTTCTTACTTCCAGACATCACTACTGGGAAAACCATAGCTTTAACTATATGGACCTTTGTCGGCAAGGTGATGTCTTAAAAAAAGCAGAGACATCACCGCTGCCCATTAGCACCCAGCAAAGAAGGGGGCACACATCCACTTGCTTGTCAGTCTTGCCTTCTGACGGTTTCCTTGACTGGCCATTGCTGGTCTTTGTCCCCTGCTAATGGCCCATCCATAAGGGAAGTGGGTGGCTCTGTGGTCTAAACTGTTGTGACGTGGGGTTTGTGATTTCAGCTCTCTTGACATAATATGCTGGAGACAGTTCTCTAGTAACACTTCTTTATTAACGCAACAAGACTGAAACCTGAGGAGGGGAGAGCTACATTTATAGGGACAGGGAACTAGTTAGAAAGGATACATTTTGGAGGGAACAATATCAGGCAATCACAGTCCTGCCTTTTGGAGGCAACCAATAAGACAGAAGATCCAAATACAGCAGCTTAAATGAACCAATAGTAGCTGTACCCTCTGGAACCAAAAGGCAGTTACTTTACCCTAATGCAATTACAGACAATAATAATACAGATATAAAATCCTTTGACTCAATACACAACACCCCTCCCCCCCTAGTGAGCACAGCAGACGTAATCTCTCAGGTACTGTGGGCTCCTACAACTTCTACTTGATCTCCTGACAACAGGTGTTGCCGGTTCTGGATTGGGTGTCACCTGTGGTAGAGGGGTTGCTATAGGGGTTTCGTCAGGAACAGATGGAGTCCCAGACATCTCAGGGTCCCCTACCTGTACCTCGTCATCCTGAGGACTAGCAGACCCTGGTTCATTTGCTGAAGCCCCTGGTGATTGCACCTCTGAGCCATTTTCACTCTGGTCTTGCAGCTCTGCGTCGTTAGCCAGGGATGAATTATCAGACTCCTCCCTGCTGAGCGCCCGGCGCCTCAGCTGATCTATATGTCTCTTCCAAACTTGCCCATTTTCCAAGGTCACATAATAGGACACAGGTCCACTAGCCCGGGTGACCACACCAGCCACCCACCGCGAACCTCGTGAATAGTTCCTCACCCAGACCAGATCTTCAGGGGCGAAATACCTTGTTGTGTCAGTCTCAGCCTGGGGGTTTGCTCTTGAATTACGGTTTGGCATTTTATCCGGGTGGACATAATCCAGCACCGTTACCAATCTTCTACCCAAGAGCAGCTCAGCTGGCGACTTGCCCGTCGCAGTACACGGCGTCGCATGCTGCAAAAATAACATTCGCGCGATGCGAGCTGACCAGTGACCCTCCATTAAGCGCGCAATGGATTCTTTGGCTGTTCTTACCATGCGCTCCGCCTGCCCATTGGAGGATGGGTGAAAGGGCGCGGATGTGACCCCCCTTATGAAGTTATCAGCCAAGAATGCCCTGAATTCTTGGGATACAAAAGCTGCCCCATTATCTGATACAATGGTCTCAGGTAACCCGTGGGTGGCAAACAGCTGCCTCAACACCTTGATTACGGCAGCTGATGCCATGCTAGGGACCATCGCCACTTCTAACCATTTGGAATATGCATCGACGATAACCAAAAAGACCTTCCCCTGGAATGGCCCAGCAAAATCTAAGTGCAGCCGACTCCAGGGAGATCTGGACTGCTCCCACCAGTGAACTGGTGCTCTGGCCACTTCTGGCCGCACCTCTTGGCATGCCTTGCATGTTCGTACCCATTGTTCTATGTTCTGGTCCATTCCAGGCCACCACACATAACATCGGGCTAGCGACTTCATCCTGACCATTCCCGGATGTCCCATGTGAAGCGTCTCAAGAACCCTGTTTCTCAGTGGTGCTGGGATGATCACCCTATCTCCCCACAGGAGACAACCCTTATGCATGGATAACTCGTGCTGCCTTGTCGCATAAGGCCTGAATTTGTCTTCATGCGGACCACCTGGCCACCCCCTCCCCACCCAAGTGAGCACACGGGAGAGAACAGCATCTTTCCTCGTTTTCTCAGCAATATCAGTAGCCGTTACAGGAGCCCCCGGAAGTGTTTCCAGCATCATTATGTGCTCCGCTGGAGCAGGATCCTCATTGCTCCCGCCAGGAAGGGGCAATCGACTCAGCGCATCAGCGTGGCACAACCGTTTTCCCGGCACATGGGTCAAGGTGTACTGGAACCCGTTCAGGAATATAGACCAAGGCAACATTCTGGGGGAGAGAATTTGTGGCGTTTGTTTGTTCGGGTTGAACAACCCCAACAGTGGTTTGTGGTCCGTTTCAATGGAGAAATGACGACCGTACACATAATCATGGAACTTTTTGATTCCTGCCACAATTGCAAGCGCCTCTTTGTCAATTTGAGCATAGTTGCGCTCCGTGGGCGACAACGTATGGGAATAGAAAGAGATGGGCTTTTCCGACCCATCCGGTTCCCTATGACTCAGCACCGCCCCCAGGCCGTATTGAGAGGCATCACATGCCAGGACCAGCAGCTTCGATTCATCATAATGAGCAAGGACGCTCTTGCTACTCAGCATTCCTCGCAAGGAGTCAAAAGCCTTCTGCTGCTCCTGCCCCCATCGCCACACATTCTTTTTCTGCAACAGTCTATGTAATGGTTCAGCTACCGAAGCTTTCTGGGGTAAGAACGAATGATAAAAGTTAATAAGTCCCAGGAATGACTGCAACTCTGTCTTGTTCTGTGGTCGTGGTGCCTCGATGATGGCCTTAAACTTAGCATCTGTGGGGTGGATGCCTGATGCATCAATTTTAAACCCCAAGAATTCCACAGTTGGCACCCCAAAACTGCATTTTTCCTTTTTTAGTTGCAACCCCGCCTCCTTGAACTTGAGCAACACTGCACGGACACGCGCAACCAGTTCCTGTGGGTCTTTTCCAGCAATCAAAACGTCACCAAAAAATGGCAAGACCCCCGGCAGACCTCTTAACAGGCGTTCCATGAGCCCTTGAAAAATCCCTGGGGCCACACAAACTCCAAATTGTAATCTGTTAACTCTGAACGCCCCTTTATGTGTGATAATAGTCTGTGCTTCCGCTGATTGTGGGGTTACTGGCAGCTGTTGGTAAGCTTGTGCCAGGTCAATTTTGGCGAACACCTTGCCCCCAGCCAGTTTAGCCAACAGATGTGATACGACTGGAATGGGGTATGAGTTTCCCCTGTGTGCCTTATTGATAGTACATTTGTAATCAGCACAGATCCTGACTTCCCCATTTGCTTTAAGGGGCGTGACGATTGGAGTCTCCCACTTAGCGGAGTCCACGGGTGAGAGAACTCCCTGCTTGACCAATTTCTCCAGCTCTGCTTCGATCTTGGGTTGCAGTGCAAATGGCACTCGCCTTGGTTTGAGTCGGATTGGGGCCACCCCAGGGTCCAATTCGAAGTCAACTGGGGGCCCTTTATAACAACCCAGTTTTCCATTAAAGAGACCAGCAAATTCTTTGCATAATGCCTCGCTCATCTCAGGGCAGGTTTGGATTGAATTAAGCCCTGATATACTCAGTCCCAGGGCGGGGAACCAGTCAGTGCCCAGGAGACTGGGGCGACTGCCCTTCGCAATCACCAGTTTGAGTACCACCTGTTTGTCCCGGAACTGTACTCTCACGGCACACATTCCCATGACATGGATGCGGCCCGCTGACTATGACTGCAAAGTTGCCGGGAAGGGCTCTAGAGGGGGCAACTTACCCCTGGGGAAGAATGTCCTCGCGGTCTGGTCCGACACGATAGTGAATCCAGATCCGGAGTCCACCTCCATGTCGCACAGCTGACCCTCAATCTTCACCTTGACTTGTGCCTTGCCTTGCGCTGGAAACTGCACGACCCTCCCGTTGATCTCCGTTACGTAGTGGCAGTCCTTTAGAACATGGCTTGCTGTGGGCGATCTGCGATGCTCCAGTCTAGGTGCTCCTGTCGCTCCCAACGCCGCCGATCTACAGACCCTGGCGATGTGACCTGTCTTTCCGCACATCCGGCACATAGCATCCCGGAAACGACAACTTTTCCGCTCATGGTTTCCGCCACAACCAGGGCACCTGCCTCGGTGATCTTTGTGCACTGTGCAGGCCTGACGCACTGACTCGACCCCACGGACTGGGCTCTGGCTCGGAGTAGCCTCTAGCTCGTCCATGGCATGCGCAACTTCTATCTGTGGCTTAGGGGCCCTGCGACTGGCATCAAGCTCCTCTCTTTCATAATTCTCCGTGGCAGTGGCCTCCTTCAAGGCTGAAGCAAGGGTAACCTCTTCTTTAGCCACGATGCGTCTTCTGGCTTTCTTGCTGCTCAGACCACCGACAAACCGATCCAGGAGAGTCTCTTCCAGATCTTGGAAGTCGCAGTGCTGAGCGAGCTTCCACAGTTCAGCTAGAAATGCAGATACAGACTCCCCAGCACGCTGCTGCCTCTTATGAAACTCCATCCGCCGGGCCATCTTGGTCTCAGTAGGCGCTAAATGGCTTGTTAGGCAGGCAAG
Source organism: Podarcis erhardii (assembly GCF_964252035.2). Taxonomy (NCBI): domain Eukaryota; kingdom Metazoa; phylum Chordata; class Lepidosauria; order Squamata; family Lacertidae; genus Podarcis; species Podarcis erhardii. The sequence goes on along the minus strand of NC_138515.1, from coordinate 10,328,419 downwards.
AATATCTTTGAGAGATGTCTCACTTAGCTTCGCTGGGGCAAGCAATGCCTTGGCCAGCTTGAAGGTCTCAGGCGCACAGTAGCTCAGGAATGTGGCCCTTCTTTTGCTGGCATCGGTGATCCCTTGAGCCACTGCAAAGAACTCAAAGCGTTCAACGTAGTCTTCCCACGTGTGGGGCTCTGATGGCTGGAAGGGCTCCAATACCCGTGGACTCTCCATTGTCCTGTGGGCAGGGTCGTCTTCTCAGCCGGCCAGTGAGTCTTGTTCTTAGCTACAATCCGGACTCTGAGGCAGGGCTGCGTTTAACCGCTCCTCAGCATTCCGGATCCCATCCTCGTCGCCAGTTGTTGTGACGTGGGGTTTGTGATTTCAGCTCTCTTGACATAATATGCTGGAGACAGTTCTCTAGTAACACTTCTTTATTAACGCAACAAGACTGAAACCTGAGGAGGGGAGAGCTACATTTATAGGGACAGGGAACTAGTTAGAAAGGATACATTTTGGAGGGAACAATATCAGGCAATCACAGTCCTGCCTTTTGGAGGCAACCAATAAGACAGAAGATCCAAATACAGCAGCTTAAATGAACCAATAGTAGCTGTACCCTCTGGAACCAATAATAATAATAATACAGATATAAAATCCTTTGACTCAATACACAACATAAACCACTGAGCCTTTTGGGCTTGCCAGTTGGAAGGTCAGCGGTTTGAATCCGCTTGACAGGGTGAGCTTCCATTGCTCTGTCCCAGCTCCTGTCAACCTAGAAGTTCGAAAGCATACCAACGCAAGTAGATAAATAGGTACCGCTGCAGTGGGAAGGTAAACAGCGTTTCAGACAGATTCTCTAGTACATCATGCAGTTTTACACTTTCCCAAATGTGGGAGTCTGAATCAGCAGGCTTGGTTGGTAGATGCTCAACTCCTCAAGGCCCCAAGTTTACTCCAAAATAAGGAAATGGCTTATTCAGGTTTTATCCTTCTTGGCCTTGACAGACATCCAACAGTACTTTCCTATGGGAAGAACACATTCTACCGCACTTTGTGGAAAAAAGGGAATTTCCCAGGAAAGCTACAGCAGCTGAACAGATTCATGGAGTTTCCCAAAGGACAAAAACAAACAAACAAACAACCACTTGATAGACATTTATTAAATCCAGAATACATTGGTCATTTCCCCACCCCAACCGAAAAAGGATAATTCAAATTGCTGAGGAAACACAGAGGGCTAGAGAAAGGAACAAGACAAGTCTTGTTTAGTCTCCATTAATTTTTGCAGGTTTATGGTGCATTGTTCTCCTGATACATAAAAATACTTAAAAAGCCTGCTGTTGCTTCAATATATATAAGAGCTTATTGGACAGACATAAGAAAAGAAATTGAGACTGGGGCTCTACATTTAAAGCATATCTATATAGTTAAAGCACATGGCTTTCCCTCACAGAGCTACAGTTCCTAGAAACTGAAATAAACAAACATGACTAAGTCTATTAATTTTAATGGGTCTACTCAGAGTAAAACTTAGTTGAATATGAATGACCCAGCAGCTGTCCATAGAGTTTTTGCACTGACAGGACAAGCATTCAGCATTAGAACTCCTATGCAATAAAGGCCCTGCTAGGGCCAAATAAGTAACTGGAGAATTCTTTGAAATGGTAATGAAAGTTCTATCCTTAACTCTATCTACATATTCCTACAAAAGTATTGTTGGGTGCCACCCCAGTTTCTGAGTGGTGCAAGATTCCAGGCGCTTCACCCAGCGTTCATGTTTCCTTTTGGAAAGCAAGTTGCAGTAGAGGCTCTGAAGTCTTTATGATGTATGGTTTATTTACACATATAGGGTTGTGGGTGGCACTGTGGTCTAAGCCACTGAGCCTCTTGAATCCCCGCGACGGGGTGAGCTCCCATCGCTCTGTCCCAGCTCCTGCCAACCTAGCAGTTCGAAAGCCAGTGCGAGTAGATAAATTGGTACCACTGCGGCGGGAAGGTAAACAGCGTTTCTGTGGACTCTGGTTTCCGTCAAGGTGTTCTATTGTGCCAGAAGTGGTTTAGGTCATGCTGGCCCCATTACCAGGGCTGGATTTAGGTTTGATGAGGCCCTAAGCTACTGAAGGTAATGCGGCCCCTTATATGTCCAGCTGTCCTGCTCCAGTGGCCTGGCGGCAGCAGGAGGCCCCATTAGCTAAAGTGGTGCTTCAGGTTAAGAACAGTTTCAGGTTAAGAACGGACCTCCGGAATGAATTAAGTACTTAACCCGAGGTACCACCGTAGTGAAATACAATTAAGAAGAACATTGGGTGGGGCAAAAGAGTGGGACCCTAAGCTATGGCTTATTTAGCAAAAACATCTGGCACTGCCCATGACCCGGAAAGCTTCCCTTGGCCTGAAAGCGAGATGAGCATTGCACCCCATAGTCTCCTTTGACTGGACGTAACTGTCCAGGGGTCCTTTACCTTTTAAAATTTTTATTTACACATATATACAGCCTGAGCCTACAATGGAGGGGTTAGTAGCATCAGCACGCCAAGAGGGCCTTGGTTCCTCTGGAAATGCAGCCTAGGATTCAGGCAGAGATCCAACATCTTGCTCTGCCTGCTGCTGCTTTGTGTCTCCCAACCATAGAGCTCCAATTCTAATCTCTCTGCTCTAACCTCTGGCTTGATCTTCTAGCTAACTCTGAGTTGAGGGAAGGCCCCAACCCTTTGCCACCTTACACCCTTTGATGCTTTATCCTCGTAAGCGCTCATCCCCCAATCACCTCAAGAGTAAGTTAGCCTGACTCAAGCACACCAACTCCTAGGGGCGGAGGTGAAGACACACACATGACGTAACATACATATGATGTGCACTGTTCCCCCCAATCTTGGGCGCAAGACAGTGCCTCTGGGCTTAATGAAATGATTAGAAGTGTCTAGCACACATCCTAGAGGGGACGCGGGCGGTGCTGTGGGTTAAACCACAGAGCCTAGGACTTGCCAATCAGAAGGTCGGCGGTTCGGATCCCTGCGATGGGGTGAGCTCCTGTTGCTTGGTCCCAGCTCCTGCCAACCTAGCAGTTCAAAAGCACGTCCAAGTGCAAGTAGATAAATAGGTACCGCTCCAGCGGGAAGGTAAACGGTGCTTCCCTGCACTGCTCTGGTTGCCCAGAAGCGGCTTAGTCCTGCTGGCCACATGAGCTGTACGCCGGCTCCCTCGGCCAATAAAGCGAGATGACCGCCGCAACGTTAGAGTCGGCCACGACTGGACCTAATGGTCCGAGGTCCCTTTACCTTTACCTTTAGCACACATCCTAAGACACACAGTGAAATATACTCGGAGTCGCAAAGTGATTTCATGCTCTTTATTCAGCTCATAGTGGTGAGGAGGAATGAATCAAAGTCCCCTCAAAGTATCTGCCTTATATACATTATTTACACAATGGGCTGCACATGATTGGCTAATTCCGGAATTGTACTGTAAACCAATCAGGTTGTGGATTCACTTCAATCTGGAGCATGATTGGGTGGTTCCTGCCAACCAATCATACTGCTGCATTGTTCTAGGACCAATCAGACTGCTGCATTCTGAATCCTATTGTTCTAGGACCAATCAGACTGCTGCCTTTTGGATCCTATTGTTCTAGGACCAATCAGACTGCTGCAGTTTGGATCCTATTCGACTCAGTACATAACACCCCTCCCCTCTAAGTTCCAGTCCTGCCCGGGAGGTCGCATTCATAGTCCTCAAGGTACGCTGGCGGCCTACGTGTGCGTTGCGGCCTGGGGTGTTCCCTGGTCCGGGGTTCTGGTTCTGGCTCGTGTTCCAAGGATGCTGGCTGTGATGGGGCTGTTTGGTCTGGCGCAACCGGCTCGCTCAGTCGTGGTTCTGGTTCCGGTGTCCTTTCGGCCTCCCGGGACCTCTCTGTATTTACTGGTTCTGCCTCTCCTGCTGGCCCCTGCTGCTCTATGGGCCTCACTGCCCCACTGTTCCCCTGGGACTCGTCTGACCTGTCCTCCTTCTCCTGGTTTTCTCCCGGGAATCGTCGCCGTATCTGGTCACAGTGGCGGCGCCAGCATTGCCCCCCATCCGTTAGCACCTCGTACGACACGGGGCCAGTGACCCTGGTGACTGTGGCGGGTACCCATGCAGGGCCTGCCCCAAAATTCTTTGCGTACACTGGGTCCTGGGCCTCGAAGGTCCGGGGGTTCCTGCCTTCCCCCACCCCTACCTCATCCTGAGCTCTATCGGGGTGAAGGCGGTCCAATCTGATTGCAAGGCGCCGACCCATTAGTAGTTCAGCGGGGCTCCGGCCAGTCGTTGAGCTGGGGGTGCTGTGCTGTGCTAGAAGGAATGTGGCAAGGCGGTACTCCCAATCCCCTTGCGTCATGCGGCGAAGGGTGTCCTTGGTGGTCCGCACCATGCGTTCTGCTTGGCCATTGGTGGCAGGGTGGAATGGCGCCGAACGGATGTGGCGGATGGCGTTCTGCGCTGTGAAGGTTTGGAATTCTCCTGACGTAAATGCAGTCCCGTTGTCTGAGACGAGAGTGTCAGGGAGCCCGTGCGTTGCAAACAGCCTGCGTAGTACCCGGATGGCTGCGGATGTAGAAGTGGATGGTACCAGTGCGACTTCCAGCCATTTGGTGTAGGAGTCCACCACTATGAAGAATGTTTTCCCCTGAAAGGGGCCAGCGAAGTCCACATGCAGGCGTGACCATGGTGCTCGGGCAGACTCCCAGGACTGGACTGGGGCCCTTGGGGGATCTGGGCGGGATTCTTGGCAGGCCTGGCAGTGTTTGACCCAGGCCTCTATCTCTCCGTCGATCCCCGGCCACCACACATAACTCCTGGCAAGGGCCTTCATTCTTACTACCCCTGGGTGTGTCTCGTGTAGGGCTGTGAGGACCCTTTTGCGGAGGGGCTGGGGAACAACGACCCTGCTTCCCCATAACAGGCACCCCTTGTGGGCCGACAGTTCATGTTTGCGGGTTGTGTAGCTGGCGAATTCTGGCCCGGGGCTGCTGCTGGGCCATCCCCTCCACACCCAGTCCAGGACCCGGGAGATGACCCTATCTTTCTTGGAATGGTGTGCAACTTCTTGTGCCTGAATGGGGCGGTCGGGAAGCAGCTCCAGGCTCATAACCTCTTGTGCAGGTGCCGGGTCGGGGCCTGTTTCTGGTAGTGGTAGCCTGCTGAGGGCGTCCGCATGGCCCATCGCCTTCCCAGGGCGGTGAATCAGTGCATACTGGTAGCTGGCAAGGAAAATTGACCACCTGAGGACACGAGGAGACAGCACTTGGGGGGTCTGCTTTTCGGGGGCAAACAAGCCAAGCAACGGTTTGTGGTCAGTCACCACGGTGAAGGGCCGCCCATACAAGAAATCATGGAATTTTTTTACTCCCTTCACGATTGCCAGGCCCTCCTTGTCGATTTGTGAGTAGTTCCGCTCGGTTGCGTTGAGTGTCTGGGAAAAGTATGCCACCGGTACCTCTCTTCCATCTGGGAGTTGGTGTCCCAGGACAGCGCCAATGCCATAGGGTGAGGCGTCGCATGCTAGCACCACCGGCAGCTTCTCGTCGAAGTGTGCCAAGACCGAGTTTGAGACAAGCAAGTCCTTGACTGCCTGGAATGCGGCCTCCTGGCGATGGCCCCACACCCAAGGGGCCCGCTTGTCCAGGAGTCTGTGTAGGGGCTCCACTACCGCCGCCTTGTGGGGAAGGAAGGAATGGTAAAAGTTCAATAGTCCCAAGAAGGCCTGAAGTTCAGTCTTGTTCCTGGGCGCTGGGGCATCACAAATGGCCCGTACCTTGTCCCCAGTCGGGTGGACCCCTTCTGCGTCCACCATGAATCCCAGAAAGTCCACCTGGGGCACTCCTAGTAGACATTTTTCCCGCTTTACCTTGAGACCCGCTGTCTGGAAACGGTGCAGAACGGTGCGGAGGCGGTCCTCAAACTCCTCTGGTGTGGGCCCGGCAATCAACACATCATCGAAGAAGGGGGTGACGCCAGGAATCCCTTTAAGGAGAGAGTCCATTAGATTCTGGAATATGCCTGGTGCCACGCTGACACCGAATTGCAGCCGCTTTACCCTGAATGCTCCTCTGTGCGTCACAATCGTCTGTGCCTCTGCTGTTGCCTCATCTACTGGCAGCTGTTGATATGCTTGGGCCAAGTCCAGCTTGCCAAAAATTTTCGACCCAGCCAGGGTGGCAAGGACATGGCTGACCACTGGCACTGGGTATGCATGGGCCGTGAGGGCCTTGTTTATGGTACATTTGTAGTCTGCGCAGATGCGGACTGAGCCATTAGGCTTGACAGGTGTGACGATTGGGGTTTCCCAGGGGGCATTAGGTACCGGTTCCAGCACTCCTTGCTCCACGAGCCGGTCCAATTCCTCGTCTATACGGGGTTTCAGAGCGAACGGGACCCGGCGGGCCTTGAGCCTGACTGGTCGTACTGCGGGGTCAAGCTGTAGAGCAATGGGGGGGCCCGTATACTGTCCCAATTTCCCATCGAAAACCCCCGGAAATTCCTTGCATATGGCGTCCACGTCCACTTGTAAGCTAGTGTGGTTCACCCCGGTGACAGCTAGCCCCAGTGGTCCAAACCATGCCAATCCCAGTAAGCTAATGTAGGGGCCCTTGACCACAAGCAAGTCCAGTTGCCGCGTCCGCCCTCGGTATTGCACCCTGAAGGTCCCCACCCCCATTGTGGGGACCTTACGTTTCTGGAAGTCCCGGAGGGTGAATGGGGCCGGCCTGAGTTTGGGACCCCCAGTAGGACACAGTTTCCTTAAGGTCCTTGCCGAGATTATGGATAGAGTTGAACCCGTGTCAAGCTCCATGCGGCATGGGGCCCCCTCTATCTGTACCTCTACATAAATTTTCTCTATGTTGGGGTGGGGCAACTGGTATACCTGGAAGTCCGTGAGCTCTGTCGAGTTGCCTTGGTGTGTTGGGCCCCGGGACCTGGGGTTCTTGGATTGGTCGTCTGATGCCTGGTGTCGGGTGGGCCGAGCCCGACACACCCGGGCGATGTGTCCCGATTTTCTGCACTGTCTGCACTCTGCATTGCGGAAACGGCAGGTCCTCCTCTCATGACTTTCTCCACAGCTTGCGCAGTTCCCTCCTTCTCGTCGAGGCAGCTGTGGTATGTGGGCTGCTTGAGTGCGCTGCTGTACTCGGTGCACCTCCTCCCTGTCAAATCCTGAGTCGTCGGTGAGGTCTTCATGGTGGACCCTCGGTTGGGACGGCTGGCTCGGCCGTGCCTCTTGTGTCGACCTCTCGGCAGCTTCCGTTGCCAGGGCCTCCTCCAGAGCGACCTGGAACGTTAGGTTCTTCTTAGTGTAGAGGCGTCGTTGCAGCTTCTCATCCCTCAGGCCACCGACGAGGCGGTCACGAAGCATGTTCTCCAGCTCTGAGAAGTTGCAGAACCGGGCGGCTTGGCGGAGAGAGGTCACAAACCCAGTTATGGTTTCCCCAGGGGCTTGCCGCTTTGCGTAGAAGGCATTTCGACGAGCCACCACTGAGGGCTGTGGCGAAAAGTGCCCCTTCAGCTGTTCCATTATTGTTTTGTATGGAACAGTAGCAACGTCTTCAGGCGCAAGGAGAGCCCGGGCGATTTCAAATGTCTCCTCTCCGCAGACGCTGAAGAATATTGCCCTCTTCTTGGCGTCTTCATCATCGGTGACCCCTTTGGCTTCTAGGAGGAAAGTGAAACGGGAGGCGTACGCTTCCCAGTCTCCAGATGCTGGGTTGAACGGCGAGAAGTTGCTGTCAGTTGCCATTCTGAGTTCCTTGTGTCCCGGAGCTGAAGCCTGGATACACGGTGCGAGGCAGCGGTGCGGCAGGTGGCGGTGCTGCGGTGCTGTGTGTGGCAGTCAGCTCAGCGGGATCCCACCTTCGTCGCCAGTGAAATATACTCGGAGTCGCAAAGTGATTTCATGCTCTTTATTCAGCTCATAGTGGTGAGGAGGAATGAATCAAAGTCCCCTCAAAGTATCTGCCTTATATACATTATTTACACAATGGGCTGCACATGATTGGCTAATTCCGGAATTGTACTGTAAACCAATCAGGTTGTGGATTCACTTCAATCTGGAGCATGATTGGGTGGTTCCTGCCAACCAATCATACTGCTGCATTGTTCTAGGACCAATCAGACTGCTGCATTCTGAATCCTATTGTTCTAGGACCAATCAGACTGCTGCCTTTTGGATCCTATTGTTCTAGGACCAATCAGACTGCTGCAGTTTGGATCCTATTCGACTCAGTACATAACACACAGCTTAATTCACACAGGCTTGACTATTCCCCAGTTTTAACACCCCAAGCCTTAATTAAATTCTAACACCTACCAGACTCAGGAATTTAGGGTGTTTGGCACCCACAAGCTCATTAACGGTATGAAATAACATGAAGCGCTAAATGGCTTCTTTTCTCTTTTCTCCCCTGGGCAATTGGCCTACAAGAGATGTGCTATAAACCACAGCGGAAGCATATTTTGATCTTCATAATAGCACTAACTAGAGGAAATGCAATTTGTCAGGAAAGCTGCATTTTATTGAATTACATATTGGATTAAAGGAGTGGGGTCCCTTTCAACAATTCTCAGCACCTTTCCGAAAGCATACTTTGCTCTTTTTGTACTATAAACACTGTGTAGCAGTGGCTGCTTAAGAAATGCCTGATTTCTGCTAGCTGCTACTTCTAATGGTTTGTAGCTGCTTCTTGTGATCTCTGTGGCTGCCTTTGCATTTTGCCCCTGTGATGAAAGGGGAGCAGTAACTGAGCCCAGTACAAAGGCAGAGAGTCCTTCTAACAGCAAACCTTTGTTTCCTGTGAACTGGAAATGTAACGGAATAGAAAAATATATATAAGAACCCAGCGAGTGCCAGCTGTGGGTATATTGCTCTCAGCACTTCATAAGTGATCCAAGAGAATGCTAAGTCAAAGGCAATTCAGATAAATACATGCTCTGAAAAGACAGGAGCATCTTCATGGCCCGCCGCATAATACGTTGCCAAATTGCTTCCCTTTAGAACTCTTCATGGAATTCAGCACTCCAACTAGTTGCACAAACACAGTCCCTAAATTATTCTCTGCTCCTGTTCAATTTGTACTGCCTTGTTTCACTCCTCAGCCTTTTCCATGGCCCTGAATGTTATTCATTGCGGGAGTCCTGGTCAACCTCTACAGGGATGTTGTGCAATTCCAGAAGCCCAAAGCTAATAGGACCTGGAGCAACTGGCTATTAGATGGTGCAATTTACTTGGGGGGTGATTACAGATACCCATTTTTGGGGGGTAGTTCCAAAGGTGGACCTAGGGGAATGCAGACTCACCTACCAGTTTTCATAGATTGAAATGGCATGTAAGAATTCTCTCTCTCTCTCTCTCTCTCTCTCTCTCTCTCTCTCTCATAATAATAATATTTTTATTAGTTTTCAATTATAATCTAATAATAGCCTCATTATAACAATACCAATTTATAATACAATTATTAACACCAATAGTTCAAATACCGAATTATATAATTTAGATAAGAAGAAGAAGTTACAGATAGGTAGCCGTGTTGGTCTGCCATAGTCAAAACAAAATAAAAAAATTCCTTCCAGTAGCACCTTAAAGACCAACTAAGTTAGTTCTTGGTATGAGCTTTCCTGTGCATGCACACTTCTTCAGATAACACTGAAACAGAAGTCACCAGACCCTTCTATATAGTGAGAAGGTGGGGAGGGGTATTACTCAGAAGGGTGGTGGGAATGGGTGATTGGCAGATAGCTGTGATGAGCCTGTTGATGACTCTTAACGACTGCAATAGGTCTTACAGGAAAAAGCAAGGGGTGAAAAGGTGAAAAATGGCTTTGTCATGTATAATGAGATAAGAATCCAATGTCTCTGTTCAGACCAGGTCTCTCCATGGTTTTAAGTTTGGTAATAAGTTGCAATTCAGCAGCTTCTCTTTCCAGTCTATTTCTGAAATTCCTTTGTAATAGAACAGCTACCTTGAGATCTTGTATAGAATGTCCTGGGAGATTGAAGTGTTCTCCTACTGGTTTCTCTGTCTTGTGATTCCTGATGTCCGATTTATGTCCGTTTATTCTTTGGCGTAAGGTTTGGCCTGTTTGTCCAATATAGAGAGCTGAAGGGCACTGTTGGCATTTGATGGCATACACAATGTTAGACGATGAGCAATTAAATAGTTCCGAGATGGTATGTGTGATGTTGTTGGGGCCAGTAATGGTGTTGTCCGGGTGTATGTGGCAGCAAAGTTGGCATCTGGGTTTATTGCAGGCTCTGGTGCCAGTGTCCGTGTTAAGTCTGGTTGTAGTATTATTGTGGGTTAGGAGTTGTTTAAGATTGGGTGGCTGTCTGTAGGCAATGAAAGGTCTTCCTCCCAGAGCTTGAGAAAGAGAACTGTCATTGTCCAGGAGAGGTTGTAGATCTCTGATCATGCGTTGTACTGTTTTAACTTGGGAGCTGTATGTGATGACTAGAGGTGTTCTGTTATTTTCTTTTTTGGGTCTGTCTTGCAGCAAGTTCTCTCTGGGTATCAGTCTGGCTCTGTTGGTCTGTTGTCTAACTTCATCTGCTGGGTATTTTAGTATTTTAGACACTGGCACCAGAGCCTGCAATAAACCCAGATGCCAACTTTGCTGCCACATACACCCGGACAACACCATTACTGGCCCCAACAACATCACACATACCATCTCGGGACTATTTAATTGCTCATCGTTTAACATTGTGTATGCCATCAAATGCCAACAGTGCCCTTCAGCTCTCTATGTTGGACAAACAGGCCAAACCTTACGCCAAAGAATAAACGGACATAAATCGGACATCAGGAATCACAAGACAGAGAAACCAGTAGGAGAACACTTCAATCTCCCAGGACATTCTATACAAGATCTCAAAGTAGCTGTTCTATTACAAAGGAATTTCAGAAATAGACTGGAAAGAGAAGCTGCTGAATTGCAACTTATTACCAAACTTAAAACCATGGAGACACCTGATCTGAACAAAGACATTGGATTCTTATCTCATTATACACGACAAAGCCATTTTTCACCTTCTCACCCCTTGCTTTTTCCTGTAAGACCTATTGCAGTCGTTAAGAGTCATCAACAGGCTCATCACAGCTATCTGCCAATCACCCATTCCCACCACCCTTCTGAGTAATACCCCTCCCCACCTTCTCACTATATAGAAGGGTCTGGTGACTTCTGTTTCAGTGTATCTGAAGAAGTGTGCATGCACACGAAAGCTCATACCAAGAACTAACTTAGTTGGTCTTTAAGGTGCTACTGGAAGGAATTTTTTTTATTTTGTTTTGAAGAAGAAGGTTATGTACTGAAGTTCCCACCCTGGGCCAGCAGGGGGATACTGTAGATAGTTTTCGCTCAGATCCACATATGCAAATAAGGGATTGAAAGTGACGTTCAGTGATTGGATAGTTACAGAAAGTGGTTACTGTTGCATTGTACTGGAGCTCTATATAAGCAGGCTGGCTGAACCCTTCAGTTCAGTTCTGTTCTGGCCTGTGAATAAACAAGAGCTGTTTGAAGAATCACTGTGTCGTCTGATATGTTCACCCAGAACTTAACAAAGAAGAAGAAGATGTTATTTATATCCTGCCCTCCCCAGCCAAAGCTGGGCTCAGAGCGGCTAACAACAATAAAAATAGCACAGCTTACATAAAATCACAGTAAATTAATTGAAATACATTCTAAAATCAATTCAGAATCAAATTAATGGCAACCATTGGGCTAGAGTTCTATGAGGATTACAGAAGCAGATGGGGCTCAGACTGTACCTTGGCCAAAGGCCTGGTGGAACAGCTCTGTCTTGCAGGCCCTGCGGAAAGATGTCAAGTCCCAAAGGGCCCTAGTCTATTGTGACAGAGTGTTCCACCAGATCGGGGCCACAGCCGAAAATGCCCTGGCTCTGGTTGAGGCCAGCCTAACCTCCCTGTGGCCCAGGATCTCCAATATATTTTTATTTGAAGACCATAAGATCCTCCGTGGGACATACCAGGAGAGGCAGTCCCGTAGGTACGACGGTCCTAGGCCATATAGGGCTTTAAAGGTTAAAGCCAGCACCTTAAACCTGATCCTGTACTCCACTGGTGGCCCCCCACGTGCTAGAATTGATGGCTTGATTATTTGCTCTATTTCTGCGTTCCAAAATCTTATTAATTTCCATTACATTCTGGTCATAATAATAATCCCTTATACAGCAACTGCAATATTAATAACATCTATTTGTGTTTCCACATTAAATGATTTATAAAATTACAAGTGAGGAACTCAGACTATTTCCTTGTTCTTCCTGTGTGTGGCAATTATTCTGCCCATGGTGTTTCTTCCTGTCCTTGTAAGATGTTATGTCTTTCTTTTCCCCAGTTGTTGCTGTTCTCCGTCATGTCTTGGGCGGAGCTGATATCCCATTGTTGTTTCAGAAATTTCTCCATCACTCCATCCTGTGCTTCGTTGTTTTGCAACTTTAACAACAGCTGCAAAAACCACCCTGTCCCAATAAATAACCTGTTCTCACCATTTCTCTTCTCAGCCTGGGAAGAAGAGTGGTCTGTCGAACTGCAAATGTCTCAGTAAAGAACCTTATCAGTTCCCTGGCAAGTCCGTAGATTCCTTTCATCCTTCTGTCCAACTGAGGATAAATGAGGAATTATACTTCCAATTAAACTAAATAATTCTCAAAACAAACTCCTTCCATGACAGCCACAGAATTGTACCTCTTGATACAGTTTCTGATTCAGGCCCTACTTTAAGAATATATGTACAGTATTGTTTTTTTGAGAATGCAGAATCCTACTTGTGGCGCATTCTATGTTAGCTTGAGAAGAAAAGCAAAATTGACATGAGTGGCTATAACGATATCAGATACGGAGAAGTGAGGGAGAAAGGAGGGCGAAGGTTTTGTTCTCCGGTCATCTGGTTTCGCAAACCACAGATTCAAATTTTAAAGCTGGAGCATTTTAACCTGCTCACATGTAACCCTCAGACATAAATGGAGAAAAATACATTTTGCCATTGGTAGCTGGGCTGCCTTTTCAGCTTTGTGCTGAAATATGTGATTATATTAACATTATTATTTTTTTTACAAAGCCCTGAAAAGTCTTTCTGTAGCCACTTCAGAGCCCCGGAGGCTTGAAATTCAATGGAACTCAACTTCTCGAAGCTGTGATACTGTCGCAGCCCTACCGTTTACCTTACAAAGGGGCTTTTCTTGTCGGAATTATATTTTTGAAGCCCAGAAGAAAAGGATAGTAAAGTGGATCAGTTCGTTTTGAATGGTGTGAAAAGAAATCAGGCGTTTTCAAATGCCAAGTTCTGAACGATATACCCTGCTGGTACATTTGGTAATGCACCCTAATTTCTTTACAGGAATGTTATTTTGATTCCGGAGAATAAGCTACTGTTCTTTAGAGTCAGGTGCAGAGAACCTTGGGCCCTCCATGGGGTAGTTCAGTTGGTTAGAGAGTGGTGCTAATAACACCAAGGTTGCAGGTTCGATCCCCATATAGGACAGCTACATATTCCTGTACAGTGGTACCTCTGGTTATGAACTTAATTCTTAACATAGCTGTCAACTGTCCCTTATTTGGCGGGAAAGTCCCTTATCCCAACTCCGTGTCCCACTGCTGTCCCTTATTGATGATGTCCCTTAAATTTCCCGGGTTTCAAAGGAAGCAGCTCCTCTCCCTCCCTTCCTGCCGGCCAGGGAGGAGGGAGGCTCCAACTGTGTTGCTTGGCTGCGTTGCTCACCCAATAAGGAGTCTAAGAACGACTGGGGGGGTGGAGCTTGCATGCCTTGTGCGCGTTGCCTGGTGACTCGCCTTTGCTCAGCGTTTCCCAGCGGAGAGGTGACGTGGTTTTCCTTGCTGCATCCCCTTTGCCAGGTTGCTGTGCTGTGGGAACCACCACTTGAGGCTTAGTTTGTCTGCTGGCTGGGCTTTCTGCCTTTGGCTCAGGAGCTGGTTGACTAAAATTCCTTATTTTGGCTGCTGATCCTTTATTTTTGAGGCTGCTGGTCCCTTATTTTCAAATCTGTAAGTTGACAGCTATGGTTCTTAACCTGAAACTGCTCTTAACCTGAGGTACCACTTTAGCTAATGGGGCCTCCTGCTACCGCCGTGCCACCGCCGCGCGATTTCTGTTCTCATCCTGAAGCAAAGTTCTTAACTTGAGGTACTATTTCTGGGTTAGTGAAGTCTGTAACCTGAAGAGTACCACTGTATTGCAAATGGCTGGACCATAGATGATTCTCATGGTCTCTTCCAACTACATAATTCTATGATTCCAGAAGTTGCAGAACTACAACTCCCATCAGCTCCAGCAAGCATGGCCAATGATCAGGGATGAGAGTTGTAGTTTAAGAACATCTGGGGGCCAGAGGTTATCCACACCTGCTTTAGAGGATTTGAGCATGAATCACCTGTGCCGTAGGTGAGCTCTCAGAAACCCTCTTACAGATGGGTGCAGTTTCTTCCTGCATGTTAGCAGGAGACAAATTCCGTCACTGGCATTAGAAGAGGAATAGAACAAGGCTATATGACTTATGTACCCGCCAGCATTTGAAAATCCAACCTGTCCCAACTGGTAACATTCCCCGCCACCATAGGGACACGGGTGGTGCTGTGGTCTAAATCACTGAGCCTCTTGGGCTTGCTGATCAGAAGATTGGCTGATTGAATCCCCACGACAGGGTGAGCTTCGGTTGCTCTGTCCCAGCTCCTGCCAACCTAGCAGTTCGAAAGCATACCAGTGAGAGTAGATAAATAGGTATCGCTCCGGCAGGAAGGTAAACGGCGTTTCCATGCGCTCTGATTTCCATTATGGTGTTCCATTGTGCCAGAAGTGGTTTAGTCATGTTGGCCACATGTTTGTGGGCAAATGCCGACTCCCTCGGCCTGAAAGCGAAATGAGCGCCGCAACCCCATAGACTTAATCTGTCCAGGGGTCCTTTATCTTTACCTATTCTCCGCCTCCGCCGCCCCCAACCCCAACCCCACACACTGGAGGAAACAATAAGGTATCACTTTTGCATAAGCCATGATCACTGTCTTATCTGGGACGTAATCTGCTTTGTGAAGAAAAGGCTTCAGGAACTTATTTTGTCTGCTGACTGGCCCAGGAGAATATGCAGAAAAGGCTATTGTACCTTACACATCCTTTGGAGCTGCGTCTTATTGAATGCCTCGTTCGAAAATACTATGTTCCAAGATTCTCAACAACATAAAACACTTAAATGCACACAAGTTTAATCCAGTATGTTTTCAACTATGGGTGGCAAAATAGTTGAGGAGTGATTTAATCAGAAAAAAATGAATTGCTAGGAAATGAAGTGATTAAACACCCTTCCCTTGCAGCCTGCCTTGTTATTAATGTTTTTACGAAATTAGGAGACACTTTATGTGCCTCGCATGTCACTGCTAGCTTAGCCTGTTGCAAATTATTGTTTCTCCCCCTCCCATCGCCCAACCAAAAGCATAGAAAATCTATTGCTTTATTGACTTTCTAACACACAAAGACTATGTGATTAAATTGAGCAGAATTTCGGTTTTTATTTTTGTTCTTTAACATAATGAAGCCTCCATTATGTGGATGCAGAATTATATGTTAGCTTCAGATGTATGGAATTAGCATTCTCACGCAATCATTGTTTTCTCTCCAGGCTGCCCATACAAATGATTCAGCACAGTGCATTGCTCTCCTATCCTCCAATGCCTGTGGAAAGTTAATTTTGTCAAATTTTTAAAGTTTATATAAAATCTATTTATTTCCCTCCAGGTATATATCCAATGCATGTGGTGAAAGTGAGCAGATACAGTCGTGTAATAATAGAATATCTCAACATGAATTTCTTCTGTGGAAATTCCATAAGCTTTCTATATAGCTTCAAAATTGTGACAAGCTTCGACATTTGGTGGCTGTCAGTCCAATCCAATCCTGCAGATCTGCTGGGAGAAGGCAGAAATTATCTTTGGCTGGAGTAAGTGAGCTCTGCCGTGTGTGCGTGTGTGTGTGCATCCACAATGGAAAATCCAGGTATGGCTTCATATAGCACTCTGGCTGCAGATCAATAAGACAGTGCTAGGGACTCAGCTGTTGTTGTTTAGTCGTTTGGTCGTGTCCGACTCTTTGTGACCCCATGGACCAGAGCACGCCAGGCACTCCTGTCTTCCACTGCCTCCTGCAGCTTGGTCAAACTCATGCTGGTAGCTTCGAGAACACTGGCCAACCATCTCATCCTCTCTCGTCTCCTTCTCCTTGTGCCCTCAATCTTTCCCAATATCAGGGTCTTTTCCAGGGAGTCTTCTCTTCTCATAAGGTGGCCAAAGTATTGGAGCCTCAGCTTCAGGATCTGTCCTTCCAGGGAGCACTCAGGGCTGATTTCCTTAAGAATGGATAGGTTCGATCTTCTTGCAGTCCATGGGACTCTCAAGAGTCTCCTCCAGCACTATACCGTGGTACCTCAAGTTAAGTACTTAATTCGTTCCGGAGGTCCGTTCTTAACCTGAAACTGTTCTTAACCTGAAGCACCACTTTAGCTAATGGGGCCTCCTGCTGCCACCACGCCGCCGGAGTGCAATTTCTGTTCTCATCCTGAAGCAAAGTTCTTAACCCGAGGTACTATTTCTGGGTTAGCGGAGTCTGTAATCTGAAGCGTTATGTAACCTGAAGCATATGTAACCCGAGGTACCACTGTAATTCAAAAGCATCAATTCTTCCACGATCAGCCTTCTTTATGGTCCAGCTCTCACTTCCATACATCACTACTGGGAAAACCAGAGCTTTAACTATACGGACCTTTGTCGGCAAGGCGATGTCTCTGCTTTTTAAGATGCTGTCTAGCTTTGTCATTGCTTTCCTACCAAGAAGCAGGTGTCTTTTAATTTCATGACTGCTGTCACCATCTGCAGTGATCATGAAGCCCAAGAAAGTAAAATCTCTCATTGCCTCCATTTCTTCTCCTTCTATTTGCCAGGAGGTGATGGGAGCTGCAAATAAAATGTTTTAAATGTGTTGTAAAGTACAATATACAAATGTGATGCTAGATGGCGACAGTGAGCTATGCCAAATGCAATGTGTTTTTCAAAACGTTTTTTTTAAAAAAGCATTTTCACAGCGTTTTTTTATATGTGTGCAGATTCCACTGAAGCCTTGAAGCAGAGCATTTTAGGGGCAGATCTGAGATGACTTTGGATCTACTACTAGGTACCCAATGTTTGACCCATAAAGTGTGCCATGTTGAAGTTGGTGATGATTTCCCCTCTCCATGCTTTCAATTGGTGTGAGGGGAACAACGGGGGAGGTCTACTGTTTGTTTCCAGGAAAACAGACTCGCCTACACTTTCTGTCCTGCCGGTGCAAGACAACAGGACCTTGTCTGCTAGTTCAGTTCAATCCCCACTGCCCTCATTCCTTTGCTCCTTCCCAGTGTTGTTAGCAATCATTATTTTCAATTTTAATACATTTTTACACACAGATATAATTAGTTTTAATTATCTGGTTTTTATTTTTTCCAATTTTAATATATCATTATCAACAAATAAAATTAAATACCTGCTTTATATTTGTTCAGCATTAGCAAATAACATTAGTTTAAAGTACCTTATATCACAAGTATTTATTTTAATATTCTGTTGGGAGCTGCCCAGAGTGGCTGGGAAAACCCAGCCAGATGTGCAGAGTATAAATAAATTATTATTATTAGTAGTAGTAGTAGTAGTAGTAGTAGTAGTAGTACCTTAACCTCTCTGAATTATCCTGGGCCCCTGCACTCGCAACACCTAGGTTCATTTCACCTAGCCCATTTAAATTTTTCATTGATTGTATTATCCTCATCCCAGGGGGAGATTTGTTCCAAACTGGACCCTCAATCAGTTTAAAAGCTGCTCTGCCACCTTTTTGGTCTTAAGCGCCAACAGTCTGGTTCCATCCTGTTTTGTACAGGTCTACCTTGTCCCAGAATGTTCCCCTCCTCCCAAAACCATCATCTCATTAGGACTGCAGAGCATCACCCATCTAGATGGGCCTGGACCATGGAGATAACTTGAGCCCAACACATTTGTGCTGGCCCTAAGGAATTATGCTCGGGCAAGGATGGGAGGGCTTCCATCTGTAGCCATTTAAATGTTTGCAAAAAGCTGTTGCCATGGAAACTTTCAAAAGCTTAGAGGGTCACAGGGAATAAATTCCAGGCAATCGAGGGAAAACGCGCATACAGCCTTTGCAGCCTTTTTTCTGGTGAAAGGACATAATTAAGTCTAATGCAAGTTGGCCACTTCAAGGAAATGTGACAATTAGTGTGCTCTAATTTGCATTTGCACTAATTTGTTTTTATGATCCTTATAAAATTTGAGGACTATTGGAACTTGACCACACTGCTGCTGCATTTATTTGATATTAAAGATTTGAGAAAGATTCAAATCAACGGAGCCTCATAAACTGGGGGAACAACGAACGACGCTCCCGCAGATGATCTCAGTGATCAAGATGGGATATAAGGGTTCAGGAGATCCCTATGGTACCTTGGACCTAAATGGTTCAGGGCTTCGCAAATTAATACAGGGACCTCAAATCTGGCTCTCTAGCAGATGAGCAGCCAGTGCAGCTGTTTTTAAAATGGTGCCACATGTTCCAGGCCAGATGCCCTTCTCAGCAGTCTGGCCGCTGCATCCTGACCAGCTGCTGTTTCTGGACTAATCTGAAGGGCAGACACATAGAACTCATTGCAGTAATCTAGCCTGCAAGTTACCAGCCCATGGACTGCAGTGGTCAGGGCTAGTACTGTCCAGGAACAGCCATGGCTGTTGAACCCGATGAAGCTGGCAAAAGGCACTTTGGTTGCAGAGGGCATTTGGGCTTGACAAAGAATTATCATGTGATGCGTAACTTGTCATGATATTGTTGTAAACAAAAATTGCCCTTTTCCCTTATGGGGTATCCAAGAGCCCATATAGAGTTCTTACGTAGGGTCCCTATTGGTAGGAGAAGATAACAGAGGCCAACCAGAGAATATTGAGAAGCAAAGCAGCTAGTAAGCTTGATCTTTATTGATCTGTTGTAACAGGGTGCTCCCCTCACCCGCAGGAGAGAGGAGGAACCCAGAAAAATGGTGCACAAGGCCTTATAAAGACTTTTGAAATTGCTACCCTGTAGATCAAGACCATCCCCAGAAACATCATACCTACATCACAGAAGGGGTGTAACCTAAGACCACCCCCCAGATACATCATACCTACATCACAGAAAAGGCGGTCTAAAACAGAAATTTGAATTACAGATAGGTAGCCGTGTTGGTCTGCCATAGTCAAAACAAAATAAAAAAATTCCTTCCAGTAGCACCTTAAAGACCAACTAAGTTAGTTCTTGGTATGAGCTTTCGTGTGCATGCACACTTCTTCAGATACACTGAAACAGAAGTCACCAGACCCTTCTATATAGTGAGAAGGTGGGGAGGGGTATTACTCAGAAGGGTGGTGGGAATGGGTGATTGGCAGATAGCTGTGATGAGCCTGTTGATGACTCTTAACGACTGCAATAGGTCTTACAGGAAAAAGCAAGGGGTGAGAAGGTGAAAAATGGCTTTGTCATGTATAATGAGATAAGAATCCAATGTCTTTGTTCAGACCAGGTCTCTCCATGGTTTTAAGTTTGGTAATAAGTTGCAATTCAGCAGCTTCTCTTTCCAGTCTATTTCTGGAATTCCTTTGTAATAGAACAGCTACTTTGAGATCTTGTATAGAATGTCCTGGGAGATTGAAGTGTTCTCCTACTGGTTTCTCTGTCTTGTGATTCCTGATGTCAGATTTATGTCCGTTTATCCTTTGGCGTAAGGTTTGGCCTGTTTGTCCAACATAGAGAGCTGAAGGACACTGTTGGCATTTGATGGCATACACAATGTTAGACGATGAGCAATTAAATAGTCCCGAGATGGTATGTGTGATGTTGTTGGGGCCAGTAATGGTGTTGTCCGGGTGTATGTGGCAGCAAAGTTGGCATCTGGGTTTATTGCAGGCTCTGGTGCCAGTGTCCGTGTTAAGTCTGGTTGTAGTATTATTGTGGGTTAGGAGTTGTTTAAGATTGGGTGGCTGTCTGTAGGCAATGAAAGGTCTTCCTCCCAGAGCTTGAGAAAGAGAACTGTCATTGTCCAGGAGAGGTTGTAGATCTCTGATGATGCGTTGTACTGTTTTAACTTGGGAGCTGTATGTGATGACTAGAGGTGTTCTGTTATTTTCTTTTTTGGGTCTGTCTTGCAGCAAGTTCTCTCTGGGTATCAGTCTGGCTCTGTTGATCTGTTGTCTAACTTCATCTGCTGGGTATTTTAGTTCTAAAAAGGTTTGCTGTAGATCTCTTAGGTGAGAGAAATTTGAATGTTGTTTTTCTCCTGTGGTTGTTTATCTCCTGTCTGGCAGGTTACTTGATTGGATTGCCTGGGGAGCCTGGCCAGTCTTTTGTAGTGATAAATACTTAGTTCCTGGGCCAAGTCACAGGCTCACACCCTATTCATATCTTAAATGTGCCCTTAAGACAGGATTTGTGAGGAAAGAGACAATGGGAGGTTTTCCACTTTGACCTTGCAGAGAAAACATTTGCTCAGTTTAGGAATCAAAATGGTTCCAGGTCGGTCTTCCTGTGCTGATCTATGTACATGCTTGGTTGGTACGCTTATGAACATTACCACATATCTAAGACCTCAAAATTCCTATCACAATATACAGAAGCCCCACGTGAAGCACTCAGGAGTGAAGTTGTATTTTAAGCAGGACTTCATTCCAGTGGCTGTCTTGCATCATCGTATATCAGCCTTCTTCAATCCCGGAATCAGCTATAGACCTATTAAGCAACTCCCCGTGTCTTGCGATGCTGACTCATCACATGCTGCTGAATCAGCATTTCCACTTAGCACAGAGGGTTAACTCCTTGAGACCCACAACACTTCAACATAACTGGGTACCATAATCACAATTCCCAAGTTTCTAGCTTCTGCCTGCAAAGACTCAGAGATTGACCCAGAAACGGGCTCTTAGGAAATTTGTAATCCTTTACATGCTACCTTTCTGCTAGCTTGGAAATCCAAGCTGTGCAGGAATTATCCACAAGTGAGTTCCTTTTTAAAAAAACCAAAAATCACCAAGTCTATTTAATGTTAAGCTATATTTTAAAATATTTGGGGGGGCAGTGCATTTCAGCTCAAAAGAACTTGAGCCAGGCAAATGTTCTAACTGTTGGTGCCAGGCATTTTAATATACAGGACAGGAAATCCACATGAAATAACACTAATGAAATATTTTTGCAGAAGACTCATTGAAAAATGAACAGGATCTGTTCAAGAGCATATTTCCTTTCAATGATTAATCACTCGCATTTTGACCAGGGCAACGGTCAAGAATGGAGACATGCTTTAAAGGCAGTAGTACTGGTGTGATTGCCAGAAATCTGTGCCACTGGTGACATCTATCTCTAGCACCCACAAATTATATTACAGCTTTTGTGCTTTTATACCAATCCTACATCTAAAACTGGTAGTTGGTGGATTGTTACCAAATACCACTGCGTTAGAGCCACCTAGAGTTGTACAAAGTAAAGCAAAATAAAAATATTCTCTCTAAGTAAAACATTAAACATTTTAAATATATTTTTGTTAAATCCAAAATACAGCATATGAAAAACAAGAATGCTGATGACTAACTCCCAAATCAGACTATTACATAAGTATGAGGGTTGTGAAATTCCAAACACATTTGGGTTGTGGGTGAGGCAAATCATACTATGAACTGGATCGTGCATTAGTAGATACAGCTCCGAAGCCTGCTTGCTAAGCCATCGCCATCTTGGACCCAATCTAGTAGATACAGAAAGCTCTCAAACTGGCTGGGAGTCAGCCATCTTACCCAGCACTCTCCGGGCAAACCTAAGTCTCAGCACACTTTAAGAGATCCCAGCTGAGCTGCCATGCACACATCAAATTTCAAATGGGTCTCCAGCAAAGGATGTTGAGTCTGCCCTGCTGCTTACGCAAGAGATGTGCCCCCATCACACACTATAGAATCATAGAGTTTGAAGGGGTCCTGAGGATCATCTAGTCCAACCCCCTGCAATGCAGGAATATGCAGCTGTCCCATACGGGGATCAAACCTGCAACCTTGGCATTAACAACACCATGCTCTAACCAACTGAGCTATCCAGGCTGACTTGGTGGCTAGTTAGCTTTGCTCCTAGTCACCTGGAAGAGATTTGACACCGCTATTGCTTGTTGTTGTTCTTCTGAGTTCCTACTGCCTTAATTATTTTATCAGGTTTTGTCCCGGCGCCCTTCGAGGAGTGGGTGGAGGTATGGGTGGGAGATACCCTTTAAAACTTTCCAGACCAGTCTGGAAAGTTAGCCTTGGTGAAGACTTGACATTTTCATCCCCTCCAAAAAGTTTTTGATTTGAGTTTCCATTGAAATGAGGCTGTATTTTAATGTTTTAATATTGTATTTTAATCTTGTTTTTAAGTTGTATTTCAGTCAATTTGTTTTTATATCGGGGGTTAGCTGCCCTGAGCCCAGTCTTGGCTGGGGAGGGTGGGGTATAAATAAAATTATTTATTGTTATTGTTGTTGTTGTTGTTGTTGTTATTAAAAACAAATTTTCATAACTGTGAGGTTGCATAAATGAGAGAGGTTGTCCCAAGAGCACCCAGTGACCTTGATGGCTGCTCAAGGATTTTAACGCAAGCGTCTCGGTTCCATGTGTCTGTCACCTGACACAGTCACCTGGCACTTTTGCCTACCCCTTGGCCATCTGAGTAGGTCTGAGTGAGTGAGTGGGCATTCTGTATAAGTCCTGCTCTGTGTGTAAAGAGGATGCGGTCAAGACAGTGTTGGGTGCTTTCAGCTCCACTCCATTTTCAGACTCAATGCTTCTGGGGTCTTGTTTACAGTCCCCTTCAGGCAGCGGCGGAGCAAGCCGATTGGGCGCCTGGTGTGATGCGTGTGCCCTGCGCCCAGGGGCGGGGCCAGCCGGGGCAGGACGCTCCATAGGGCTCTGAGGGATCTACCTTGGTCCAGTATACCTGAAGGTGCATCTCCACCTCCATCGTTCTGCCTGGACACTGAGGTCCAGCTCTGAGGGCCTTCTGGTGGTTCCCTCGCTGCGAGAAGCCAAGTTACAGGGAACCAGGCAGAGGGCCTTCTCGGTAGTGGCACCCACCCTGTGGAACGCCCTCCCACCAGATGTCAAAGAGAAAAATAACTACCAAACTTTTAGAAGACATCTGAAGGCAGCCCTGTTTAGGGAAGCTTTTAATGTTTAATAGGTTATTGTATTTTAGTGTTTTGTTGGAAGCCGCCCAGGGTGGATGGGGAAACCCAGCCAGATGGGCGGGGTATAAATAATAAATTATTATTATTATTATTATTATTATTATTATTATTATTATGCCTGCCTCCTCCCTCTCAGCTGCCCTACAGCTGAGGGGGAGGTGGCAGGCAGACCATTTGGTGCAGCGCGGAGCCTGCAGGCACCCAAGCCACCACATCACTCCCAGGAAAGACGTGTGGCTCAGGCACACTGCAGGCCCTGTGGTAAGTGCCACTCGGCATTTTGTCACCTGGGGCGGTGGTGGCACCCAGGGCGACCCGCCCCACCACACACCCCTTCCTCTGCCCCTGCCTTCAGGCTGTACCTGCTTCTAGTTAATGCCAGGTCACTATTATGCCCTCCAGCATTTCTCCAATGAAAATAGGGACGTCCTATTTCACAACGTTGGGCGTCTTCCAGCATATATAAAAACATAATAAAACATCATGTATTAAAAACCTTGCCTAAACAGGGCTACTCTCAGATGCCTTCTAATGGTTATATAGTTATCTCTTTGGCTTGGGGGGGGGGGTCACATAACTCCATACCCTCCAACATTTCTCCAATGAAAATAGGGATGTCCTAAGGAAAAGCGGGACATTCTGAGCTCACATCAGAAACTAGAATGGCTTCTGTAACTCCAGGACTGTTCCTGAAAAATAGGGACACTTGCAAGGTCTGCAGTAAGCAGGAAGAGATTTCTGCTCTTCCTACACCAGCTCTGTATTAATTAAGACAGCTAATGTTAAGATAGGCATCTCTCTGGTGTTTTGTTTTTATTTTACTGTGTTATTCTACGCAACATCACAGACAATTCAAATTTCCCTCATGGTGAAACCTGAAGGTTAGTGAGCAGAGCTTAAAAGGCAGAAATTCTGTATGTATTATGGAACTTTGACCTGTGAGTGCCCTCTGCTGCACATATTGGGTGAGATTCATCTAAGGGTTTTCTCCATGGAAGGACTTCTGCTTGTGCAACAGGGATCTTCCCCTCCTCCTCCTTCTGTGCACCCCTCCCTGCCATGAATTTGGTTTGGGGTGATGGGAGAACCCCCAGAACACTGATGGAAAAAAAAACATTAAGTTACTTTCATGATAGGAATGGCATTACCTCCAAAGATGTTAGACTATTTTTGTATGCCACTACAGTGGCAAGCAACAAAGGTCCGTATAGTTAAAGCTATGGTTTTCCCAGTATGTATGTATGGAAGTGAGAGCTGGACCATAAAGAAGGCTGATTGCCGAAGAATTGATGCTTTGAATTATGGTGCTGGAGGAGACTCTTGAGAGTCCCATGGACTGCAAGAAGATCAAACCTATCCATTCTGAAGGAAATCAGCCCTGAGTGCTCACTAGAAGGACAGGTCGCGAAGCTGAGACTCCAATACTTTGGCCACCTCATGAGAAGAGAAGACTCACTGGAAAAACCCTGATGTTGGGAAAGATGGAGGGCACAAGGAGAAGGGGACGACAGAGGACAAGATGGTTGGACCGTGTTCTCGAAGCTACCAGCATGAGTTTGACCAAACTGCGGGAGGCAGTGGAAGACAGGAGTGCCTGGCGTGCTCTGGTCCATGGGGTCATGAAGACTCGGACACGACTAAACGACTAAACAACAACAACAACAGTGGCAAGACTGCTGTTAGCTAAAAACTGGAAATCACAAGAAATTCCAACGGTGGAAGAATGGCAGATGAAGATGTTGGACTTTGTGGAGCTAGCCAACCTGACTGGAAGAATCCACGACCAGAAGGAAGAGGAATATCAAGAAGACTGGAAGAAATTTAAAGACTATTTAACTAAATATTGTAATATAAATAATTTGAAGATACTTAAAAGCACCAAACAGACTTGGGATTAAAATAAGACTTAATTGTAAGTAAGTTGGATTTAGAATATTAAGAAAAGAGAAGAAGATAGTTAATTGCTACGAGAAATGTTAGTAGAAGAATAATATTGGAGAGCTGTTATATGCAGATACAATGAAATTCAGAAGGGAGGAATTCGAGGAAGTCAATTAACAATGCAAGATAAATTGGGTTTTACAAGAGATATGTGTTAATTTTTTTTGCTTTACTTTTAGTCTCTGTGTTATCTTGTTGTTTGTTTTTTCTTTTCTCTATGTAGTATTTGTTATAATTGTGAAAATCTAATAAAATTTTTTTGGGGAAAAATAAAAATAAAAATAAACTACTTTCACAGTATAGTAAGAATATCCCTGCATGGATGTTCAAAAGTGGGCAGGCTGTGAAAGGAATGAAGGAATTAGGCACATCAAATATATTTGTGATTCACCACACAGATGATTGGTTCTCTTGCCACGTTGTGAATAATGGTAAGGACAAGCCTGTAACCTACCATGTGTACACTATTTTAAATTTTGGTCCACAATTATGAACACAGACCCTCCAAGGGTCCCTATCTTCCAGGGATGTCCCTGATTTAGAGAAGCCATCCTGGTTTCTGATTTGATCCTGGAATGTCCCACTTTTCCTTAGGATGTCCCTATTTGCATTGGAGAACTGTTGGAGGGTATGGAGTTATCCGACCCCCCGAGCCGTCTGAAGTTTTAAAAAATGTTTAATGTTTTATTATGTTTTTATATATGTTGGAAGCTGCCCAGAGTGGATGGGGCAACCCAGTCAGATGTGTGGGGTATAAATAGTAAAATTATCATTACGGAATGGAACGTCCCTAATTTCATCTGAGAAATGTTGGAGGGCATATGAACACATCATCCCTTTGTTCAGCCAATTCTTTCATCTGAAGCTGAAGCTATCTCTAGTTACAATTGATTTTATCAGTAATTTCTTGAGACTTGACTGTGCCCTAGAAAGCCAGCCTCATTCCGCCATGTACGTTTGACTCTGAAATTGCTAACGTTTTCTACCATACCTCTGAATTTAGAGGCTTTATAGGTATGGTTTTCATTCAGAGAGGAATTTAATGAGAGAGTATGACTGTACATATACCAGAAATATCTACTGATTTCTTAACATTACTTGCTGCAATCTAAAATAGGCCTTTCTTATCATGCTCCTGTGATCACAGAAATAAAATGTGTGATGCATCCTTTATTCATCTATTACTGGGTCTCTTAATAGGGCAAAATAAGTAAGCAATTGGGGGGGGGAAATTGCTAAAGATTTTTAAAATAGTTTTTTTAAAATACACAATAGCTGCATCATTTTATATGACATCTAGCTTATATGACATCTAGCTCCACTCTTTCTTACCAATTCTTTTAAAACCCTCTTACTTCCTGTATGATTACGCTGCATCTTGTATGTCAGGATTTACTTACTAATGAACAAATCAGATGTAGTTCTTGCCTATTAAGCCAAGACCAGAGAGCAAGGGAAACTGGTAGAAATCGTTAGAACAGAAAAACATGTTAAACGTTAATAGTTCAAGAGCTCTTTGTAACAAAGAGAATACTGCTGAGGTGAAAGTAAAAAAAAAAATTCACAAGAAATGCCTGAGTGAGGTAAAACTCTGGCGCAAAAGTCTCAACGCAGTTTTGTTTATAAGTCTAATTAAGAAGATTTCAGTCTCCAACTCAAGTGAGAACGTCCCCAGGTTTGAATAAGCATGATATTGTAAATATATTCTTCTCTGTTATATGTTTATGAAAGTAAAGTTATTTGGAACATAAAGAGTTGTCTTTACAAAGCAGCTATCCATCATCTAGATTCTAGAAGAGTTATTTAGCTTCCTGGCTGTAAGCTACTCGGCTATTTTGCATATCAACAAAATTTATGTTATATATACATAACAGGCAGCTAGTACAACATGTAAATGTTGAGAACAGACCAGCAAATACTAGCTGAAATTGGCCATCTGCAAGGGCAGCAGAGTTACAGGGTGTACAAAAATATACAGGGTAAAGGAACTGAACTAGAGATAGTTGAAGTGGGTAACAGCACATCACAATTAGCTGACGTAAATAGACATTACTATGAATTACTAGCAAAAATTTGCACGGGGCATCTGTTGTGTAGGGGGAAGCAAGCAAGACTGGGGAAGATGGCTTTAGAAAAAAAAAACCCAGAGAAGGAGGCTAGGTGCGCCCAACCACAATCTCTTTTGGGAGGCTTATAAGTTATGTCAGCTGCTGCCAATAATTGAAAATGACCACAAAGTGTCATATGACACCCCAATATTACAGGCTTTGCCTTTTTGCTTACTTTCCTCTATGTAGCTGCAGAATATTCACATTCACGTCATCTGATCCTGGATAGCTCAGCTGGTTAGAGCTTGGTGCTGATCAGGCTGAGGTTGCAGGTTCAGTCCCCATATGGGAGAGCTGCATATTCCTGCATTGCAGGGGGTTGGACTAGATGATCCTCAGGACCCCTTCCAACTCTGCAAAATCTGCATTAATTATCTGGAGTAGGTTGTGCAGACCCACAACCTTCCCCTCTCTGCCTGCCTGAGAATTTTAAGCTTTGGGAAGAAAATGTGATCATGAAAGCCAATGACTTGTTTGAAGGTGGGTAAGGTAACTGAGAGGGACGCGGGTGGCGCTGTGGGTTAAACCACAGAGTCTAGGACTTGTCGATCCGAAGGTCGGCGGTTCGAATCCCCACGATGGGGTGAACTCCCATTGCTCAATCCCTGCTCCTGCCAACCTAGCAGTTCGAAAGCACGTCAAAGTGCAAGTAGATAAATAGGTACCGCTCCGGCGGGAAGGTAAAAGGCGTTTCCATGCGCTGCTCTGGTTCGCCAGAAGTGGCTTAGTCATGCTGGCCACATGACCCGGAAGCTGTCTGTGGACAAACGCCGGCTCCCTCGGCTTATAGAGCAAGATGAGTGCCACAACCCCAGAGTTGGTCACGACTGGACCTAATGGTCAGGGGTTCCCTTTACCCTTTAAGGTAACTGAGGGGGACAGGGGTGGCACTGTTGTCTAAACTACTGAGCTTATTGGGCTTGCCGATCGGAAGGTCAGCGGTTCAAATCCCCGCAATGGGGTGAGCTCCCGTTGCTCGGTCCCTGCTCCTGCCAACCTAGCAGTTCGGAAGCATGTCAAAGTGCAAGTAGATAAATAGGTACCGCTCTGGCGGGAAGGTAAACAGCATTTCCGTGTGCTGCTCTGGTTTTGCCAGAAGCGGCTTAGTCATGCTGGCCACATGACCCGGAAAAACTCTCTGCGGACAAATATCGGCTCCCTCGGCCAGTAAAGCGAGATGAGAGCAGCAATCCCAGAGTCATTCACAACTGGACTTAACTGTCAGGGGTCATTTACCTTTACCTTTAAAGTAACTGAGCAAACATAGATCATTGATCCTTTTTGAGAATAAATATTTACAGCAGACAGATTGCAGAAAAGGGCTGGTCTCAGCAATTTGTGATATGTTCACTGATGTCCTTTACTGGTCTAAATCCAGAATAGGAAGTAGATCTTGGGGAATCAGTTCAAATCTGTTGGCATTGTCCCTATGTGATCACCATTTGGGGTTTGTTTGTTTTTTATATTATATAGCAAAACTTGCTGAGCAGGAGGTTTCCAAAGCCCCTTTACTATTTTGTTGTTTATATTTTGTTATTAAAGGTCTTTTCCCAAAATAGCAGGGTTAGGGTAAAATGTTATTGGCACTACTCCCTGTACAGACTGGTCCCAAATGATCTTACCTGATCTTCCAGTTGCTGCTATGCTGTTAGTGGCTGCAGGTTGGAAAACTTCATTGGGCTTCACTCTTACTGTATCATATAATTGTATTTGGCAAATTGCCCTTTCCAGAAAACTGATACATAAGGCAAGCTTTCAAAAGGGCAAACTAAAGTCAGAGAACTTTGAGGCCACTTGGTTCCCCTGTATATCTTTCATTAACTCTTCCACGAAAGATTTTAGTCTATCGGGGTCTCAAAACTCATGCTGGAACAACTCAGCTGTAATTTCCTTAAAATCATATTTTTTGTTGTTATTATTTAGTCGTTTTGTCGTGTCCGACTCTTCGTGCCCCATGGACCAGAGCACGCCAGGCACTCCTGTCTTCCACTGCCTCCCGCAGTTGGGTCAAACTCATGCTGGTAGCTTCGAGGACACTGTCCAACCATCTCGTTCTCTGTCGTCCCCTTCTCCTTGTGCCCTCAATCTTTCCCAACATCAGGATCTTTTCCAGGGAGTCTTCTCTTCTCATGAGGTGGCCAAAGTATTGGAGCCTCAGCTTCAGGATCTGTCCTTCCAGTGAGCACTCAGGGCTGATTTCCTTCAGAATGGATAGATTTGATCTTCTTGTCGTCCATGGGACTCTCAAGAGTCTTCTCCAGCACCAGAATTCAAAAACATCAATTCTTTGGTGATCAGCCTTCTTTACGGTCCAGCTCTCACTTCCATACATCACTACTGGGAAAACCCTAGCTTAACTATACGGACCTTTGTTGGCAAGGTGATGTCTCTGCTTTTTAAGATGCTGTCTAGGTTTGTTTATTATTTTTTATTAAAAAGAAGAATCCCATACATGGCAGCATTTAACAAGAGAAGAACTAACAGGGGAGAAAATGGGGGCAGCTTTTTCTTAGCATCTCTCTCATATCACGTTTTTGCATCCCCCGTAGGAGGGACACCTTGCTTCAAAGCAAAGTCTTATGTCGTTTGAGGAAAGGTTCTTTTGTCTTTGGATTACGTAATGCATTTAGTTAATTTTTCCATCAAGGTGCTGTCTCAGATTTGCTTGTACAAGTATTCCTGTAATTTGCCATCAACTGACTTTGGTGACATTTTTATGCGACAGCAATAAATCTTTGTCAGAGAAGCTTTGTAATGTGTTCTGTTTCCTTGCATTCCCAACCATATGGATATTAAGGAAGTTACACCATATCATTCACTCAGAATATTGACAGCTGACACCTGAATCTGTAGGGGACAAATTATTCTCCTCAGTATGAAGGTACAGTATACACAAACTCAGAAGCGCTTTGCTCCAGGCCTTGTACCCAGAGCAGTTTTAAAACTGAGGTGCAATTCAGATTGAACCGAGATTAATCATGGGAATCAATGACAGTTGTAACTGAGAGTGACGGTTTTTCCGCTAAGATCTATTTTCCTAAGCAGCTCACCAAACAATATATAATCAGCGTTCGTTGCTATTATGCAACTTTAAATTTATTCTTCACATTTTGAATAGCAATAATGCAATCACGCCAGGATGAAATTACATAATTTGTAGTGATTGTGGTAAAATGTTATGGTAGGCCTGCATTGGCAGAGTAGGAGACTAAAAAACGGTCATGTCAATTTCAGTCCTATTATGCTATTAGTGGCAAAATCAGATGCATCTGTGGGCATAATCTGGATTCATACAAACTTCCTTACAGCTTTGTATTAAGGATTTGCACCAGTGTATCTCTCTAATTGACAAGTAATTCCAACACAGCCAGTTTTGCCCCTGATGTTACACTGGCAAAGTTACACAACAACCTAAGTACTACAAAAGGGGGGGTACCCAAGGGTTAAAATTGCTGTACCTTTATTTTTATGGAAATTTTGACATTGGACTTTCCTATGTAAACGGCGTTTCCGTGTGCGGCACTGGTGCTGGCTTGCCAGTTGCAGCTTCGTCACGCTGGCCACGTGACCCGGAAGTGTCTTCGGACGGCGCCGGCTCCCGGCCTCTTGAGCGAGATGAGCGCGCAACCCTAGAGTCGGTCATGACTGGCCCGTACAGGCAGGGGTACCTTTACCTTTACCTATACTGCTCTATCAATGACACTTTACATAATTCTACAACCAAAAAGATAGGTATCTGCCTCAAGGAATATCTGTTGCAGGGGAACATTGAATAAAGAATATTTTTATTGTAAAGTTAATTTGCAACTTGGAAGTTACGGATTTCTCCTCTTCTAAATACCTTGTAGCAGTTTGATATAAGGTTACCAGATTTTTTTTCAATGAATCCAGGGACACTTTTCAACTACAATGGATTTTGTCAGGGGACTGATTTGTAAATCCGGGGACTGTCTCTGGGAAACGGGGATGTCTGGTAACCTTAGTTTGATAGCTAAGATGTCTAATTTTTACAAATCCTAGAAGTAGAACTTACCGTATTTTTTGCTCTATAGGATTCACTTTTTCCCTCCTAAAAAGTAAGGGGAAATGTGTGTGCGTCTTATGGAGCGAATGCAGGCTGTGCAGCTATCCCAGAAGCCAGAACAGCAAGAGGGATTGCTGCTTTCATTGCGCAGCGATCCCTCTTGCTGTTCTGGCTTCTGAGATTCAGAATATTTTTTTTCTTGTTTTCCTCCTCCAAAAATTAGGTGTGTCTTGTGGTCTGGTGCGTCTTATAGAGTGAAAAATATGGTACTTCAGCCCCTCTTGGTAACCATTGCCTGTAGGAATAACGGAGACGATAGGTTGAATGCAGGCGACCTGTGCAGAAGCACGCTGGCAAGTATGCTCCAAACAAGCTGCTGGCTAGCTTTGCTGAGGTTCCTTTTATTAGCAGAAGTCAACAATTGGAAACAGTAGTGAAACCACCCTGAACTTAACGTATTTCCATCTAAGCACATTTCCATCATTAGCAAATACACATGTCAGCAGGTGTTTCCCTCAAAGTTTTCCCCAATACTTGATTACATCTGCGTCCCCAGTCATGCTCCAGCCAAGCGTTATGTCATAGAATCATAGAGTTGGAAGAGACCACAAGGGCCATCGAGTCCAACCCCTTGCAAACAATTTGTGAAAGGACAAAAGGTCAGAGGGGAAAACCCTGTTTTCTAGCCAAGAAGGTCAGGGAAAGCAAGCGTAACGCTCCTGGACATACTGTTGCATGTCTGGTGCAAGGTTTGCCTTCACAAAGCGGAGCGTCACCTCCATAGTTGCCATAATACATCCGGAATTTCCCAGACATACCCGGAATGCTGCAGTCGGAAGCAGTGTCCGGGCGGAAACCTGGTGAGCCTTGAAAGTAGGAGAGCAAAGAGCTCAAAGATAGAGGGCACGTAGCAGCACCCGTAGAGGAGACGATGAGAATGACGAATGAGGAAGTGGGAAAGACGGGGGTGGAGATTCACTCAGGACAATACCATCATCCAAGAGGCTGGATTCCATAGCCTCTCTCTGTAAATATTGAATAAAAAAGACAGTAAGAGACCTCCCCTTGTTGAAGAAATTTAAAGAATATTTAGCTAAATATTGTGATATAAGAGAATTAGAAAATTCTTGGAAGTAACAAACAGGCTTAGGGGTAGAATAAGAATATGTGTCAGTAAATATTAAGGATTAGAATATTAATAAAGGAAAAGAGGTTAGTAAATAAAAGCAGTTAATATGATAAGAAATATGAATTTGGAGAACTGTTACACAGGTGATATAATGAAATTCAGTTAGAGGGGATTTGAGGAAGTCAGCTAATAATGTAATGAGAATGAGATATCGAAAGAAACAATTTTTCTTTGTGCTTAGTGTATTGCATTGCGATGTGTTTTTCTTTGTTGTGTGTTTTGTTATGTTATTGTTGTGATAAATGTGAAAATCAATAAATTTTTTGAAAGAAAGAAAAAAGAAACCTCCCCTTGTCTTTTTACTTATCTGGGCAACCAGCCGGGAGCTGCTGGCAGCATCCTGACAAACGGAGAACAGAACAGTAGGAGAAAGTTAAGGCTATGCCAAATCACCAAATGGCCCTTAACCAAAACAGCTATGTAGTCCCTGCACCCCATCACCAATCATGCGCTGGAATGAAATGAAGTCATCCTTATGAGTCATACTTAGCACAAACCATTGCATGGCTGATAGCAGGGCAAGATAATGATGCTGATCGCCAAAACCCATTGTTCGGTAGACACGGAAATGAAATTTAGTCGGAGCGTAGCTGCAATGTAGTGGGACGCGGGTGGCGCTGTGGGTAAAACCTCAGTGCCTAGGACTTGCTGATCGTAAGGTCGGCGGTTCAAATCCCCGCAGCCGGTGAGCTCCCGTCTTTCGGTCCCAGCTCCTGCCCACCTAGCAGTTCGAAAGCACCCCTAAGTACAAGTAGATAAATAGGTACTGCTTTATAGCGGGAAGGTAAACGGCGTTTCCGTGTGCGGCACTGGTGCTGGCTCACCAGTTGCAGCTTCGTCACGCTGGCCACATGACCCGGAAGTGTCTTCGGATGGCACCGGCTCCCAGCCTCCTGAGTGAGATGAGCGCGCAACCCTAGAGTCGGTCACGACTGGCCCGTACGGGCAGGGGTATCTTTACCTAGCTGCAATGTAATGATGCTCTCAAAATATATCAGGGGAGGGAGAAGCAAGCAGAACGCATGTGCTTTCCATATTTCTTCTCAAATGCGAGTACAGGGCACACCAACTTGTATGGAAACGTAGAGGGCCTACAACTGGGGAAAAAACTTATTTGGAAAATGTGGATTTTGAATGGTGATGCAGAAGAGTCCTACCTTTAGAACTTTGTTATTCTACGACTATAGCAATATTGCCACCTTGTGGGGATTTCAGGACAATGCTAGTAAGAAGGGATGGACTGAAATTTACGACCTATAAGACTTTTGTCCTGTCTGTTGTATATTAAACTGAGAAGTGAGAGAGTGAACAGGTTCTGAATTAAAATATTTGAGATAACTAAATAAATGTTCATCCCAGAATCAGCTTTGCCACTCCTCTCCATTTTCTGCGAAGGAACAGCAATTCCCAGATGTTACAGGAGGCCGGCTCCAATTTCCATCTAAGTTTGTATTAAAAAACAGGGTCATGTAAATTGGCCTTTGGCTCCAACAGCTGATCTTCCTTTTTTTGCCATTGTGTCCTCCCCCATCCCTGCTTGTGCCTCCATTTCTCAGTAATCTGTAACTTCTGGTGTTCCTAATAACGAATATTTGGTCAACTCCTATTTCATCCTTGAGTGCTAAGGTTATTGAAAATGAAATATATATTTTTTTAAACAAAAACCTATTTAGAATGAAAAGAAGATGGAGGGAGAGACTCCCAAAGACAGTATGAGCTGCTTCCTTTGATTTTGCAGCGAGAAAAATCTTTTTAAAAAGCTGGGTGAGAAGTCTCTTGCCTTCGCTTTGAAGTCCAATCTCTCTGTGATTTTTTTGTGTTTCTAATACATTTCAATGCAGGGAAACTATAAACATAAATAAAACAAAAAGAAAAGTATCTCTGAAATAGTAACTAAAATGAAGGTTTAGAAAGAACAGAAAAACAGAAATCCAGCATTCCTTGACCAACTTCCCTTCCTCTCCTTACATGGTTCCTTTAATCTCCTATTTTTCTTGGTTCGCCCCTTTAATAATAATAATAATAATAATAATAATAATAATAATAATAATAATACCCCGTCCATCGGGCTGGCTTTCGCCTGCCACTCTGGGCAGCTTCCAACAAAATATAAAAATACAATACTCCTTCAGATATTAAAAGCTTCCCTAAACATCTATCACAACCCTTCATGTTAACTAGTTATTTCTTACACTCCTGAGAACATTACCATCCTAATAGGTCAATTATCTGCTTACAACACTTTTTCATATACACAATAAAAATATCCAATTCTCCTTATATCTTTTATCATTTTGATTTCTTATTCTCCATGATTTTAAAGTGGAAGGAGACTTCCAAAGGCAAAAAATTCCTTGACAAGCTACGTAATTTCTGTTTATCAGTTGATTAGCAGAGGTTAAATCATGCTGCCCAGGCTGCATGGTACTGTTCTCTGCTGGGAACAGGGCTGTACAGCCAGTGCAGGATTAAACCTTGTCCTCCCGCCCATCAGCTGACACCACCAGTCATGTCAGCTGATCGGTATGTCATAAGAATTCTAAGGTGTCATAAATAAAACGCATGTTCGCAAGTGCACAAGTTAACACACCTACATAAGTACAGTTACAGATATATCTGAAGTGTATCTGTTACAGATATATCTGTTACAGATATATCTGAAGTGTATCTGAAGAAGTGTGCATGCACACGAAAGCTCATACCTAGAACTAACTCAGTTGGTCTTTAAGGTGCTACTGGAAGGAATTTTTTTATTTTGTTTCTACATAAGTACATAAACCACATGTCTGAAATAGCACAGAGAGCAATTCAGCAGCTATGTTTAGTCCCTAGTCAACCTCAGAGACCCCCTCAGGTCACATAGCAGGAAATTCCTGATACCTGAACGGCTTTGACAAGTATCTGTTAAATGGCCAAGCTGACCTGTCAAAAGGGCAGATATCCATGTATGCATGAAACAATGGATTCAGGAATCCACAGTGGATTCAGGAATCCACAGTGGATTCAGGAATCCACAATGGATTCAGGAGTCAAGCTATCCATTTCAAAAGGCAATCTCAGACAGGCCAAGAGAGTTCAACACCTCTGAAGGAGTCCATTCCACTGTTGAACATCTCATATTGTCAGAAAGTCCTTCCTGATGTTTAGTCAGAATCTCCTTTTGTTTAACGTGGATCCACTAGTTTGGGTCTTAGCCTCTAGAGCAGCAGTAAACAAGCTGGCTTCATGTGACAGCCCTTTAAATATTTGAAGATGGCCATCATTTCTCCTCTGTCTCCTCTTTTCCAGGCTAAACATACCCAGCTACTTCAACCATTCTTCATAAGGCTTGGTTTCCAGACCATTGATCATCTTGGTTGCCTTCCTCTTCACATGTCCCAGCTTGTCAACATCCTTCTTAAACTGTGGCACCCAGAACTGGACAGTACTCCAGGTATGGTCTGACCAAGGTGGAATAAAGCAGTACTATTAGTTCCCTTGATCTGGACTAGGGGTCAGCAAACTTTTTCAGCAGGGGGCCGGTCCACTGTCCCTCAGACCTTGTGGGGGGCTGGACTATATTTTGAAGGGGAAAAAACCGAATTCCTATGCCGCACAAATAACCCAGAGATGCATTTTAAATAAAAGGACACATTCTACTCATGTAAAAACATGCTGATTCCTGGACCGTCCGTGGGCTGGATTTAGAAGGCGATTGGGCCACATCCAGCCCCCAGGCCTTAGTTTGCCTACCCATGATCTGAACACTATACAGTAGTACCTCAGGTTAAGAACCTAATTCGTTCCAGAGGTCTGTTCTTAACCTGAAAATGTTCTTAACCTGAAGCACCACTTTAGCTAATGGGGCCTCCCGCAGCCACCGCGCCGCCACTGCACGATTTCTGTTCTCATCCTAATGCAAAGTTCTTAACCTGAGGTACTATTTCTGGGTTAGAAGAGTCTGTAACCTGAAGCGTCTGTAACCCAAGGTACCATTGTACTTCTGCTGATGCAATCTAGACTAGCGTTAGCTTTTTTGCTGCTGCATCATTCTGTTAACTCATGTTAAGCTTGAGGTCTACGAAGGCCCCTAGGTTTTTTTCCACATGCACTACTGGCAAGCCAGATGTCCCCCATCTTATACTGGTGCAGCTGGTTATTCCTGCCTAAGTTTACAGCCCTACATGGAACCCTATTGAAATTCATTTTGTAGTTTAGGCCCAGTTCGCCAATATATTATGGTCATATTGAATCTCAATTCTGCCTTCTGTGGCATAAGCTACCCCTCCCAATTTGGTGTTATCTGCGAATTTGATGAGCATCCCCTCAATTCCTTCATCCAAGTCATTTATAAAGATGTTGAACACCAACAGGCCCAGGACAGAACCCTGTGGCACCCAACAAGTCACTTTTCCCCAGGGTGAGGAGGAACAATTACGAGCACGCTTTGGAGCAGATATTCGTGAAGCCATCCCAGATCAGAATGCGGACTCAACCGGATCCTATACTATCTAGGATATGCACTACATCTCACATGGATTGCCAAAACTGACACTGCTGACATGGGTTGCCATATGTATGATTTTCCCAGACATTTTAGTGATTTCCATCCAGACACTGCTTCTGACTGCAGTATTCCAGATGTGTCCAGTAAATTCCGGACGTATGGCAACCATACTTTTAATCAATGTACAGTGGTACCTCGGGTTAAGTACTTAATTCGTTCCGGAGGTCTGTTCTTAACCTGAAACTGTTCTTAACCTGAAGCACCACTTTAGCTAATGGGGCCTCCTGCTGCCGCCACGCCGCCAGAGCATGATTTCTGTTCTCATCCTGAAGCAAAGTTCTTAACCTGAAGCACTATTTCTGGGTTAGCAGAGTCTGTAACCTGAAGCGTATGTAACCTGAGGTACCACTCTATATTTATGTATACATTGATTAAAAGTACAGTTGCCATACACCCGGAATTTCCTGGACACATCTGGAATATTGCAGTCGGAAGCAGTGTGTGTGTGCATATGTATTTCGATTGAAGTGCAGAGTGTCTGAGGACTGTGACATTCTCAGGGAAACCAAAATGTTTGTCTACAAAGCTATTGTACTACCAACCTTACTGTATGCTTGTGAAACATGGAGCACTTATAAACGTCATCTTCAACGCCTCGAAAGATGCCATCAACAGTGTCTCCGGAAAATTTTACACATCACTTGGGAAGACAGGCACCCTAATACCAGTGTACTGGAAGCAGCAAAGATCACCAGTGTTGAAGCAATAATTCTTCAACATCAGTTTCGCTGGACTGGTCATGTTGTGGAGAAGTCTGATTATCATCTTTCAAAGCAACTACTCTATCCTGAACTTAAAAATGGAAAGTGTAATGCTGGTGGTCAACAAGAGGTTTAAAGACTCTCTCAAGGCAAATCTTTAAAAATGTAGTATAAACACCAACAATTGGGAAACACTGGCTTGCAAGCGCTCCAGTTGGAGAACAGCCTTTACCAAAGGTGTCATGGGCTTTGAAGACACTCGAACTCAGGATGCAAGGGAGAAACGTTCTAAGAGGAAGGCACACTTGGCAAATCCACACGGTGATCAACTCCCACCCGGAAACCAATGTCCCCACTGTGGAAGGACGTGTGGATCCAGAATTGGCCTCCACAGTCACTTACGGACTCATTGTTAAAACCGTGTTTATGGAAGACAATCTTACTCGACAATGAGCAATCGCCAAAGAAGAAGAAAGCATATTTATTTCAAGTGTTTTTATTGTCTCTGGTGTCCTAAGAATATACTATCGGTGAGAACGATGTGTTTTTGCATTAAAAATTGGCACTTTAGTAAAAATTGCCAAAGATTTCTAATGTTATCAGTTTACTTGTTGGTTTCCCAGTTCTTCTGAAAATGCCACTGTGGTGTAGAGGGTGGTCTTCATCCATGGAGACCTAAGTTTGAATCCTTACTTGGCCATGAAGCTCACTCTTTTGTGATTTTGTGCATGCTG
The DNA here is from genome assembly GCF_964252035.2 of Podarcis erhardii. NCBI lineage: Eukaryota > Metazoa > Chordata > Lepidosauria > Squamata > Lacertidae > Podarcis > Podarcis erhardii. The sequence continues at coordinate 10,289,862 of NC_138515.1, read as the reverse complement.
CATTCTCCCTTAGCCTAACCTACCTTCCAGGATTGCTGCAAGGATAAAATGAAGCAATACAATTGGCATGCCTTTGAAAGGATCAGATACAAATAAAAATGCAGTACTCCAGTATTTAAGAATGTATGATGAACCTTTTCCATCAGACCAGTGGCTCAACTAGCCAAGCATCCTGGTATCCAGTGGCCAAGCATATGCCTTTAGAACACCTGAAAGTGAGATGTGAGTGCAGAAACACTCTCCTCTCCTGTTGCTTCCAGCAACTGATATACAGAAGCACACTGACTCAAAAACAAGGGTAGAATATCTGTTACCGATATTCTCAGTGTTCCCAAATACAGTCATACCTCATGTTACGTTCGCTTCATGTTACGTTCTTTCTGGTTACGTCCCACAGCGACCCAGAAGTACCGGAAATTGTCACTTCCTGGTTTTGCCACCCGCGCATGTGCAGACGCGCAAAATTACGTCACGCACATGCGCAGAAGCGGCGAATCGCCACCCGCGCAGACGCGCCGCTGCGGGTTGTGCTCTTTTCATGTTGCGAACGGGCCTCCGGAATGGATCCCGTTCGCAACCAGAGGTACCACTGTATAGCAGCCATAGATGAACACAAACATGAGCTGAAACTGGAATGATTCAAAGTTCTTTGGCAAGCTGTTAACACTTAAATTAGAGCTCCCGGCCTAAGTCAAATGCATAACAAAATTACCATTCCACTCTGGTTCTCAGATCTTTAAATGTGTGTTTATTGATTTGAGCCGATGTGACATGGATTTTATCTTACAGGAATCTGAAGCTGGTTGGAGTTAATGACAAAGTATAATCAAACACTGCGTTTTACATACTGGAGAAAAGCGAAAATGAAAAGTAAACGCCACAATCCGTTTTAAATAAAAAACCTTCAAACATAATCCTTCATATGTAAGAAATGGGTATGTTGAGAGCCCATGAACGTCGGTTAAAGACCAGCAGCAGCATTGGGGGAAGGGGGTAGATCATAGTCTCTTTCAACATCCGTTATATTTCCCCAAGCAGAGATGAGGGAGGGAATACACTGGTGCACACAATCGCACATGCAGGCATGCCCTGACTCACACCGGACTTGCCTGACCTGTAAGAATTCGGAATGTGAGACTTGAAGACATCCTGAAAGACAGAAAGGCTGAGGAAACGGAAGTGGAGTCAAGTGAAATTTGTACTGGAAGGAACTAGGCATACTAAGAAGAACCAGTCTTGCCACAAGGAGTGCATCCAGACAAGACACACCGAAACTAACAGGTATCCCTCCAGCTATTTGTGTCACTTCCGCTCCCCAGCTGTGCAATTTAAATTTAAATTCTTTACCATCCCTTCAAATCCTTGGCCCCTGCCTAAGAGAGTTCTGGTCCACTAGGCCCCTTGCCATCTGGTGATACTCTTGTAGGAATGACGCTATAAAGCTATGAGCAGGGGGAGGAGTTAAACAGAGAAGCAGAGGCGGGCATGTCACCAGTTTCCATAAACTCAGACATTTCTCAAGAATAGGTGTCACCTAAAGAGTTCAGGATTCCAGAGGCAATCATTTTTCTTCTCCAGTCTAAGATTATGTAGCTGCCATCCTTTGTTCATCCTTCACCTCCCTTCTAAATATGCTCAGTTGCTACACAACTACAAGATCTAACCATCGGGAGCAATGAAAAAGATAAGCCACAACACAAAATGTCCTACATTTCACCATGATTTCTCAACAGGGAGCAACCAGTGTAAAGAGAGAGAGAGAGACCAATACTACTGTCACAAAGAAACTGCTGTGGCCCCTGCAGCATAAATACCTACTTTGGGCGAATTCTTTTTCAATATTGATGGCTATTGTCAGGGATGTGGGAGAGTGGTGCTGCTCTCCTTAGAAAAAAAACACAACTGTTTTCACAAAAGGACTGCAGAATATATGCTTAGAGGCAAGGCTGTGGGTGCAGGTTAATCCCAATATTTTTCCCTTTCCATATTGAATCGATAGCAGCAAAGGAAACACAAGACAGGTATCAGGATGGCGACCTAGCAGAGGACAGCCTTTCACTGGCAAGCAAGGACACAGAACATCACAAAACACTCGTGCAGAATGCAATATAGGATAGACGCCCAAGGTCCAATTCATTGGTAACACCGTGAAAGAAAGGGACGTGCTGTCATTGTTTTAAGTTAGCCAAACTGCTTAGGAAGCTGGTTTTCTCCATACTGCATGGCATCTGCATGGTTCTGCTTATAGGAGGCTGACATGCTGCTAGAGTGATGGATGAACTCAAATCAGAGATGCTACGCATGAGGAAGACGGGAGAGGGGTGCACACGTACCGCTGGGATCAGGGCCAAGGAAAGGAGGGCAAAGGGTGGGCAGAAAAGGCTCACAAATTAACAGAAATTAATATCTCCTTCATGCACGGGAGAGGGGGCTGCCGTCTTTAAAAAATAGGCAAATTAAAGATTAGATGCTACAGGGAGAACCACAGTTCCCTTTGGCAGTTCCGACAATATCACTAGATAGCATCCTCTCCTCTCACTGGGCATTGATGGAAGAGCCAAGTAGTGTAGTGGAAGGTGGGAACTGGGCAAACAGATCTCTCCATCCCAAAGCCCTGACCGCCGCAAAGCACCAACTATTCTTTCCCCCAATGGATTAAATAAAACAACAGTAATAATTAATTTAAAATAAAGGTGCAAGGAATGATGGCATGAGATTATGTGGCTTGTTGTCCAGTTCTTCCTCCCTCTTCTTGCTTCTGTCTGACGCAGAAACGCCCTCCCAGAACAGTCATTTCAGGCCATCGCAACTGTGAGGACAGCGAGCGAGGGGCTCATTTGCCGTACACGCTTTCGTCACTGTAAGCCACATACAGAAAATAATCCTCCTCGTGATTATCCTGGGGAAATAAAAATGTGGGGTGGGAGGAAAGAGAGGAGCAGAAGTCAACATCATTGTAATCTAAATAATAATAATAATAATAATAATAATAATAATGATGATTCAGTTACAGATAGGTAGCCGTGTTGGTCTGCCATAGTCAAAACAAAACAAATTCCTTCCAGTAGCTTTCGTGTGCATGCACACTTCTTCAGAGTGTATCTGAAGAAGTGTGCATGCACACGAAAGCTCATACCAAGAACTGACTTAGTTGGTCTTTAAGGTGCTACTGGAAGGAATTTGTTTTGTTTTAATAATAATAATAATGATGATGATGATGATGATGATGATGATGATGATAATAATAATAATAATAATAATAATAATAATAATAATAATAATAATACAATGGAACCTTGGGTTGCGGATGTAATCCATGACACACATCCGCAACCCGCAGTGTTCGCATCCTTAAGTGCCGCGTCTGCACCGGTGTGATTTGGTCTTCTGCGCATGCGCAAGTAGTGAAAACCGGAAGTAACCCAACCCAGTACTTCCGGGTTTCCCGCAGTACGCAACCCGAAAACACATAACCTGAAGCGTCCGTAACACTGTATGACTTTACAGTGGTACCTCAGGTTACATACGCTTCAGGTTACAGACTCCACTAACCCAGAAATAGTACCTCGGGTTAAGAACTTTGCTTCAGAATGAGAACAGAAATCGTGCTCCGGCGGCACAGCGGCAGCAGGAGGCCCCATTAGCTAAAGTGGTGAATCATGTTAAGAACAGTTTCAGGTTAAGAACGGACCTCTGGAACAAATTAAGTACTTAACCCAAGGTACCACGGTAATGATAATTTATTTATACCCCGCCCAACAGAATATTAAAAACACAATAAAACATCAAACATTAAAAACTTCCCTAAACAGGGTTGCCTTCAGATGTCTTCTAAAGAAAAGTCAGATAGTTGATTATTTCCTTGACATCTGATGGTGTCAGATCATGTCTGATCAGCCCTCTGCCTGATTCCCTGTAACCTCATTTCTCGCAGTGAGGGAACCACCAGAATGCCCTCAGAGCTGGACGTCAGTGTCTGGGCTGAATGTTGGGGGTGGAGACACTCCTTCAGGTATACTGGGCCAAGGCCATTTAGGGTTTTAAAGGTCAGCACCAACACTTTGAATTAGGCTCAAGCATGCTGGTCAAATGAGGCTGGTTATCCCACATTCTGAACCAAAGTAACATGTTTTTCCATTAAGCTAGGTGCAAACTATTTGTAAAACAGCAATGCTTAAATGTGTGAAATATCTTTGCAAGGGTGGATGATAGGGAGAAAACCCTAACCGGTCCATGCCCCTGTGAGCTCTCATTGGCCACATCTCTATGACTTCTTGGTAGCCCCATCGGGTCTAGTGGGCACCAGCTGCCACCAGTTCTCCCCCTGCTGTCAACATTTTGAATTGTGCTTGGAAACGTGCTGGGAGCCAATGTTATTCCTTGGTGTGGAGGAGGAGATAGGCTGTATGGAGAGATCCTTCTAACCTTTGGATCCAGCAACTGTTTAAAGATAAGGCAGGCTAGCTTCCTCTGTTGGGGGAGATAGGCTCTGTGATGGGCCATTAATGGAAACCAAGGAAAGGGGCTCTGTATGAGCCACTAAATGGATGACACACACCCACCCAAGCTCATGGTCAGTTGGAAGACAAAGCCAGAGTTTGGAGTGCAGTTTGGCAGCGATGTGACTCAGAAGTAAAGCAGCAATCTGGAGAGAGAGTCAGAGCAACGCTTGAGAGCAATGTTTGATTTCTGTTTGAATCCAAGTCTGGGAGAAACAAGAACCTCTTGGGGAGCTGATGCTGTAAGCTAAAGGTAAAGGGACCCCTGACCATTAGGTCCAGTCGCGGATGACTCTGGGGTTACAGCGCTCATCTCACTTTATTGGCCGAGGGAGCCGGCGTACAGCTTCCGGGTCATGTGGCCAGCATGACTAAGCCACTTCTGGCGAACCAGAGCAGCGCATGGAAACACCATTTACCTTCCCACCGGAGCAGTATCTATTTATCTACTTGCACTTTGACGTGCTTTTGAACTGCTAGGTTGGCAGGAGCTGGGACCGATCAACGGGAGCTCACCCCGTAGCGGGGATTCGAACCTTAAGCTTGCCTGGAGCCTCTGGAATCTCGCACCGCTTGCAGATTGGGGAGGTCACCAAAAATATGCAAAAGTATGGAAAGCATGCTAGCCTTTGTCCACAACTCAACTTACCTGAAGGCCTACCTTTAAAAAATAACTCAACTTAAATTAAAAATGAGATCTAGGCAGGAAGGGGTTTTTTGGGGGGAGGGAGTGGCGCAAGAAGCTAAAGAAGTTAACGTATCTATGAAGAACATTTACAAAGTCCCAATTTGACTGAAGAGGGTAGTAAACCTAAGGGGGGGAAATACTTTTTACTTCTTTAGATAGTCAGGCTACCCTGTTCTTATATTGATATCCCTTTGAGAACTCAAAACAGCTTACATATTGCTCCCTGAGAGTCTTCTGCTAAACAGCCTGCTAAATTTCAACAGTAAAATTGCATCATTTTTTTTTTAGACTATTCCCCCCAAATATCACAATACATTTTAACCCTTCCATGTTACCCCCATTTTCAGATGGGGAACAAAGGCTGGGAGACTTGTTCAAAGTCAAACCCATCAACCTGGCTTGGAGGATTCATGACTGAAATGCAAGCTGTTTACGCTTTCCTGTTTTTGTTTGTTTTGTTTGCATTTAAGATAAAACAAGGGCACAGATCAGCTGAAGGTAAACATTTTTAATCCCCATAGTTTATTGGGGGAAGAGTTAGAATGTTCCCTTAAAATCAGCGGAAGACAAATGTTCCCAACTTTGACTAGATGGGGTACATCTGTAGTTGCCAGTTTGGAAAGCTTCATTTATACCAGGGTTTCCCAAACTTGGATCTCCAGCTGTTATTAGACTACAACTCCCATCATCCCTAGCTAGCAGGACCAGTGGTCAGGGGATAATGGGAATTATAGTCCAAAAACAGCTGGAGACTGAAGTGTGGGAAACTGATTTATACTGAGCTGGTTCACATGCAATGCTAAACCATAGTTAAAAATAAACCACCGTTTAAAACAAATTTTCAGTGTGTTGGTAAATGCCACTCTAATATTGTAGCTGCTTTGCTCCTCACCCGGCAGCCAGAAGGAAATAAGTCACAGCACTGACCAGTGTCTGATTTGTTTATCTCCAAACAAACCATGAAAGGAAGCCAATATTTGTTTCTGGCTGTTTTGTGGTTTGCACATGACGCTAAACCAGAAAGCTTGTTTGTTTCCTCCCATGTACTTAAAAGGAGAAGTGGTGGAACAGCACCATGGCATTTTAAGACAGCACGCACCAGAACATTGCCCATTTGTGGTAAACCATTATTTATTTTTAACTTTGGTTTCAGATTACATGAGAACCAGCGTATCGTGCTTGAAGCTTGAGGCAAAATGACAAAACTACAGCTATGCTGGTTCTTCCAAAAATGTTGGTCAGTTGTTTATAAAACCCAATAAAATGAATAAATAATGTTGATCAATTAAATATCAATTAAGTTGATTAGCTCCTGACCCAGGTAAGATGAAGTTGCAGCACTCCTACTAGAACGGTTTCATTATCATTTAACAAGGATTGTAAGACGCCCACACAAAAGGAGTGTAGTGTATGCAGCTAGAGAAAAGGCCATACTGTACTGACAGAAGAGATGGCCACCCAGAGCTGGGTTGTTTTTCTGAAGGAGGTGCTTAAATCTACAGCAGTAGGAAGGAATTCAAAATACTGCAATCCACAGTTAGTATTATTTCTTTTACCAGTGAGAGAGCTCGGGATATGGGCACTAGAAGAAAGAGTTTTTAAAACAGATGATGCGCTCAAGGAGAAAAGTTGATAGCTGCCAAACTATACGATAGCTAAAAATACAGGTGAAACTCGGAAAATTAGAATATTGTGGAAGAATTCATTTATTTCAGTAATTCAACTTAAAAGGTGAAACTAATATATGAGATAGACTCATGACATGCAAAGCGAGATATTGTTATAATTGTGATGTTTATGGCATACAGCTGATGAAAACCCCAAATTAACAATCTCAGAAAATTAGAATATTAAATGAAATCAGCAAAAAAGGGGCCCAAACCAAGTACTGAGTACAGGTGCATGCTTCTACTTCTCAGAGGTCCAATATTGCTCTATTTGCAGTCCTTGTTTTGCTGATTTCCTTTAATATTCTAATTTTCTGATATTGTTAATTTTCATCAGCTGTACACCATAAACATCACAATTATAACAAATAAAGGCTTGACATCTCTCGCTTTGCATGTCATGAGTTTCTCTCATATATTAGTTTCACCTTTTAAGTTGAATTACTGAAATAAATGAACTTTTCCACAATATTCTAATTTTCTGAGTTTCACCTGTATTTCCTCCATTTCCAGAGTATCTATCCTTATCCAACAGAGGAAGAAAACTACCAGGAACCATAAATCTCCCTATCTATCTAGTATGAGAATTCTAATGACAGCACCTTCCCAGTGTGGTCTTCTTCCAAATGCTCACATAAAACAACTGAACTGCACAAGAAAAATATAAGATTCTTCTCAATAATTTGCAGGGCATGGAAGTGATATAAATTATTTTCCACAAAGGAGACTTGCACTTCTTGTCTGCTTGCTCCTTTGCTTATGAAACAATACAATGTACAATAGAGAAATGGGCATGTGTATGTAGGACAACTCTCTCTCTCCCTGCCTCTTATTCTAGCTTTACAAAATATGAGTTCTATTAAAGCAAAGTATGCCACCCAAGCTTACTGTATCTATGAAGAGTTGTGCCCTTCTGCTCTAGAACATTGCTTCTCCATAAATGACCTATGTGGTAACTTGATTTCTAACTTGAAATACTTCCATACAGCTTCCACCAACAGGTAACACGATAATATAGTACTCCGAGTTTGTTTTTTAAATTAAATGTTACCATAAGCTGAATAGCTCAGTCGGTTGAGCATGAGACTCATAATCTCAGGGTTGTGGGTTTGAGCCCTATGCTGGGCAAAAGATTCCTGTATTTCAGGCGGTTGGACTAGATGATCCTTGTGGTCCATTTCAACTGTACAATTCTCTGATTCATCTGGGAACACTAATGGGCACCAGAGTGCCTGGGGCAACCCAGTCAGATGAGCAGGGTACAAATCATCATCATCATCATCATCATCTTTATTTCTCTGACACTGACAAAGTTTCTCCTCCTCTTGATGTTGAAATATATTTTAATTACTTATAGACGGGCCAGCATCACTCTAGATATCAGATCGTACTGCGTTCCAAGGAAAGCTCCGAGCAACACAAGCTATTCAGCTGAATTTGGCTACTGATCAGCCCAGGAATTAATTCAGAAGTTTAGTCTAAGCATCTCCAGGATATGACCTTAATAGCTTGCCCTGGAGGATGATACCTCCCTGTTTGGTTAATAATAGAAAATGTCCTTTAGGCAGGCAAGATAATTAATTAGTAACTAGGTTTCCTAATTCTCTTCCCTCAGAGGGAATATTTTCTTTCTCGTTTTTGGGGTGGGTTTTTTTTTGCAGATTAATGGAGAGTTTGTTGCATTATTTAATTATTTTAATTCATTTTCTTACATTTATGTCCTGCCTCGTCTCCTGTCCTGGAAGAAAGTGTGGTACGTGTGTTTTCCAGACAGGAACTGACCAGACCTGCTGAGTTTTACCCAGGTGGTGGCTTCATGCGCCTTCATACCATATTCTTGGGAAATTCTTCTGAACTAAGTCAGTTCGGAGGAGTCTGCAGCCTCTTGCAAGTTTGCACGTTCTCAGCCTTTCATTTCATACTGCCCACAGAACCAGAACGTGTCACGCGACAAGCTATTATTAAGCTCCAGGAAGTCCACCATTAGGATGGAATGACAGCCTCTTACTTACTTCGTACAGCTGGCCCATCGTAGCGCTGGTGGGAGGAATGGTGTTGTTGACAAAGAAGAACAGGGCGTCCTCTGGCCTCAGGTGGATTCGCTTTCGGATCAAGAAGTAGAACTGGCCAACTACAGTTGGTGGGGAGAGGAAGAGTAAAAAAAAAAGAGCTATATTGGCAATCATTCAAATTTCCAAACCCTGTACCACATGGGTAGGCAAACTAAGGCCCAGGGGCTGGATCCAGCCCAATCGCCTTCAAAATCCGGCCTGCGGATGGTCCGGGAATCAGCGTAGTTTTTACATGAGTAGAATGTGTCCTTTTATTTAAAACGCAACTCTGGTTTATTTGTGGGGCCTGCCTGGTGTTTTTACATGAGTAGACTGTGTGCTTTTACAGGGGTACTTCAGGTTACATATGCTTCAGGTTACAGACGCTTCAGGTTACGGACTCCACTAACCCAGAAATAGTACCTCAGGTTAAGAACTTTGCTTCAGGATGAGAACAGAAATCATGCGGCAGTGGCGCGGCAGCAGTGGGAGGCCCCATTAGCTAAAGTGGTGCTTCAGGTTAAGAACAGTTTCAGGTTAAGACCTCCGGAACGAATTAAGTTCTTAACCCAAGGTACCACTGTATCTAAAACACAACTCTGGGTTATTTGTGGGGCATAGGAATTTGTTCATTTTCCCCCTTTCAAAATATAGTCCGGCCCCCCACAGAGTCTGAAGGACAGTGGACCGGCCCCCTGCTGAATAAATTTGCTGACCCCTGATGTACAGTTTGAGAGATAACTAGCTGAGGGACCACATTTCCCCACATATATGTGTCCACATGCCGAGATCTTTCTTGGAGGCCCTATTCTGGTAACCCCTGACTTCTCAAGTGAGGTGGAGGGTGACAAGAGGGGTCCTTCTCAGTTGTGGCCCCCCAGTTCTGGAACATTCTCCTCACGGAAGATTAATCTGGCATCTACTCCCATGCTTTCTGATAACAAGACTTGATTTGCCCAGTGCTTCTTAAACATTAACTTTTTAAAAAAACAACAACCATTGTTCTATCCTCCTGCTACGTTGTTCTAGTTTTGTGTTACCCAACTCCTGTTTTATTATATATACTTTTGGTTTCTTACTGAAATTCTTATTGCTAGCTGCCCTGAGATCATCGCTGAGGGGAAAGATACAAAAGTACTAAATGAGACTCTTAATCTCAAGGTTCAAGACCCATGTTGGGCAAAAGATTCCACAACGTACACATAACTGGCTGTAAAGTAACATAACATTATATATAATAAAACTGTAATTTAATTGTCATATCAAAAAATTGCAAATTGGTCGCTGGCTGCTCTTGGACCCCCTTACCCTATGGCCATAGTGGTGCAGCTTTGGGGAAATGATGTGGCAACTATTGATTGCCTTGTTTTGCGCTCCCACCTCAATCCAAAAGGGATTTGGAGACATTGGCAGCCTTATTCAGTGAAAATAATTTGGTCTCACCTGTTGCAGAGGCACACCTGGCGCGGTGTTTCCCGCCCGGAGGCCGCTAAAAGGGCCAGGAAGCGCATTAACTCTGCTGTTTGTGGGAAGGTATTGGAGCTGGGTGGTTTGGTGATTCCCCACCCTAGCATTTATTTTAAGGCGAAAGCCCTTTACCGGGCGGATGGAGTGCACCTTTCTGATTTGGGGAATGATATTTGGTTGGATGCTGTGGCTGAAAAATTAGGTTCCTGGTTGGGTTTGTGAGTGGTTGGTGGCGAGCGTTAAAGCTCGGGTGGCAGTTAGGCATTGGTTATAATATGTTGGTGGTGGAGGGGTCAGGATAGGCTGTGCCTGCCCCACCTATTGCGCTGAAGGGAATTCCGTTAAAGGAATCCTGGGGCTTGCCACGATTTCGTCCAATCCCTGTCATGGGACCAGGGCCGGCAAGCTTTTGGGGAGCTGCTGGGGTGAGCGGCGTAGGTCCGACGCTTAGCTCAAATGACCCCCAAGTTTGACTTTCCCTTCTACTGGCTACCAATCGGACCTCGGGATGCCAGTTCTGTCCCAGGCGGGGGGACAGATAGTCATAACCAATGTCTAAACAACCAATCACTGATTTTGTATTTTAATAAAGTTGTGGCCAAAATAGTGCCCAAAAACCTAAACTAAAATTACGTGTTATGTGTGAAGTTATTTGAGGGGTGGCCTGGGGACCTACACACGCAAAGCGTGTTCTCCAATAAATGAGAGCACGTGTTGCGGTGTGGGCCGCCGGGCCAGGCCTCTTGTTGCCAGTGATACGGAAGGAGAGGAGGGGGGGTACCTTTTCTCTGGTTCTCCCCCTTTTCCGAAGCGGGCCCGAGGCGATGACCTTAACGGTGCCCAGTTCCTGAAACCCCACACTGTTGCACAAGCACCACACTATACCCCTTTGACCCCATAAAACGATATTCTTCCTTTCATACACGGGCGGAATAAGCCCTTCTTTTCTATGCCTTTCCTTTGCCTTATTTTATTATGGGTTGACCGTTTCGAACTGCATCCTCCATTGACTATAATGGCTGCGCCTCAGCCAATCAGGAGCGTGCATTCCCCTGCAGTAGCTAGCCCAGGGAGCTCTTGCACGCCTCATTTAACCCCCTGACAAGCTGATGACGGCTCCCCGCTGCGAGAACAATGGAACCGAAACCAGCGACCTCGTAAAACTGTCAAAGACAGGTTACAATGTATCCATTTGTTTCCGTTTCCAATATACAATATACACTTGGCCGGCGAGGCGGCCGAAACCTTCGGAAAATGATATAAAATCAGCCAAAGCTCCGATTTTCTCCGTTTTAACATCATTCTACTCTCTCCCCTCTGGACTCCATGTTGCCGCCTCACTGCCATAATCCCCTGAGCGGCAGGTCACGTACTCAGGAAGACCTTAATCTGATCCAATCATTCCGTCAAGCCCTTCCTCCGGGCAATGCCAGGTGATGGGCGATGCATATCTCCACCATTGTCTTGCCATCACCTGTACTCAGGGAACGTTTATGCATATTTCTTTCTTTCTGCTACCCCTACATTACGGAACTGCTGATCCGTGCTACCCCTACGTTACGGAACTGCTGATCCATGCTACCTCTACGTTACGGTACTGCTGATCCATGCTACCCCTACATTACTGAAATGCTGATCTGTGTAAACCTCCACCCACATTACTGAAGTGCTGATCTGTGTAACCCCACCTTTCTGTGATGTATTCGTGACGTCTTCTGCACTGTATTCTGGGACTTGGAGGGAACTTTTAAAAGTTTATGTCGCCCCATTATCGGGGTTCAATGCCATTTTGAACCTGTTGCGCAATAAACTTTGGATCTCCGTTTATTGCTCCTGTCTCCGGCTGAGCTCATTTCTCCGCTAGGACCCGCGGACTCCGTCCGACGAGCCGGGTGGCAAGGGTAACTCCGCACCTGGATTTTTGCCGTAACATTTGGCGCCCAACGTGGGGCAAGGCGGTTCTCCCGTGTTGCTGACCGGGGGCCCCGAAGTCTTCAGCCGGCACCAGGCCATTTGCCTGGGAAGATCCTTAGGACCCCCGGCCATCTCCCGGGCGGTAATCGAACGCCCCAGGGGTTCAGCCGGGGAGCAAAAGGAATCCGGCCGGCATATTCATCGATCCCGGGATCAACGTTGAAGACTCGTGAGTATAGTAGAGAAACCCAGTGCACTGGTGGATAAGGGGGTTGGAATCTCCTGGCAACTGAATTCTCTGCCCTCTTCTCTATCGATCTCTCTCACCCTACTTCTCTTGGTCCGTTCGGCGAGAGGTAACGTGGACCACCGCTCGACCCAAAGGGGGGTTCTGAGCTCTATCTCCTTCTTCTCCCAAACTCTCCAGTCAGCCGCACCAATTAGGGTCCGAAAATAAGACGGAGAGACCCGGCTTGAAAAGATAGCCGACTCCCCGCAACGGACATCCTAGTTGAGAGCAAGGGGCTGGAATTCTTTTCCGAACTTCCCGAGCGCCCTTACGGAGGGGGCAGGAAGGGGTCTTGCTGTCTGTACCAATCCCAGCCGCACCGGTCGAGCCACGTAACACGTGAATCGTGCGTGAGCCCGCTTCCGAAAGCAAGGGGGATTTTCCGTTCGAAACTCTATCAAGGGATCACCCGATCTGGCACCGCACTGCGCGGGCGTTCAGTAGGGCCCCTCTTCCTGAGATTGACGATAGGTAGGAGGTTGCCAGGAGGCATAGCCCAGGGAGGATTGGGCGGGACTTGGCAGAGTGGAAAAGGAACCCCAGGAATTGAAATTAAGAAAGGAAGGAAATAAGGAATAAGTAGAAAAGAGCTCTCAAACCCCTTATTGAAAACCCTCTTACCCCTAAGTAAACCCTAACGACCTCCCTTCTCCCTCTCTTACCCAGACACGCGTGAACAAAATGGGTACCCAAGCTTCCAAGCATGAGCGGACTCACTCCGGGAGGAAGGCTTCAAGGAAGCCATCCGAATCCCAGAGAGACCCCGACTCCCCTCTTGAATTTGTCATCTCTTATTGGAAGTCTATTCCCGGGCACAACTTGTTATCGAGGCAGAAATTAGAAGATCTATGTAAAGAAACCTGGCCTGCCGGGACTGCCAACGCGAAGCCTGAGTTGCGCTGGCCAACAGGAGGCTCTTTTAATGAAGGTCGCCTGAAATACCTAAGAAACTATTTGATAGAAGAAAGACCTCGTCAACTAGAATACCTAGCCGCCTTTGAAACAGTCAGAGGATTGCTCCAAGTTACAAAGGGAGCTACGACCTACCAACTGCCTATCTTAAATCATGGAAGGCCGTCTCTGCCCCCCCCTTACGAAGGGCACCCTATAGACGATTCTGTGGAACAAGCACTCATCCCCTTCTACTACAGGCAAAACGCCCCACCCGCCCCAAGCGACGGTCAGGACAATGACCAGGGTGGTAACGATAGCAGCGAAGAGACAGGGGAACAAGGAGCACGGGGGGGGGGCGAACCAAATAATGACCAGACAACGGACCAGAGGGATGCAGAGTGCCACCTCAGAAAATCTTAGCTCCCAGGCAAGAACCAGGGAGGCACAAGGTGCTACCGCAGAAAACACTAGCCCTTTAGCACGAGTAAGAGAAATACAGAACACTATCTCAGAAAACATCAATTCCTTAACCAGAGAAATACAAAATGCTACTCTAGAAGGCTCAAACCCCTTAGACAGACCTGAAGGGGCCCCAACAACGTCAAGGCAACCGGACTCTACAGCCGTCCAGATGCCCTTAAGGGCTTTGCCGATCCCGCCGTTACAGCCAGACGGACCCCCCCGAATGGTATATACCCACCAACCATTCTATACGGCAGATTTAGTAACTTGGTCGAATCAAATGCCATCATTAAGAGACGACCCGGATAAATGTCACCGCCAGGTTAGCGCGATATTTTCAACCCATAAACCGACCTGGCCAGATGTACACGTTCTTTTGAACGCGCTTTTCAACGAGGCCGAGAAAGCGGATATTTTAGCCAAAGCTGGCGAAGCGATTGAACTCCCAGATTACCAGACAGGTCGTCCAGCAGGGTTAGAAGCACTCACGGCCCAATGCCTCCGCACCGAACCAACATGGGACTATAACACTACAAATGGGATATGGTGCCTAAATTTGTTTAAAAAGGCCATTTTGGACGGCATTAAGGCCGCTGGACAACGCACCGTCAATTGGACGAAAGTCCAAACCGTGCTACAAGGGGCGAATGAACACCCGTCTGATTATTATACAAGATTGGTGTCCGCCATAAAGACCTGGGGAGGGATAGACCCAGAGAACTCCCAGCACGAAGTAATAGTGAAAGGCTTCTTTAAAGATCAAGCCTGCCCTGATATTAGGAAAGCCCTAAATTTGCAAATAGGGTACGATGGAAAGAGCATCAGCGAAATCCTCTCCATCGCTAAATCAGTATATAATTCACGGGACGAGAGGAAGAAAAAAGATCCTAAGTCTGAAGTTGAACGAGTCCTTGCCCTCAGCATGGAGTTAAACCCCAACAGGGGCAGGGGTTTCGCCCGAGGAAAAGGAATACGGGGAGGAGGGTCTTCCAATCCCCATAGACCCTGGGGACCTACTACCAGCGGATGCTTTTATTGTCAAGAAGAGGGACACATTAGAAGGTTTTGCCCCTACCTCAATAACACAGTTTACGCTACACCGCATCCTAAAACAACCCATGGATATGGAAACCCACCGCCCGTCGCCTATAATCCTCAGACGGCTCCCGCCCCTTACAAACCACCACCGCCTCCAAACGCGCCTACTCAAAACCAAAGACCCCTACCAGGACCAAGGACCCAAATGCCCGCAGTCACTCCATCCACACACCCGTGGACGAACGCCACAGCACCTCCCTTACACCCCCCTAACCAACCCCCTCCAGATGACCAAGAGAATTATTGACAATTAGAAGGGGATCCCAATCAAACCCAAACAATCTGCCCAGTTCTAACGTTGTCCTCCGACGAACCGTTTTGTACTATTGAAATAGACGGCCATCCATATCAATGTCTATTAGACACCGGACCTACCTTCTCCACCTTAACTGATAGCCACTTAGAACCAAGTTTGGAGACAAGAAAGGTCATGGGTCTGGATGGGATACCCCGTACTTGTCCATTATCACGTCCGACTAAAGTCACCCTTGGACCCCTACTGGCTGAACATACCTTCCTTTTAACGAGCAGCCCAGTAAACCTCTTAGGAAGGGACCTACTTTGTAAATTAAACGCAACCATTAAATGTTCCGAAGAAGGCATCTACTTATACATGCCAGAGGAATCCATTCCCGCCTTCCAAGGGATAATTGAAGAAACAAAAACTGACAGGCAATTTCCGGAACTCCCTCCCGAACTGGAAAGTGACTTGCCCTCCTCTCTATGGGGCACGGAGTCAACCTCAGTAGGCCTCCTATTGTCGGCAGCCCCAGTAAAGATCACCTACAGAACCGACTTGCCCTTTCCATGTACCAAACAATATCCGTTGCCCAAGGAAGCCATCGAGGGACTAACTCCTATGATAGAGGACTTCCTAGAGAAAGGCATCTTGATTCCCTGTGCATCCCCATGTAATACTCCGGTACTCCCAGTAAAGAAACCATCGACAGAGGGCGCCCCAGTACGGTACCGTTTTGTACAGGACTTGAGGCTGGTGAATCAATTCGTGATTCCCCGCCATCCAGTAGTGGGCAACCCAAACTCCCTCTTGAACGCCATTCCAGCAGAAACCAAATGGTACACTGCTGCAGACCTGTGTTCCGCTTTCTTTAGTATTCCCCTGGACCCAGCTAGCCAATTCCTTTTCGCTTTTACCTGGGGACCCAGTCAATTAACTTGGACGAGACTACCCCAAGGATATGTGGAATCACCTGCAATATTTTCGGCCATCTTACACCAAGATTTACAAGATATCCATCTCCCAGCAAGCTCCGCCCTCTTGCTTTACGTAGATGACCTCCTCCTTTGTTCCACCAGTGAGGAAGCATGTAAAAAAGACACCAAGCATCTCCTTTCGGAATTAGCCAGAAAGGGACACAAAGTATCACCAAAAAAGTTGCAATACTGCAAACAAGAAGTTAAGTACCTCGGGCATATCCTAGGAGTAGGCACCCGAAGCTTAGCAACCGATAGGATCGAAGCAGTCACTAAAATTCCCCTTCCAAAAACTAAACGACAACTTCGAGGATTTTTAGGAATGGCTGGCTTCTGCAGAGCCTGGATCGCGGGTTATAGCGAAATAACAAAACCCCTATCCGCAATGACCCGCCAAGATCATCCAGACACCCTAGTCTGGGAAGAAGAGGCATACAAATCTTTTGAACGATTAAAGCGAGAATTGAGGTCCGCCCCTGCCCTAGGCTTACCCGACTACAGGATCCCATTTAACTTGTTTATCCATGAACAAATGGGGGTAGCCTCAGGGGTATTGACTCAGCCATTCCGAGACCAAGAAAGACCCGTAGCATACTATAGTCTTCAATTGGACACCACCGCAAAAGGGGCAGTAAGCTGCCTAAGAGCCATAGCCGCCGCCGCGATCCTCCTTGAAAAGGCTCAGGAAACGGTCCTGGGACATGAAATCACCGTCCATGTGCCCCACTCCGTCTCCACCCTATTAACTCTGAGAGGCTGTCATCATTTTTCAAACTCTCGACTAAATAAATATGAAGCTCTTCTACTAACACCATCAAACGTCACTATAAAGAGAGTTAACTCCCTCAACCCAGCCACCCTTCTTCCTCTTCCCGAGGATGGAACCCCACACCATGACTGCGCGACCATAGTCCGCCAAGCCGAGAAACCCAGAGAGGACCTAGATCACCTACCCTTAGAAAACCCAGACTTAATACTCTATACAGACGGTAGTTCAAAAGTTGTGGAAGGAGAAAGGAAAACAGGATACGCTGTAGTCACGGACTTTGAAGTAGTAGAATCTAATCCGATAAACCCGCAATACAGTGCCCAAGCTGCAGAGTTAATAGCACTCATACGTGCCTGTGAGATCAGTGAAGGCAAGCGAACTACGATCTACACCGACAGTAAATACTGTTTCGGACTAGTCCATACAACGGGGCAGATATGGTTACAAAGAGGCTTCCTAACCGCTGCGGGTTCTAAAATTTCACATTCCGCCCTGGTAGAGAGACTACTGACTGCTATCCACCTACCTACCGCAATCGCAGTGGTCCATTGTAAGGCTCACACCCGTGGTAAAGACCCTATCTCGAGGGGTAACAGGCGAGCTGATAGAGCAGCCCAATCAGCCGCACTCCGCCCCCCTAACAACGAATCAGAATTCCAAGCCTTACAAATCCCACTCAACATAGATCCCACACAAATTTACAAAGAAGCCCCCGAAGAAGAAAAGACTCTCTGGCGCTCTGTGGGCGCAATCGAACAAAATGACGTTTGGGTTCTCCCTGATGGCAGAACTGTCCTTCCAAAGGCCTGGGTTCCAAAATTAGTGAGGGTCCTCCATCAACGTACACACTGGGGAAAAGGGAGACTGATAGAACATGTTAAAAGGTCCTGGTACGCTCCCGGACTTGCAGTCGCAGCCACGACCGCGTCAAAGAACTGTGTTACCTGCAGCTCCTTTAACCCCAAACGACAACCCAGAGCACCGCCAGGAGCCAGGCTATGGGCATTCGTCCCTTTCGAAAGTCTGCAATTAGATTTTATCGACTTACCACACTGTCAGGGTTTCAAACACGCCTTGATCATAGTCGATAAACTCTCCTCCTGGGTAGAGGGATTTCCCTGCAAGAAACCCACCGCCTCTGTAGTGGCCAGGGCCCTCCTACAGGACATTATCCCTCGATTCGGGGTACCCCGTCGACTAGACAGCGACCGAGGAACTCATTTCACAGCCCAAATAGTACAACTGGTGGCCAAAGCCCTACAAATAAAATGGGACCTTCATACACCTTATCACCCACAGTCTTCAGGCCAAGTAGAGCGCATGAACCAGGAAGTTAAAACACAATTAGGAAAGCTATGCAAACTCACTGGGCTGAAATGGGTAAACGCACTTCCACTAGTTCTCCACAATATACGGAGTGCCCCAACTGGACCACTGAAACTATCTCCATATGAACTTTTATTTGGGAGACCCCCTCCCATTTATAACACTTTATTTCCACTCTCAGAACTTGAACTAGGAGAAGCAGAGCTCACTAACTATGTTATTCAGCTCCAGACACAGCTACAACGTCTCCACCACTACGCGGCTATCGAAGGACAAAACCTGCCCATCGACGCCCAAGCCCACTCCTTCGAACCAGGCGATTGGATCCTAGTCAAGGTCTACCAAAGGGCACCCCTTCAACCAGCGTGGGAAGGCCCCTACCAAATCCTCCTGACATCGCCAACCGCCGTGAAAGTAGGTGAGAAACACTCATGGTTACACCACACCAGATGTAAGTCATCGCCACCCCCCACGGAGACGGAGGAAGACGTCGGCGACGACTTCACCTTTTCGACCCCCCCCACTCCACCAACCTCATACATTGACGACGACGACGACCAACAGACCGGACCAGATCGGGGCCAGAATCGGGCCCAACAGACCGGACCAGATCGGGGCCAGAATCGGGCCCAACAGACCGGACCGGATCGGGGCCAGAATCGGGCCCAACAGACCGGACCAGACGCAACTCCACCCAATTGGACATCCGAGATCGTCCCAGATCCCAACTCTATCAAACTACGCTTGAAACGCCTTTGACAGCTCCTTTGACAGCGCGCCTTTGACAGCTCCTTTGACAGCGCGCCTTTGACAGCCCCTTTGACAGCGCGCCTTTGACAGCTCCTTTGACAGCGCGCCTTTGACAGCTCCTTTGACAGCGCGCCTTTGACAGCTCCTTTGACAGCGCGCCTTTGACAGCTCCTTTGACAGCGCGCCTTTGACAGCTCCTTTGACAGCGCGCCTTTGACAGCTCCTTTGACAGCGCGCCTTTGACAGCTCCTTTGACAGCGCGCCTTTGACAGCTCCTTTGACAGCGCGCCTTTGACCGCTCCTTTGACAGCGCGCCTTTGACCGCTCCTTTGACAGCGCGCCTTTGACCGCTCCTTTGACAGCGCGCCTTTGACCGCTCCTTTGACAGCGCGCCTTTGACAGCTCCTTTGACAGCGCGCCATTGACAGCTCCTTTGACAGCGCGCCTTTGACAGCTCCTTTGACAGCGCGCCTTTGACAGCTCCTTTGACAGCGCGCCTTTGACAGCTCCTTTGACAGCGCGCCTTTGACAGCTCCTTCGACAGCGCGCCTTCGACAGCCCCTTTGCTCCTCTGAAAGTCCGCCTTCGACAGTCCTCTTGACGACTCCCTTTCGATAACTCCTCCCCTTGACAATGCCTCACCATTCCCGCACTTTGATTGTGAACCTCTCTTTCATCTCCCTCGTCTATGGAACTTTGGCCCGATCTCCAGCTACACCCATGGATCATTGCACTGGACTAACCACGGACTACCATTATATGGACTATCATAGAGTCGAAACCGGTGGAAAGTCAAATCCCGCACGAATGGGGGACTTTGACTTTTGCCTCCCAGAGTCCCGGACATTGCTGCGCCATTCCTTGGTACCCCGGTTAACTGACAACGATTACTGGGAACTTTTCATCCGGGACAGATACGTACATCGAATTGGGTCAGCAGCAGTCACCCTTGACCATTCCTACTACCGCCTCACCTGTAGGAACGGAACTCATTTCCTTTATGGCAACGGCGAACTCCTGAGGAACCCAAATTGGACCGCAGTCGAAAACGGAGGGGCCGCTTCATCTTACACCGATTCGACAAACCCCTCTGATAACCTGATTTTCGGATTCCAATGCCTCCTCATGACCCCAAAACCCCGAAAACCCCAACTACAAGGACTTTGCCTGAGAGGATTTTGCTGTCTCTGGAACCTTGGGGTCACCCACGACTGGAGAGGGGCAGAGTATTTAGAAGGGTGGTATCATCCGGCGCATCCCTCACGCTCTCCCACTTGGGATAACGTTGGTCCCCTGAGGTGCGGGGGCATAGCCAAGGACAGGCGACTCCTCAATACCACCGACCCACTTCATCCATTCGGCACGGCACCTCGCCAGCTCGGCATAGATCCTGCCCTTCCGGGGGAGGATCTCCTTTCCTCTTGGGAACAGAACTCTTACATCAAACTCCTTGGCCAGGTGGCTAAAGAGGCACCCTATCCGGAGTGCTGGATATGTGCACACGCACCCAGCCACCTCCAACAAAGTCTTCCCCTTGTTCCGGTACCTGTGACCACTGAACAGTTCCGGTCTGGGGACGTCGCTTCTTGGAACCTGACTGCCCTGAACCTGACCCACCAATACCTCTACCTTACTGGCCCTACAAAGGGACCCCTGTGTCGCATTTTCACCGGAGAAGGGACTTTCATTGGGTCCAGCACTTGCACCTCCAACATAGAACTCTTACCCACCGGCCATGTCACCGTTACTGATATGACCGGATCCCACACATTCCCGAATCTCACCCTTGCTTGGACTACCGTTATCGGACACCCTCCAACCTGGCAGCCTCAGCCCGCTGACTCCATGCTGTTGCTTGCCTTTGCGTCCGGACGGATGGAATCATACCTCAGCGGCCTATTCTGGATATGTGGCCATCGCGCATACACCTGGGTGAGCCCACATATGTCTGGTTCCTGCTTTGTGGGGTACATTGTCCCCGGTATAAGGGTAGTCCCACATCTACCCCCTGGGAGACAGAGGAATAAGAGAGAACAGAAGGGGCTGTCAGATCTGTCCGATGTCGCTGCTAATGGGGAAACTGTCGGTCGAGCACTCTTCCCTGCCTATGGGGCCGGCTCTAATCATGTGGACATTCTCCGGCTTACCGACATCCTTCTAAAGTTCATGCAAGAGGCAACCCAAATCACAGATTCCTTGATGTCGGAGCTGTCAGAGGTGAGACAACTTAGTTTACAGACCAGGATTGCGACGGACTTTCTCCTGTCCAGTCAAGGAGGGACATGTGCCCTTATAGGCACTGAGTGTTGTACATACGTGACTGATCAGACTTTGAATATCACCGGACATTTAAACAATATTCACGAACTGGCAGGGAAGCTGGATGAGATACGACATGAAGGACTGTCCGACATGGACTTATGGGGATGGCTACCCAAGATCGGATGGCTCCGACAGCTGCTTAAGGTGATATTGCTTACTGCCCTTATTATAGTCCTTTGCATCCTTGTGTTCTGCTGTGCTATACACTGTGTCTCTCCTTGCTGCTCTCTTCTCCGCTGTCCTGCTCCATCCGCCCCCCTTTCCCTCCGAGCCTATTCCCGTTCCCACAGCGCCCCCGTCTTCCCTGAATATGTGCAAATGAGACACCTGGGGGAAGGGGAGTACGAAATCACAGGGGTATAGGGTGCGGAGAAAGGATTTGCAAGTTCTACAGAACTTCAATGCAAATCTATCTCCGAATGGGGGACTGATACGGAAGGAGAGGAGGGGGGGTACCTTTTCTCTGGTTCTCCCCCTTTTCCGAAGCGGGCCCGAGGCGATGACCTTAACGGTGCCCAGTTCCTGAAACCCCACACTGTTGCACAAGCACCACACTATACCCCTTTGACCCCATAAAACGATATTCTTCCTTTCATACACGGGCGGAATAAGCCCTTCTTTTCTATGCCTTTCCTTTGCCTTATTTTATTATGGGTTGACCGTTTCGAACTGCATCCTCCATTGACTATAATGGCTGCGCCTCAGCCAATCAGGAGCGTGCATTCCCCTGCAGTAGCTAGCCCAGGGAGCTCTTGCACGCCTCATTTAACCCCCTGACAAGCTGATGACGGCTCCCCGCTGCGAGAACAATGGAACCGAAACCAGCGACCTCGTAAAACTGTCAAAGACAGGTTACAATGTATCCATTTGTTTCCGTTTCCAATATACAATATACACTTGGCCGGCGAGGCGGCCGAAACCTTCGGAAAATGATATAAAATCAGCCAAAGCTCCGATTTTCTCCGTTTTAACATCATTCTACTCTCTCCCCTCTGGACTCCATGTTGCCGCCTCACTGCCATAATCCCCTGAGCGGCAGGTCACGTACTCAGGAAGACCTTAATCTGATCCAATCATTCCGTCAAGCCCTTCCTCCGGGCAATGCCAGGTGATGGGCGATGCATATCTCCACCATTGTCTTGCCATCACCTGTACTCAGGGAACGTTTATGCATATTTCTTTCTTTCTGCTACCCCTACATTACGGAACTGCTGATCCGTGCTACCCCTACGTTACGGAACTGCTGATCCATGCTACCTCTACGTTACGGTACTGCTGATCCATGCTACCCCTACATTACTGAAATGCTGATCTGTGTAAACCTCCACCCACATTACTGAAGTGCTGATCTGTGTAACCCCACCTTTCTGTGATGTATTCGTGACGTCTTCTGCACTGTATTCTGGGACTTGGAGGGAACTTTTAAAAGTTTATGTCGCCCCATTATCGGGGTTCAATGCCATTTTGAACCTGTTGCGCAATAAACTTTGGATCTCCGTTTATTGCTCCTGTCTCCGGCTGAGCTCATTTCTCCGCTAGGACCCGCGGACTCCGTCCGACGAGCCGGGTGGCAAGGGTAACTCCGCACCTGGATTTTTGCCGTAACACCAGGCAGGTTAATAGTTGTTGCCTGGCATTGTGATTGGATAACCGGGTTGCTGGGGCAAATTGTATGTTGCAAATTGGGTGGGTGGGACCATAGTCTTTAAATATTGGTGCACTCTGGTTTCTCTTTCTCTTTGCAGAGAAAAGATGGCAATTCCTGATGGCAATAACGTATCATATTACTATTAACCTTCTATATGTTTTTGTTGTCGTAAAGTCCAAGGATAGTCAGGTCTCTGACTGGCAACTTCTGCGTTCCTGTGGACTATTTTGGCTGGAAAAAAACCTACTGGAAAATCTCCTGGAAACCTTGTCGCTGAAGAAGCCCAATGGGCTAAGGCCGGCAGAGAGGAACTGAAAGAGATTTAAGAGCCTCAGACGCGAGATCTCCAGCTAAACAATATATTGAACTGATGATCACTTGTTGGGGACTGAAACCGGGAAAGGGGTGGGTGGAGTCTGGGAATCCAAAGGGTATAAAACTATAACTTGCTTTGTTTTTACTTTGTTTTGCTATCTGTATGGAATTGGGGAAAGCCGTGGAAGGGAAATTTCGGTCGACTTTAGGGAAAATGTTTAAGAATGAGTAACAATGTATAAGTACTGATGTTTAAATTTGGATAAGTTAAAATTGGTTTTCAAAATGGTTTGAATTAAATGAAAATAAGGTAATAAGGATTTGCTGAATTAATAATTCAAATTGGAATACAAGAAGAGGAGGTGTGAGGAGGTCTGAGAAACAAGTTAAATGAAAATAAGTAATTTTATGTGTTTTTAACTGGTTTTTTTTTGTATTTCTGTTATTTTTTGTATAATTTTGTTTTTGTGTGTTTTTTGAAAATGCTAATAAATATTCATTTTTTAAAAAAAGAAGAAGCCCAATGGGCTAAACAAGGGTATATATCCTGAGAACTGGTCTATCATCAGCTGCCTTATTGTTACTAAGTAGCTCTGTTTGTTACACTCTCAAGACTTAGGACTATGCAGAAGGCAAGTTCGTTTGTTACACTTTTAAGACATAGGACGATGCAGAAGGAAGATATCAGTATGAAATGGCATTGCCAACAGGAACTGTACATTGTAATCGTTGGACTTGACAGTCTTTGGACCTGACTATCCTTGGACTTTACGTAAGAATTAAGTATGTAACCAGAGGTACCACTGTAATACAACCTAGGGAAGTTATAAGTGCCATCATGGTGAAATTTAAATCCAGAACTGCAATTTCCCCACTGATCAATCTTATTTAGATTTGTTTTATAGAACCATAAAAGAATAAATACTTGGTATGCAAGAGGATAAATGGCCAGGGTACAATTCTCTGCTTGGGGGGGGGGCAAAGTAACCACAAGGTTAGCTTTGTTTTGTTATTTTGGTCCTAATTGGGGGATGACAACTAGCAGATGGATGGCCTGTAATCTCTATGAAGGATGCTTAGCAGCTGAGAAATCTGAACGCTGGCAACTGTTGTAAAAAAAAATTGCCCTTTTCCCTTATGGGGTATCCAAGAGCCCATATAGAGTCCTTACATAGGTTCCCTATTGGTAGGAGACAATAACAGAGGTCAACCAGAGAATACTGACAAGCAAAGCAGCTAGTAAGCCTGATCTTTATTGAACTGTTGCAACAGGGTGCTCCCCTCACCCGCAGGAGAGAGAAGGGACCCAGAAAAATGGCGCGCAAGGCCTTATAAAGACTTTTGAAATTGCCACCCTGTAGATCAAGACCACCCCAGATACATCATACCAACATCAGAGAAAAGGGGGTCTAAAACAGAAATTTGAATGTTTTTTCTCTCCTATTGTTGTTTATCTCCTGTCTGGCAGGTTACTTGATTGGATTGCCTGGGGAGCCTGGCCATTCTTTTGTAGTGATAAATACTTAGTTCCTGGGCCAGGTCACAGGCTCACACCCTATTCATAACTTAAATGTGTCCTTAAGACAGGATTTGTGAAGGAAAGAGACAATGGGAGGTTTCCCACTTTGACCTTGCAGAGAAAACATTTGCTCAGTTTAGGAATCAAAATGGTTCCAGCTTGGCCTTCCTGTGCTGATCTATGTATGTGCATAGTTGGTACACTTATGAACATTACCATATATCTAAGACCATAAAATTCCTATCACACAACCTGTTAAGGTTGTTTTCAAGAACAGCTGGATACGTTCGCCCAAGGTGCGGAGAACCACTGAGTTAAAATTCCATGAAACAGCATTCACCAGAGTTTCTCACGCTGTGCTATGAAGATAACAAAAAGTTTTCCCGAAGGCAATGAGACTGAGGGAAAGAGGAGGCCACCAACTTGTTGAAAAACATTCCTTAAATACCAATGCAAAAACAGATTACAGAATGTGACTTGTTTACCTGTGAGATCAGATGGAACCAGGTACTTCCTCTTGTCCAGATCAGGTACTCTGGCTTTGGGCGCCTTCTCCACAATAACCTGGACAAAAAAAGGAGCAGGAAGAAAAATAAGAACAAAGAAAACAAGAGAAGCTATGCTACCTTTCCCTGTAACTGCAAATTCTCTCTGTAGAGCTTAATAAGGAAAGGATGCATGTCAAAATTCAAGCCAAGTAAAACACAGCAATGTGAGGGTCCTCAGTTGGATTAGAAAGAAAATATCCCATGAACTTTCCACAGTAGGAACACAAGTCGCATAACAAGAAAAATAGCAACAAGAGATGATTGTTTACATCCACAAACTTTTGACTCCTCTTCATAGTTTCTAAGGCTACCTAATACTTACACATATATAAATCTGGGTTATTCATATGCAACTTCATTCAGTCTGTTAAAGCTGCTGTTTTAAACGTGCATTTTATATATATACTGCTAGTGGGTCTAGACCTCAAAATCAGTTTCGAACTTTAAGTATTATACATATATTTTTCTCAGAAATGTTTCTAGTTTTGTGTTAGTACAGAGTGACTCTGAATATATTGCAAAAGAAATTACTTAAACAACTTTCCATTTGCCTGTAAAACTTCAAAACTACTGCTTTCAGATACGCCAGTGGCAAAATGTGTTGTCCTTGACCCAAAATGTGCTGTCCTTGACCCAATATATCTCTATCTAGACACCATTTAAAAAAAACCTTCCTTGGGCTGCCTCTAAGGGAAAGCTTGTTGAAATTGCTGTGTGGTGCAGACACACTGCATCTTTCGCCTAGCAAATTTTCTCACTTGAGCCTACTTTTATCCTTCACCTTTTATATCAAAACAAGTCTCAAATCTTTGTCTCAGTAACACGGCCATGGAATATTTATTCACCTCCACTGAACAAGTTTAAAATGCCCCCGACTCCATGAATTTAAAAACAACAACAACCCAACAACCGCTGAATTGTTAGCTTTCCTAATTTTCCGCAGCAGGCATTCCATGGGGTCAGGTTGGTCACTGCATGAAAACCTGTCCATTTCATTAGTTTCCCCTAGTTCATATAACAAGACATATATATTGAAGTTTATAGACCTTACTGGTGCAGAGAGAGAGAGAGAGAGAAAGTGTGTGTGTGTGTGTGTTTGTGTGTGTATGCTACAGGGGGTAGGAAACCAATGAGTTAAGAGACAAAGGAATTTGGGGGGGGGGCAGGGGAGCAGGGCTGGATCCATTGGGAGCTAAGGCCCTGCACATGTATTTTTCACATTGCAAAGAGCACCAAAGAAGGTGCTTTGAGGCACAATGAGATAATCCTGTTCGTTTGTGCTATTTCTTCTGAAATTAAGGGGGAGCACTGAAGGTATCTTGCAGAGGGACCCTGCAAAATCCTGGAAGAACACCAGTCCAAGAGGACATGCACTATGGAGCACAAAAACAAACAAGGTGGTTAGCGATGCAGCCTTCTTGCGTTAGTAAAACATAAGATCGCAAAGACATTTGAGCTGAAAGGTATCACCTCAGCTATCGCCACCTCTTTCTCATCCCTTGTCCTCGCTTATCCCTAATTTAAAACTCTGCAATGTTTTATTTTGTGTGTTTTTTTAAAAAAATATAGCTGCAGAAAGCAAAGATCTCATAAACGTAATAGCAAACTCAGTTCACTCTGGGGGGATCATTATGTAGCCTTGCACAGGAGGGAGACCTGGGGGAACCCCAAGAGCTGCAAAAGTAGCGGGGGGGGGGGAACAACTCAGTGCAGTGAGAACTGAGCATGTGCAAAGGGCACAGAATGATGACCAAGGATGCAGAATAGGAAACAGGAGAGGAAGAGGAAGAGGAATGGAAAAGAATGTTTAGGAAGCATGGCTGGCTCCTCCTGAACAGAAACCTTCCACGAGACAATCATTTTGTTGAAGGCTACTTGTTTTGTAGAAAACAAAGATAACGCAGGCTCTTGGCAGATATGTCTGTCATTAGGTAGCATCTGCTGTGGCCACGGATCTGTTATAGAAAGGAAAAGGGTGCATGCTGGGTGCACTGCAGTGGAAAAGCCGGTGGAACTGAAACCAGCCTTCAGAAGAGAGGAAACGCAAGGATGCTCTGGCCCACCCTTGCCAGGCGTTTCAAAGGATCTTCCCACACAGACAATTGTACCTTTTGGTACATGAAGCCTGTGCTTTGCCAGTGTGGATTTCATTTCTGCCACAGGCCAGAGGGAGCCTCACCAGACACCGGCATGAAGCTGAAAAATGCCCTGCACAGTCACAGAACAACAAAAACAAAGGCCTCTGACGGGATCAGTCTTCCATTCTTCCTGCAAATGAAGCGCCATACTAGGCCAAAAGCACTTGCCACAAACTCGGCTGCCTTATGCTTTTCCCACACAGCCCTATTCCAGCCTTGGCCTAATCCCCTACTCTTCCAGCCCTCAGTTACACAGTCTGTTCTTCTAGTTCTGAGATTGTTTACAGTTTAATCATCACCATCATCATGCCAGACATTCCTCCCCAGGAATTCCCCCTGGGCTGATGTACTGCAAGTGCCACTGAAATTGCCGCACTGATCTGATCCTGTGTCATCTCCCTTCAATGTGGGAACACCCCCCACTCCCCAGGCTAAGTGGTTGCCAAGAACATCTGACAGGTTGGGAATATTTCGACACAAGTATCCAACCGCTCCTATAAGGCAACCTCAGTCTGCCCATCTGCCAACGGGGGGGGGGGGGGAACAACATTAATGAAATGAAACTATCTTGGCGGCAAGGGGCACATGACGAAAGAGGAAAATAATACAGTAATAGCTGCGCTTTGCTATTCTGAATTGAAGCTCATTTCGCTCCGGCTTAGACAAATATCCCGAGTCATGGCAAAATTGTGAAGCAAGGTGCACACTCCTGCAATCACGGATTGCTTTGAAGGGCCAGAACAAGATGGGGCAAATGTGAGGCGCTTGTGAGACCATGACTTTGCTTTTCCTGCGTCCTCCCCGCTCCAGTCGCCTGCTTCTTACTCTGGCATTTAAGGACCAGGAGATGGAGAGGCTCCAAAAGCAGGCCAGAATCTAGGGCAGGGGGAAAGAGATGCATCTCAACATTTGGGATGGTGGAGGGGGGAGAGAGCTCCCGAATCTCCTTCTGAAGGTGACATCATTAACACATCCATTGTCCTTCTGCCTCCATGTTTGCTTGGCGGCGCGTCGGGGGGGGGGGACGAGGGAGGTGGCACAGGGGAATTTAACTCCTTCCTCTCCACCAGACCTCAAGTCCAGGAAAGCGCAGGAGCCTTTGCATTCCGGCCCTCTAATACTGGGGACCTGGCAGGCCAAAGGCACCCGTCTCCTCCCTCCCTTAAATCTTTAAGCCTGCTTCCCTCGCCTCCAAACAACCCCCCAGCCAAGATCATGCACACACACAAAAAGCACGATTATTGCACCACTCACAGGCACCCGATCTGGATATTTCTTCCGGATTTTCTCCCCTTCTTTTTTCCTGTACTCGAAAGGGTGGTCTTCCTTGTACTGGAACTTCATGGCTTGTCCCAAGACGCCAAGTTTCTTCTTTTCTTTCCCTCCCCCTCTTTCCCTCCTTTTCTCTCTCTTCCCTCCGAACCGGCAGCTCGCAATGCCTGCAAGGATCTGGCGGACGAAAAGCGATCCCGACGCTGCAACCCCGCGCGCGATCCTCTCTCGCTCGCTTGTTTCTCCAGCAGCTGATCAAAGGCCACCCAGTGCGCACGCGCGCGCCTTCCGAGCCCGGGCATTGTGACGTCGCCGGCGCCGAATCTGCATCGGCCTCCCGCCGGCCCGCCTCTTAGATTGCACCATTGCAAGGGCTGCGAGCGGGGAGGGCCGTCCGCCTGCCAAAACGGACGCCGAGTCTCTCGGCTGAAGCTCCGGCTGCACCGTCCTCGAGAAGATCGCCGTCCTGGTGCCCCAACCAAGTGCCTTGCAGTTCTGCTGGCTGTTAACGGAGAAGGGTGGCAAAAGCGTCACATTTCCTGGGCCAGCAACCCTCGGGGTGGTCAGTGGAGCGCTCCCACTGCCCCCCATTAAAGGAGCTGCGAAGTCCCGTCTTGGCTGGTGGGAAAGTTATAGCATAGGATGTAAAACAGTAAATTGATGGTGATAAGTATACACACTCACAGGTGTTTTGCATGCTATAGTATAGATATAAATCTGGGCATGTGGATATAAATAGATAGCAACCTTGTTTTTGAAAAATTTATTGACATGTTTATAATATAGGTAAAGGTAAAGGGACCCCTGACCATTAGGTCCAGTCGTGGCCGACTCTGGGGTTGCGGCGCTCATCTCGCTTTATTGGCCGAGGGAGCCGGCGTACAGCTTCCGGGTCATGTAGCCAGCATGACTAAGCCGCTTCTGGCGAACCAGAGGAGCGCACGGAAACGCCGTTTATCTTCCCGCACTTTGACGTGCTTTTGAACTGCTAGGTTGGCAGGAGCAGGGACCGAGCAACGGGAGCTCACCCCGTCGCGGGGATTTGAACCACAAACCTTGTGATCGGCAAGTCCTAGGCTCTGTGGTTTAACCCAGAGCTCCACCCGTGTCCCTTAATTATAGGGATAGAACTACCTAAATTGTATAGAAATTTATTCATGTATACGACTACAGCGGCAAGAACGCTACTTGCCCCAAAATGGATAGAAGCAGAAGTCCCAGCAAAAGAAGAATGGATACAAAGACATACGGAATATGCAGGAATGGTGAAACTTATCGAAAAAATAAGAAATCAAGATAACAAACTTTTTATACAAGAATGGAAATGGTTTATTGAATATTTGCAGATAATTGTAAACAGATAAAGACAGTGGCAGGATTATTGTAATAACCTGCAGTTACATGTGTGTGTGTGTGTGTGTGTGTGTGTGTGTGATAAATAAAAGAATAAGTTACCGGTAAGTTAATTTGGATAGGCATGTATTCGACAAGTGCCAGAGTGCATGGAAATGCTGTTTGCCTTCCCGCCGCAGTGGTACCTATTTATCTGCTTGCACAGGGATGCTTTCAAACAGCTAGGTTGGCAGGAGCTTGGACAGAGCAACGGGAATTCCCTCCACCGTGGTGATCCGACCTGCCGACCTGCCGGCTGTTCTTTCCAAGAGGGAGAGGGCAGGTGGGCAAGCCGTGCAGGTAGCTGCTCCTATTCGCTGTCATTTGTATACAAGCAAGCATGTACATACCTAGTTTAAAAATTGTGACCTATGAGAACAGCAGGATAGGTTTAAACGGGGGATATTTCCTTCCGTGTTTTTGTAGCCAGAAAGAGAAATCTAGCTACAGCCTCTGTTAATCATTTGCTCAGACTGGGCAAAAGGTAGGCCATGCAAGCCTAGCAGGTTTTCCAAATGCTTCTCATGCCTATGGGGCCAATCCTATGGCGAGATGGCCACCTGTCATGGATGCTTTAGTTGAGATTCCTACATTGCACGGGGTTGGACTAGATGACCCTCGGGTTCCCTTCCAACTCTACAATTCTATGATTCTGTGGTTCTGTTATTCTAAGTGGGCATGGCGGTCTGAAGCAGCCATCCTTGCTGCTCAGGGTAGCCCATCCCTGAGGCAAACTGAGACAGCCACCTTAGGCAGAGGAATCCACGAGGCGCCTCCATTGGTGTGCCCTCCTCACCGCTGCCCTCTCCGCCAGAGAAGCAGCTTTGGTGGCTTCTAGGTTCCAATGATACCTTGTTAACCCCTTACTCAAGGAAACAAGGGCGGCTTAAGGAGGCCAGGCCCAGTGAGCACAGGAACTTGCCTTGGTCAATCTTGCCCCATCAGTCTAAAGGCCTTCCCACAGTTACCAAATTTTTCTCTTCTCCCAGATCCTTCCCAAGCAATCTGAGACAGTTGTCATGCCTGTCTTTGTTCCTCTCTCATCATATCTCTTCTGGTTCTGGGAGAACAGTAGGCAAGGGAGCTGGTCGCTGCAGGAGGAGGAGGCACACTACCTTCTTCACCAGCCTGAGTCATCCCTGCCTTTTGAACACCCTCCACTCCAGCTTCCGCTTCTGCCTCTGGTTCCGGACTTCTCTCTGTCGCAGACTCTCTCTGCTCACTAAGCCCTGTTACCTCTTCAGCTTCAGACACTTCCTCCTAGGCTGCTCCCTCTTCTCCCTCTGACCACTCATTGTAGTCCTACCACCAATACCCAGGCTCTCAGCCTTCTTCCCTTGGGGTTCCCCAGCTGGTGCCTCCCTCTACACCTCTGCACCCAACTAAGTCCATGAGAGGGGCCTTGCTTAGAGTGTTTGACTAGGACACAGGAGGCCAGGGTTCACTCAACTATCAAGCTCAATGGGTGACCTTGGGCCAGTCACAGTATCTCTGTCTAACCTACCTCTCAGCGTTCTTAGGGAGGGGGAGAACCATAAACATCAGCCTTGGAGGAAAGGTGGGATAGAAATGGAACATTCACATAAACGATGCAAGGATTCTTAACCAGAGTTTCCTTGCCTTAAAGCATGGGTTCCCAGTTTTTAGTCCATGGACCAGCTTCATTCAGTTGGTCCACAGCACATATGCATTAAAAATTAACATTGATTTTTTAAATTGTATTTTTGCTGCTATTCCCTATATTGTGTTTTCTTTTATTGCCATTTGAATTCTACGGAATGCAAATGATAATACAATCAAATACGGTATTAAGAAATAAAGCAGGCATTAAAAATACAGCTACAAAGAAAAAACTGTCTAGCACAGGGCAGTGCAATTCCTACAGCAGGGAGGAAAAATCATTAAGTGATCCACCAATACCATTAGCAATTTTCAAGTGATCCATGTGGGTGGGTGGGGGGTGAGAGTTTGGGAACCACCAGATTTCAGAAGCACATGTGGTTTTCAGTTGGACACCATCATCTAACACTCACCAGCTGAAATTGTCTGAGATCTTTGTTATTTCCTCCCCCCCCCCCAATAATTTTTATTATCTCTTTTCCAAATATCTTAAACACAATACAGCTTAACAATATTATTCTCCTTTCAATCTATATCTTATCCGAATTAACTTCCCTCCACTCCTCTTCTGCCTTCTCTACATTGCTCTTACTTAAGTGTGATTACTATATATACATTCTATAAATGTCTATAATTCCTTAATAAATGTTTGTATTATACTTTCGACATACCTTCCTTATTATATTACAGCATTACATCTTGTGGTCTAACCAAATGTTTACAATAAACGTTATGAGTTTAATTTCAGTCCTGTGAGCGTCGTTATTTATGTACAGTTTTCTCTAAGTATACCATAAATTTGGACCATTCTTTTTGGAATTTCTCATTGCCCTGATATCGGATTCTTCCAGTTAGCTTTGCTATTTCCGCAAAATAATAATAATAATAATTTAAAATAAAATAAAAAGAAATCTTTGTTATTTCCATGCCACAGCACTGCAGATAAACACCTCCAGCTTTGCTTATAATTTGCAGTGCTGATCTAACTATCACATGCAGCACAAAACTGTCTCTTCCCTACCCAGCTGGGAATTAGCTAGTCACACTGATGTGGCTGGTGGGGGTGAATCAGTGCAAGGCAGTGTCCCTTTTGCAGGGCACATGGCGTTGTGCACAGTCCTGCTGCGACTCAGGAGCTTGTGGAATGAATGCTGCGCTGTGTGAAGAGAAATCCTAGCAACTCTGCAAGAGGAAGGGAGGAGGAGGAGGAATAGACAACAGCAGCATGACTCAGGAAAGTGCCCTCTTCTCCTACTGGATGTTCCTGTTTCGTAACTTTCTGCTGCCGTCGCTGCCACCACCCCCTTCTCTCCTCTTGTCCTGGACATGAGCTGGCCCAGCTAATTCTTAGCATTTCTAGGTCTTGTGATCACCTGCCTGAGGCTGAGTCCCGGTGTAAACAACTGCGTCAGATGACCTTCAAAGCAAAGTCAGAATTGTGAGCAGAAGGCACAGCAGGGGGAGAACCGGTGGCAGCTGGTGCCCACTAGACCTGATGGGGCTCCCAAGAAGTCATGGGGTTGTGGCCAATGAGAGCTCACAGGGGCATGGTTTTCTCCCCATCATCCACCCTTGCAAAGATATTGCAGACATTTAAGCATTGCTGTTTTTGCAAATAGTTTGCACCTCACTAAATGGAAAAACATCTTACTTTGGTTCAGAATGTGGGATAACCAGCCTCATTTGACCAGTATGCTTGAGCCTACAGTGGTACCTCAGGTTACATACGCTTCAGGTTACAGACTCCGCTAACCCAGAAATAGTGCTTCAGGTTAAGAACTTTGCTTCAGGATGAGAACAGAAGTCGTGCTTCAGCGGCCCGGCAGCAGCAGGAGGCCCCATTAGCTAAAGTGGTGCTTCAGGTCAAGAACAGTTTCAGGTTAAGAACGAACCTCCAGAACGAATTAAGTACTTAACCTGAGGTACCACTGTAATTAACATTAACATTAAGAGTAAGCTGTCCTTTGTGGAATTATAGGGTAAGAACTACCTAAAATGTATAGAAACTTATTCATGTATGCTGCTACAGCGGCAAAAATGCTACTTGCCCCAAAATGGAAAGTAGCAGTGTGATAGGAATTTTGAGGTCTTAGATATATGTTAAATGTTCATAAGTGTACCAACCAAGCACCTACATAGATCAGCCCAGGAAGACCGACCTGGAACCATTTTTGATTCCCAAACTGACCAAATGTTTTCTCTGCAAGGTCAAAGGAAAATGGAAAAGCCTCCCCGTTGTCTTTTCCTTCACAAATCCTGTCTTAAGGGTATGTCTGTGTTTGAATAGGGTGTGAGCCTGTGACCTGGCCCAGGAACTAAGTATTTATCATTACAAAAGACTGGCCAGGCTCCCCAGGCAATCCAATCAAGTAAGCAGGCAATCCAATCAAGTGACCATTAAACAGGTAACCTGTCAGACGAGATAAACAAGTCATTCAGATTTCTGTTTTAGACCACCTTTTCTATGATGTATGTATGATGTATGGAGGGGTGGTCTTGAGCTCCAGGGCAGTGAATTTAAAATGCCTATATAAGGTCTTGAGCGCCATTGTTCTGGGTCCCTCCTCCCTCCTGCATGTGAGGGGAGCACCCTGTTGCAACAGATCAATAAAGATCAGGCTTACTAGCTGCTTTGCTTCTCAATATTCTCTTATTGGCCTCTGTTATTTTCTCCTACCAATAGGGAACCTACATAAGGACTCTGTATGGGCTCTTGGATACCCCGTAAGGGAAAAAGGGCAGATTTTGTTTACAACAGCAGAAGTCCCAGCAAAGGAAGAATGGATACGAAAACTTATGGGATATGCAGAAATGGCGAAACTTCCCGGAAGAATAAGAAATCAAGATAACAATTTTTAAAAATAAAAGAATGGAAATGGTTTATTGAATATTCACAGATAAATTGTAAACAGATAAAAACATTGGCAGGATTATTGTAGTAACCTGCAGTTTCATAGGAGCATATATTTAAAGTAGATGAATAAAAGGATAAATTAAATTAATCTAAAATATGCAGGAAATGTACAAAAAATAATAATTAAGGAACCGCAGAAAGATGAGGAAGGAAGACGAGTTTTGAAATGTTAGAATGACTGTACTATTGAAACTATTGAAATATATATATAACTGAAAATCATATATATATATATATGAAAGCTTAGCGAGAGTACTGTTCTTGTTGCTTTGCTAAAATTGTACTGTGATCTACTTTACAGGGTTGCTGTGAGGATAAAAGACTATGAAACGCTTTGGCAAATTTAAAATGCAGTTACGAAAAGTAAAAAGCTGCAAGGGGTGATTCAGACAAGAATGCAGTTTGCACAGCCTGTAGGAGCATGGATTACACCCTGCATTCTTGCTCTTATACAAACATACAAATATGGGGGTGCCTGTTCCAGCACACAACCACACATCGGATTTCCTTTTTTTAAAAAAAATAATAATATTTATTCAGGTTTTAAAACATTACAAAAAAAGGAAGAAAACACAATACAGAAAAACAAGACATTTCCAAGAAAAAATGCAAAAAATAAAAAAAGGAAAAAAGGAAAAACAGATAAAAAGGAAAAAAATAATTAGGAAATACATACAATCAAAACAGAAAAAAACCAAGTTAAACCTTTACATAATTTTCTTTCTAAGACTTATTTCCTTGACCGCCTCACACCTCCCCTCTTTGTTTTCTAGTTCAAATAGATATTTCAGCAAATCCTTCATCTTTATTTTTATCCTAATAATTTTATCTTAATATACTGTAATTTTCCATTCTCTCTTTCACCAATTAACCATCCACTTTTACTTTATTTAATCTTATTTCTCATTAAAACTGATATATTTAAACCTATTCTCTTAAGATATTTCCCCTAGGGTCATAAAAATTCCATTCCACGATTTCTCCATCTCTCATTAAAAGCAATTTTTTAAAAAAATAAATAAATCTCAATATATACACTTTAAATTCCCAATTTTCTTTCGCCGTCTCCCCTCCCCGGTCTCGGCCCCTATCAACAGTTCCATCGGCTTACAACAGTCCATCAACCTGGAGATCTCAAATCCGAGGCTCTTAAGTCTTTTTCATGTCCCATCTGCCGATCTTCTTGATAATCTTTAATATTAAAAAGCAGTTCTCGGGGGAGCTGCAACCCAACGATGGTCATATTCCTTCTTATCAAGTCTGCCAGATTTCCATAATTAAAGATAGGGCCCATAAAGTATTCCCAATCTTGTTTCACACTTCTTCCGAGTCCAAAGGCCCCAGAAACTTCGATCCCCTCCTGGCTCAAATTCATATCCCAAAAGTCATTTGATCCCCACATAGGGTGATCTCTCCACTTTTCATTTTCCAAATCAAGCCAGGCTCCCATCTCCAAAAACTGGCTTCTCCTAATTACAATCATGTAAGGCCTCAACTTGTAATCCTCCAATTGTCTCTGTAGGGTTAAAGCTCCCCCTTGCATCACTTTAACAACAACTTTCTCCTTCTCTGGTTCTTCAATTTGTTCAATTGAGAAAGATTCTCGTACCGGATTCTTGTCGACTTCTTTACTAATGCCCACTTTTGCTCCCAAAATATCAACGCTGGTAGCCATGGCATCTATCTGTTCATGCAGCTTTCCCAACAGATAAAATGTCCTATTCAATGCAAGCGTAACTTCTTTCTCCACCGACATCCTTGAAATGTCCAAGGTCAAAGCTAGTTTCTCTTTTTTATCTTTAGGCTAATTTCCCAGCCTAAAAACTCTTTTTTATCTTTAGGCTAATTTCCCAGCTGCATTATTGTGACAATGTCCCAAAACTCCCTCTAGAGGAAAGCAGTCTATCAATCCTTCCAGCACAGTCCCAAAAGTCTCAAAAGTAAATTAATAACAATTCCAGTTACCTTTCCTTCTTTTTAAATGCAGAAACGGACAATGGAAACAAAGTCTTTCTTTGTATCTTAACAGCTAGCTGTCAAATTTGACAGTTGTCAAATTTGGCAGCTGTCAAACCTGTCTATTCACTGTTGATGGGCTCCTCGCGGACCTCTCCCGGGTTTGGAGACGTGACGCTTCAGTTCCAAAATTTTACCTTCTCCAGCAGGCTTCCCCTGCTTCCAAAGGGAGTATAAGTAATAGTTTCAATCAGTGAAGTTTTAATCCTTTACGTAGAACTTTCCAAGACCTTAGTTAACAAACTCTTTGCTTCAGTCTATTTACAGAAGGGGGAGGTGGACTTCCTGTTTAGACCTTCCCCCGTTCCTTGCCAAATTAAATTGTTTTAAAAACCCAATTTCCCGTTCTACTCACGGGTTGTTGTTTGAAATCCAATTGTACACAAGAAAAAGTCAGCGCTCTCTGGCAACGGCTGTGCGGCTTCACTCCGTAAAAATAGCGGTCGATTCAAAACACCGCGCCGCTCACCCCACATCGTTTCGGAGCCCCCAAAAAGGGGTTTCCCTACGGGTAGGGGAGGGCGCTTCTGGTGTCAGCCGAATCCCACGTTCCCAGGCTTCATCCGCCTGGGATTTCTAAAGGGTCTCCACCTTCGCCGCGGTGGCAAGACCCGATTTTCGTGGAGCGGGTTCCTCTAAGTCAGAGGAGCTCCGCCATTGCCGATGGCGCTAACCCGGAAGTCCACACACTTCTCGGCCTTTTGGCTAAGATCAAGTGTAGCACACATCGGATTTCCTGATGACCTACATATAATGTCCATTGTTCTTAGATCTGAATATCCTGGTTGTGTCCCAGATTCTTTTTCCTTGCTATTTAGGTCAAGTCTTCATGAATCCAAATCTGCCTCCCGCATCCCTCCACCGATTCAAAATCTGGGTCCACGCCTTTCCTCCCGTGAGCTCAAGGTGGTTTGGGTGGGTCTCCTTTTCTCTATGCCTATGTTATCCTCACAGCGACCCTGTGATGTAGGATAGGCTGAGAGAAAGTGGCTGGAAAAGACCACGTTTGATAAGCTAAAAATTTGTTTACGTACTTACAAACTCTTCAGGGATCAGGTTCATGAGCTTTTCCATAAATCAGCCAGAACAGCTGGGTAGGCAGTGAAACTTGGTTACGCTATAGTGGTGGAAGTTCCTAAATTATTGGTCTAGGAACTCAAGAGTGGCCTTTAAGAGCCATAAAGCTCTTCACATGCTGAGCTTCTCAAGTAGGCCAGGGGAACAAAGTTTTGATTACTTAGTCCCTCCTAAGGTGAGCTAAGCCTGGCAGAACAGCTTACTCTTAAAAAAAATAAATGTATTTGTACTTTTCAAGTTTATACATTTCACTAATTTTACCATCATTTTGACATTTCAAAACTCGTCTTCCTTCCCCCTTTTTCTACAGTTCCTTAAATTTAATTTTAATATTTTCTGCAGATCCAAATTAACTTAATTTACAAATTAACTTTAATTTAGGTTGGCAGGAGCAGGGAGCGAACAACAGGAGCTCACCCCGTCACAGGGATTCGAACCCCCGACCTTCTGATCGGCAAGCCCAAGAGGCTCAGTGGTTTAGACCACAGCGCCACCCACGTCTCTCTCTCTCTCTCTCTCTCTCTCTCTCTCTCTCTCTCTCTCTCTGTTAGGAAATATTAATTAAATAACCAAGCTGCCAAACTAACAACCATTCCCTTCTTTACATCTGCCCTGTAGAGTGTGCTTCTGAGCATGCTCAGAACAGCTCCCACATCTACCCAAAAGCTAACCCAATTGACCTTACATTAGCTGGGTTGCAATAACAAAAGAGGAGGGTGTGGGGAATGGGAGGTTGGCTCACCTGAAAGGTGGATTTCCTGGGAGTCTGTCCATCAAGTGGGTTATACTGCCACCTATTGTCTGACATCAGAAAATGCACTGGAAATTTAGCTTAACTATGGTGCTTGGAGTTCTGACAAGTTCATTTCATGATGAGACAAACCCAGGAAACCTGCGATCAGTACAAGTGCAGTACAGACAAACAGAGAGGGGGAGAAAGGCAGAGAAAAATCAGTGCAACCAATAAGAAAACACACGGGTGCTTGATAATAAAAGAATACAGTGGTACCTCGGGATGCGAACAGGATCCGTTCCAGAGCCCCGTTCGCATCCTGAATAGAACGTAAGACACGACGGTGCATCTGCACGTGTGTGGGTCGCATTTTGCTGCTTCCGCGCATGCATGTGACGTCATTTTGAGCATCTGCGCATGTGCGAGCGGCAAAACCCAGAAGTAACGCGCTCCGTTACTTCCGGGTTGCCACGGAGCACAACCCGAAAGCGCTCAATCTGAAGCACATTCAACCCAAGGTATGACTGTAATAACTTTTATGATTGTTACAGCACCCTAAAGACACCCACTCAGTACACTCAGTATTAATAAATGGGTGCATTTTTGCCTAGATCAGCAGAATGTGGAGAAG
The DNA here is from genome assembly GCF_964252035.2 of Podarcis erhardii. Taxonomy (NCBI): domain Eukaryota; kingdom Metazoa; phylum Chordata; class Lepidosauria; order Squamata; family Lacertidae; genus Podarcis; species Podarcis erhardii. The sequence continues at coordinate 10,250,628 of NC_138515.1, read as the reverse complement.
GACTGCAAGCCTGTTCCTAGGAACATCAGAAGCATATCCTCCAACATTCCTCAGATGAAAAGAAGGACATTTCTTGTTCCCCCACAACTGACCCTCCATGACGCCTGCATTTTGTGTGTGTGTGCCCCCGTGCAGAGCACTTCCTATCTGAAGAAAGGTGAGCACCCCCACCACAACACCAAAGGTACTCAGCACACATACCCTTCACTGTCCTGACAAAAACCCTTAATCCCTATTTTATTTTATTTTATTTTATTTTATTTTATTTTATTTTATTTTATTTTATTTTATTTTATTTTATTTTATTTTATTTTTTGGTGGATTTGTAAAAAGAAACACACACATCAAAAAATAAATTTTAGAAAGAGGCGGGATTAGACACAGATGCACAAAGCATTTTTTTAAAAAAAGCAATCGAGACTCCTTGTGCTCAGCTCCCCCTTTCTTCCAGCCCTGCCCTCTGCCTGCATCTCAGAGGAGGCACATCACACAGGGCTGTGTTCCAGTGGCAACAGCCTCTCCTCCTCCTTCCCTGCTCTCCAACAGCCACTATGAGCTGCCCAAGGGAGGATGCTAGCAGTGGTGGCCATGGACAAACCAGGGAGAGGCAACGGGGTGTTCGCTTCCAGCTGCCACCACTCTGGACAAATGCCATCTCATCCTCCTCCCTGAGCTCAGCGTTGGTACTGATGGGGGAAATAGGGCATCTCAGGATCAAATCAGAAGCCGGGGTGGCCTCCGTAACTCTGGGACTGTCCCTGAAAACTGGGACACTTGGAGGGTATGCAAAAAGGTTAGGAGTGTCGACATGCAGAGGGCCGGGAGGCCAGCTGGCTAGCCCCGGCTGGGCCGTCTCCTTCCAGCCATCCTGCTGCGAAGACCATCACCTCTGCTCTGACGTAAATCAGCGACCCGGGCTTCTGAGCCAGGGCACACTATCAGCAGATCAAACTGCACACACAGAATAGGCTGGAGGCTTGTGGAAGCATACTACAACTACAGAGCTCAACCTCAAGAGCCAGTGTGGTGTAGTGGTTAAGAGTGGTGACTTGTAATCTGGTGAACCGGGTTCGCGTCTCCACTCTTCCACATGCAGCTGCTGGGTGACCTTGGGTCAGTCACACTTCTCTGAAGTCTCTCAGCCCCACTCACCTCACCGAGTGTTTGTTGTGGGGGAGGAAGGGAAAGGAGAATGTTAGCCGCTTTCAGACTCCTTAAGGGGAGTGAAAAGCGGGATAACAAGTCCAAACTCTTCTTCTTCTTCTACAGATTTATTAATCATACAGTGGTGCCTCGCAAGACGAAATTAATTCGTTCCGCGAGTCTCTTCGTCTTGCGGTTTTTTCGTCTTGCGAAGCACCCCTGTTAGCGGATTAGCGCTATTAGCGGCTTAGCGGCTTAGAAAAAGGGGGGGAAGGGAAAAAAACTCGCAAGCCTCGCAAGACGTTTTCGACTTGCAAAGCAAGCCCATAGGGAAATTCGTCTTGCGAAGCGCCTCGAAAAACGGAAAACCCTTTCGTCTAGCGAGTTTTTCGTCTTGCGAGGCATTCGTCTTGCGGGGCACCACTGTAAATCAGAACAAAGAAACATGTCGTCTCTCTCTCATGTCGTCTCAGAGAGAACAGAAAAACCAAAAGCTGTACACAACGGAAGTCCCCAGCAAGCTGTGCTGGAATGTAAACGTACATGTGACATGCAACAATTCCATACGTCTGCTCCTTAAGGTGGAATGGAAATGTCAACAAGGAGAACCCACTTCCTCCTTGTCTGAGGAAACAGAGGGAGAGCAGTCCTTGCTCAATAGACTCCAGAAATGCCTCCTTAATTTGAACAGAAGACAGAGGCAGCACTTGTGGACTACAATGATCAGCAGGAGGGAAAGATTGAGAGTGCAGAAAGGTAAAGGACCCCTGGATGGTTAAGTCCCGTCAAAGGCAACTATGGGGTTGTAGCACTCATTTCACTTTCAGGCCAAGGGAGCCAGCGTTTGTCCACAGACAGCTTTCCGGGTCATGTGGCCAGCAGACTAAATCGCTTCTGGCGCAATGGAACACCGTGATGGAAACCAGAGCACACGGAAACGCCATTTACCTTTCTGCCGCAGCAGTACCTATTTATCTACTTGCACTGGTGTGCTTTTGAACTGCTAGGCTGGCAGGAGCTGGGACAGCTATGGGAGCTCACACCGTTGCGGGGATTTGAACCGCCAGCCTTCTGATCAGCAAGCCCAGAAGGCTCAGTGGTTTAGACCACAGTGCCACCCTTTTCCCGGTTGAGAGCGCAGAACCTGCTGTTGATGAAGTAGACCGGCAGATGGCACCAGAGGCTGGTGCTGAGCATATTGGCCAAATAGGGGCTGCCATGGCGTCACCTGGTCAGCAGGGGGAGTGGCAGACGGCCCTCTGTGCTGATGCAATGCATCCCACCTGCTGTGGCAGAGGAAGTTCAGTAGAGGGAGCCTGGAAACTGCTGATGAAGAATACGATAGGTTGTTATGTGGCAATAGCTGCAAACAAAGACGAAACCTGTGAATATGCTCACATCAGAGGGGCCCATTGGGGAGTCAGACAAAACAGCTATCTTGGCCCCCTTTCAACTGTGGTCCTCACCCAATTGCTTATCACACCTGCAGTGTTTTTGGGCCAATGTTTTCCAGAGAGTGCTCAACCAAAGGAGGATTTTAGCTAGCCATGTTTCCAAAAGGAGAAAAAAATGGATTTTATTTGGTGTATAAAGCACAGAAATAATACAAATATAATAGCCACCCCTCCCCTCACACCGTCCTTATTTCTTCCTACAATAATAGCTTTGCAGTGATGGAAGACATCGTTTGCCAAAGTCAAAGATTGAGTGATGTTCAGTGCTCACATTTCAAACGACAAAGATTTGTAGCACCTATAATGAGAAGGCCCCCTGGCCAGAACCCCTCTGACATGATTTTATATCTCCTTGCAGACACAGATAAGTATGTGACCTGGCGTGTAGCACTCTTTGCAACTGCCGTTAGGAAAATTAGAGCAAATTATATAGCCAAGGTAGCCACCAACTGTAAAGGAGATGAATTTATTTGACCCTATCTACATCAAGCTATATTCTATCCTTATCACCAAACTCTGAATATAATTGCACATTGTATTAATTAACATTATTTTTTAATATATTAGTGGCCATGTGATAATTTTAGCTTATAAATTTTATTGTTTAATGTCTTAAGTTGTATATTAAGGTACTTTTATAGCTCTGTTTAGAGTAGGTAATGTCTTGATAATATAAATGTTTTAAGTTTTTTTGTATCAATCCAGAATATTTTCTTATAATTGTTGAATGATTCTGTGTACATAGCGGCAGCCTTTGGCTATGTGCAATAAAGCTGACTGACTGACCAACGACAAAGAATGAGAGCCGTAGTCTGAGGAAATAGTGGAGCTACCAGAAGATTGAGCATTTGATCTTTCCGTCATGACATCCAGATTTACGTGTAATGTAGTTGCAAATAAAGTGTCTGGCTTCTCCTTCCCTTAGGAGGCCCTGGTGTTGTGAGTGTCTTCTTGGCAATTGCCAACTTCCAAACATTTGTACAGCACAATCTGTGTAAGGTCTTGTAGGTTTATCTACCATATTTTTTGCTCTATAAGATGCACCAGACCACAAGACGCACCTAGTTTTTGGAGGAGGAAAACAAGAAAAAAAAATATTCCGAATCTCAGAAGCCAGAACAGCAAGAGGGGTCACTGCGCAGTGAAAGCAGCAATCTCTCTTGCTGTTCTGGCCTCTGGGATAGCTGCGCAGCCTGCATTTGCTCCATAAGACGCACACACATTTCCACATTTTTAGGAGGGAAAAAGTGAGTCTTATAGAGCAAAAAATACGGTATGTCTGAACGATTCCCAGGCATGCGCCAGCCAGAAAGGAAGTTAAACAGCTTTGACTGATTTAAATGGCATTTCCAACACTCCAGGTAACACAAGCTGAATTTCCCAAGCTGAATTTGTTTTGGCACAACTAATAAGTGCCACAAAGTGTAGATTGAAGAATTATAATAACAGCACACACAAAACGAAATTAGTGCTAGCGAATAAAATCTGTTTCCAGTTCAAAAATTGGACAAATACTTCCATAACCAGTTGATTTAGCTTAAACTCATTAAATTAGCAAGTGGCACAGATACTGACATCATATTTATGTTATTTATTAATAGCTTCTACAATAGTTTATTGATTTAAAGTATTTTATAACAATACAAACAAGAAACAAACAAACAAACAAACAAACAAGAAAAAAAAACCAGTAGGAAAGGTACCAGCAAAGCAAGTCTGTTTTCTTGGATGGGTTAGTACTATACAAAGTCAGATCAATATATTCATAAACAAGGACTCAGCTATTCAGCTGCAAATAAAACGTTTTAATTGTGTTGTGTGTTTTAAGTGCAATATACAATGTGACACTAGATGGCAATGGTGAGCCTTATGGAAAATTCAATGAATTTTTCAAAATGCTTTTAAAAAATAATAATAATAATAATTTCAGAACGGTTTTTATATGTGTGTAGATTCCACCCTAGAGCAATATGGGGGTGGGGGGTGGGAAGGGAGAGAAGAGGCCAGATGGAAAAAGGATAAACTCCAGCAGAACCCATTTGGCATATAGATCATGCGGAACTCTAAATAGGAGTCCCAGGTCTCAGGATGTTTTATGTTCTTTGTGCTTCCAGCTAAAGGTGGCCTTTTCTTTTGCTGCAAAAGAAAAAGGTCTCCCAAACATAATGCAATCGGGGAGCTGTCCGATCCTTCCAGTATTTGATTGTAGCTGCTTAGCTAATAGGATTTGCAGGGACCAATCTCATTGCCCTCCATCAAGGCAGAGGATACCAGGAAGTAATGGTGTACAGCATCAACATTTGAATTAATACAGGACAAGGCTAGATCATAAGTTTTGAGTGCTGTCCTGGCTTCACTACAATGCCAGTGCAAATCTGTAGATGAAACATGTTTGTGACAGAGGAAAGGGAGGGAGGTACATGCCAGAAAAAAACAAGCTTTTGTTGGAATAAATGTAACCTAGCTGCAAGAATTACAAAGGTCCGTAGAGTTAAAGCTATGGTTTTCCCAGTAGTGATGTATGGAAGTGAGAGGTGGACCACAAAGAAAGCTGATCACCGAAGAATTGATGCTTTTGAATTCTGGTGCTGCAGAAGACTCTTGAGAGTCCCATGGACTGCAAGAAGATCAAACCTCTCCATTCTTAAGGAAATCAGTCCTGAGTGCTCACTGGAAGGACAGATCGCGAAGCTGAGGCTCCAATACTTTGGCCACCTCATGAGAAGAGAAGATTCCCTGGGAAAGACCCTGATGTTGGGGAAGATGAAGGGCACAAGGAGAAGGGGACGACAGAGGACGAGATGGTTGGACAGTGTTCTTGAAGCTACCAGCATGAGTTTGCCCAAACTGCAGGAGGCAGTGGAAGACAGGAGTGCCTGGCGTGCTCTGGTCCAGGGGGTCACGAAGAGTCGGACATGACTAGACGACTAAACAACAACAACAACAAGCTGCAAGAAAGAAAAGCTGCCAGTACCACAGGCTCAGATGTATTCAGCTCCCTTTTCTAATCTGCCATCAGGCCACCTTGCACTGAATTTGGTGGCTGAATCAAGGAATGGAAAGACCCCAGGTTTGTTTACTTCCTGCAGTGTTAATAGTTTGTAATTCAACCATCACGCTTCACCCAGGTCCTCAGGCATGGAAAAAGAGACCCAAAGAATTAATCGCACACCACATCTTTTTTAAAAAACCAAAACAAAACAGTATTTCCCCCACTCAAATACTTTAATGGCCTCCTTCAATTAATCACCATTCTCACTAATCATGTAATGATAACTAGTGATAGTTTAAGGATTAAGGACTCAAAGGCAGGCAACCTATTATGTACATCATTAAGAAGAAAACACCACACAAAAACTCAAGGCAGAAATGGATGGTCAGTGAATAAAGATAGATCATGAATTGAAATTCACTGCAAACATTTGTGTTGTGCTTCCAGGTTATATTTTACAGCATTAGTGATCAATTTAAGAGTCCAAGAGAAATACAAACTTTGGAAACGCATGTAAAATCTCTGCATTTGCATACAATGTATTGCCACATTGCTACAGGTTGCATGCAATTTATTTAATGCATCGTGCAAATAATAATAATAATAATAATATATTTATACCCTGCCCATCCAGCTGGGTTTCCCAAGCCTCTCTGGGGAATTTGAGAATTGTAGCATTAGAAAACACTACAGCTACCAAAGGAACATAATTTGAAGTGGTCTTGGCAGTACTTGATGATGATCTGGTTCATCAGGAGCCTTGGCTTGATGGTTGATCTGCTTGTTGTCCTTTCTCGGCGTCCACCGACTGTTTCTCTTCCAGCTGTGACTCTGGGGCTGGTTCTCCACTTCTAGCCACTCTGAATCTACTCATGTGCACAGCCTCTTCGTAAATGGGGGGTGTCTCCATCCCAGCAGGGTAATGTATGGCTGGGAGAACACTGTGGGAATGAGCTACTGCAAGCATTCTTCTAGCAGCTGGACCAAACACCGAATGGAAGGCTGAAAACAAGAAGAACACACAACTCTCCAGGTTACTTCCAGTACCTTAAATATCAGGAATGAGCGAGGATAAGAATGACCCCAATGCTGTGACTGATTGATGGTCGAGGGGGCTTCCGCCAAAGGAATGCGCACTGCAGAATGCACACAGAATTTATTGTCCAAGATAACACAGAAGAGACGTAGTGGGAGGGGCGGGGGGGGGGCATGGCCCTGGGCGCTCATTTTTGAGGGGTTGCAATCAGGTGCCCCCGCAACGGGCACAGAGTCCTGGCAGCTGAGGGTTTTTATATATATAAAAAATTATTGACAATTTCAACATAACAAATTATCAAAACACATCATCTTCATTATTTCCCCCCATTCCCCCCACCTCCCCAACAAACCCTCCCCCTCCCCCCTATGACTTCCCTCAACTCTTCTCTCCGATTTCTCAACCAATGTTAACTTCTGCATATTATAAAATGGTATACATCCTTATATTATCTGTCTACTATGTTAACCCTCAATAAATTTGTGTATGTTTACTCAAGACCTGCCAAGGAGCCCGATTCATTTTGCTGTCTTTTTAAATAATTTGCAAAATGTTCCCATTCTTCTTTAAAATCACAGTTGTCCCTGTCTCGTAATTTGCATGCCAATTTTGCCAGTTCTGCGTAGTTCATCAATTTTTCTTGCCACTGTTCTTTTGTCGGGGTTTCCTCATTCTTCCATCCTTGTGCAATCAAGACTCTTGCCGCTGTTGTTGCATACATCAATAAATTCTTTCTTTTCCTTGGCGGGTCTTATCCTACAATCCCTAACAAAAAGGCATTTTTGGCAGCTGACGGTTGGCGGCAGGTGGCTTGGTTTAGTGGGCAGGTAGGGACGCGGGTGGCGCTGTGGGTTAAACCACAGAGCCGAGGACTTGCTGATCAGAAGGTTGGTGGTTCAAATCCCCGCAATGGGGTGAGCTCCCATTGCTCAGTCCCTGCTCCTGCCAACCTAGCAGTTCGAAAGCACGTCAAAGTGCAAGTAGATAGATAGGTACCGCTCCGGTGGGAAGGTAAACGGCATTTCCGTGCGCTGCTCTGGTTCGCCAGAAGCGCCTTAGTCATGCTGGCCACATGACCCGGAAGCTGTACGCTGGCTCCCTCGGCCAATAAAGCGAGATGAGGCCGCAACCCCAGAGTCGGCTATGACTGGACCTAATGGTCAGGGGTCCCTTTACCTTTACCTTAGGTGGAGGCAGTCGGTGAGGAGTCTGCTGGAGGCGGACTCCGTTCACCCTCCATTGGGCTCCACACATGCTCCCCTGGCGTTCTCCTCCCCATTGCAGTTGCCCAGTCCACCAGGAGGGCACAAACCTTGCCCCGCCCTGTGTGCCAGCAATCCACGCTATGCCACTGTAGCTGCTTCTACAGCTCTGGATATTGATACCTACCTAGGGGCAGAGAGAGGCTGCGGCTGGAGTTTCTTTGTGTCTGGCCCGGCAGTTCCAGCGGAAAGAGGAGGGTGGGCGCCAATGATGCCACCCACTCTCCTGGAGTGTACCCTCTGCACCGCTTTGCAAGCTCCCTGCATTCTCCACCCCTCCTTGGGGGACCTCTCTGCACACCCGCCCCGGGCAGCCTTTCCATACGCTCCACTGCTGAATACATTAAAAAACTGTAGCATCTCTTCATGGGAAGGAAGCAACACTGGGATAACAGAAATGCAAAACAATCTGCTTCTTTCTTGGATGAAGTGTCTGCACCATTACTGGTTTTGCCTCAAAGGCAGATGGAGATTGGAGTAGAGTCCTTTCTATTGATTTTTTTAAAAAAGTTTATTTTAAATTTTTATTTGATTTTTCAACTTAAAGTTTTACAGAGATATATCACACATAAATCGTTAAAACAAGATTCCAAGGAATCTCCTGAACTTCCATCCTCCCCTATGTAGGTCCTATTATTAATCATTTCCTCCCGGATCTTTTATAATACAGTGGTGCCTCGGGTTACATATGCTTCAGGTTACATATGCTTCAGGTTACAGACTCCACTAACCCAGAAATATTACCTCGGGTTAAGAACTTTGCTTCAGGATGAGAACAGAAATTGTGCTCCGATGGCGCAGCGGCAGTGGGAGGCCGCATTAGCTAAAGTGGTGCTTCAGGTTAAGAACAGTTTCAGGTTAAGAACGGACCTCCGGAACGAATTAAGTACTTAATCCGAGGTACCACTGTACTCCAAACCTTTTACCTCTTCCATTATGTCCAGAATCAACCTTAAACAACAAGTGATATTCCAATCCTACTAACGATTTTAACTGTTTACAATGGTCTTTAACATAAGTTATAAATTTTCCCCATTCCTCATTAAAATTTTGGTCTTCCTGATTTCTGACTTTTCCGGTCATTTTAGCCATTTCAGCATACAGTGGTACCTCGGGTTAAGAACTTAATTTGTTCTGGAGGTCCATTCTTAATCTGAAACTGTACTCAACCTGAGGTACCACTTTAGCCAATGGGGCCTCCCGCTACCACCACATGATTTCTGTTCTCATCCTGAAGCAAAGTTCTTAATCCGAGGTACTATTTCTGGGTTAGCGGATTCTATAACCTGAAGCATCTGTAACCTGAAGCATCTGTAACCTGAGGTAACACTGTAGTCCGTTAACTCAATCTGCCATTCTTCTCTAGTAGGAACCTTTCTATAGATTTTAAGCAGCTAGCAAGGGACTAGTATGGTTGCTCAACTCACAAGTGATGGTGCTTTGAAGAGTGCTGTCGTGATCAAATGCGATGACTGTGACTTCATAGGGCTGGGAGTTGTCGTCTTCCCCGGCTGGGTGGCAGTGAAGGCAGCAGTACCTCACACAGACAGAGACGAGGCCGCAGAGGAGGAGCAGCCCAACCATCACAACCACAAGCCCAGAAGTGGGGGGGAAAGAAGGGGAGAGTCAGAACCACTGCCATTTATTGTTCATAGTAAGTAGGAACATGGGCAGAGCCTATGGTTACCAGACGTCCCCGTTCCCCGGGGACAGTCCCCAGATTTACAAATCCGTCCCTGGACGAAATCCGTCCCAAGAATGTCCCCGGATTTCATTTAATGTCCCCGGATTTATATTTTAAGTGTTGTGGATTTATTCGTAGGGGATGAATGTTGTGTGATTGGTTCAACAGCACAAGGCACATCATATGGGGACTTCCAGCGACGCAAAATGGCGGGCGCCACAGCAGCGAGCAGCTCCTGAAGCCAGCCAGAGTCAACTGCGCTACCAGGCTGGCTCCAGGCTGCTGAGACTGCCGCTGCTGCCACCACTGCCAAGGGGGAACTGGGGACGCCCGGTGCATCAACTGGGGGAACCGCGCGCGCACACACACACACACACACACACACATGTGCGTGACCCAAATTGAGCCAGGCGCAAGAGCCAGGCCCAACTGCCCAGCAGCTCTCTGGGGCCAGGAAAGCCCTGGAGCTGACACAGGGAGAAGGAGGAGAGGAGAAGGAAGAGAGAAAGAGGAAGGAGAAAAAAGAGGGGAGCCCCGACCTTGCTGCACCGCTGCCACCACTCAGGAGAAGAGGTAGGAGAGCACCGGGAGGGCAAGGACACGTGGCTGAGCCCAGGACCGACCCGAGCCTACTCCATGGCGGCTAGCGCTCCAAGACAGCAGGCCGGGGCCCAGTGGAAGGCCACGTGACAGAGGAGACCACAGAAGAGAAGATATTACTTCTTAATTTTTTAAAATAACTTTTTAAAAATATCTTTTCCCCCTCTTTTATTTTTTAATAAAAAGTGTCCCTGGATTCCTTGAAAAAAATATGGTAACCTTAGCATAGCCAGGCTTTATGTTGCGGGGGGAGGGGGCAGGCTTCATGTTAGGGGGGGCAGAACCTCAGTTAGTTAAATATTTTCATTGATTTACTTGATTTAGGGGGGAAGCTGCCCCCTGTCCCCCCCCCGTTAAGCCCATGTGTAGGAACCCAAACATCATGAGTCAAGTGATGAGCAGATTTCCCAGCACTCCATCCTTTTGTTCCAAAATAAGTCCGTTTGCCCCTTCTCGGGCTGGCAGCTTTGTCGGCAGCCCCCCAGGCCTCCTCTGTGAATCGGCCTATCGTCCTCCTGCCGCTTAATTAGCCAATGGCGGAAAGAATTAGAGGGCATTCCCCTGGGCGCGGGAACAACTAGCCAATACCGATGCTTGGCCCCATGCCCAGAGCAAGGATAAATTCCTAGCCTGCTGGGCATTTTGGCTTCTCTCTCGCTGCGATGGTGCACACACCTCATTTGAATGGCAATGCCCATCAACCTTTGAGGGGCTTGGCCACCTCAAATACTTTGGAGTACATAGGAGTTGGTTCCTATGTCTGCAGTTTGTTCCAGAAGCAGAGCAATTCAATTTGTTCCTTCAGTCTACAGTCGTACGTTGGAAGTCAAACGGAATCCGTTCCAGAAGTCCGCTCAACTTCCAAAACATTTGGAAACCAAAGCACAACTTCTGATTGGCTGCAGGAAGCCCCTGCAGGCAACAGAAGCCACAGAAGCCCCATCAAACGTTCGGCTTTCTAAAGAACGTTTGAAAACGGGAACACTCACTTCTGGGTTTTGATCATTTGGGAGCCGATTTGTTTGGGAGCCAGGGTGTTTGAGATGCAAGGTACGACTGTATTTGCCTTCCCTGCCCCACTCCCCCTGCCCCACATCTAGAATGACAAAACACTACCCAAAGGCACTCTTGAACTTTGTTTCTGTGTGGTGTTTTATCAATGCACATGTGCAGATCTGGTAACTGAGAAGAAAAAATATATGAACTACTGTTGGAACCTACTGTAAACCACATGTGCATGTTGGTCTTGCAAAATTTAGAAGCAGGACATCAAACAATGAAGAATTTCTAATTTACCAGTACAGTGGTATTTTGGGAGTCAAATGCCTTAGTTGTCGAACAACTCAACTTCCGAATGTCACAAACCCAGAAGTGAGTGTTCCGGTTTGTGAACGTTTTTTGGAAGCCGAACGTCTGACGGTGCTTCTGCAGCTTCTGATTGGCTGCAGGAAGCTCCTGCAGCCAATCAGAATCTGCACCTTGGTTTTTGAACCATTTGGGGGGGTCAAACGGACTCCCGGAACGGGTTAAATTCAAGAACCAAGGTACGACTGTATCATTTTGGAAGGACACTGGATGCGAGGGGACACTTCCTCCTCATCTAGTCCCTGAATCCAGAGGGATATAATATTAGGGCTGCTGGCTGAGGTAGTAGACTTGAATGTGCACCATAGCATTTTAATCTGCAGGCTTTACAGGACTCACGTGTCCTCTGCATTAACAATCCATCTATGTAGAAAACTAGTACAACGATAATATTATGGCTAGTCCTCTCTCTGTAATGGTAGTTTTCTATGCTGGGGTATGTTAATATTTTAAACAGAGGTGTTCTAGCCCTATTCAAAGTGGATCTTTTTGGAATCAATGGTCATTTAGGCCCATTAATTTCAATTGCTCTACTCTGAGCAGAAATCAGTTGGATACAAGCCCCAACCTACAGATTAATGTGGCACAGCCCTAGCACAGGTTTGGGTCTTCAGTGAAAATTAGGCTTCAATGGAAATAGAACTCAGCACTGCACAGAAACCCCAGGCTGTCAAAATGCACATTCCAGGACAGCTTGCAGCTGGTGGCATCATTCATCAACGCAAACATCACACAACTGACACAGTTACAACATGGTTTTTTTTCCAAAAAGAATCTTACCAGATGTACCAGAGATGGACCCAGTTTTGGCTTGAGCAGCTTTGGGGAGAACTGGCGATTCAAGAAAATGTTAATATCACAGAAATAAAAGCCAGGTTTGCACATCCATGAATGCCCCTATTTCCCTTTGCTTGGTTACTCGAGATTTGTTAAGTAGCACCTGTGCATTTAAAGTGACCAGAGGAGACAGGACTGTTTGATCAATGCTTAACATTCATCTATTTCATGGTATTTAGCTGAAGACCACCTTGGGAGAAAGGCAGGTATGAATATATTAGATTAAATCAATAAATGATTTGGTTTTGCAATCTGCACAGTTACTTCCAACATCTTAAGCCTCAGCCATCTCTCATACTTCTTTTCTTTGAACATCCCAAGTGCAGATAAACACAGGAAGATTACTGGGTGATAACAGAGGGCTGACAATGAGATGCTTGTTTGAAAGAAGGTGGGCAATATAAGCTTTTAAAGTGAGACTGTTCCTTTCAAGACCACGTTCAGCTGATTCCAAGTAGCTCAGATCTCCTCTTCTGCACATACAATTTCCACAGCGCTCACTGACATTATTTAAGGATCTCTCTAAGCCTGGTCCTAAGAGGCAAAGAGGTCTAGTGGCCTTCAAAATTTGGATTCACGTTTGAAGCATGTGGTCTAGGGCTCACCTTAAAACTAATTCTGGAAAGCTTGCTTTGCTGGAGAGGGTGTGATAACCCCCCACCCCCCGATAATCCCACACCTATGGTGAGATTGTGAGAAAGTGCAGGGGTTCTGCCTTAAAATATTTGCAAACTGGGCAAGTAACCAAGCCCAAAATCACCCCAGAGCCAGCATTGACATACATCTCCATTTTCTGGGGAAGAATGACAATTCCCAGACAATGGAAATCCACAATGACAAAACTCTTAGTGGCAGAGTGACTCAAATTTTCCAAAAATTGGGGAACATCTGAACACATTTCCATGAAAAATTGTTCAAGTATGCTATGGCAACTGGGCCTTTAGGAGAAATTGACACAAGAACATAGGGAAACCCACACCAACAAGTTCAAAGTGACCCAATACAATATCCGTTTCCCTGCCTTGTTCATAGCTGTTTTCCTTTTTTTAAGGGAAATTCCCTTATTCCGAATAGGATTCCTCGCAAGAAAAGGGAAAAGTTGACAGCTATGGCCTTGTTACTGAAGGGGATTCAGAAAGGTGGCCCCCAAGTCCCCCTCTTATTTTGGATGTTGGAAGTTCCCCGAAATTTCTTGGGAGTCTGTAACTTCTGGTCAGACTCTTTAAAATGGCTGTTGCAGCCACCTGCACAACAAAACCAGTTCAGAAATTATGGTGTTTGTATCACCACTAAATACATTTTCTCGAGGACCCAAGCTTTCCTTACAGGGGTCAGCAAACTTTTCCAGCAGGGGGCCGGTCCACTGTCCCTCAGACCTTGTGGGGGGCTGGACTATATTTGGTGGGGGGGGCTGAACAAATTCCTATGCCCCGCAAATAACCCAGAGATGCATTTTAAATAAAAGCACATATTCTACTCATGTAAAAACACACTGATTCCTGGACTGTCGGTGGGCCGGATTGAGAAGGCGATTGGGCCGGATTCGGCCACCCAGACCTTAGTTTGCCTACCCATGATGGAGACCATTGCCAAAGAGTGTGTGTCTCCCCCTCCCTCAATCTTCCCCCTGAAAACTGAGGCAAAATTTCACTTAATTTCACCCAAAATTTCAGTCAGCTGCAAGAAGCAGTTAATTCCATGAACATACTCACTGGTCAGTGCCTGAACAGCTCTCCTGCAGTGTCACATGAGGAACCTTCAAGAGATGAAAAAGTCAAAGTGGCTTTTATTCTTTCCTCTTCATCCATTCCATTTTTAAATCATAGAATCGAAAGGGATTCTGAGGTTCATCTAATCCAACCTGAATATGCAGCCAGGCCATACAGGGATCAAACCTGCAACCCTGGCATTATCAGCACCACATTCTAACCAACTGAGCTATCTTTGCCCTCTTCCTCAAGGGATAAAATATTAATTTTTGTTCTACACCCCAGCCAGATATTTCATTCTCCTCTCTCTCTCCACTGCATGTCTTAGAGATGCTTTCTACATTTTACAATACAGATCCCTATTTGAATTCTAATTCCCTGCTGGCTTTCCTTTCTGGCCAAACCGAAATCCAAGGTGCCTTACCTGAGACAGACATGTCAGAGCAGAGATGGTCACAACTCGGCTCGTCTTCCCCATCAGTGAATCTTCTGTTGCTCAGTCTTCTGTCGTCCAAAGCTGGGACCTCCTTGCAACCTCAAGTTCATCATGCGCCATCTTCAAGCTGGCATAAGAGACACTGAAATTGCCTGGGGGCGCCACATCTCACAGCTTTTATTTTTTATACGTTTGCCCCCATCACGTAGCCTTTCTTAGAAATTCACACTTCCTCTCTTTTAGCTCTGATCGATCTTCTATAAGGACACACACAGAAATATAGGCAAATTGTACATGCGTAATCTCAGTAGCTTATACCTCAGAAAGTCAAAGAAAGTTGAGGAGTGTCTTGTCCTGGTGCCCTGTGAAAAGTGCTCCTGTATCACTCTACCTGTCCCCTTGCCTTCACCACCCCAACCCCCAGAACAAAGTTAAGGATGAAGCAACTGACCTTCTGCTTTACCTAGGTTGAGAGGTCTGTTCCTCTGCCTCCTGCATCTATGTCCTTATCGCTTTTCAATGAACAAGAGGGGATACTTGAAAAACGACGGAAAAAGCATTTCCCAGTATTCCACCCATGTGTTCCACTAATCCCCCATGGCCTCCCTTGCTCCAAAGTTTCAATAAAGCACCAAAGGTATAAACATTAATCTGTAGCAAATGATTGCTACTTCCCTGTTTAGACCCACATGCTTTCCACGCTTTTTACTTTAGTGCCGTTTGGCTTTCTTCTCTCAATTCTCCCTCGAGCGGTTACATTAAACAGTCTCTTAACGGTCTGTTTCCCCCTTGTATAATAACCACTATTACATTCCTGCATGTTCCACATATAAATACATGAGCTGAGCATGCAGATTTGTATATAGCAGTAGGGGAGAAATGGTAAACATTTCCGAAGAATCCATAATTCAAATTTCAGTCGGTCATAACACAATCGGTTTTTGCGCTTAATAATCCTTCTGCTCTGGGGCTGTATTGCATCTGAAAAAGTCTGGCAGGTGTTTTACCCTCTGCTACAACCGTGACAACAATTAAGCTGGTGAATCATTACTCTGGCATAATTTTCCGAGGCAGTGAGCAGAACCGATGGATTTTTTTTTTTTAAAAAAAAATAGCAGTCACGCAACTAGAATTTAAACAGGCATGTCAGGTGTATATGCTCCAAGGAGAACAGCATGCATATAAAAGTGCAGAAATACAGACAGCAGCATGTTGACACGGATGCTGGATCCAGAAACTGACTCTATTTGGTGCTGGTTCAGGAGCACCTGACCCCCAAACAGAACTGAATATTTTCCCCTAAATATTTTGCCCTTCAAGGTCAAGGTCCTGAGTGGAATACTGAGAAATACTTTTCCATTCATTTTTCAAGCACCACCACTTCTTCGCTGCAAAGCCATAAGCACATAAATGCAGAAGGGGATCTTTGCAAAAACCCCATCTGGAAGGGCCCTATATCTAATAATCTAATGGGCAAATAAAAATTATAAGCTTTTTTTCCCATATGTTGCTCTGCAGGTTTAAATTATATAAATATTAATGCTAAGATAAATTTATGCTGTAAAAATGGCAAAGCTCCGTTTTGCGTGTGCTATATATGTGTCAGCCAACAATTTTCAAAAAGCAATTGTCAGAACAGGCAAACTAATTCTGCGCAGTGGTACCTCAGGTTAAGAACTTAATTCGTTCTGGAGGTCCGTTCTTAACCTGGAATTGTTCTTAACCTGAGGTACCACTTTAGTTAATGGGGCCTCCCACTGCTGCTGCACCGCAGCCACAAGATTTCTGTTCTCATCCTGAAGCAAAGTTCTTAACCCGAAGTACTATTTCTGGGTTAGTGGAGTCTGTAACCTGAAGCGTCTGTAACCTAAAGCGAATGTAACCTGAGGTACCACTGTATTTGTTTGCTCCGAAGGTCTCCTCATTGAATTCAACCTAATGAGATGGGAGAATTAAGGAAAAGAAACGTATGCCATACTAATTGTTCTTTGAGAAAGCCAAAGAGCAGAAATTAGGTCCATTCCACATCAATTCAAATTTCTGAAAAACAACAGACATATTTTCACAAGATTCCCTGTTTAAAAATAGTCTTTACTGGGGAGAAGAAGAAGCCACCTCCACAAAGAAATGTTGAGTTTTTCCAGCATACCCAACTGCTCCCTGCCCAAATATACAGTACATGATAATGATGATGAATGATGCTAATTTTATTATTTGTACCCTGCCTATCTGGCTGGGTTGCCCCAGCCACTCTGGGCAGCTTCCAGCATACAATAAAACATCAAAACATTATATAAAACATAATAAAACTGTTATGTACTGAGTTGAATAGGATCCAAACTGCAGCAGTCTGATTGGTCCTAGAACAATAGGCTCCAAAAGGCAGCAGTCTGATTGGTCCTAGAACAATGCAGCAGTATGATTGGTTAGCAGGAACCACCCAATCATGCTCCAGATAGAAGTGAATCCACAACCTGATTGGCTTACAGTAGAATTCCGGAATTAGCCAATCATGTGCAGCCCATTGTGTAAATAATGTATTTAATAAAGCAGATACTTTGAGGGGACATTCATTCATTCCTCCTCACCACTATGAGCTGAATAAAGAGCATGAAATCACTTTGCGACTCTGAGTATATTTCAAAAACATTAAACATTAAAAAAACTTCCTGAAACAGGACTGCCTTCAGATGTATTCTAAACGTTGCACTTATCTCACTGATATCAAGAAGATTTTTCAACACAAAGAACAATCTTGATGCCTTGGTTAAGTTTCAGCACTTAATGAATCTGCATGAATGTTTAGTCATGAAATTGGGGTTAAGATTTGGGAAGAAACAAGAGTAATTTTTTGAAACATGTCTTTTGTTCTAGAGCTTCCTTTATGAGACAATCCCCTTTCAAACCAATATATTTCCCAGCATTTTAAAAGGTAAAGGTAAAGGCACCCCTGACCATTAGGTCCAGTCGTGGACAACTCTGGGGTTGCGGCGCTCATCTCACTTTATTGGCCAAGGGAGCCGGCGTACAGCTTCCGGGTCATGTGGCCAGCATGACTAAGCTGCTTCTGGCGAAACAGAGTAGCACACAGAAACACCGTTTACCTTCCCGCCAGAGCGGTACCTATTAATCTACTTGCACTTTGACATGTTTTCAAACTGCTAGGTTGGCAGGAGCTGGGACTGAGCAAGGAGAGCTCACCCCGTTGCTCAGATTCACTCAAAAGGACCACAGTGCCACCCGCGACTTTCCAGCATTTTACTAAACAGATAATCAAAGTTATAACTACTAAATCAAGCCCACCATTTTCCAAACGAATATTCCATATCTAGATGAATGGAAAGATAATGCTGCAGTACTATCAGAGATCTGCTTTCTCCAGAATGTTATACAAAATTGATTGTGTTTGATGATTCCTCTTCAAGGTGAAAACATGTATTTCCCTCTAGATTCTCAGATTTGTTGGGTGCAGCAGGGGCTTTTCCAGCATTTTACTAAACAGAAAATCAAAGTTGTAACTACTAAATCAAGCCCACCATTTTCCAAATGAATATTCTATATCCAGATGAGTAGAAAGATAAGGAACAGCCGCAGAACTATCAGAGATATTATTTGTCCAGAGAGTTATACAAAATTTGTTGTGTTTCATGATTCCAAGGTGACAACTATTTCCCTCTGGATTTTCAGATTCTTTGGGTGCAGGAGCTTTTGCCAAGCGATTTCTTAAGTGCTATTTGAACATCTTTGTTTCTCAGGCTGTACACTAAAGGGTTCAACAAGGGAGTCACCATTGTGTAAGAGACAGAAATAAAAGTGTCCTCATCTAGTGTGTATCTGGATTTGGGCCTTAAATAGATAATGGAAGCACAACCAAAGTGCACTACAACCACGATAAGATGGG
Source organism: Podarcis erhardii (assembly GCF_964252035.2). Lineage (NCBI taxonomy): Eukaryota > Metazoa > Chordata > Lepidosauria > Squamata > Lacertidae > Podarcis > Podarcis erhardii. The sequence goes on along the minus strand of NC_138515.1, from coordinate 10,232,209 downwards.
AGGCACAAGTAGAAAAGGCTTTCCGCTTCCCAGCCGTTGTGGGAATTTTCAAGACAGTGTTAACAATTAAAAAGTATGAGAGAAGGATGAACAGGAATGAGCAAAATACAACCAAAACACAAATAATGAAAATGACAATTTCTCCTATGTAGTTTCGGCCACAGGCTAATTCAAGCAAAGGTGCTAAATCGCAAAAGAAGTGCTTAAGTTTATTTGGTCCACAGAAAGGCAAAGTAAATATGATTATAGTCTCTGAGGTGGAAAAAAGAAATCCAGTTGTTGCTGAACAAGCCACCAGCTTGGTGCAGAGTCTTTGATTCATCAAAATCTGATAATGTAAAGGTTTGCATATGGAGACATATCGGTCATACCCCATCACTGCTAGAAGCATACAATTTGTGCACCCAAAGCCCAGGAAAATGCACATCTGAGTAGCACAGCCAATGAAGGAAATGGTCTTCTTTTCTCTTAGAAGATTTGCAAGCATATTGGGGATAATGACAAGTGAGTAGCAGATTTCTGAGAAGGAGAGGATGGAGAGGAAGAAGTACATGGGGATGTGGAGGCTGCGGTCAAGCCGTATCGCAGTGATGATGATTATATTTGCCATCAAAGTAACCAGGTAAATTAGAGAGAACACCAGAAACAATGGAATCTGAAGGTCTGGGAAATTGGAAAACCCAGCAAGGATAAATTCTGTCACCACTGTTTGATTTTCTCTTCCCATTGATTCAGCATCTGAAAATAAACTTTAAAAGCGTTACAGATTGCAACAGTGCTCGTCAGTTGATGTTTTATACAAAAATACTGGGGGGAAATGCTTGTTCATAAAATTATTTTTTATTTTTTGTTATTTAGTAAATTTACGTACTGCCCTTCAAGTGAATATCACAAGCCAGTTTACAACATAAAAACACAAAATGCATAACGTGACTGTAAAAATGCAATAACAATAATAACTTACAAGGAAGCAGGTTGGATGTTAAGCTCTTCCAGGTGACAGCAATTTGCCACAATATCCTTTTTATGATGTTTTTATTTAGCATGGAACGATGTAAACACTTAGAAATCCCACCTGATATTATCTCCACGGTGTTTCAAAACGTAAAATAATCAACCATCTTATTATCAGTGGGAGTTGTTAAAATCTACAAGTAATGTAAAAATACATGTAATTTTATTGGGTGTATTTTTTCCCCTAAAACTGTTGACTTAATCTATATCGATACATTTTAGTATGTCTACTTGATTTTCAATTTTTATTTTATCATGATGAATATTACAGTTTGTTCCGGTCTTTCTGATTAAGTGGTTTGCGAATATTGTTTAATAAATAAAACAGCTGGGTTAGCTGCATCAAAGTGACCTCCTCCGGATACAAGTGTGGGCAGTGTGTATGGAGGTACATGTCATGTGACAAAGACACATGAGAGCAGCAGTGGCATAGCGTGGGGGTTGCAGGGGGGCCGGCCGCACCGGGCGCAACATCTGGGGGTTAGGGGGCGCAAATCCACGGGTTAGGGGCGCAAATTACTTGCCTTGCCCCGGGTGCTGACAACCCACGCTACGCCACTGGAGAGCAGAAGCAGCAAAGCAGGCTGGGAAGTGCTGGGACTGCACAGTCATTTGAGCCTACTAAAGTTATTCAGGCCTAACTGCCAACTGTTGAGTCACCCTGACAAGTGACTTAGTAGCCAGTTGATCTTTTGTGCTCTCTGTAAGATGTGAGAGTCTGTCTGCTTCAGCTATGAACAGTGTTGAATAGTGGGTAGACATAGCAGTCGACGCAGCGATTTCTCCAAAGCAGCTCTTTATTTGTAAGCTGGAACAGAACAGAACTGAAGGGTTCAACCAGCCTGCTTATATAAAGCTCCACAGTAACCATTTTCTGTAACTATCCAATCACTGAACGTCACTTTCGATCCCTTATTTGCATATGTGGACCTGAACTATCTACAGTATCCCCCTGCTGGCCCAGGGTGAGAACTTCAGTACATAACAAATATTATGTGTTTTATTTTAATTATCTCATATTTATCCGCATTTGATAACTTTTTTTCAGCGGGGGTGGAGCAATAATGGGAAGTTGAGGGACCTGCACAGTTCCTTGGGGCTGTCGTTTTCATTTCACGTGAAGGATCTCAGAGGCTCCTCTGAAATTTAATTGATTGATTTCCCCCTCATCTGAAAATCTCAGGGCATAAAAATACAAGATAGAAACGCAAAATACAGAAGAAAAACACAAACAAACAAAAACCACCCCCTCTCCCACAAACACATTTAAAAGAATAGAAGATGTTACCTCAGTCCAAGGCCTCAGTTGACAACGAACGTTTTTGCTTGGTACCTATAGGTAGTATAATAATAATAATAATAATAATAATAATAATAATAATAATTTATTATTTATACCCCGCCCTCCCCAGCCAAGGCCGGGCTCAGAGCGGCTTACAAGCAATAATAAAAACAAGATGAATGATTATAAACTTAAAAACAAAATAAAATACAACATTAAAATAATGGAACTTTAAAATATTAAAATGTAGCCTCATCGCAGGAGGAGAAGGAAAAGAAGGGGGGGAAAGAAAGAAAAAGAAAAAAAGAGAGGGGAAAAAAGAGAGAGGGAGGGAGGGAATCAAATTGGCTCCAAGCCAAAGGCCAGGCGGAACAACTCTGTCTTACAGGCCCTGCGGAAAGAAATCATACCGTGCAGGGCCCTGGTCTCATGAGACAGAGCGTTCCACCAGGCCGGAGCCAGTGTTGAAAAGGCCCTGGCTCTGGTTGAGGCTAATCTAACTTCCTTAGGACCCGGGACCACTAGGGTGTTGCTATTTATGGACCTTGAGGCTCTCCGTGGGGCATACCGGGAGAGGCGGTCCCGTAGGTACGAGGGTCTTAGGCCGTGAAGGGCTTTAAAGGTCAAAAGCAGCACCTTAAATCTGACCCTGTACTCCACCGGGAGCCAGCGCAGCGGGAAAAGCACTGGGTGAATATGCTCCCATGGCAGAGACCCCGGGAGGAGCCTCGCTGCAGCATTCTGGTATGCCCCACAGAGGAACTTACGATCTTCAAATAAAAACATCTTGAAGGTCCCAAGCCACAGAGAGGTTAGGCTGGCCTCAACTAGAGCCAGGGCTTTTTCGGCTGCGGCTCCAACCTGGTGGAACGCTCTCTCACAAGAGACAAGGGCCCTGCAGGACTTGACATCTTTCCGCAGGGCCTGCAAGACAGAGCTGTTCCACCTGGCCTTTGGTCAGGGCGCAGCCTGACTCCCTCCTCTGGCAATCTTTACAAAACTTTAGTTTATGGTTGCCATCAATTTTGATTTTAATTCATTTTAATCCATTTTTATAATGTTTTATAATGTTGTACTGTTTTAGTGTTGTTAGCCGCCCTGAGCCCGGCTTCGGCTGGGGAGGGCGGGATATAAATAAAATTTATTATTATTATTATTATTCTGCACCCGCTGGAGTTTCTGGGACAGCTTCAAGGGCAGCCCCGCGTAGAGCGAATTACAGTAGTCAAGCCTGGAGGTGACCGTCGCATGGATCACTGTGGCCAGGTCGGGGCGGGAAAGGTAAGGGACCAACTGCTTGATGCGGCGAAGGTGGAAAAATGTCGCCTTGGCTGTTGCTGTAACCTGCGCCTCCATGGAAAGGGAGGCGTCAAGGATTACACCCAAACTCTTAACGGAAGGCAATGGGACTAATTGGGCTCCCGCAAGAGAAGGGAGTTGGTCCCTCATCCCCATGCCATCCCGACCTAGCCATAGGACCTCTGTCTTCGAAGGATTTAGTTTCAATCGGCTTCCACGAAACCATCCAGCCCCAGCTTCCAAGCATCTGGTCAGTGTGTTCGGGGTCAAGTCAGTGTGGCCATCCATCAGCAGATAGAGCTGAGTGTCATCAGCATATTGGTGACAGCCCAGCCCAAAGCTCCGGATAATCTGGGCAAGGGGGCGCATAAAGATGTTAAAAAGCATCGGGGAGAGAATTGCGCCCTGCGGCACTCCACACACCAAGGAGTGGCGCGACGACATTTCCCTCCCTAGTGCCACCCTCTGTCCCCGACCAGAGATAAAAGAGCACAACCTGTGAAGGCACCAGGTGGGAGAATAAAGCCCCTTTTATAAAAATTCCTCCTCCTTCTTGGTGCCCGCTTGTGGACCCAGAAACATGTCACCTCTTCCTTCAGCATTTTCCTTGGAAATGCCGACAGGGCACTGCAAGAAAGAGGGAGAGAGGGTAATGTCTTCTGCTCTGAATCTCTCTCTGTGTGTATGTGTGTTGGGGGGCAGGCAGGGGGCAGAGAGAGTTAAAGGCCAAAGGCCTGGTTATAGAAGAAACCTTATTGCCTGGTGCCTAAAAATATATGATGGTAGTCCCAGTGCAACTATACAACTGTGAAGCCTATTCTATGTGTGGTAAATTTGTCTGTGAAAGAGTTCTGCATCTTGCCAGGGAGATAGAGAATCTTAAGTTCCTCTTATGCTTTTATCCATTTTTTGTTTTAGATCACTTTTTTCAGATTCGTTGCTTTTTTTAACATTTCAGTTTAATGTTAGTTAAATAAGGGGCTATATTTCCTTTTCAAGGGGGATTCAGCATCATAAGTTGGTTTGTGGTGTCGTTTATCTGGGTCTGAGGTAACTTCTGTTTCTGCTTGTCTTACTTTTGTATTGTTAAACTTTGGCTGTATCCATGCTACACATTTAAAGTTCTGTGATACCATTTTGAATGGTGGGGTTGGGGCTCCCTCAGGGTGAAATCCCCAGCTCTCATTCCCCACCGCAGGGTGTGGAGGGCATCCTTCAAAGTCACTATGGCCTCATACTCCTTCCAGTATTGGAGGCAGCCTAGCTTACCTCAGAGGGTTATTGCCAAGATAATTTGGACAGGGATAGCACATCATGTATACCACCTTGAGTTTCTTGGAGGAAAGGTGGGGTGTTCAAGTAAAAATAAAGCACCAAGGAAGATCCCCTGAGAGTACAAATGTGCTTTTTGAAAGCTGCCTAGAGGTGGTGAGTTAGCCAGGTGGAAAGAGAAGGTGTAGCCCACACCCTAAAATGAAAAGGCAAGAACTTTCAAACCACTGGAACAGATAATACACAACGACTAAATCAGGAAGAGCCGGCCAGCCAACACCTTGGGCAGGGAGGTGAGTTTTCATGAGGTGTTGGAAACTGGATCACAGTCAGGGCCCATTTTTTCTTCTTCAATTCCCATAGGGATGAGAGGCAGGGGGTGTTTGGGGGAAACTATGAGGGAAGCCCAGATCCAGCTGCCCTGGCCCTCCTGGTGAGGGGTAAATTAAGGGGCAGGGCAGGTGCTTGGAAGTTGGATGAGGATACCAAGTGTTGACATGGGACTGAGATGGAGACAGAGAGAGAGAGAGAGAGAGAGAGAGAGAGCCCACAGTCCATGAGGTCTTGGCCAAGATCTGACTTCACAATGGGCTGCGGAATGTTTTGTTTCCCAGGAAACCAGGTGAGTTGTTTGAAAGAATTCTGAGATCAGTTAAAAGCTCATTCAACTGTCTCCTTCAGATCAGTTGACACTGCAGATGTCTGTCTCCTTCAGAGAACAGTCTTTTTTGGATCAGTTGACATTGGAAACATCTGTCTCCTTCGGACAACTATCTTTGGCTCAATTGAAAGCCCAGAGAATGGTCTTCTGCCTCCTCTGCTGCCACAGAAGGTAAGGTAAGTGGGGAAGAGGGGAGACATTCTGAAGCCTTGTTCTCCCCACCCCCCACCCCATGGGCAGTTTTTAAAGATGCAACTTGGTTATTTGACCTTCATAAATCCGATGCTCACAGGGAGTGTTCTGGTTAATTTTCTGAGTTTTTTGGGTTTGTCTCCATCCAAATGGCAGGAGAATTACCACCTCCCCGTTCCCCCCAAATCAGTAAAATGCTCTCCCCGCCCCCAATTATACCACCCACAAATAGGAATTTCTAGGAGCTCATTTTTCACTCAGCCCTAAAATACACACTCCACCTCTGCAGGGCTCACACCTGCACCCTTAAGTTCTCCCTCCATCAGGTGCATTTCCAGCATCTTGAATTGGTTTCTCAACTCCCAACTCCTATCAGCCCTAGACAGCAGATCCAGGGTGTCAGATGTCATGGAGTAGCGGGGGGCAGTTGGGATCTAGACACATAAAACAGGATGATTTAGCTCTGGAAGGGAAGGGTCATATCTCTTCAGTGGAGCACATGCTCTGCATTCAGAAGCAGGGGTGATGGAAGAAGAACCAGCACCAAATGCAGGGGTGGGGCAAACCATCTGGCAGCGTGGTGCCTAAAAACATATTGTGATAGCGCCAGTGCAACTGTACACTTGTGAAGCCTTTTCTATTTGTGGTGATTGCCAGAGAATAATTTGTCTGTGAAAGAAAGAGTTCTGCTTCTTGCCAAGGAGATTGAGAATCTTAAATTCCCTTTATGCTTTAGACCACTTTTTCCAGATGAATTTGCATTTCATTTCCTTTTATAACGTTTCAGTTCAATATTTGTTAAACGAGGGGCAATATTTTCTTTTCCAGCTGCCCTGGCCCTCCTGGTGAGGGGTAAATTAAGGGGCAGGGCAGGTGCTTGAAAGCTGGATGAAGATACCAAGTGTTGACATGGGCCTGAGATGGAGAGAGAGAGAGAGAGAGAGAGAGAGAGAGAGGGAGCCCACAGTCCATTGGGCGAGGCCTTGGCCAAGATCTGACTTCACAATGGGCTGCAGAATGTTTTGCTTCCCAGGAAACCAGGTGAGTTGTTTGAAAGGATCTTAAAAGCTCACTCAACTGTCTTCTTCAGTTGACACCAGAGATGTCTTGCTGCTTTAGAGAACTGTCTTTTTTTTGGATCAGTTTACATCGGAGACATCTGTCTTCTTCGGAGTCCAGTAAGTAAATTTTTATTTATACCCCACCCTTCCTGGCCTAGATCGGGCTCAGGGCAGCTAACATCGAACGTCAAATACATCAAAACACAAACAATTGATTAAAATACAGCTTAAAAATTAGAATCAGGAAAAAATCAAATGACTGCCCATGAAATTACAACCATAGGGGTCGATTTAGCATCATAACACTGGGTAACTAGCTAGCTACTTACTGTCTAGTGTGGAAAGTGGAGCAAAGGACCTTTTTGGGAGAGCAGACCCTGGGATCAGTTCTGCACTCAAAATGAAAAATTGTGTAACTGTGTGCAAAGAGATGTAACCGGCTGCAACCTTTGTCTGTTTAAAAAAATGTGGTGACTTGACACATAGGTAAGAGAGGCTTTCCAACAGAGAGGTGCCAAAATCTCCTCAAAATGTTTGGCTGATGGGCACCATCTGCAAGGAAAATGGAGGAGGAGGCAGCCCTCACCTGGATTTGGAGAGCTTATTCTCATTTATTTGTTTTTATCTCTTTTTTTACACATCCACCATGTCCACTGCTGGTTGAGCTCATGGAAGCACCCCAGAGGGACTGAAAGATAGATTTTGAAAACCTCATGTATAATAGCACTCCCTTGAGCCCCATTGATTTATAATTATTGATATTAATTGAATTTATGAATTGATTTTTACTAGAGAGTTTCAAAACAACTTGTAAAGATTTAAAAGGCCAAGATGCCATAAAAGCAGACAGTAAAATACACAAAATCCTCAAAGTGTTCATCCACTGGCAATGTGTAACGAGGGAAATACATATCTCCTTCCTTCCCCTGCTAAAAAGCTGAACCCCAAGAGAGGCCCATAATCAATTTAGGAGGCTAGAGGCGTTTAGCACAGACTCTTTTATGACACCTCAGCTTGTCCTCTCCTCTGCATAAGAACCAAGTCCCTGGATCTGTGGTCCAAGGCAGACCCCTCCTTCCTGCAGGACAACCTCTTCGATTTCGCGGACCTGAGCTTGCAGAAGTGGAAAGACACTATAGGTTGTGATGACACTTCCTCATGTCTCCATGGGAGGTCCACCATCAGGAAGCCATTCACAGGGAATAGCGTCATTCTGTGGCTCATACCTTCAGAAGGATTGGGAGCGCCTGGTGAGTTATTTGCTGGGAAGTGGGTCCTTTGCCCTTGTCAGTGTAGACTGCAACTTTTGAATTCTCAAAAATGGCCATGAGTGAATTTCCCTCCAGCCAAGACCAAAATAGTTTGTAAAGTGGGACCTCTCTAGCATTCTGATGGAGGGCCAGGGGAGCAGAAAGGGAGTGGGGCTTCCTGTCCCTGAGGGGTGCTGTAATGTCTTCAAGGAAGAAGAGAAATCCCTAGATGAACAAGGTATGCATGTTTGCATGTTGCACTGGTAACCAGAACCACCAGCTGCATACTGCTGTCCAGGTTGGCAAAGGACCATTGCTCAGTTGTAGAGCATGTGGTTTTGCATGTAAAATCCCCAATAGGATCTGCAGGCGGGGCTGGGAATGCCCCCTGATAGAATCCCTCTAGAGAACTGCTTCTGCCAGTCAGTGTCAGGAGTGCCTGCAGGAGCCAGGCGCTGTGACCGGTAGGGCTTCGCAGGACTGGGGCTTTCCTAAGTTTGTTCTGAAGAGGCAAGGCACATCAGCACAGGTGAGGCCTATTGGTAACTCACAGCACCTGGTGGCAAGAGCCGGGAAGGGATATAAGGTCAGCATTTCCCTTTGGCTCTTTGCCACAGCAACACGCTTCCTGCCTTGCTACATTTGGCTTCTTGACTCCTTGCTTCCTGATCCTCAGACCCTTGGTTCCTTGACTCCTGGTTTCCTGACCCTCGGAGCCTTGGCTTCTGGACTCCCGGCTCTCTGACCCTCAGACCCTTGGCTTCCGGACTCCCATTCCTGCTCCCACCCCGCCATCTTGCCCCTGGTCCCGACATCCTTTGACCGCCCGTAAACCGGACTGTGACAGTCAGTGTTCACCATACTGAGCTAGATGAGCCAATGTGGTTTGAGTCAGTAGAAGACAGCATCCTGTGTTCTCATTTAAATCAACCCTTTGGGACTGTGAGGACTGGAATCTTATTTTATGTTTAAGCATGGGAGAAACTAGGCTTTATTTCCCCTGGGTCAAAGACCCAGTTTGGCACCTCCCCATGAACATTTGCGCGCACACATACAAATATGTTGGGAGTCTTAATGGCGCTCCCCTGGAGGCCTTACCCAGGGCAAAAAAACCTGGCTAGCCGCCCTCACCCCTGTAGCTCTGGGTCATAACTCTTTGGTGGAGCACATGCTCTGCATGCAGAAGTTCAATTCCATATGGCAGTGATGGCGAACCTTTTAGAGACCGGGTGCCCAAACTGCAACCCCAAGCACACTTATTTATCGCAAAGTGCCAACACGGCAATTTAACCTGAATACTGAGGCTTTAGTTTAGAAGGGAAGGGTGGCGCACCTGTGTGGAGAGAGAGTGGAGCAATACAGTGGTGCCTCAGTTTTCGAACAGCTTAGTTCTCAAACTACTTGGAACCCGAACACTTCAAACCCGGAAATGAGTGTTCTGGTTTTCAAACCTTTTTCGGAAGCGGAACATGCTCTGTTCTGAGTATAACTTCTACTTTGAGTGCCACACTTCTGTTATGAGAGTGAGGGAAGGCGGGCTGGGCGGCAAGCAAGTAGGCCTCTGCCACCCTCCAGCGCTGGGCCTCTCCGCCACCGCCGCCACAACAGCAACTACGCCCTCCAACTCCTGCAGCCCCGGTGCTGAGTGAGGGAAGGCTGCGCCGGGGCGGCAAGCGAGCAGGCAAGGGATGTTGGTGCCACACCCCCTCCAGCCTGCTCCTGCTTGCAGGCAAGTGCAAGTGGGATCAGGCTGCTCTGCTAAGGAGCGTTGCTGCTTGCACGGGAACAGGAGCTGGATCGGGGCTGCTCAGCTGGGGAGGTGCAGGCTCCATCACACTTTCCATTGAGGGGTTTGTGGCTGCACTCCCCTCAAGGGAGTCGTTTAACAAGCTCCCACCTCTGCATCAGATCCTCTGCAACCTGAAGGCAGCCAGGCTAACAGTTGCTGAGGTTGGGGAAAGTGGAGGCAGCCCAAAAGCTGCATCTGAGAGCCCCTGCACCACCTGAAGGCAGCAAAGTGCTCCTAAGCTGAACTGCCCACCCCCCCTTGCATGGGGTGCAATGGGTTCGCCACCACTGGTATAGCCTTTCTTTGGGCATGGTTCTGAAAGAAATTAAAGTTTGGGGTTTAAACTATATGAATATGAATGCTAAATAAATGCATATTGAGAAATTACAATGTTCTATTTTGTATACAATATATTGTTACGTCCTTGCCAACACGTTACAGAAAGCAAATATCAGAAAAAAAACCACATGAAGGCAAAAGAGCAGAAATCAAGTGTGTTTGGTTACATAAATTCCAACCTTTGAAAAAGCAACAGATATGACCCCCTCTTTAAAAATAGCAATTACTGGGGACAAGGATAAACAGAATAAGCCACCTCCACAAAGATAGGCAGAAATGGACCCCAACCGAAATATACGGGTACCAGCCATTCAACAAGAACAATTTTGACACTTCAGTCTCAGCACTATATGAACTTGAAATAGTTTTGCCTGAATGTTTGGTAGTGAAAATGAGGACTAAGATTTGGGAGAAAACAACAGTCATCTTTAGAAATGTTTCCTTTGTTGCAGAGCTGAATGATTACAGGTTCATTTATGAGAAAATTCCCACAACCCAATTTATTTTCCAGTGATATACTACAGAGAAAATCAAAGTTGTTTGTAAATGCTAGAGCAAGGCCACATTTTTCCAAGTGAATATTTCATATACAAATGAAAGATGAGAAAAAGCTACAATACTATTTGAGGTGTTCTTTGTCCATTAAACTACAGATACAGCATTTGTTGGGTTTCATAATTCCTCTTCAAAGTGGATAATGCTTAATTTTCACATTCTTTGGGTGCAGGAGCTTTTGCCAAGCGATTTCTTAAGTGCTATTTGAACATCTTTGTTTCTCAGGCTGTACACCAAGGGGTTCAATAAGGGAGTCACCATTGTGTAAGAGACAGAAATAAAAGTAGTCTCATCTAGCGTGTAACTAGATTTGGGCCTTAAATAGATAATGGAAGCACAACCAAAGTGCACTACGACCACGATAAGATGGGAGGCACAAGTGGAAAAGGCTTTACGCTTCCCAGCCGTTGTGGGGATTTTCAAGACAGTGTTTGCAATTAAAATGTACGAGAGAAGGATGAACAGGAATGAACAAATTACAACCAAAAAAGAAATAATGGTAATGACAATTTCCCCGATGTAGTTTCGGCCACAGGCTAATTCAAGCAAAGGTGATAAATCACAAAAGAAGTGCTTAAGTTTATTTGGTCCACAGAAAGGCAAGGTAAATATGATTATAGTCTCTGAGGTGGAAAAAAGAAATCCAGTTGTTGCTGAACAAGCCACCAGTTTGGTGCAGAGTCTTTGATTCATCAGAATCTGATAACGTAACGGTTTGCATATGGAGACATATCGGTCATACCCCATCACTGCTAGAAACATACAATTTGTACACCCAAAGCCCAGGAAAAGGAACATCTGAGTAACACAGCCAATGAAGGAAATGGTCTTCTTCTCTCTTAGAAGATTTGCAAGCATATTGGGGATAATGACCAGTGAGTAGCAGATTTCTGAGAAGGAGAGGATGGAGAGGAAGAAGTACATGGGGATGTGCAGGCTGCGGTTAAGCCGTATCGTAGTGATGATGATTATATTTCCCATCAAAGTTACCAGGTACATAAGAGAGAACACCAGAAACAACATAACCTGCAGTTCTGGGAAATTGGAAAACCCAACAAGGATAAATTCTGTCACTATTGTTTGATTTTTTCTTCCCATTGATGTAGAATCTGAAAATGAACTTTAAAGATGTTACCGATTTCAACAGTGCTCGTCTGCTGATGCTCTTTACAAAAATACTTTGGGACAGGCTTGTTCATAAAATGATTATTTATTTTTTGTTCTTTATTAAATTTATGTACTGCCCTTCAGCTGACTATCACAGGCCACTTTACAACATAAAAACACAAAATGCATAAAATGACAGTAAAAATGCAATAGCAATAACAAACCATTTGATGTGCCTTAAACAGCACACTATACAGCTGCCTGAGAAAAGGCCGCCTCCATTTGCCCAATGGTAGAACCGGCCTCAGTAGACCGAACCTAGCACAACAGTTGTGCAACCAGCAACCTAACTGTGTCACCCCTTAGACCAATTATTACATTCACTTGACCAACACGTCTACACTGCAGAGTTGAATGTCTGATATCTCCCTTTCGAGGAATCCTGGGAATGTCTGCTCCCAACTTAGTGAGGCAATAGAGCCAGTTTACAAAACTGTATTTTCCATCGAACTAAAATTTTAGCAATCAAACAACATCTTGGCATAGCTCATCACCATAGATTACAATTCTGTATTCTTTTAATTGATGTAATTCCACTGTGAATGAATGTCTGGCTACAGCCCACAAACTGATGAAGGAGCACATAGGCAGTGAGCTGAAGAGTTTGAGGCTTCACAATATTCCTGTCAATTGAAAAATTAACACCACTAGAATATTTTATTGAGGAGCATGCCTATCCTAACCTGCCTTTTAAACAGTCATGCAGTCAGTGTCTATTCCAAATTGTAGCACCTCTGCAGCGTCTCAGGTTGCAGTCTTCACAAGTCCTGCTAAGCTACCTCATACTCCTTCAGGAAAATAGTGGATCTGGAGCGTTGTGCATGAAAAACAGTAACTCTGCCATTGAGTATGAATCTTGTGGCCAAGATAAAAAAGAGTCAGGTGCTTTGAAATTGTTCTTATTTACCATTAAATTGGCATAGACAAGAGCATGGGTAGGCAGACTAAGGCCCAGGGGCCAGATCCAGCCCAATTGCCTTCTAAATCTGGCCCTTAGACAGTCTGGGAATCAGCATGTTTTTACAGGAGCAGAATGTATGCTTTTATTTGAAATGCATCTCTGGATTATATGTGCGGCATAGGAATTCGTTCATCCCCCCCCCCCCCCCCAAAAAAATATAGTCCGGCCCACCACAAGGTCTGATGGACAGTGGACTGGCCCCCTGCTGAAAATGATTGCTGATCCCTGGACAAGAGCATCTGAAGGGCTGAATGAATGAATTCAAAACAAAGCTTCAGAACCTCAAACAACAATAGACTTACAAGGAAGCACGATGGATGTTGAGCTCTTCCAAATGACAGCAGTTTGCCACAATATCCTTTTTATGATGTTTCTACTGAGCATGGAACAATGTAAACATGATTATAAATCCCACCAGATATTATCTCCACGGTATTTCAAAACATAAAATAAACCAACCATCTTATTATCAATGGGAGTTGTTAAAATCTACAAGAAATAATTAACAATACATGTAATTTTATTGGGTGCATTTTTTCCTAAAACTCTTTACTTCATCTGTATATTGATACATTTTATTATGCCTACTTGTTTTCCATTTTTTCTTTTATCATGATGCATATTACAGATTGTTTCGGTCTTTCTGATTAAGTGGTTTGTGAATATTGTTTAATAGATGAATATAGCGTACAGGACAAATGGCTCTGGGGTAAGCCACACCCATCGTCAAAAAGGCAGGGAAAGTTCCATCTCATGAAACCTAACATCTCACAAGGGTACTGAAGACATCAGGGTTCAAGGAGATGAACGTAAACTGACTATTTTCACAGACTATATATTACTGATGCTCCACAATCCAAGCTAAGCCCCTTTTCCTTTGCAGAGGGTACTAAATAATTTCATGGCAGTATCTGCATTCTCAATGACTTCTGGACCCAGGTGTTCAATCTAATTCCTATTATTGTGGGTCAACCCTTGGCAATGGATCCAGATTTGGCATTACTTTCTCTAGAAAGCAATACAACCCAACCATTGACCGCTATCCTCTTGTATTTATGTTCTAAGCAGGAGCTAAAATCTCCATTGCTAGTCACTAGAAATCCAGATCCCCATCCTGTGATCATTGGTTAAGGAAGGTTATGGGACATTGCGCTTTCTGAACATCTAACATGTCAGAGAGGGCTTAGCGGCAGAGAGACGAAAACAGGCTGTCTCTATTCCATTTGGTAGCTCTTTCTATCCTTTGGCAATGCTGAGCCAAACAAGCATCAACCGTCCCATGGCCCAAATAAACATATGGAGAAGTTTTGTCACTCACAGTTGGTATTATATGGTAAACAACTGTCTTGGGCATCTACGTTTTGAGCAGCATTGCATGAATGGTTCTTTTTTCCCATTGTTGTTGTTGGAACCATAGCATCTAAGAGTTGAAAAGGACCCAAGGGTCACCGTTGGCTGTGGTGAGGAGTGCAAGGCCTGCTCCCTTACAAAGCCTTTACCAGCTGGCCTAGGGGGCAAGGCCCAGGCCCTCACACTTCCAGCTATAAACTCCTCTGGCAGAAACTGCCTTCTTGGCTATTGAAGCCACTATTGGTCTCATCAGCTCAATCCACCAGAGCCTGTCTTCGCGTACAGGGGAAGTCCTGCTTGACACACAAAGACACAAATACACCAATTAATCCAGTAACTTCTTTCAATACTGCCTGCCATTCCCATTCTCCCCAGATAACAACTTGCTTGCTCTGCTCAGACTGAAGTGAGGAAAAGTTGCTGAAAAATGGACACCATTCAGACCATTCCCTCCCAACCACACCACACAGTAGAGTTTCAGCCAACCCTCTTCCACACTACTGAATCAGGTTGGACCTTTCTTCAGATATTTCATATTTTTGAGAGAAGGAAAATCAGCCTGGCAGCTACATTGTTCTGGAATACTAACTGAAGGACAAAGCCACTTCCAACCTCAGGAGGAGGTGTGGTGCGCGCTTCATGCCCCCAACACGCGTGCAGAGGCTGGCTTCCAGCCCCGCACGATCAGGGGAATCCTTGGGCCACGTCATCCCCTGGCCAGCCAATCAGCTGCCTCAGGGGGTGTGGCTTGCCTCATTTAAGGGGAGCACGGCCCGGGATCTCCCTCTCGTCACAACTTCTTTGGTTTTGGCGGTTAGGCATTGGTAGGGGTATTGTTATGTACATGTGTTGGGGGGGGAGCACCATTACCTCCCCCAAATTTTGAAGGGTAGTCCGGTAAAGTATTCCGGGGAGCGTGACCTCGTCTGAAGCCTATGGAGGTCAGGGCCTAAAGCGTCCCCCCGAGCGGTGATCCCGGGGGAGTCCCTAGTTGATGTGCATCAGCAGGGCTCCCTCACTGGTGTTAACCCTTCCCAGTCTTCAAGCAAACAGGCTGAAGCCGGATAGTCGGATAGGACCAATGCCTAAGCCAATACTGCTCTTTACCTGTAACCAATAAAGTTGTGCCCTGTTTTAGCCCATTAACCTAAATATTTGTGTCACGTGTCGTTATTCCTACTGGTGGGAGACAGGAAATCGCCACGCAACAACCTCATGTGGTCCAGTGCAAGAAAATCAGGGGGTGATGGGACCACTCAGACATGATAGCACTGCAAATTACTTATTCTATATATATATATATATATATATATATATATATATATATATATATATGAATGCTAAAATAAATGCCTATTGAAAAATAGCAATACTCCATTTTGTGTACAATATGTTATTACATTCTTGCCAACACTGTACAGAAAGCAAATGTCAGAACAAATCACATGAAAGCAAAAGAGCAGAAATTAAGTGTGTTTGGTTACAAGAATTCCAACATTGAAAAAGCAGACTCCAAATGTTTTGTGTCACTGGGATGGCGGGAATTCTGTATTGATTACACTGGTCAACAACAAATTTCTTGTCTGCGTTTTTTCAGTTGATTTAGGACGAATCTGATGCGCTGAATCCAAAAATCACATTGGTTTTGCTCAATCAGGTCAAGTTTTTGAGCTATGGCCACATGTCATTTTTTTTACATTTTTGTTCACATGTACGCTTGTGTGGAGCATTTTAGAAGAAGTTGGTGGGGGTAAAATGCCATGTCGAATAATTGTTTTGATTGGAAATGATTATTTTAATGACAAGAAGTATTCAGGTCCGATAGTTCTGGGTGATTATGTCAAAAAGGGATCAGTTTGAGGTCATAAAACCTCGAAATCTTCCATAAATTAGTGCGGCTGGGATCAACAGAAAGAACTGGAGCAGCCTCAAGTATCCTGATCTTCAATCAGCACGTCGTCCTGTAGCTTATTGTGATGAAATTCCAGTGCCTATCTTTGGAGAACTTCCTGACATTAGTGACGAAGATGCCTCCAGTGTTGAAGGACATGAAGAAGAAGAAGTGGTTCTTGAAGATGATGCTCCACATCCATTTTCCCAAAAGGAGTTGAATGATCTAGTTCGCGACCTGAGCTTGTCAAAGGACTCTGCCGAACTGTTGGCATCCAGATTGAAGGGAAAAAACCTCCTCTCTGACAGTGCTTGCATCAGCTTCTTCCGCAACAGGCATCAAGAGTACCTCCGTTTTTTCTCGGAAGAGAAGGACTTGGTGTACTGTGCAGATATTGCGCAGCTTCTGCTCAAGCTTGGAGTGCCACAGTATGAACCCAAAGATTGGAGACTGTTCATTGATAGCAGCAAGCGATCACTGAAATGTGTTCTGCTACACAACGGCAACCAGTTTGCCTCTATACCCCTGGCTCACTCGAGTACACTGAAGGAAAACTATGAAGCGGTGAAGTATGTGCTGGAGAAAATTGGTTATGATCAGCATAAGTGGTTTATTTGTGTTGACCTGAAGATGGTGAACCTTTTGTTGGGACAACAGTCTGGCTTCACCAAGTACCCATGTTTTCTGTGCATGTGGGATAGTAGGGACCGTGTTCAGCATTACATGAAGAAGAACTGGCCTGTGCGGGAGGAATTGGAGCCTTGCAAAGAAAGGAACGTCATCAACGACCCTCTGGTGGACAGAGACAGAATACTCTTCCCACCGCTGCACATCAAGCTCGGCTTAATCAAGCAGTTCACCAAGGCTCTGGACAAGGATGGTGACTGCTTCACTTACTTGTGCCAGGCTTTTCCAGGATTGACCATGGAGAAGTTGAAAGTTGGCATCTTTGACGGTACTCAGATCTGTCAGCTCATCAGAGATACAGAGTTCAGAAACTCAATGAAAGAAGTGGAACTGGAAGCGTGGAAGGCATTTGTTCTTGTAGTGAATAACTTTCTTGGCAACAATAAGGCCAGAAACTACGCAGAACTTGTCAACAATATGCTGACTGCTTTCAAAAACCTGGGCTGCAACATGAGCGTCAAGATGCACTACCTATTTTCACATATGGACCGGTTTCCTGAGAACCTGGGTTCAATGAGTGACGAGCAGGGGGAGAGATTCCATCAGGACATGAAAGAGATGGAGACCAGGTATCAGGGTCGCTGGGACGCAGTCATGATGGCTGACTACTGTTGGACTCTGAAGAGAGACCTCCCTGCCGCTGAGCATTCCAGGAGTTCCAAGAAATGGAAGTTCAAGCCCTGAAGTTTGAAAAATGGTGAAGCAACATGCAATTTACGTGTACTTACCTTTATCAATGCCCACCATTCAGTTTACAGTAAACCTGACCTGATGGAGAGAAACGGATGCCATTTCCTGATTCAGCAGTGCAAAAATACCCTAAATCAGTTGTAGAAATCTAGACAACATTCAAAAAGTAAAAAATTGTTGCCCAGTGTTATCGATGAATGTTTGTATGTGATGCCAGTAAAAGGTTTGATGATGAAAAAGCAGATTCCCTCCTTAAAAAATACCATCACAGGGGACAAGGAAGGGCAGAAAAAGCCACATCCACAAAGATAAACAGATACGTACCCCAAACTGACCCCAAAAGAAATATACAGGTACCAGCCAGGGACCTGGGCAGGGGGAGAATTCATGCCGCTGCCTGGGAGAAGCTGCGCGCTGCTATCCCATAAGCCAGGACAGCAAGCTGTGATCCCACTTGCTGTCCTGGCTTCTGGGATTCAGAATTTTTTTTTTTCTTGTTTTCCTCCTCCAAAGACTAGGTGCGTCTTATGGTCTGGTGTGTCTTATAGAGTGAAAAATACAGTACTTAATTCGTTCCGGAGGTAGGTTCTTAACCTGAAACTGTTCTTATCCTGAAGCACCACTTTAGCAAATGGGGCTGCCGCGCCGCTGCCACGCGATTCAGTTCTCATCCTGAAGCAAAGTTCTTAACCTGGGGTACTATTTCTGGATCAGCGGAGTCTGTAACCTGAAGCGTCTGTAACCTGAAGCGTATGTAACCCGAGGTACCACTGTATACGGGTGCCAGCCATTCAACAAGATCAATTTTGACACTTCAGTCTCAGCACTATATGAGCTTGAAATAGTTCTGTGTGAATGATTGGTAGAGAAAATGTGGGCTAGGATTTGGGAGAAAACAACAATAATCTTTAGAAAAGTTTCCTTTGTTGCAGGGCTGAATGATTACAGGTTCATTTATGAGAAAATTCCCACAACCCAATTTATTTTCCAGTGATGCACTAAAGAGAAAATCAAAGTTGTTTGTAAATGCTAAAGCAAGGCCACATTTTTCCAAGTGAATATTCCATATACAGATGAATATTTTAAAAGATGAGAAAAGGCTACAATACTATTTGAGGTGTTCTTTGTCCATTAAACAACAGATACAGTAATTGTTGGGTTTCATAATTCCTCTTCAAAGTGGATAATGCTTAATTTTCACATTCTTTGGGTGCAGGAGCTTCTGCCAAGTGATTTCTTAAGCGCTGTTTGGACATCTTTGTTTCTCAGGCTGTACACCAAGGGGTTCAACAAGGGAGTCACCATTGTGTAAGAGACAGAAATAAAAATAGTCTCTTCTAGTGTGTAACTGGATTTGGGCCCTAAATAGATAATGCCAGCACACCCAAAGTGCACCACGACCACGATAAGATGGGAGGCACAAGTGGAAAAGGCTTTACGTTTCCCAGCCGTTGTGGGGATTTTCAAGACAGTGTTTGCAATTAAAATGTACGAGAGAAGGATGAACAAGAAAGAAGAAATCACAACCAAAACACAAATAATGAAAATGACAATTTCACCTATGTAGTTTCGGCCGCAGGCTAATTCAAGCAAAGGTGCTAAATCGCAAAAGAAGTGCTTAACTTTATTTGGTCCACAGAAAGGCAAGGTAAATGTGGTAATGGTCTCTGCTATAGAAAAAATAAATGCAAGTGATATTGAACAAGCCACCAGCTTGGTGCAGAGTCTTTGATTCATCAAAATCTGATAACGTAAAGGTTTGCATATGGAGACATATCGGTCATACCCCATCACTGCTAGAAGCATACAATTTGTGCCTGCCAACCCCAGAAAAATGCACATCTGGGTAGCACAGCCAATGAAGGAAATGGTCTTCTTTTCTCTTAGAAGATTTGCAAGCATATTGGGGATAATGACAAGTGAGTAGCAGATTTCTGAAAAGGAGAGGATGGAGAGGAAGAAGTACATGGGGATGTGGAGGTTGCGGTCAAGCCGTATCACAGTGATGATGATTATATTTGCTATCAAAGTAACCAGGTAGATTAGAGAGAACAACAGAAACAATGGAATCTTCAGGTCTGGGAAATTAGAAAATCCAGCAAGGATAAATTCTGTCACCACTGTTTGATTTTCTCTTCCCATTGATGCTGCATCTGAAAATAAACTTTAAAGGTATTACAGATTTCAACAGTGTTCATCAGCTGATGTTTTATACAAAAATACTTGGGGAGAGGCTTGTTCATAAAATAATTATTTATTTTTTGTTCTTTATTAAATTTATGTACTGCCCTTCAGCTGACTATCACAGGCCACTTTACAACATAAAAACACAAAATGCATAATGTGACCCTAAAAATGCAATAGCAATAAAACCCCTTTGATGTGCCTTAAACATCACTTAAACAGGTTTAAGGATTAAGATTTGGTGGGCAGAGTGCCTGAAGAACTATGGATGGAGGCTCGTAACATTATA
Source organism: Podarcis erhardii (assembly GCF_964252035.2). Taxonomy (NCBI): domain Eukaryota; kingdom Metazoa; phylum Chordata; class Lepidosauria; order Squamata; family Lacertidae; genus Podarcis; species Podarcis erhardii. The sequence goes on along the minus strand of NC_138515.1, from coordinate 10,212,276 downwards.
CAGGAGGCAGCAGCTAAAACCATCCCAATGAAAAGGAAATGCAAGAAAGCAAAGTGGCTGTCTAACGAGGCCTTACAAATAGCGGGGGAGAGAAGGCAAGCAAAATGCAAGGGAGACAGTGAAAGATACAGGAAATTTAATGCAGATTTCCAAAAAATAGCAAGGAGAGACAAGAAGGCCTTCTTAAATGAGCAATGCAAAGAAATAGAGGAAAACAACAGAATGGGAAGAACCAGAGATCTGTTCAAGAGAATTGGAGATATGAAAGGTACATTTTGTACAAATATTACCATAATAAAGGACAAAAGTGGTAAGGACCTAACAGAGGCAGAAGACATCAAGAAGAGGTGGCAAGAATACACGGAGGAATTATGCCAGAAAGATATGGATGGCTCGTACACCCCAGGTAGTGTGGTTGCTAACCTTGAGTCAGACATCCTGGAGAGTGAAGTCAAATGGGCCTTAGAAAGCACTGCTAATAACAAGGCCAATGGAAGTGATGGTATTCCAGCTGAACTATTTAAAATTTTAAAAGATGATGCTGTTAAGGTGCTACACTCAATATGCCAGCAAGTTTGGAAAACTCAGCAGTGGCCAGAGGATTGGAGAAGATCAGTCTACATCCCAATCCCAAAGAAGGGCAGTGCCAAAGAATGCTCCAACTACCGCACAATTGCACTCATTTCACACGCTAGCAAGGTTATGCTTAACATTCTACAAGGAAGGCTCAAGCAGTATGTGGACAGAGAACTTCCAGAAATGCAAGCTGGATTTAGAAGAGGCAGAGGAACCAGAGACCAAATTGCAAACATGCACTGGATTATGGAGAAAGCTAGAGAGTTCCAGAAAGACATCTACTTCTGCTTCATTGACTATGCAAAAGCCTTTGGCTGTGTCGACCCCAGCAAACTATGGCAAGTTCTTTAAGAAATGGGAGTGGCTGATCACCTCATCTGTCTCCTGAGAAGTCTCTGTGTGGGATAAGAAGCTACAGTTAGAGTTGGATATGGAACAACTGGTTGGTTCAAAATTGGGAAAGGAGTACGACAAGGCTGCATATTGTCTCCCTGCTTATTTAACTTATATGCAGAATTCATCATGCGAAAGGCTGGGCTGGATGAATCCCTAGGCAGAATTAACATTGCAGGAAACAATATCAACAACCTCAGATATGCAGATGACACAACCTTGGTGGCAGAAAGTGAGGAGAAATTAAAGAACCTTTTAATGAGGGTGAAAGAGGAGAGCGCAAAATATGGTCTGAAGCTCAACATCAAAAAAACGAAGATCATGGCCACTGGTCCCATCACCTCCTGGCAAATAGAAGGGGAAGAAATGAAGGCAGTGAGAGATTTTACTTTCTTGCGCTCCATGATCACTGCAGATGGTGACAGCAGCCACGAAATTAAAAGACGCCTGCTTCTTGGGAGAAAAACAATGACAAACCTAGACAGCATCTTAAAAAGCAGAGACATCACCTTGCCAACAAAGGTCCGTATAGTAAAAGCTATGGTTTTCCCAGGAGTGATGTATGGAAGTGAGAGCTGGACCATAAAGAAGGCTGATCGCTGAAGAATTGATGCTTTTGAATTATGGTGCTGGAGGAGACTCTTGAGAGTCCCATGGACTGCAAGAAGATCAAACCTATCCATTCTGAAGGAAATCAGCCCTGAGTGCTCACTGGAAGGACAGATCCTGAAGCTGAGGCTCCAGTACTTTGGCAACCTGATGAGAAGAGAAGACTCCCTGGAAAAGACCCTGATGTTGGGGAAGATGGAGGGCACAAGGAGAAGGGGACGACAGAGGACGAGATGGTTGGATAGTGTTGGATCGAACTAAAATTTTAGCAATCAAACAACATCTTGGCATAGTTAATCACCATAGATTAAAATTCTGTATTCTTTTAATTGATGTAATTCCACTGTGAATGAATGTCTGGCTACAGCCCACAAACTGAGGAAGGAGCACAGAGGCAAGTGAGCTGAAGAGTTTGAGGCTTCACAATATTCCTGTCAATTGAAAAATTAACAGCTTCACAAGGCATAACTCTGAACACCACTAGAATATTTTATTGAGGAGCATGCCTATCTTAAGCTGCCTTTTAAAGAGCTGCCTTTTTAAAGAGTCATACATTTGGTGCTTATTCCAAATTGTAGCACCTCTCCAGGGTCTCAGGTTGATGTCTTCACCAGTCCTGGTAAGCTACCTCATACCCTTTTGGAAAAATATTGAATCTGGGGCCTTAAATATGATTATAGTCTCTGAGGTGGAAAAAAGAAATCCAGTTGTTGCTGAACAAGCCACCAGTTTGTTGCAGAGTCTTTGATTCATCAAAATCTGATAACGTAACGGTTTGCATATGGAGACATATCGGTCATACCCAGTGGCGTAGCGTGGGGGGTGCAAGGGGTGCCAGCCGCACCGGGCGCAACATTTTTGGGGGCGCACTCGGAGCTCTCTGCCCCTACCTGGTCCTGGTGGCTCACTCTCTCTCTCACAGTGCTGGCTGCGATGGAAAGGACGAGGCTGCGCGCTCCCCAGCCCAGGCGCCGCCTTCTGCGCGCACACTCGCTTGCAGCTAGAAGCCCTGCAGAAAAGGCCGTCGGGTGCAGGAGCGGCGCCTACATCGCACTTCCCGGAGGGGGCGCGTCGCCCGCCCGGCATTGGCGCGCGTTTGGGCGGGCTGCGGAGGGCGCGAGCGCTGCGTGCGCCCCAGGAGGCCGGCGAGGGCGGGAAAGCGGGCGGCTCGCTCCTCCCGCGCGCCCGAAGGGGCTTTTTTGGCGGTTCCCCCGCTGCTACGAAGTCCTAAGCAACGAGAAGGAAAGCGCCTCATGAGCATAGCACTGGAGGGTGAGTCTCAACTTTTCTGGACGAGCACTCAATGTGTTGCAGATATTAAGCATAACTTTAAAGCCCTAAAAAAAGAAGAAGCAGCAAAAAAAAAAACCACCCCACACGGGGGGCGTGTTCTAATTCCCTTCTAACTCCGGGTTAGAGCGCAGCACGTGGAGGATGGGTGGGGAAAGAGAGAGGAGGCGGGCGGGCGCGCTGATAGAACGCCAGGCGCGGGGGCCGCCAGGGAGAGCCAGCGCGCGCCCCACCCCAGACGCTCGCGGCCACCGCCGTCCCTCCCTCCCAGGGAAGGCGGGATTAGAGCAAGCGCCCGGGCAGCAAGAAGCGCGCGCGCACGCCGGCCCTGCCCTGGATCCCTCAGAACAGCCAGTCTCTGGGAAAGTGGGCGTGGCTTTAGAACTCTCAGGCAGCAGAGGCCGCCACCCGGCAAGGCTTCCCATTGGGAGGCGCGAAGGCTTTAGTGGGTGGGGATTGGCGCAAATGTAAGCAGGGCGGGCTAAGAGGAGGAGCCGCTGCCGAGGAGCAGCGGCACCAGCAGCGTTTCCTCTCCCCCCTCCCCTCCCGTGTCAACAAGCGGGGCGCCTGCGCCGGGGGTTTGCGCATCTTTTCCTCTCATGCGCGGTATTTGCTTCCCGAGTCGGGCCCGGGGTTTGGCCTAGAGCCAGCGGCGGGCAGAGGGCGCAGAGCGATCGGGCGCAGCTCTCCGGCCGCAGCGGCTCCGGGCGGGCGAGCGATCGGTCGGTCCGCTGGCTCAGGATGGCGGACGACTCCGCAGTGGCGTAGCGTGGGGGGTGCAGGGGGGGCGCAACATCTGGGGGTTAGGGTTAGGGGGCGCAAATCCACGGGTTAGGGGGCGCAAATCACTTGCCTTGCCCCGGGTGCTGACAACCCACGCTACGCCACTGGTCATACCCCATCACTGCTAGAAGCATACAATTTGTGCATGCAAAGCCCTGGAAAATGCACATCTGAGTGGCACAGCCAATGAAGGAAATGGTCTTCTTCTCTCTCAGAAAATTTGCAAGCATATTGGGGATAATGACAAGTGAGTAGCAGATTTCTGAGAAGGAGAGGATGGAAAGGATGGAGAGGAAGAAGTACATGGGGATGTGGAGGTTGCAGTCAAGCCGTATCGTAGTGATGATGATTATATTTGCGATCAAAGTTACCAGGTAGATTAGAGAGAACACAAGAAACAATGGAACCTGCAGGTCTGGGAAATTGGAAAATCCAGCAAGGATAAATTCTGTCACCGCTGTTTGATTTTCTCTTCCCTTTGATTCAGCATCTGAAAATAAACTTTAAAGATGTTACCGATTTCAACAGTGCTCGTTCGCTGATTCGTTATACAAAAATACTTTGGGAGAGGCTTGTTCAAAAAATGATTATTTATTTTTTGTTCTTTATTAGATTTATGTACCGCCCTTCAGCTGACTATAACAGGCCACTTTACAACATAAAAACACAAAATGCATAATGTGGCTGTAAAAATGCAATAATAACAAATTAAGGAACAAGCCATTTGATGTGCCTTAAATATCACTCTATACAGCTGCCTGAGGAAAGGTCATCTCCATTTGCCCAATGGTAGAGCCAGCCTCAGTAGGCAGAGCCTAGCACAACCGTTGAGCAACCAGCAACCCAATTGTGTCACCCCTTAGACCAATTATTACATTCACTTGACCAATAAGTCTACACTGCAGAGTTGAATGTCTGATATCTCCCTTTCAAGGAATCCTGGGAATGTCTGCTCCCAAGTTAGCGAGGTGTTAGAGCCAATTTACAAAACTGCATTTTCCATCGAACTAAAATTTTAGCAATCAGACAACATCTTGGCATAGTTCATCACCATAGATTAAAATTCTGTATTCTTTTAATTTATGTAATTCCACTGTGAATGAATGTCTGGCTACAGCCCACAAACTGATGAAGGAGCACATAGGCAGTGAGCTGAAGAGTTTGAGGCTTCACAATATTCCTGTCAATTGAAAAATTAACAGCATCACAAGGCATAACTCTGAACACCACTAGAATATTTTATTGAGGAGCATGCTTTTCTTCAGCTGCCTTTTAAAGAGTCATACATGTATATTCCAAAATGTAGCACCTCTCCAGGGTCTCAGGTTGCAGTCTTCACTAGTCCTGCTAAGCTACCTTATACCCTTTTGGAAAAATATTGGATCTGGAGCCTTGAGCTTGGAACAATGTAAACATGATTATAAATCCCACCAGATATTATCTCCACGGTATTTCAAAACATAAAATAAACCAACCATTTTATTATCAATGGGAGTTGTTAAAATCTACAAGAAATAATTAACGATACATGTAATTTTATTGGGTGCGTTTTTTCCTAAAACTGTGGAATTCATCTCTATATCGATACATTTTATTATGTCTACTTGTTTTTCACTTTTTTATTTTATCATGATGAATATTACAGATTGTTTCTGTGTAAAGTGCAGTGGTCTTTCTGATTAAGTGGTGTGTGAATATTGTTTAATAAATAAAAATAGCGTATAGGACAAATGGCTCTGGGGTAAGCCACACCCATCGTCATATAGGCAGGGAAAGTTCCATCTACAAGTACAATGCTAGCACAACACCTAACATCTCACAAGGCACTGAAGACATCAGGGTTCAAGGAGATGAGCATAAACTGAATATTTTCATAGATTATATATTACTGATGCTCCACAATCCAAGCTAAGCCCCTTTTCCTTTGCAGAGGATACTAAATAATTTCATGGCAGTATCTGCATTCTCAGTGACTTGTGGACCCAGGTGTTCAATCTAATTCCTATTATCATGGATCAAACCTTGGCAATGGATCCAGATTTGACATTACTTTCTCTAGAAAACAATACAACCCAAACATTGACCACAATCCTCTTGTATTTATGTTCTTAGCAGCAGCTAAAATCTCCATTGCTAGTCACTGGAAATCCAGATTCCCATCCCGGGATTGTTGGTTTGGAAGGTTATGGGAAATTGCTCTCTCTGAACATCTAACATGCCAGAGAGGGCTTAGTGGCGGGGAGATTAAAAACAGACTGTTTCTATTCCATTTGGTAGCTCTTTCTATCCTTTGGCAATGCTGAGCCAAACAAGCATCAACTGTCCCATAGCCCAAAGAAACCTATGGAGAAGTTCTCCGTATGTTTAGTTGATATTATATGGTATTATATAGTTGATATTATATGGTAAAAATGTCTTGGGCATTTTCATTTTTAGCAGCATTGCATGTACTAAAGATTAAGTCAAATGATGTACTAAAGAGAAAATCAAAGTTGTTTGTAACTGCTAAAGCAAGGCCACATTTTTCCAAGTGATTATTCCATATACAAATGAATTTTTAAAAAGATGAGAAAAAGCTACAATACTATTTGAGGCATTCTTTGTCCATGAAATTACACATATTTGTTGGGTTTCATAATTCCTCTTCAAAGTGGATAGCGCTTGATTTTCATATTCTTTGGGTGCAGGAGCTTTTGCCAAGCGATTTCTTAAGTGCTATTTGGACATCTTTGTTTCTCAGGCTGTACACCAAGGGGTTCAACAAAGGAGTCACCATTGTGTAAGAGACAGAAATAAAAATAGTCTGATCTAGCGTGTAACTGGATTTGGGCCTTAAGTAGATAATGGAAGCACACCCAAAGTGCACTACAACCACGATAAGATGGGAGGCACAAGTGGAAAAGGCTTTTCGCTTCCCAGCCGTTGTGGGGATTTTCAAGACAGTGTTTGCAATTAAAATGTATGAGAGAAGGATGAACAAGAATGAACAAATTACAACCAAAACACAAACAATGGTAATGACAATTTCTCCTATGTAGTTTCGGCCACAGGCTAATTCAAGCAAAGGTGATAAATCGCAAAAGAAGTGCTTAAGTTTATTTGGTCCACAGAAAGGCAAGCTAAATATGATTATAGTCTCTGAGGTGGAAAAAAGAAATCCAGTTGTTGCTGAACAAGCCACCAGCTTGGCGCAGAGTCTTTGATTCATCAGAATCTGATAACGTAATGGTTTGCATATGGAGACATATCGGTCATACCCCATTACTGCTAGAAGCATACAATTTGTGCATGCAAAGCCTAGGAAAAGGAACATCTGAGTAACACAGCCAATGAAGGAAATGGTCTTCTTCTCTCTTAGAAGATTTGCAAGCATATTGGGGATAATGACCAGTGAGTAGCAGATTTCTGAGAAGGAGAGGATGGAGAGGAAGAAATACATGGGGATGTGGAGGCTGCGGTCAAGCCGTATCGTAGTGATGATGATTATATTTGCCATCAAAGTAACCAGGAACATAAGAGAGAACACCAGAAACAACATAACCTGCAGGTCTGGGAAATTGGAAAACCCAACTAGGATAAATTCTGTCACTATTGTATGATTTTCTCTTCCCATTGATGTAGAATCTGAAAATGAACTTTAAAGATGTTACAGATTGCAACAGTGCTCGTCAGCTGATGTTTAATACAAAAATACTGGGGGAGATGCTTGTTCATAAAATGATTTTTTTGTTTTTTCTTCTTTATTAAATTTATGTACTGCCCTTCAGATGACTATCATAGGCCGGTTTACAACATAAAAACAGAAAATGCATAACGTGATCGTAAAAATGCAATAATAACAAATTAAAGAACAAGCCATTTGATGTGCCTTAAACATCACTCCATACAGCTGCCTGAGAAAAGGCCACCTCCATTTGCCCAATGGTAGAGCCGGCCTCAGTAGACAGAGCCTAGCACAACAGTTGAGCAACCAGCAACCTAATTGTGTCACCCCTTAGACCAATTATTACATTCACTAGACCAATAAGTCTACACTGCAGAGTTGAATGTCTGATATCTCCCTTTCAAGGAATCCTGGGAATGTCTGCTCCCAAGTTAGTGAGGCCAGTTTACAAAACTGCATTTTGCATCAAACTAAAATTTTAGCAATCAAACAACATCTTGGCATAGTTCATCACCATAGATTAAAATTCTGTATTCTTTTAATTGATGTAATTCCACTGTGAATGAATGTCTGGCTACAGCCCACAAACTGAAGAAGGAGCATAGAGGCAAGTGAGCTGAAGAGTTTGAGGCTTCAAAATATTCCTGTCAATTGCAAAATTAACAGCATCACAAGCCATAACTCTGAACACCACTAGAAAACTGAGGAGCATGCCTGTCTTAAGCTGCCCTTTATAGAGTCATGCAGTCAGTGTCTGTTCCAAAATGTAGCACCTCTCCAGGGTCTCAGGTTGCAGTCTTCACTAGTCCTGCTAGGTCCTGCTAAGCTACCTCATATCCTTTTGGAAAAATATTGCATCTGGAGCCTTCAGTATGAAAAACAGTAACTCTGCCATTGAGTATGAATCTTGTGGCCAAGATAAAAAAGAGTCAGGTGCTTCAAAATTGTTCTTATATCCCTTCAAAGTGGCAAAGACAAGAGCATCAGAAGGGCTGAATGAATGAATTCAAATCAAAGCTGCAGAACCTCAAACCACAATAGACTTACAAGGAAGCACGATGGATGTTGAGCTCTTCCAAATGACACCAATTTGCCACAGTATCCTTTTTATGATGTTTTTATTGAGCATGGAATGATGTAAACAAGTTTATAAATCCCACCAGATATTATCTCCACGGTGTTTCAAAACGTAAAATAAATCAACCTTCTTATTATCAACGGGAGTTGTTAGAATCTACAAGTAATAATTAACAATACATATAATTTTTTATTGGGTGTATTTTTTTTCTAAAGCTGTTGACTTCATCTCTATATTGATACATTTTGTTACATCTACTTGTTTTCCATTTTTTATTTTATCATGATGAATATTACAGATTGTTTCTGTATAAAGCGCAGTTAGATCTTTTTGATTAAGTGGTGTGTGAATATTGTTTAATAAATAAACATAGCGTACAGGACAAATGGCTCTGGGGTAAGCCACACCCATCGTCATATAGGCAGGGAAAGTTCCATCTACAAGTACAATGCTAGCACAACACCTAACATCTCACAAGGCACTGAAGACATCAGGGTTCAAGGAGATGAACATAAACTGAATATTTTCATAGATTATATTTTACTGATGCTCCATAATCCAAGCTAAGCCCCTTTTCCTTTGCAGAGGATACTAAATGATTTCATGGCAGTATCTGCATTCTAAATGACTACTGGACCCAGGTGTTCAATCTAATTTCTATTATTGTGCGTCAAACCTCAGCAATGAATCCAGATTTGGCATTACTTTCTCTAGAAAGTAATACAACCCAACCATTGACCACTATCCTCTTGTACAGTGGTACCTCAGGTTACATACGCTTCAGGTTACAGACTCTGCTAACACAGAAATAGTGTTTCAGGTTAAGAACTTTGCTTCAGGATGAGAACAGAAATCGTGCTCCGGCGGCGCACGATTAACCTGAGGTACCACTGTATTTATGTTCTAAGCAGCAGCTAAAATCTCCATTGCTAGTCACTGGAAATTCAGACCCCCATCCCAAGATTGTTGGTTAAGGAAGGTTATGGGACACTGCGCTCCCTGAACATCTAACATGCCAGAGAGGGCTTAGCGGCAGGGAGACAAAAACAGTGTTTCTATTCCATTTGGTAGGTCTTTCCATCTTTTGGCAATGCTGAGCCTAACAAGCATCAACCGTCCCATAGCCCAAATAAACCTATGGTGAAGTTCTGTCAGTCACAGTTGATATTATATGGTAAACACCTGTCTTGGGAATGTACATTTTGAGCTGCATTGCATTAACGGGTTCCCCCCCCCCCATGGTTGTTGGACTCATAGAATCATAGATTTGTAAGGGACCCAAGGGTCACCATCAGCTGTGGGGAGGATAGAAGACAAAGAAGAAGAGGAAGAGGAAGAGGAAGAAGAAGAAGAGGAGGAGGAGGAGGAGGAGGAGGAGTTTGGATTTGATATCCCGCTTTATCACTACCCTAAGGAGTCTCAAAGCCGCTAACAATCTCCTTCCCGTCCTCCCTCACAACAAACACTCTGTGAGCTGAGTGGGGCTGAGAGACTTCAAAGAAGTGTGACTAGCCCAAGGTCACCCAGCAGCTGCATGTGGAGGAACGGGGAATCGAACCCGGTTCACAAGATTACAAGTCCACCACTCTTAACCACTACACCACACTGGCTCTCTTAAAATACATAAATACATACATAAAATAAATACAGGGCCTACTACCTTACAAGGCCTTTCCAGCTGGCCTAGGGGGCGAGGCCCAGGCCCTCACATTTCCTGCTATAAAGGGACTCCTGTGGCAGAAACTGCCTTCTTGGCTGCTGGACCCACTATTGATCTCATCAGCTCAATCCGCCAGAGCCTGTCTTCGCATACGGGAGAATTCCTCTTACACACACACACACACACACACACACACACAACCCAATTAATCCAGTAACTTCTTTCAATACTGCCTGCCATTCCCATTCTCCCCAGATAACAGCTTGCTTGCTCTGCTCAGACTCACTGCGGAAAAGGTGCTAAAGAATGGACACCATTCAGACCACTCTATCCCAACCACACCATACAGTAGAGTTGCACCCTTTCCACACTACTGGATCATGCTGGATCTTGTTTCGGATATTGCATATTTTCTGCAAGAAGGAAAATCGGCCTGGCAGCTACATTATTCCGGAATGCCAGCTGAAGGACAACAACCTCCTGTGGTCCAATGCAGGAAAATCAGGGGGTGAGAGGTCCACTCAGACATGATAACACTGCAAATTACATATCAAATTACACATCTAATTAAGTTACAGATAGGTAGCCGTGTTGGTCTGCCATAGTCAAAACAAAACAAATTCCTTCCAGTAGCACCTTAAAGACCAACTAAGTCAGTTCTTGGTATGAGCTTTCGTGTGCATGCACACTTCTTCAGATACACCGAAACAGAAGTTTCCAGACCCTTCTATATAGTGAGAAGGTGGGGAGGGGTATTACTCAGAAGGGTGGTGGGAATGGGTGATACGCAGATAGCTGTGATAGACAGCTATCACATGGGTGATAGACAGGCTCATCACAGCTATCTGCCTATCACCCATTCCCACCACCCTTCTGAGTAATACCCCTCCCCACCTTCTCACTATATAGAAGGGTCTGGAAACTTCTGTTTCAGTGTATCTGAAGAAGTGTGCATGCACACGAAAGCTCATACCAAGAACTGACTTAGTTGGTCTTTAAGGTGCTACTGGAAGGAATTTGTTTTGTTTTTACATCTAATTAAGTAATGGGCAAATAGAATGTTATAGCCTATCTTTCAGCATGTTTCTGAAAGTAATTAAAGTGTAAGGTTTAAATTATATAAATATGAATGCTAAGATAAATGCATATCGAAAAATTGCAATGCTCCATTTTGTATACAATATATTGTTACGTCCTTGCCAACACGTTACAGAAAGCAAATGTCAGAATAAATCACATGAAAGCAAAAGAGCAGAAATTAAGTGTCTGGTTTCATGAATTCCAACCTATGAAAACGCAACATATATGATCCCCTCTTTAAAAATAGCCATTACTGGGGACAAGGAAGGGCAGAAATAATTATGTACCAAAGAAAAGCAGAAATGGACACCAAACTGACCCCCACAAGAACAATTTTCACACTTCTGTCTCAGCATTTTATGAGCATGAAATAGTTCTGCCTGAATGTTTGGTAGTGAAAATGAGGGCTAGGATTTGGGAGAAAACAAAAGTAATCTTTAGAAATGTTTCCTTTGTTGCAGGGCTGAATGATTACAGGTTCGTATATGGGAAAATTCGGACAACCCAATTTATTTTCCAGTGATGTACTAAAGAGAAAATCAAAGTTGTTTGTAAATGCTAAAGCAAGGCCACATTTTTCCAAGTGAATATTCCATATACAGATGAATTTTTCAAAAGATGAGAAAAAGCTACAATACTATTTGAGGCGTTCTTTGTACATCAAACAACAGATACAGTATTTGTTGGGTTTCATAATTCCTCTTCAAACTGGATTACGCTTAATTTTCAAATTCTTTGGGTGCAGGAGCTTTTGCCAAGCGATTTCTTAAGCGCTATCTGGACATCTTTGTTTCTCAGGCTGTACACTAAAGGGTTCAACAAGGGAGTCACCATTGTGTAAGAGACAGTAATAAAAGTAGTCTGATCTAGGGTGTAACTGTTTTTGGGCCCTAAATAGATAATGCCAGCACACCCAAAGTGCACCACGACCACAATAAGATGGGAGGCACAAGTGGAAAAGGCTTTACGCTTCCCAGCCGTTGTGGGAATTTTCAAGACAGTGTTTGCAATTAAAATGTACGAGAGAAGGATGAACAGGAATGCACAAATTACAACCAAAACACAAATAATGAAAATGACAATTTCTCCTATGTAGTTTCGGCCACAGGCTAATTCAAGCAAAGGTGATAAATCACACAAAAAGTGCTTAAGTTCATTTGGCCCACAGAAAGGCAAGGTAAATATGATTATAGTCTCTGAGGTGGAAAAAAGAAATCCAGTTGTTGCTGAACAAGCCACCAGTTTGTTGCAGAGTCTTTGATTCATCAAAATCTGATAACGTAAAGGTTTGCATATGGAGACATATCGGTCATACCCCATCACTGCTAGAAGCATACAGTTTGTGCATGCAAAGCCCAGGAAAATGCACATCTGAGTGGCACAGCCAATGAAGGAAATGGTCTTCTTCTCTCTCAGAAAATTTGCAAGCATATTGGGGATAATGACAAGTGAGTAGCAGATTTCTGAGAAGGAGAGGATGGAGAGGAAGAAGTACATGGGGGTGTGGAGGCTGCGGTCAAGCCGTATCGTAGTGATGATGATTATATTTGCGATCAAAGTTACCAGGTAGATTAGAGAGAACACCAGAAACAATGGAACCTGCAGGTCTGGGAAATTGGAAAATCCAACGAAGATAAATTCTGTCACCGCTGTTTGATTTCCTCTTCCCATTGATGCAGCATCTGAAAATAAACTTTAAAGATGTTACCGATTTCAACAGTGCTCGTCCGCTGATGCTTTATACAAAAATACTTTGGGAGAGGCTTGTTCATAAAATGATTATTTATTTTTTGTTCTTTATTAAATTTATGTACCTTCAGCTGACTATCACAGGCCACTTTACAACATAAAAACACAAAATGCATAACGTTACCGTAAAAATGCAATAATAACAAATTAAAGAACAAGCCATTTGATGTGCCTTAAACATCACTCCATACAGCTGACTGAGAACTGCCTGCTTCCACTTGCCCAATGGTAGAGCCGGCCTCAGTAGACAGAGCCTAGCACAACAGTTGAGCAACCAGCAACCTAATTGTGTCACCCCTTAAACCAATTATTACATTCACTTGACCAATAATTCTACACTGCAGAGTTGAATGTCTGATATCTCCCTTTCAAGGAATCCTGGAAATGTCTGCTCCCAAGTTAGCGAGGTGTTAGAGCCAATTTACAAAACTGCATTTTCCATCGAACTAAAATTTTAGCAATCAGACAACATCTTGGCATAGTTCATCACCATAGATTAAAATTCTGTATTCTTTTAATTGATGTAATTCCACTGTGAATGAATGTCTGGCTACAGCCCACAAACTGAGGAAGGAGCACAGAGGCAAGTGAGCTGAAGAGTTTGAGGCTTCACAATATTCCTGTCAATTGCAAAATTAACAGCTTCACAAGGCATAACACTAGAATATTTTATTGAAGAGCATGCCTATCTTAACCTGCCTTTTAAAGAGTCATACATTCGGTGTCTATTCCAAATTGTAGCACCTCTGCAGGGTCTCAGGTTGCAGTCTTCACTAGGCCTGCTAAGCTACCTTATACCCTTTTGGAAAAATATTGGATCTGGAGCCTTCTGCATGAAAAGTAGTAAATCTGCCATTGAGTATGAATCTTGTGGCCAAGATAAAAAAGCATCAGGTGCTTTGAAATTGTTCTTATATCCCTTCAAAGTGACAAAGACAAGAGCATCAGAAGGGCTGAATGAATGAATTGAAATCAAAGCTGCAGAACCTCAAACCACAATAGACTTACAAGGAAGCACGATGGATGTTGAGCTCTTCCAAATGACAGCAATTTGCCACAATATCCTTTTTATGATGTTTTTATTGAGCATGGAATGATGTAAACAAGTTTATAAATCCCACCAGATATTATCTCCACGGTGTTTCAAAACGTAAAATAAATCAACCAACTTATTATCAATGGGAGTTGTTAGAATCTACAAGTAATAATTAACAATACATGTAATTTTACTGGGTGCATTTTTACCTAAAGCTGTTGACTTCATCTCTATATCGATACATTTTGTTACATCAACTTGTTTTCCATTTTTTTTATTTTATCATGATGAATATTACAGATTGTTTCTGTGTAAGGTGCAGTGTGGTCTTTCTGATTAAGTGGTGTGCAAATATTGTTTAATAAATAAACATAGCGTACAGGACAAATGGCTCTGGGGTAAGCCACACCCATCGTCATATAGGCAGGGAAAGTTCCATCTACAAGTACAATGCTAGCACAACACCTAACATCTCACAAGGCACTGAAGACATCAGGGTTCAAGGAGATGAACATAAACTGAATATTTTCATAGATTATATTTTACTGATGCTCCATAATCCAAGCTAAGCCCCTTTTCCTTTGCAGAGGATACTAAATGATTTCATGGCAGTATCTGCATTCTAAATGACTACTGGACCCAGGTGTTCAATCTAATTTCTATTATTGTGCATCAAACCTCAGCAATGAATCCAGATTTGGCATTACTTTCTCTAGAAAGTAATACAACCCAACCATTGACCACTATCCTCTTGTACAGTGGTACCTCAGGTTACATACGCTTCAGGTTACAGACTCTGCTAACACAGAAATAGTGTTTCAGGTTAAGAACTTTGCTTCAGGATGAGAACAGAAATCGTGCTCCGGCGGCGCACGATTAACCTGAGGTACCACTGTATTTATGTTCTAAGCAGCAGCTAAAATCTCCATTGCTAGTCACTGGAAATTCAGACCCCCATCCCAAGATTGTTGGTTAAGGAAGGTTATGGGACACTGCGCTCCCTGAACATCTAACATGCCAGAGAGGGCTTAGCGGCAGGGAGACAAAAACAGTGTTTCTATTCCATTTGGTAGGTCTTTCCATCTTTTGGCAATGCTGAGCCTAACAAGCATCAACCGTCCCATAGCCCAAATAAACCTATGGTGAAGTTCTGTCAGTCACAGTTGATATTATATGGTAAACACCTGTCTTGGGAATCTACATTTTGAGCTGCATTGCATTAACGGTCCCCCCCCAATAGTTGTTGTTGGACTCATAGAATCATAGATTTGTAAGGGACCCAAGGGTCACCATCGGCTGTGGGGATGATAGAAGATGAAGAAGAAGAAGAAGAAGAAGAGGAGGAGGAGGAGGAGGAGGAGGAGGAGGAGGAGGAGTTTGGATTTGATATCCCGCTTTATCACTACCCTAAGGAGTCTCAAAGCCGCTAACAATCTCCTTCCCGTCCTCCCTCACAACAAACACTCTGTGAGCTGAGTGGGGCTGAGAGACTTCAAAGAAGTGTGACTAGCCCAAGGTCACCCAGCAGCTGCATGTGGAGGAACGGGGAATCGAACCCGGTTCACAAGATTACAAGTCCACCACTCTTAACCACTACACCACACTGGCTCTCTTAAAATACATAAATACATACATAAAATAAATACAGGGCCTACTACCTTACAAGGCCTTTCCAGCTGGCCTAGGGGGCGAGGCCCAGGCCCTCACATTTCCTGCTATAAAGGGACTCCTGTGGCAGAAACTGCCTTCTTGGCTGCTGGACCCACTATTGATCTCATTAGCTCAATCTGCCAGAGCCTGTCTTCGCATACGGGAGAATTCCTCTTACACACACACACACACACACACACACACACACACAACCCAATTAATCCAGTAACTTCTTTCAATACTGCCTGCCATTCCCATTCTCCCCAGATAACAGCTTGCTTGCTCTGCTCAGACTCACTGCGGAAAAGGTGCTAAAGAATGGACACCATTCAGACCACTCTATCCCAACCACACCATACAGTAGAGTTGCACCCTTTCCACACTACTGGATCATGCTGGATCTTGTTTCGGATATTGCATATTTTCTGCAAGAAGGAAAATCGGCCTGGCAGCTACATTATTCCGGAATGCCAGCTGAAGGACAACAACCTCCTGTGGTCCAATGCAGGAAAATCAGGGGGTGAGAGGTCCACTCAGACATGATAACACTGCAAATTACATATCAAATTACACATCTAATTAAGTTACAGATAGGTAGCCGTGTTGGTCTGCCATAGTCAAAACAAAACAAATTCCTTCCAGTAGCACCTTAAAGACCAACTAAGTCAGTTCTTGGTATGAGCTTTCGTGTGCATGCACACTTCTTCAGATACACCGAAACAGAAGTTTCCAGACCCTTCTATATAGTGAGAAGGTGGGGAGGGGTATTACTCAGAAGGGTGGTGGGAATGGGTGATACGCAGATAGCTGTGATAGACAGCTATCACATGGGTGATAGACAGACTCATCACAGCTATCTGCCTATCACCCATTCCCACCACCCTTCTGAGTAATACCCCTCCCCACCTTCTCACTATATAGAAGGGTCTGGAAACTTCTGTTTCAGTGTATCTGAAGAAATGTGCATGCACACGAAAGCTCATACCAAGAACTGACTTAGTTGGTCTTTAAGGTGCTACTGGAAGGAATTTGTTTTGTTTTTACATCTAATTAAGTAATGGGCAAATAGAATGTTATAGCCTATCTTTCAGCATGTTTCTGAAAGTAATTAAAGTGTAAGGTTTAAATTATATAAATATGAATGCTAAGATAAATGCATATTGAAAAATTGCAATGCTCCATTTTGTATACAATATATTGTTACGTCCTTGCCAACACGTTACAGAAAGCAAATGTCAGAATAAATCACATGAAAGCAAAAGAGCAGAAATTAAGTGTCTGGTTTCATGAATTCCAACCTATGAAAACGCAACATATATGATCCCCTCTTTAAAAATAGCCATTACTGGGGACAAGGAAGGGCAGAAATAATTATGTACCAAAGAAAAGCAGAAATGGACACCAAACTGACCCCCACAAGAACAATTTTCACACTTCTGTCTCAGCATTTTATGAGCATGAAATAGTTCTGCCTGAATGTTTGGTAGTGAAAATGAGGGCTAGGATTTGGGAGAAAACAAAAGTAATCTTTAGAAATGTTTCCTTTGTTGCAGGGCTGAATGATTACAGGTTCGTATATGGGAAAATTCGGACAACCCAATTTATTTTCCAGTGATGTACTAAAGAGAAAATCAAAGTTGTTTGTAAATGCTAAAGCAAGGCCACATTTTTCCAAGTGAATATTCCATATACAGATGAATTTTTCAAAAGATGAGAAAAAGCTACAATACTATTTGAGGCGTTCTTTGTACATCAAACAACAGATACAGTATTTGTTGGGTTTCATAATTCCTCTTCAAACTGGATTACGCTTAATTTTCAAATTCTTTGGGTGCAGGAGCTTTTGCCAAGCGATTTCTTAAGCGCTATCTGGACATCTTTGTTTCTCAGGCTGTACACTAAAGGGTTCAACAAGGGAGTCACCATTGTGTAAGAGACAGTCATAAAAGTAGTCTGATCTAGGGTGTAACTGTTTTTGGGCCCTAAATAGATAATGCCAGCACACCCAAAGTGCACCACGACCACAATAAGATGGGAGGCACAAGTGGAAAAGGCTTTACGCTTCCCAGCCGTTGTGGGAATTTTCAAGACAGTGTTTGCAATTAAAATGTACGAGAGAAGGATGAACAGGAATGCACAAATTACAACCAAAACACAAATAATGAAAATGACAATTTCTCCTATGTAGTTTCGGCCACAGGCTAATTCAAGCAAAGGTGATAAATCACACAAAAAGTGCTTAAGTTCATTTGGCCCACAGAAAGGCAAGGTAAATATGATTATAGTCTCTGAGGTGGAAAAAAGAAATCCAGTTGTTGCTGAACAAGCCACCAGTTTGTTGCAGAGTCTTTGATTCATCAAAATCTGATAACGTAAAGGTTTGCATATGGAGACATATCGGTCATACCCCATCACTGCTAGAAGCATACAGTTTGTGCATGCAAAGCCCAGGAAAATGCACATCTGAGTGGCACAGCCAATGAAGGAAATGGTCTTCTTCTCTCTCAGAAAATTTGCAAGCATATTGGGGATAATGACAAGTGAGTAGCAGATTTCTGAGAAGGAGAGGATGGAGAGGAAGAAGTACATGGGGGTGTGGAGGCTGCGGTCAAGCCGTATCGTAGTGATGATGATTATATTTGCGATCAAAGTTACCAGGTAGATTAGAGAGAACACCAGAAACAATGGAACCTGCAGGTCTGGGAAATTGGAAAATCCAATGAAGATAAATTCTGTCACCGCTGTTTGATTTCCTCTTCCCATTGATGCAGCATCTGAAAACAAACTTTAAAGATGTTACCGATTTCAACAGTGCTCGTCCGCTGATGCTTTATACAAAAATACTTTGGGAGAGGCTTGTTCATAAAATGATTATTTATTTTTTGTTCTTTATTAAATATATGTACCTTCAGCTGACTATCACAGGCCACTTTACAACATAAAAACACAAAATGCATAACGTTACCGTAAAAATGCAATAATAACAAATTAAAGAACAAGCCATTTGATGTGCCTTAAACATCACTCCATACAGCTGACTGAGAACTGCCTGCTTCCACTTGCCCAATGGTAGAGCCGGCCTCAGTAGACAGAGCCTAGCACAACAGTTGAGCAACCAGCAACCTAATTGTGTCACCCCTTAAACCAATTATTACATTCACTTGACCAATAATTCTACACTGCAGAGTTGAATGTCTGATATCTCCCTTTCAAGGAATCCTGGAAATGTCTGCTCCCAAGTTAGCGAGGTGTTAGAGCCAATTTACAAAACTGCATTTTCCATCGAACTAAAATTTTAGCAATCAGACAACATCTTGGCATAGTTCATCACCATAGATTAAAATTCTGTATTCTTTTAATTGATGTAATTCCACTGTGAATGAATGTCTGGCTACAGCCCACAAACTGAGGAAGGAGCACAGAGGCAAGTGAGCTGAAGAGTTTGAGGCTTCACAATATTCCTGTCAATTGCAAAATTAACAGCTTCACAAGGCATAACACTAGAATATTTTATTGAAGAGCATGCCTATCTTAACCTGCCTTTTAAAGAGTCATACATTCGGTGTCTATTCCAAATTGTAGCACCTCTGCAGGGTCTCAGGTTGCAGTCTTCACTAGGCCTGCTAAGCTACCTTATACCCTTTTGGAAAAATATTGGATCTGGAGCCTTCTGCATGAAAAGTAGTAAATCTGCCATTGAGTATGAATCTTGTGGCCAAGATAAAAAAGCATCAGGTGCTTTGAAATTGTTCTTATATCCCTTCAAAGTGACAAAGACAAGAACATCAGAAGGGCTGAATGAATGAATTGAAATCAAAGCTGCAGAACCTCAAACCACAATAGACTTACAAGGAAGCACGATGGATGTTGAGCTCTTCCAAATGACAGCAATTTGCCACAATATCCTTTTTATGATGTTTTTATTGAGCATGGAATGATGTAAACAAGTTTATAAATCCCACCAGATATTATCTCCACGGTGTTTCAAAACGTAAAATAAATCAACCAACTTATTATCAATGGGAGTTGTTAGAATCTACAAGTAATAATTAACAATACATGTAATTTTACTGGGTGCATTTTTACCTAAAGCTGTTGACTTCATCTCTATATCGATACATTTTGTTACATCAACTTGTTTTCCATTTTTTTTATTTTATCATGATGAATATTACAGATTGTTTCTGTGTAAGGTGCAGTGTGGTCTTTCTGATTAAGTGGTGTGCAAATATTGTTTAATAAATAAACATAGCGTACAGGACAAATGGCTCTGGGGTAAGCCACACCCATCGTCATATAGGCAGGGAAAGTTCCATCTACAAGTACAATGCTAGCACAACACCTAACATCTCACAAGGCACTGAAGACATCAGGGTTCAAGGAGATGAACATAAACTGAATATTTTCATAGATTATATTTTACTGATGCTCCATAATCCAAGCTAAGCCCCTTTTCCTTTGCAGAGGATACTAAATGATTTCATGGCAGTATCTGCATTCTAAATGACTACTGGACCCAGGTGTTCAATCTAATTTCTATTATTGTGCGTCAAACCTCAGCAATGAATCCAGATTTGGCATTACTTTCTCTAGAAAGTAATACAACCCAACCATTGACCACTATCCTCTTGTACAGTGGTACCTCAGGTTACATACGCTTCAGGTTACAGACTCTGCTAACACAGAAATAGTGTTTCAGGTTAAGAACTTTGCTTCAGGATGAGAACAGAAATCGTGCTCCGGCGGCGCACGATTAACCTGAGGTACCACTGTATTTATGTTCTAAGCAGCAGCTAAAATCTCCATTGCTAGTCACTGGAAATTCAGACCCCCATCCCAAGATTGTTGGTTAAGGAAGGTTATGGGACACTGCGCTCCCTGAACATCTAACATGCTAGAGAGGGCTTAGTGGCAGGGAGACAAAAGCAGTGTTTCTATTCCATTTGGTAGGT
This sequence comes from Podarcis erhardii, assembly GCF_964252035.2. Taxonomy (NCBI): domain Eukaryota; kingdom Metazoa; phylum Chordata; class Lepidosauria; order Squamata; family Lacertidae; genus Podarcis; species Podarcis erhardii. Next base: position 10,191,756 of record NC_138515.1, on the reverse strand, counting down.
CTTTCCATCTTTTGGCAATGCTGAGCCTAACAAGCATCAACCATCCCATAGCCCAAATAAACCTATGGTGAAGTTCTGTCAGTCACAGTTGATATTATATGGTAAACACCTGTCTTGGGAATCTACATTTTGAGCTGCATGGCATTAACGGGTTCCCCCCCCCCCATGGTTGTTGGAATCATAGAATCATATATTTGTAAGGGACCCAAGGGTCACCATCAGCTGTGGGGAGGATAGAAGACAAAGAAGAAGAGGAAGAGGAAGAGGAAGAAGAAGAAGAGGAGGAGGAGGAGGAGGAGGAGGAGTTTGGATTTGATATCCCGCTTTATCACTACCCGAAGGAGTTACAAAGCGGCTAACAATCTCCTTTCCTTCCTCCCTCACAACAAACACTCTGTGAGCTGAGTGGGGCTGAGAGACTTCAAAGAAGTATGACTGGCCCAAGGTCACCCAGCAGCTGCATGTGGAGGAACGGGGAATCGAACCCGGTTCACAAGATTACAAGTCCACCACTCTTAACCACTACACCACACTGGCTCTCTTAAAATACATAAATACATACATAAAATAAATACAGGGCCTACTACCTTACAAGGCCTTTCCAGCTGGCCTAGGGGGCGAGGCCCAGGCCCTCACATTTCCTGCTATAAAGGGACTCCTGTGGCAGAAACTGCCTTCTTGGCTGCTGGACCCACTATTGATCTCATCAGCTCAATCCGCCAGAGCCTGTCTTCGCATACGGGAGAATTCCTCCTCTACACACACACACACACACACACACACACAAACACACCAATTAATCCGGTAACTTCTTTCAATACTGCCTGCCATTCCCATTCTAACCAGATAACAGCTTGCTTGCTCTGCTGAGACTCTGTGCAGAAAAGGTGCTGAAAAATGGACACCATTCAGACCATTCTATCCCAACCACACCATACAGTAGAATTGCACCCCTTCCACACTACTGGATCATGCTGGCTCTTGTTTCAGATATTGCATATTTTCTGAGAGAACATTATTCTGGAATGCCAGCTGAAGGACAACAACCTCCTGTAGTCCAATGCAGGAAAATCAGGGGGTGACGGGTCCACTCAGACATGGTAGCACTGCAAATTACATATCAAATTACACATCTAATTAAGTAATGGCCAAATAAAATGTTATAGCCTTTCTTTTGGCATGTTTCTGAAGGTCATTAAAGCGTAAGGTTTAAATTATATAAATATGAATGCTAAGATAAATGCATATCGAAAAATTGCAATGCTCCACTTTGTATACAATATATTGTTACGTCCTTGCCGACACGTTACAGAAAGCAAATGTCAGAACAAATCATATGAAAGCAAAAGAGCAGAAATTAAGTGTGTCTGGTTACCTGAATTCCAACCACTGAAAACGCAACATACCGTATTTGTCACCCTATAGGACGCACCTAGGTTTTTTTTGGGGGGGGGGAATAAAGAAAAAAAAATTCCTTCCCACAGCCGTAGATATCTGCCCAAAGCGCGGGGCGCTCTGCTTCAGCGCGCCCCATGATCCGGGCAGCAGGCTGCTATCCGCAGCCTAGGGAGCCCTGCGGGAACTCCCGTGGGCTCCCCAGGCTTGCTTATAGCTTCCTGAAGCCTGGAGAGCGAGAGGGGTCGGTGCGCACCAACCCCTCTCGCTCTCCACGCTTCAGTGACAGCCTGCATTCACCTCATAGGACGCACACAGATTTCCCCTTCATTTTTGGAGGGGAAAAAGTGTGTCCTATAGGGCGAAAAATACGGTATATGATCCCCTCTTTAAAAACAACCATTACTGGGAACAAGGAAGGGCAGAAATAATTATGTACCAAAGATATCCAGAAATGGACACCAAACTGACCCCAACAAGAACACTTTTGACACTACAGTCTCAGCATTTTATGAGCTTGAAATAGTTCTGCGTGCATGATTGGTAGAGAAAATGTGGGCTAGGATTTGGGAGAAAACAATAGTAATCTTTAGAAACGTTTCCTTTGTTGCAGGGCTGAATGATTAGAGGTTCATGTATGGGAAAATTCCAAAAACCCAATTTATTTCCCAGTGATGTACTAAAGAGAAAATCAAAGTTGTTTGTAAATGCTAAAGCAATACCACATTTTTCAAGTGAATATTCCATATACAGATGAATTTTTCAAAAGATGAGAAAAAGCTACAATTCAACTTGAGGCATTCTTTGTCCATTAAACTACACATATTTGTTGGGTTTCATAATTCCTCTTCAAAGTGGATAACACTTTATTTTCACATTCTTTGGGTGCAGGAGCTTTTGCCAAGTGATTTCTTAAGCGCTATTTGAACATCTTTGTTTCTCAGGCTGTACACCAAGGGGTTCAACAAGGGAGTCACCATTGTGTAAGAGACGGAAATAAAAGTGTCCTCATCTAGTGTGTATCTGGATTTGGGCCTTAAGTAGATAATGGAAGCACAACCAAAGTGCACCACGACCACAATAAGATGGGAGGCACAAGTGGAAAAGGCTTTCCGTTTCCCAGCTGTTGTGGGGATTTTCAAGACAGTGTTAACAATAAAAAAGTATGAGAGAAGGATGAACAGGAATGAGCAAAATACAACCAAAACACATAGAATGAAAATGACAATTTCTCCTATGTAGTTTCGGCCGCAGGCTAATTGAAGCAAAGGTGCCATATCGCAAAAAAATTGCTTAACTTTATTTGGCCCACAGAAAGGCAAGGTAAATATGATAATGGTCTCTGATGTAGAAAAAATAAATGCAAGTGATACTGAACAAGCCACCAGTTTGTTGCAGAGTCTTTGATTCATCAGAATATGATAACGTAAAGGTTTGCATATGGAGACATATCGGTCATACCCCATCACTGCTAGAAGCATACAATCTGTGCACCCAAAGCCCAGAAAAATGCACATCTGAGTAGCACAGCCAATGAAGGAAATGGTCTTCTTTTCTCTTAGAAGATTTGCAAGCATATTGGGGATAATGACAAGTGAATAGCAGATTTCTGAGAAGGAGAGGATGGAGAGGAAGAAGTACATGGGGATGTGGAGGCTGCGGTCAAGCCGTATCGCAGTGATGATGATTATATTTGCGAACAAAGTTAGCAGGTAAATTAGAGAGAACACCAGAAACAAGGGTATCTTCAGGTCTGGGAAATTGGAAAACCCAGCAAGGATAAATTCTGTCACCACTGTTTGATTTTCTCTTGCCATTGATGCAGCATCTGAAAATAAACTTTAAACGTATTACAGATTGCAACAGTGCTCGTCGGCTGATGTTTAATACAGTAATACAGGGGAAGAGGCTTGTTCACTAAATGATTTTTTAATTTTTTGTTCTTTATTAAATTTATGTACCACCCTTCAGCTGACTGTCACAGGCCACTTTACAACATAAAAACACAAAATTCATAACAGGACTGTAAAAATGCCATAATAACAAATTAAAGAACAAGCCATTTGATGTGCCTTAAACATCACTCCATACAGCTGACTGAGAACTGCCTGCTTTCACTTGCCCAATGGTAGAGTCGGCCTCAGTAGACAGAGCCTAGCACAACAATTGTGCAACCAGCAAAATAGTTGTGTCACCCCTTAGACCAATTATTACATTCATTTGACCAATAAGTCTACACTGCAGAGTTGAATGTCTGATATCTCCCTTTCGAGGAATCCTGGGAATGTCTGCTCCCAAGTTAGTGAGGCATTAGAGCCAGTTTACAAAACTGCATTTTCCATAGAACTAAAATTTTAGCAATCAAACAACATCTTGGCATAGTTCATCACCATAGATTAAAATTCTGTATTCTTTTAATTGATGTAATTCCACTATGAATAAATGTCTGGCTACAGCCCACAAACTGATGAAGGAGCACAGAGGCAACTGAGCTGAAGAGTTTGAGGCTTCACAATATTCCTGTCAATTGCAAAATTAACAGCATCACAAGGCATAACACTGAACACCACTAGAATATTTTATTGAGGAGCATGCTTTTCTTCAGCTGCCTTTTAAAGAGTCATACATGTCTATTCCAAATTGTAGCACCTCTCCAGTATTCATTGAGTATGAATCTTGTTCCCAAGACAAAAAGAAGTCAGGGGCTTTGAAATTGTTCTTATTTCCCTTTAAATTGGCAAAAACAAGAGCATTAGAAGGGCTGAATGAATGAATTCAAATCAAAGCTGCAGAACCTCAAACCACAATAGACTTACAAGGAAGCACGATGGATGTTGAGCTCTTCCAAATGACACCAATTTGCCACAGTATCCTTTTTATGATGTTTTTATTGAGCAAGGAATGATGTAAACAAGTTTATAAATCCCACCAGATATTATCTGTACGGTGTTTCAAAACGTAAAATAAATCAACCTTCTTATTATCAATGGGAGTTGTTAGAATCTACAAGTAATAATTAACAATAAATATAATTTTATTGGGTGTATTTTTTTTTCTAAAGCTGTTGACTTCATCTCTATATCGATACATTTTGTTACATCTACTTGTTTTCCATTTTTTTATTTTATCATGATGAATATTACAGACGGTTTCTGTGTAAGGTGCAGATTGGTCTTTCTGATTAAGTGGTGTGCAAATATTGTTTAATAAATAAACATAGCTTACAGGACAAATGGCTCTGGGGTAAGCCACACCCATCGTCATATAGGCAGGGAAAGTTCCATCTACAAGTACAATGCTAGCACAACACCTAACATCTCACAAGGCACTGAAGACATCAGGGTTCAAGGAGATGAACATAAACTGAATATTTTCACAGACTATATCTTACTGATGCTCCACAATCCAAGCTAAGCCCCTTTTCCTTTGCAGAGGATATTAAATGATTTCATGGCAGTATCTGCATTTTCTTCTGGACCTAAGTGTTCAGTTTAATTTCTATTATCGTGGATTAAACCTCGGCAATGGATCCAGATTTGGCATTACGTTCTCTAGAAAGCAATACAACCCAACCACTCACCACTAACCTCTTGTATTTGATTTCTTAGCAGCAGCTAAAATCTCCATTGCTAGTCACAGGAAATCGAGATCCCAATCCTGGGATTGTTGTTTTGGAAGGTTATGGGACATTGCGCTTTCAGAACATCTAACATGCCAGAGAGGATTTAGCCACAGGGAGACAAAAACAGACTGTTTCTATTCCATTTGGTAGCTCTTTCGGTCTTTTGGCAATGCTGAGCCTAACAAGCGTCAACTGTCCCATAGCCCAAATAAGCATATGTAGAAGTTATGTCACTTCTCCATATGTTTAGTTGATATTATATGGTATTATATAGTTCATATTATATGGTAAACACCTGGCTTGGGCATCTATGTTTTTAGCAGCATTGCATGAATGGTTCTTTTTTCCATTGCTGTTGTTGGAATCATAGAATCTTAGAGTTGGAAGGGACATGTCATGAATGAGCCAGCTCCCAGTAAAGGCAGCAGTTACGAAGAGAGAGGGTTAAATGGCAGACAAGAGGAGCCTCGGACAGGGTATGTACAGGGACCAGCCATTCAACAGGAACAATTTTGAAACTTCAGTCTCAGCACCTCCACAAAGATAAACAGAAATGTACCCCAAACTGAACCCAACCAAAATATACGGGAAGCAGCTATTCAACAAGAACGATTTTGACACTTCAGTCTCAGCACTTATGAGCTTGAAATAGTTCTGCGTGAATGATTGGTAGAGAAAATGTGGGCTAGGATTTGGGAGAAAACAACAGTAATCTTTAGAAAAGTTTCCTTTTTTGCAGGGCTGAATGATTACAGGTTCATTTATGAGAAAATTCCCACTACCCAATTTATTTTCCAGTGATGCACTAAAGAGAAAATCAAAGTTGTTTGTAAATGCTAAAGCAAGGCCACATTTTTCCAAGTGAATATTCCATATACAGATGAATATTTTAAAAGATGAGAAAAAGCTACAATACTATACTAAACTACAGATACAGTATTTGTTGGGTTTCATAATTCCTCTTCAAAGTGGCTAACGCTTAATTTTCACATTCTTTGGGTGCAGGAGCTTTTGCCAAGTGATTTCTTAAGTGCTATTTGGACATCTTTGTTTCTCAGGCTGTACACCAAGGGGTTCAACAAGGGAGTCACCATTGTGTAAGAGACAGAAATAAAAATAGTCTGATCTAGGGTGTAACTGTTTTGGGGCCCAAAATGGATAATGCCAGCACACCCAAAGTGCACCACGACCACAATAAGATGGGAGGCACAAGTGGAAAAGGCTTTACGCTTCCCAGCCGTTGTGGGAATTTTCAAGACAGTGTTTGCAATTAAAATGTACGAGAGAAGGATGAAAAGGAATGCACAAATTATAACCAAAACACAAATAATGAAAATGATAATTTCTCCTATGTAGTTACGACCACAGGCTAATTCAAGCAAAGGTTCTATTTCACAAAAGAAGTGCTTAATTTTATTTGGCCCACAGAAAGGCAAGGTAAATATGATTATAGTCTCTGAGGTGGAAAAAAGAAATCCAGTTGTTGCTGAACAAGCCACCAGTTTGTTGCAGAGTCTTTGATTCATCAAAATCTGATAACGTAAAGGTTTGCATATGGAGACATATCGGTCATACCCCATCACTGCTAGAAGAAAACAATTTGTGAATGCAAAGCCCAGGAAAATGCACATCTGAGTGCCACAGCCAATGAAGGAAATGGTCTTCTTCTCTCTTAGAAGATTTGCAAGCATATTGGGGATAATGGCCAGTGAGTAGCAGATTTCTGAGAAGGAGAGGATGGAGAGGAAGAAGTACATGGGGATGTGGAGGCTGCGGTCAAGCCGTATCGTAGTGATGATGATTATATTTGCGATCAAAGTTACCAGGTAGATTAGAGAGAACACCAGAAACAATGGAACCTGCAGGTCTGGGAAATTGGAAAACCCAGCAAGGATAAATTCTGTCACCACTGTTTGATTTCCTCTTCCCATTGATGCAGCACCTGAAAATAATCTTTAAAGGTGTTACAGATTGCAACTGTGCTCATCAGCTGACTTTTCATATAAAAATACTTGGGGGAATTCCTTGTTCATAAAATTATTTTTTATTTTTCTTATTTATTTTCTTAATTATTAAATTCATGTCCTTCAACTGAATATCACAGGAAAGTTTACAAAAAAGTTTATAAAAGTTTATAAAAACAGAAAATGCATAACCGGACCGTAAAAATGCATAATGTGACAGTATCAAATTAAAGAACAAATGATTTTATGAGCTTTAAACATCACTCCATACAACTGCCTGAGAACTGCCTGCTTCCACTTGCCCAGTGGTAGAGCCATCCTCAGTAGATAGAGTCTTGCACAACAATTGCATATGTAGGTCCCCAAGCCACCCCTCAAAATAATTCACAAATCACACGTAATTTAAGTTTAAGGTTTTTGCTCACTATTTTGGCCCCAACTTTATTAAAATACAAAATCTGTGAGTGGTTGCTTAGACATTGGTTATGACTATCTGTCCCCCAGCCTGGGACAGAACTGACTATCCAAACTCCATCGGAAGCCAGTGAAGGGAATGACCGCTCCCCGCCTAAAACGGGGGGCGCCCTTTGCGTGGACGTGTGCAGCCCCTGGATCTGGAGCGGCTCCAACAGCATAGGCTTGGCTTTGCCTTCCCTCAGGTGGGATACCTGGAGGTCTCTGCCTACCTCAGTCAGTTGTCCAATCCCACCTGGGGGAAGCGTTGCCAAGGAGACCAGGCCAGGTAGGGGAGGGATTACCTGCCCACACAATAGAGGGAGGATCTTACCTGGGAATCCTCACTTGGCTCCAGAGCTTCTCCCACCCTACCCACCCTCAGTTATTGACCCCTCCACCACCAGCTTTTTATAACCAATACCTAACCGCAACCTTACAAGTTGTGACAAATTGCTAAGTAGTAGGCAAAAACCAAGTGGCACCAGCCAATCAGCCAAATGGCAAAATTGTTACTAGGCCCCTGCCCCAAGGCAGACGACCCCATGACAGGCAAAGCAAGGTCAACCAACACAGTGCGGGCTGGCGGGTAATCCGATGCACTCTGCTAAAGAGAAAGCAAAAGGCAGAGTGCCCCAATATTTAAAGACTATGGTCCTACCCACCAATTTGCTACATGCAACCCAGCAACCCGGTCAGCCAATCATCGCACCAGGCAATGATTGGCAGCCCACACCGCAACCCGTGCTCTCATTTTAGGGAGAACACGCTTTGTGCAACCAGCAAAATAGTTGTGTCACCCCATAGCCATATTCACTAGACCAACAAGTCTACACTGCAGAGTTGAATGTCTGATATCTCCCTTTTGAGGAATCCTGGGAATGTCTGCTCCCAAGTTAGTGAGGTGTTAGAGTCAATTTACAAAACTGCATTTTCCATCGAACTAAAATTTTAGCAATCAGACAACATCTTGGCATAGTTCATCACCATAGATTAAAATTCTGTATTCTTTTAATTGATGTAATTCCACTGTGAATGAATGTCTGGCTACAGCCCACAAACTGAAGAAGGAGCACAGAGGCAAGTGAGCTGAAGAGTTTGAGGCTTCAAAATATTCCTGTCAATTGCAAAATTAACAGCATCACAAGGCATAACACTAGAATATTTTATTGAGGAGCATGCCTATCTTAACCTGCCTTTTAAAGAGTCATACATTCGGTGTCTATTCCAAATTGTAGCACCTCTGCAGGGTCTCAGGTTGCAGTCTTCACTAGTCCTGCTAAGCTACCTCATACCCTTTTGGAAAAATATTGGATCTGGAGCCTTCTGTATGGAAAACAGTAACTCTGCCATTGAGTATGAATCTTGTGCCCAAGATAAAAAAAGAGTCAGGTGCTTTGAAATTGTTCTTATATCCCTTCAAAGTGACAAAGACAAGAGCATCTGAAGGGCTGAATGAATGAATTCAAATCAAAGCTGTAGAACCTCAAACCACAATAGACTTACAAGGAAGCACGATGGATGTTGAGCTCTTCCAAATGACAGCAATTTGCCACAATATCCTTTTTATGATGTTTTTATTGAGCATGGAATGATGTAAACAAGTTTATAAATCCCACCAGATATTATCTCTACGGTGTTTCAAAACGTAAAATAAATCAACCTTCTTATTATCAATGGGAGTTGTTAGAATCTACAAGTAATAATTAACAATAAATATAATTTTATTGGGTGTATTTTTTTTTCTAAAGCTGTTGACTTCATCTCTATATCGATACATTTTGTTACATCTACTTGTTTTCCATTTTTTTATTTTATCATGATGAATATTACAGACGGTTTCTGTGTAAGGTGCAGATTGGTCTTTCTGATTAAGTGGTGTGCAAATATTGTTTAATAAATAAACATAGCGTACAGGACAAATGGCTCTGGGGTAAGCCACACCCATCGTCATATAGGCAGGGAAAGTTCCATCTACAAGTACAATGCTAGCACAACACCTAACATCTCACAAGGCACTGAAGACATCAGGGTTCAAGGAGATGAACATAAACTGAATATTTTCACAGATGATATATTACTGATGCTCCACAATCCAAGCTAAGCCCCTTTTCCTTTGCAGAGGATACTAAATAATTTCATGGCAGTATCTGCATTCTCAATGACTTCTGGACCCAGGCGTTCAATCTAATTCCTATTATCATGGATCAACCCTTGGCAATGGATCCAGATTTGGCATTACTTTCTCTAGAAAGCAATACAACCCAACCATTGACCATTATCCTCTTGTATTTATGTTCTAAGCAGCAGCTAAAATCTCCATTGCTAGTCACTGGAAATCCAGATCCCCATCCCGTGATCATTGGTTAAGGAAGGTTATGGGACATTGCGCTTTCAGAACATCTAACATGCCAGAGAGGGCTTAGTGGCAGGGAGACAAAGACAAGCTGTTTCTATTCCATTTAGTAGCTCTTTCTATCTTTTGCCAATGCTGAGCCTAACAAGCATCAACCGTCCCATAGCCCAAATAAACATATGGAGAAGTTTTGTCACTCACAGTTGATATTATATGGTAAACAGCTGTCTTGGGAATCTACGTTTTTAGCAGCATTGCATGAATGCTTCTTTTTTCTCATTGTTGATGTTGGAACCATAGAATCTTAGAGTTGAAAAGGACCCAAGGGTCTCTGTCGGCAGTGGTGAGGAGTGCAAGGCCTGCTCCCTTACAAAGCCTTTACCAGCTGGCCTAGGGAGCCAGGCCTGGGCCCTCACACTTCCAGCTATAAAGAAACTCCTCTGGCAGAAACTGCTTTCTTCGCTGTTGGACCCACTATTGATCTCATCAGCTCAATCTAATTCATTTCTGGTTACTGTTGAATGGTCACTTTAAAATGTGAAGGTTCATTATTGCTTCACAAGTTGTGTATGTCTTTAAGGACCAGGGCCAGGGCAAATAACGAGGCCCAGTCTTACAGCTGTGAAACATAGCTGCTGAGTTGTGTTAATCAAGCTGTGTCAGCAATTGGGTATAGTATATAAGGAGCAGCACCTAGCTCTACCATTACCCTGGGGGATGTGTTGGTGGTTGGGCCATGTTTGTTGTTGTTATCTTTAGTGTAAAAGGAGTTTTTGTTTTTGTTATTAAAACCTTGTTTAAGTTATTTTTTGAGTCCCTTTTTAATGCATGGTCTCCTCAGCAAGCTCTCTGCAGCGCTACTAAACTGCAAATAGCCAGGAGTTACATGAATTCCAACCTTTGAAAACGCAACATATATGATCCCCTCTTTAAAAATAGCCATTACTGGGGACAAGGAAGGGCAGAAATAATTATGTACCAAAGAAAAGCAGAAATGGACACCAAACTGACCCCAACAAGAACAAATTTCACACTTCAGTCTCAGCATTTTATGAGCTTGAAATAGTTCTGCCTGAATGTTTGGTAGTGAAAATGTGGGCTAGGATTTGGGAGAAAACAACAGTAATCTTTAGAAAAGTTTCCTTTGTTGCAGGGCAGAATGATTACAGGTTCATGTATGGGAAAATTCTGACAACCCAATTTATTTTCCAGTGATGCACTAAAGAGAAAATCAAAGTTGTTTGTAAATGCTAAAGCAAGGCCACATTTTTTCAAGTGAATATTCCATATACAGGTGAATTTTTCAAAAGATGAGGAAAAGCTTCAATACTACTTGAGGCATTTTTTGTCCATTAAACAAAAGATATTTGTTGGGTTTCATAATTCCTCTTCAAACTGGATTACGCTTAATTTTCACATTCTTTGGGTGCAGGAGCTTTTGCCAAGCGATCTCTTAAGCGCTATTTGAACATCTTTGTTTCTCAGGCTGTACACCAAGGGGTTCAACAAAGGAGTCACCATTGTGTAAGAGACAGAAATAAAAGTCGTCTCATCTAGTGTGTAACTAGATTTGGGCCTTAAATAGATAATGCCAGCACACCCAAAGTGCACTACGACCACAATAAGATGGGAGGCACAAGTGGAAAAGGCTTTACGCTTCCCAGCCGTTGTGGGAATTTTCAAGACAGTGTTTGCAATTAAAATGTATGAGAGAAGGATGAACAAGGTTATGGACGAAATTCCAATAGAGAAAGGGACACGACAGGGATGCCCAATTTCCCCTCTATTGTTTATATCGGTACTGGAGGTTTTCCTAAATATGATTAGAAGAGACCAGCTGGTTAAAGGTATACAGGTCGGAACTAAACATTATAAGTTAAGAGCATTTGCAGATGATCTAGTCTTGACATTACAACAGCCAGAAACTAGTACAAAAAGAGTTTTGGAACTTATTGAAATATTTGGTCAGGTAGCAGGTTTTAAATTAAACAAACATAAGACAAAGGTGTTGGAAAAAAATCTCACGGTGGGGGAAAAAGATAGTTTTCAAAGAGAAACTGGTTTGGAAATTACTAAAAAGGTAAAATATCTGGGGGTGAATTTAACATCTAAGAATGTGAACCTATTTAAAGACAATTATGAGAAATGCTGGGCCGAAGTGAAGAAAGATTTCGATATATGGTCAAGATTGAGACTTTCCTTGTTAGGCCGAATTGCTGTTATCAAGATGAATGTATTGCCGAGATTGTTGTTTCTGTTCCAGACATTGCAAATTTTAGATAAGATGGACTGTTTCAAGAAGTAGCAGAAAGATATATCTAAATTTGTCTGGCAGGGCAAAAAACCCAGAATAAAATTTAAGATTTTGACTGATGCAAAGGATAGAGGGGGCTTTGCCCTGCCGGACTTAAAACTTTATTATGAAGCAGCGGCTTTTTGCTGGCTGAAACCATGGCTACTTCTTGAGAATACAGACATTCTGGACCTGGAAGGTTATGATAATAGTTTTGGTTGGCATGCATATTTATGGTATGACAAGGTAAAGGTACATAGAAATTTTAAAAACCATATTGTTAGGAAAGCATTGTATAATGTATGGAATCGATATAAAGATTTGCTTGAAAGTAAAACCCCCAGGTGGTTGTCACCAATGGAAGCCAAGGCGGTAAAAAGACTGAACATGGATACAGAGTGGCCAAAATATTGTGAAATTATAGAATATGATGGTGAAAAGTTGAAACTACAGAGTTTTGAGAAATTGAAACCTAAAGTTCGAGATTGGTTACATTATTTCCAGATCAATGAAACTTTTAAGCAGGACAGAAAACTAGGATTTCAGAAGGAGAGGTCAAAGTTAGAAACAGAATTGCTAGAACCCAATACTAAGAATTTGTCTAGAATGTATAATCTGCTGCTAAAATGGAATACACAGGATGAAACGGTTAAATCAGCTATGATTAAGTGGGCACAGGATATTGGTCATGATATTATGTTTGCTGACTGGGAGCAGTTATGGACCACAGGTATTAAATTTACGGCATGCAGTGCCCTGAAAGAGAACATAATGAAAATGATCTATAGGTGGTACATGACTCCAGTCAAGCTTGCAAAGATATATCATTTGCCCAATAACAATTGTTGGAAGTGCAATGAATGTGAAGGAACTTTTTATCACCTTTGGTGGACCTGCCCAAAGGTTAAGGCCTACTGGGAAATGATCTATAATGAAATTAAGAAAATCCTTAAGTGGACATTTGTAAAGAAACCGGAGGCCTTTCTCCTGGGCATGGTCGGCCAATTGGTACCAAAGAAAGATAGGACCTTTTTTATGTATGCAACAACAGCAGCAAGAATCCTTTTGGCGAAGTATTGGAAGACTAAAGAATTACCTACTCTGGAAGAATGGCAGACCAAGGTGACTGAATTTATGGGATTGGCAGAGATGACCGGCAGAATTCGTGACCAGAAGAAAGAGACAGTGGAGGAGGACTGGAAAAAATTTAAAATCTATCTTAAAAATTGTTGTAAAATTTCGGAATGTTAAGATGTCAAGGGATTGGATACAAAGAATTACAGCTATAAATTGAAATTTATAAAATAGAATTTTTTTTTAAAGAGAATTAAATATAAAAATGGGATGAAGAATTGCTAAAAATTTTTAAAATATGGATGCAGGGAAGGGGAGGTTTGGGGAAGTCGTGTTATGTTTATTTGTTTTTTGTTTATGTTGTAAAACCAATAAAAATTATTTAAAAAAAAAAGAGAGAAGGATGAACAAGAATGAACCAATTACAACCAAAAAAGAAATAATGGTAATGACAATTTCTCCTATGTAGTTACGACCACAGGCTAATTCAAGCAATGGTGCTAAATCACACAAGAAGTGCTTAAGTTCATTTGGCCCACAGAAAGGCAAGGTAAATATGATTATAGTCTCTGATGTAGAAAAAATAAATGCAAGTGATACTGAGCAAGCCACCAGCTTGGTGCAGAGTCTTTGATTCATCAGAATATGATAACGTAAAGGTTTGCATATGGAGACATATCGGTCATACCCCATCACTGCTAGAAGCATACAATCTGTGCACCCAAAGCCCAGGAAAATGCACATCTGTGTAGCACAGCCAATGAAGGAAATGGTCTTCTTCTCTCTTAGAAGATTTGCAAGCATATTGGGGATAATGACAAGTGTGTAGCAGATTTCTGAGAAGGAGAGGATGGAGAGGAAGAAGTACATGGGGATGTGGAGGCTGCGGTTAAGCCGTATCGTAGTGATGATGATTATATTTCCCATCAAGGTTATCAGGTACATGAGAGAGAACACCAGAAACAATGGAATCTTCAGGTCTGGGAAATTGGAAAATCCAGCAAGGATAAATTCTGTCACCACTGTTTGATTTTCTCTTCCCATTGATGCAGCATCTGAAAATAAACTTTAAAGGGGTTACAGATTGCAACAGTGCTCATCAGCTGATGTTTTATAAAAAAAATACTTGGGGGAAATGCACTCATAAAATGACTGCCTTCAAGTTGGTGAGGTATTAGTTCCAGTTTACAAAACTGCATTTCTTTGAGAAATAAAATTTTGGCAATCAGAAAACATCTTGGCACAGTTTATCACCGTAAATTAAAATTTTGGATTCTTATAGTTGGAGAAGCCCTGCTGTGAATGAATGTCTGGCTACAGCCCATAAACTGATGAAGGAGCACAGAGGCAAGTGAGCTGAAGAGTTTGAGGATTCACCATATTCCTGTCAATTGCAAAATTAACAGCATCACAAAACATAACTCTCAACACCACTAGAATCTTTTCCTGAGGATCATGCCTACCCTAACCTGCCTTTTCATGCAGTCAGTGTCTGTTCCAAATTGTAGCAGCTCTCCAGGGTCTCAGGTTGATGTCTTCACTAGTCCTGCTAAGCTACCTCATACACTTTTGGAAAAATAGTCGATCTGGAGCCTTCTGCATGCAAAGCAGTAACCCTACCTTTGAGAACGAAGCTTGTGCCCAAGATAAAAAGAGTCAGGTGCTTTGAAACTGTTCTTATCTCCCTTTAAAGTGTCATTTGAATGACTAAACCATTCTGCAGTTCAAATAAAACCTGCAGAACCTCATAACACAACAAACCTCTTCAGTTATCAACCAGGAAATATATATATACCAAATAATTCTTACAAGGAAGAAGGTTTGGTATTCCAAATGACATCAGTTTGCCACACTATACTTTTTACAATGCTTTTTCTGAGCATGGAATAATGTAAACAAGTTTCTAAATCCCACCAGAAAAACTTAAAGTAAATCAACCATCATGCTACCAATAGGATTTCTTAAAATGCACAGGTAATGTGAATATTGTTTAATAAATAAAAAACCCAAAGTCTAAAAGGTGAGGAAAATTCAATCCATAAGTACAATGCTAGCACTTTCTAATATCCTCAGAAGCATTGTGAAGATTTGGGGCTGGTTCATTAATGAGAGATTTCAGAATGATTTCCATGGAGTATGGTAAAACTGAAAATCTAGTAAAGAATCAAAATCATCTAAAGAAACGATTTTGGTTGCACAGGGTGCTTACAGATGAGCCCAGGTGTAAGAAGAGCATACGTAAGAAATGGAAGGAAGGAGAAATCATGAATAAAAAGTGTACATGAACAGCCAACAGTTGCAGGGAGAAGATCAGGTAGCCCAAGCTCTGGATGAACTCTGATTGCAAGAGGTTAAATATAAAAATCATAAAGGTTTCTTTGGCTATGTTCAAAGCATGAGGAAGAACAAGCAAGTAGTACGTCCTCTGTATGGAGATGATGGAGAAATGCTATTGAGTGACAGAGAAAAGGTGGAAAACCTAATTCAAAATTGCAGGGCCTGATGAGCTCCTCCCGAAGGTACTAAAAGATTTTATTTCAGAGCCTCGATATATCTATAATCTATAATCTTTGAGAATTATTGAAGAACAGATGAGGTCCCCGTGCAGAGGAGGCAGGCAAAAGTTGTCCTGATCTTCAAAAGTGGTGATGGAGAAGACCCAGGTAGCTACTGACCTGTGAGCTTGACATCGATACTAGGAAAGGTCTTAGAACAGATAATAAAACCATTTGTCTGTGAGCACATAGAAAAGATTCTGTGATTACTAAGACCCAGCATGGGTTTCTGGAAAACAAGTCATGCCAGATGAATCCCATTTAATTTTTTGACAGAGTTACAAGCATGGTGGATCAGGAGAATGCTATGGATATAGTGTGTCTTGATTTCAGTAAGGCATCTGTCCCCCATTTATATTCTTGTGGAGAAGCAGGTAAAACGTGGGTGGATGAGGTATCTGTCAGGTGGATTTGTAGTTGGTTGAGTATGAGGACCTCACACATCAGACCGCCCTAGGGACATAGTCTTCTGATTCTAGAGATATCAAGCTAAAGAAGCTATTTTCAAAGCATTGCTCCATTTCCATGAACTAAAATGTGGGTTGGATTTAATAGAAATATTCGAGGTTCTCTGCCCAGGGATCCTTTCCTGCCACAAAGCTTTTAGTCAATACACTCTGGCTTTCAAAACCATGGGGATCCTTTATCAGTGGATCCTTCAAATTGCTAGTGCAAGATAATGACAAATTCTGGGTAATTAGTGATGACCAACAGGCAGGAAACCTCCTCTGGTACCTCAAAATTATGCTTAATCAATCTAAACTTGGGCTTACTGTCCACTTATTCCTACCCTCTGCTTCCTCTTACTTAACCAGTTACTGATCCACAAAAGGACCACTCCTCTTATTTCTTATTTCTGCTATGAAACTGGTTTATTTTTAAAAGAATCAAATAGCAACAAGCTCTCTAACGGTCCCTGAAGTTCATATTTTAGCAGAAGAAAATAACCACCCCCCAAGTGTCTTGTTTGTCTAAGAGAACAACAGAAGGGAATTAAAACTGATAAATGCAATTATAAGTTCAGGTGTCCCTCAGAAATCACTTATTTGAAAAGTGCCAATTTCCTAATGATGCCCTCAGTGACTTATCTCTTTTCTGCTGTGCTGGGGAATTGGAAGGATGATTTGAGACGGGAAAATGATGCAATATTCAGCTTTGTTTCTCTTGGTATCTAACAAAACCAGAGTTCCATGTATATTGCAATTTCCAAAGTGCAGGGCTGCACTTTTGGCCCTGCTTCTGGCATGGGCACAGTGCCTGGACCCCTTTCGTGTTCTCTTAAAATTACACCGCTTTGTTGCTGTTCCCTTGACTATCCACCAGGGGGAGAACCTGACTGAACTTTGCAATAAATTGTTCCCTTTAACCTTTTCCCTTCCTCTTATTGGTGGTTCTTCCTCCTTATTACCACCAGAAGAATAGTAGGTTTTATTGTGGTGTCTATGATTTTAAAAAAATAATAATTGTCATTTGATTTTTACAAATTCCTTCACACAAATAGTATTATCAAACTTTACTCAATATTCTTTTGAATCTCAAGACTCCCCTCCTCCCCTCTGTGGATTCTTTAACTAACTTTTTAAACTGCATATTATATATCTGTCCTCCATTGTATCCAAAGTCTATGTGTCATTGCAAGAGTTATTTAAAGCCTGCCAAAGATTTTGAGTGTTTACAGTGGTCTTTCAAGTACACTGTATATTTATCCCATTCCTTGTTGAAGTTTTGATCCTCCTGATTTCTGACTTTCCCGGTTAATCTTGCCATTTCTGCATAGTCCAATAATTTCATCTGCCAGTCCACCCTAGTAGGTATCTTGTTATCTTTCCATCTCTGGGCAAGGAGCATCCTTGCAGCTGTTCTAGCGTGGTATCTATGATTTTGGAGGATGGCCCTAGGAGCTGTAGCTCAGGAACTGTAATGCACCGCGCCACAATAACTGCATTTACTGAACAATCTGATGCACCAATTATGCTGGGGGAGGAGGAGATACATCACCACTATTTTGGTGGACTTCCTGCCATAGCCAAAGCATGCTTAGCCTGGAAGTTGAGACGGAGACCACACCAGTAGAAAGCACAAAAAATGGCATACACATGGCACTCCCACAATGTCCCTCGAAACACTCCCAGAGCTCCCTGGCTTGAGAACAGTACATGTGAAAAGGATCTAGGAGTCTTGGTTGACCACAAACTTGACATGAGCCAACAGTGTGACGTGGCAGCTAAAAAAGCCAATGCAATTCTGGGCTGCATCAATAGGAGTATAGCATCTAGATCAAGGGAAGTAATAGTGCCACTGTATTCTGCTCTGGTCAGACCTCGCCTGGAGTACTGTGTCCAGTTCTGGGCACCACAGTTCAAGAAAGACACTGACAAACTGGAACGTGTCCAGAGGAGGGCAACCAAAATGGTCAAAAGCCTGGAAACGATGCCTTATGAAGAACGGCTAAGGGAGCTGGGCATGTTTAGCCTGGAGAAGAGGAGGTTAAGGGGTGATATGATAGCCATGTTAAAATATGTAAAAGGATGTCACATAGAGGAGGGAGAAAGGTTGTTTTCTGCTGCTCCAGAGAAGCGGACACGGAGCAATGGATCCAAACTACAAGAAAGAAGATTCCACCTAAACATTAGGAAGAACTTCCTGACAGTAAGAGCTGTTTGACAGTGGAATTTGCTGCCATGGAGTGTGGTGGAGTCTCCTTCTTTGGAGGTCTTTAAGCAGAGGCTTGACAACCATATGTCAGGAGTACTCTGATGGTGTTTCCTGCTTGGCAGGGGGTTGGACTCGATGGCCCTTGTGGTCTCTTCCAACTCTATGATTCTATGATTCCCTGGCCCCACAAGTCCGGGGCTGTGCTGGTGACAACATTCACATGCCATGTGGACATGGTGCTTCTAGAACCTCCTAGCTCACCTCTTCCCCGGACTGCTCACTCGTGTCCCACCTCCATGATCCAAGGTCTAAGTCTTCTTCTATGTACTCCCTGGGGAACTCACACATGCATACATCAGCGATCCAAGCAGAGTTAAGTCTAGTGGCCATTTAAACTTTAAATCCTCTAGCGCAACAGCACCCCCTAAGGGGGCTGTCTGTGTAACTGCAGGTACTGGCCCCAATTTGGTGGCATGCTCTGTCACAAGAGACTTGTGACATCTTTCTGCAGGGCCTGCAAGACAGAGCTGTTCCGCCTGGCCTTTGCTTTGGACACAGTCAGACCGTGATGTTTCCCTCCCCTTATGGTTTTGATCTATGGGTTACTATTAAAATGAGGCTGCATTTTAAATTGTATTTTAACTGTATTTTAAATTGGGTTTTTTCTTCCGTTTCCCTTTTACCCTATTATGTTTTTATTGTAATTTTACTGGTGCTAGCCACCCTGAGCCCTGCTCTGGCCAGGGAGGACGGGGTATAAATATTATTATTATTATTATTATTATTATTATTATTATTATTATTGGACTTCCGGGTTGGCGCCATCGCCGAATGGCGGACTCCCTCCGAGCTCCGGAGGGAGCCGGCTTGGCAGGGGCTGGGTCCTACCGCACCGGCGATGCGGGGACCCTTAAAAACCACGGCCACGGAGGCCGTGGACATGGAGACTCGGCTGGCACCGCTAGCGCCCTCCCGACTCGTGAAGGAGCCTTTTTAAAGGCTACGGATCGGGTGCCGGGGAGAAGCGTGGTGCTTTGAGTCCTCTGCTATCCCTGCCGAGCGAAGCCGCATGCCATCCGGCGGAGAGCGCTGACTTCTTCCATTGAGAATTCGGACTTTCAACAACAACCCGTGAGTAATTTGGAAACCGGGTTTAAAAGGAAAAACAAGAAATTTTTTTCGGATTTGATACGAGCGGGGGGAATCCAAAAAGGAAGTCAGTCCCCCTCCCTATTGTAAACCTTCCAAAACAAGGACTGGGAAACCAAGGTCCAAAAAGAATTGTATTGCTGATAAAAATTAAGAATTCCACAATGGGAAACTACAAGAACTGTGCTGGAGGAAGAATTGAGGGAGAAGGAAAACGTAACCCTCCCCCCTGGGAACCGGGGTGATCGAGGAGAGAGCCTGGCGAAAAGCGAAGGAGACTTTGACAGCTGTCAAAGTAGCTGTCAAAGTCGGAAATTCAAAGAGGACTTTAATACGAGGACTTTGCTGGTTAAATTTTGTTATAATTTGTTACAACCCGTTAAAATTTGGATACAAAATGGCGAAAACATGGATAACAATCGGACTTTTGGACTAGAGAAAATAAAGTTACTATAATCCCCCTAGAGGAGCTTCGGGACATTACAAAGAAGGTCGTAAGTGGAAAAATACCATCGGAATTTTACAGGACTGGTTATCTTCTGGGAAAGCTGCAAAACGGAAACAATATTGTGTCTACAGGGTGTTCAGCTAAAGGAGACAATAGAATTTTCTATTGAAGAAAGGAAGGGACTGAACGCAAGTTTTTGTTCCTGAACAACAATAACCCCTGCAGACTTACTAAATTTCTGAACTAGAACGTTTTAGTAGCGGAACAAGAGGAAACTGGACTACAATTTGGAAAGAACAATAGGGGGAGCGTTATTATAGATTTGATGCTAAATGGTTTAAAAATAATTCTAAAAATTATTATAAAAAGAAAAAGCCAGCAAGGAGTTGGGGGAAAAATGTGATTTATGGACTTTAAAAATTCCAGGCAGACAACATGGATTGGTGGTCAGGGGAAAACTAAACCGGGGACGGGAGGGGGGGGGGAGAAATAGAATCCAAAGGCTTGTCAACTATCTTCTGAAATGGGTTTCTTTTACTTACTACACTTTTTACTTCTTATTTTCTTATATTTCTATTGTGTGGGGTGTTTTTGATCATTTAAAAAAAGGGAAATTGCGGAATGGAAAGGGGGTGGGCCCTGGGGAAAGAACTTTTGTTTCGTTAGTAAGGGTATTGATGAGGATTGTACAAATTTAAATTTAAATTCGATTAATGGTTTAAACAAACTAAGTTTTAATTAGAATTGAGAGCTTGTGGAGCCAACAATATGATAGGGGAATATGGTAGGGGTGGGGGAAAGAGGGAGTCCCGGAAAGTGGGTGTATGAAAATAAGGCTTTGAATGTATTTTAATCTCTTCTTTCTGTATTTCTGAAAATCTTAATAAATATTATTTTAAAAAAAATATTATTATTATTATTATTATTATCATCATCATTATTATTGAAAGCAATGGAGAACTACAGAGACCCAGTGGCGGAGCTTCATGCTCTGGTACCAGGGGTGGAGAGCAGGCAGGGGCATGGCTGGCACGCATCCCAGGGGGCATGGCGTGTGTCCCGGAGGCGTGGCGCACATCCTGGGGGCGTGGCGCATCACCTGCGGGGGCGGGGTGCCCAGTGCAGGGGGGCAGCCACGATGGCACCCCACCAGGATTGTGGCGCCCCCTCTTCCTCCGCCAGTGCCCAGACCTGCCTGTCAAACCGTGTGTGTGAAATAAGTTTAGTACTAGCGGAAGTTATTAATCTTGGCCAATTTTATGAATGAAAGCTCAGGAAAAACATGAAGGAACTCTGGAAACTGTATGCATATGGGTTTAATTGTAAATAAAAATCAAGCCAAAGATCACTACCTAAACCAAAGGGGTTCAAACCATGAACTGCCACGATCTCCAAGGCGCAGGATAACGTGGGCAGAATCCAGTCTTGAGAATATTGTAATACAGTGGTACCTCGGGTTAAGTACTTAATTCGTTCCGGAGGTCTGTTCTTAACCTGAAACTGTTCTTAACCTAAAGCACCACTTTAGCTAATGGGGCCTCCTGCTGCCGCCGCGCCACTGGAGCACGATTTCTGTTCTCATCCTGAAGCAAAGTTCTTAACGCAAGGTCCTATTTCTGGGTTAGTGGAGTCTGTAATCTGAAGCGTATGTAACCTGAAGCGTATGTAACTCGAGGTACCACTGTAACCTGCAGTTTTGTAACAGTATATATTTAGATTAATAAATGAACAAATTGAGTTAATTTGGATATGCCAAAAATATTAAAAATAAATTTAAGGAACCGCAGACTTTAAATGACTTTAAAATTATTGAAATGTATAAACCTGATATATAGATAAAGATATATAGATATAGATATAGATATAGACTGAAATTGACAAATTCTATGAAGACTTACAAGATCTTATAGAAGTGACACCAAAGAAGGATGTTCTTCTCATTATAGGGGATTGGAATGCTAAAGTAGGGAATCAAGAGATAAAAGGAAAACTGGCAAGTTTGGCCTTGGAGATCAAAACGAAGCAGGGCAAAGGCTAATAGAGTTCTGTCAAGAGAACAAGCTGGTCATCACAAACACGCTTTTCCAACAACACAAGAGACGACTCTACACGTGGACATCACCAGATGGGCAGCATCGTAATCAGATTGATTATACAGTGGTGCCCCGCAAGACGAATGCCTCGCAAGACGAAAAACCCGCTAGACGAAAGGGTTTTCAGTTTTTCGAGGTGCTTCGCAAAACGAATTTCCCTATGGGCTTCCTTCGCAAGACGAAAACCCATAGGGAAATCTCCGGGACAGCGGGGAAGTGCAGCGTGTCTTTCCCACTGTCCTCGGACCTCCTCCGAAGGCTGGCGGTGAGGCGGAGAGACCTTCTCCCCGCGCCAGCCTTTGGATGGCTGTCCTGAAGACTTGCGGTGGGAGGAGGATTTTCCTTCCCACCGCCAACATTCGGAAGGCTGTTCTGAATGTTGACGGTGGGGAGGGAAAACCCTCCTCCCACCGCAAGCCCCGGGAACAGAAGAGAAGCGCTGCGCACCTTCCCTTCTGTTCCCGTACCTGTCCTGAAGGCTTGCGGTGGGGAGAAAAGCCCTTCTCCGCACCACCAGCCTGGCAAGCGGTCTCCATAGGAATGCATTAATTGATTTTCAATGCATTCCTATGGGAAACCGTGCTTCGCAAGACGAAAAACTCGTTAGATGAAAAAACTTGTGGAATGAATTAATTTCGTCTTGCGAGGCATCACTGTATTCTCTGCAGCCAAAGATGGAGAAGCTCTATACAGTCAGCAAAAACAAGACCTGGAGCTGACTGTGGCTCAGATCATCAGCTTCTTATAGCAAAATTCCAGCTTAAACTGAAGAAAGTAGGAAAAACCACTAGGGCGGTAAGATACAATCTGAATCAAATCCCATATGAATACACAGTGGAAGTGAGGAACAGGTTTAAGGATTTAGATTTGGTGGACAGAGTGCCTGAAGAACTATGGGTGGAGGCTCGCAACATTATACAGGAGGCAGCAACGAAAACCATCCCAATGAAAAGGAAATGCAAGAAAGCAAAGTGGCTGTCCAATGAGGCCTTACAAATAGCAGGGGAGAGAAGGCAAGCAAAATGCGAGGGAGATAGTGAAAGATACAGGAAATTGAATGCAGATTTCCAAAGAATAGCAAGGAGAGGCAAGAAGGCCTTATTAAACGAGCAATGCAAAGAAATAGAGGAAAACAACAGAATGGGAAGAACCAGAGATCTGTTCAAGAAAATTGGAGATATGAAAGGAACATTTCGTACAAAGATTACCATAATAAAGGACAAAAGTGGAAAGGACCTAACAGAAGCAGAAGACATCAAGAAGAGGTGGCAAGAATACACAGAGGAATTATACCAGAAAGATATGGATGGCTCGTAGTGTGGTTGCTGACCTTGAGCCAGACATCCTGGAGAGTGAAGTCAAATGGGCCTTAGAAAGCACTGCAAATAACAAGGCCAGTGGAAGTGATGATATTCCAGCTGAACTATTTAAAATTTTAAAAGATGATGCTGTTAAGGTGCTACACTCAATATGCCAGCAAATTTGGAAAAGTCAGCAGTGGCCAGAGGATTGGAGAAGATCAGTCTACATCCCAATCCCAAAGAAGGGCAGTGCCAAAGAATGCTCCAGCTACCGCACAATTGCACTCATTTCACACGCTAGCAAGGTTAGGGTGAAATATCAACAACCTCAGATATGCAGATGACACAACCTTGATGGCAGAAAGTGAGGAGGAATTAAAGAACCTTTTAATGAGGGTGAAAGAGGAGAGCGCAAAATATGGTCTGAAGCTCAACATCAAAAAAACCAAGATCATGGCCACTGGGCCCATCACCTCCTGGCAAATAGAAGGGGAAGAAATGGAGGCAGTGAGAGATTTTACTTTCTTGGGCTCCATGATCACTGCAGATGGTGACAGCAGTCACGAAATTAAAAGACGCTTGCTCCTTGGGAGAAAGGCGATGGCAAAGCTAGACAGCATCTTAAAAAGCAGAGACATCACCTTACCAACAAAGGTCCGTATAGTTAAAGCCATGGTTTTCCCAGTAGTGATTTATGGAAGTGAGAGCTGGACCATCAAGAAGGCTGATCGCCGAAGAATTGATGCTTTTGAATTATGGTGCTGGAGGAGACTCTTGAGAGTCCCATGGACTGCAAGAAGATCAAACGTATCCATTCTTAAGGAAATCAGCCCTGAGTGCTCACTGGAAGGACAGATTGTGAAGCTGAGGCTCCAATACTTTGGCCACCTCATGAGAAGAGAAGACTCCCTGGAAAAGACCCTGATGTTGGGGAAGATGGAGGGCACAAGGAGAAGGGGATGACAGAGGATGAGATGGTTGGACAGTGTTCTCGAAGCTACAAACATGAGTCTGACCAAACTGCGGGAGGCAGTGAAAGACAGGAGTGCCTGGCGTGCTCTGGTCCATGGGGTCACGAAGAGTTGGACATGACTAAACGACTAAACAACAACAAACAACAACAACACCAACACACACACACATACACATCGGGTGACCTGTCAAGGACTCACATTTCCATAAAACACCACCTCTTTCTGTGACATGTTGTGAAGTTTGTATTAGACTTTTAGAGGTGGAATCGGGGAGTGGGGGGACAGCTTTTAAAGAAGTTGCATCCTTTCTTGGGGGCTTCTTCTTCTGATGTTATTTTAGTGGTAGAAACCTTGTTGCAACAAACTAAAGATCAGGCTTACGAGCTGCATTGCTTTTTATACACCTGGTTGCAATTTCTTGCTTTACTCTAACCAACAAGCGGACCCCACAGGATCGTGAGTTCCTTGAGCTATAGCAGTGGTCCTTTAACAAAATTCAGAGTTCAACCTCCAACACCAGAAAAGATTTGAACCAGTCAGGAAGAGTACCAGTAGCATGAGATCTGCATGGGCAGGTCAGCAATTTAGGGCAGTCTCCTCCAACTGGCAGCTCAATTCTCTCCCACCCTCCACAACACTCTTTGGTCCTACCCCTTTGCCCACCCCCAACTGACTATTGTATTTTTTGCTCTATAAGACTCGCTTTTTCCCTCCTAAAAAGTAAGTAGAAATGTGTGTGCGTCTTATGGAGCGAATGCAGGCTATGCAACTGTCCCAGAAGCCAGAACAGCAAGAGGGATTGCTGCTTTCACCTCTTGCTGTTCTGGTTTCTGAGATTCAGAATATTTTTTTTCTTGTTTTCCACCTCCGAAAACTAGGTGCGTCTTGTCGTCTGGTGCGTCTTATAGAGCGAAAAATACGGTACCTCATACACCCTTGGCAGCAGTATCCCTTATATTTGTGCACCCTGAGATGGAGGCCTTCCTGTTTATTGAGCGGAGAGGGCAGAGGCGGCTGGCTCATCAACTTCCCTGTTAGTTTCGCCTCACAGTCCTATCCTGAGGCCTTCTGAAGCCAGATCATTCTAGAGCGTGGGAAAGGGATGCCTGCCTGCCCCTCCCTAGCAACAAAGGAACAACACTGTGCCAAAACCATTGCACAACGTTTGGGATGGAAAAGATCCGAAAAGGGAAAGGCACTAGGGTGTGGTTGAGACCCAGTCATTCCTGCAGGGGTTTTGTGCCTTGGACAGCAGGGTAGACATTCGCAGGGAAACCAAAATGCTTGCTTACAAAGCTGTTGTATTACCAACCTTACAGTATGCCTGTGAAACATGGACCACTTATAAACGCTGTCTCCAGCTCCTCGAAAGATTCCATCAATGGTGTCTCCGAATTTTTTTACGCAACACTTGGGAAGACAGGCAAACTAATGCCAGTGTACTGGAAAAAGCAAAGATCACCAGTGTCGAAGCAATGATTCTTCATTAGTCACTTTGTTTAGAGAATTACAATGGACAACCGGGTATTTGCATAGGCATATGAGAGGCACAGTAATAACTCCTGTCCATAATCCAGTAGATCTCTCCACAGGTTTCCATAAGGGGGCCTCCTTGTTTTGTCTTTGTAGTACGTATATGGGAAAAAAAATGCCATTCAACATAGAAAGTCGAAGGATTTGATGTGATTTGCTTCTACAGTGGTACCTCGGGTTACATCCACTTCAGGTTACATCCGCTTCAGGTTACAGACTCTACTAACCCAGAAATATTACCTCGGGTTAAAAACTTTGCTTCAGGATGAGAACAGAAATTGTGCTCTGGCGGCATGGCGGCAGCAGCAGGCCCCATTAGCTAAAGTGGTGCTTCAGGTTAAGAACAGTTTCAGGTTAAGAACAGACCTCCGGAACGAATGATGTACTTAACCTGAGGTACTTGACAAGTTAACTTTTCAGCCACAGCAACAGACCAAACTTTAGCATACCAAGACTCCTGTAGCGGAGTGCCAATGTTGGGCTATTTCTAGGTGAGCTGCCACCAGAAGAAACATTAATTCTGACTATTTATTATTTACTAAAGTTCTCAGTCACTTCATCTTGCCCAAAGCGACTTGCAAACAAGCAGTTCTTTATAAAACAATTGCTCACTCAACTCATCTGTAATCCCAAACATGGCTGAGAGAGGAGAATGTACAACTGTCATATGACAGATTGTTTCTGTTTCTTTAAAGACAGCTGTCCAAAATTCATCTGCCGTGGCACGTTGCCACCAACTAAAACGTCCCTTTTGGCTGTGTACACACTCCTGCTTACTTTACATCATTTGCAGTCCCAGTGCAGGTTTGAGAAATAGTGTGCAAATGAAGTTAACCAGAATCCAAATCTATACTGCTGGTTTTTTAGGGAATATTGTACTTGGACCCATTAGTCCTCAAACTGGCTTCGATCTGAATTGAGAAAAAGAACAACCTTTGTGTATTTTAAGCTTGCAGTGTGTACAGAGTCTTAACTGGCTTCTTGTTCTACGAGTGGGGAGAGATGGCAGAAAGAGAGGGAGATTTCACAAACATTTGTTCCACCCATGCCCAGGGCTGACTTTTTCCCCTTTGGCTGCCTCCTCGTCATTGCACCGAGAGGCATCACTTTCTTTCTTAAAGTCCCTCATTCATAATTCTCATCATGAGGTGATTCTGTACCTTATTATCTCTAAAATAAGACCCCCAATAAGATTTACTTGGGGGTAAGTCCTTTCAAACTCAGTGAGGTTTATTTCTTATTTAGACATCAATTGCTCGGTCCCTGCTCCTGCCAACCTAGCAGTTTGAAAGCTTGTCAAAGTGCAAGTAGATAAATAGGTACCACTCTGGAGGGAAGGTAAACGGCATTTTCGTGCGCTGCTGTGGTTCGCCAGAAGCGGCTTAGTCATGCTGGCCACATGACCCGGAAGCTGTACGCCGGCTCCCTCAGCCAATAAAGCGAGATGAGCGCCGCAATCCCAGAGTTGGTCACGACTGGACCTAATGGTCAGGGGTCCCTTCACCTTCACCTTTGCCCTGGTTTATAAATGTTGGGTGGCCATTAAAAATATTGTTATCCCAAAATTATTACTAGGTGCTTATTGTAAACATTTAAGTCAGAAGAAAATGAAATGTGGAAATTTTGCATTTCAGGTCTCTCCCTCTTAATCGTCTTCGTTCCATTGATTTATTTATTTTTTATCTCATTGCTCCCTTGCATTGAGATAGATGTAGGCAAATTAATAATGCAATCCTATACATGCCTAGGCAAAGGTAAAGGGGCCCCTGACCATTAGGTCCAGTTGTGACCGACTCTGGGGTTGTGGCGCTCATCTCACTTTATTGGCCGAGGGAGCCAGCGCACAGCTTCCAGGTCATGTGGCCAGCATGACTAAGCCGCTTCTGGCGAACCAGAGCAGCGCACGGAAACGCTGTTTACCTTCCCGCTGGAGCAGTACCTATTTATCTACTTGCACTTCGTGCTTTTGAACTGCTAGGTTGGCAGGAGCAGGGACCGAGCAACAGGAGCTCACCCCATCGTGGGGATTTGAACCGTCGACCTTCTGATCGGCAAATCCTAGGCTCTGTGGTTTAACCCACAGCGCCACCCGTGTCCCCTGTACATGTCTACTCAGAAGCAAATGCTGTTGAGTTCAATAAGGTTAGAATACTGAAGTCTTAAATTCAGTTCTCCGGACTTCCGAAATAATCTTCAATTTGTTCTCATAAATATTCATCCGGATTTCTAATGCAAATTCCTCCTAGTCAACACATTTTTGTACATATTAACACATTTTTGCAAGCAGTTTCCCCTAGTAAACATTTTGGTATATTATTTTCACCATGTGAAAATGTGTATAAATTTTTAATCACATGTCCCCAGAACATATGCAGTATTTATTCATATTGTTTGGCTGGAGAACCGCACTACAAAATTCAGAGAAGTGCAAAATTCAAAGGATACCTTTGAGAAGTGTGAATTAGGGTGGCTTCTTGTTAAAATGCAAAGAAGATCACATTTGTCCTCCAACCCTAGACAAGAGACAAATTCAAGTTGCTACTGAGAAATTAAAAATGAGCAAGTCACTAGGTACAGACGGCATCCGTCTCTGAAAAGATAGGTTGCAACTGGCCAGTGACAAATGACAAAATCTCCTGCTACCGGTGACTCAGCCAAAAGGCAATCTAGGAACACACCCAAACTGTGAGTCAGCTCTTTTAGGAGAACTATGACTCCATCTAGAAGAGGCAAACACACCACCTTGAGTTCATGTGCACTCCACTATTGTCTGGATTTTGCCTCACTTAGCCCACAGCTGAGCCCAAACACTGGCACAAGAAGAATGAGGCCGGGGAGAGGCTGGCGCTGCAGCAAAAGGCTGCTGAACACGCCCCCTCTGTGGCACCTGGTTGGATGCCTACCGGGGGGTGTGGGAGCCAGCCAGGTGAGGTGGAGGCAGGGGGCTAACGCCCCCTGCTAGGGGCGGTGCTCGGGCTCCCGCCCACAACCACTCCCCTCTCTTCCAGGGAGGAGAGTCTTTGCTGCACTTGGAGCAGATGAAAAAGATGCAGTATATTGATGACACTGCACACCCAAATGTCAGATGATCTTCCTTAAAGGGCTGCATTTTAAGCTTTGGGGTAACAAACCTGAATCTTGCACTCTGTCCAGGTCAGGTTCTACAGAGCAAGCAGAACTTACTCAATACTAATACTAATACTATTAATAATAATAATAATAATAATTTTTATTTATTTATACCCCGCCCTCCCCAGCCAAGGGAGGCTAACAAGCAATAATAAAAACAAGTTGAATGAATACAACTTAAATATAAGATTAAAATACAACATTAAAACATTGAAACATTAAAATATTAAAATGCAGCCTCATCACAGGAGGAGAAAGGAAAAAGAAAGAGGGGGAGAGAATCAAATTGGCTCCAAGCCAAAGGCCAGGTGGAACAACTATGTCTTACAGGCCCTGCGGAAAGAAATCAGATCCCGCAGGGCCCTGGTCTCAACCAAGTTTAATCAGAAAGGGGTGGAATAACTGCAAAGAAGAGCTGCTGAGAGGTTCAACGAATCATGAGCAGGTCACACACTTTCTTAAAAAATAAAATAAAACTATACCTTTCCATTACAAATTTTCACATTTCAATCAATATAACCATACATTCATAATGATTGACTTTCCTCCCCCCCCCCCCATGGTTCCGTTTATTTCTTCATTTCAACTGCATATTCTATTTACTCCATATGTTTTATTTTCTTCAACACTTGAAACTGCTAGATTTACTCCAACTCTGCTAACGTTTTAACTTGTTTAACATAATTCTTCAGATATTCTGCAAACATTTTCCTTTCTTCCTTAAAGACTGATCTCTTATTCTGTTATTTAGATTTGCTAATTCCATATATTCCATCAATTTCATCAGCCACTCCTCTTTTGTTAGTGTTATTTTCTGTCTCCATTTCTGAGCATAAACCACTCAGGCTGCTGTGGTTGTGTAGGGAAATAGATTTTTTTATCTGTGGGGACATCCATACCTAATATTCCTAATAGGAAGGGTTCTGGTCTTTTTATAAAAGTATTTTTAAACAGTTTCTTCATTTAATTATATATCATCTTCCAGAAATCCTTCACTAATTTACACCGCATATAATAAAACATACCCTCCATTTCCTGAGACTTCCAACACATACCTGAATCTGATTTATACATTTTTGCTAATTTTGGTAATTTTGGTAATTTTGCTAATTTACTTGGCATTAGGTACCACCTATAAATCATCTTAATAAAATTCTCTTTCAAGGTGTTACAACATAGGTCACATACTTTCTGTCAACCTCTAAATAGGCCTGGAAACGATGGGTCAAAGGCCTGGAAACAATGCCTTATGAGGAACGGCTAAGGGAGCTGGGCATGTTTAGCCTGGAGAAGAGGAGGTTAAGGGGTGATATGATAGCCATGTTCAAATAATAAAAGGATGTCACATAGAGGAGGGAGAAAGGTTGTTTTCTGCTGCTCCAGAGAAGCGGACACGGAGCCATGGATCCAAACTACAAGAAAGAAAATTCCACCTAAACATTAGGAAGAACTTCCTGACAGTAAGAGCTGTTCGACAGTGGGATTTGCTGCCAAGGAGTGTTGTGGAGTCTCCTTCTTTGGAGGTCTTTAAGCAGAGGCTTGACAACCATATGTCAGGAGTGCTCTGATGGTGTTTCCTGCTTGGCAGGGGGTTGGACTCGATGGCCCTTGTGGTCTCTTCCAACTCTATGATTCTATGATTCTATAAATACAGAAAATTGATCAGGGCCACAAAAGCATTCTCCAACCCAAAACCCTGTCTGAAACTTGAGAGGGATGGCTCTGGTTAATCTTTCTTATTAAAGGCTAAGTTAGAATATCTGTGTCCACTTGATCGCTATTCCTCAACATGGAACATTCAAACCCAGCCTGTGCTTATTTGCATCACCCCAGGCCAATTATATGGTTGCTTTTGTTTGATTTTGGTATTGGAATTAAGGTCAAAGACATCTATAAAAGAAGAGTTAATCATTACTCTAAGCAACAGACGAAACCTCTCTAATATTTGGCAAGGGTCAAATGGATTTGAGTTTCCAGTCCGTTTGGCTGCCTCCCTGGGAGGTACTATGGGAAGAATCCAAACTAACCAGATGAGCAGAAGATTCAGGAGCATCTGCAGCAGGTGTGGGGAACCTTTTGCCCTCCAAACATTGCTGAACTACAACTCCCATCATCCCTGGTCATTGGGCATGGTGTCTAGGGTTGGTTGGAATTTTAGTTCATCAACCTCTGGAGGCCAAAGATTCCCCACTCCTGCTCTTCAGGAACTCTTACAACAGCCATGTGCAAGTTGGATCGGAAGCGACTGATTTTATCTTCAAAATGCTTCGCAAACAAGTCACAGCAGGCTGGTGAAGGGCAGGTCACCTCCACAGGTGTACTAGGGATGCAACAATCCCAAAACTCAGAAAATATAAATATGAAATATCTCATTGCAAACATGCCTGCGGCCTAGAGACAATTGCACAATTTGCTCTCTCACAATATGTCTTCGATTTTTCAAAATTTCTGTGGTTTTGCAGTACTGTGAGTTGATTCAGAGTTCAGCTTCCACTTCCTTGCGGCTTTTAAATATTTTGAAATGTCGTCTTGGGCATGGACCCATGACTATAAACATGACTTGGCTTCTGTTATGATCCAGTGGTGCTCAGCTCCACCAAGTGAAATGGCCTGCATTTTTAAAAAGACAAATACCCTGCAAAATCTCAAAGCCACATTTTTTTTTCTATTCTCATGCATCCTCCCATCACCCATTTTGATGTAGAGAGTGTTCTGGATACTTTTCCTGTCAATCTTCCATTCTCTGGCCAGTCGGTTCTCTGCACCCCTCAGCCAATCTCAATCCAAAAGTATATCCATGGCCAGGAGGTCCCAGGCATCTGTCTTCAGGCAGAAGAAAAGCCAATTTTCATTTTACCTTGATGTGCAGCTTCCCTCTCATTTTCATTATCTCAACCCAGTTAACATGTCTAACATTAACTGGCTTTGGGGTTTGTTCAGGGGCTGTTTAGCGCATGCTCAGAGCTGTTCTCTTCACATCTTTCACAAGGAGGCAGGAGAAAGGAGTGCTTCTTAGTTTGAGCAGATTGTATTTGCCAAGTGAGAGAGAGCGTTGAACAGGGTATAGTGTGAATTTCTTTCTATAATAAACATGTATCTATTTTGCAACTCTTAAGCCTTTTGCATTTTTTTTACACACCATAGGAGGAGAAAAAGCAAACCATGGATAGCTTGCGTGGTTGCAGCAGAAGAAAGGCTTCTATCTGCTCTTGGTGGAGGCAAAGGACCTTCTTCTTGTCTCCCCTGAGCAACTCCTCTGGTTTACTTCCATGCTACTTAGTGATCAGGAGGTGCAGAAATACTCTCCTCCTCCAGATTCATTTCTCATCTTCCAGCCCAGAGCTTCTACACCCCATAGATGTGTCTGAAAGAGATGTGGGTGGGTGTGATGGCCTGGGACTCGGGCTTGGACTCGAGGAGACTCAGTCCGCACCTGATCCTTTGCCTCAGGCATCATCTGAACCCAGTCTGGGGCCTGATCCTGAAGAATCCCAGTCTGCACAGGTTCCCCTGTAACAAACACCTGCTGGGCCGAATCAGGGGCCTGAACCTGCCCTGACTCCAGATGCGGGGATTACCTCATTGCCTTCAGCTGTGCCATCAGTTACAGTTGCTCCACTACTGGTTTGGTTAAGGGAGGCTGAGGCAGCCCCTGGGTCTAGTAACCCACCGAAGTCTCCCGAGTTGCAGAGACTAAGGTATGAGAGAAGGAGAGACCTGAGTACTCGCAGGAGGAGTGCTCGCCTTTGGGCGAAACAGGGAGGTGAGACCGGCCACTACCCCGACAAAGATAAAAGGCTGTTGGACCCCGCCCCAGGTTGTGGGAGCAACATTGCTGTATGCTAGATCCTGTACCTGTCCTTGCCTGGTTTCCTGCCTCGTGTCCTGCCTCGGCCCTGTTGGACTGACTCCCAGTGGAACCTTCGGATTCTGGACCAGTCCTGAACTGCGTTTCATGGGTTACCTCCGGGCCCAACACAGTGTGGACCAGACTATTGCAAGGCCTGCAGGTGTTACATTGGCATGCCTTTGTGGGCCCTTGCCTACCTCAGCCTCCTAGAGCGTACCTCCTTCTGTTCCTTACCCCTCAGAGCCCATCGTGTTCAGAGAGACAGGGGCCCTTCTGGCGATGGGTCCTGCTGCTCTGGTTCCTGGGCACTGACCTCCATTCCCTCACCATCCTCCATCATTCTGTGAAGACTTTCTGCCCCAACCTCTCCTTCTCCATCCCCAGCCTGCCCCACTGTGCCCCAGTCATGGCTACACGGCTCGCTGGGATCCTCTTCCTTCTCCCTGCGTGTCAGGGACTGGGCAGAGGAGGAATGGTAGAGACCGCCTCCCCAGCCTGAATCTTCTAGAGAAGAAGGCAGTTCAGAACTACAACAACAGTTTGAGGGATGTCACTGCTCAGAGGCAGATGAGGTGGGAAGCTGGGAAATAATGGGGGGAGGAGGAGGAGGAAGAAGAAGCACCAAGAGGGCAACAATTGACCGGCACAGTGTCTTTCGAAAGCATTCCAGACCCCTCTGTAGTGGAAATGCAGAAGACAATTGTATTTCGAGGAGTTAGGTGGCATATCCCTTTCCCTTTAATATCCCCAGCTTGAGGTCTGCTGGATTCTTGTGTTTCACACACCTGTCAGGAGTTTCTTGGGTTCTTCTGTGTCGCAAGTGCTGGCTGGATGCTGGATGCAGGTAGTGGGAGACTCTCAGCCGCTCTGTATTCCAGGTGCACTTGATTACATCAAGGCAGGCTATAAAAGCCATAGGTGGGAGGGGCCCGGTGAGCTTCTGCCCAGATCAAAGGACCTGATGATGGGAGACCGATGGTTGGGGTCTTTTTCCTGCTGCTCTACCTGGGGCTCCGGGCAGCTGAAGGGGAGATTGGGTAGCCCCTGTCAGGTATATTTTATGTTATGCTTTGTATGCCTGCTGTTTATTTGTTAATAAAACTGTTTTGGTTCCCCTACCACCTCCTCGTTCCTTTTGTCCTGATATCCTTGGAAAGAACTGCTGTATTTGGCAGCACACCCTCCTCTCCCAGAACAAGGCAGGCCTTGAAAGTAGGAGAGCAAAGTGCTCAAAGGCAGAGGGCACTTTCCAGCACCTGTAGCAATGACTCATGAGGAAGTGGGAGAGATGGAGGGGGTGGAGCTTCACTCGGAGCAATGCCATTATTCCAAGAGGCTGCATTTCTAAGCCTCTCTCTGTGAATATTGAATAGTAAGAACTTTCTGCAATGTGCTCTATGTGAGACTACCTTTGAAGGTGACCCGGAAACTACAACTAATCCAGAATGTGGCAGCTAGACTGGTGACTGGGAGTGGCTGCTGAGACCATATAACACCGGTCTTGAAATACCTACATTGGCTCCCAGCACGTTTCCGAGCACAATTAAAAGTGTTGGTGCTGACCTTTAAAGCCCTAAACAGCCTCAGCCCAGTATACCTGAAGGAGCGTCTCCACCCCATCGTTCAGCCCAGACACTGAGGTCCAGCTTTGAGGACCTTCTGGCGGTTCCCTCCCTGCGAGAAGTGAGGTTTCAGGGAACCAGGCAGAGGGCCTTCTCGGTAGTGGTGCCCGTGTTGGACGTTTGGCTTCTGAAAAACATTTGAAAAACGGAGCATTTCCTCCTCAGTTTTCAGCATTCAGGAGCTGAAACATTCCAAAACAGAGGCGTTCAGGAGCCGAGGTTTGACTGTACTTACTTCTGTGGGCAGAAAGAAAAATCTTATTTTTTGTGCTCCAAGAATAAATTTATCACAGGACCTTCATGCTCTCTAATTCTATGTAGCAAATGCTTGACAAGAGCAAACCATTATGCATCCCTGGAAATGATTATATGCTAAGCTGGCCTAATGAATCTGCTGAGAACACTTAACCCTGTCTCAAGTAAGTAGGCAAGCAACTGCTGACGTTTCAGAGAAGAATGAACAAGGCAATAGGTGTCTTTGCCTTCAGTAGCCTGCAGAGCAAGTTTGAAGGGCACAAGCAGCAGTATGACGTGCAGGTATATATTGTTTTGAAATTCAAGAATTACCCAGTTCCCAGACACACCTTTTGTGGAATGTGCAATTTAGAGTATCAACCTAGCAACATAATCAGTGCAAAAATATATTAGAATAAAAGTTGTTGTTTGTAACCCACAACTATGAGTTTCCTTGCAGATAAAAAAGTCATTCCACATGATATTTGTCCATTGGCTTAATCTGCACAACTGGTCTGAGTAAAAACTGCAGTTTGTAAGACAATAGCTCATAACTGCAGGTATCCTCACAATAACAGAAGCTACAAAATGTACCTTTCAGCATGCAAAATCTGAAGATGATAATCATAAAGCTGCCTTTGAAAAGTGTTCGAAAACTTCAACTGGCCCAAAAAGCTACAGGCAGTTGGTTTCCAAGGGCTGGTTATAGAGTGCACACGACTCCCTTGTTACAACAACTCCACTGGCTACCAGTCTGTTTCCAGGCACAATTGGGGCTGCCATATTTCAAAAAGTAGAAACCAGGAAGGACCCCCCCGAAAGTGAGCTTTTAAGGAAGCCACACACAAAAATTGAGTTTTGTTTTGTTTTTGTTTTTTACAGAAACGCCAACAAATACTATTTTTCAAATGACTTGCCTAAGATCCAGGACAAAGCGCCGCCTTTTGGAAATTCCCCGGACATCTGGGAAAATCCCTATTTCCTAGGCTACAGTGTCTCCCTCCTTGTTGTCCTACCAGCCGATGAAGGCTTCCTTGTTCCAACAGGTGGGATAAAAACAACAACACTGATGATAAATTAGCAAATATTTGGCCATGAGACAAAGAGTGTTCAGTGTGCTTAATTTTAATTCTGCAATACGTAGTGTGCAATAGCTATTTCCCTCTCCCAGTCCAGGCTCAAAAGGCAATTTAAATACTGAGTGATCTATACAGGCGATCGACTCACATGCAGCCACATATATGTGTGGCACCGGGAAATCCATCCATCCATCCAAACCCGGAAATGGCAGGAGGGAGCTGGAGAGTCCTTGTGGCTGATGAGAGGACCCTCCCTGGAGCCTGAAGAGAACATCAGTGAGGGTGAAGGAAGCCCCGAAGAGACTGGAGATGCAGCAGAGCTTTGTAGATGCTGCTCAGCCTCCCCACCTAACAGCTGAGGTGTGAGGTAGCGCAGCAGCAGCAGCCACTTTCCTGCATGTCCTCCAGCTGGCCCCAGCGCTTCAATTCTAGTTGTGGGTATTTTTTGATACTATATTTTTGGTCTGGATTGGAGAGAAAGCAGCAAGGAGGGTGTTTAAAGGTGTTTAGAGGGTGCTCCCCTCCCCAGTTTACGCAATTTCACTTATATGCGCCAGGGCCCGGAACATAACCCCCACATAAGTGGGGAGAGGCCTGTATCCGATCACATGCTGAATGTCAGCGATTCAGGTTTAGTCAGATTCCCTTTGACGTCACTGGAGAGTTCTGCCTCCTTGTCTGTTCTTTGACGATTTCGCTGGATGTTAACTCAGAAGTAATTTCAATATTTATAGGAAGACTTGCTTGGCGAGTCCTCTGAATGACCTTTCACAACATTTATTAACTGCCTCTTGTATCCCATAAAAATAGCTGTTAACAAATGCATGTAAATTACAGTGGTCAGGAATAATGTAACATCATCGTGACTGTTGTAATAATTGTTTCTGAAACACAAACCGCCAATTTGTTCCAACTTGCATCTAGAAAGCAACCCTGGGATGACAGAGGGTTTAATGTAGATTTGAAGAAGCTTGTGTCTTCATTTGTGTGTGCGCACCCATATGTGTGTGTTGTCCTTATGATGTCCTCTTCACCCAAGTGGCAGCTCTCTCATACACCCCCAGCTAAATGTAGATTTTTTTCAATCTGTGGCTAATTCATTATGGGGAGAAAATCCAACACGCGTGCACACACACACACAAACACACACGTGGTATATACATTTTAATGAATACATAAATAAAAATTGTGTGCTTGATGGGATTTCTTTTTAGTGCATGTTGTTACATTTTTCTTGGTGCTATCGTTCACCACAACCCCACTTCCATTTTGTTTCCATCCATTGTGTCCAGACGAAAAAATGCAGCCTGCCCATTTCCACTAGCTGTTGCTGAACACACAATCTAGGTACAGTGGTGCCCCGCAAGACGAACGCCTCGCAAGACGGAAAACCCGCTAGACGAAAGGGTTTTCCGTTTTGGAGGCGCTTCGCAAAACGAATTTCCCTATGGGCTTGCTTCGCAAGACGAAAATGTCTTGCGAGTTCCTGCGGGTTTTTTCCCCTCCCCCCCTTTTCCTAAGCCTCTAAGCCGCTTCTCAGCTGATCCGCTAAAAGCCGCTAAACCGCTAGTAGCGCTAATCCGCTAAGCTGTCAATGGGCTTGCTTCGCAAGACGAAAAAACCGCTATACAAAGAGCCTCACGGAACGGATTAATTTCGTCTTGCGAGGCACCACTGTATTTCTATTTTTAAAAACAGCTTATTTACATAGCAGCAGCAGCATGTATGTGTAATCATTACTGATGTTGAAGGTTACTGTTAATATGTTAACTCCTGTAAGATCAAATGGATGTATGGGTCGCTAGGGGAGGGGTAGTACCTCTGGTGGGGGGCATGTCACGCTCCTTCTAAAATGGTCTGTCCACCTTTGTCCCCATCCTGCACTCAGCTCTCACCTGTGGATCCTAGAAGCTGTCAGCATTCAACAGGGCCCACATCCCAGGAATGGATTTGACTGGCTGGCTAAACCAGGTGAGGGTAAAGCCACTCCCAACATCAGGAGGGGGGGTTGCGGGCTCACACTCACCATCACCCATGCGGGGCTAGTTGCAGCCCCGCGCGATCAGGGAATCCTCGGGCCGTGTCATACCCAGGGCCAGCCAATCGGCTGGCTGCAGGGGTGGGGCTAGGGCCATTTAAGGACGGTGTGGCCCGAGAACGCCCCTTTTCCTTCTTTAGGCATTGGTAGGGGTATTATTATGCTGATGAGTTGGGGGGAGCGCCGTCACCTCCCCCAAATATTTAGGGGTAGTCTGATAAAGGATTCCGGGGGGCGTTGCCTTGTCCGAAACCTAGGGAGGCTAGGGCCTAAAGCGCACTCCCGAGCGGTGACCCCTCGGGGAGTACCTAGGGATGTGCATCTCAGGGGGCCCCCCTGTTGGAGTTAACCCCTTCCGGTTTTGCCGGATAGTCTGATAGGACCAATGCCTAAAGCCAATACCGCTCTTACCTGTAATCAATAAAGTTGTGGCCATTTTCGCCCATCAATCTTAAATTCTGTGTCCTGTGTCTTTATTTTATTCCATCTGGGGGGGGTGGGGCGGGATTCACCATGCAATCAATGGATCTCAGACTCTTGGTGAGTTAGAAACTTTCCCTACATGCGAAGACAGGATTCTGTGGATTGAGCAGATGAGACCACTAGTGATTCCAGCCCTCAAAAAAGCAGATGGGGCTTGTCAACCTGGGAAGGTAGCCCATCTAGGAGAAGGAAAGCTCTGATCCTAAACTTCCGCTACCTTGCAGGATATTTGGGGAAAGGCTAAGGACTGAACTCTACACAAATCAAAAGCTGGGGTGCCAATTTGAATAAAATATGGGGGATGCAGGTAAGCCGTCTCCCACATAATTGATCACAAGGTGTGGTGCACACACACCATTTGAATGGCAATGGCTTTAGGGGGACCTGGGCCCATCAAATATTTTATTGGGTCCCTGGGCCCTAGGAGTTGACTCCTATGTCAAGAGTAGAGTCCCTAAGGCACCTTGTATGCCTCCTTCTGGCAACTCCTGCCTCCATGCTGGTGCCAAATGTATTGCTCTGCTTTCCTTTGGACCACATCAGTGAGGCTGAGAGAGGGGTCTTGTCATCTGGGCATCCCAGCACCTCCATATACACTGTCCAGGAGGTCACTTTTGGTGCTATTAATGCAGCAGTTTGACTTCATCCCCAGAGGCACAGTCAACTGTCTCTTGAGACAAACAGATAGCAAGAACAATAGGAACAGAACATATTTTGCAAGAAGTGAAATGGTTGCAACAAAAGTGTTTGCATGGTCAGTAGGAAAAGGTACCTCCAACTATTCATTTATCTCTGGTCGCATCTAGATGTCAATAAGCCATTACTGGAAGGCTATTAAAGTCTGTCTGTGACTCACTCACGGGTCAGTTCTGATGCAACACTGGGCAAGAATCCATTCGTTCTTGTTAAAGGCAGATTTTTGCAGAGGTTCTTCACATGCCTCTTCTTGCTTTATTCATGTACAACTGATTTAAGCAATCCTCTATAGTTCACTCCATGACACTTGTAGGAGGATATAGACTCAATGATGATGCATTTGCTCTCTGAACTCTCCACACCCTATCTGTAGCGCAGGCTGCCTCTAGAATATTTAGAACTAAAGCTTTTTGATCAAGTAAAGTAATCTGGGTTCTAGGCCCATTGTCTCCAGTTTGGTCCATAACAGCCCCCTGTCAACAGTGTCAAAAGCAGCCATAATATCTAGGAAGGCCACATAGAGACATTCTTTGTGGAGCCACATGTACTTAGCGGCTAAACGGGATAACACCATGCAATTGCGTAAAGTGGATTTCCCTGGCCTAAACCCTGCCTGCTCTGGACCTATGATGTCCAGAGTTAAGCCAAGTAGTTAGTTTATTTAACAGATGTTTACAATTTCCCAATGTTTGATAAAGCCACTTCCGACCTCGGGCTTCACGCCCCCAACACCCATGCGGAGGCTGGCTCCCAGCCCCGTGCGATCAGGGGAATCCTCTGCTGTGTCATCGGGGTGTGTGGCTTGCCGCATTTAAGGCAGTTGTGGCAGAGGACCTTCCTCTTTGGACGCCGCTCGGCTGGGTGAATCTCCCACCCATCCGCCCTTCAAGGTTTCTCCTTTGACCTTGTTATAGACCTCGGTTGGTCGCCGTTAAGGGGCCTGGTAGGAATTTTTCCACTTGGCAAATTGGCACCAGCCACTTGATTTTTTTTGCCTACCTCGTAGCAAATCATCACAACTTCCTCAGTTTGGCAGTTAGGCATTGGTAGGTGTTATGTAGTGAAGTTTCACCCTGGGCCAGCAGGGGGATACTGTATATAGTTTTCACTCAGGTCTGTAGATAGTTTTCCCTCAGGTCCGCGTCAGTTATTTTAGGCGGGAACTCTGGGCTGTTGTTGTTACAATGTTGACAGCCGGCTGCCTATAAAAGCAGGCCGGCTGAGCTGTTTGCAGCCAGTTCTATTCCAGCTTACGAAATAAAGAGCTACTTGGAGAAATCGCTGTGTCGTCTGCTATGTCAACCCACAACCTAACAGTAGGGGTATTGTTATGTAGATGAATGGGGGGGGGGAGAAGCGCCATCACCTCCCCCGCATATTGAAGGGTAGTCCTGTAAGGGATTCCGGGGGCCGTGGCCCCATCCAAAGCCTATGGAGGCCAGGGCCCAAGGCAAGGCCCCGAGCGGTGACCCGTGGGGGAGTGCCTAGTTGATGTGCATCAGCAGGGCTCCCCCTGCTGGTTTTAACCCTTCCTGGCCTTCAGGCAGACAGACTGAAGCCAGATAGTCGATTAGGACCAATACCTAAGCCAATACCGCTCATCACCTGTAACCAATAAAGTTGTGGCCAATTTAAGCCCATGAACCTAAACATCGGTGTCCTGTGTCTTTATTTCTACTGGTGGGAGGCGGGAACTCGCCATGCAATAGACTTATTGGCCGATAGTTGGACGGCAGCTTTTTATCACCCTTTTTAAAGATTGGAATAATTATAGATTGCTGCCATGAGTTAGGCATAATACCAAATCTATCTATCATAGTGAACAATTCCGCTAGTATTGGAGCCCACCACTCTGACTTAAAGGTAAAGGGACCCCTGACCATTAGGTCCAGTCATGACCGACTCTGGGGTTGCAGCGCTCATCTCACTTTATTGGCCGAGGGAGCCAGCGTACAGCTTCCAGGTCACGTGGCCAGCATGACTAAGCCGCTTCTGGCAAACCAGAGCAGCGCACGGATACGCCGTTTACCTTCCTGCCGGAGCGGTACCTATTTATCTAGTTGCACTTTGACGTGCTTTCGAACTGCTAGGTTGGCAGGAGCTGGGACCGAGCAATGGGAGCTCACCCCGTCGCGGGGATTTGAACCGCCAACCTTCTGATCGGCAAGTCCTAGGCTCTGTGGTTTAACCCACAGCGCCACTCTGACTTAGCTTTGATCAGTTCAGATGGAACGGCATCAGGGCCGACAGCCTTTCCTGGTTTCATTTGGTCGAATAAACATATAACTTCGGTAATGGAGACAGGATGTTTGTATGTGATGCCAATAAAAGGTTTGGTGATGATGATATTTAGAACCGCTCTCGGAGCTTTCTGTAGCAAATTACTCAGGTGATTAATAAACTCTACAGCGGTGGGAAGGAAACACCATGGATGCAGACTCAGAGGAGCC
Organism: Podarcis erhardii; assembly: GCF_964252035.2. Classification (NCBI taxonomy): domain Eukaryota; kingdom Metazoa; phylum Chordata; class Lepidosauria; order Squamata; family Lacertidae; genus Podarcis; species Podarcis erhardii. The sequence goes on along the minus strand of NC_138515.1, from coordinate 10,150,310 downwards.
ATTCTCCAGTGCAGAAAATAATCTGCTTAGAAAGGAGTCTGGTTGTAGAAATAATCCTTCCCATCAGTTTTAGCCTTCTTAATCTCTTCCAAGTCAAATCTTAGGAACAGAGATGCATTTATTACAGTCAAGCCTTGGCTCCTAAACACCTCCGTTTTGGAATGTTTCAGCTCCCAAAAACCCGAAAGTAAATGCTCTGGGTTTTTTATGTTTTCTGGAAGCCAAATGTCTGACGCAGCTTCCGCTTGAGTGCAAGAAGCTCCTTCAACGAATCAGAAGTCACACCTCGGTTGTTGAACATTTCGGAAGCCGAACGGGCTTCTGTAATGGATAACGTTCGACAACCGGGGTTTGACTATATATATGAGGCACCATAATGTGCTGTGGTCTAAACCACAGAGCCTAGGGCTTGCTGATCAGAAGGTCAGCGATTTGAATCCCTGCAATGGGGTGATCTCCCATTGCTCAATCCCTGCTCCTGCCAAGTTAGCAGTTCGAAAGCACATCAAAGTGCAACTAGATAAATAGGTACCACTCCGGCGGGAAGGTAAACGGCATTTCCGTGCGCTGCTCTGGTTCGCCAGAAGCGGCTTAGTCATGCTGGCCACATGACCCAGAAGCTGTACACCGGCTCCCTCGGCCAATAAAGCAAGATGAGCGCGCAATCCCAGAGTTGTCCGTGACTGGACCAAACGGTCAGGGATACCTTTACCTTTACAAAATGCAGTTTCTGTTTAGACCTCCCAAACATATGGAAATTAAATAATTTAAACCCTATCCATTTAATTTCTAGCAATTTGAAATCCACAAACTTTTCTATTTCAGGATTTCCTAAGCTTTCTTTGGTTATGGCTCAAGGTGCCATCTGTAAGCATTCCTAAATGTAAACTGGCCGCAGTTAACATTTCTAAAGATGCACTCTATTGCTTTAAACCCAAATGAGATTTTTTTTTTTTTAAGGGTGCGTGTGTATTTTTTACCAAGGAACTTCTCGTGTTTTCTCCTACATCCAGGGGTAAGCCACATATATTTTAATGCCAGAGTCAGAAAAACCCAAATAACATTCACAACTTAATGTGGGCAACAATTCAGAGAACCAAAATCATCTGCCTGAGGGAGCAGCCTCATTGTACTAAATGGAGTAGGTCTGGCCCAGAGGAAAAGAGAGTTTATTGGCCTCTTTACAACTCCCGTGATATTCCGTTGTGGTCCAGAATATCTAGAAAAGCTGGTTGATGGAGTTCACTGTCACCCCAAGATACAGTAACACGTTTCATTTTTGACATTTGGGAACAGTGTCAAGTACTGTATTTTTCACTCTATAGGATGCACTTTTCCCCCTCCAAAAATTAAGGGGAAATGTGTGTGCGTCCTATGGCGCGAATGCAGGCTTCTTGGCTTCAGCGATAGCAACGCGAAGCCTGGAGAGCGAAAGGGGTCGGTGCTCTCCAGGCTTCAGGGATAGCCGCCTGAAGACTTTGGAGTGCAGCGCAAGTTCCCGCTGCGTTCCGGAGGCTTGAGGTTCCTTTCACTGAAGCCAGGAGAGCAAGACTCTCATGGCTTCAGCAGAGAGGGAGAGCTGCGCAATGCCCCTTCAGCCAAGCGGGAGGAGAAATGGAAGGGGCTCCATTTCTCCTGCCGCTTCGTTGAAGGGGCGCTGAGCAGAGAGGGGGAGAATTTTTTTTCTTGTACTCCCCCTCTAAAACAAGGTGTGTCCTATGGTCCGGTGCATCCTATAGAGCAAAAAATACGGTGCCTACATTTCTCAATAGTGTGTATGGAAGTCATTTTAAGACAATGATCACCATAGTTCATCTGAATATAAACAATGCAGAACAAGACAGCTCCCTGGATACTGTACCAGTCTTTGGGTTCCAGGGCAGAGCAGGAGTTGTACTCAGAAACTTGGAGCAGTTTTCGCCACAATCCAACAATAGCATGTCACTACACACACACCCACAGAAATAATCATAGTGAGAGAGGCTATGGTTGTCTGACACATAGAATAATTCAGTGGAGAGAGGATAAAAGTTAAAACAGAGTCACACTAGAAAACACAACACAGAAAGGACTTGTATGTACACAACACACACACAAGGAAGTTTAACATGGCTTATCTTTACAGCACCCCCAGATTAAGACACTGTTGTCAGAGTGTGCTTCGCATTTGACATTTGGAGCAGTTTGTGGTACGTTTGCCAAGGATGCTATAAAAAAAGAAAGTCAGAGTTTCCAGTGTGGTAAGATATTTTAGTAGCAGTTTTTCTGGCGATACAAAAATGCTGAGCAGCAACCTGTTATTCCTATGGCATCATCCTAGATTATAGAATCATAGAATCAAAGAATCATAGAATCATAGAGTTGGAAGAGACCACAAGGGCCATCGAGTCCAACCCCCTGCCAAGCAGGAAACATCATCAGAGCACTCCTGACATATGGTTGTCAAGCCTCTGCTTAAAGACCTCCAAAGAAGGAGACTCCACCACACTCCTTGGCAGCAAATTCCACTGTCGAACAGCTCTTACTGTCAGGAAGTTCTTCCTAATGTTTAGGTGGAATCTTTTTTCTTGTAGTTTGGAACCATTGCTCCGTGTCCGCTTCTCTGGAGCAGCAGAAAACAACCTTTCTCCCTCCTCTATGTGACATCCTTTTATATATTTGAAAATGGCTTTCATATCACCCCTTAACCTCCTCTTCTCCAGGCTAAACATGCCCACAGCTCCCTTAGCCGTTCCTCATAAGGCATCGTTTCCAGGCCTTTGACCATTTTGGTTGCCCTCCTCTGGACACGTTCCAGTTTGTCAGTGTCCTTCTTGAACTGTGGTGCCCAGAACTGGACACAGTACTCCAGGTGAGGTCTGACCAGAGCAGAATACAGTGGCACTATTACTTCCCTTGATCTAGATGCTATACTCCTACTGATGCAGCCCAGAATTGCATTGGCTTTTTTAGCTGCCGCGTCACACTGTTGGCTCATGTCAAGTTTGTGGTCAACCAAGACTCCTAGATCCTTTTCACATGTACTGCTCTCAAGCCAGGTGTCACCCATCTTGTATTTGTGCCTCTCATATTTTTTTTGCCCAAGTGCAATACTTTACATTTCTCCCTATTAAAATTCATCTTGTTTGTTTTGGCCCAGTTCTCTAATCCGTCAAGGTCGTTTTGAAGTGTGATCCTGTCCTCTGGGGTGTTAGCCACCCCTCCCAGTTTGGTGTTATCTGCAAATTTGATCAGGATGCCCTTGAGTCCATCATCCAAGTCGTTGATAAAGATGTTGAATAAGACCGGGCCCAAGACAGAACCCTGTGGCACCCCACTAGTCACTCTTCTCCAGGATGAAGAGGAACCATTGATGAGCACCCTTTGGGTTCGGTCAGATACCAAAGTCTTTGGGTTCTGGAGGAAATACTCTGACATTTGAAGCAGTTTTCAGTTCAGTCATTTACAGTGTGCCCAGCTTGGTAAGGTAGAGCAGTTGTAGACTTTGTATGAATAAGCATAATGATATTTGGAACACATTTATAAAAAATATAGTCTGTTATAAATAACCATATATTTATTTGGACGGCATTTCCGTGCACTGCTCTGGTTCGCCAGAAGCGGCTTAGTCATGCTGGCCACATGACCCAGAAGCTGTACACCGGCTCCCTCAGCCAGTAAACCGAGATGAACGCCGCAACCCCAGAGTCGTCTGCGACTGGACCTAATGATCAGGGGTCCCTTTACCTTTACTTTTAACATTTATATACCTTTATACTAGACAAGCATATAGGAAATTGTAGTTGTTTGCATATATAGTGGTATAATGTATCTTTTTTCTTTTCTTTTTATTCTTTTACAGTGGTACCTCGGGTTAAGTACTTAATTCGTTCTGGAGGTCCGTACTTAACCTGAAACTGTTCTTAACCTGAAGCACCACTTTAGTTAATGGGGCCTCCTGCTGCTGCCGCGCTGATGGAGCACGATTTCTGTTCTCATCCTGAAGCAAAGTTCTTAACCTGAAGCACTATTTCTGGGTTAGCGGAGCCTGTAACCTGAAGCGTATGTAACCTGGAGCGTATGTAACCCGAGGTACCACTGTATTTTGTTCAATTGAAATACTTTCAATAAAAAATAAAAATGGAAAGCAAAACATGACTCTTAGCCCTGCAGTGGGATCCTGGGAAACAGATCCTGGCCTGAGGCGTGAAACTCTCCTGACATTTTGGGCATCAATTAAAATCAGTTGTTTCCTGTCATGGAAATATGAACCTTCGGGGCACATGCTGCTCATTTCAGATGTGAGGTGAACATTTCAACCCCATAATTTTTCAGTAACTCAGAATAAAGGCAGAAGAATTATACAGAAACTCCTTCAGAAGGATATCACCTTCTGGATGTGTGTGTTTTTGTTTTTATATTGTACATTTGCAAGCTGGGCCTTTGTTATTTTTAACAAGGCCCAGAAATTTTAAGTGTGTCATAAATAAAAAATCACCACAACTGTGGACCTAACCAGGACAAAGGGCTTACCCTCTCAACCAAAGTCTCACTCAGATGAGTCTTGGGGGCATGTTGATGAAGATTTTGTGTCTTTGAGGTCATCATTACACAGTAACATCAGCTGCCCAGACTGGAATAGGCAATGCTGTCTGGGGGAAGAAAGTTGGTTAAAATGTAACAGAGCCTGTGGAATTCCTTTCTTTAGATCCCTGGAGGAATTATCTTCTACTTTGTGGAGTTTGGCCAGGACCTATTTATTCCCTGCTTTAATTGCCCTCCAGCAAAATAAGCACAATGTGCTTTGAACAATTTGGCTCTTCTGCAATAACAGCCCTAGAACAAACGCTGGATTTAAGTGAGTGACGTACTGGGTTGCTGTTGACAAACCTTTTGGCAACGTGTGCAGACTGGATGTGACCTACCTGAGAGAGAAGTCAAGTATTTCAGCAATACAGGAATCTCCTGAAACCAATGCAAAGGGCAGCAGCAGCAGAACCGAGAGAGGAAGGAAATGTGTGGCAGTATGCAAATCTTGCCCCTCACATTTGCCACGGGACTTTAGAGGAAGAGGTGGAGCAAGTTCACCAAAGCAGTTTAAAAGGCACAGGACCTGGTCCTCACTTTCATCTTTCCCACACCAGAGCAGAGATGGGCTCCTGGATTTTTCTGGTAGCCCTCCTTGCTCCTTTAAGTATCGCAGCTCCTCCAGACCCGTAAGTAATCATGTCTGTGTATAGCATTTTCCTGCTTGGGAGTCAAAAGCCTGGTGGTGGCAATTGCAAAAAACTAACTCAGGTGGCGGTCTATTAGGCGCAGCCGTTTGTTGGTGGGCAGATGTTCCTTAAAGATGCATGTTGAATGCAGCCGTGGCAGATGTAATGTGGCAGCCCAGGAGGATACAGCCTCCTGACACCAGCATCTTTGCAGAATACCTGGGGAAGCATCAGTGGTGAGGTTGGGCTTGCACAGCTGCACAACCATAATTAATCTAGTGCTTCTGATGCTGTGTCAGCACCTTGCCAGCCCAATACCAACCAGGTAAGCTACAGAGATGGTGGCTTTGTTGTGCTCCTGAACCACACTGGTTCCTACTACAGTGGTACTTCAGGTTAAGTACTTAATTTGTTCCGGAAGTCCATACTTAACCTGAAATTGTTCTTAACCTGAAGCACCACTTTAGCTAATGGGGCCTCCTGCTGCTGTCGCGCTGCCGGAGCCCGATTTCTGCTCTCATCCTGAAGCAAAGTTCTTAACCTGAAGCACTATTTCTGGGTTAGCGGAGTCTGTAACCTGAAGCGTATGTAACCTGAGGTACCACTATATACTGTAGTGCCTCAGAATAGCACCCATGAATCTGTCTTTCTGCTTTATATTATTATTATTATTATTATTATTATTATTATTATTATTGTGCCTAAGGCATGTAAGTTGTAAAGTAATCCTATTTTTTAAAAAGTCAACTACAGAGCTTGGTTTGAAGGAGTTGCTTTCATTGCTGCAAAGTGAATACTTCAGTCTCCACCCTGATTAACTAGGGCAGGAAGAGATTGGCAGCAAGAGACACAAAAGAGACAGCAGGGTGGCACCGAAACACTGGTGTTACCGGTTCATAACCCAACCCAATTTCTAGGGAATGAAGAGGGTGAGCAGCCACACAAAAAGACAATTGAAAGCAGGATAGAGAGAGGAATCATAGGACTGTAGAGTCAGAAGGGGCCTTGGGGGTCATCTAGTCCAACCCCTTGCCATGCAGAAATCTCAACTAAATCCATACATGACAAATGACCATCCAACCTCTGCTTGAAAACCTCCATAGAAGAGCAAAGGATCCTGTTTCTTTAGCAAACAAATCCAAAACGGGGCTATACTAATTTTAAAGTCTATTGCTGCCACAGACGCATGGCGTTCCCAGCCAGTGTGGGGAGGGTCAAGAGAATGGACACAGGAGACTGGTATTGGGTTGAATTAGGCCACAACTGGGATGCGGGTGGCGCTGTGGGTTAAACCACAGAGCCTAGGACTTGCCAATCAGAAGGTCAGCAGTTCGAATCCCCACAACAGGGTGAGCTCCCGTTGCTCAGTCCCTGCTCCTGCCAACCTAGCAGTTCGAAAGCATGTCAAAGTGCAAGTTGATAAATAGGTACCACTCCGGCGGGAAGGTAAATAGCATTTCCGTGCGCTGCTCTGGTTCGCCAGAAGCAGCTTAGTCATGCTGGCCACATGACCGGAAGCTGTACGCCGGCTCCCTTGGCCAATAAAGCAAGATGAGCACCACAACCCCAGAGTCGGTCACAACTGGACCTAAAGGTCAGGGGTCCCTTTACCTTTACCTAGGCCACAACTTTACTGATGACAGGACAAACCAGGTTTGTCTAAGGCACTGGGCTTGCATCTGGCAGTTGTCACACTGCCCGATAGGAATCCATTGGGGTCGAGCCTCTGATTGGATGAGGTACATTGGCCAATTGGTCTCTGTGTGGACTCCCAGACAAGGTCACCCCTCCTGGACCCCTTTTAAGCAATACCCCTGCAATGAAGGATCCAGCCCAGTGCCTTATCCGCCCAAGTTATGACAGTTGCTATGAGGTAGGTGAAAATCTGCAAGCCGGCCAGTTTGCTTGCAGGAGAAAATTCCTCCTTGGTCCTGAATATGGTGACCGAGTAAACCACAGCAAGGTCCATATGCCAACTTGCCAGTTCCCCCACTGCCAGGGCCCTAACAGGCTAGCTGGGTGGGTGGAAAGTCTTGTGGCACACAGCAAAGAAGTCGTCCTGCACCTGGGCACCATTTTAAATACAAGAGGGGCAGGTAGGACCCAGGAACCTGCCCCAATTGGCCTTGAGGGTCAGGCCTGCCCAGAATGGAGGGCCCAGTGTGGTTGGAGGTGGCTGGCACCAGGTGACCACCGCATCCCCCAGATGCGCCAGAAGATGGAGCACACATACCCCCGGACCACCCGCAGCTGTGCTGTGCAGCAAATGCCACTCACCCAGAGCCCTAGGTGAACAAATACAGTGGTACCTTGGGTTCAGAACTTAATTCATTCCAGAGGTAGAGGTCCATTCTTAACCTGAAACTGTTCTTAACCTGAAGCACCACTTTAGCTAATGGGGTCTCCCACTGCTGCCACGCCACTGGAGCACAATTTCTGTTCTCATCCCAAAGCAAAGTTCTTAACCCGAGGTACTATTTCTGGGTTAGTGGAGTCTGTAACCTGAAGCATCTGTAACCTGAAGCGTCTGTAACCCGAGGTACCACTGTACTCTTAAGCAGGCTTACTCATAACCAGGTTTGCTCATGAGGGTCTCGTGGTGCTGGTAGAGCATCATTGTCCTGTGTGTGGGATTCAGTCAGATGCCAGTACATTCAAGTTGCGCAACTGAAGTTGGTTTGGCACTCTTGTGCAACAGACTCAAGAAAGCAAACATTGTGCAAAGAAGGAAGATGCACTGGAAAGTGGGGTGAGGTTAACAATTGCTTGATGTGTACAGTTCTCCGATCTGAAAACCTACTCCACCAAGTGTTATGGCGAGTCATTCAGGGGGGAATTCCACTTGGCACATGTTCCACGGTAACTTTGGCTAATAGTTTGCACAGAAAACGACTCTTCACTTATTGTCCTATCTCCCAAGTTCTACCTGGGGTGGGGTAAGGAATGGGTGTCATGCAGCCATGCTGCTGCACCCCTTTCCCACACAAATGTTTCCCCATACGTCCTCCCTCCCCTGTTCCATTTAGAAGGTCAAATAAATGTGTGTTCACCCCCTTTCGGTCAATAACTTCTGTCTACAGTGAGAGTGATGGAAGCAGATGCCAAGTAAATACTCTGCCTTTCCGTCATGATTGCATAAAAGCTGGGGGGGGGTGAACTATGTGGATAAATGGTATGGACATTATTTTTTCCATTTCAAATTTACCAGTAAGGTCATATGCATACACACACAATTAAAACAACAATGAGACAATACTAAATAAGGAAAAACAGAACACATTGTCCTGTTTGTTTAGTCGTTTAGTCGTGTCCAGCTCTTTGTGACCCCATGGACCAGAGCACGCCAGGCACTCCTGTCTTCCACTGCCTCCCACAGCTTGGTCAAACTCATCCTGGTAGCTTCGAGAACACTGTCCAACCATCTCGTCCTCTGTCGTCCCCTTCTCCTTGTGCCCTCCATCTTTCCCAACATCAGGGTCTTTCCCAGGGAGTCTTCTCTTCTCATGAGGTGGCCAAAGTATTGGAGCCTCAGCTCCAGTGTCATTCCAGTGAGCACTCAGGGCTGATTTCCTTCAGAATGGAGAGGTTTGATCTTCTTGCAGTCCATGGGACTCTCAAGAGTCTCCAAATATTCCAGTGCAAGGTATATTGTGTTGTAAAGCAACGAGCTGTTTCCCTTGAGCCGATTTGACAGATTTGGCTTTCCTTAAAGATTTCTTTTTTTGCTTAGAATTTAGTCTCAATTCTCTGCATTGCTGGTTGCTTTCAAACTATGTCCCTTGATAGTGACTTGTTGCTGACAAGCTGTACCCTTCTCTTTATTGCAGGCAGTACATCCTGATCGTGCCTGCAGTAGTTCAGAGCAACACTACAAATGAGGCTTGCGTGCAACTCCTCAACCTCAATGAGACGGTCTCTGTGGATGTTGTGATGGAGTACAACGTGGACCGCTTTCCCCTTTGGGAAGGGACTGTGGACAAAAAACACTTTTCCCAATGCATCAATTTTACGGTAAAGAACTCTTCATTCTTTCTGGCATCATCCTGCATTGCCAAACATGAAGTGAAAGGCAGGGGGAGGGAGTAGCATGTAAAAATGAAATAATAATCATATCTTATAACTGTTTTTCACCCCATTTGGGATGAAAGTTGCTGCATATGAAGGTCATTGTTAAGGGTGGGTGGCGCGATCTCTTCTGCTGCTTAGTGCCCTCATATGTACATTTGTCCTAGTGGCAGAGACTAAGGCACGGGCATGGGCATAGCCAGAGGGGCAGCTGCCCCCAATCAATAAAAAGCAAAACAAATCTGAGGTTCTGCTCTCCCTAACAAAAGCCTGCCCCCCTTAACAAAAATCCCATGGCTACGCCCATGGGTAGGGCAAGATGTTTTGCAAGAAGTGAGTATGAGGAACTGAGGCAGGCAGAGGAATGAGAGATGACATTCTAGGCAGTGCCATATTTATGTATAAGGTAAACAAGCTATAGCTTAGGGCCCCTCTCTCTTGGCCCCCCCAAAAAAAATTAAAGGAAGAAAACCTGAATGTACTTTGATAAAATATATATTTTGTTATGTGCAATTGGCTTTAGATACCTATTAGGTCCATACATTACCATATAACATATATTCAACACAAAAAACAGTGGCAATCTGTCGTTGACAAAGGACAGCTGGACCTATAAAGGGCCCCATTACCTTCAGTAGCTTAGGGCCTCATCAAACCTAAATCCAGCCCTGGTTCTAGACTTAATAGAAGAAATAAAAAATGACAAATTGCTGGGTCTGGATGGCGTTCACTGAAGAGTTCTCAAAGAACTCAAATGTGAAAATGCTGATCTTCTAACAAAAAGATGTACCTTGGCCCTCAGATCAGCCTCCATATCTGAGGACTGATAACACCTTTTATTTTTTAAGGGTTCTAGGGGTGATACTGGAGATTGCAGGCTGGTTAGATTACTGTCTGCCCTGGAAAAACTGGTGGAAAATATTGTGAAAGCTAAAATAATCAAAGATATAGAACAAGCCTTGCTAAAGCAGATCTAGCATGGCTTCTGCAAGGATAAGTCCCGTCTCCCTAACAGGAATTAAGAAGACAGGAGTTAGTTCTTTGTGAGAGTCAACAAGCGATATAGACTTTCAGAAAACTTTCAGAAAGGTTTCTCATTAAACACTCATGAGTAAGCTTAGCAGTCATAGAATAAGAAGAAAGGGCTTCTTGTGGATCAGAAAATGGTTAAGTTGCAGGAAGCAGAGAGTAGGAATAAATGGACAGTTCTCTGAAAGGAGAGCTGTAGAAAGTTTAGTTCTTCAAGAATCAGTATTCGGACCTTTGCTTTTTAACTTGTTCATGAACGATCTAGGGTTAGGAGTTCGCTGATGATACTAAAGTTTGCTGATGATACTGGCCACGTTTGCTGATGGTACTAAATTGTTCAGGGTTGTTAAAACAAAACAAAAAAAACAGATTGCGAAGAGATCCAAAAGGACCTCTCCAAACTGAGAGAATGGGGAGTAGAATGGCAAATGTAGTTCAATGTAAACCAGTGTAAAGGGATATATTTCAGGGCAAAAAAACCCTTAATTTCACATCTATGCTCATGAGGTCTGAACTAGCAGTGACTGATCAGGAATGAGACCTTTGGAGGTCATAAAAGATAGCTCATTGAAGATGTTGACCCAGTGTGTAGCAGCTGCGAAGAAGGCACATTGCATGCTAAACCTCCCAAATGATGCCATTATACAACACTATGGTGCAACTGTATTTCAAATAGTGTGTACAGTTCTGGTTGCCTCACCTCAAAAAGGAGATTATAGTGTTGGAAAAGGTCCAGTATGCAGGGATGGAACAGCTCATCTTTGAGGAAACGTTGCAGCATTAGGGACTTTTTCGTTTAGAGAACAGGCAAGGAAGATGTGCCATGATAGAAGTGTGTAAAAATTAGTGTGGTATGGGAAAAGTGGGCAGTTTTTCTCCCTCTCTCATAACACTGGAACCATGTGGGTCTCTAAGGAAGCTGAATGTTGGAAGATTCCATACAGACAAAAGAAAGTATTTATTCATGTAGACCAGTGGTTCTCAACCTGTGGGTCCCCAGATGTTGTTGGACTACAACTCCCATCATCCCTGAGCTCTGGCCTTGCTAGCTAGGGGTGATGGGAGTTGTAGTCCCAAAACATCTGGGGACCCACAGGTTGAGAAAGGCTGATGAAAGGTTGAGAGGTTGAGAAACCATCACAGGAGGCAATTATGGCCACCAGCATAAAAGGTAAAGGGACTCCTGACCATTAGGTCCAGTCATAGCTGACTCTGGGGTTGCGGCGCTCATCTCGCTTTATTGGCTGAGGGAGCCGGCATACAGCTTCCGGGTCATGTGGCCAGCATGACTAAGCCGCTTCTGGCGAACCAGAGCAGCGCACGGAAATGCCGTTTACCTTCCCACTGGAGCGGTACCTATTTATCTACTTGCACTTTGACGTGCTTTCGAACTGCTAGGTTGGCAGGAGCAGGGACCGAGCAATGGGAGCTCACCCCGTCACAGGGATTTGAACCTCTGACCTTCTGATTGGCTCTGCGTCCCTTTGGCCACCAGCATAGATGGCTTTAAAATCCAATTCAAAAAATTCATGGAGAATAATGCTACCAGTAGCTACTAGCTGTGTTCGCTATGTTCTGCATCCACAGTCCAGTTGCTGGAAACCACAGGAGCATAGAGTGCTTTTATGTTTGTGTCATGTTGGGCAGAGTTCCCACAGGCATTTATTTGGCCACTGACAGAATAGGATTGTTAACAACTTTTGGAAACCCTAATACAAACAGGCCTATTAACCTGATGCAGAATCACTTCTTGCCAATTTCTAGAGTGAAAAGATAAACGGATCAGCTTTTATTAACTCTTCCCCTCTTGACTATTTTCTCACACACAGGTTCCTCCTGCCAATCCTAATCCACTAGCTTACATAGTTTTTTCAGCTAAAGGCGCCTTGATCAGCTTCCATGAAAGGAGGTCTGTGGCTATTCGAAACATAAGTACACTTGTCTTTGTCCAGACAGATAAACCGGTCTACAAACCCGACCAGAAAGGTGAGTTCAGCATGCATTGTAAATCCCTGCAACTACATCTCAGAGAACTGAAGAATTTCCTTCACTGAGCCAACAAGTAGGGTTGCCACATGTCCCTAGAAAAATCGGAACACCCCATTTTTGGACAAAAGTGTCCCCTGTCCCATTTGGACTTCCAACAGGACACCTTTGGCTGGCCCCAAATGGTGGTTGTGTCACCCCTTCCTTCCTTCCTTCCTTCCCTCTCACTGGGGCTCCCCCTCAGCCGCCGCCCACTGGTCTAGCATGGTGTGGGTCTGCTGCTGCTTGGCCATCTCTAGTACACCAACCTGACCTCTCCTCATCCCTCCTCCTCCTCCAACCTCAAGTTTCTTTTGACACCAACATAGGCAAAAGGCTGGAGCTACAGGTCAAGTCACCCATGGGAGCTGGCTGTCTGCCCCGGTCCCTGCCCATCTTACGTGAATTGAAGGGAACAGTGGGGCCAGGGTGGTGAGGGAGGTGGGAGGCCGAATGCGGGGAACCCCTTTCACAAAAGGGGGAAGGGTTTGGTGTCATGTGCGAGTGTGTGTGTGTGTGTGTGTGCCCCCCAGTTCCCATCCCGACCTGTCCTTTATTTTGCCTGACCAAAGGTGTCAATCCTACAGTCAGTTAAGTTGCAACAAGGCACAAGTCACCCTTCTGATTGGTATTTGGGGTTTGTACAGAGCAGATGCACATGTCTGCAAAATGCACAATCACAATTTCTAAAGCGTCTGCATTTGTTGTCCCATCCCCCCCCCCCGCCTTAGGTATGGTGCTTTGAGGTTCTAATACGGTTTAGCCATTTCCGACCTAGGGAGGAGGTGATGTTGCGGTCTTCACACCCCCACCTCGCGTGCGGGGGCTGGCTCTCAGCCTCCATGCGATTAGGGGAATCCTCAGCCGCGTCATCCCCTGGCCAACCAATCAGCTGGCTCCAGGGGTGTGGCCTGTGCTATTTAATGCAGGCGCGGCCGGGGATCCCCCTCTTTGCTGCTCAGCTGCTCCGGTTTCCCACCCACCCGCCCTTCAAGGTTTTCCTTCTGACCTTGCTATGGACCTCGGTTGGTCGCCTTTAAGGGGCCTGGTAGGAATTTTTTCCACTTGGCAAATTGGCACCAGCCACTTGGTTTTTCGCCTACCTCGTAGCAAATCGTCACAACTTCCTTGGCATTGGCGGTTAGGCACTGGTATGGGTATTGTTATGTAGATGGAAGGGGGGGAAGAAGCGCCATCACCTCCCCCGCATATTGAAGGGTAGTCCCATAAAGGATTCCGGGGGTGTGGCACTGCCCGAAGCCTATGGAGGAGAGGGCCTAAGGCACGCCCCCGAGCGGTGAGCCCAGGGGAGTTCCTAGTTGCTGTGCATCAGCAGGACTCCCCCTGCTGGTGTTAACCGTTCATGCAAACAGGCTGAAGCCGGATAGTTGGTTAGGACCAATGCCTAAGCCAATACTGCTCATCACCTGCAACCAATAAAGTTGTGGCCAATTTTAGCCCATTAACCAAATATAACAGTGTTGTGTGTATTTATTCCTACTGGGGGGAGACAGGAACTTGCCAGGCAAATGATAGCATACACATAATATTAAACATGATGGCTTTATGAGCTCAGTTGACAATTCTACATTTACTTTTGAGACTGGCAGATCCTGGATACTTTCGACTTAGTTAATTACCAAATAAAGTTCCACTAATCACTAGAATGTTACATCGCTCATGGATGTAAACGTGAGCGAAAAGTCTGTAGAAATGTGATTTTGAACCAACCGTATTTTTTAAAAGAGTAAATGGTTTTATTTCCTCTCCCCTCTTTTTAGTGATGTTTAGAGTTGTTTCTATGGATAAAGATTTCAAGCCAGTGAACAAAATGGTGAGTGTAACTGGAACTCAAAAGGTTTCCCAGGAACTCTGATGTTTTAAAAATAAGAAATCATTCTCTTGCCCTTCAAATGCAATGTTGACCTTTTTTTTTCTTTCTTTCTTTTCCAGTATCCTGCAATCTACATCCAAGTAAGAGCTACACCAAGCTATTTAAAGCTTTTTGCCTGTTTCCTTGATTCAAAAAACTGGCATCTCAATTGCAGCAAATCCTAAGCACCAGGATTGGCTAATGGGCAATAATGCTGAGCATGAAACGTAACATATGTTTTATATGTTTCTAGAGTTACCGGTTTTTGTTGTTTTTTGTTGCTCTATAGGACGCACTTTTCCCCCTCCAAAAATTAAGGGGAAATGTGTGTGCGTCCTATAGAGCGAATGCAGGCTCCTTGGCTTTAGCGATAGCAACACGAAGCCTCCAAAGCTCAGAGGGAGCACTCCCTCCACACTCCAGAGGCTTCGCGTTTTTTTCGCTGAAGCCTTCGGAGCGCAGCACGAGTTGCCACTGTGTTCTGGAGGTTTCAGGTTCCTTTCGCTGAAGCCAGGAGAGTCTTGCTCTCCCGGCTTCAGCAAAAGGAACCCGAAGCCTACGGAGCACAGCGGGAACTCGTGCTGCGCTCCGAAGGCTTCAGGGATCTTTGAGGCTGGCAGTGGGGGAAAGAGAGCAGGTCAAAAGGAACCCGAAGCCTCCAGAGCCCAGCGGGAACTCCCACCGCACTCCTGAGGCTTCGGGTTGCCTTCACTGAAGCCTGGAGAGTGAGAGGGGTCAGTGCGCAGCGACCCCTCTCATTCTCCAGGCTTCCAAGGTAGCCGCCTGAAGCCTCCAGAGCGCAGCAGGAACTCCCGCTGCGCTCCAGAGGCTTCGGGTGAACGCACAGAATGCACCTTGTTTTAGAGAGGGAGAACAAGAGGAAAAAAATTCTCCCCCTCTCTGTGCAGCGCCCCTTCAGCGAAGTGGCAGGAGAAATGGAAGGGGCTCCGTTTCTCCTGCCGCTTCACTGAAGGGGCGCTGAGCAGAGAGGGGAGAATTTTTTTCTCTGGTTCTCCCCCTCTAAAACAAGGTGCATCCTATGCTTGGGTGCATCCTATAGAGCGAAAAATACGGTAAGTGAACTGACTCAACCTAAGCTCACTCCTTTTGCCTTTTCTTTTCTTTTCTTTATTTTTTTGAGGGCCCTTGTAGGTATTTTTGTGTTCAGGAAACTAATACTTCTGCAGAGGAATGATGGCCCCAGAGTGAATTTCCTTAGCTGTAACTGGGGGTGGGTTACTCTTAATTCTGGTTCATGTCACTTTCACATGTATTCAGAATTCCTATTCATGCCGCCTTTGCATTTTTTATTTTTCACTGAACAGTAATAGTCACCCCAGGTGGCTAGAAATGCCAGCACATATGACATTCTGCCTTTAAACAAACAAACAAAAAAGCCCTATGGTTCTTCTGGATAGTTAATTTGATCTATCTATTATGCAATTCACATTGACAATGCCAAGGGTACCTTTTCCCCACGTCTGAGGTGCATAAAGGCCAAACTAATCTTTACTAATCTATTGCTCTTTGTTCAGAATATACAACTTCTATCCCTTTAAGGAAAGGTTGTCCTATATCCATCATCTCCAGATTTTTATTCATAAAATGCCAAGAGATGTTATCAAATGCTTTTTCTGCATCAATAAATATTAATGCAGCTTGCTTATCATTCCTGGTCTTGATATATTCTATTATATCAAGTATATTTCTCACATTATCTTTCATCTGTTGACCAAGAGGAAGCCCACTTGATCTTTGTGTATCTCCTCCATTAAAATTTCCTTCAACCTGTCCGCTAGAATACTGGCAAATAGTTTGTAATTATTTAGCAACGATATTGGTCTGTAATTTTTAACTTGTAATAAATCTGTATCTTGTTTTGGAATTAAAGTAATGCCTCCTTTCATGTCAACAGAATCTTTCCTTTCATCAAAATATTATTCATAACTCTTAAATTACAGTATATTGAGCATATCCTTTGCAAAAATGGCCTTTATGCAGGCTATATATATATTCCAGGAAATGATGACTGGCTTGGTGAAAACCTTAAGCAACTTTTTATGGTATAGGCAGTTTGGTGCTCTGTCCGGCCTTGCAGTCCTTTATGATCTTTCACTGAATATATCCAATGCTGATGGATTGCTAGCAAGGCATTCCAGTTGACAATGACTAAATGTTGATAAGGCATAGAGATTCATAAACTGAATCTCACTGACCCAACTCCATTAAAGCTGGTCTCATAGATTGAAGAAAATATTGTAGAAAATGGCATGGTTTATCTCTTGCTGCTTCCCCAGGATCCTCAAGGAAATCGGATTGCTCAGTGGCTGAATCAAACACCTTCCTTTGGCATCCTCCAATTAGAACTCGTAATAAATCAAGGAGCATTGTTGGGATCCTACCAAATCATTGTTGAGAATCCACCAAACTATAATACCCATCACTGGTTCACTATGGAAGAATATGGTGAGTACCACTGTGAAGCTTATCTGCTTTAGAAATCTGATTTGGTATTAATGGCAGCATTTTGGCGCATGGATAAAATAACCTCCCAAAAACTTTCTATAGCTACTTTTTCATAGAACCTAAGTCTGTGAGCATCTGATTTTTGAAGTTTGGCAGAGAAAATGGAAACATGTATACGAAAAAATGAGCAGCGTGTTTAGGTGATATGACTGGACCCCTAACAAGTTTCAGATGCGTCTATAAATGAAGCCATTGACCAGTAGACCAACTGCAAGCTCACAAGCACCCTATTATATGGCTGTGCGTGAAATTTCTCCTGCCATCCCATATGCAGATGAAAAAAGGAATAGCTCTGATCCCTCCATACCTTCATATAATACATTTCTGTTCCAAAACCATGATTCCAAAATCATCAATCTTGTTTGTTTGTTTTTCATCATAATCTATTGGGTTTTTTAATGTTGGTCAAGATACACTTTTAAGTTATTTGTATCCTTGTTTATTTTTGCCCTCCTAATAATTCCTCCTCATGCCTAAGCAGTTGTCTCAAAGAGACCACCTTCCTCGTTATGCCAAATATCCAATCGGTTACTTGGTCTGACTAGACTTTCTTAATCACATTTGTTATATATTTTTTTCAGTGTTGCCAAAGTTCAAGATGGACATCAAAACACCAGACAGGATCTCTGCTTTCGATGAAGAATTCCAAGTAGACGTCAGTGCTCAGTAAGTTTATGAAGTAGAGCAAGTGTATGTGGAAATTTGCATTTCAGCATCTTGAAATTTGGAGGGGGAAAGGATACTATTTTGTCCAACAATCCCAATGGAAACAGGTAGTTGGAACTGAGGCTGAGCTGTATCAACTCGTCCAGGGCTGATCCTGATTTCTGCCTTGACTGGAGTCTAAGGGGAACTTTGGGCGCTGGCTAGGGATGAAGCATTTTCAAAGTGGGGATCAGGGTTCTGTTATATTCCACCTTGCTCTGAAAGGTACCACATACTGGCCACAACAGAGACTTTGGGCTCATCCAGGCTTACTTTTGCCCTGCAGCTTCCCCCAAGAAAATCCAATATTTACTGCTGATGGGTTTTGCCTGGGTTGACATTTGCTGTGAATTATCGCTCAAGAGTGGGGTTTCCTGGGGAAAGCACTGGGGCAAGGATAAAACCGCTCGGACTCTTGCCTAGAAAGTACAAGACAAGCGGAAAACCACTCAGGACAGGACAAGCGCATGTCTGGATGAGCCCTTGGAGAATGTGAAGTAATCTCCTACGGCAGCACTGGGATGTTTCTGGGCAATACTAGGTCCCCACCCCCCATTCACACACACACACAAACTACATATGTTTCTCAAAGCAAAGAAGCCATATTTGCAAATGTCTGGAATGCATTGTGGAATTCCGAGTCTTGCTGGCGTGAAATCCAGTTATTCCAAATGGCTCCCTGTCAAATTTAGGCTTGCCTGAAGTCAGTCACTTAACCTGTGACTAGACTGAGACTTGCAGCGTGATCTGAATTGTTCTTTCTCTCAACTGATTTAATTTATGTTTTGTCCTGTTAGTTATACATTTGGCCAACCTGTTCAAGGGACAGTCCAGATCAGAGTGTGCAGACATCGCTATTACGATCCAAGATGTAATCGAGATTCCAATGGGATTTGTGAAGCTGTTAGTGCTCAGGTAACAGGAAAATCGGTCCTCTGGGCCACTGTAGAATGTTGTTACTGACTTTTTTGCAGATAGATGTTGTGGGAGTATTATTTAAACACAGAGACAGTATCAGAAAGTGTGTAGTTCCTCATGCTTCCCTCAGTGTGTTGGCCGAATGAAGCCCACAGTGCCACAGGACTGAACTGTTAGTTGTTTAGCCCAAGTAGACTCATCATGGAATACCAGTCTTTTCACACAGCTTGATGGCCAGCTTCAGGGTGTGCAAAAGTGGGATTCACTAGCAAACTTTAGGCCTATCATTTGATGAGAGTCGCAGCCAGGGCCAGCCTGCTTATGAGGTGGACCGAGGAAGCCGCCTCAGGCAGCAGAATCCCAAGGGGTGGCACACCTATGGGAGCTACAGCCAGAGAAGCAAGGAGAAGAGGTGCTGGCTTCTGGTGAGATCTCACAAGTTCTTGCTGCTGTTGCTACTTCTCCTATGGCAAGGGGTGTCTGCCTGCCTGCCTGCCGCCACAGCCGCCACAGCTGAAGACGCAATGAGAAGCGGTTGCAGCTTCCTGGTTCTGGTGAGATCTTGTGGAGCTCCTGCAAGATTTCACTATGTGCTGGACCCGGGGGTTAACCCGAGCAATGTGGTCCAGGTCTGGTCCCAAATCCAAGGATTCCGCGAGGAATCAGTCCGACAGGGCCAAGGCAGGACACAAGGCAGGAAAAAAGACTAGGTCAGGCACAGGGTCTCAGGCAAGTTCTAGCAAACAGCAATGTTGCTCCCGCAACCTGGGGCGGGGTCCGAAAGCCTTTTATCTTTGTCAGGATAACAGCTGGTCCTGATCCCCGGTGACTCACCTCCCTGTCTCGTCCAAAGGTGAGCACTCCTCCTGCGAGTACTCAGGTCTCTCCTTCTCTCAGACCTCAGTCTCTGCAGCTCAGGAGATGTCGGTGGGTTATTAGACCCAGGAGCCACCTCAGCCTCTCCTGACCCAACTGGTAGTGGAGCAGCTGTAAGTGATGGCCCAGCTGAAGGCAACGAGGTCATCCCCACATCTGGAGCCAGGGCAGGCTCAGGCCCTTGACTCGGCCCAGCTGGTGTTTGTTGCAGGGGAACCTGTGTAGACTGGGGCTCTTCAGAATCAGGCCCCAGACTTGGTTCAGATGCTGCCTGAGGCAAAGGATCTGGTACAGACTGAGACTCCACTGGTTCCAAGCCCGAGTCTGATTCCAGGCCATCACACACTAGAAGCCAGAAGCTACAGCCACACAACCCAGTGAGGTGCAGGCAGCGTGGTGACAGCTCTTCCCTGTTTCACTTAGGCAGCAAAAGGGGTCAGGCTGCCTCCATTTTCTGCATGTTACAATATGCCCTTGTCTGACTATAGATATATTTTGTTTTGGTACTGCTTTAAAAAGCTGGTTTGGTAGTGTGCTTGTCCTGATAAAGTTTGAAGAAAATGTTCAACCCTATATTGTATACATTCAGGCTGCAGTCCTACAACTTGCTTATCTTGGAGCAAGTATTGTTGAATTGAGTAGGGCTTACTTTCTCCAATGAAAATAGGGACATCTTATGGAAAAGCAGGACATTCCAGGATCAAATCTTCTGTAAATCTGGGACAGTTCCTGGAAAATAAGGACACTGGTGCAAGCGTTGCAGCTGACTGAACAGAACAATTCCTCTCTCCTCCCCTTCCCTGCTGCCCTGTTCTGGGGGTTGTCCCAATTCTCCCAATTACGGAAAGGGAAGAGCTGGGGGAAGCCTTGTTGTGCAAGTAGCAATCTGCTGACATGGGTCATTAGGAGACTCCCGTCCCAAGGACTTAGAGTGAATCATCCCAAGAAACAAAGGGTTTCAGTATGCTCATGACTTATCCTATCTTTCCCTTTGAAACAGCCACTTATGCCCTCTGACAGAGGTGGGCGGTATATAAGCCTGTAAGCCTGATTCTTATAGATAAAGCCAAGGAATAATTTTCCTGGGCCATGTAAAGAACAGTCAGTACTGTTTTACACTAAAGAATTTGGGATCCATTGTAACTGGAGGAAGGGACTTTTCCAACACTGAAAAGCAATTTGTTTCTTTACAGGTGATCATTCTTTCTCAATTGCTGTGCAACTTCCCATTCATTAGTCCTCAATTTGATCTTGTTTATGTTTGGACTTGGTTCAGAAATGTATTGCTTCTCCTTCTATTATGTGGTTGTTTGGTCCTGTCCCATTTACAAGTCATTACTTCTGTTCCATTTCCCCACTCCCTTTCATACATGTGTTGGTAGCAACTTAGACTTTTTCATACTTCCAGTGAGCAGCCACTGATCACAAAAGCCTATACTGAAATAGTTCTAATTCTTCAGCATACTTTTTGATTGTTTTGCTGCAGCAGACTAACATGACGACCCCAGGGAAGTTCCACATACCTTCCACACTTTTATCGTAATTTTCTTTCCCTTTTCAGCTGGACAAAGATGGCAGCATTTCCAAAACGATCAGCACCAAAGCATTCCGCCTTTACGCAAACATGCATACGCAACGTTATTTTTATGTGTCGCTCCATGCAGAGGCAGTTGTCACAGAGAAGGGAACAGGTAACCATTTTATAATGGGGCACAACAGAATAGGAAGGGGGAGCTTTGAAAATCTTACTCTGAGAATTGGCCTCTCTGGGCACCATATTCAGCACCTGAGTACTCCAGATATCTATTTAATCTAGCTTGTTTTACAGGTTCTTTTATGCATTTATGTATCTGACAGGCATCCAGATTTCAAAGTCTAACTACATCTCTGTCTATCAAGCAAGAAAAACCATCACATTGGAGAATGTAGATCCATATTATAGAAGAGGGATCCCTTTGACTGGACAGGTAGGACAATGGGGATGATCTCTGTGAGGAACAAAATTCTAAAATGTGTATTTTAAGGGGGGGACAAATTATGTGGGGTTGTTTTTAAGAAACAGATTAATGCAAAAACAAGATGGAATGGAAAGAGACGTGGACGAGAAACAGACTAATTGTTCCATCCCTGGCTCAGCACTGTTTCTAAACATTTTGCACCTGTGTTTTCCTGTCCCACACCCAGATGAAGGTGAATGACGAGGATGGAGCACCACTGCCAAACGGGCTTATTTTTCTAGAGGTTGACGGCGAGGTTGTGGCCAACTACACTACGGACAACAATGGCAGTGCCCAGTTTTCCATACCAACTTCTCACCTCTTTGAACCTCGCTACAAATTGAGAGTAAGTCGCTGAAAACTGAGCGGGGGTGGTGGTGGTTGATATGACCAAGTAGGAAACTGCCCTTTTCTGGTAGCTCAGGTGGGTCAAGCCCTCATAACCTACTGATTCCTTACCCTTCCTTTACCGCCCACCAGAGACATGCATTACAGCCCAATCTGTGGAGTCATCCAGGGGAATGATCAAACAACTCCTTTTGGGAAACCCTTCCAGAGGCATCACCCTTCTGTGGAATGTTCTATTTCTGGTACATTTTACTTTCTTTTGTACCTTTCTCTCATCAGGCTATCTATGAACCAGATCAGTGCACTGAGTATGGCTGGCTGGAAACCTACAAGCCAGAAGCTGTTCATTACGTCCAGCGCTATTTCTCCCGGACCAACAGCTTTGTGAAGATAGAACCGGTGTTGCGTGAACTGCCGTGTGGCAAACAGGAAGCAATCTCTGTGCACTACATCCTGAACAAAGTTCAAAATGAAGAATTGCCCTCCAAGGTTCACTTCTACTATCTAGTAAGTGCAGAAAGGCCGAGTGGCTTTGCCATGACCTTCCTCTTAGCTTTCAAGCCTCACTGGAGGTTGAATGGGTATGGAACCACCTGCAATGCCTCTGTCCACGTGGTGGGAGTTGCAAAAAGAGTACCATCACATCACTAATCTGATTTCTATTCTGATGTGCTTAAAATGCCTCCAAGTGGAGTACAAAGAAAAAATAAGCAGGTCCTGGACAAAATGCCCTACAAATATACTTGACCCATACCCTGTAGTGGAGCTGTTAAGTTCCGGTGAACATATCAGACGACACAGTGATTCTTCAAACAGCTCTTGTTTATTCACAGGCTAGAACAGAGCACTAGGCTAGAACTCAACAGTAACCACTTTCTGTAACTATCCAATCACTGAACGTCACTTTCAATCCCTTATTTGCATATGTGGACCTGAGTGAAAACTATCTACAGTATCCCCCTGCTGGCCCAGGGTGAGAACTTCAGTACATAACAGGAGCCATGACAGAAATAACAACAACAACAACAACAACACAGTCATATCTTGGGTTACAGCTGCTTCAGGTTGTGCTTTTTCGGGCTATGGACCGCCGAAACCTGGAAGTAACGGAATGGGTTACTTCCGGGTTTTGGCAGTCATGCATGTGCAGAAGCACTAAATTGCTCTTTGCGCATGCGCATAAGCACCAAATCGCAACCCGCACATGCACAGACGCAGGTTGCAAATGCTGCGGGTTACGAACGTGCATCCCACACAGATCACGTTCGCAATCCGAGCGTCCACTGTAATAATAATATATTATTATTATTTATACCCCACCCATCTGGCTGGGTTTCCCCAGGCACTCTGGGTGGCTCCCAACAGGATGTTAAAAATACGATAAAACATCAAGCATTAAAAACTTCCCTAAACAGGGCTGCCTTCAGATGTCTTCTAAAAGTCAGATAGTTGTTTATTTCCTTGACATCTGATGGGAGGGTGTTCCACAGGGTGGGCAGCACTACCAAGAAGGCCCTCTGCCTGGTTCCCTGTAACCTCACTTCTCCTAGTGAGGGAACCACCAGAAGGCCCTCAGAGCTGGATCTCAGTGTTTCTAGCAAAATTATTTATGCCTTGATTTCTTTTTTGCATACAGATTATGACGAATGGTAGAATTGTTGATGGAGGTGAACACCTAGTCAGCATTAAGGGTAAGTGGTCCAATTCTGCTCATTGATTGTGGAGAAATGAAGGTATATGACAGTCATGGAGAAACAATCAGCAGACCTGTGGAATGATTCCTAGCATGACCTTTCTCTGAAAAAGGAATTTCATTTATAAATCTTAGGTTAAGTCACAGGCTGGATCTACACAGATATTAAAAAAACGCAACTCCCAGGGTAATTTTCCATTGACTTTGGATTGCTGCTCTACAGCGCCATCTGGTGTTATATTTTTAGAATGCATTTTAACGTTATAAATTGACCAGTGTAGCTAAGTCCACAGAGTGACTGATTGTCACTTAGTCCAGCAAATATAATAATGATTTGATTCAGCATGGATTTGGATATTCTTTCTTTGATTGAACCATCGGAGGAATTTCAAGGAAAGTATAGAGTTACAGTAAAACTAGTAACACTTCTTCTCCACATCCCTAGCTGTCATGGACCTGAATTAATTCTTGATCAACTTTTCTGTGGTGTGTAAACCAACAAGGGGAGCTTTGCTAGGGGGCAAAGTGTGCGATTATGAAAGACAATCCCACTCCCAATTATTTTGCACTTCATTTGGTTCCATCTGAGGGGAGACAGCAAGACCACCAATGCCAAGGTCGCGGTGGGGCTTCCGTCTTAATTTTGTACGCGACAGTCAACATTAGCTCATCAGCTTCTCTTGACCTCTTTCCTTGACTCCTTTAATTTCATGTTTTTCCTCACAGCTGGACAATATAGCAGATTCTCAATCCCAGTGATGATTGACCAAAAAGCAGCTCCCAGAGCAAGGCTGCTGGTTTACACTCTGCATCCTCATGGGGAGCTGATTGCTGATAGCATCTCTTTTGAAGTTGAAAAGTGCTTCAGAAACAAGGTAAGAGCTGATCAGTCTGTTCCCCACTCAAAGTAACAGATGTTTTCTATTCCTAACTCTCTGTTTATGCTGACAAGGAGTACAAAAGTCAAATAGGAAAGGTTTATTGCAAGTGGAATGGTTGGCATGTCTTATGGATGGCTGAAAATAAGCTAAAAGTAGCAATGTATCTTGGCTAATGAACCTTTTGCATGATTTAAAATCCTAATGAGTCACTGTGGTGTTTGCCTCCTAGGTTGGGTCATAAGGAAAGGGTTAAAATGGGTGTGGTGTGATTGGCCAGTGAGAATGCAAGGGGGAAGTTGAGAGTTGAGTTTTGGGAGTTGAAGAGGGAAGAGGGAGGATTAGGCAGTGGATTAGTCGAGTTGTATTGTGAGAGAGTGAGAGGAATTGTTAGGTTGAGTCAGATAGATAGTTGGGAATAATCAGTTTGGAGTTGTTAGGAACTAAGATTTAAGAAACTGACAAGAGAAAAAGAAACGTGTTCCTGCATTTAAAAATAAACTTGATTATTTGTTAATGTTACAACTGTCTGGACTCCATGTGTCCCCGTGAGAAGCGGGGTGGTGGCAGCGAAGAAAGCAATCACAGTGGTGGCACAGGGTCAATAGACCATAAACGTCCGGGGGCCCTGTGTGATCGCCACAGTCACTGATGGCTTGTACCTAATCTGAGAAGAGCTCATGCCATGTTATAAAGTAGTGAACTATGGTCATACAGTCCAGACATTGTATTTTGTGATGATTGCCAGGGGAATATACAGCTGTTAAGTAGGCTTTCACAAGAGACAGAATAGCTATGGGTGGGAGACTGTACCACAATAACTTCTGAGATGATCCCCTGACAGATTTCTGACATCTCCATTCAATTCCAGGTCAGCCTGCAGTTCTCTAAGAAAGAAGCACTGCCAGCCTCAGGCATTGGCCTTAACCTCAAAGCTGCCAGCAACTCCTTCTGTGCCCTGCGGGCTGTGGATAAGAGTGTTCTGCTTCTGAGGCCTGGAGAAGATCTGACTCCTGAGAGCGTGAGTCCTGGATTTTTGGTGCACCTTCAACCCAGAGCCATTCCAAGTATTAGATCTCCTTTCAGTGGTCCCACCACTGAAAGCCACCATCTATAGAAATGAGCACAGACTCAGGTTGTCTACTCCTCTGGCACCAGAAATCCTCCCCTTGTGTTGTATTCAGAAATATAACTCTGTGGGAAACCCTTAAAGACCCACTTGTATTTTGGTCTGCTTTATACTGAGTTGTTCTGTTCTAGACATATTTTTTAAAGATATGGGTGACAGAATCCTTCAGAACTCTGTGTGAGCATGAAAAGGAAGATGTACAAAGACAGAACCTTGAAGAATGATTTTTTTAAATGCAGCCTGTTTATGATTTTGAGGGGGTTTAGCTAATAATACCAAATTCCTTTGGGGCTTCCAGAGACCATTACCTGAAACCAAGAACAGAACAGGCATGTTATCTTTCCCCACCGGAAACTGGGAAGCAAGAGGCTCCTTAATGTGGCCAAGTACCATTTTTTTCTAGGAATTTCTGTTCATTGATCTTCTTGAGGGCAGCCCATACATTTTCCTTGACACACCTGTGGCAGGATGGCATTTTCTGCAAATGTTTTTAAAAGAAAAGAACAGTAATGATAACCATATTTGCTTATGAAGCTATTCAGTTCTGCAGGGAATGAGAAAAAGTCTATTACAACCATATCTTAGTGAATAGGCCTGCATGAAATTTCTTTGACTCCTCATCCCAGCTGTGGGATATAGAAAAAGGTTCAATATTCTACTGTGCACCAAAACATAATAATTAAATAGGTCTTGCTAATACAAAGCTTTGACTACGTTGTGTTCCAGGCATGCTTCATCTGCTGAAATAAAAACAGAAGGAAGAGATTTCCACTCATAAATTAAGCCATTAAAGGGCACGCAGAATAAGAATGATTTTACCTCTAAACCTTCAGCATCTCCATAACTGGAATGCCCATCTTGATGTTTGCTTGTAGATATCACTGCTCAGTGCTTTTTTTCTAAAAAATAAATGTTTAGGGGTACTCTCATTTCCCTACTCATATTGAAATACTGCCCCTCAATGAGGCCAAACTTAGATTCACAAAATATATAAAGGTATGCGTACCCCAGAAAAAAAGCACTGCCACTGCTCATGTAAGGCAGGCTTTTATGCTCCTCCAGGTCTCATCTGTGTTCATTATTCATTTTTCACCAGGTGTACTCTCGCCTTCCTTATCAAGAACTTTATGGCTATTATCATAATGGGTTGAACCTTGAAGATACCCCTAAAGAGCCATGCGTTGAGCTGAAAAATACTTTCTTTGATGGCCAATTCTACATACCTGTGAATGTGACTGATGACGGCAATGTCTATGATGTTTTCAGGGTATGTTTGTCTCTATGCTTATATTGGGACTGGCACTGCTGCTTTTGGGCACCTGTATATGGCTACTACTGAAAACCAGCTATGAGATTAGAGCAAACCTGAGCATGAGTGGTGCTCTTTTAAGGTAAAGGTCCCCAGCGGGTGGCGCTGTGGGTTAAACCAGAGAGTCTAGGGCTTGCCGATCAGAAGGTCAGCGGTTCAAATCCCCACGATGGGATGAGCTCCCATTGCTTGGCCCCTGCTCCTGCCAACCTAGCAGTTTGAAAGCACGTCAAAGTGCAAGTAGATAAATAGGTACCGCTCCGGCGGGAAGGTAAATAAGTTATAAAAGTTAATAAGTTATAAAAGTATGTGAAGAACCAGTGAGGTGGCCTGAAATATGTGTGCTACTCTGGATAAATAATTTACCTCACCTAGAAAGAACCATATTATCAACGAGAAGGTCTTAGAAAGTGTGGTAGGTTTGGTTGTCTAAAGAAATCAGATAAACAGCATTTTATCTATTCCTTTTAAGAGCTTGGGTCTCAAGGTTTTCACCAACTCCACACTACAAAAGCCCGTTGTATGCCAAAGCGACTTCGAGTGCAAGAAGATTTCATCTGATTATCCTGATGATGAACCTCGTATTATGGATGAAGGTTAGAAAAGGACTCGTTGCAATGTTATAAGGGTGATGGGCTGTTCTGTTTTAGGCTGATTGTTTTGATGGAATACCCTTCACATAGGGATGGCAAGAGCGTTCTCCCATCCTTATCACCTGAACCAGAGCCTATCCGCAACCTTACAAGTTGTGACAATTTTCTATGCAGCAGGCGAAACCCAAATGGCAACAGCCAATCAGCCAAGTGGGAAAATTCCTGCCATGCCCCAGTCCGAATGACAGACGACACAAGATGGCATAGCAAGGTCAAGCGCAAAACCCTAAAAGTAGGGAGAGGTGGGCAGGTATTCCAAATGCACACGCCGAAAGAGGAAGCTCTGGATCACGTGCAGGGGCATAAATAGGTACCTCAAACCGTTTGGACTGCGTCCCATTGTCCAGATTACCCCCAGCTATGAGGGACCTACCAATCAGGTGTTGTGGCTGACCTATTGTACGCACCCACAACACAGAGTGTCGGTTTCCAGGTCTCACCACAATACGTGCCCTCTTTAAGGGAGGACCCGATTTATCAGCGCAGATAGTGTCGTGCTAGCGCATTGCAAGGCATAAAATAAGATTCAGCCTCCCTCAAATGTTTTGCTTTTTTTAAAAAAGAAAATGTCTAGACTCACTATTAATTATCAAAACCATAGTGATATCATGATGGTTGCCCCCTTATTAGTTATACCCACACTGAGAGACAATCGAACTAGATTGTGAGCAGCCGGCATTGGGATTGTGGGATTCCAGCTGAGATCAGGGCGAGAGCAAAGTCTTAATGCCCCCTGCCTCTCTTTTTTTTTTCAATAATATTTATTCAAGTTTTAAAAGGTTACAAAGAAGAACACAATATATAAAAACAAAACATATCCAAGAGAAAAATAAAAATAGGAAAATAAAAAAGGAAAAACAGCTAAAAAGGAAAAAAGATACAATCCAAAAAACAAAAAAAGCAAAAGAACAAGTTAAACCTTAATATAACTCCCTTTCTTAACTTATCTCCTTGACCTCCTCACATCTCCCCTCTTTGTATTCTAATTCATATAAATATTTCAGCAAATCCTTCACCTTATTTTTATCCTTATATCTTATCTTATTATACTGTAATTTTCCATTCTTTCTTTCACCAATTAAGCATCCACTTTTACTTTATTTAATCTTATTTCTCATTAAAACTTATATATCTGAACTTATTCTTGAAACGTTTCCCCTAGGGTAAAAAAAAATTCCATTCCACGATTTTCCCATCTCTCATTAAAAGAAAAAGAAAAAAAAACACAAATTATAATATATGCATTTTAAATTCCCAATTTTCTTTCACCAACTCCCCTCCCCGGTTTCGGCCCCTAGCAATAGTTCCATCAATCTCGGAAAACCATCAACCTGGAGATCTTAAGTCCGAGGCTCTTAAATCTTTTTCATGTCCCCTCTGCCGGTCTTTTTGGTAGTCTTTGGTGTTAAAGAACAGATCTCGGGGGAGCTCCAACCCATCGGTAGTCATATTCCTTCTTAGCAGGTATGCCAGACTTCCGTAGTTAAAAGTAGGGCCTGTAGGATATTCCAAATCTTGTTTCACACTCCTTTCAAATCCAAAGGCCCAAAAGCTCCAGCCTCCACCTGGCTCAGATTTATATCCCCAAAGTCAGTTGATCTCCACATAAGGTGATCTCTCAATCTTTCATTTTCCAAACCAAGCCAGGCTTCCATCTCCAAAAGCTGGCTCCTCCTGGTTGCCATCATGTAAGGCCTCGAATTATAATCCACCATTTGCCTCTGTAGGGTTACGGCTCCCCCTTTCATCACTTTAATCATAACAAGTTTCTCCTTCTCAAATTCTTCAATTTGTTCAGTTGGAAGAGATTCCTGTGCCGAGTTCTTGTCAGCTTCTTTACTAATGCCCACTTTTGTTTCCAAGATTACAACATTGGTAGCCATAACATTTATCTTGTCTTGCAGCTTTCCCAACAGATAAAATGTCCTGTTCAGTTCACACTCGACTTCCTTCCCGACCGCCATCCTTAAACAGTCCAAGGTCAAAAACAGTTTCTCAGAGCTTTTATCTTTAAAAGCAATTTCCCAGCTGCATCCTTACGACAATATCCCAAAGCTCCCTCTAGAGGGACACAAGTTCCTTTTATCACTCCTTCCAGCACAGTCCCAAAGGTCCCATACGTAAAATTGTAACAGTTCCTTCCTTCTTTTTAAACATAAAATTGTAACAGTTCCTTCCTTCTTTTTAAACACAAAAACGGACAGTAGAAACAAAGTCCTTCTTTTGTATCTTGACAGCTAGCTTGACAGCTGTCAGATTTAACTATTCACCATTAACGGGCTCTCGCAGACCACTCCCGGGTTTAGGGAAGTGGCACTTCAATTCCCAAATTTTAACCTTCTCCTGCAGGCTCCCCTGCTTCCCCCCCAAAAATATTGATGGTAGTTTCAATCAGTGGAATTTAAATCCTTTATGTAAGACTCTCCACGACCTTAGTTAACAAATTCTTTGCTTCAGTATATTTACAGAAAGGGGAGGTGGACTTCCTGTTTAGACCTTCCCTGATCGGTGCCAATTTAAAAATACTTTAAAAGTCCAATTTCCATTCTACTCACGGGTTGTTGTTTGAAATCCAGTTGTCCACAAGAAAAAGTCAGCGCTCTCCAGCAACAGCTACACGGCTTCACTTCATAAAAATAGCAGTCGATTCAAAACACCGCGCCGCTCACCCCACGTCACTTCGGAACCCCCAAAAAGGGGTTTCCCTGCGGGTAAGGGGGGCGCTCCTGGTGTCAGCTGAATCCCACGTTCCCAGGCATCCTCCGCCTGGGATTTCTAACGGGTCTCCGCCTTCACCGCGGCGGCACGACCCGAATTCCACGGAGCGGGTTCCTCTCAGTCAGAGGAACGCCGCCATTGCCGATGGCGCTAACCCGGAAGTCCAATGCGCCCCCCCCCCCCCCCCCGCCTCTCATGCCATGATCTCAGTCCAGTTCAGGGGATAGGACCCCACCACACTGGTAATTTGTTTAAAAGTCCACTTCATATGACAAATGTCACATCTCATTTGGCCGCAACAGACATAGGAGCCACAGAGTTTCTGATAAAGGTAAAAAAATCCCTTGTTGAAGGCTATTACTATTTCCCAGATTTAGAAATGCTGACATCTTATTTTGTATAATGGCAGCAGTAGTGTGCCATGTTGATGTATCATGACCCTTAGAGCTGGCAAAAGGAGGTTATTCATAGTTTCAACATCATTCCTGCTTGATGTCCTTTTAATGTGAAGCATTAATTTCACCATTAAACACTAAACCTCTTCAGTACTATTTCTGTTATAGAAGCCAAACTCCCTTTTCTCTCATCATCTTGTCCTTTCTTTGTTTTTCAGCAAAAGTTGCTTTTGGTGCTGCAGCTGGGGGTACAAGCACATTGAGAACATACTTTCCTGAAACATTCTTTTGGCAGCTGCTTTGGGTTGAGTGAGTCTTTCTACTATTCTATCTTGTTATTTTTATTTTCATTTTCTGGATTCCGTTTAAGAGTCCTTGTGTGAAAAAAAAGCTGAGAGAATTATTAGAACCTCATTTAGCTGGATAATCCTTTCTTCATTATGGTTTTTATTTTTAGATATTTGGGCAACTTGTGGGAAAAACACACACACACACTCAAGTGCTGAAGAGCCCTGCACTGTACTGTATGGGATATTTATCGTATAAATTTGGGAGCTGCTACTGATAGCAATAGCTTTCAGGGGGAAATCCATCCACAATATTTTTATTTTAGTATATAAAGATATTTGGGGCATATACATACTCTTAAATGGTATGAAGCTTATATTAGTAACAAATTTAATTGTAGACAGATCCATGCGAAAAGAGTCTACAATTTTGTCCTCTTATGCTTCAGTTCTAGTGGGAAAGCCAATCTCTCATACACCGTGCCTGACACCATCACTGAATGGGAAGCCAATGCATTCTGCATGAACGACAACAGTGGGTTTGGCCTCTCAGGAATTGCCTCCCTGACAGCTTTTCAGCCATTCTTTGTTGAGCCGGCTATGCCCTACTCCACTATCCGAGGGGAAGTATTCCTTTTTAAAGGCAATGTCTTCAATTTCCAGGACGACTGCATTGAGGTACGTTCTTCTGTCTCCAGTTAGTGCTCTTAAAACCTAATACAGGGTATGAAGTGCAGGTGGGTTCCCATGAGACAAGACACAGCGATAACAGCAAGAACCTTTATTGAACTACATAACCGGGAAACAGTTTCCTGAGAACCAGTGTGGTGTAGTGGTTAAGAGCGGTGGATTTGTAATCTGGTGAACCGGGTTCACTTCCCCGCTCCTCCACAGGCAGCTGCTGGGTGACCTTGGGTTAGTCACACTTCTCTGAAGTCTCTCAGCCCCACCCACCTCATAAGAGTGTTTGTTGTGGGCAGGAAGGGAAAGGAGGTTGTGAGCCGCTTTGAGACTCCTTTGGGTAGTGATAAAGCGAGATATCAAATCCAAACTCTTCTTCTTCTTCTGCCTGGGCCACTCCCATTCCCAACATGATTGGCTGTCTAAACTTCCAAGCTGCAAATCACAACTCAGAGTTCAAGGGCCGGTCGCAGAGGCCCAAATCCAGAATGCTTAGACCGGACTCAAGCTCAGGCAAACACAGACCACTGAATACATAACAGGGTAGCAAAACACAGAAGTGGAACACATTACAGAAACCCTGTCCCTGCAGGCAAATTTTATTTTTTTAAAACTTGCTTTAGCTGCTATTATGACTTGGCATCTTACATAATTTAGGAGAGCTGGAACTGAAGAATCCACAATCCTTTACTCACCATTCACTTTCCTTGGGTGCTTTCCTGTTCTATCTGTGAGCAGGACCTCAGAGGGCAAGAGGAAAGTCTAAAGAGAGAGGGCCAATCTAGCTAAAATGCAGCCAGTCTTTCAGGCAGGGCAAATACGTAGTGTACCTGACTCCAGGAAGTCAGTATGTTACCTGCCCTGGGTGGGGCTGCACTCTCCCTGAAGAATCAGGTGAGTAGCCTGGCGGTGCTCTTAGATCTAGCGCTATCACTGGAGACTCAGAAGTCCTTGGTCACTAGGGGTGCCTTTTACAAGATTCAGCTGTAAGACAGTTACAGTCGTTCCTGGATTGTGATCATCTGAGCTCTTGACATTTTCTGGTCCAGGAATGCAAGTTGCAAGAGTAGGAAAAATGCCTTGTAATCAATGATGGATGACCAAATAGGCAGAGTAGGTACCAGTATATGCCCCCCCCACACACCTTTTATAGGGGCCCTGTGACAATGGATCAAAATAATATCATCATCATCATCATTTTATTTGTATGCCAACTTTCCATAGAGCCACTTCCGGCCCGCCCAGGAGGTGGGGTTGTGGGCTTCAGCCCCACCCCACGTGAGCGGGGGCTGGTTTCAGCCCCCATGAGAGCAGGGGAATCCCGGCCGCGTCGTCCACCCCGGCCAGCCAATCGGGTGGCTGGGGGGCATGGCCTGCCCTATTTAGGGCCGGGGTGGCCGAGGCTCGCCCTCTTTTGCCGGCTAGCCCCCACGTTTTTCCACCCTCCCTCCCTTTAGGTATGTTTCTGACTTTGCTATGGACTTCGGTCTGTTGCTGCAAGGGGCAATTTACAGCCATTTGGTTTTTCGCCTACCTCGTAGCAACTAGTCACAACTCCTTGGCATTGGCGGTTAGGCATTGGTAAGAAGGGGTTAAGAGGATGTGGGGGGGGAGGAACGCCATCACCTCCCCCCAGTGAACGAAGGGTGGTCCGATAAAGGACTCTGGGGGGCGTGGCCCTGTCCAAAGCCTATGGAGGTGTGGGCCTAAGGCACGCCCCCGAGCGGTGACCCGGGGGGGGCTCCTAGTTGACGTGCCTCAGCAGGAGACTCCCCCTCTATGGTGTTAACCCTTCCCGTGTCTCCAGCAAATGGGCTGGAGCCGGATAGTCGATAGGACCAATGCCTAAGCCAATGCCTCTCATTCCTCAATTCAATAAAGTTGTGGCCTAATTCGCCCATTTAACCTTAAATTATGGTGTCTGGTGTCTTTAGTTATCCTTGGTGGGGGGCGGGAACTCGCCACGCAACTGAAACTATGCTCAAGGCGGCTTACAACATGACAAGATTTACATAATTACAAACTTAACAGAAGTCATAAACAATAAATAAAACACTTCAAAAAGTACACAACCAAATGGAAACAATTTCCACGTAAATCATAAGATCTAAAACTAAAGATACAACAACAATATCAATAACAGCAACAGCTCTCTCAACCCCCCGTAAACAATACTCCAGCCCAAGAATCTGTTCAACAGCCTCAGCTTTTGTAGCTGGAGTCAGTCCGCACTCCACTCTCCCAGGCCAGATTTGATCTTGAAAGAAAATGACAATCAAGCTTTCTTAGTTCAATGTTATTCCTCTAGATAATTTGTGAGGGGGGTGTGTGTCGAGAGTTCGATTGCCATGGGGACTCCGCAGGGTGAAATCCGGTACCGCTTGTAATTTGCTCCCAAGTCAAGATAGCAGTTATACAGTCTAGGTTTTAATTGGCACGTCACAGCTCCTTATTTTATATTGTTACACACCACCCCAGTCTCCAAGTGGTGTGTGATTCCAGGAAGAGACTGTGTGCCTTGCTGATGCGCCATTTCCCTATCTTTTGCGTTCTCTTAATGGTCCATCTCTTCAGGCGATTATTTCATCAGGAAGCCAGCCTGGCTTTTTTAAAACAACAACAACAACAACAACAACAACATGTCTTATATTTTAACATGCTAAATTCAGTGTCTGCCACCCCAGAAGTAGAAGGGCAGCCCAGGCGACTCCACAAACTTACAACACTATTGCCATTGTTTTCCCTGCTCTCAGATAGATGTTAAGCTGGAAGAGTCTCAGGATTTCAAAGCAGAAAAGCTGTCTCCAGGGAACAACTCCGTAAGAATCTGTGCGAATGAAACACAATCCTACACTTGGAGAATTACCCCTCAAAGACTGGGTAATCATCTTCTCTTGCAGAATTTTGCAGTTTTAGCTTTCCTCTGAATTTCTTGAATTTCTCCCCAAATTGCAACTTAGAAAAATAAATAAATGTATTTTTAATGAAATGAAATGATAAATGAAACTGAAAACCCTGATAATCCTTATGGCTTCGAAGCAAGAAACAAGCTGCTACTGTTTACTGCTAGGAATGGCCTATGTACATTATAAATGATTTGTATATTAGTTATCTAAAACTTGCAGCATACAAGGGAATATATATGCTGCTCTTCTTGCTTCAGTGCCATGGCGGTGACAATTTGGACTTTACATGTAAGTTTGTGGGGGGTTTTGCCGGTTATTTTTTATTGATTTTTCATAATTTTTAACAAATGTCACCAGATTAATACAAATTAAATACAAAGATTTGAGGAGTGAGGTTTATTACCCCTCTATTATTGTCAATGCCGGATCGCCCAACCATTGCTACTGTGTCCTTTCTTTTAGTAGATCAAGATCATCAGGTGACAGCAAAAACTGCAAGGTTTTTAGCGGGGGCAGTTGGAATAAGATCTATTATTTCATGGTTGATGCAAACCTCCAAAATGTATTTTGTATAGTTAAGTTTTTACCTCTATCTTCAGTACATTTTATTTTATTGCTATGGCTAGTGGCTGGTGCAAATAAAGATTCTTCTGATTCTGAATACAAATTTAAAAGCTGGCTTCCCACCCGATATGTAAGTTTTCTTACCATTCCTTCTTTCAGGTATGGTGAATTTCAGTATCACTGCTGAAGCCAAAGGAACTGAGCTGAGCGCAGGACGAAGGGACACCGTGATCAAGCCACTTTTGGTTGAGGTAAGCATGAAAACCTTGGCATCTGCAAGAGATGGAAAAGGGTTTCGTGGACCACAGTGGTGCACATTAGCAACCAGTGTCATTTAGCAGTGGAGAGGTTGGAGTTGGAGCTGCAAAGGTTTTCAGGCAAAAGGACTGGCTTGGATTCATTTGTGCAGCCCTGACTTCACTCCTGCCCTGCCTTGTAAGGCTTAGATCTCTCTCTCTCACACACAAGACAACTCTGGAAGTTAATTACTTCAGATTTATTAGTCAAATAAAAACGTCCCAGTCGGAGCTCAGCTAATCTCCGTCCTCCTCAGATAGCACAGTTGCCGGAACTGAGCTCCGCCCCCTTTCCCCACAACAGGAAAACCTCCACGTCTCTTCCTGTCCTTTTTGCGCTTCTTGGCCAGTCTGATGTTGCAGAGGGCGCTCCCTATACTGCTGTATCTGTGTCACTGTCTGAGCTGACAACTTGCATTCTTTCCCTGTGTCCAGAGATCAAGTTACGTACGGCTGCTCCCTGCTGTTGCTCCCTCCCCTCTGCATTCCACTCTTACCTGTTCTCTCTCTATGCCTGCGTTCTCATTCCCTCTCAGTGAAGGAACATTGCTGACATCCCCCATCCATCATCATCATCATAAGGGGACGCAGGTGGCGCTGTGGTCTAAACCACTGAGCCTCTTGGGCTTGCCGATCAGAAGGTCAGCGGTTCGAATCCCCGTGATGGAGTGAGCTCCCATTGCTCTGTCCCAGCTCCTGCCAACCTAGCAGTTCAAAAGCACACCAGTGCAAGTAGATAAATAGGTACTGCTGTGGCAGGAAGGTAAACGGCGTTTCCATGCGCTCTGGCTTCCATCACGGTGTTCTGTTACTCCAGAAGTGGTTTAGTGCTGCTGGCCACATGACCCAGAAAGCTGTCTGTGGACAAACGCCGGCTCCCTCGGCCTGAAAGCGAGATGAGCACCACAACCCCATAGTCACCTTTGACTAGACTTAACCGTCCAGGGGTCCTTTTTTACCTCATCATCATCATTTCATTTGTATGAAATGCAAATGCGCTCTACATGGGGCTACCTTTGAAGGTGACTCAGAAACTACAACTAATCCAGAATGCGGCAGCTAGACTGGTGACTGGGGGCGGCCGCCAAGACCACATAACACCGGTCTTGAAAGACCTACATTGGCTCCCAGTATGTTTCCGAGCACAATTCAAAGTGCTGGTGTTGACCTTTAAAGCCCTAAACAGCCTTGGCCCAGTATACCTGAAGGAGCGTCTCCACTCCCATCGTTCTGCCCGGACGCTGAGGTCCAGCACCGAGGGCCTTCTGGCGGTTCCCTCATTGCGAGAAGCAAAGCTACAGGGAACCAGGCAGAGGGCCTTCTCGGTAGTGGCGCCTGCCCTGTGGAACGCCCTCCCATCAGATGTCAAAGCGATAAATAACTACCTGACATTCAGAAGACATCTTAAGGCAGCCCTGTTCAGGGAAGTTTTTAATCTGTGATATTTTAGTGTATTTTTGGTTTTTATGGAAGCCGCCCAGAGTGGCTGGGGAAACCCAGCCAGATGGGCGGGGTAGAAATAATAAATTATTATTATTATTATCATCATTATTATTATTATTATTATTATGCCGCCTTTCCACAGTTAAAACAATGCTCAAGGCAGCTCACAATATGAAAAGATTTACATAATTGCAAACAGAGCAAAGTAGTCATAAAAATCAATAAAACACATCAAAAACTACATAACCAAACTGAACAATTTGCACATAAAAACACAGATACAAAAAATTAAAATCAATAACAACAAAAACTCCTGATTAAACTTTTCCCAAAATACCCCAGTCCTTGCTGGGCAGCAGCAGTTCTTATGAAGCCTGTCAGACCCCACCCTGGGCCAGGTGGAGAGAGGCAGGAACAGGGCCTTCAGGTTCCCAGCAAGTCCAGGGAAGCTACAGTGATTTGGATGCTGAGAGGATGTCTCTGCCCACCACACCAGCTGATACTGGTGGTAAAAGGTAAAGGGACCCCTGACCATTAGGTCCAGTCGTGACCGACTCTGGGGTTGCGGCGCTCATCTCACTTTATTGGCTGAGGGAGCCGGCGTACAGCTTCTGGGTCATGTAGCCAGCATGACTAACCCGCTTCTGGTGAACCAGAGCAGCACACAGAAATGGCATTTACCTTCCCGCCGGAGCGGTACCTATTTATCTACTTGCACTTTGATGTGCTTTCTAACTGCTAGGTTGCCAGGAGCAGGGACCGAGCAATGGGAGCTCACCCCGTTGCGGGGATTCGAACTGCCAACCTTCTGATCAGCAAGTCCTAGGCTCTGTGGTTTAACCCACAGCGCCACCCGTGTCCCGATACTGGTGGTATATGAGCACAAATGCAGCTATGGAGAGGAACAGGTCCTTACAAGGGGTCGCCCGGTGTGTGCATAGGTTTGGCATGATGCATTGTGGAAGCCTAGAAGTACATGGGTGGAAAGCAGAAGCTAGCTGACAGTCCCGAATGAGGAGGAATAGATAGCAAATTGTTCCTCCACTGGTATGGATTAATTGAGACCTGCAATCTGGAGGCTCTTCAAATGAAGCACATGAGAACTTTGCAGGCAGCTAATGGATGCTCTGTATTATTCTGGCTTCTGTTGCTATCTAATTGCAAGCTTTCTGTTCTTTTAAACTGTGGGGGGTATTGTTTTCATATTTGTTCATTATTACGTTGGGCATTTTTGAGTTTTTATATGCCCTGAGATCCTTGGGTGGTGTAGAACATGAATAGATGGATGGATGGATATGCATTCTGTATTGTTCATCTTACCATTTCCTCTGTCATCCAGCCTGAAGGCATCAAGAAGGAGGTGACCCAGAGCTCTCTGATCTGCGTAAAAGGTATGCACTACATGCATAGAGTGAAAATTCACTATTTCCACAATTGTTTTTAGACTTCGACATCCATTTATTTGGTTTTACTTCGGCAGGTGTAAAATACATAATTGCACCAGCTGCCAAACATGTTTGTTATAGTTGAATTTTCTGTTACATTGTTGGCTGCCTTAAATATATATATTATTTTTTAAAAGGCAGAACAGAAATACTATAAATAAAAATATCCAATATTAATACCATTAATTCTTAGCTTCAATTACTGTTTGAGAATAATAACCTGACCCACAGCAATCCTGAGCCTTAAATAGCATTGTATCCAATGCAATGCATTTAAAGCACTTTAACAGTCATTATTATTTTATTGAGTTTCTATATCGCCCTATACCTGCAGGTCTCAGTGTGGTTCACAGGATAAAATCACAATATAAAAACACCAAAATACACAATCAAAATAAAAACAATAACAACCCAAGAACTTTGGCTTCTCCCAAGGAGTCCTGGGAACTGTAGTTTAAGGGTGCTGGCCTCAAAGAGCTAGAATTCCCAGCATCCTTAACAAACGACTGTTGCAAGGATTCTCCATGACTGTTGAAGTGGTATAAGAATGTTTTAAATGTATAGTGTAGATTAGACCTAAATACTGAAGTTAAATATTTGCTGGCTATCCAATTATAACTGGTGGGTAATTAATTTCAGCTCCATTACCACCATTTGCCAGTTTCTTCACTTAAAAGCTAAGACAATGGCTCCTGTGCTATATGAAGAATGTTGAAAGAGGATCCACATCCAGTCCCCACTATTTATTCCTGTAAATCCTTAGGTACACCAGTCTCTGAAACAATAACCTTGAACTTGCCTTCAAATCTGGTGAATGGATCAGAAAAAGCTTCACTTTATGTCCTTGGTAAGTTCTCAGAATGTTATCATACTTGAAATCTTTCTTTCCTGTTTGCGCCTTGTCTAAGATTGTTGTGACATTTCATATTTGATGTAAAAAAATTTCTGGTATGGCATTGCTCCATCAATATACAGCTCTACCTTGGTTGTCGAACGGAATCTGTTCCGGAAGTCCGTTCAACTTCCAAAAACATTCAACAACCAAGGCGCGGCTTCTGATTGGCTGCAAGAGCTTCCTGCACTCAATTGGAAGCTGTGTAAGCCACGTTGGACATTTGGGTTCCAAAGAACGTTCGCAAACCAGAACACTCACTTCCGGGTTTGCGGCATTCGGGAGCCAAAACAGACGAGTACCAAGGCATTTGACAACCAAGGTACGACTGTAATTGTGAGGTGTCTCCCGTAAGTCATTGCTTGATCTGATACAGAGCAGTCTTCAGCACCCCTGATTGTGCAGAGAAAGGCAAAAGTTGCCACTCATTCTCCCTCGCCATTCTAACATCAAACCTCCTACCCAACACGCATGTACCAATTCCCTTCTTTACTCTGTGCTTAGCCTGGAGTTGTATATTTATAATGAAGCAGGAATTAATTACAGACATGATAGCTGGCTGGGGTAAAGATTTGGTTTGGACCCCATTTTGGTGCTTCAGAAAAGAGCCATGTTTATCCTGTAGCCCTTGGGAGACTGTGATTTGGCTCACGAATATGGTAGGGATTCCTTCCCCTAATGATTATGCCTTTTTAAACTGTGACAGAATTGGATTAAAATTGCAGATATTCTAGGTGGGGTAGAACTAGAGGGGATTTGCTCTGTGCGCTGTGAGTCTGCGGACAATCATTTTATTATGAAAACAGCATTCATTGTAGAGGTAACTATCAGGGTGCCAACATGAATAAAATATTGGAGATCTGCCCCACAACTCAACTATTTTATGGGGCCGTTCACAATATGCAGCTCATGCACACCATTTGAATGGAAATGCCCATCAACTTTTGGGGGACTCAGCCTCCTCAACTATTTTATGGGGTGGGGCTGAAGGGACCTTGGCCCTTAGGAGTTTGTTTCTATGTGACATGCAGTGCATAAATGCCCATGTTCTTTTGCTCTCAAGGTGACATTCTGGGCACAGCCATGAAGAACGCTGAAAATCTTCTCCCAATGCCCTATGGTTGTGCAGAACAGAATATAGCCATGTTCTTGTCCCATTTATATATTTTGTTCTACCTGACGGATACAAAGCAGTTGACAGAAGAAAAAAAATCCAGGATCATTCGAAATTTAAATGCTGGTGAGTACTTTCAAAACTGACACCGTGGGTATTTGTGACGGCATCTGCCAAGTCGCTCTTTCGTTTCAATGGCTGCAATGTAGGCAGCCATACATGTTTAGGCACATGAAGGTATAGCACAAGCACACTTGTGGCAAGGTGAAAAGATTCTGGGAGTTAATCTATAATGAACTTAAAAAGATATTTAAGTATACTTTTCCAAAAAGACCAGAGGCATTTTTGCTAGGTCTAGTGGGAAAAGAAATTAAAATAAAGGATCAGAACTTGTTCATGTATGCCAAAAGCCGCTGCAAAACTCCATCCAGGAGTGGCAGGTGAAGATGATAGATTTTGCGGAACTTGCCAAATTGACAGGAAGGATCCGGGACCAAGAGGACCAAAGATACAATAACAATTGGAATAAATTTATTGAATATATAAAGGAGAACAACAAAAATATTAAGACACTAGCAGGACTGGAATAACACCTCCAATGTAAAACAGTAGAGTTATGACAATAATATACGCAAAAAGTATGTGATGTATATACCAGCGGTCAGGAGGGAGGGAAGTCAGGACTCGGCAGAGTCAAAGGGATTATAATGTGACAGTAAGGATTGTTGGAAAAAGAATTACATGTTGAAAACAATAAAAAAATTATTTGGGGAAAGAAAGAAGGTATAGCACAAGCACAAAGAGGGCACTGGCGTGTTCTGTCAGGTTGTGCACATTTCATGCACACCTTTTGCATAAAAGACATGCTTTCCCATACATTCGCCAGCACAATATGCATTTTGTATGCGTATTTCATATACGATTTGCACATTATGTTGCAAAATCTAGAGTGCATCAACCCAGTCAGATTGGAGAGGTACAAATAAATCATCATCACCATCATCTCATGGGGAGCTGCGTAACAATTTCCTGGCAAGTTTGGGGCACATCAGGTCAGTGCACTGTGGAAAGCAGACTGAATAGATTTCCCCCCTAAAATGCAGCATTAAAACTTTCCTTCCTGGTGGAGGAGAAATAAAACTAATTTAGCAGCTCAGATTATAGAATAAAACAAAACTTGAACATTGAGCCCAGGGGTTTTTGTTTGCTTTCACAGGCATGGGTGAATAGAAAGTTTTCCACCTGACACATAATTAAATACATAAGGCACCAGGCAAGCCTCCCAAGGGAGCCTATTCCATAGCTGGGGTGCCACCACTGAGAAGGCCATCTCTGCTCTTGCCATCTTCCTCACTTGAAATGTATTTGACTGTTAAAGCACCTGAAAAAATTGGTTTGCTGTATTTTTCTTCCACTTCAGGATACCAGAGGCAGATGCCATTCAGACGCCCTGATGGTTCCTTCAGTACTTTTGGTAGCAGGGAGGCAGAAGGAAACCTTTGGTAAGACCTGTGAAGTTGCTTTAAGGCCTTGAGCGGAAACAAGATGGCGGTGCACTGTTCCTTCAGACGTGTGGCTGATGGGCTTCCAGGACCAAATGTCTGAGGAAGGCACTGGGTTCCAACCTGGGAGCACTTGGGAAGATGAGTTCCTTCCTTCTGCTCCCACTGATACAAGCATCATAGGTTTCTCCTGCTAGATCAGGACAAGAGTCCATTCAATCCAGCTTCAACAGTTGGCCAGCCATTTCAAGTGGGAAGCTCATGAACATTGCATAAAGTACTAGCCCCCCCCCCCCCCCCGTTTGCCCTCAGCAAGTGCTGGCTCTAATCCACGGTTTCCCAAACTTGGCCATCCAGCTGCTTTTGGACTACAATTCCCACCATCCTTGACCGCTCAGTCCTGCTAGCTAGGGATGATGGGAGTTGTAGTCCAAAAACAGCCGAGACCCACGTTTGGGAAACTCTGTTCTAATCCATTTGGGTCCATTAGACTTTGGCTGGCTGTTGTTGTTGTTGTTGTTGTTGTTGTTGTTGTTGTTGTTGTTGTTATTTGAATTTATACAGGTGAAACTCGAAAAATTAGAATATCGTGGAAAAGTTCACAGTAATTGTGATGATTATGGCATACAGCTGATGAAAACCCTAAATTAGCAATCTCAGAAAATTAGAATGTTAAATGAAATCAGCAAAACAAGGATTGCAAATAGAGCAATATTGGACCTCTGAGAAGTAGAAGCATGCATATGTACTCAGTACTTGGTTTGGGCCCCTTTTGCATCAATTACTGCAAATAACAAATAAAGGCTTGGCATATCTCGCTTTGCATGTCATGATGAGTCTATCTCATATATTAGTTTCACTTGAATTACTGAAATAAACGAAGTTGTCCACGATATTCTAATTTTTCAAGTTTCACCTGTATACCGCCCTATATCCACGGGTCTCAGGGCAGTTCACAGAATAATATCCATCGACTGATCTATTATCTGTGACTGCTTAATCTAGGGGTCGGCAAACTAAGGCCCACGGGCTCGTTAATCCAGCCCGTGAACCTTGCGGACCCTGCCGCCCGCTCGATCAGTCCCCGCGCTAAACCAGCACAGCGCAGAGGCCTCACCGCGCAGGGACTGACTTCCGTAACGCTGGCGTGGCTTCGGAATGGCTGCAGGAAGCTCCTGCGGGCAATCCAAAGCTACGAACACCTCTGGGCAACGCCCCTTCCTTCCCACTGAGGTGGCCGCGTATGGCCAAGAGCCAAGCGGGAGGAAGCAGTGGCGGCGGGGAGGCTACCTCTGCCACCCAAGCCAGCAGCATGGGCTTTGCGCCCCACAGACCCCGGGCTGAGGCAGAGGACGACGACATCACTGCCAAAGACAAAGCGGTATCTGCAGCTGCGGCTTGAGTGGCGGCGGGGGGGGGGTCCTTTCGGGAGAGGGTGGGTTCGGGCCCCCACCAGGTCTGAGGGACAGTGGACTGGCCCCCTCCTGAAAAAGTTTGCTGACCCCTGGCTTAATCCTTTAAAAAACAAAAAACACACTCTGCTACCAGGGGTGACAACCGGAATAAAATATTGTAAGCCTTACCATGCATAATTGATCACATGATGCTGTTCACAGGCACACTTTGAATGGCAATGCCCATCAACTGGGGGGGGGCTCTGCCCCCTCAAATATTTTAATGGGGGGGTGAAGACCCCTCAGCCCCTAGGAGTTGGCTTCTATGTCTGCTATAAATCGGGAACGATTCTTTCCCATCCTTCCGTTGAGTTTTTCATCAGCGCCTCGCCTGGGTTTATCCTGCTTCCCTAATTCCAAATGGATACAGTCCCTTATGCATATTGAAGCATTGGAAGTGGTTGCTCTGGTCTCGACTTCTTCCTGCTTTGCCAAGTTCTGTTCTCATCCCAGGCCCCTCTGCTCTTTGTCCTTGCAGGCTCACCACCTTAGTCTACAAAGCATTTGGACAGAGCTCACCTGCTATATTTGTAGATGAAACCATCCTGAATCAAGCACTCCTCTGGATTTCAAGCAAACAGGGGCCAGATGGCTGCTTCAAGTCGGATGGGAAAATCTACAACCAAGCCTTAGAGGTGGGAATGGATTAATCGCTTTCCCATGGGAAGTTATGGACACAAAAGTATAAATGGAAATTGTTTGTGTGTTACAGGTTCAACCCCTGTTGAGGGATGTGAGTTTTAATACGATGGACAAACCCTCCTTGCCCCCAATTTCCTGAAAATATGGGGGGGGGGCAAAGTATGCTTTCTCATTGGGGAGGGGAGAAAATTGTTGGAATTTTGTGGGAGGGGTTGTCACTAATGGTCAGGGGTCCCTTTACCTTTATCTTTATGTATACTTAGGACTGCAGGTTGAATTTCATTTCCAGGGATTGTTGCAGACAAGCAAAATTAAAAGCCCAACAAAATTTCTCTAGGGAGGGAACTTTATGCTATTACACCCCTGTTTTAACTGATTTTTCCTTTGCAAATAGGATGGAGCGGATCAAAACACCATACTCACGGCCTATATTACTTCATCTCTACTGGAGAGCAACCTCAAGAGCTCGGTACTGACTTACTATTACTCTAGTTTTCATAGATATTTCTCAGGCAATTCCTTTAAGATGTGTTAAAATGCCACGCTTGCATTTCAGTTTCCATACTCTTTCATCTTATTTAACGCCACCGGGAAATCAGCATCAAGTCAATATAGAATCTCAGCCAACTCCAAGGAGATGTAACAAACCTTTCTTTTCGACCTTCCCTTATTATCTGTACTGACTATAACACAATGTAAAGGGTGCTCCTTCGTCCAAAGTTCTAATTAATTGCATTTTTTTCATGTCTCCTTGATCATTCTTGAGTACTTGAAGTAAACAAAGAGCACAATCCAATGGGAACAATAGAATAGGGCAATAAAACAGTAAAACGGGGGGAGCAGCTGCCTCGCCTTGCCTCAGAGGCCGGCGGCCATCTTGATAATATATAACAATCTCTCTTGAACCCTAGTATCCTGTGGTGCGGGCTGGCCTCTCCTGCTTGGATGCTGCTTCTGATGGGCATGTTAGGAGCACATTCGAAAATGCTCTCCTGGCCCATACATATGGTTTAGCTGGCAACGCAGAAAAACAGAAACATTTCTTGGACGTCTTGATGACATCTGCTACTAGAAATGGTAAGTGGTGTACTGTTGTGATTCGTGGCTTGCCTCCATGAAATTTGTCATCTGGAACTGCTTGCATGCACTTTTAGATTTCTAGCAGTGGCACCACTTGAATTTTGGTTGTTTACTTCAGCCATGCCATGGCAGCCCAGCCATTCAGGGACACTGCTTTATCTCTGAAATGTTGGAGGGTATGCAACAGGCTGT
This sequence comes from Podarcis erhardii, assembly GCF_964252035.2. Classification (NCBI taxonomy): domain Eukaryota; kingdom Metazoa; phylum Chordata; class Lepidosauria; order Squamata; family Lacertidae; genus Podarcis; species Podarcis erhardii. Next base: position 10,105,480 of record NC_138515.1, on the reverse strand, counting down.
AATAATTTGGTGGTTCATATTGTGGTGGCACTGCTTTGGTGGTACCCCGAGTGTGAGCGCAACCCAACAACTGACCAAGAAATGAGTGTGCGCAAAAATAAGCCATGACTTCATGACAAGCAGACCTAGGTGTCCCTATTAAAATTCATTATGTTATGCCCACTTCTCAAATCTGTGAAGGTCATTTTGAATCCAGATTCTGTCTTCTGCGGCATTAGCTCCCCCCAAAGCTTGGCGTCATCTGCAAATTTGATGAGCATCCCCTCAATTCCTTCATCCAAATTGTTTATAAATATGCTGAACCACAACGGGCCCAGGACACAACCCTGTAGCACCCCACTTGTCACTTTTTCTCCAGGATGAGGAGTTATGTGTCGAGGACCCCTAAGATACCCCTAAATAAAACACGTTCACACATCACTTTTGTTTTGGTTTTTGGCATAATTTTGGCCACAACTTTATTGAATTACAGTAAGTGAATGGTTGCTTAGGCATTGGTTAGCGACTATCTGTTCCCACTTGGAGGTAGGAACAGAACAGACAACCACACCCGTGCGGAAGTCAGCAAGGGTCAGCAATTTTGGGGAGAGAATAAAGCTGGGTGCCAGGCTCACACCTCTCCCCAAATGCTCCCTGGGGCTCTTGCATGGCCCTAGCCCTTTGTCAGGGATACGGACGAAAGCATGGTGAGCCCCTGGATTCCTTTAACAGAATACCCTCGCAGCATCAGCATTGGAGGGGCAGGCACAGCCAACCTCATCCCCTCCACCAACCAAAATATTAACCAATGCCTAACCGCAACTTACAAGTTGTGATGATTTGCTACACAGTTGGCAAAACCCAAATGGCCCCAGGCAATCAGCCAAATGGTAAAATTCTTACCAGGCCCCTGCTCCAAAGCAGACGACCCCATGACAGGCATAGCAAGGTCAGCGCAAACAAACCCTAAATAAAGGGAGGGTAGGCGGGTAAGCCAATGTGTGCAGCGAAAAGAAGAAGCTCAACACTGCGCACAGGGACCTATATAGCACCCCCATCAATCAAATAAAATCGCAACAATCAATTTTCCCCAGCAACAATGGAGGTGCCCAATCAAATCCGTGGCCATCGAAACTAACCCACCCAGCAACAGGGAATGTCATGGTTGCTCCCACCGCAACACGTGCTCTCCATGAAGGAGAACCCACTCTACCATTAATGAGCACTCTTTGGGTTCAGTCAGTCAGCCAGCTACAAATCTACCTAACAGTTGCCTCATCCAGCCGACACTTTACCAGCTTCTCCACAGGAATATCATGGGGTACTTTGTCAAAACCCTTACTGAAATCAAGATACATTATGTCCACAACTCCAGAACTGTTCAGCTGCCTGCACCTCACTTTGGAAGATTAGAAAGATAACTACTTCAAGGCAGTGATTTCTCTTGCCCTTACCTTGTGGCACATACATGAGAAAAGATTGGTTGCTGCGGATCAATATGAAAGCCAGGAAGCTTGACATGGAAGTACATTGATAACTACTGTTTCCCTGTAACTTAATAGCCTCTTCTGCATCTTCAGGTGGTCTGCTGTACTGGAAAAGGGAAAAGAGGCCTAGAGTAGAAGATTTCCCTTCTTTCTACACTCGTGCATCATCTCTTGAGATTCTGATGAACAGTTATGTACTGCTGGCGTGGCTTAACCGACCAAACCTATCCCGGGAGGACCTGACAATCGGCTCACAGATGGCGCGGTGGCTGGTCAGAAACCAAAATTCTTTAGGAGGCTTCTCCTCCTCTCAGGTAACTTATACATTAATTGGGGAACTGTATGAAGAAGTGCCTTCTGTTGTCTGTCCTGAATTGATTGTCAAGTCAGTTTAACTGAATAACCCTGAGTTTTAGGGACATGAAAGAGGAAGGGAAACTAGTCTCTATTCACCTTCTCCATATATGTATGATTCTTTCCAGGACACTCCTATGGCTCTCCTGGCTTTATCTCGGTTTGGGAATCTGACCTTCACAAAAGATGCAGAAAATACAGTGGAGATCAGTGCTGGGGGATCTTTTAAGAAGGTTTTCCAGGTGACGAGTAGCAACAGTGTCCTGCTGCAACAGGTTGAATTACCCAACATCCCCGGAAACTACAGTGTGGAAGTGAAAGGTTCTGGGTGTGTCTACATTCAGGTAAATGGCATCCCTAGCCCACAAGTGCCTCTGCTACTTAGTCACAGAGCTATTGTCAGTAACAAAGTAGTTGTCCCCTGTTATATGTGCTATACATTATTTTCTGTTTCAGACACCCCTGCAATACAACATCATCTTCCCTACACATGGCTCTGGATTTGCTCTCACAGTGCGGACAAAAAATGCTTCCTGCGCAAGCAACTTTCTGTCCAGATTTGATCTTGAACTGAAAGCCAGGTAATGAAAAGACTGCAAAGTTATGCCTATCCCCTGTTGACAACTTTGCCATGCATTGCTGTATAAAGCAATATAAGGCACTTTGGTTATTCCTGGGGCCTTGCTGGGAATCCATTTGGTTTGTACAAGGAAGAATATATGAGCAGCAGATCTGCATATTATTTGCTGGGGCAGATTGGGATTGGCAGGACTGCATTTGCCGTAGCTCTGTTGACACACGGAAGAGGTGCAGAAATCAGCACCCTAAATTTGTCCAAGTTTCGTTTAAAAACAAAAGCATGTCTAGCTCCTCAGGTTGTGAAGATGTGCTTGATAGTACATGAGTCTTGGGAGTCAGAGGGGAGGTGCTGAAAAATATCTCCCATGCCTGTTATAATGCCCTTTCCTTTCTGCTAATTCACATACTTTAGTTTTTAAAAAGGCAGAGTAAGTTATGCCAAAGAAATACATTTGCATATTTTTAGAAACTTGAATAATTCTAAAGTCACTGCAGTCATTCTTTCTTGTGGGAGAATTTGAATTAACAGGATTCAGCATTTTGTGTCTGAACCATGGAATCCAAAAATGAGGGTCAAACTACGCATTACTTTAATTGTGCAACATCTGGATATTCATTTTTAAATGTAATTGCATACTTGGTGGGGGATTATCAAGACTGCAGACAGTGAGGTAGTGTTCAACACTCTGCTCTCCAGCCTTGATTCTAAGAAAATCATCCCTACTTCTGCTATGCAGCTCAGAAAAATGTTCCCAGTGGAAGCAATTAGAGTTGTTGTTTGTTTTTTTCTATGCTACATAACCACATGCAGGTGGCATTTTTTGTGGGATCCTTCCTTCTCTACATGATGGAGTCCTGGTGACACTTCCTCCTTCATTGCCTATAACTAAAAGAATAGATAGATAGATGATAGATGGTAGATAGGTAGATAGATAGATAGATGATGATAGATAGATAGATAGATAGATAGAGAGAGAGAGAGAGAGAGAGATGATAGATAGATGATAGATAGATAGATAGATAGATAGATAGATAGATAGATAGATAGATATAGATGATAGATATAGACAGATAGATAGATAGATAGATAGATAGATAGATAGATAGATAGATAGATGATAGATAGATGATAGATAGATGATAGATAGATAGATAGATAGATGATAGATAGATAGATAGATAGATAGATAGATAGATAGATAGATAGATAGATAATAGATGATAGATAGATAGATGATAGATAGATAGATAGATAGATAGATAGATAGATAGATAGATAATAGATAGATAGATAGATAGATGATAGATAGATAGATAGATAGATAGATAGATAGATAGATAGATAGATAGTTGAGAGGTAGATAGATGTCAACACAATTAAAGCAATTTGTTGTTTGGCCTTTAATGAACTATGTAAGACAGTGTGTACTATATCCTAAAAGAGCTCTTTGCAGTATCTTCTCAATTTGCTTTTGACTCAGTTTGCTCAGTCAGAATACAAAACGACACCTTTTTTTTTCTTGTTTCAAGATACACTGGAGAACGCAACGCATCCAACATGGCTATCATGGACATCAAAATGCTGTCTGGTTTTGTCCCTGTCTCATCATCCCTAGAGCGGGTAAGATTTAGAACAAAGTGAATGAGTCACCCTAGGAGAAAATGGCTGGATGAAGTAAAATTGTTGTTGTTTAGTCGTGTCTGACTCTTTGTGACCCCATGGACCAGAGCACGCCAGGCACTCCTGTCTTCCACTGTCTCCCGCAGTTTGGTCAAACTCATGCTGGTAGCTTCGAGAACACTGTCCAACCATCTCGTCCTCTGTCGTTCCCTTCTCCTTGTGCCCTCCATCTTTCCCAACATCAGGGTCTTTTCCAGGGAGTCTTCTCTTCTCATGAGGTGGCCAAAGTATTGGAGTCTCAGCTTCAGGATCTGTCCTTCCAGTGAGCACTCAGGGCTGATTTCCTTCAGAATGGAGAGGTTTGATCTTCTTGCAGTCCATGGGACTCTCAAGAGTCTCCTCCAGACCATAATTCAAAAGCATCAATTCTTCGGCGATCAGCCTTCTTTATGGTCCAGCTCTCACTTCCATAAATGCCAGGCTTAAAAAGTGTCATCGTAAATGATGTCGTAAGAAATCCATACATTACTCAGGCTAGTAATCCTCCAGCCTCGATTCATCATTTCTGAAGCTGCGGACCAACAGGCCAAAGTCTGTTACCGTTTTCCAAGGCTCGATCACTTTTCTTTTCAAACGGAAGTGGCACGGAAGATCTGCAATCTTGTTTGTTGCCCATGGCACCCACCCAAATACATAGAGCGTCTTCATGCCAGCAGCCACACTAAAGTGCAGAACTGAAAAAGGAAGCCGTGAGCCATGGGGCAGAGGCTCACAGCAAGAAGGTTTGAGATTTCTGTATGGAACTGGTCCAAAAGGAAGAGCTTGCCAGGTTCAGTAATGTTTGCCAAGCCTCTGGCTGTTTTTTATTATCTGATTGCTATAAATCTATCTGAACTATTCTTATTCACTTTGTTATGATGCACCACTTCCCTGAAAGCAAAAGTATCTTTCTCTCCTTGCTTTTATTGTGCAGCTCCAGGACAAAGTGATGCGTACTGAAACCAGAAATGACCATGTCTTCTTATATCTGGAGAGTGTAAGTTTGCCTGAAGTTGCATCATTACAACAAACCTGCAAAAGATCTCCCTCTCATAAACTGTCACTGATATTTTCTGTCTTCCTGTGCTCAGGTATCATCAAAGGAGATTACCTTGACATTAACTCTAGAAGAATCCCATCCTGTGTCCAAAAGCCAACCAGCTGCAGTTCGAATGTTTGATTATTATGAAACAGGTAGGAGACTTGCTCTCACAGTTTAGGTGTATTTTGTGTATTTTGATTTCGTAGTTCCCAGAAGCCCATGTAGTTTCATCACTAGGACTGCCATAAATTTTACTGCCTCTTCCTTCAACAAGTATCCTATAGGAAATGAGTGTCCCATGTTTGTGTTGCCATTTCAATTGTCTCTTCTAAAATTGAAGCCAGTACTCTTTTTCTGAAGGGACACGGGTGGCGCTGTGGGTTAAACCACAGAGCCTAGAGCTTACCGATCAGAAGGTCAGTGGTTCAAATCCCCGCGATGGGGTGAGCTCCCGTTGTTCGGTCCCTGCTTCTGCCAACCTAACAGTTCGAAAGCACGTCAAAGTGCAAGTAGATAAATAGGTACCGCTCCAGCGGGAAGGTAAACAGCATTTCCATGCGCTGCTCTGGTTCGCCAGAAGCAGCTTAGTTATGCTGGCCACATGACCCGGAAGCTGTACACCGGCTCCCTCGGCCAATAAAGCGAGATGAGCGCCGTAACCCCAGAGTCGGCCATGACTGGACCTAATGGTCAGACGTCCCTTTACCTTTACCTTTACTCTTCTCTGAACACCTGAAAGAGAAAATGTGGATCCATACAACATCTAATGCTGTGCTCTCTCCTGTCCCTCCTACTAGATATAGCTGCCCATAGTGAATATAACACACCATGCCGCCAAGAATCAGCTTGAGCCCGAACAAAGAAGAAGGTAAGTCAAAGGAAGGGATGCTAGCTATGCAGGCGCTAACAGAACAAAGAAACAAAGAAACAAAGAAAAGCAAAACTTGCATTGATAAAGAAGAACTGTTTTGGACAGTGGTGTAGCATGGGTTGCCAGTGCTGGGGCCAGGTAGAGACGGGGGGTGAGAAACGGACAGAGTATGCATGCACATCCAACTGCCTAATGGCAGCCACATCACCCAAGAGATCATAGCCACAGAGATAAAAAAAGAAGAGTCATTCCGTTGTCTGGAGAGGTCACTTCCTGATTCTCATACAAAAGCCATTTTCAATGGAGCCCAGCAATGGAAACTTGCAGCTGTATTGAAGAAGCATCGGGGATTGAAATTTTGCACCCCTAACAATTCTGAGGCACTCCCGGCAAGGATAATTTTATTGAGTTAGATGAATGTGTTTCCCACTATTGCTCTGAAAAATACAGTGTTTGGGGTAGCTTACAGCATATAAAACTATTCACCGTACAATAAAAGCAAAGCCAAAACATAAGGATAAGCAGACAGCGCAGTAGAGAATAAAAATTAAGGAGTACAGCTAGGTGTCTTGATCTCTCTCCTTTTAAAGTCTTATGTGGTTTATTTTATTTGTATGTTTGTATCTTATGCCAGTCTGTAATAAAGTTTTTTGTTGTTGTCTTTGACTGCTGCATTTTTTCTACTATTGTGGCCTTTTTCCCCTTTTGCTAGATGTATTTTACCACTAAAATTGTGGAGTTTTTTAAATAATAAGATGGCATATAGATTGTATGAAATAAACAATTGCAACTTTTGCAATTCCCCCTTATAGAGGGTAGGAGAAATGGCTCCATGGCCCATTTAAACATGTTGACGCAGTTGAGACTTAAAATCATATTTTCAACTTACTGATTACTATGTCCATTTCTTAAATGTCAATTTTTATTTCAGCAGGAAGATCAGAAGCTATATCCCTGTGTCTGATGTGGTTCAGAAAAATCACCATTCCAGAAAATCTGTTCAAAATATTACATTCGGTTGAAATTTTTTTTGGCTGAGATCTCACTCCACATCTTTCCGACTTTCAGAACTGTATTTTGAATGTCTCGTTTGTAGAATAAAATTATTTCTAGTTGCTATAACCATTTGCAAATCTCTCTTTTGCTGTTGTGAGTTTCTTTGCTATTTGATGATTAGAGTATTTCAAATACTCCAGAAACAAAAAATTCTGGCAGAGCTGGATTGAGCCATCAGGCCAATGGAACAGGAATGGGACACAGTTTTGTGTCTATCTGTGTTGAAAAGTGTGCAGACATTTTCTTCCATACTGACATATTATTATAGAATCTCATAGTTTTTACTATGAGAGCAGATTACTCTGTCAGCACCAGCAATTCGGGTTGCCTGATTGAATGACCTTCCTTCTCTTTCCTCTGTGTATTGTGCTGGGGGTTCTCCCAGTCTCCCCAGAGTCAATTTTTTGGGGGAGGGGGCACATGGTAGGAAAATGGGGGGTGGCCTTGTATGGGCTTCTGCTGATGGGACTCATTAGCTGAATCCCACCTTGAATCTCAAACTGTATTTATAATGGCTCTCTCAGGAGTTATGTGTTCCCAGGAGAAGGCATGTATGGTGCATCTATTATATTTATTTCATCCATGTCCCACTTTTACTTATTTGATGACAAATCCGAAGTGGCTCATAAAATCACATCCCCTCCAACATTTCTCCAATGAAAACAGGGACGTCCTTTTCCATAACAACAACAATTTTATTATTTATAACACGCCTATCTGACTGGGTGGCTTCCAACACATATAAAAGCATCATAAAACATTAAACATTAAAAACTTCCCTATACAGAGCTGCCTTGAAGTGTCTTTTAAAAGTTGTATAGTTATTTATCTCCTTGGCTGGGTGGTTACTTAACTCCATACTCTCCAGCATTTCTTTTATGAGAATAGGGACATCCTAAGGAAAAGCGAGACATTCTGGGATCAAATCAGAAACTGGGGTGGCTTCTGCAAATTTGGGACTGTCCCTGGAAAATAGGGACAGTTGGAGAGTGTGAAATAACATCATCACTGTGGTAACAGATAATAAAACTCAAAAATCACAGTAATAAGCTACAGTTCTATAGCAGCAACAGGGATGCGGGTGGCACTGTGGGTTAAACCACAGAGCCTAGGACTTGCTGATCAGAAGGTCGGCGGTTTGAATCCCCGTGACAGGATGAGCTCCCATTGCTTGGTCCCAGCTCCTGGCCACCTAGCAGTTTGAAAGCATGTCAAAGTGCAAGTAGATAAATAGGTACCGCTCCAGCGGGAAGGTAAATGGCGTTTCCGTGCGCTGCTCTGGTTTGCCAGAAGCAGCTTAGTCATGCTGGCCACATGACCCGGAAGCTGTATGTCGGCTCCCTCGGCCAATAAAGCGAAATGAGTGCCACAACCCCAGAGTCGGCCACGACTGGACCTAATGGTCAGGGGTCCCTTTACCTTTATAGTGGCAACAGAGGGCAATAAATTCTCATAACCAATGGCATTACAAATTATCGGGTTAAAAGAAGAACTGAATTGACTGAAGGCTTTCTGAACAGGCCAACGTAACAGGGTGTGAGGGCTTGCCAGGCCTAGTTGAGGAAGCCATCCCATGAAGCTGGTGCCTCTGCTGGAAACATTTTGCTCCTAGCGGATCTTGCTGAGCTTCATTTGGCAATGGCAGCCAGAGCAAAGTCTCAGGTACTGAATAGGTTTTAGTCATGAGATATCGAGATTTCAAAAAGATTTGCTAGAAAATAATGTTAAACTACTGTCGAAAATGTATAGTTTGCTTTTAGAATGGCACACAAAAGATGAACAGGTCAAGTAATTGTAATGATTCACTGGGCAAAGGATCTGGGTCATAACATTCAAATGGCAGATTGGGAAAGGTTCTGGAAAACAGAAATTTACGGCATGTTGTACACTGAAAGAAAACTAGATGAAAATGATGTACCGGTGGTATTTAATGCCTACTAAGTTGGGAAAAATGTATAGGACAAGTACAAATTTCTGCTGGAAATGTAAAAAAGAAGAAGGCACCTTTTACCATATGTGGTGGACTTGTAAGGTGACAAAACCTTTCTGGGAGACGATTTATAATAAAATGAAAAAAATGTTTAAGATAACTTTTGTGAAAAATCCAGAGGCTTTTTTATTAGGAATTACAAATTGCTATTCCAAAGGACCAGAAAAGTCTTTTTATGTATGGAAGAAAAGCTGCTCAGATGTTACTAACCCAGAGATGGGAAGAAGACAGGATCCCTACCATAGAGGAATTTGCAAACTAAACTGATGGACTATGCCAAATGGCAAAGCTGACTGGAAAACTCAGGAACCAAGAGGATAAAGACTTTACAAAAGAATGGGAAAAATTTATAAGTTATCTAAGTGTCCACTGTAAGCAGATGGAAATGTTGGCAGGATTTTGAGTGCACTTGTAGTGTAACAAATACTATGGACAATATGGAGTGATTTAAAAGTTAGAGTATGGAAGAATATGCAGTCGTAAATGTTTAAAATGGGGCTCCATTGGGGGGGGGAGTCATGAGATTCGGTGCAATCTCTGTCTATGGATTTATATTTGGATTTTTATAACCTTATATTTCTAAAATCAAATTTAATTTTTTATTTTTAAAAAAAGGGTGTCTGTGAGGGCTCTTGCAAAAGAAGGCAGTCTCAAGGTTGAGCCACCATCTTAATCTGCATTAATCAAGCAACTGAGGGAGAGATGTCAAGGGGATCTGCAATTTTAGGAGCTCAACAGGAAAGCTCCAAGGTCCTGGGCTCTATTCCCTTTCAAGTATTACCTGGCGAGAGCAAGGCTGAAGGGGCTTGTAAGTGGAGGCATGCAAGGAAGAGAAACAAAATCAGTGATTGATTAACATGATGATGATGATTTATTACATTTGTTAATCGCTTAATCTTGCCTAGGGCAACCCAAAGCAGTTTACAAACAAACAGATGAATGGAAAAAAGCCCCATACATTAAACCCCACAGAGGTACATTAAAAACCTAGAGGGGAGTAATTACATTAAAATCACCCTGTATACTTCCATTAGGCAAAATAGCAAGTGGCAGACTGGAGTTACAGGGGGAAGGTTGGGGGGGGGGTTTTGCTGGGTTTTTTGTTTGTTTGCTTGCTTTTGCAACAGGAAGCTGACAGAGCTGTCCCTTTGGGAGCTGTTACCAATATTCCTTACTGTTGTTTCTCTTCTGAAATATGTATCCTTGAACAACGAAAATAACTTGTAGTTACTCTTATTCTTGCATGTTGCTACTTACCGTACTTCTTATTTGCAGACAGAAATGTGTGAACTGGTATTCATGAGCAACTAAGACTTCCGCAGTGTATGTTCCATTATCATTCTGAGATACCTTTCTAATAGTCAAATTGCCAGATTCCATGTCAATAATTGCTCTGTCCTTCAAAGGTGAATAGCATCTGCGGCCTTCATCTTCGCTTTCAGCCACTATATTTGCTCCCCCACCAAAAAAAAAAAAACTTGACTAATGTGCTTTTAAATACAGTAGTACCTCTGGTTACGTACTTAATTCGTTCCGGAGGTCTGTTCTTAACCTGAAACTGTTGTTAACCTGAAGCACCACTTTAGCTAATGGGGCCTCCAGCCGCCGCCGCGTGATTTCTGTTCTCATCCTGAAGCAAAGTTCTTAACCTGAGATATTATTTCTGGGTTAGTGGAGTCTGTAACCTGAAGCGTCTGTAACCTGAAGTGTATGTAACCCGAGGTACCACTGTACTGGTTACAGAAGCACATCTTTTCCTTCAATACCAACCACAAGGTTCTTATTGAGGCAATCTATAACCAAAAAACACAAAGCAAAAATGGAAAATAAACTGCTTGTTCGTTATAGCAGGACTGTAGGACTGAACGCTGGCAGAGAAAAAGGCTTCCACACACATATACACACATCCACAGCAAAACAAAAACAAAACAAAACACAAAAGACACTTGGTTACAATTACAAAAGAATACTTGGATACAATTATAAAAATAGAGATAGAATAAATTGAAGAAATGGGGTAATGGGCAGTGCAGGGAGGGAGGAAAGAAAAATGCTTTATTTGACAGAAAGGGGGGAGGATTTGAAGGAGGGGAATACCGGGAGAAGCGAATTAAAATGAGAGCAGACTAAAGGCAAAATTGAGGAAAAGGTTTATATATATATCATCATCATCACTTTTAATTGGTATACCATCTTCCTATCTTACAATATCCAAGGCGGTTTACAAGCTGAAGAGACAAAGAATGTACAACTTATAACAATCTAATCCAATACAAATATGTGATAATAAAACATAACTTTAAAATAAGCAACTTATATCAAATAAAGTAATATTCAATAAGCCCACGCCACCTATCAGGAGCCAGATCCTGGCCTGCATCAAGGATTGGCAAATGGGGAGACAGGCTCGGACATGGGCTGGGCCAGGGGGCTGGAGCTGACGGAGCAGGAAGGCTTCCCTCAGGTCCACTACCTGGGCATTTCAACAGCCCTCACCTGGGGCCCCACCTGCTTTTTCTTCATTGACCTCCCCACCCACCCTTGGTTCAAGCTGATGGTCAAGTAGCTGTGGCTACACTGGTCACCATTTTATGAGGCTGGGTAGAAATTTATGCACCAGGCAAATTGGCTCCAACCCGGTGGTTTTGCCTATCTTATAGCAATCATCACAACTGGGTTGGGCATTGGGGCAATCCTTTGTCTTGGATGAAGGGCAGGTTGTAGTCTCTGCCTACCCTTCCAAACACTGGGGTACCCCATTAAAGGGATCCTATTTGATGTAAGTCTTAGGAACCCCCACCTGGATTGACCTATGCATCACTTCTGGTGGGTGGGCCAGAAGTATTTTGATTGCCCCGTGCCCAAGCCAAACCAATTTTATCTGTACAGTGGTACCTTGGTTTTTGAACGTAATCCATTCTGGAAGACCGTTCAACTTCTGAAACGTTAAAAAACCAAGGCGCAAAGGGCGGTCTGCAAATTCATTGGAGAAAATTGGAGGGGGGACTCAGCGGAAGACGTTCAACTTCCAAGGCAGTTGAAAATGGAAGCATTTACTTCCAGGTTTTCAGCATTCGAAAACTGAAACATTCGGCTTCTGAGATGTTCAAAAACCGAGGTACCACTGTATTTAATAAAGTTGTGGCCTGTTTTGATCCAAACCAGTCTTAGTGGTCTTTTATTTATCTGGGGTTGGGGACTGGGGAGCACAATGCCTGGACCTGCAAATATGTTTTGGTGAGTGCTGCATCTTTCCCTTTGGATGATGAGAAGCAAAGTGGGAGTAGGGGTGGATGGCTCCTGTGAAACATCTCCCCACATGTCAAAGGAACTGACGCACAGTGTGTCTTCATTAACATGGGATTTTATATTGGATTTTCTTCCTTTATTGATTTTCTTCCTTTATTGATGCAGGCAACCTAATGGATGAGAATGATTTCATGTGTATGAATCAAAAAAATATTGAAGCATGCGCAGTTTCAAATACACACCACCCTCTATGGGTATGGAGTTAGAAACACCAGGGAAATCCATGGGGGATAAGGCTGGGTGGATGTGGGGGGGGGGTAGTCAGGAGCACCCCCACCCCAACCATTGGTTCAATTAATTAAGGTAATTAAATAATTAAATAAATAAATAAATAAATAAATCATTAAAGGGACCCTGGCGGGTGCTTCTGTCTGGACACCCAGATGGGGGTTGTTGGCCATAGCACTCCCAAAATGGGGATATTGTGGGGGGGTCTCCCCAATTTGATGTACGACATAGGGCAATCCTTAGCCTGGGGTTAATTGATTCAGGATACACACCCAGCGCCTGTGCCAAAACTTGCCGACATCTGTAATTCATAAAGTTGTGGCCTGTTTAAATCCCAAGTGGTTGTTTATCGCAACTCCGCCACTAAAGAGATTCCATGGATTATGCTGGGGGTTCTCCTGGCACAGCAGATTTGGTGCTGGTGTTGCAGAGGCCCTGGAGGGAGGTAAGCAGGAAAGCCCCACTGTGCTAGCAGAAGTCCTTGTGCTGGCTTCTGCTAGCTAAACGGGTTAGTTAAATCTGCCCATAATTCTTCCCCACCTCCTCAGCATTGTGGGCCATCAAGCTAAAAAATGCAGCAGGGGCTCTTCACATTGGGAACTAAAGTTAATCCTCAGGTCATCACAGATGCCTCAACGGCAATCTCTTGTTTCCCAATGGGAACAACCTTGTGAGGTAAGCTATGGGATCCCGGTCTGACATGGGGGAAAGAGTTAGGCCCAGGGGGCAAATATCTGTGTGAGAAGAAAATGTGGCCTTTGAGCCTCCAGGGGGGTCATTCCTCTGTTAATTCTGTTTATTGCAAGATGTCCTTCGAAGAAGCGGAAGACATTGTGCAAGAAGGAGTACCGGAATTGGTGCAAAATCAGTTCTGGTGCAAATCCAACACAATCTGTTGTTCTTGTATGTCCAGCACAACCAGTTATTGCAGGATTCCTTGTTCTTATTTCTCCATACACCATTGTGGATGTTCCTTTGCCCTCTGCTTGGACGGTGCACACTTTGCTAAGAAGATGCCACAACTCTCAGGTTCTTTCTCAATGAAGTCAGCTAAAAAGGAAACATTTCTAATTGGATGTTTGAACATCTCAGAAGTACCCCGTTTAGCTTCATTACAATATGATTCATAACTTTGCTGCCTGGGCCAAATCAAAGAGTTCTGCATGAATGAAAGAATGGAGGAAAAACTGTACATAATACCTTTGGAAATCTGTTGCTGAATTTTAGAAAGGAAAAACTTGTGTCCCTGTAAATATTGATTATGATTTGTTTTAAAAGAGTAATGGTCTGAATCCAATACAGTGGTACCTCGGGTTAAGTACTTAATTCGTTCCGGAGGTCTGTTCTTAACCTGAAACTGTTCTTAACCTGAAGCATCACTTTTGCTGATAGGGCCTCCTGCTTCCGCCGCACCGCTGGAGCAGAATTTCTGTTCTTATCCTGAAGCAAAGTTCTTAATCTGAAGCACTATATCTGGATTAGCAGAGTCTGTAACCTGAAGCGTATGTAACCTGAAGCGTATGTAACCTGAGGTACCACTGTACAGAGACATGGTTAAGCCATAGGCTTCAACAGGTGTAAGCAAGCCCAGCTGTGATTGATTTACTCCATTATGAAGTATATGTCCTCAATAAATGTCTTATTGCTGGACATGGTAGGGGAAACAAACCACTGAGAAACCCAGAATTTGAGGTTGAATGCTTTTGATGAAAAGAGCACTTGGTTAAAGGTAAAGGTAAAGGACTTCCGGTGTAGCGCGATCTCGTTGCAAGCGGGGATTCTTTCCGTGAGGGGAATCCCGGGCTATTTTGGAGGACAAAGGGGTGCTACAGGGCGCGGTGGCCCCCGAAAATACCACTGGTGGGTGTCCAGAGGGTCAGGATCCCAGCGGACCAGGAGCGGTCAGCCTGGCCGTCAGGTAGCTTCGATAAGAAGTGAAGAGAACGGCAGCGCGGATCCGCGGGTCGAGGGAAGCCATTATCCACCTCCAAATAGCGAAGCCCCGAGCTTGCCGAGGAAGCGCTACGCTCTCAAATTAAAGGAATCCGGCTCCAAGCAAGTTAAAATCCGAAGTTATAAAATAAGGAAGTCCCGGAGTGTATAGGAGAAGTTTGCGGAGTTCAGCTGACAGCCGAAATCAACTCTGACACAGCACTACTTGCAGAGCGCGGAAAGTGAAAGTGAGTTGCCCTAGCGGACACCGTTTTTCCCCTTTTTGGGACCTCTTAAAAATAACTCTTGAAGAGGATACGTTATATCAAAGTTATTGTTACAGTGAAAAGGGGAACAGAAGATTAACTGTTTCTAACTGAGTCCTGGGTGAAACGGAGGGTGTAAGCGATAAGAAGGGGCACTTCTCAATTTCTACTTAATAACATAAGGACAGTGAAACGGAAGAGAAGGCTCCGACGCCATTTCGGACATCTTATGCGTGCACGTACTGACACATCAGTTGAATACTTTTGAGCAAGATAGAGCATTATTATTTGGTCGGCGCAAACCGTTTCTTTTTTTTTCTATTACAGACATTTCACTTTTTCTTACTTGTTGGGTTCTTTTTATGGAACTTGGGGCAGAGAGACTGACGGAGATTGACATTTTTCGTTACTTCTTTTTCTCCTTTTTTTTCCTCCTCCGTTGGAACACATGCTATTCCAATATAGATTAAGACCTCTAGTGGCTAAAGTGAGATAGTACAACTGATTTTTTCTTTTTTTCCTCTTTTTTGGCGGAGCTTCATTTTACACTACTTATTTGATGGACTTTGATGGTTGTTAAAAGTTAGACAGAACACTTGGATATAAGCTGATCATTGGACATTTAAATTGTTTCTCCTGAACGTATATTTGGAGTACCCCCCACTATAAGGGAAGAGGGTTTCGAGACACTCTTTCTTCAATCTCTTCAATTGAACTGGATAACTAGTTACTGAACTGTTAATTCAAATATTTTACCTCTCCCTTTTGTGTTCGGCTGGACCTTACTAAGAGGACAACATTACTAAAAGGATTAGCCTGAGTGGAGGCAAGAAGACAACTCAGTGGGCTCTTATATGAACACTTGGTGATATACATATATATAAGTTATAAAGACCAGTTGAATTTGAATAACTGTAAATTTGGAATTAACGGTGAAATAACTGCGAAAGGATAGAACTGGGTTGAATTGATATATTTGGAATTGATATATTTTGTTGGGAGGGGTGCGTGGCTGGGGGCTTGGCAAGTAGGGGTTGTTGAGTGGAGAGAATTATTGGGACAAAATGTCAAACCCAACTAAGAAAGGGGCTGATGGGGGGACACCTGTCGAGAGGAAAGGATCTAAACAAGAGATAGACTTTAGGGCAGATATTCTAAGAATGTTTGCGGAAATTAAACAGAGTGAAAAGAATTTAGAGTCTAAACTAGAACAAGTAGATAATAAGATTGGAAAAATGGATAAGAAAATGGACGAAACAGTAAATGAACTGAAAGGGCAAATAAAAGAAGTGTTCAGAAGAACACAATCCGTAGAAGAGGGATTGAAGAAGACAAGACTAGAAATGAAAGATGTCAAACGGGAAGAGGAGAAAATAAAAGTAGAAATGATGGAACTAAGCAAAGCTCAGGAAGAGATGAAGGACGTGATAGCGATGAATGAACTTCGGTTGAGGGAGGTGAATCTGAGATTCAGAGCTGTGCCAGAGACTCAAGGAGAAAATATCAAAGATAAATTGATAACAGAATTGGCAAAGTGGATGGAACTATCTGCAGAAGAAATGGGAAAGGCGATCCAAAGTGCATTTAGAATGAAAGTGAAAACAACTAAAAGAAAAAGATTTACAGGGGACTGCCTGATTACATTCAAAGATAGAGATATGAGAAATATGATTCTACAGAGGAACAGAGAAAAAAGATTGAATATAGATGGGAATTTCATAATTATCTTTAAAGATATACCAATTAGACTGCTTAAACGGAGAGATCCTTACAAATCTCTGGTCCAGACGTTAAAGAGAAACAACATTGAGTTTAGGTGGGAGTTCCCAGAAGGAATTTCATTCATGTATAGGAGTAAAAGACACAGACTGACAAACCCAGAAGAAACTGGGAAATTTTTGAGGAAATACAAAGAATTAAAAGTAGATTCGGAGGAAACTAAAGGAGCAGAGGGAAGAACATTAGGACAACTAAAACCAGAGGAGAAAGAAGAAGAGAACGGAAAGAAAACGGACGAAGAAGAAGAAGAGGAAGAAGAAGAGGTAGACAAATTATAGGTAAATAATTAGATCTTATTTAAATTAAGACATCATGGCGTTAAAAATTTGGAATTGGAACATAAATGGGATGAACGAAAAAAAGAAAAGGAACAAAATCGAACAGTTTCTAAAAAGGAAAAACTTAGATATCATTTGTTTACAAGAGACACACGTAGCCAGAAGACACAAAAAAATATTAATCAACAAAAGATTGGGAAATGAATTTGTATCTTTAGACAAGGAGAAAAAGAGAGGAGTGGTCTTATATATTAAAAACCAAATTGAAACTCAACAAATTTTTAAGGATGAAGAGGGAAGGATAATAGCGGTTCGAATTAACTGGCAAGGAGAAAATTTGATAATAGTCGGGATCTACGCACCGAACGGAAGTAAGACTGAATTCTATAAAACTTTAGAAGAAAAATTACTTGAATATATAGACCAGAAAATCATCTTAATGGGTGATATGAACGGAGTGATCTCATTAGAAATGGACAGACTTAGGGAAGGAACAAGTAAAGAAGGGAAACTACCAAAATCCTTCTTCTCTATGATAGAGAGTTGCAACTTGATAGACATATGGCGCCTCAAGCATCCGTTAGATAAACAATTTACGTACTACTCTGAACCGAACAAGTCAATGTCAAGGATAGACCAGATTTGGATCTCGAGTGAACTGATACCAAGAACCAAAGAGATAGAAATTCAACCGAAAGTAATTTCTGATCACAACCCAATAGAATTTGAACTAAGAAGCCTCGAAGAAAGAACTTTCAGATGGAGAATGAAAGATTATCTCCTAGACGACCAGAAAATAGTTGAAAAAGCGCAAAAGAAACTAACAGAATATTTCATAGACAATTGTAATAAAGGTACAAGAACTAAAGTGGTCTGGGACGCCAGCAAGGCAGTAATGAGAGGTTTCTTCATCCAGCAAAACTCAATTAAAAATAAAAACAGAGAAAAAGGCAGAAAAGAAATTCTGAAGGAAATCATGGATAATGAACAAAAATTAATTAAGAAACCAAATAATTTGAAGATAAAAGAAAAGATTAAAGCTCTACAAGCACAGTTCGCTATCATAATAAATAGAGAAGTAGAATGGAATATAAAGAAACTGAGACAAAGAAATTTTGAATTTGCGAACAAATCAGGAAAATGGCTTGCATGGCAATTAAAAAAAAGGAAGGAACAGAGTACAATTAATAAGATTACAGTAGAAGGAGAAGAGGTTACTAATCCGAAGGAAATTAGAAAGGGATTCTTGGATTACTATAAAAGATTGTACAAAAACAGAGAAAGAAATAACTTGAGGAAGATAGAGAGATATCTGAAAGAGAAAAAGGTACAAAAGATCCCGACCGGAAAAAAAGAGCAACTGAATACCCCAATTGAATTAGAAGAGATAAAAGAGGCGATCAAAGAACTAAAAAGGGGGAAGGCTCCAGGGCCGGATGGATTCACTGCCTGCTACTACAAAGAAATGAAACCTATTTTGACAACGCCATTGAAGGAAGTGATGAACAATATTTTAAGAGAAGGAGAAATCCCCGAAACTTGGAAGGAGGCATATATTACATTCATTCCAAAACAGGATTCTGACCTAACCCAAGTCAAAAATTACAGGCCGATCTCACTCCTAAACTTAGACTATAAGATATTCGCTGCGATTCTTGCAAAGAGGATGAAAAAGATTCTATTAGAAATTATACATAAAGACCAGGCGGGCTTCTTACCAAGCAGACAGATGAAGGACAACACAAGAACTATAGTTAATATGATGGAATATCTGTCTGCTAGGATTGATAAACAAGCTGCAATGATGTTTGTCGATGCCGAAAAGGCATTCGATAATATAATATGGGACTTCATGTTAAGAAATTTGGAACATATGGAGATTGGCAAAGAATTTCTTAATGGAATAAGAGCAATCTACACAGAACAGAAAGCCAAATTGATTATAAATAATGTAGTCACAGAAGAAATAAGGATACAAAAGGGAACAAGACAGGGATGCCCTCTCTCACCGCTACTTTTTATAATGGTACTAGAAGTTCTTTTGAACTCGATCAGACAAAATAAGGAAATAAAGGGAGTGACAATCGGCCAGAACGAATATAAGATCAAAGCATTTGCAGATGACTTGGTAATAATGATTGAAGAACCAATAAGTACGACAAAAGCAGTTTTGGAGGAAATGGAGCAGTTTGGAAGTATGGCAGGTTTTAAACTAAACAAGAAAAAAACAAAAATGATTGTAAAGAACATGGATCAAGATCAAATAGAAGTAATGCAACAACGAACACAAATAGAGGTGGTTAAAAAGGTGAAATACCTGGGTATATGGATAACTTCCAAAAATATAGATTTATATAAAAATAATTATGAACCAGCTTGGAAGGGAATTAAAAAGGACCTGGAGGTGTGGGCGAAACTGAGATTGTCATTTTGGGGAAGGATCTCTACAATCAAAATGAATGTGCTCCCAAGGATACTGTTTCTATTCCAGACTATCCCCATAATTAAAGGAAGGAAGATCTTTAAGGAATGGCAAAGAGTGATCTCAAGATACATCTGGCAGGGCAAAAAGCCGAGAATCCAATTTAAGTTGTTAACAGATACAAAGGAAAGAGGAGGCTTTGCCCTGCCAGACTTGAAACTGTATTACAAGGCCTCATGTCTTTGCTGGACGAAAGAGTGGATTAAACTGGAGAATAATGATTTGTTGGACCTAGAGGGGTTCGACAATAGATTTGGATGGCATGCCTATTTATGGCATGAGAAAAAGAGAGTCCACAAGGGTTTTGAGAACCACATCTTCCGGGGTCCTTTAATTGAGGTATGGGACAGGTATAAAAACCTATTAGAACCTAGAACACCACGTTGGTTATCACCTCTAGAAGCAAAGAGTGTAAAGAGAATTAATATGAGAAGCAAATGGATAACATATGACCAGTTGTTGTTTAAAGAAGGAGGAAAGTGGAAAATAAAACCGTATGAACAGGTGAAGGAACATGTATATGATTGGATGCACTACTTCCAAATGAATGAGATGTTTAAGAAAGATGGTAAAGAACGAGGTTTTGTGGACAAGGAATCGATATTTCAAAGTGAGGTTATAGATAACGATAGTAAAAATTTATCTAAAATGTACAAACTGTTGTTAGATTGGAATTTGGAAGATGAAGAAGTTAAGTCGGTAATGATTAGCTGGGCTAGGGATGTGGGTCACAATATACAATTTGAGGAATGGGAAAAACTATGGAAGGAGGGTCTAAAATTCACTGCATGTACGACGTTAAAAGAAAATACGATGAAGATGTTCTATAGATGGTATATGACACCGGTAAAACTGGCAAAGATGTACAAGACATGCAATAGGTGCTGGAAGTGTGGGGATAAGGAGGGTACTTTTTATCACATGTGGTGGGATTGCGGGAAAGTGAGAGACTTCTGGGAGAAAATATACAATGAGTTAAAGAAGATTTTAAAATACACGTTTAAAAAAAGGCCGGAAGTCTTTTTATTGGGAATACTAGGAAATGAGATAAAAAGGAAAGATTGCAAATTTTTTCGATACGCAATTACAGCCGCAAGAGTGGTTTTGGCCCAGAGATGGAAACAGCAAGAAATACCGACTGTAGAAGATTGGAGAATAAGATTGTTAGATTACGCAGAGTTAGACAAATTGACAGGGAAGATTAGATACTTAAGAGACCAAAAGTTCATCGGGGACTGGGAGAAATTTGTGGAATATCTGGATTGTCTAAGTAAAGGTCAGATGACGCTTAAGGGATTTAAAGATGCACTGTAAAAAAGTAAGAAGTATTGTCTAAAGGGAACAGGAAGAAAAAAAGAGAGAGAGATAAATAATGTCAATACAAAACCGAGAAATGTGTAATGAAAATTATGATTATGGATGATTTACGGAACAGCTGAGGGAAGTCTAAAAAAGAAATAAGTTATGAAAATGATATGAAACTAGCATATTTTGTGTTGTTTTGTTTTGTTTTGTTTGCTGATGCTTATTAATAAAAATTATATGGAAAAAAGAAGAAGAAAAGAGCACTTAGTTAAAGGTAAAGGTAAAGGGACCCCTGACCATTAGGTCTAGTCGTGACCAACTCTGGGGTTGAGGTGCTCATCTCGCTTTATTGGCCGAGGGAGCCAGCGTACAGCTTCTGGGTCATGTGGCCAGCATGACTAAGCCGCTTCTGGCGAACCAGAGCAGAGCACGGAAACACCGTTTACCTTCCCGCCAGAGCGATACCTATTTATCTACTTGCATTTTGACATGCTTTCGAACTGCTAGGTGGGCAGGAGCTGGGACCAAGCAACGGGAGCTTACTCCGTTGCGGGGATTCAAACCGCCGACTATCTGACCGGCAAGTCCTAGGCTCTGTCGTTTAACCCACAGCGCCACCCATTACTTGCTAGCAATTGTGAAGGCTCTCTCCCTCCCACCTTTCTCTTTCCTACTTTTCTTAAAATAAATAAAAATCATTGTCAGATGCTGCTGGTGGTTGCTCGTGAGTAACCAGGCAGGACTCCGACCTGACTTTTACAGGTTTTATTGTGCAAACTATTTACAGTGCAGATCTACAAAGTTCATGTCTGTCTCAGTCACTTGCAGAATCCGGGAGTGGCCCCTTCCGGCTTCTCCCCCAACGTAAGAACTTCGGCACCCCAAGCCTCCGCCTCCCCTCCTTGCGTTTCACCTCTCTGTGCAAGCTGGGCGATGGAAGTGGTGTGCATCCCTCCTGGCCAGCCTGGCGAGGTGAGGCGCTGGGGCTCTCAGCAGCATCCTCGAGCCCTTTCCTCGCTTGGCTGGCCCCTTCCCTCTCTTCTCCACTGGAGGTGTGGCTTTTCCCACTGCTGGAAGAGGAACTGCTCCTCAGGAGTTTCGGAGACTCTCTGTATCCCAACGGCACTGTGATGGCCTGGGAATCTGATTCAGAATCTGAACCTGAGGAGTCCCAGCCTGCACAGGAGTCCCCGCCTCCAGGGCCGGCTGAGCCGGGGCAGGGGCTTGAATCTGAAGGGCCTGCACCTGTGCCGGATGCTCAGGAGCAGACACCAGATGTATCCACTCTGGCTCCGGAGGTGATTGAGGGCCCATTGCCTGCAGGTGCACCTCGCCCAGCCCTGTCAGGGGAAGGTGAGGTTGCCTGTGGGTCCAATAACCCTCCAGGCTCTCCTGAGCTGCAGAGGCTCAGGGCAGAGAGGTGGAGGGAACTAAGTTCTCTGCGGAGGAGTGTTCGCCTTAAGGCCCGGAGAGGCGGGTCACCTGTGGGCCGGGACCGCCCCTGGCCTCAGAGGAAATAAAGGCCAGTCAGCCCAGTCCCAGGCTGCGGGAGCAACGACGTTGGAAACCTGTTTCTGCCAGCACCCTGACCTGTTTTCCCCGGAGATCCTCACCACGCCCGGCTTCTTGCTTTGGACCCCGCTTCGCCCTTGGTGGACAGTCTCCAGACCCTCGGCCCAGGACCGGACTCTGACCACGCCTCACGGTAACCTCCCCCCGGGACCAGCACAGGCACCCTTGCCTCCCTCCCCTGTTCTGATGGCAGTCCCCTGACAACCAGCTCAACAACAACAACAACCTTAACACACGACGACAAACCATCACACACTGGCTAGTATCGTTCCAGAAACATGCTTGGGGAGGAAAACATGGGTATCTGGAGTTCTGCTCAGCCACCACAGATGATTTGTAAATGTTAGAACAAAAAGGTGGGGAATACTGAGCTGCCACACTAAGCACCGAGCAAGTTTCAGCCCTGCAACACAAAAACAATGGAAATACTTCACAATTTTTCCCCCCAATAGATTTTTATTAAGATTTTAAAAATTACAAGAATAAAAAAAGAATAAAAAACACCCAGTTAAACAAAGAAGAAAACAAAACAATGCGTAAAAACAAATCACATCAGGAATAAATAAATAAATAAATAAATAAATGTAAGAAAAACAGACAAAAAAAGAACAAATCAAACCTTTACATAACTTTCTTTCTTTAGCTTTTTTCCTTGACCTCCTCACACCTCCCCTCTTTGTATTCTAGTTCAGATAGATATTTCAACAAATCCTTCATCTTTGTTTTTATCCTAATAATTTATCTTAATATACTGTAATTTTACATTCTCTTCTTTCACCAATTAGCCATCCGTTTTTACTTTATATAATCTTACTTCTCCTTAAAACTGATATATTTGAACTTAATCTCTTAAGACATTTCCCCATGGGTCATAAAAATTTCATTCCACGATTTTTCTAACTCTCATCCATTTTTTTCCTCTTTTTTTTAGAATCTCCATATATACATTTTAAATTCCCAATTTTCTTCCACCGTCCCCCCTCCCCAGTCTCAGCCCCTGCCGTCAGTTCCATCAACCTCCAACAGTCCATCAACCTGGAGATCTTATGTCCGAGGCTCTTAACTCTTCTTCATGTCCCATCTGCCAATCTTATTGATAATCTTTGGTGCTAAAAAGCAGATCTCGGGGGAGCTCCAACCCATCGATGCACATATTTCTTCTTATCAGGTCTGCCAGATTTCCATAGTTAAGGCTAGGGCCCATAAAGTATTCCAAATCTTGTTTCACAGTTCTTCCAGATCCAAAGGCCCCAAAAGCTCCAATCTCCTCCTCAAATTCATATCCCAAAAGTCATTTGATCCCTGCATATTGCCTGCAAATGGGAGTTGTGAATCTGGGGGAGGGGGTGACATTTTATCCCTATGTCAAGTGTGAGGTATCAATATCACTTTAAAAGGAACCACGACAACTTAGGTGCACTTGAATAAAATCATGAAAAAATAATATAAGAAACATTAAATATTCCACCTATGCTCAAACTGTATATTTATCATTAAACTCATATGTTACAAAATAACAGTGATCCTCTAGTGACCTACTTGGTAAAATAAAAACGAAAACCAGGTCCAGTGCCGAGAGCCTTCTGATGGTTCTCTCATTGCGAGAAGTGAGGGTACAAGGAACCAGACAGAGGGCCTTCTCAGTAGTGACGTCTGCCCTGTGGAACGCCCTCCTATCAGATGTCAAGGAAATAAGCAGCTATCTTATTTTTAAAAGACTTCTGAAGGCAGCCCTGTTTAGGGAAGTTTTTAATATTTAATGCTGCATTGTTTTTAACACTTGATTGGAAGCCGCCCAGAGCGGCTGGGGAAACTCAGCCAGATGCGCGGGGTATAAATAATAAATTTATTATTATTATTATTATTATTATTATTATTATTATTATTATTATTAGTGCTGCCTGCACACCTAGAACTTCTCAGCTGTTTGGAGAAATGGACTCTGCATAATAGAATCATAGAATGGTAGAGCTGGAAGGCGTCCCAAGGGGTCAATTAGTCTGCCCCCTGCAATGCAGAAATCTTTTGCCCAGCGTGGGGCTCAAACCTACAATCCTGAGAATAAGAGTCTCATGCCCTATTGACCTGAGCTATTCATATAATAAGTTTAATAATAGTGGGTCCACCAGTCAACAAGGGGTTTCTGAACGTGCTGCAGAGGGAAGTGAGGGGCAGATGGGACTCCTCAACCTGCCCAGGCTTGCACCCCAAGGAGGTCACTTTGGTCCTGATAATGCAGCGGTTTGGCTTTCCCCTGGGAGGTGCACTCCATTGTCTCTTGAGACAGACGGATGCCAACAACCCCCCTACATCAGTTACGGGCTTACTGTAATGTCTGAAAAGGGACGCAGGTGGTGCTGGGTCTAAACTACTGGGCCTCTTGGGCTTGCCAATCAGAAGGTTGCCGATTTGAATCCCTGCAACAGGGTGAGTTCCCGTTGCTCTGTCCTAGCTCCTGCCAACCTAGCAGTTCGAAAGCACACCAGTGCAAGTAGATAAATAGGTACCGCTGTGGCAGGAAGGTGAACGGCGTTTTTCTGCACTCTGGTTTCCGTCATAGTGTTCCGTTTCACCAGAAGTGGTTTAGTCATGCTGGTCACATGACCCGGAAAGAAGAGTTTGGATTTGATATCCTGCTTTATCACTACCCGAAGGAGTATCAAAGCAGCTAACATTCTCCTTCCCCTTCCTCCCCCACAACAAACACTCTGTGAGGTGAGTGAGGCTGAGAGACTTCAGAGAAGTGTGACTGGCCCAAGGTCACCCAGCAGCTGCATGTGGAGGAGTGGAGACGCGAACCCAGTTCACCAGATTACGAGTCTACCACTCTTAACCACTACACCACACTGGAAAGCTGTCTGTGGACAAATGCCGGCTCCCTCGGCCTGAAAGCGAGATGAGTGCCGCAACCCCATAGGCGCCTTTGACTGGACTTAACTGTCCAGGGGTCCTTTACCTGTTTTACCTTAATGTCTGAAAGGGTTTAAGGGATAACTGTCTTCACCCTGCTCTGTTTACAGAGCTTCCCAGGGTCTCAGCTCTGTTTAAACAAGAGCTCTGGATTAGATGAATGGCAATTCTCATGTGGCTTGGAGGATACCTCCTCTTTGACTGGCTGCTTCAGGTAGTTCTTGAAGGGAGTGACTGTGTAACACAGGAAACACTTCAGTACCTGAGTGAATGGGGACCATCCCTGGCGGATGAGATTGCAAAATGTATGTGCCAAGGGGGGAAAAGACAGAGGGTGGAAACTCATTGACCCCACCTGGCTGTAACTGCTACAGAGAACATTTCCTGAAGAAAAATGAAAGAAAGGTTAAAGAACCCTGGGAACAAAGGCTGAACCCATTGTGTTTTTCGTTTTTTAAGAGGTGACCTTTCATAGAAACTACAGAATTATATAGTTGTGGAGCTCAACTTCTGCCAATGTTACATTTTTCATCTCACTGTGCACTACATAGCTATGAGTTATACAACATGATTTACACAATTATTTATGTGTAACTGACTTAACATAACAATGCAATTATTTCCCCCACCATTCGTGCCAATGCAAATGTCCCTTTCAATAGACAATGCAAAGGAAATGCAATTTAAACGAGACGGGGGGGGAGGAGTCTATCACATACCATTTGCAGACAGAAAAAAAGCAATATATCCATTCTAGACATGGGGCAAGTAAGTGAAGGCCAGCAACTCCCACTGCTGTTTCTGTTTTCGTCAGAATCCTCTGACATCCCTGTAAGGTTCTGATTTGATCACAATTTGAAAAGAAGCTCAAAATAGTCATCAAAGTTCATTTTGATATAGTGTCAGATAATGGTCATACCCTCAGGTATTGACCTCCTAACATATAAAAGTGCCTGCAGGAATGTGTGAGGGTTGTGTGCCTGGCATGTTCTCTCCCTCCTGGTACCGTCAAGGGCCGAGGTTCCTTGCAAGAAGGCCCACTTGCCCCCATTACACATTTAGTTGAATGAATGGAGAGAGTTTTAGCAATGGCGGCAGGCCAGGGAAACTGGAGCCACAGAGGTTCTGTACTGCAGGTCTAACACAGTATAGCACATTTGTCATGGAGGTGGGTGGGGAAGGGGCATGACCTGCAACACACCTGGCAGCCCCTGCCATTTCCTTCCTAGGGGCAGGAGGAGACCAGCAGACCTCCTATTCTCTGAGATGCCACTGCAGAGATGGCACGGGGACTGCTAAGGAGGTGGCAGATCTGGCCTCCAGTGAGTGTACCATAGTTGTTGTGGTTACTGTGGTCAGTAATGGAGCAAGGTGGGGGCGGTGGGGGCAGGTGGCCCCTGTTAGAATTCCTGCTCTGTGATTGCAGTCATGGGATTGTTGTGTTTCACATGACATGATATGTTTTGACTCCACAGAGTGGGAAGTGACGAAGACAGGATGTTTGTGTTACTGTGTTCCATGAAGTGGGACTATTGTCCTTTGTTCTTTTTCTCTTTGCTGTCTGATGCTAGAGAGAGAGGGAGCCATGTTGCAGTGCTCCGTGTGTGTTTACAGTGGTACCTCGGGTTAAGTACTTAATTCGTTCTGGAGGTCCGTTCTTAACCTGAAGCACCACTTTAGCTAATGGGGCCTCCTCCTCCTGCTGCTGCTGCTGTTGCGCTGCCGGAGCATGATTTCTGTTCTCATCCTGAAGCAAAGTTCTTAACCTGAAGCACTATTTCTGGGTTAGTGGAGTCTGTAACCTGAAGCGTATGTAACCTGAGGTACCACTGTATATGTAAATAAAGTAGATTAGCCAAAATGCTGAGTTGCTGAGGTCTGTCATGCACGGTGCGCAAACTCTGCAGATGTGCCGGTGTCTGTTGGCATCGGTTGCTGTGATGTTCAGTCTGAAGAAAGCTTTTGAAGCTCCAGAACGATCGACCAGGAGGGAGAGAACATGCCAGTCAAGCATGTGTCTCTGCCAGGGTCCTACTCGACTGTAGGCTGAACTCTTGACAGCCCCGGGCGTCACCACTGAGGGGGGGTGACAAAATGCTGGGCGGCACTCACCGCGGGGTCTGCAGCATGCCCAAACCACACGTCTCTCCCCAAATGGTCCGCCCACCGCCTCCCCCTCAGCTGTAGGGTGGCTGAGTGGTAGGAGGCAGGCTCCTTGGAGGCCCCACGGAGCGTCCTGCCCCAGCTGGCCCTGCCCCCCCACGCTGCTGGCCCCGCCCCCAGGCACAGGGCACGCATGCTGTCCCAGGCGCCCGATTGGCTTGCTCCACCGCTGACTGTGGTGGCAGCAGTGGCGGCGGCAGGCAATGCATTCCTTTGTGTCTGGGTGTGCCCACCCTGTGGATCCTGCCACCGCAGGGGATCCCCTCACCTCGCCTCATGGGGGGACCAGCCCTGAATGTGAGAACACCTGCTTCTGTTTTTTTTTTTTAAGTAATTTTTATTAATTTTACAACATAAACAAAAAACAGACAAACATAACACGACTTCCCCAAACCTCCCCTTCACTGCATCCTTATTTTAAAATTTTTTAGCAATCCTTCATCCCTTTTTATATTTAATTCTCTTTAAAGTTTTTTTTTAAATTTCAATTTTTACAGCTGTAATTCTTTATATCCAATCCCTTGACATCTTAACATTCCGAAATTTTACAACAATTTTTAAGATAGATTTTGAATTTTTTCCAGTCTTCTTCCACTGTCTCTCTCCTCTGGTCCCGGATTCTGCCGGTCATCTCTGCCAGTCCCATAAATTCAGTCACCTTGGTCTGCCATTCTTCCAGAGTAGGTAATTCTTTAGTCTTCCAATACTTCGCCAAAAGAATTCTTGCTGCTGTTGTTGCGTACATAAAAAATGTTCTATCTTTCTTTGGAACCATTTGGCCTACCATGCCCAAGAGAAAAGCCTCCGGTTTCTTTACAAATGT
Source organism: Podarcis erhardii (assembly GCF_964252035.2). Classification (NCBI taxonomy): domain Eukaryota; kingdom Metazoa; phylum Chordata; class Lepidosauria; order Squamata; family Lacertidae; genus Podarcis; species Podarcis erhardii. The sequence continues at coordinate 10,077,415 of NC_138515.1, read as the reverse complement.
CCACTTAAGGATTTTCTTAATTTCATTATAGATCATTTCCCAGTAGGCTTTAATCTTCGGGCAGGTCCACCAAAGATGATAAAAAGTTCCTTCGCATTCATTACACTTCCAGCAATTGTTATTGGGCAGATGATATATCTTTGCAAGCTTGACTGGGGTCATGTACCACCTATAGATCATTTTCATTATATTCTCTTTCAGGGCACTACATGCCGTAAATTTAATACCTGTGGTCCATAACTGCTCCCAGTCAGCAAACATAATATCATGACCAATATCTTGTGCCCACTTAATCATAGCTGATTTAACCGTTTCATCCTGTGTGTTCCATTTTAGCAGCAGATTATACATTCTAGACAGATTCTTAGTATTGGGTTCTAGCAATTCTGTGTCTAACTTTGACCTCTCCTTCTGAAATCCTAGTTTCCTGTCCTGCTTAAAGGTTTCATTTATCTGGTAATAATGTAACCAGTCTCGGACTTTAGGTTTCAATTTCTCAAAACTGTAGTTTCAGCTTTTCACCATCATATTCTATAATTTCACAATATTTTGGCCAATCTGAGTCCATGTTCAGTCTTTTTACCGCCTTGGCTTCCATTGGTGACAACCACCTGGGGGTTTTACTCTCTAACAAATCTTTATATCGATTCCATACATTATACAGTGCTTTCCTGACAATATGGTTTTTAAAGTTTCTATGTACCTTTACCTTGTCATACCATAAATATGCATGCCAACCAAAGTTATTATCATAACCTTCCAGATCCAAAATATCTGTATTCTCAAGAAGTAGCCATGGTTTCAGCCAGCAAAAAGCTGCTGCTTCATAGTAAAGTTTTAAGTCCGGCAGGGCAAAGCCCCCTCTATCCTTTGCATCAGTCAAAATCTTAAATTTTATTCTGGGTTTTTTGCCCTGCCAGACAAATTTAGATATATCTTTCTGCCACTTCTTGAAACAATCCATCTTGTCTAGAATTTGCAATGTCTGGAACAGAAATAACAATCTCGGCAATACATTCATCTTGATGACAGCAATTCGGCCTAACAAGGAAAGTCTCAGCCTAGACCATATATCGAAATCTTTCTTCACTTCCAACCAACATTTCTCATAATTATCTTTAAATAAGTTCACATTCTTAGATGTTAAGTTCACCCCCAGATATTTTACTCTTTTTGCAATTTCCAAACCGGTTTCTCTTTGGAAACTATCTTTTTCCCCCATCGTTAGATTTTTTTCCAACACCTTTGTCTTATGTTTATTTAATTTGAAACCTGCTACTTGACCAAATATTTCAATTAGTTCCAAAACTCTTTTTGTACTGGCTTCTGGCTGTTGTAATGTCAAAACTAGATCATCTGCAAATGCTCTTAACTTATAATGTTTAGTTCCGACCTGTATTCCTTTAACCAGCTGGTCCCTTCTAATCATGTTCAGGAAAACCTCCAGTACCGATATAAACAATAGGGGGGATATTGGGCATCCCTGTCGTGTCCCTTTCTCTATTGGAATCTCGTCCATGACCATACCATTTACAATTAGTTTAGCCTTTTGCTCAGAATATATTGCACCTATACCATTTTCAAAGTTCTTGCCTACCCCCATCCCTTGGAGATTCCTCTTCATAAAACTCCAGCAAATGTTGTCAAAGGCTTTCTCTGCGTCCACAAAAATCAACACAGCTTTTCTATTTATGTCAGTTTCCAGGAGTTCTAAAATGTCTATAATGTTCCTCACATTATCTGACAATTGTCTACCTGGTAGAAAGCCTGTTTGGTCCCTGTGAATCTCCTCTAACAAAACTTTTTTAAATCTTTTTGCTAAAATGTCTGCAAAAATTTTATAATCCACATTCAGAAGTGATATAGGGCGGTAGTTCTTAACTTGATGTTTCTCAGTTTCTGTCTTCGGTATAAGTGAGATGAATGCTTCCTTCCACGATTCGGGAGCCTTTTTCCCCTCCAAGATTTGGTTACAAACTTCTTTCAATGGTTGTACTAACCATTCCTTCAATATTTTATAGTATCTCGCAGTTAGTCCATCTGGTCCTGGTGATTTCCCTAGTTGCATATCCTGGATGGCACTCTCTATTTCTTGATCTGTAATTTTCTCATTCAAACTCCTTCTGTTATTTTCTGAAATTTTTGGTAGGCCGTATTTTTCAATAAATTCTTCTATCTCTTGTTCATTTTTTGGCCCTTGTTTATACAATTTCTTAAAAAAACTTTGAAAACAATTGCTTATCTCATTTGGTTTATTAATAAACTTCCCATCTACTTCGAGTGATGTCACCGTATTCAGCTTTTGTCTCTTTTTCAATTGCCATGACAGTAGCTTCCCACATTTATCTGCTGACTCAAAAGTCTTTTGCCTCATTTGTTTTATTTTCCATTCTATTTCCTGATTCATCAGCTCCATATATTGTGTTTGATGAAACTTTATTTCTCTTAAAATCTCATGAGAGTTAGGCTTAGATCTCAGTTTCTTCTCCCCTTCTTTTATTAGGTTCCAAATTTTCTCTTTCCTCTCATTCTGTTTTTTCCTCTTTATTGAATTCTGTTGTATTAGGAAGCCACGCATCACGGCTTTGCTTGCGTCCCAAATTACTCTTTTTTCGACATCTGATCTCAGGTTAATCTCGAAGTAGTCTTTAAGTGTCTTTTGGGCCTTTTTACAAATTTCTTCATCTCCAAAAAGAGTGTCATACATTCTCCATCTAAAGGTTCCAGCTGTTGTCAGTTTCATTTCCATTTTCACGGCATTATGGTCGGAGCAGGTTTTTGGGCAAATTTCTGTTTTTTTAACCCTTGATGCCAGATTACTAGAAATCCATATTTGGTCGATTCTAGTCCATGTCATTTTTGCTTCAGAGAAAAAAGTCCCCTCCCTTTCCAGAGGGTTCCTAGTTCTCCAAATGTCAATCAAGTCCATAGTGTCAGTCAGTTCAAAAAAAGTCTTTGGTAGTCTTCCATCATTAGATATAACTTGTCTTTGGGCCTTGTCCATGTTTGTGGAGACAACTCCATTCATATCGCCCATCATTATAATTTTAAAGTCCAAAAAGTCCATTAAAGTCTCATGCAACTTCTTGAAGAATTCAGCCTTCCCCTCATTTGGTGCATAAACTCCAACAATCAAAATCTTTTCTCCATGAGTTTGGATTTCCACTGCCAGGTATCTTCCTTGCTCGTCCTTAAAAATCATTTTTGGCTCGAGTTTTTCCTTAACATAAATCACTACTCCTCTTTTCTTGACTCTGTCTGATGAAATAAATTCTAATCCTAGTCTCTTATTTGTTAAGAGTTTTCTGTGTGTCCTGGCAATGTGGGTTTCTTGTAAACAGATTACATCTAAATGTTCTTTCTTCAATATATGAAACACTTGACCCCTTTTTCAGGGATGGTTAAGACCATTACAATTCCAACTCAAGAGTTGCAGAGACATTTTTATTACTGGGTACCTCTTCCACCGACTGCACCAAGTTGTTGTTCCTCCTCGGTCGGTGCTTGGTTCAATCCAAATGATAGGTTGGAAATGTCCGGTATTTCCCTCTCGCTAACAGTTTCTTTCTGAAGATCCTCTAGGTTTCTTTCCAGAAAAAGTTCTTTATCCTGATTTGTTTTTATTTTAATTTTCTTCCCTTTAAAGTTGAAGGACAGCCCTTGTGGGAATTCCCACCTGAATGGGATATTATTCTGTTTGAGTAGATCAACTAATTCTTTAAATTGAGTTCTAACCTCCAAAAAGTGTTTAGGAATATCCTTGAAGATCTGTATCTGAGAATTTTTAATGACCAAGGCCTTCTGGAAATGTAAATTCAATATTTTATCTCTTTGTTCCTTTGATCTCAGGGTGATTAAACAATCTCTTGGTTTCTTGCCTTGCTTCCTGCCAATCCGAAAGGCTGTAGTTATTACAAATTCATCTTCCTCTCCATCTAGCTCATCATTCCAGAAATCTTGAAATTTATCTGTAAGGAATTCCCCAAGCTTGTCCTCTTCCTCTTCTGGTACCAATCTTAGTTTCAGGTTCTTGCTTTTCCTTTCCAATTCCAATAGGGCTAAAGCTGCATCATGTTCATGTACTTTTTTTACAATAGGCGCAAATTTTCCCTTGGTTTCTTCAGCAGTGGTCCTGGCACTCTCAGCTATTTTCCTTGTTTCCGTAGTCTCTTGGATTAAACGGTTGATAGAATCTGTGTTAGATGATATTGTCGTTGTGTTCAAGTCTAGTCTTGTTGTCAACTCCGTCAGTTTCTTAGAGTTCTCTGTAGACTGTTTAGTAAGCTCTACAGACTGCTTAGTAAGTACTTCTAAAGATTGATTTATTCTGAGCAGAGCCTGTGTCATTGAATCCATTGATGCTGCTGTTGTTTTCTCTTGTGCAGCTGCTGCTCCTGATATAGAACCTCTTTTTTGAGCTTGTTTTTGAGCCTGCTTTGTTTTACTTCTTGTTGAAATTTCTTCTGGCGGGTTGCTCATAACTCAAGGTCGTTCACACAGGAAAGTTGCAAGTGGAAAATCCCGCTGAATACACCGTAATGCAACTGAAGCCCTCTAGAGGGAGAAATTGTGTCCAAACAGAGGTAACAGCTACAAAGAAACGGAAAGTTCCAAAGGCACAAGTCCAACCAAAAGTCCCTACTTTGTAGCACTTTATGGTATTAAAACTGTAATCCACCAAAGTCCCGTTAATATGTTTCAGATAGATCTTATTTTGTAGCCACTATCTTTTGACAGCTCATTTGACAGTTCTTTTTCTAGGCAATCACTGCTCCGGCAGCCTGGCCAGAAGTGTCGGCAGCAGAAGCTTCCCCGTTCATTACTCTTTCTTTCTTTTACAGGTTAGATTAATTCTGTTTCCCCCCCTTCCCCTGCTCTACAGGGGGGAGATCCTTTCGATGTCTGGTCTGGTAAAGTTTAAAGTAACTTTCCTTTTAAGTACAGCTCAGTCTTTTCATTGCTCCGTTACTCATGCAGATCCGGGAGGCTGACTTCCTTAATTTTGCCTTTCCCGTTTTCAGCCAAATCTTCTAAATTTTTAAAGTCCCGTTTCCTTAATTTTCCGTTCTTACTCACGGGTATTGTTGTTGCCAATCGTTAGTTTCAGAAAGGAATCGGCGCTCTCCGTCAATGGTGACGCGGCTTCACTCTGCAAGCTGGGTAGCGATCCTCAGCACCGCGCTCGCCCCGATGCCGCTCCGGAGCCTTTGAAAAGGCTCTTTCACGATACCGGGGGGCGCAAAGGTGCCCACCGAATCTCCTTGCTCACAGGCTTCAGCGCCTGTGATTTTAGGGGTCCCCCGCTTGCCGTAGCGGGTAAGACCCGAACTCACGGAGCAGTCCTGCCTCGGAGCTCGAGGCTAGGACCGCCATTGAACGCTGGCGCCGACCGGAAGTCGAGAACACCTGCTTCTGAAATAGTCAAGTAGCAGAAGAGTTGCAGGAAATTGTTCTCTCCCCTCCCTCATTTCAATTGAAATGCCACAGGTTCCTGATTATGAAAGCTCACCTTTTCAGCTCAGAAATGTGGCAGAGGGACTGCTTTTCTAAATCTGCTTCCCAAGCCTCGGCTCCCACTGACTAAAACATCTTGCCAACAACAAGTGGAGGAAATTCGGCTCATAGCGCAGCCAATTTTCTTAATTTGTTGTCGTGGTTGATTCAGAAACGATCCCTCTGGATGTAACACAATTTGGTGCTAATCCCTACTGGAATGCAAAAATATTGAATTACCAAATTCAGGCCAATAACATCACTAAAAGTACACGTCAATTGCTTCTTGTTGAGTAAACAAGGTGGTATAACTTCCTCATTCTTAAATGGTGGATATTGCTAAGAAGAAAACTAACCAGAGCAACTCAGAGAGGGTGAAAAAGGATTATTTGCTAAGATATTTGTCAGGGAAGGATGGGTGAAATCCCCTCCCACGCATTTAACTGACAATAAAGTGGGTTTATATTTGCTCAGCTGAACCAGTTGAACAATTCTTTTCCTGGGAAACTGTCCCTGCAGATAAACAATAGATTATTGGCTCATCCACATTTCTGCTTGTCCTGTGCCTAAAAAGATAGGGTCCAAGCAGTTTCCCCCCTGTTCTGCACATTTCTCAGGAGAAACCCACTTTTTAGCTCTAATTTGGAACCAATGGCAAGCTGCAGAAAACTCAACTTGCTGTTTGCTCTGATTGAGCACTAAATAGCAGTTTTTGCCAGCAGGACAAGAGGGAGTATGGACAAGCCCTAGGTTTTATGCAGCATGTAGACCCATTGAAATTAATGGACCTAAGTTAGTCATGTTCTTTCATTTCAATGGGTTTACGCTGAGCAAAACTTAGACACACCATTCTGCTTCAGAGCTGCATAGCAGGAAAGTTTGGTACCAATCTCCAAAGAACTGAAGAGTGTTGAAAAATTCAAATGAGACAACATCATACACACATTATTTCACTGAAATGTGGTTCTCATGATACCTCTATTATTTGACTGCATATAACACATACAGTGGTACCTCGGGTTACATACACTTCAGGTTACATATGCTTCAGGTTACAGACTCCGCTAACCCAGAAATAGTGCTTCAGGTTAAGAACTTTGCTTCAGGATAAGAACAGAAATAGGGCTCTGGCGGCACGGCGGCAGCAGGAGGCCCCATTAGCTAAAGTGGTGCTTCAGGTTAATAACAGTTTCAGGCTAAGTACAGACCTCTGGAACGAATTAAGTTCTTAACCCGAGGTACCACTGTATATGTATCTTGTGTCTGTTGTAAAGGTACATGTTTCACATAAAGATAAAAATCATGTTCCTCAGCTACCTTTGCCCATACTGCCATTTAATCCCAGGATGGGGAAACCGAACATATCATCATCATCATTTACTATATTTGTATCATGATGTCATCAACAAAAACTGCAGAAAAGCACAGAAATATGCAACTATGGCTTGTGTCCCACGTGCACCTAGGTGTGACATTCAGATACAATGACTGCAAAGAGAGAACTTGTGGGATGAAACGTGGCTACAATTTATTTTAGTTATCAGAGTTTGGTGTGGTGTGAAACAAGGGTCCATGTATTCAGGAAGTCCGCCTCCTGAGCAATACCTCTCTCAGCCCACCTGCTGGACAACCGGAGGAAGGTCTCCACAAACTCGGGCCCAACATGGCGCAGGCTGCTGCAGCCTGAGCGTGTGGCAGGTGTCCTCTGCTCACTGAATTAGGGCTGAGGCCTTAAAACTCCACCTTATGGGAGTCCCCTCACAAGCTATAGATCCTGCCCACAGTTGTGTCAAATTGGAACTGCAATACAAGCAGTGCTTAGCCTTGGGGAAGTGAAAAGCTCGCCACCTCAAGCCAGTTGAGGCTTCCCAGTTGAGCCAATTCCTTCCCAACAGCACCAGCCAGTGGCCAGTCAAAACCCAAAACACAGAATCAAGGGAGAGGAGCAAGTTTTCCCCATTGCCTCACACCCAGGGCTGGATTTAGGTTTAAGGGTGGCACTAGGGACGGGGGTGGGGGGCGCTATGGGTTAAACCACAGAGCCTAGGACTTGCTGATCAGAAGGTTGGCGGTTCGAATCCCCACGACGGGGTGAGCTCCCGTTGCTCGGTCCCTGCTCCTGCCAACCTAGCAGTTCAAAAGCATGTCAAAGTGCAAGTAGATAAATAGGTACCGCTCCAGCGGAAAGGTAAACGACGTTTCCGTGCGCTGCTCTGGTTCACCAGAAGCGGCTTAGTCATGCTGGCCACATGACCCAGAAGCTGTACGCCGGCTCCCTCGGCCAATAAAGCGAGATGAGCGCCACAACCCCAGAGTCGGCCACAACTGGACCTAATGGTCAGGGGTCCCTTTACCCTTTACTAAGCTACTGAAGGTAATGGGGCTCATTATATGTCCAGCTGTCCTTTGTCAACAACAAAGTGTCGCTGTTTTTTGTGTTGAATATATGCTATATGGTAATTTATGGACCTAATAGGTATTTAAGGCCATTTGCACCTGTTGCCATGCAACCAGTCCATGCAGAATGTAGGCACCCTATATATAGAAATGAGCAAACCAGTGATATTTTAGGGAGCAGACGAGCAGGCGGGGCCCATTACTTACATCATAGGAGCCTACACAACACAAAACACTGTTGCTGTACTGTATATAGGTTTTGTTTTATTTGCTTTTTATCTTATATTTTGGAAATGTACATCCAGGTTTTTTTCCTTTACATTTTTTTGGGGGGGCCCCAAGAGAGTGGGGCCCTAAGCTATAGCTTGTTTCGCTTATACGTAAATCCGGCACTGCTGGACGTCACAAAATGGCCCTGTTATGTAATGTCACTGTGCCAAGATTTCTGATACAACAAAAATGAACACGAAACAAGATAAACTCTTTCCTTCCCACTTCAGATCCACCTCTGACAAGTAGCTTTTAAGACTCCATAAATGCCTTCAGAACTGGAGGGCAGGGACTGCCAATGCAAATTCAAGTAACCACGACAGGCTTTTTCTGGCTTTGTTATTTTTTACTTTCTTGCATCAGATTAAGGAGGATGGCCCAATTTCCCTGTACTAGGTCACAGAAGATATTTAGATAGCCACAACCAGATACAGCTGGGTGGCAGAAAGTTCACCTTTTTTCTGATAGGTTCTGAGGAGTGTCAGGGGGTGGACGTGTGGCTCTTTCACATGTCCTTGCTGGGTTTATAAAGCTCTGGCCTCCAAATGCAGCCAGGGAGACAAAGGCAGAACTTGCTTTTCCATTGTGGAGATTGCAACATTGTGGTCATCCTCAACAGAGCTCCAGCTCTCTAATCATTCAGGGCCATGTTGGGGCTGCAGTTTGTTCTGGGTATTCTCATATTCCATTTTGGTGCTGCACAGGAGGCAACGTTGTAAGTTATAACCAGCACCTTCTTTTAATATTTATTAGTTTACTGTGATTAGCTTCTTTGTTTAGCACAATGCTGCTTTTATCTGATGTTTATGAACTTCCATGCCTTTGGTCAGGCTGACATTTCCAGCTAAGATGAATAGAGAGTCGTCATAACTTTTCTCCAGATATTAACAAGGCAAGGTTAATAAGAGCAAGGTGTGAAAGTCTAACTGTAGGGAGTTTTAAAATATATGTATTATTGATTTATGCCCCGCCTTTCCCCCCAATGTAAAGACGGCTTACAGATAAAAACAAGAACCGCTGAAAAGGTAGAAAAATACCATGAAGCACTGATAAAACTAGAACTATATACATTATACATTTTATACATGTATAAAATCTGTTGAAAATATACCAATGATTACAATAAGAACAGCACGATTTTATGTCAAAGTGTTGTCAAGCTTTTGTCGGTGTCAAGTGGCCAGCAGTTGTACAGAATGTCTCCTGTGTGACAAGTTTCACTTGACAAAATTCCCTTACCTGTAAAGGTATTACAGGTACAGTAGCCTGAATGAACCAGATTACATTTGTTCCTAATTGTCTGTGAATAATAATTACTGAATTTTATAATTAACTCATAGTTCTTCTCGGCCAGTATTGCCTAACGGCATAGTAACTTTCCTCATGCATCTGAAAGCAGGCTTTCTGCCAAATAGCTAAAGGATGAGCTTTTCATGTGCCATGAGTTGCTTTTGCTGGTACAAACTAATACAGCTGCTCTTTTGGGATTTCACAGGCAGTATCTCCTAGTAGTACCTTCAGTACTGCATAGTGACTCTGCAAATACAGCCTGTGTGCAACTTTTCAATCTCAATGAGACTGTAAACCTGAGTGTCTTTCTGGAATACGAGAGGCGTAATGTAACTGTTTTCCAAGAAGTTGTGCGAGGGGAAAACTTCTTCAAATGCAGCTACTTTCTGGTAAGTATTTCTAGCCTCCGTGACAATTAGAAAGAGACATGAACGGAGAGGAAAAAGGGAAAGGGGACCACCATAGACTTGTAGAGGTGGAAGGGACACCAAGGGTCATCTAGCCCAACCCTGTAAGGATGTTGAAATTACAAAATAGGATAGGGAAGAGGAGCAAGAAGGGATAGGAGGCCTGGGAAAGAGCAGAAAATATTGTTAACTGCCCCCCCCCAATCTCCAAGCAATGCGAGATTCCAGGTATTCCAGATGCTTACTCATGGTTTGCATTCCCTTTTGGAAATGAGGCACAGCAGAAGCTGTGGTGTCATTATGATACATGGTTTATTTACACATATATACAACCTCAGCTTACGATGGAGGGGTTCCAAGCAATGACTTTCAAGCAAATTCTGTTTCTCCCATTCCAGCCGCTTTGGAGTCAAGTTGCTAGCCCACATCGTGCTCTGATCCTCAGCCCCTCTTCAGTTTGCAGTGTTTTTACACTGGCACCTCCCTCCCCCACTCACATTGGGCAAATTCTCTCCCTTCTGAAACTCTCTCCTAAAAACTCTGGCATTATCTTCTGCTAACTACCCAGAGCCTGGAGTGGGGCTGGCATATCTTTTGCCTTCTTGTCTTATTTTTATTCTGTGAACAATCCTGAGATCTTTTGATGAGGGGTGGTATATAAAGATAATAAATAAATAGATAGATGATAGATGATAGATAGATAGATAGATAGATAGATAGATAGATGATAGATAGATGATAGATAGATATAGATAGATGATCGATAGAGAGAGAGAGAGAGAGAGAGAGAGAGAGAGATAGATAGATAGATAGATAGATAGATAGATAGATAGATAGATAGAATGAATACAAAAATAATTGGTCCACCACCTCTTTCCCCCCTCTTTTAATGGCCCATTTCTCTAGGTGATTTCCTGAATGGCTTGGCCTGTGTTTTAAACACTTTGCTAAGTTTGGCATCTGGCACACAGGAATTAGAAGAGAGGTTCTGGGATGAGAAGGGGAGTCTTATAACAATAAAATAATTATTAGCTGAGAATGCACGTGAAGCATTTTAAATGCTGTCTTTGCAATAACCCTTTGGAATAGTTTGTTATTCAAAATATTCTTATCTTCCTATGGCAGACATAGTGCAGAGGCGGGAAGCCTCACACTACTAAATAAAGGTCCCTATCAGGGACTGCTCAACTGAGAACTTCCCAACTCTCACCTGCTACTTCGCCATGGTGCTACATCACCCTACCATCAGAAACAGGGCAGCCAGTTAAGTTGGTCAGTCTGCCAATTTCAGAGCATTATCTATCTTGTAGCTCAAGGTAAAGGTAAAGGGACCCCTGACCATTAGGTCCAGTTGTGACCGACTCTGGGGTTGTGGCGCTCATCTCGCTTTACTGGCCGAGGGAGCCGGCGTACAGCTTCCGGGTCATGTGGCCAGCATGACTAAGCCACTTCTGGAGAACCAGAGCAGCGCATGGAAACTCTGTTTACCTTCCCTCCAGAGCGGTACCTATTTATTTACTTGAGGTGCTTTCGAACTGCTAGGTTGGCAGGAGCAGGGACCGAGCAACAGGAGCACACCCCGTCGCGGGGATTCGAACCACCGACCTTCTGATCGGCAAGTCCTAGGCTCTGTGGTTTAACCCATAGCGCCACCCGTGTCCCCTTGTAGCTCAAAATACAGTGCAAATAGAATTGTGCTTTTAATTGGAACAACTCATGCATTCCTGTAGACATTTTTCATTAGGCTTTCAACATGTGTTCAGAGAAAAGAGAATCCAACAATTTGCCTTGTTTACATGCTCATACTCAGGTTTTTTGTCTGACTCGAGACAATGGACTGCATCTCTGGAGGTGAAGTCAAACTGCTAGAGAATCACAGCACCTGCTGTGGTTGCAGAGACCAGCAACTCGTAACAACTGCTGCCTCCTGTGTTGTTTTTGCTGCATTAGCAGCACTGAAGTGATCTCTCTGAGACACAAGCCTGGGCAGTGTGTAGGGAGGTCCTGGGTTGCCCAGACAACCAGACCCCCTCTTTACCTTTGCTGATAAGGTCCCAAGGAAATCAGAGTGATACGTTTGGCACCAGCCTGGCTGCAGAAGTTGCCGGAAGAAAGTGTTCAAGGCAGCATCCAACTCCATTCCAGATTTGTGAAGGGTTTACTCTTTAGCCTTTTCTGCTCCCAAAGATATCCTGCAAGGCAGGGAATGCTTAGGATCAGTTTTCCTTTTCCTAAATGGGCTAACTTCCCAGATTGATGAGCCCCATCTATTCCACAAGGCAGCATGGGGGAAATTAAGTCCCCAAATAGATAACATATCCGATATTAAACTGATAAGAACTTACTTTGGCTAACATCAAGTTTATTATCTGTTCTATCACATATGTTTACTGTTGTAAACAAAAATTGCCCTTTTCCCTTATGGGGTATCCAAGAGCCCATATAGAGTCTTTACACAGGTTCCCTATTGGTAGGAGAGAATAACAGAGGCCAACCAGAGAATATTGAGAAGCAAAGCAGCTAGTAAGCTTGATCTTTATTGATCTGTTGCAACAGGGTGCTCCCCTCACCCGCAGGAGAGAAGAGGAACCCAGAAAAATGGTGCGCAAGGCCTTATAAAGACTTTTGAAATTGCCACCCTGTAGATCAAGACCACCCCCAGATACATCATACCTACATCGCAGAAAATGCGGTCTTAAAACAGAAATTTGAATGTTGTTTTTCTCCTGTGGTTGTTTATCTCCTGTCTGGCAGGTTACTTGATTAGATTTCCTGGGGAGCCTGGCTAGTCTTTTGTAATGATAAATACTTAGTTCCTGGGCCAGGTCACAGGCTCACACCCTATTCATATCTTAAATGTGTCCTTAAGACAGGATTTGTGAGGAAAGAGACAATGGGAGGTTTCCCACTTTGACCTTGCAGAGAAAACATTTGCTCAGTTTAGGAATCAAAATGGTTCCAGGTCGGTCTTACTGTGCTGATCTATGTACGTGCTTGGTTGGTACACTTATGGACATTACCATATATCTAAGACCTCAAAATTCCTATCACATTACCAGACGGGTAAGCCATGTAGCTGTGAGATGCACGGAAGGCAACTACAGGTGCTGGAATCACTTGCTTTCTTCCCTCACAGGCCCCTGAGGCCACTTCCAACCCTGTGGCTTACATCACCATCTCTCTCAAAGGCGCCACCGTCAATGTGACAGAGAGGAGGGTTGTGGCCATTCAGAACAAAGGCAGCGTTGTTTTTGTTCAGACTGACAAACCCATCTACAAACCTGGACAGGAAGGTAAGTGATGGTCACGGCATTATCTCTTCTACAGCAATGTGTAAAAAGTGTTTTGCAGCCCTTCCCAGACTCATCATGAATAGTCTAAATGCTGTAAATATGGGGAGTTGTGGCAAGAACTGCATGTTCAGCAGCAGACCCTGGTCTGGAAAGCCAAGAGGCTACTTTTTCTGGGACAAATTTGTGGAGGGGGGAATTATGGATACCACATCATCATCATCATCATCATCATCATATAATTTACTTATACCCTGCTCATCTGGCTGGGCCTCCCTAGCCACTCTGGGCGGCTCCCAACATATTAAAAACATGATAAAAAATCAAACATTAAAAACTTCCCTAAACAGGGCTGCCTTCAGATGTTTTCTAAAAGTCAGGTAGTTGTTTATTTCCTTGACATCTGATGGGAGGGCGCTCCACAGGGCGGGCGCCACTACCAAGAAGGCCCTCTGCCTGGTTCCCTGTAACCGCACTTCTTGCAGTGAGGGAATCGCCAGAAGGCCCTCAGAGCTGGACCTCAGTGTCCGGGCTGAAAGATGGGGATGGAGATGCTCCTTCAGGAATACTGGACCGAGGCCATATAGGGATTTCCAGGTCAGCACCAACACTTTGAATTATGCTTGGAAATGTACTGAAATGTGGTCTGACTGCTGACATGTCCATAAATTTGCTACCATAGGCAGTGTTAGGTTAGTGTGACCCATGTGGCACTACTCAGCACCACCACAATCCTATAGAATGGAGGGGAAGAGGCAGAGGGAGGAGCACTGAATTTTAGCATCATACAGGGTGCTGCAGAAATTTTAGAGCCACAAGTACACCACTGCTGCAACAGATTAGTACAGGCTGTATACTGGGTTGGGAATGCAAGGAGGAAACCTAGAAAGGCTAAACTACTTAGGTATTAGGTATAATAACCCACATTTCAAACTCAACCCACTTCACAAACCATGGTGAATAGAGCTGGTAATCTGAGTCAACCTTTACTGTAGGGCTGAGGTGGAATTTGAATGCAGGTTTTTCATGTCCAAATGGATCCACTTGATCTCTTTTTTCCCTGGATTGCAGTTTCCCAGAATGATAAAAACTTGCTGTTAGCTAGTGGGAGAGCAAGTGAATTTCTCTCACAGTCTTTTCCTTTTCCCTTCCACAGTGCTCTTCCGAATTGTTTCTCTAAATACCAGTTTTCAACCTGATCCTCAAACTGTAAGTATATGGTCAGGAGGAAGAATTTCCAAAATGCTCCTGGTTTATATTAAAGTCTTTGTGAACCATCTCATCCGCTTTTAAAAAAAGCAGATGCACAACCCATAACCATAGCTTAACACCCAAATAAACACGCAGAGTCTGAGGCAAAACTTTTTGGTCCGGTGTTTGCTTGGTCTGCTCCTAAATAGTAGTCTATGCACGTAACTCCAAATGAGATTGAATCAGACCAAAGTAAACAGTTTCAAAGAAGCTGTCTATGCAATTTGGCCTACTAATAAGTGCTTAGCACACATGCAGCATTTTTGCTTTGAAGTTAAAAGCTAATGTTCTCCACTAAGGTTCCTGCAAATGGACTGAACATACCTATTGTGTCTGTGAATGATTCTGAATACTCTTTCTAGGAAATGAAGCAACTCTGGTCATTGTTAGAAAGTCAGTAAATAAATTAAACTTGTGGTAGATGGAATGGAAAGTTTAGCCATGGAACAAAGGGATACGATAACGTTTTAGTTATCCATTTAAGACGTATAGAAGCCTTAGCAGCTGTTTTAACAGCAATTATCTGCATTCTTTGCAAATTTATCAAAGCAGCAAATCTACAACATACGCAGACAACAATAGTTTAGTACATGTTACCAATGCAGACAGGCTGATTTGTGAAAATCTAGAATTTCTTTTACCTCTGTTCTGATTAATGATGTCCTCAGGTTTGGCCATTCATTGGGGAAAAGGCAGTCTGCCTTGAAGGACAGGAAAACTGTCTATGGCTGTCTGCTAGCAAGCATATTCACGTGATATATTTTTGTTCATCCATATGGACAAAATGCACAATATTGCAGCGTTTTGGCTGCAAATACTAAAAGAAGGCTTGTTTCTAATCTTGCTCATTGCCTGAAACATATTCCCTTATTTTGTTCCACCATCACTGGGATATAAGCAATGCTGCCTCATATATTTAACAGAGCAAAACTGCGCTATTTTTCATTCAGGGTTCAAATCATCCCTTTAAACATTTGTTGATTAGGAGTTTTGATGCTCAACTCTGAAAAGCTGCTGACATTTAAAATATTTTTCAAACACTAACATTCTCTTCACATTCATCTCTTTCAGTATCCTTTGGTCACCATTCAGGTAAGAGTCTTATCTGTATTGTATTGTATTGTATTGTATTGTATTGTATTGTATTGTATTGTATTGTATTGTTGCAAGCCCAATTGTTGCACCCCAGTCTCTGAGCAGTGTGAGATTCCAGGGGTTCCAGGCATGCTTACCCAGGATTCATGTTTCCTTTAGGAAATGAGGCACAGTAGAGGTTGTGGTGTCTTTATGATAGATGGCTTATTTACACATGTATACAAAGGGTTCACAGCTTCAACACCGCCAAAGGGTCTTGCTTCTCCCTTAGCCACAGCCTTGGATTCAAACAGAACTCAGACATTGCTCTCTGAACCTCCTCTCACTGCTTTGCATCATCACAGCAAACTGCTCAGAAACTCAGGCTTTGTTCTCCTATCTAAGAGGTGGAGAAAGGTGCCACTCATTTGTTGTGTAGCACAGAGCCTCCTTTTCTTTGTTCTCTTAATGGCCCATCACCCAGGTGATGGGTAGCTTATATTTAACACTTGCTGGATCCAGGAGATGGGTGAGTCCCAACCCCACTTCTCAGACTCTATTGAGCTTGAAACTGATTATTTGCAATATTCACCTGCACCAGGGAATAAAGCAATTGGCAAACTTCTGTAAGGAAATGGAAAAGTGCAGTTTGGCTGGGCTTAAGGCACAATCCACATCTATCTTTGTGTGAGAGGCAAAGGACTAGGATGGGAGTTTAGGAGTGGAAGAAGAGAAGGTACTTGGTGCCAGGGCTGGCTCCTGTGCAATGCCCCAGGCTAGCAGCCCCTGTCAGGGACTGGCTAGATGATGAGGAGTGGTGGGGGTACCAGCGGGGGAACCCTAAGGGAAGCTGCAGAGGAGGAACACTCAGAGCCCTAGGATTGGTGGTGGGGCGCTGAGGTGGGTCAGAGGAAGAATAGAGGGAGAAATGGTTGAATGCTGAAGAAGAAACATGCTTTAGTGAGCAAGGAGAGCCTGTGACAGAGAGCAGCTCCAAGGACACACATGGCAATGCGTAGGGCGGAACAGAGATGACAGGTGCCCCGATGTAATTTGAGGCTGCTTGGGAAACATCTGGCAGAGAAGGAGACCTAGAGCATGGGTAGGCAAACTAAGGCCCGGAGGATCTGGCCCAATCGCCTTCTAAATCTGGCCCGCGGACGGTCTGGGAATCAGCGTGTTTTTACATGAGTAGAATGTGTGCTTTTATTTAAAATGCATCTTTGGGTTATTTGTGGAGCATAGGAATTTGTTCATTATTTCCCCCAAAAAAATATAGTCCAGCCCCCTACAAAAAGTTTGCTGACCCCTGACCTAGAGGAAGTAGAGGGCAGGGACAGTCAGTCCTGTCAACTCACAAACTTTTTTTGCCTCTATGTTGATAGCCTTCAGATTTGGGCTAGTGTTGACTGCTACCTGCTGACTGCTAATCTAGTTCTTCCTGAAACTAAGCAACCTGAGTTGACTCTTTGGCTTCTTGCCTTAATGTGCCTTTATTCTGCACTTCTAGGATCCCCAGAGGAACCAGATATTCCAGTGGAGAAACGTAACGTCTGAGATCTCTATTGTTCAGCTCTCATTCTCAATAATTTCGGAGCCAATTCTGGGAGACTATGAAATCATCGTGCAGAGTCAGTCGGGAGCTAAGACCTCTCATATATACTCTGTCAAGGAATATGGTAAACATATGTACCTGTTATTTTCTAAGGTTCAGAAAACAATTAGGACTTGCTGGAAGATGAAGGTCCTTAATTTTCTGGCCTGGTACAGTGGTGCCCCGCAAGACGAACGCCTCACAAGACGGAAAACCCGCTAGACGAAAGGGTTTTCCGTTTTGGAGGCGCTTCGCAAAACGAATTTCCCTATGGGCTTCCTTCGCAAGACGAAAGCCCATAGGGAAATCTCCGGGACAGCGGGGAAGCGCAGCGCGTCTTCTCCACTGTCCTCGGACCTCCTCCGAAGGCTGGCGGTGGGGCGGAGAGACCTCCTCCCGCCGCCAGCCTTCGGAAGGCTGCTCCGAAGGCTGGCGGTGGGGCGGAGAGACCTGCTCCCGCCGCCAGGCTTCGGATGGCTGTCCTGAAGACTTGCGGTGGGGAGAAAAGCCCTTCTCAGCACCGCCAGCCTGGCAAGCGGTCTCCATAGGAACGCATTGATTGATTTTCAATGCATTCCTATGGGAAACCGTGCTTCGCAAGACGAAAAACTCGCAAGAAGAAAAAACTTGCGGAACGAATTAATTTCGTCTTGCGAGGCACCACTGTATAAAAATGTAGCAACTTGGATTTTCAGAAAAGTCACATACAACACACAAAATGTTCAAAGGCAAACACATACTTATCAAAGCTGGAGTTGTATGTATTTGCTGGTAAACAAACCTATTAAATAAACCTGACATTTTAGTAAACCACCTAAAATGCAATTACGAAATGAAATGGTAAAACAAATCGTTCAGTGAGAGTCAACCATTCGTTTACAATGCCGTTTCCTTATAAAAGTATCAACATTCTCTTAGACAATTCTCAGTGCAAATGACATAAATTACCTTTAGAAGGTTTTCCCATTTTAAAGCAGTATAAAATATATTTTAAATAATAATTCTCAGTGCTGATAATCGTCGGGGAAGTGTGAGGATGGTCTGTCTCAGAAGGTGGGTCAGTTGAGGAAAAGGCTGACCAGACAAGCCTCAAACTTTGCCTCACACACATGCCAAATCACTGGTGGAGCATATACCTGTACGAACAGTGCCCTGGGGTATGTGTGTGCGCGCATGAGGAACAGCACATGGAGGGAGCCTGCCGCAGCTCACCTTGCAAGGGGCGGCACATTCATGCGCCACAGTGCAGCCGAAGAGGGGGGTGGGGAAGCAGCTGCCGACTCTCCTCCTCCTCTCTGCCCTCAGGTCTGATCTGACCCAGGAGTGGAGCTGCAGCGTTGGGCCATCGCGAGAGGAAATTGTCTCTGCAGCTCCCTTTCGTGCCGGAGCAAAGCTCCAATGAGAGAGCCTGTCATGGGGGTGCTTAGTCGTGCCCCCTCAAAAAAAGTGCCCAGGGCCATGGCCCCATGCTACACCAATGTGCCAAAGTGTTCAAAATCGCAAACTGTTCCTCCGGAATATATGTTTGAATGTGTCTTTTTCACTCTTCAGTATTACCACTGTTTGACATCACTATCAGCGCACCGAAAACAGTCTCTGTGGAGAATCCAGATTTCGTTGTGAAGGTGTGTGGCTTGTAAGTATTGGACCCAATGGCTGAAGTAGACGTTTTTAGTGGTGGAGGCTGATCTACTGGGGCTAAGGCACAACACTGCCTTTGAAAATGCCAGGCAATTATTAAAAATTCCCTACTTGCAGTCTCAAAGCCATGTACTCTTTCCTGGCCCACACGTAGTTCCCTCCATTCACTCATTAAAAGCTGCAGCAACTGTGGGGTGGAGTCAGGTAAGTAAAGTAAGTGAGCCACATGCAAATCCAGAGCATTTTTTCAGAAGGTATCTATGGCTCTGCTTCCAACAGACCCCTTCCCTAGCTTGAGTTCAGAATATCTGGAATGGAGAGGGGTGAAAGAAAATGCTGTTAGTATTATTTAGAGCTTGCTTTTTTGTGAATTTATCAGTGAATTTTGAAAACAAAAAGCTTGGTTTCTGTACCTATCTGGATATGACTCCACATCCTTCCCCAAACCTGGGAGATCTTCTCCCAAAGCTCAGACATAGCAGCAGCTGATAATTATAATGATTATTCACATTTTTAAGACAGAGATATGCATGGAAAATATTTTCTGCTGTGCTCTGATGTACTCAAATGAAACATTTATTTATTTGCTTGTTGATGGAATGCTTTGTTTAGAAAAGTTTTTAATGTTTGATGTTTTATCATGTTTTTAATATTCTGTTGGAAGCTGCCCAGAGTGGGCGGCGTATAAATATATGTATGTATAAAATTTTGAAGGGGTATGTGCAAACTCAGTATCCCACCTTCTGCCTCCATTGTTTTCTCCATTTAGAGAAAAAGATGTTTTGGGTACTGAATAGTTAAATAAATTTTGTGGTGGAGAGAAAACACGTGCAACAGGAAACCCTTTTCCTTCACATTCTAAAAGTATTTGCTTAATTTTTTTAGTGATTGATGTGTAGGTATAAACAGTGCATGAATTCAAAAACTTATGTCGTGGTATGGCTTAAGTTCTAAATATGCAGTTTGGAGTCAATCTTGTCTGAAAATCATACTTGCCCCCCCCTTACATGGAAAGTCTTCCTGTGTCCATGGATGTGCAGAGAATAACTGATGCTTTTTCAGCAAGGAGGAGACAATGGTACTCTGCACATGATTAATGGCACCCTTTCATAAATAAATAATGCACAGGTCATATTGCGATGAAAACGGCAAGGTTAAAAATTGCAGCCCCCACCAAGTCAAAATGTTACCAGCCACCACTTTAAGGAAGGTTATGTAAGGAATCAACTGATGCCTACAAAATTTATGTCAGCATGCAAAGGCAGCTGACATTTGCTGAGGTGCATTTATCAGAGGAAACACATTTCAAATGCATCTGTGAATCTGTAGTCCTTTCTGTATTTGTAGCTCTTACGTCTAGGCCATCTATTCTCAAATACTGTATGCTTCTTTCCCTTCTAGGTATACGTATGGGCAGCCAGTTGAGGGGAAAGCTCAGCTCAGTGTGTGCAGAAATCTCAACTTTTATGGAACTTGCAAGAGGGACCCGGTCTGTGAATCTGTTAATAAAGAAGTAAGATACATAGTTCCTTATCATTTTTCTGTCCTCCTTCTCCCTCCATTGTCTTCTCCTGTTTCCCTTTCCCATTAGGCCTTTTTGCACAGTCAGAAAAATTTATTCCACAAATAATGATGCAGTCCAGTTTGCAATGAAGTCAAAAGTGCTGCATTGTCCAAGCCTTTGAATTATACTCCGCAGACCTCAGCCCAGTGTAATATCCACACTACTTATCCTGCCCTCATGTGGGGATGGAGCTGTGTACAGACTTGCTGCCAGGAGACAGATCATAGAGAGTCACAGAATTGTAGAGTTGGAAGGGACCACAAGGGTCATCTAGTCCAACTCCCCACAGTGCAGGAATATGCATCAGTCCCATGCAGAGATCAAGCCCGCAACCTTGGCATTATCAGCACCATACCAGTGGCGGAGGATCCCTCTCCGGCACCCAGGGTGGGATGCCAAGGGGCGGGGTGAACCGCCCAGTGGCGCATGCACGATGTCCATACGGAGTGTGCGTGTGCGGCATCCCGTATGGAGTGCCACTTTGGGGGGGGGGTGACACATAGCTGTCAACTTACAGATTTGAAAATAAGGGACCAGCAGCCAAAATAAGGGACTTTAGTCAACCAGCAGCCAAACAAAGCCTCAAGCGGTGGTTCCCACAACGCAGCAACCCAGCAAAGGGGATGCAGCAAGGAAAACCACCATCACCTCTCTGCTGGGAAGCGCTGAGCAAAGGCGAGTCCCCAGGCAATGCGGCCAATTTGATCAGCACAAAGCATGCAAGCTCCACCACCCCCAGTCATTCTTAGACTCCTTATTGGGTGAGCAACGCAGCCAAGCAACACAGTTGGAGCCTCCCTCCTCCCTGGCCGGCAGGAAGGGAGGGAGGGAGGGAGAGGAGCTGCTTCCTTTGAAACCCAGGAAATTTAAGGGACATCATCAATAAGGGACAGCAGAGGGACACTGCGCTGGTATAAGGGACTTTCCCGCCAAATAAGGGAAAGAGGGCCCCTGCCTCCCCCCAGCTGTAGAGTGGCCGAGGGCGAGCACAGTCAATATGAGCGCCGCTTACGTGGCGTCTGTACGAGCTGCTGCACATGCACACTCCGTATGGGCTGCCATGCATGCGCCTTCCATATGAGCATCCATACGGGCTGCCGGGCGAGCGGCATCCTGTACGGACTGCGCATGTGCGGTATCCCATACAGACTGCGTATGTGCGACATCCCGTATGGAGTACGCACGCGTGGCATCCATACCTACTGTGCGCGCCCTTGGCCGCTCTACAGCTGGGGGGAGGCAGGGGCCATCTTGTCACTCCCCCCCGAGTGGCACCCAGGTTGGACCGCCCCCTCCGCCCCCCACTTCGTATGCCCCTGCACCACACTAATCAACTGAGCTAGCCTCCTCCTTTTCCAGTCTGTTGTATGTGAGCTCCATAAAACTGGGGGCATGCGGGGACATAAGAATAAGGAGCCATTGCTTGGTGCTCATTTTTGCTTTTCATTTATTGCTGCATCCTAGAATTGACTACAGCTCACCTCATTGGTCTACAGAGCCCCAGGATTTTTGCGTTCCTTCCTGTATGAATAAGTATCTGGGTCACTGCATAATAATAATAATAATAATAATAATAATAATAATAATAATAATTTATTTGTACCCCACCCATCTGGCTGGGTTTCCCCAGCCACTCTGGGCAGCTTCCACAAAGACCAAAAATACACTAAGATGTCACACATTAAAAACTTCCCTGAACAGGGCTGCCTTAAGATGCCTTCTGAATGTCAGGTAGTTGTTTATCTCTTTGACATCTGATGCGGGGCGGGCGCCACTACCGAAAGGGCCCTCTGCCTGGTTCCCTGTAGCTTTGCTTCTCGCAATGAGGGAACCACCAGAAGGCCCTCAGCGCTTGACCTCAGCGTCCGGGCAGAACGATGGGGGTGGAGATGCTCCTTTAGGTATACTGGGCCGAGGCACAAAGCCGGGGCCATGGAATCCAGTAGACTGGGGATTTGTGGAGTGGGATCATTTTCCTACTGTATTCTTCCTTGTGGAGTAATGGTGTCATAAGTCATAAAGTTCAGTCTGAAGCTTATTGGGTATTCATGTGGCGGTGGCAGTAATTGGTTAAAGCACTCTAATGGCCTGGAAGCTGTTCTTGGCTGAGCTTCCCCTGAATCCCGGAGAGGAGATAAGAGCAGACAGTAGGATCAAGAGATGCTGTGACAGAAGAAGTAGGAAGCTATGAGAATACATGTCTGAGATGGCAGGGGGCCAAAGGGCCAGATATGGACATGAGGGTTGTGGGAAAGAGCAGCCCAGGGGAAGGGGAAGAAATCTGGGAGAGAAAACTGCAAAGATAAGGAAAGTTGGCTTGTATTGATTTAAAGACCTCTGATACTTCTCTAATTTATTAATGGTGGGCTTCCAGAAGCAATTTCCAGCATACATTGGATACTGCATGAAGAGGAAGATGTTGCTTTTTTTTAGGACTGCCTTGGCTTGAGGAACTTAGGAGCAAAGGATAGAGCATGCATTCAATTTTTCTCAATGAGCCAACTGAACATAGGCGCGGGAATTGAATCATGTCTGCAGGGCCTTTGAAGCTGTCCATGGGCACCTTTCAGATCTTCCATTGAAGTTGTGGAAGCAGTTCTAGCAGAGCTATAGCTGTGTGAACAGGGCTATAGCCACTCCTGCCAAAATCTTCCAAATGGATATTGGATAATTTAAGCAAAAGCACACATGGGAAACAATACTTGGAGCTGGTCCACGGGAAATGGAGGGCCAACATGTTGCCTTCAAACTCAGCTCTCTTAGGGATGCTGCAATGACTGGGCATGGCTCCAGGAGATCAATAGCGAATATCAATCTAAGTAGGGGGACACCCTGAATCATATTCAGACATCTGGCATGCATTAAAACACAGTGTCTTCTTGGAAGCTGTTTCTATTGTAATCAATGGCATTGGGCCAAATTTAAGCAACACCAATTAATTTTCATTCTCGTGTTGGATTCCTTACCCCTCCTCTTTTTCAGCTGGGCAAAGATGGCTGCCTTGCCCATGTCTTCAGTTCCAAGACTTTTGAGCTTAATCGTTCAGGGTACTGGATGAACCTAGATGTGAAAGCCATCGTCACTGAGAAAGGAACAGGTAAACCCTTCCACGTAATCAAAAAGAGACTGCTGGGAAGATAAATAAACAGCAGCCATGAAAATATTTAGGATAGTTTATTTCATATTAGTGAGCTAATTATGTTTGTTCTTGGACTCTTGCACAGGGATACAGAGTGAACGTTCAGCCTACATTTCAGTTTCTCGGATACTGGGGACTGTGACATTTCAGAATATGGACCGGGACTATAAAAGGGGGATCCCCTATTGTGGTCAGGTAAAATGAGAAGCTGAGTATGACCCAGCCTAAATGCCTATATCTAGAGATGAGTGACTAAATTTCATCTCTTTTAGGAGTGAAACAGCGAAACTGAAGGAATGCCTTTCTAACTGAGAAACAAAACCACATTTGCCACTGAAATTTCAGCTGAAGGGAAGTTTTAAGTAAATGCAGGGTGGGACATAAACAGATTTGCACAGGCGAAATATCTAATAAAGTCTAGTAACAAACATTACGACTGTCCTACAGATCCCCAGGTTGTCCCTAGATTTCATGAAATCTGAAGTGAATCTGAGAGCTTCTTTTTACTACGAATTTTTTGTTTTCCAAAATAATAAAACTCTTGAAAACAACAACTGGGTACAAGTCTAGTTATGGGATACAATATCTACAAAAAAATTAAATTGAATATGTAGTGTCATTTCAAGCATATTCTTAAGACATATTTGAGAAGTTGGTGGGAGGCAATTGTTATCTTCTTCCCTTACATATTAAAAGAAAGGAGACCAGAATTCAACTGAGGTAGTTTTACTACCCTTCTAAGCCTTGTTAGTCACTCTGTGATAGCCACATCCCGAATGATGTTGAACCTCAAGGGGTAGCTCAGCCTGAGATTTCCAAAAACATGCCCCACAAATCTTTATGTCAAATAGTGAGGCTAGAATCTATGCTTAACGAAAGCAGGGCTAAATCTGGATTTGGTGAGAGAGGTTGTTTAACAATTATAAAAATAATATCAAAGACCCTGGTCCAGAACGTATGAACGATTTTTACATTCCCACCAAGCATGGAAATAAGTTTCAAGATTCCCACATCCCCTTCAACAGAGAGGGAATAAGGATTTATTGTTTTTTCCTAAATAAACCGTGAAACTGAGAGCTCTTGTAGAATACTAGGAGTATGAGCAAGCTGGAAAATCTCCAGTTCAAGCATTCTGAAAATTTGAAATTTACTCTGTAGTTATCAACATTAACCTGAAGGTTCTTCCTCGTGTGAAACCCATGAGAAATGTTGGGGAAACCAAAATAAACAGTTCAGTCCTAATTCCCTGATCTTTGCTGCTTGATGGGTGGGTGGGTAGGCAGTGAAATGTCCGCTTCTATAGAGACCCCTGCTGCTCCTTCCAAAATATTGTGTTTGGAGGCAGGCTGCCATTGGCTTTGGATCCACTGGATCAAATGTCCCTCTGATTTCTCAAGTATACCTGAAGGAGCATCTCCACCCCCATCGTTCTGCCAGGATGCTGAGGTCCAGCACTGAGGGCCTTCTGGCTGTTCCCTCATTGCGAGAAGCAAAGCTACAGGGAACCAGGCAGAGGGCCTTCTCGGTGGTGGCACCCGCCCTGTGGAACGCCCTCCCATCAGATGTCAAAGAGATAAACAACTACCTGACATTCAGAAGACATCTTAAGGCAGCCCTGTTCAGAGAGGTTTTTAATGTATGACATATTAGTGTATTTTTGGTCTTTGTGGAAGCCGCCCAGAGTGGCTGGGGAAACCCAGCCAGATGGGCGGGGCACAAATAATAAATTATTATTATATTATTCTCTCAATTTTAAATGCCACCCAACTTCTGCAAGGTGACAGGCCTTCAGGTGTGGTGGTCGCTTCGTACCTCTGCTCCTTAGCTAGGGTTCAGGATCACTCTGCAAGATAAAGCCTTGGTTTTGGAGAGCATTGCTGAGTCAGAGATGAGCCACTGATGCTTCTGGGCTTTTCCTTCTCCTTCAGATAAAACTGGTTGATGTTGATGACTCTCCCCTTGGAAATGAGATTGTCCAACTACATGTCAACAACAAAAATGTGGGCAACTACAGCACCAATGGAAACGGCACCGCTGAGTTTTGTATTGATACCTCAACGTTCTTTAGTTCAGATATCTCTCTCAGAGTAAGTGACCGACAGAAGCCAGGGCTATTGCACACTTCTCCAAACACCTCTCCTCCTTTCTCTTTTCTTAAAGGTGCCAGTGCTGTATTGCACATGTTTACATGTAATAGGTGGGTGCGGGTGGTTCTGTGGGTTAAACCAGAGAGCCTAGGACTTGCCGATCAGAAGGTTGGCGGTTTGAATCCCTGCGATGGGGTGGGCTCCCGTTGCTCAGTCCCTGCTCCTGCCAACCTAGCAGTTCGAAAGCACGTCAAAGTGCAAGTAGATAAATAGGTACCGCTCCAGCGGGAAGGTAAACGGCGTTTCCGTGTGCTACTCTGGTTCGCCAGAAGCAGCTTAGTCCTGCTGGCCACATGACCCGGAAGCTGTACGCCGGCTCCCTCGGCCAATAAAGCGAGATGAGCGCCGCAACCCCAGAGTCAGTCATGACTGGACCTAATGGTCAGGGGTCCCTTTCCCTTTCCCTTTACATGTAATAGGTAGCTAGTACCCAAGTCCAGGACTAGAGAACTGTCCCCTTTAAGTAACTACCGTATTTTTCCGTGTATAAGACGCCCCCATGTATAAGACGACCCCTATTTTTTTAAACCCAAAATTAAGAAATCAAGTTGTGTAGCTTTGTCGGGGGGTGGGGGAGGTCACCTCCGCCAATCACTTACCCGCCTGCCCACCACTGCTGATCGCTTGCCACAACCACTGCCAATCGCACACCTCGCCGCAACCACCAATTGTCTACCTGCTAGCTGCCACCAACAGCCCACCCGCCCACTTGCCGCAGCTACAGCCAATTGCCACCAGGTCTTGCTGCAGCCCCCAATCACCCGCCCAATCGCCACTGCCAATCTCCTGCTTGCTGCTGCCATTAATCACACGTGCGCCCCCCTCTGCATTCACTATCCATGTATAAGACGACTCCCAATTTTTGCCTAATTTCTTTTAGCAAAAAGCATTGTCTTATACACAGAAAAACACGGTATCTTCTGGATCCTTTGCTGTTGCTTGAGGCTCAGGTGGCCTCAGTAGCCTCCGAGTGCCTTCCATCAGCTTTGGCTGGTGGCCCAGCTACACCCCTATCTGGACAGGGATAGCCTAACTACTGTTGTCTATGCTCTGGCAACCTCTAGGTTAGATTACTGCAATGTGTTATACGTAGGGCTGCCTCTGAAGACGATTTGGAAACTTCAGCTAGTGCAGAATTCAGCGGCCAGCTTGCTCACCGGAGCAAGACGGTTTGAGCATTCTGGTTCAACCACACTGGCTACCAATTAGTTTCCAGGTCCAATTCCACGTGCTGGTTTTGACCTATAAAGCTTTAAATGGCTCAGGACTGCAATACCTCAAGGACCACCTCTTTCCATATGAACCTACCTGGACCCTGAGATAAACCTCTGAGGCTCTCTTTCATATGCCTCCTCCTTGAGAGGTCCGGAGGGTGGCAACACGGGAACAGGGCCTTCTCTGCAGTGGCTCCCTCTCTGTGGAATGCTCTCCCCAGGGAAGTTTGCCTGGCGCTTTCATTATACACCTTTAGGCGCCAGGCAAAAACATTCCTTTTTAACCAGGCCTTTGATTGATCTGATTTACATCCCATGCCCTTTTAAAATGTGGGGGTTTGGGGGTGGGGGGCCTATTGGGTTGTTGTTTTCGTGGGTTTATATCTTGATTTTATTCTGTGAACCGCCCTGGGACCCCCGGCTCGAGGGCAGTATCTAAATTCAATTAAAAAAACAAAAAAATAACAAATCAGTCACAAAAGCTGTGTGTCCCTATTTGCAGCTTGTAATCTGAAGGCTTCCAATGACCCTGACTTATCCAATTTCCCATAGAGAAATAATGTGATGAGCTGATTTCTACATCTTCCTCCCCTCTGCCCTCCCTTCCCCATTGCCTACAGCTAATATATAAACCCAATGACAATTGCAACAGTGATGGCTGGTTATTACCCTACTATCCAGAGGCCTATCATTCAGTCCAGCGCTTCTACTCCAGAACAGATAGTTTTGTGAAGATACACCAAGTGCCAGGAGAGTTGCCGTGCGACCAGGTCAGCAGAATCAAAGTCTCCTACAGCCTGAATATAAAAGGAAGGAACACTGCAACCTTCTATTTCTTTGTAAGTATCAAAGAGCTGCTCAGTTTTCTTTATTTGACATGGAAGTATTTATTGGGGGTGGGGGGGACATATGCCTGCAAAAAAAAAAGAAAGAAGATCAAACAAACAGAGGGCCCCACCAAAATGCAAAAGGAGGTATGTGACCCATAAACAGATGTCGAGAAGGAATTTTTATTAAGCTACCTGACTTGTTTCAATGAAATCTTTTTCAAGAATGATTATTGTAAACAGTTCTGTGGCAAAAATGTGTTCCCAAAGCATTTGAACCAATGCAGAGCCAGTGGCGGAGCAAGCCGATCAGGCACCTGGGGCAGCGCAAATGCCCTGTGGCTAGGGGCGGGGCCAGTCGCCTAGGGGGCGGTGCTAGCCAGGGCAGGACGCTCCACTGGGCCTTCGAAGAATCTGCCTGCCTCCTCCCACTCAGCCACCCTACAGCTGAGGGGGAGGCGGCGGGCGGACCTTTTGGGGCAGCGCAGAGCCTGCGGGCACCCAAGCCACCACGTCACTCCCAGCTGGGTTCAGTTGTGGCAAAGCCGGATGAGTAGATTTCCCCCATTCTGTATCATTGGTTTTTCTCTGCACTCTTCCTGAATTCTGATTTAACTAGAAGATGATCGTGCATGGTTAACATTTCCTTTTTTTATATAAAAAGACATTTAAAAAACTAGGAAAACGGTGAAATTCATTCTGAATGCAGGTTTAATGCTCCATGCTCCAAAGCTGGAATGAGTTTTGAAGTTTTCCTAATTTTTCTCATATCTCAATATATATCAGTTTATATATCCCCCACCCCCCAGCCAGGTTACAGATATGCACTGATAAAACACTGAGTGTGCTGAGCTCAGAACAACTGATTCCCTTGCTCAAAAGGATAAGAACTATCAGGAATTCCACCACTGCCACTATGGGCCATAGTTACTGAGTGACATGAGGACAGGTGGCAACTTCTGCACGGTGAACATTGCAGGATTTTGTGTGTGCACGATCATTAATATATTTTGTACAAGGTGGATAAGGATTCACTGAACAGAAGAGAAATTAGTTTTGATACATTTCAAAATATCAAAGGGCTTCCAAACTTGTATTCATAATTTGAGATTCTGCTGTGAAGCGATTTTTTTGAACCATACTTCTCCCACGCCCTTGAGTTACACTGCCTATTGCTCATTTCCCTCTTGGTGTACACAGGTACTGGTGAAGAACAAAATTATAAACTCAGGCAGAAAGGTTGTCACCCTCAGTCGTGGTAAGTAGCGCTGTGCCAAAATTTTGTGGTGTTTGGTTTTCCTCATGAAAACGGCCATTTTGAAGGGTACGAAAGGGTCTGTAAACCCCCTCCTACTGTTGTGTGTGTTTTCTTGTACCTGTTCACAGCTGTTGTTGCCCCTCATTCTGCTCTTAGCTATTGTTGGCAAGAATTCAGGTCCAATATGCCCAAAACATTGAGAGCCTTTCTTCATTGGTTTCCAAATTGGACTACACTATAGGGCTGATCTTGGAAAAACTGTTCCTGGAGTGCCAACTCGTTGCCTCGTTCCACAGTAGAACCTTAGGGTATTAGACTCCTCTTCAGTGGGGTACCATATTGCCCCCACATCAGCAGTTTCTTTGTTTTCCCCTGCTTGGCAATAATCTGGGACCCTCCAGCCTTTGAAACCTTATCTGGCTGCTACTCCATCTCTCTTCCCCAAGGTGATTTATTTCTTGGAGGGAGGTACCATATGTTAGAGGCTCTGGGTCATAGAATCATAGAGTTGGAAGAGACCACAAGGGCCATCGAGTCCAACCCCCTGCCAAGCAGGAAACACCATCAGAGCACTCCTGACATATGGTTGTCAAGCCTCTGCTTAAAGACCTCCAAAGAAGGAGACTCTACCACACTCCTTGGCAGCAAATTCCACTGTCAAACAGCTCTTACTGTCAGGAAGTTCTTCCTAATGTTTAGGTGGAATCTTTTTTCTTGTAGTTTGGATCCATTGCTCCATGTCCGCTTCTCTGGAGCAGCAGAAAACAACCTTTCTCCCTCCTCTATGTGACATCCTTTTATATATTTGAACATGGCTATCATATCACCCCTTAACCTCCTCTTCTCCAGGCTAAACATGCCCAGCTCCCTTAGCCGTTCTTCATAAGGCATCATTTCCAGGCCTTTGACCATTTTGGTTGCCCTCCTCTGGACACGTTCCAGTTTGTCAGTGTCCTTCTTGAACTGTGGTGCCCAGAACTGGACACAGTACTCCAGGTGAGGTCTGACCAGAGCAGAATACAGTGGCATTATTACTTCCCTTGATCTAGATGCAATACTCCTATTGATGCAGCCCAGAATTGCATTGGCTTTTTTAGCTGCCACGTCACACTGTTGGCTCATGTCAAGTTTGTGGTCAACCAAGACTCCTAGATCCTTTTCACATGTACTGCTCTCAAGCCAGGTGTCACCCATCTTGTATTTGTGCCTCTCATTTGTGCCAGCCCGCCCATGGGGCAGACTGAGATAGCTGCTTCAGGTGGTGAGTCCCCCAGGGCACCGCACACACTGGTGCCCAACAGAAATGGCAGTGGCTTCTAGCGAGATCTCATGAGACTTCACTGGAATCCACCACCACATGACCCTGGTAAGTGAGGCATAGGTAGAGGTTGGCAGGGGGGAGGCAGCAAGGACAGCACGTTCCCATTTTGCCTCAGGCGGAAAAACTGGATGAGCCACCGTAGCTCTGGGTATAGGAAGAATGTAGGTGAAATGTCTGCCTTGATTTTGCTTGCAAAATGTGCTCGTGTGTCAAATTCTTGCCCCACCACATACCGGTACATTCTTTTTTTAAAAGCCCCATTGGTTATTTATTATATTTGTATACCATGATCCTGAACGGTGATTGAGTCTGTTGAGGCAGTGTAAATTTTGTAAGTGTGCAAGCCTCTTTATTGTCTTCTCTCAAAGCCCTCTGCCAGGAGCCTTGTGTTTCAGGCTGAGGATTCCAGCTTGTCTCTCATTGTTCTCCATGCAGATGATTTGGCAGCTTCCAAAGGCCGCTTTTACATCTCACTTTCTGTCGATGCAAACATGGCTCCCGTTGCCACGTTGCTGGTCTATACTCTACATCCTGAGAGGGAGGTGGTTGCTGATACTGCCAGATTTGAGATAGAAAAGTGCTTCCACAATAAGGTAAGATAACGCAATGAGGTAAGAACTGCAAAACACTTCATATGCAGGTAAAGGTACCCCTGACTGTTAGGTCCAGTCGCAGACGACTCTGGGGTTGCGTGCTGTCAATAATAATAATAATAATAATAATAATAATAATAATAATAATAATTTATTTGTACCCCGCCCATCTGGCTGGGTTTCCCCAGCCACTCTGAGCGGCTTCCACAAAGACCAAAAATACACTAAGATATCACACATTAAAAACTTCCCTGAACAGGGCTGCCTTAAGATGTCTTCTGAATGTCAGGTAGTTGTTTATCTCTTTGACATCTGATGGGAGGGCGTTCCACGGGGCGGGTGCCACCACTGAGAAGGCCCTCTGCCTGGTTTCCTGTAGCTTTGCTTCTTGCAATGAGGGAACCACCAGAAGGCCGTCGGCACTGGACCTCAGCGTCCGGGCAGAACGATGGGGGTGGAGACGCTCCTTCAGGTATACTGGACCGAGGCCGTTTAGGGCTTTAAAGGTCAACAACAACACTTTGAATTGTGCTTGAATTGTGTGTACTGGGAGCCAATGTAGGTCTTTCAAGACCGGTGTTATGTGGAACATGGCAATTTGTTTTTAGGAAAGCTCCTTGAAAAGCTGGATGAGTTAAGCTTTAGTTTCTTTTTGGTCTTCTGGAATTTCAGAAGTTTGCTCATTGTATGGAAGTTGTATGGCTTACAGCAGAATATGAGGATAAGTGTTTAGTGGTTGTCTAACAATCCCTCTCAGCATCAGCATGCCTCCCTCCCTGATGATGTTTCATAGCCTGGGGACTAGCCAGCAGTTCCAACAAGCATTTCAGCTAGAAGATGAAATAAATGTGCCCCACTCCATAATTCATTTTCCTATTCAGCTATACAGGAAGCCCCTACTGATAAGTGAAACAAACCCAGTGTAACACAATAGATCACAACAGGTGTGTCAATCTAAGTACGGTGGCTTTCTAAGAGTCTATGATGGAAAGAAGGCTTTATATTAAGGTCATCTAGAAATCAGTTGGCCTTCCCATGAAATTAACCCTTTAAATGTTTTATACTTGATTTCAGGTCAGCCTCCAATTCTCCGTGAAGGAAGCTCTTCCAGCTTCAAATGTCAGCCTTGATGTCAAAGCTGCTGCCAACTCCCACTGTGCTCTGCGAGCTGTGGACCAGAGTGTTCTTCTCTTGAAGCCAGAGACAGAATTGTCACCTGAAAGTGTAAGAGCAAAAGCCACCTCCCTGTTTGTGCCCAGACTGAATCTTGCATGCTGAGTGTAATGATCTCAGGCAGGCAAGCAAGCCCCAATAAGAACTAATGAGTCTCTGGCAGTTTTATGCCACATGGCTCTGAGCCTGCTGCTTTTAGCTATGAGTTGGTCATTCTGAGTCTCTGCCCCTGTCACAGCATGAAGGGCACCAAAGTCCAGTCCTTCCTCTTTTGGACTTCCGTTGCATTTTAACCCTTTCAGCTCTTCTGGTTCTACCTCCCGGTTGCCTAGCAACCCCCTTAATGTCATCTATCTCCTCCCCTCCCTCTGCCTGTGAGCTTTCCAAGTCTGGGAACTCTTGATGAAGGGGGGCTGAACTAACCCACTCCTGCTCTGTCTATGGCTGCAATCCCTCACTTCCAGAGTCAGTCCATGGCCAGAGGTGGATTTAGGGCAGCATGACCTGTGCTGGCCACCGAGTTGAAGGGGCCACCGAGTTGAAGGGGGCTGGCCACCGAGTTGAAGGGGGCGCTGTAGGGCACTGCAAGTATGACGCAGTGCACATGCAGAACAGAATATGAGAGGTGGGGGCACCAAATTTGGGGCTTGTACAGGGTGCCACTGAAATTTGAAAGACCAAACTCAGTCATGATGAATTCGCAAGCTCTGGCGTTTCTAGACCTTTCTCACCACCTGCCTATTTTTCGGGCTTTCGTGCCCCAGTCGAGAGACATGTTTTGTCCTGCTCTGAGTATGAGTCTTTGCTTGCTCCCATCCTGCCACCCTAAGTGGCAACCAGGATGACAAAGGGTTGGCTGAGAGGTTGCAAGGGCAGCAGAGATGTTTATAACAGAAACTTCTGCTTTGCTGATGTGCCACTTTTTGGATAGTAGATTTATTGCTCAGATAAGTCCTGGCGTCCAGCCCACTTCGGCTACGCAGCTCTGCTGGACTTCAAAGGCCACATTCCAAAGGCTCTGAGCAAAAAAAACGCAGAGTTTACGCAGCAGCAAGAGAAAGCTGCAAAGCTTCTTCAGAGCTTTCTTCAGTGTGCTAGAATAAAGTCCACTCAGGATATTAGCAGCTAGAAGCAGTTTATTTACAGCAGACTATCCATTATCTATCACAGCGAACAGCATCATGAAAAACACGTCCTCTCTCCTCAAAAGCGAAAGTAGAGAAAAAAAACAAAGACTGGAGACACTCGGAAATGACGCAGGGTCTCCCTCCTCCCAACAGTGGGCAGTGCGTACACTCTGAGCTGTTTAACCCTGTAAGCTTAGGTTCTCCTCACAACTTCTGTAAGGGATACACTAAAAGTTAGGGTTGTCATATTCCCAAAAGTGAAAATCCCCCCTCCCCCCAGAAAAATATGGCCAGGTTTTCCGGATAGGTTTTCCGGATATTTTGCTGATTCAGCAAAAATCCACTCAGCCGCCATTTTTGCAGCCCGATTCTTGGGTGTATGGCAGCCCTACTAAAAACCAAGGTTGTACAATATGGAATCTTCCAAGGCAAGTACGAGTCTCACCCTGTGCAGGCTGAACATTTCAGTCATTTGTGACACAAAATTTCAGTGTCTGTGTCTAGAATTTCATTTTATTTTTAGCCCTGTTTGTAACAGACTTCTGCACTGGTTTCTCTTTCTTAGGTCTACAGTCTCCTTAGCTATGATATGTTTGGTTACTACTTCAATGGGATCAACCTAGAGGATGATCCGCAAGAGCCTTGCATTCCACCGGACAACATATTTCATGATGGCTTGTATTATGTTCCTGCTAACTTCAACTATGGACCAGATATCTATGGAGAAATAAGAGTAAGTCTTGCACATAGTTCTTTTGTGAGCAGTTAAGAGAAAAGAAATGTCTAACCATCTCCATTCTCAATAGTGTTTTGGAGGGTATTTTTTTTTAGTGATTCTCAGCAAGATTCCACTTTACTAGCTTTCTAACTAGCTTTCAAATTACAAAGCAGTCAATGAAATGGAGCTTGGAATATTTAAAGGCTATACATTCCAAAGTGGGCAAAGTGTCAGGTGACTCAGCAGGAGACCCATATGACTCAATCAGCTGACCTATAGAGGAATCAAGTGGCGTAGAGCTGGAACGTGGTCAAGGAGGAGAACGGGTGTAAACTGTTTTGCAAATATGTTTATATTAGGCAAAAACGGCATATAAAATAAGGAGAGATTCAAACTAAGTTGTTGATTAATTTTCATGAGAAATATTTTTTCAAAAGTTGCAATCATTTAGAAATGTGGAGAATTTAAGATTAGAAATATGAGAAAGAGAGAGAATCTGAAATTGACAGATCCGCCTATCCCTAGGAAGAAATGATCTAAATAAAGAAATAATGGAGATGATAGTAATATTAAGAAAAAGAGGAATTTGTGCAAAATCTTGAGCTATTTATTATTATTTTCAAATTCAGGCTACAGGTGTAAAGTTTGTAACCAACTCCCGGCTTCGGCAACCGGTTATATGCTCCAGTGGCCGTGGTCCTTTTCGGCCTTTTGAGGAGTCATCTGATTTTTTTGCCAGAACCACATCTGGCCCTATCTTTGCAGGTAATTTGGGTGGGGATGGTGCAAACCCGTAATGTTAGATGGAGAATGAAGTGTAGAACTGCAGGATATCCTGAACTTTTCCTCAGCTTTTGCTACCATTCAGCATGGTTTCCTTCTGGAGTGCCTTTTTGGGATAGGAGGGGGGGCTTACTATTCTGGGCTTACCTAGTGAGTCGGTTCCAGAAGGTAGCAATGGGGAACTGCTGTTCTGCCCTGTGCCAGAAGCCTGTTGCATCTCACAGGCTTTTTCACATCTGCATGAAGTTGCTTGGAGATGTCACCTGAAGTTTGGTGTCAACCATATGTAGATGGAGGTAGTGGAAGTTCTGAATCGGCATGTGGCAGCAGTTTTGGACTGGATGAAAGTGAACCAGCCAAAGTTTATTCCAGACAAGTTGCCTGGGGTTCTGGTAGGTAAAGGTAAAGAGACCCCTGACCATTAGGTCCAGTCGTGGCCCTGTGTCATTCCCTCTTTGTGATGGCCTGGGACTAGGGCTCGGACTCGGAGCCAGAGGAGTCTCAGTCCGCACCAGATCCTTTGCCCCAGGTGGCATCTGAACCCAGTCTGGGGCCTGATTCTGAATAGCCCCAGTCTGCAAAGGTTCCCCTGCAACAAACACCAGCTGGGCCGAGTCAGGGGCCTGAGCCTGTCCTGGCTCCAGATGCGGGGATTACCTCGTTGCCTTCAGCTGGGCAATCACTTACAGCTGCTCCACTACCAGTTGGGTTAGGAGAGGCTGAGGCGGCCTCTGGGTCTAGTAACCCACCAACATCTCCCGAGCTGCAGAGACTCAGGTCTGAGAGAAGGAGAGGCCTGAGTACTCGCAGGAGGAGTGCTTGCCTTCGGGCGAGACAGGGAGGTGAGTCACTGGAGGATCAGGACCGGCTGTTACCCTGACAGAGATAAAAGGCTGCTGGACCCCACCCCAGGTTGCAGGAGCAACGTTGCTGTTTGCCAGAACCTGCCTGTGATCCTGTGCCTGACCTTGCCTGGTTTCCTGCCTCGTGTCCTGCTTTGGCCCTGTCAGATTGACTCCTCGCAGAACCCTTGGATTTGGGACCAGACCTGGACCGCGTTACTTGGGTTACCCCCAGGCACAGCACACTCTTCTATTTCCAGAACTTACACCTTCCCCATGTCATATCTGCCATTTTGCTGAGCATTTTCCAGCACTTGCTCCATATAACTGATGTCATTACACAGGAAGGGTTAGGCTCCAGGATGTTGGTTTCTGGGACCCAGGGGAGCTGGATAGTCATCGAAGTAAGCCAGAGCATGGTCCAAAACAGGCACAACTCCTTCTCAGACCAAGCAAGATTAATGTCTACAGATTTTTTTTGCATAGGGGATAATGTAGCTGCTCCTGTGTCCTGCCACTTACCGCTGCAAATTCATAGAACTAGGAGTCCAGATATCCTTTCTTATTGTTTTAGAATCTGCGCCACCGCCACCGCCACCACCTCCTTCAGGAGATGTATCTCGAGATAGAGTTATTGAGACTGTTCGGAGGTTCTTCCCTGAAACTTGGATATGGGAACTGTTTGATATTGGGTGAGTTGACATTGGCTGTTATTGGCATTGGCCAAAGATTTTTCAAAGAACAATGAGTATCCAGAGTTGGCCAACACCCAGTTTGTTCTACCTGGGGAGGAGGGAGGATACTGTTTTACTTTGCATTTAAAGGTGAATATAGCTAATTCTCACTTTCTGAAGCAATATGCAAAACAAAGTCATCCTTCAGAATTTGCACGTCTCCAAATTTTGCAGTGAAGTTCTCCACCCATGTATAAAAATGCATGTATCAGTAAATGTAACTTAGAAGAATGCGTCAGATTAGGGGAAATATGCTTTGCAAAAAAAAATATGATATATTTGGCAAGATTGCATACAAAGCTGCGTGTAAGAGAAATTTGCACCAAAATGCTGGTGGATTTTCATAAAGACTTTTTTTAAAAATAATAAAATGATGTAGGCATGTGGGGAACTGGATTTAAGATTGGGAAAACGAAAACCTGAGAGAAGCAAAATTGGCAGATTCAACCATCCCTGGTTCTACCCCAGGGGTGGTTAACCTGTGGCCCTCCAGATGTTTTTGGACTACAGTGGCTATGCTGACCGGGGCTAATTGGAGTTGGGAGTCCAGCAACATCTAGTGGGCCACAGAATCCCTCTTCCTGATCCCTCCTCCTTGCGTGTCATTCCTCTTTCAAGTTAAAAGGGTGCTTCTGAGGGTACATTGCCCGAGATCTATCAAAATCTTGGGAACAGCTCTAGCTGGGAATGACATTCCCTGGGTTCAGTGCATATTCTGAGTCTTGCAAACAAGATTGTATTATGCAAACCACATAAGGCCTTTCACTGCCCTGTCTGGCAATTTCTGCACAGGTTTGATTCTGTTTATAGAATCCTAGAATTGTAGAGGTGGAAAAGACCCTGAGGGTCATCTAGCCCAACTCCCTGAAATGCAGGAATCTCAAGAAAATCATGCATGGCAGATTACCTGCTTAAACACCTGCTTAAAAACCTTCAAGGAAGGAGTGGGAGTCTATTCCACTGCCAATCAGCTCTTATTGTCATAAAGTTCTTCCTGATATTTAGTCTGACTCTCCTTCCTTGTAACTTGAAGCCATAGATTTGGGTCCTAGCCTCTGGAGCAGGAGAAAACAAGCCTGCTCCATCCTCCACGTTGACAGCCTCTTAGCTATTTGAAGATGGCTATCATATCTCCTCTCAGTCTCTTCTTTACCAGGCTAAACATACGCAATTCCCTCAATTCTCTTTGATGCTCCCCGCTAGCAGAGTTTCTATGCTGCAAACCAAATGATTTTTGCATCTGCTGTAACTCTGGACTTACCATAGTCCTTGCAAGGTCATGTTGCTTCCCCCACCCCTTCTGCTATCCAAAAACAGGATATGTTTTTGAGGGTCCTGTCTTTCTCCAACTATCAGAAGCGGGTTAGCAAGAACACTACAGTCATACCTCAGCTTACAGATGCTTCAGGTTGTGTGATTTGGGGTTGCGCACTGCGCCAAACCCGGACGTACCGGAACAGGTTACTTCCGGGTTTCGGTGCATGTGCAGAAGCGCTGAACCACGCTTTGCGTATGCGCAGGAGCACCAGATCACAACCCGCACATGCGCAGACGTGGCGCTGCGGGTTGCGGACGTGCTTCCCGCACGGATCACGTTCGCAACCCCGAGCATCCACTGTACATAAGGTGTAGCCTGCTGCAGTAGGCAGAGTGGTTTTTTAAAAATTTTTAAAGTGATGTGGATTTCAACTTAATCCAACACCATAAGAACATGGTGAGGCTTTTCATCTTGGTAATGTGGATATAAATAGTCAAGCCTGTGGTTCTATATATACCTTTTTTGTTTTTCTCTCCTTATTAGTTCAGATGGACATGCAAAACTCACCTACACCGTCCCTGATACCATCACAGAGTGGAAAGCCAGTGCCTTCTGCTTGGAGAAGCAGGCTGGGTTTGGCATCTCAAGGCCTGCCACCCTGATTGCCTTCCAGCCATTCTTTGTTCATATGACGCTGCCTTACTCCATAGTTAGAGGGGAAGATTTCCTCTGTAGAGTCACTGTCTTCAACTACCTGCAGGAATGCATTCAGGTTCATCCTCTCATTCCTTCTTTGCTCTCTTTCATGTCTAGAAAAGACCCTTGCATTTTGTTTTTGGGGGTTGGGGTGCAAAGCATCCACATCAGTGAGATAAACAGGAAAAGGTTAGACTAAAGCACATTACACTTGCAAACACATAGATTCCTACTGAGTTTGTACCAGTTTAGATGTTGTGCCTTTTCTTAGGAATCC
The DNA here is from genome assembly GCF_964252035.2 of Podarcis erhardii. NCBI lineage: Eukaryota > Metazoa > Chordata > Lepidosauria > Squamata > Lacertidae > Podarcis > Podarcis erhardii. The sequence continues at coordinate 10,039,037 of NC_138515.1, read as the reverse complement.
TGGGGACTGTAGTTAGTTAAGGTGCTGAGAGTTTCCTTTCAGAGATCTCCAACTCCCTTCTCACTACAATTCCTTGGGAAGTGAGTCTGATGGCTAAACCAGTTGCACTCTGTCAGGGCTTTATTGCCCTGTATAAGCAACTTGTCTTTTTAATTAGCTAGCTTAATTTATAACACATTCCCATTTATTGTTTTTGCATTTGTATTTAAACAATTAGATGCAGTTATGTGCAAAGGATATACTTGGAACATTTACAGTGCCTTCTGATGGCCTACATAATAAATGTTGAACTACAATGGTACCTCAGGTTACAGACGCTTCAGGTTACAGATTCCGCTAACCCAGAAATAGTACCTCGGGTTAAGAACTTTGCTTCGGGATGAGAACAGAAATCATGCTCTGGCGACGCGGCAGCAGCAGGAGGCCCCATTAGCTAAAGTGGTGTTTCAGGTTAAGAACAGTTTCAGGTTAAGAACGGACCTCCAGAATGAATTAAGTACTTAACCCGAGGTACCACTGTACATTGCTTCCTTGATCTGGCAGAGATATTGTTTGCACTAGTGCTGTGCACCAGATTCAGATAAATCCTGAACCCAATTGGGCCAATTCAGGGGCCTTTGTGTACTGTCTGGCTCAAGTTGAAGTAGCCACAAATAACTGAAGAATGGATTGAGTTGTCCCAAATCTGTAGATCACTACAGTTTCTCAGAAAGCCAGACAGTCTCCAAACTTAAGTTAAGAGTCGTCAACAGGCTCATCACAGCTATCTGCCAATCACCCATTCCCACCACCCTTCTGAGTAATACCCCTCCCCACCTTCTCACTACATAGAAGGGTCTGGTGACTTCTGTTTCAGTGTATCTGAAGAAGTGTGCATGCACACAAAAGCTCATACCTAGAACTAACTTAGTTGGTCTTTAAGGTGCTACTGGAAGGAATTTTTTGTTTTGTCTCCAAACTGTTGCAATTATTAATTACAGCAAGCACCATATAAGGAAGGAGAAGGGGAGGAAGGGAACTGAAAGAGCGCTAGAATAATCTCACCCAACTTCACCATTGATGGTGTTTGGAGAGAGAAGCTAGATTTTGAGAGCTGCCAAGGTAGCCTGGAATGCTATCACCCAACCCAACACTTTCCAAGTACTGTCCCTTAGAAAGTGTTTAGTGGAGTTGAGTGGCATTTATTCAGCTTGTGTTCATCCTCTATCCTTTCCCAATCCATCCCAGTACTGTCCTTATTTTACGTTTGTCTCCAAATTTTGTCTCTAGTTTTTAGGTAAGTTTTCTGTTACTATAGATCCCTGCTATAGTAGAGGAGACTGAATGAAATACCTTTTTGTCTTGGTTTTCTCTGCCCTGTCTGAGGTCAAAGCATCCTCCCTTAGTCCTAGGAAGCCAAGCTAACTCTGTTAATTAACTAGTTTCTCCCCTTATGGCAGGTCAATGTATCAATGGCCGAGTCCCGGGATTTCCAAGCCCAACTTCTCTCACCTTTGAATGATAAAGGATGTGTGTGTGGCGGTGAGAGGAAAACATACATTTGGAATATTAGCGTTAAAAAACTTGGTGAGTGAGCTTCTTTTTTCCTCTCTGCTTTGTAAACTGGTAGTCTTGTCTGTTTTAAACTTGCATAGGAAATGCAGTTCACCAAATGTAAATGCAGAATGCCTGCACATCTGACTAACCAAGTCTTTTTTCTATAACTATGCCCCTCCTGCAAGACAGTAAAATCAAGAGATTTTATCAAGCTTCTGTTGGGGTACATACAGCTTGGTGTTTGGGGATGGGTAACTATGTCCATTTTGTTTTTTCTCACTTTCTGATTTTTCCATTCTTAAATTTAGTTCTCTACTTCAGTTTGTTCATTTCCCCCCTAATAAATAAATTAAAAAGCCATCATGAAAATTCATCGGCATTTGGGGGTCATTTTTCTCCTGTGGTACACACAGTGTCGGATTTACGTATAAGCTAAACAAGCTATAGTTTAGGGCTCCAATCTCTTGGGGCCCCCCAAAAAAATTTAAAGGAAAAAAAACTGATGTACATTTCCAAAATATAAGATAAAAAACAAATAAAATAAAACCTACATACACTGTGTAGGCTCCTGTGATATAAGTAATGGGCCCCGCCTGCTCCCTAAAATATCACTGATTTGCTCATTTCTACATATAGGTTGCCCACATTCTGCATGGACTGGTTGTGTGGCAACATGTGCAAATGGCTTTAGATACCTATTAGGTCCAGAAATCACCATATATTCAATACAAAAAACCAGTGACAATTTGTTGTTGACAAAGAACAGCTGGAAATATAAAGGGACCCATTACCTTCAGTAGCTTAGGGCCTCATCAAACCTAAATCCAGCCCTGGGTGCGCATTTTTAGATGCAGGTTTGTGTAGTCCTCCCTCTGTCAGGGCACATTGGGAGTGTCTCACAGAGTTCTCTCTAGAAAACCTCCAGGAAAAATTCTGTGAGCTTCAACTCATATCATGTCCCTATAAATTGTTGGCCTGACTGCCCTTTGAATATCCCACTGTTTGCCTAATACACACATATTCACATGGCAACTTTTTCTAATAAAAGGAATTTTTGTATGTTATTTTCACTAATTTATGCATCCATATGCATGCTTTACTGTCAGGGAACTGCCATCAGTGCCAGAGGGAGAGAGCAAAAGCCAGAGGGATTCCAGAGAGCATCCCGGGATCGGGAGAAGCAGCCCATCTTCTGGGGAAGAGAATCAGCGTAGCACCAGTGGAGAAGGGGGGCAGATGGGGGAAGCGACGAGGCGGTCCCATGACTCCTTGCCTGGGACCAGCGGGGAGAGTAGGGGTCCTCCGTTGCCCACGCCCTCCTTGCGCAGAAGGCTTCCGCGCAGGGAGAGTAGGAAGAGACTAGGCGTCAAAGGGCTTCTTTGCTGGAAGAAGTTTAAGAAACGCCCACTGACGGATCCTGCCAGCGATTGAGGCAGCCACAGGTGAGTGGCTGTCCGGACAGAAAAGGTTCACTTTGGCAACCCAGCCAGGTGTTTGCACCCAGCCGGGGAGATAAGCACCGGCTTACGCACAAGCAACCCCTAGAACCATTACATTCACCCTAGTACTTGCATTTTTGTACACATTGCTTGTCTGGAGAACTGCATTGCAAAATTTGCAGAAGTGCAAATTTTGAGGGATGGCTGCGTGTCAGTTTGCATATTATTTCAGGAAATTATAATTAGGTATATAAACCTTTAAATACAAACTGAAACAATTTTCTCCCTCATCTGTAACCACAAGTTTGCAGGTCTATAATGGGCCTGTTTTTCCAGTGTTGATCATCTCCCTAATTTTGTAGCTCCGTAGAACTCAATAGTTTAATTCTATTTTTGTTCATTTGCATGAACCACCAGCTCTGCATTCTATTAAGCTCAGGTCCAGTTTCCCACTAGGAGTTTTTCAATATCCTGACCCTTCTTGCTTTCAGAGTTGTATCTGTAGAAGAAATCTGAGAAGCTGAAAATTTGCCCATGAAAGGTTTTACTTTGGGTTTTTGCTGCATCTTTTCCAGGAAGCATATCAAAAAGGCAAGCCGCCATGGGTAAATTACATGCACGTTCCAGAGAGAAACTGGCACAATGAGAGCAAGCTCCTTCTGCAGAGAGAAGGCAAAAAACCTAAATTAATTGGTTTTCTATTTGTAATCTTCTTTCTAAGGGCTCATCCAGACTTCCTTTTGCGTTGTTTTCTGGTCTTTGTCCCAACTCTTTTAGCAGGAAAATCCATGTTTTATCACTGAATTGGAGCAAATGGCAATCCACACACACAAACAAACAATTACTGCTTGCTTCGATTCAACAGTAAAATGCAGGTTTTCCCAGGGAAAGTGCCAGAACAAAAATAAAAGTTAAAATGTTTGCTTTCAGGTGCTGTGACCTTGTCTGTTACTGCTGAAGCTCCAAAAAACAGTGGGGACTGTGGAAATGGAACATCTGGGGGCTTGGATGTGGGACGGAAGGACACCCTGATCAGAGAATTGCTAGTGGAGGTACAGTGGGAAGATCTGAGCTTCAAAAAATGTGCTTCCTTCTCAGCGGCTAATTAGCTAATTCAGTCAGGATCAAATGTGGAGCAATTCCCGTTTTTCCCTGCAAGGGTATCTCATACTTGCTACACACTGCGTTTTACACCCAGTGGACTGGACATTCGTTTCCTTCCACCACTTTCCCTTTCCTTCCACTACTGTGCAAATACAGTATAGCATCCGAAGCACTTCGTGTTATTGTCATTTTGAAAATGTAAGTAGCTTTTATGAGCTGAAAGGCAGGAAAGAAAAACATTAAATGATGGTGATGATGATAATTTATTTATACCCCACCCATCTGGCTGGGTTTCCCCAGCCACTCTGGGTGGCTCCCAACAGACTATTATTATTATTACTAACAAAGCAATAAAACATTCTGTACACAAAGCTTAACAGGCATTCCACAGGGCAGGCGCCACTACCGAGAAGGCCCTCTCCCTGGTTCCCTGTAACCTCACACAGTGAGGGAACCGCCAGGAGGCCCTCAGAGCTGGACCTCAGTGTCCAGGCTGAACGATGAGGCACTCTGCATTGTGAAATTCCAGTAGCAAAGCTGGGTCAAAAAGCACCCCTCAAACTGTGGGCCTAATCCTTTAGCAGGGAGTACAGCCACCCTCCAGAACACCTGAATACCACCATCCAAGACAGAAAAACCACCAACCAAGAGGATCTCTTTCTTTGGTCAGGATCCAGTTTTAAATTCATTGGCCCTCATAAAGCTAAGTGTCATTCATAGTCTTATAACTAGTAGAATGGTCAGTGACTACAGCTCTCTAGAGGAGACGGAGGCAGAGAAGAGTGGGGAGATATGAGAACTCAACAATTCTTTATATATGCAACAGTTTAAATGAATGGCGGAACTGGACAGTTAAGTTTTGACAACTTGCTGGGGGGGGGGTCGGGGTGTATATGTTTAACTTGCTCTTAGACTGTCTTGTTTGTTTTCGTGAATTACATTGTAATATCCAGCATCTACAAACAACAAAAATCTGATTGACGATAAGCAAGGGAATTTAGAGTTACCGTATTTTTCGCTCTGTAGGACGCACCCAACCATAGGACGCACCTTGTTTTAGAGGAGGAGAACAAGAAAAAAAAATTCTCTCCCTCTCTGCGCAGTGCCCCTTCAGCGAAGTGGCAGGAGAAATGGAGCCCCTTCCATTTCTCCTCCCGCTTCAGTGAAGGGGGCGCTGCGCAGAGAGGGAAAGCTGTGCAGCGCCTCTCCAGCGAAGCTAAGCCAGGAGAGCAAGAGGGATCGGTGCGCACCGACCCCTCTCACTCTCCAGGCTTCAGCGATAGCAATGCGAAGCCTCTGAAGCACAGTGGGAGTGCTCCAGCCGTGCTCCGGAGGCTTCGCGTTGCTATCGCTGAAGCCATGGAGCCTGCATTCACTCCATAAGATGCACACACATTTCCCCTTAATTTTTGGAGGGGGGAAAGTGCATCTCATAGAGCGAAAAATACGGTAGATTCCAAAAGCCATAGTAAGCCTAGACAGATTTAAGTCAGCATCATGTTACACTACAATATAATATTGCTTCTCAATGTGAGTGTCAGTGGTGATAGTTATCGTTTATAAAGATCTAGGATTTCCCTGTTTTGCTATTTCTTTGTTTCATTCATTCATTCACTCATTCATTCATTCATTCATTTGTATGTCCTCTTTCTGCCTCTTTGTTCTCATAGCCTGAAGGCATTGAAAGAGAATTAACCCAGAGCAGCCTTATCTGTGCAAAAGGTAAGAGGGTTGCTCTCTTCTGGTGGGCTGCTATGAGCATGGGAACTGGAGGAACCTGTCAAAAAGTAATGAAAGGTTCATGGGATCAGCTAATAGTACTGTACTGCGGATGCTGCCTTTTTCCTGCTACCTGCAAATAAAATAAAAATAAAGAAGAGCCTTGCATCACTTCTGCTGCAAATTTTCTATGCTCGGCTTATATGGGGGAAATGATTAAACCAGGGTTTAGGGGTTTTTTTTTTTATCCCTGTCAAATCATTAGGATGTACCAAGTCAGAAGAGGAATGCTTCCAACATACTCCTCAGCTGAGTTTCTGTTGATTTTTGGCGTTCCAAATTACCTGGGATTGTTTCTGAAGTGGAACTGGGCTCTTTTGTTCTAGTTTTCATATATATATATCTGAATGTTGCACAGAGCACAAGCACAGGCAGTTTGCTGCAGTTCTTTATTCAGTTCATTTTGTCTTCCATTCCTCTACATACCTAGTGTGCAAAAAAGCACTTTTGTTACAGTATTTATGGCTAGTTAACTATTCTTTTTGCATAGTGTTTCACGAATGTGCAGGAACATCGGTAAGAAAATATACCAAAAGCCTTGTATGGTAACATCAAGACTGCTCAACTGTGAGTGGGTTGTCGTGAGATCTAGGGCTTCAATTCTTTTGTCCCAGTTATGGAATTCCTTGTCCAGAAAAAATATGCCTGGCCAATCTTTGTGCAATGGCCAGACAATTTTCTCTGGGCAAGATCTTTTGTGAACAGGATGGTGTGGCGTTTGCCCTCCTAGGTGTGTGACATCATACTGGGTTCATAAGGAAAGGGTTAACTAAGTGTAAAATGACTAACCAATAGGAACCCAAGAGGAGGAGTTAGAGTTAGAGTTAGAGTTAGAGTTGTTAAGAAGTCAGTCTGGAGTTAGAGAAGAGACAGAGAGAGGATAAGTCTGTGGGTTGGGCTAGTCTGATGTGGGAGAGAGAGAGAATCTATTAAGAGGAGTCAGTCAAACAGTTGAGATAATCAGTCAGAAGGTATTAGGAAGGTATAGGCCGGTAAAGAAACTAAATTTAAGAAACTGACAAGAATATTATCTGAGAAACCATAAGCTTGTTAATACTTATAAAATAAACTTGTTTAATTGATTCAATTTTAACAACTGTCTAGACTCAGTGTGTACCCGAGAGTAATGGGTTGGTGGCAGTGGGGAAGCGAGCACAGTGGTGGCCCAGGGATCACTAGACCGTCAAACGTCCGGGGACCCTGTGTGATCGCCACAGATGGAGTCAGGGCTGAACGGCTGTCAGCTGTCAGAGATGAACCAGGAATGGCGTCATGGTATCGCAGTGGAAGAACTGAGATAGGGGTCAGAGTCATGGAAGGAAGCCAGGAGAGCCCTTGGAGGCTGTGTTGCCAAGGGTCGCTTCGAAACCTGGAGACTTAGAAAAATCCTGCCTTACATAGCAGTGACACTCACAGCAAGCTTTTGAAATGTATATGTGAACAAACAGAAGAGGGCTCTCCCACGTTTATAAATAGGTAGCAAGATCAATCTCTTGAGGTTGATTGTTGTACACCTGTTTATGTTTATTTTCTGCATGTAGTACTTGGTTTCTATACACCTTTGCATTCAAATAAGAAAGAAAGAAAGAAAGAAAGAAAGAAAGAAAGAAAGAAAGAGAAAGAAGGAAGAAAGGAAGGAAGGAAGGAAGGAAGGAAGGAGAGAGAGAGAGAGAGAGAGAGAGAGAGAGAGAGAGAAAGAAAGAAAGAAAGAAAGAAAGAAAGAAAGAAAGAAAGAAAGAAAGATTGGTAAAATAAGCTATTGAACTATGCAGGACATATTAGTTAATTTGAAACCCAAGAAAGAAAGAGGACTGTGAAATGTTTAATGCATATCTGTTAGGCTTTGTGTACAGATTTTTACATTAGGAAAACTTTTATATGTCACTTGTAACATGATGAAGAAGGTTTAAAATTGAAACAGAAAGAGTATAAGGTTTTTTAAGAACGTGCATGAAAGAGTATTAAATAATGAAACCGAGAGGGGGAGGGGAGTCCATCAAAATTATGGTTCAAAAATTTGTTGAAGATTTTTTTGTTTTTATATTTGGAAATTTAATAGTTATTTTAAAAATGCATTTAAATATATTTTAAGTTTAATGTTTTAATTGCAGGTGCTGTCGTCTCTGAGCCAGTGTCTCTGAAACTCCCTGAAAATCTGGTGGAAGGATCAGCCAGAGCTTATTTCTCTTGCATAGGTCAGTTTATAGGTTTCTTGCAAAGACAAGGTTGTCATTCACTCTCACTCATTTGGATAACAATCTTGGAGATGTTTTAATTGGAATCTTATTTTGCTGCTTATGAGTCAGGAGACATCTTGCATGTCAGAAAAGGTTTGTCTGTTCTGAGATCCAGCACCAAGGGCCTTCTGGCGGTCCCCTCATTGCGAGTAGTGAGGTTACAGGGAACCAGACAGAGGGCCTTCTCAGTAGTGGTGCCCACCCTCCCATCAGATGTCAAGGAAATAAGCAGCTATCCTATCTTTAAAAGACACCTGAAGGCAGCCCTGTTTAGGAAAGTTTTTAATATTTAATGCTGCATTGTTTTTAACACTCGATTGGGAGCCACCCAGAGTGGCTGGGGAAACTTAGCCAAATGGGCGGGGTATAAATAAATTATTATTATTATTATTATTTTAGCCTTTTACTACTTCTTCATAGGTGTAAAGTCTTTATTTCCACTTCTGACTTTGCAATTGGCAGAGATACAGATTTCACATGCCATGCAGCTCCTCCTCAGTAAACCATTCCTGTCTTGGCAAAGATATATGGCATTATTACTGGTGTTCCTGCGACTATTTTTGCTCCCTCGTTGAGCCTCCCTAGTTCCAATGCAAGAGCTCCCATGTTCAGGCATCAGGAAGTGAGTTCCACGTGGTAACACTCCATATAGAAGTCATACGTTCATAGGTCTAGCTATGCACACCAGCCCAGTTGCAAGGAGCACAATTTCCACACAAGCATATGTTCTTGGCAACCAGTGATGTTTGATAGGTAAAGGTAAAGGGACCCCTGACCATAATGGTTCAGTCATGACCGACTCTGGGGTTGTGGTGCTCATCTCGCTTTATTGGCTGAGGGAGCCGGCATACAGCTTCCGGGTCATGCGGCCAGCATGACTAAGCCGCTTCTGGCGAACCAGAGCAGCGCACGGAAACACCTTTACCTTCCCGCTGGAACGGTACCTATTTATCTACAGTGGTACCTCGGTTAAGTATTTAATTCGTTCCAGAGGTCCGTACTTAACCTGAAACTGTTCTTAACCTGAAGCACCACTTTAGCTAATGGGGCCTCCTGCTGCTGCTGCGCCGCCGGAGCACGATTTCTGTTCTCATCCTGAAGCAAAGTTCTTAACCTGAAGCACTATTTCTAGGTTAGCGGGAAAATGTAACCTGAAGCATATGTAACCTGAAGCATATGTAACCTGAGGTACCACTGTACTTGCACTTTGACGTGCTTTCGAACTGCTAGGTTGGCAGGAGCAGGAGCACCCCGTCGCGCAGATTCAAACCGCCAACCTTCTGATCGGCAAGTCCTAGGCTCTGTGGTTTAACCCACAGCGCCACCCGCTATCTCCATGCAATAAGGCTAGTGTGCATGCAAGTGTAGCAATTTCTACATGTGTAATGAGCATCCAGAAGCATTTTTGGGCAGCTTTCATGAGGGGACTATTCTAGGGTTGGGCATCAACAATATTCAGCTTAGAAGTCCGCCCCCGCCCTTTGTATTTTAAACAGTCTGATTTGGCTCAGACCACTTTGGAGCTACCAGATCCAACTCGAGGGTCCAAGTCTTCCTTGTTCTTACTTCTCCATTCACTACAGTGGATGCTCAGGTTGCGAATGTGATCCATGCGGGATGCACGTTCGCAACCCGCAGCGTTCACAAACTGCAGCGGCGCGTCTGTGCAGGCTGCGATTCAGCGCTTCCGCACATGCACAAAGCGCAATTTAGTGCTTCTGCGCATGTGTGACCACCAAAACCCAGAAGTAACCCGTTCTGGTACTTCCGAGTTTTGGTGGTCCATAACGTGAAAAAACGGAACCTGAAGCATCTGTAACCTGAGGTATGACTGTATTGGGAAATTTTTAAAAATTGCCTTTACATCTCTCTCTCTTTATGTTATGTCTCTTCCCCCTACACACCCCCTACTGCTAAAGAAAAAAAAAAGTCCCTCCAGAGTGGATAAAGCCAGCCAAATTAATAATGTTTTATTCTGAAATGTTTAAGATAATTTTTGTTGTTGTTAATTTTACTGTGTCAAATGTGCATTGTGTCATTGACCTCCTTGGTAATGTATTTAAGATACTATTTTAGTTTCCTGTTAATGCATTCCTGCCTTGAATGTATATTTTGTATTTGACACTTATTCCAGATTGTTTTATTGGATGGAGGTTGTAAACCTCTTGGATATTTTTTTTTCTTAAAAATAGAAAGCGGTATAGAAATGAAATGATGATGATGAAGAAATTAGAGGCAAAGAGGTCCAGAGCCTTTTGTATCAAGTGCCTCTAAAATACAGAATGTGATCTTTCTAAAAAGCAGCTTTTTTATTTTGGGTGAAGAATTGGATGAAATTTGCAGGCAAGGTTGCCCCTTATGAGCGTATGAATCCTGGCAAATCTCAGAAGGATATCTTCAGTGGTTTTATCACAGGGGCAGCCATTGTAGTTTTAGGGCCGGAATCACTTAATCTCTCCCAGTGTTTTCTGGACAAATGGTCTAAAATATTATAGACATAAGAGAGGTGCCTCTGCTTAAGAAACCTGTCAAACTGCAGACAAATAGGTTTTTGTGCTCAGCATCTTTCAAGTTGCTTTTGGCATTGGGAAGAACTAAAAGGGATTTGCTTTTCCAGGTAGAATCATTACCTCTGGTTATTAACTGAATTTGGCTGTCCCAGCAGGGCTTTTCATTTGGCTTTTCACCACTCTATTGCTTGCTCTTCCTCCAAAATCCCTGATATCACAGTGTAGGATAAGTAGGTTGGGGAAGAAAATTGATTTGGGTCTTATTTGAAGCCGAACCTATCAAATTCACACTTTCAGAAGCAATGTGTGAATGGAAACACAGCAGTCTTTTGAAATGTTCACAGTTTGGCAAGAGAACAATGCTTACAAAAATGCATTTGCAAAAATGAAAGGGGGAAACATGCAGAAAAATAGGTTGGTGAAAATACACACAAACACATTGTGCTGGGGGGAACTGCTGGCAAAAATATGCACATATGTCATGCTGACAAAACCATATTTCTCCATACTTCTGTTAGAAGCTGGTGAATGCCCAATTTCAACTAAAGCATGGTGGGCTGCCCTAAAACATTGGCTCAGGATTTCAGTGTTTGACCTAGGGAAGGTTTTCTGCCAACACCTGACCAATGAGGAGTTTGTCAGCAAATGGCAGAAAACCATGGCTAGAAAAGCCACCTCTATTGGTCTGTCACCCCCCCCAACTGTATTACCTGGGTTATGAAGGCGCCCAAAAGATATTAAAGCAAAGATAATGCACACTGACTTGCGATCTCGATCACACGTAGTCTGTAGTCCGCTGGCAGTAGGAGTCCAATATGGGCATGCCTTTAAGTTAACATCTTACATTAAAAACCTGACAGTACCAAATTAACAAAGGCTTTTCACCAAAGCCAGACTAAACGCCTTTCCTTCTACAGTGTTGGATGGCAGGTTGAGAGGAGTTCCCTACCAGGACAGACTTTGCTTTTGTGCTCAAGAAATCAATTCCATAAAACATACTTTGCTGCTTTGTGCAAAATATGAGCAAGCCAGGGCTGAACTGATATTACCCTTGCTGGTACCTTTCTCGAGAAAATCAGAGGCTCACTACGTCAGGTTTCTATTGGAAGACCGGACAAACACTAGAACATTAGCAGTGGCAAAGTTTTTATCAGTGGTTGCAAGAACCAATGATCCCTATCTTTTGAACAAAATGCTTGTTTAACCTGGAGGTAGGCTGTATGAATTGTGCATTGCTTTGTAATGATTTGTTGGGTCTCTGGGCCCTAATAAAGATTGATTGATATTTTTGACAGGAGACCTCATGGGCACAGCCATGCAGAACCTTCATCAACTTCTCCGGATGCCCTATGGCTGTGGGGAGCAGAACATGGCGCTCTTTGCACCCATTATTTACGTCATGGAATATCTAAAGGCAACAGGACAACTGGATGAGGAGACCAAATCCAAGTCCATTGGATACTTAACCAGTGGTAGGAGGCTTGTGGGCTTTCCATGGCCGTCGTATTTGCCACAGTGTGAACAGAACACCAGACTAGATGGACCTTTCCTCTCATTCATTAGTGCTTTCCTTACATCCTTATGGCTAACACTTGCCTTGGTATTCATTTTGCCCTGGACTAAATGTGGCATTGGATTGAACTGCATGTACACAAACACACATACTTCCCTCCGTCTTCTCTGAAAATGTCCACTGGAAAGGCCATTTTACTTTTGAAACACAACATGGGTCTGCATTTGTGGATCCAGGCTTTTAATTTAATTAAGAACACTTAAAGGTTCCCCTGACAGTTAAGTCCAGTCATGAACGACTCTGGGGTTGCAGTGCTCATCTTGCTTTACTGGCCAAGGGAGCCGGCGTTTGTCCGCAGACAGTTTTTCTGGGTCATGTGGCCAGCATGACTAAGCCACTTCTGGCAAACCCGAGCAGCACATGGAAATGCTGTTTACCTTCCCACTAGTGTGGTACCTATTTATTTACTTGCACTTTGATGTGCTTTCGGAATGCTAGGTTGGCAGGAGCAGAGACCGAACAATGGGAGCTCACCCCGTTGTGGGGATTCGAACTGCTGACCTTCTGATCGGCAAGCCCTAGGCTCTGTGGTTTAGACCACAGTGCCACCCGCATCCCTAAGAACACTTAAGGGTGTTCTAATCATATAGTTAAATTTTATGTGACAACCATATAGGTCATCTTGAGCACTTTAGGGAAAACAAGGGTTGGATCTGCACTGACCTGTTTAACGTTCCCCCCCTCTATTGGAACAGTATTACATATGTTGTTCTAAAACGTCACAGGGCATGCTTGTTAATTCAAACGTTTTTTACCTTGTTTTTGTCCCCGTCAAATGTAAGTAATGCCCGGCCACACCATTTTCCAAAATGCTGTTACTTTCCTGCGGCTGAGGGCTGGTTGCTGGTTGCTCTGCTCCTCTCTCTGGGGTCACATTTTAATTCTCCCTCCCTCCATGTCCGTCGGAAGAAGCAAAGGGCAGGAGGAGAAACACATTATGAATGTAAAAAGTAGGATGTCATGTGTCCATCTACATTATCAAAAGCATTTTTAACTCTTCCTTAACGTTAAAAACAATAAGTGTAGGTTCGCCTTAGGTACATGTCCAGAGGCAAGATGGTACATCTTGGGTAGGGGCTCTACACACCTGAAGCCTTCTTTGAATTGCTCAACATTTTGCTCAGAAGATGCACAGAATTTGTTTTCCGTAATAATGTCACCAGTGCCAGAGTAGGCAATTAATCACCCCGGTTAAGGCTGCAGTCCTAAGGTAGGAGTCAACTAATAAGTTCCACTAGTGGAAGTCAGTACGAAGTCTCCCAGTAGTGCAACAGGGATCCTCACATCTTATCCCCCTGTACACACCCCAGAATTGGCTTGGGGGTTCAGGAGAACCCCTAGACCAGTGTACAAGGGGAGCAGTGGGGGGGGGGAACCATTACATCTGCCAAACTGAAAGTTTGGACTGTCAAAACAATTGCTATAAAGCCACACTGAATTCTTCCCCGGGACACATTTACTTGGAAGTAAGCCCTAGTCGACAACACATGAACATGCTTTGGAAACATACATAGGATTGTGCTGTACTTTTAAACTGCTAAATTGCAGACACAAGTATCGGGGGCTTTTCACTTCATGTTAAATTAATGTTTTGTTTTACAAATGCGTGCTCAGTTTTTAAAAAAACTACGGACTTTTCGCATTCTTTTTTTTTCAGGGTATCAGAGACAGCTGTCCTATAAGCACCCAGATGGGTCCTACAGTGCCTTTGGGAGCAGGGACAAGGAAGGCAACACCTGGTGAGAGCTTGGAAAATGCAGTAGTGTGATTGGTCACAGTGAGTGGATGCTTTAAGCAAGATGGTAGCCAGTTCTTCTCTGTTTACGTGGGATAACATTTCATGAAGTGAACTATAGTCCACAGAAAAGTTGCACTGTAGTGTCACTCTTCAAGGTGCCATAAGGCTCTTTCTTTTTTTCCTCTGGTCACTAACAATTCACTAACAAAAACGTTTACCTTCCTGCCACAGTGGTATCTATTTATCTACTTGCACTGGTGTGCTTTCAAACTGCTAGGTTGGCAGGAGCTGGGACAGAGCAACGGAAGCTCACCCCGTCACAGGGATTCAAACCGCCGACCTTCTGATCGGCAAGCCCAAGAGGCTCAGTGGTTTAGACCACAGCTCCACCCTCTCCCACTGGGCTCAAGAGAGCTTGACCCGAGTTTGGCTGTGATTGCTAATATTCCATGGCATTCTTTTGCAGGCTCACTGGCTTCACGTACAAGTCTTTTGCAAGAGCTTCAAAGACCATTTTTATTGATCCAAATGTCCAAACTCAAAGCGTCATCTGGCTGTCCAGCAAGCAAAAATCAGGCGGATGTTTCCAAAATGTTGGAAAACTCTTTAACAACGCATTGAAGGTGAAGGCTATGGGCTTGTTGGTTTGTTGCAAAGCTCTCCTTGGGTGGTGATGCTTTTTTACTTCCTGGCAAATGTAGTGCTTCCTCTCCCTGAGATTTCTGACCCTAAGCTAACTTAAGTCCCTTTATTATTTGGAGATAGGCTGGGAGAAGGAGAAAGAGAGAGGGCTCGGGAACAAGAGACTTCTTGTTAGTATTATACATGACCTAGATTTAAGTGAGCCATGAAGTTTCCTGCCGTCACCTCTGAATCACAGCCTAAACCTCTCAGCCTGCTGCACATCACAGGACTATTACGAGGATAGAATGGGATAACTACTAGGTATGCCACCTTGAGACACTTGGATAAAAAGCGGGTGTTATGTACTGAAGTTCTCACCCTGGGCCAGCAGGGGGATACTGTAGATAGTTCAGGTCCACATATGCAAATAAGGAATCGAAAGTGATGTTCAGTGATTGGATAGTTACAGAAAATGGTTACTGTTGCGTTCTAGTGGAGCTCTATATAAGCAGGCTGGCTGAACCCTTCAGTTCAGTTCTGTTCTGGCCTGTGAATAAACAAGAGCTGTTTGAAGAATCGCTGTGTCATCTGATATGTTCACCCACAACTTAACAGCGGGGAACCAATGTGATTTTAATAACAAACATAATGGGCCTTTCAACAGCAGGTAAATGCCTTCATGTTCCAAGAGGCTTTGGGGAAGCCTGCTATCACCAAGCCTGCTATTTGCTTCCATGTTGTCCCCTTCCTTCCTTCCTTCCTTCCTTCCTTCCTTCCTTCCTTCTTCATTTTTTTAACTTGTTCTCTCTTTCTGTGTTGTGCATTTCAAGGGAGGAATAGAAGATGAGCTTTCACTGTCGGCCTACATCACTGCAGCTCTCCTTGAGTCTGGATTCCTCAGCTCGGTATTTATTTTCTGGTATTGTCCAGTTGGTTTAGTTCAGGATCGAAGAAAATGCATGTAATAGTAGACTGGGAAGAAATAGTTTAGGCATACAGTGGTACCTCGGGTTAAGTAGTTAATTCATTCCAGGGGTCCGTACTTAACCTGAAACTGTTCTTAACCTGAAGCACCACTTTATCTAATGGGGCCTCCTGCTGCTGCCGCACAATTTCTGTTCTGTTCTGTTCTCATCCTGAAGCAAAGTTCTTAACCTGAAGCAATATTTCTGGGTTTGCGGAGTCTGTAACCTGAAGCGTATGTAACCTGAAGTGTATGTAACCCGAGGTACCACTGTATAGAAATGGTGGAGAAAGGAGGCCATACATGGACTATTGTCCATGTTTCTGTTTTGAATATCTAGATTGGATGCAGTGTGCCTGGAAGAATAGCACTGGATGTTTGCTTGATGTTTTTAACCTGTTTGATGTTTTTTGTGGCATCTGCAAACTCTGACAGAGCCTTTCTCTCCCTCCAACCCAGCATCCAGTGGTCCGAAATGCCTTGTATTGCTTGGAGGCCGGATTAGAAAAGGGAAATCTCACTGTCTATGACCAAGCACTTCTTGCTTATGCCTTTCGCCTAGCTGGTAATAAGCCCAAAGCGGATCTCTTATTGGATGAGCTGATTAAATCGGCTACGAAAGTAGGTGAGTCGCATTTCCCAAAATGTGGACACATTTGACAGAATGAATGGCGTGTTGAAACAAGAATGAGCAGTCATGTGAGCAAAATTATATAATGTTGTGGACATTCAGGAGTGCCAACCAGGGCCTTCTACAGTAGTGGCACCTGCCTTGTGGAACGCCCTCCCATCAGATGTCAAGGAAATAAACAACTACCTGACTTTTGGAAAGCATCTGAAGGCAGCCCTGTTTTTAATATTCTGTTGGGAGCTGCCCAGAGTGGCTGGGGAGGCCCAGCCAGATGGGCGGAATATAAGAAATAAATTAATAATAATAATAATAATTTATTTTCTTTGCACATAGGCTGGGCCCTCCATTACACTCACCAAATAAGACCCAAATTTGCATAAAACCTGCATACACTTTGTCACATACAAATTTGTACCCTTTTTTTCAGGCAGAGATCCCCGCTCATGAAACTCACTTGCTGCCAATGAGTCAGGCACTGTCTCTTTGTCTAACTTGCCTCATGAGTTTCTTTGGAAAGTAAAACGGAAAGGGAAAGAACTGCTATCAGTAAATTGCAGCTAGGAAGGCAACATCATGTGCAATACTGACTCTTTTCTTGAAATTGAAACAACGTCCAAATACTTGTTAAAATATTCAAAAGCTTTAACTTGCCGAACATATAGCTAAAGAAGGATATATATACATCAATTCCAAGAACCTCCATAACCAGAGAGGGGGTTTATGGGGGGGGCATTCACCCTGAATATTGCTGCTATAGTTACCATATTTTTTGCTCTATAAGACTCACTTTTTCCCTCCTAAAAAGTAAGGGGAAATGTGTGTGCGTCTTATGGAGCAAATGCAGGCTGTGCAGCTATCCCAGAAGCCAGAACAGCAAGAGGGATCACTGCTTTCGCTGTGCAGTGATCCCTCTTGCTGTTCTGGCTTCTGGGATTCAGAATTTTTTTTCCCTTGTTTTCCTCCTCCAAAAACTAGGTGTGTCTTGTGGTCTGGTGTGTCTTATAGAGCGAAAAATGCGGGAATTTAACCAACCTGCCCCCCCAATCCACTGTTGCATTTCCTTAGGGAAGAAAACAACACATCAAGAGATCATATAACAACACTACTTCAATTGTGAAGCACATAGTGAACATTTCTCTCCATTCCACCATTCCACGCTGTTAAAAACAGCAGCAACAAAATGTTTGGGCCGCTCAATATATGTTTAAGATTAACTTGTGTAACTGTATATGGGGGGGAGAGAGAGAGAGAAAAAGAAATGATGAGACTAGAAACCGAAGCTGAATAAAGTCCGGTGGTCTCTGTACAGGGGCTTAATGAGGCAGATCTCTGCTTCTGTGACATTTCCTCCCTGGATCTGGAGGAAGAGTATCAGATTCCTGCAGGGAAATATTGGTTTGACCTGCCTCTGGACTGTTTCCTTAGCTCCTCTTTCAATTCTTAGGTGGCTCATTATATTGGGAGCGTGAGGATAGGCCACCTGCAGAAGAGACTCCTTCCTTCTACCCTCGTGCCTCATCGTTTGAGGTCGAGATAGCTGCCTATGTGCTCCTTGCACTGCTCACCGGAACCACACCGACTCCAGCACAACTGACAACAGCTTCGCAGATTGTCCTTTGGCTTACCAAGCAGCAGAATCCTTATGGAGGCTTCAGCACCACCCAGGTATAGTAACTCCTGTGCTCCGTCCCCCATCGCATGGGCTACAGCCAGGCCTCTGCATACTTGGCAATAAAATCATTCATATATATATGAATAACTCAGAGGAGTTATGAGCAGGGCCATCCAAGATGGACAGGTCATAGTGGTGAGTTTTGACTAAATGTGATCCACCTGGAGCAGGAACTGGCAAGCCACTCCAGTATCCCTGCCAAGAAAACTCCATGGACAAAGACAACAAGAAATATTTATATATATTTGTTGTTGTTTAGCTCTTCATGACCCCATGGACCAGAGCATGCCAGGCACTCCTGTCTTCCACTGCCTTCCGCAGCTTGGTCAAACTCATGTTGGTAGCTTCGAGAACATTCTCCAGCCATCTCATCCTCTGTCGTCCCCTTCTCCTTGTGCCCTCAATCTTTTCCAACATCAGGGTCTTTTCCAAGGAGTCTTCTCTTCTCATGAAGTGGCCAAAATATTGGAGCCTCAGCTTCAGGATCTGTCCTTCCAGTGAGCACTCAGGGCTGATTTCCTTCAGAATGGATAGGTTTGATCTTACTGCAGTCCATGAAGTCTTGAGGAGACTCAAATTCAAAATCATCAATTATTTTTCTTAAATATAAATTACATTTCAAAATATTCATTTCGACAACCTTAAATCAATGACTTCCCTTCTCCTCTTTCCGTGGTTCATTTTGCATACCATCCATCCCTACATATTTTACATGAACTTACTAAACTATTCAGTAATCCAACGTTACATGCATCAAATCATATTTACACTGTTGAATTTATCTTAATGCTACCAGCATTTTTAAAGGAACACAGTTTTCACCCATATACTGAGTAAACACAGTGGCATAGCATGGGTTGTCAGCACCTGGGGCAAGGCAAGTAATTTGCGCCCCCTAACCCGTGGATTTGCGCCCCCTAACCCATGGATTTGCGCCCCCTAACCCTAACCCCCAGATGCTGAGCCTGGTGCGGCCGGCCCCCCCGCACCCCCCACACTACGCTACTGAGTAAACATTTTTCCAGTCTTCTTTAAAGGTGCATTCTTCTTGTTCTCTTATTCTATATGTTAAATCTGCAAGCTGCGCATATTCCATCAGTTTAAGTTGCCATTCTTCTTCGGTTAGGACCAGGGGCGTAGGAAGGGGGGATGCGGTGGGTGCGGTCCACCTCAGGTATCATCTCTGGGGTTGTTGTTTTTTTACCAAATCCCCCCTGGGCAGGGATCTCCTTGCCAATCGCCCCCGTGAGTGCCCGAGCGGCTAGCTACGCTGCTGGTTGGGACCTTGCTTGTTTTCCATTTTTGGGCTAACCAAACATGGGCCGCCATAGTAGCATACATAAATTGTCTTTTTTGACACCTGGGAATTTCCCTTTGAAGTATCCCCAACAAAAAGGACTCTGTTGTTCTTGCTTTTACAGTACTTCTAAACATTTTTTTCAGTTCATTATATATCATTTCCCAATACTCTTTTACCTTTCTAAGTCCACCACATATGATAAAACGTACATAAGGTAAAGGTAAAGGGACCCCTGACCATTAGGTCCAATCATGGCCGACTCTTGGGTTGCGGCGCTCATCTCGCTTTATTGGCCGAGGGAGCCAGCGTACAGCTTCCGGGTCATGTGGCCAGCAGGACTAAGCCGCTTCTGGTGAACCAGAGTAGCACACGGAAATGCCGTTTACCTTCCCGCCGGAGCGGTACCTATTTATCTACTTGCACTTTGACGTGCTTTCGTACTGTTAGGTGGGCAGGAGCAGGGACTGAGCAACGGGAGCTTACCCCGCCGCAGGGATTCAAACCTCTGACCTTCTGATTGGCAAGTCCTAGGCTCTGTGGTTTAACCCACAACGCCGCCCGCATCCCCCATTGTACATACTCGGCAATAAAATAAACCAAATCAAGAGGGTGGGTAAGGGAAATGAAAGTCTGTGTGGTGTAACAGCTGGGAGTGGGAGTGCTCTATTCTGGGGACGGACGGACCTGGAAGGGATACCATTTATGACATGGTATCAAAAAGTTTGGTAGATTGCTTTGAATGAAAAACTCACTGCTAAATTGAAAATAGCAAAAGGGAAATGGCGCAAAGACGCTATTTCCCATGGAACAGTGCTGTTTTATTGCATACATGAGTGGAGAACAAAACAAGAGTCTACGGGATTTTTTTATTGATCCTAGACCGGATACAGTAATATCCTTTTTTGTTTATGCATCCATAAATAGAAAAAGAAGAAAGAGATATGTAGATTGCTTTTTGTATTGTGCTGTATCCTGGGGTGGAGGGAGGGCGTGTTTTCAGTTACCAGTGCTGAAAATTTCAATTTAAAGATATTAAAAGATAATAAAGGAGCCACTCTGGCCTGGAAGAGAAATTTATAAACCTTTCCTACATAGCATTTGAACAAAGCTTTAAGCATCCTTTCATTGCCGCTATTCTCTTGCAGGACACGGTAGTGGCAATACAAGCTTTGGCTCTGTTCAGCCAATATACCTTCTCTAAGGATGGCCAGAACTCAGTCAGGATCCATTCCAACAAGCCTTTTGAGAGAGTCTTTGAAGTGAACAATGACAATCGCCTACTGCTGCAGCGGACTTCCCTGCCTGACGTTCCAGGAGAGTATACAGTGGAAGTGAATGGCACTGGGTGTGTCTTTACACAGGTAATTGTTGATGCACCTTCAGGGCTGTCTTATGTGGTGCCAGGGTGCAAAGATCCGGCCGCCCCCCCCCCGCCCCCAGGTTGCCCAGTCCCAGGTGTGCAGGAGGGAGGAGCCAGCCGGCCGGCAGCCTCAGCATCTTGCTGGCTCGGTCGCCCCCGAACTCGCGGCACAGAGCCTCCCGCAGCAGAAGAGCCAGCCATGGCACTCCAACCGATGGGTGGGCTCTTCCCCAGACAGACTCAATTCTCGGGCCCTGGACTCTCAGCCTGGCGCCCCTGAGAGCCCAGCGCCCGGGTGCCCCGCACCCCTAGTGCCTATGGGCAAGATGGCCCTGTGCACCTTGCACACTTCCAAAGATGAAAAGGATTTCAAATGACATCTTTTGCTATGTGCACATTATTCGTTGTGGCACTAGCCAGGGATGGCGGCAGGATTTCCTGAGCCTGGTACACTATATGTGTGAAGTGAAGGCCCAAGACAGGTGTTGATCATGATGTGAGCTGCGCACAGGTGGTCTGAAGCAAGCGAGCGAGCTACCACCATTCCTGTGGAGCCTCCTTTTATTGAGACAAACATGCAAGCTAGGCAAATACGTTTTTGGGCTGTGACCTTTACACATCTTCCGTCCCGAAATCGTGGGGTGGTACAAAGCTATTTTGGCACCTGTTCCACAGCGTCATTTTCCCCTTGCTCAATGTATGACGAATGGAGACAAAGGTCTCATGGAAAAGGGTTACAGACTGGTCACCGCAAACTGCTGACATCGCGAAATGTCATGCAGAGGTGGAACGATGTACCAGACAGCTGTGGCTTGTCTGGGGGGGGGTTTCCCTGCACCCCAAGGTCACGCGTGCAGGCAGATGTGGCTGCCTGCTAGTGGGGAAGTGTGCTCCCTCCGGACCCCACTCCCCACTCCGCGATATCCCTACAATGTGGGTTGGGGCCCCTGCTTCACTGGTCCACCCCACAATCTGTTGATTATGTTGTTGTTGTTGTTGTTGTTGTTGTTGTTGTTCATGGAATTGTAGAGTTGGAAATGAGCACAAGGGTAATCTAGTCCAACCCCCTGCAATGCAGGAATCTTTTGCCTAACCCACAACCCTGAGATTAAGAGTCTCATAGCGACTGAGCTAAGCAGGCAAGTCATTATGACTAATTTAATTTCTTTACCGCTTTATGTTTTTAAGAGAGAGAGAAACCTCAAAGCGGTTTGTGACACATTGAAGCATCAAATAAAACGATCCAGAACAGAACGTTACTGAAGAAAGTCAGATATAAAGCAACATAATTAACAGGAAACATATCTTAAGGATTCCAAATAAAACAGACTGTCTCTATGGACACAAATTCTGCTTGCAAAGCTAATTTGGCTTTGTATGAGAGGATAGGTGGTGGTTGGCAGAAACCAAGCAATACTTCTAGGAACTAAAAGAATCTGCAAAATATGTGGACGTAGGTGATAACAAGATACACATGACCACCACAGGCAACAATATCTCTCTCATTTACTATCATTTAAGACTCTAAATAAGCTAGTGACTCTCTTCAAGACTATGCCTTTCACACACATTGTGAAGGCCACATTGCCTTGAGTTTATTCTTTCACTCCCCTGTTTTTTATTCCATGTTTTCTAGGCACTTATGAGATACAACGTCCTCCTTCCCAAAAAGTCTTCTGGGTTTTTCCTCTCTGTGCAGACAGCAAACGTCTCTTGTGGAGACACCTTCCAGACAAAGTTTGCCATTGCCATCACAGCCAGGTACCTTTTTATCAGCCTCGTATGCATAGATTGTATATGTGTGGAAGGGAAAGAAAAAGAGGTGTAACTTAAAACCACAGTTCCAGAGAGACAGAGCAGAATAGTCCTGCGGCTGGGTACGTTCCTGTATGTGCTTCCATTGCCAACCTTTTAAAATGGGTTTTCTCCTGTGACTTTCAGTACAGTAGTCTGGCATGTAAACAATAAGCTGGTGAAGGTTGCAGTCCTGTGCATTTAGGCCTAAACTCCATTGATAACAGGTATTTCTGGGTATGCATGCAGAAGTAATAACTTACAGGGACTATGAATATGGATGGATATGGACAATATGAGTGTGTTGCTGGTGTAACTGGACATGAGAAGGGGTTAATTTCCTTCTTGAGCATAAATCACCCCATGGATGAGCTAATCGCAAGTGCAAGATCAGCCAGGCCAGTTGCTATGGTAACGGCCCAGTGCCCCAACTATATCTGTGAATTAATGCATGTCGGCTCACTTGCAGAGTCTGTTAGCAGAGTTGTCCAGTGTTACGTCCTGAATTGATGAAATTATTTAGAGCAACGGAGATACTTTGTACTTGTATGTATCTGTATATATCTGTATCTACAAGTTGTATATCTCTACGTCCATAACTGTGTTACTGAGCCTTATCTTCTGCAACAGAAAACTATCTGAACCTTTCTCTGCTTCCGTGTAGTGACTGGTACAGGGAGCAACTTCCACTGTGTGGGTATCTCACCTGAGATTTCCAACATGTGTGTAATTAGCAATTATGACAATGTTTTAGTACCCCTAGGATTTCATCCCAACATCAGATGTATAGACAGCAGGTCCCTCTGTCGTATGTTAGCTATCTAGCTTCCCACAAACTGCACCTCGGTCCCCAATGGGCAGCTGCTGCCACAGTACTGGAGATTGCATTTCCTAGAAGTACTGGAGTCATTCCCAGCCAAGTAGGCACAGAATGACAGTGGCCAAGGTATTTGAATCTGAAATGACTGCTCTGAGATGGTAAAGGAGCTCCAAAGCATAGACAGAGTACAAGCACACAATTTCTAAGCAACAACATTTTCCCTCTTATCCTACAGATGCATTTTACCACCTAAACAATTAAATATATATATTGCACACTGTATCCCAAGATGGCTTTGGTCCAGGGATTCAGATTGACCCAGTCTTCCTTTCCTTTCAGATACACCGGAAAGCGCAATAGTTCCAACATGGCCATCATTGATGTGAAAATGCTTACAGGCTTTGTACCTGAACAGGCATCCCTGCAAAAGGTAAATGTAAAAACGTGGAATGGCTTTGGGGAATAGGATTGTGGGGCATTTAAATTTGCAAATGCATCACCTGCCACAAGAGACGGGAGGCTTCGCCTTCTGGCTCCCACCAACCTGGCTATGACTACCAATCAGACAATGTGGCCTGTGTGACAGCCAAAGGTCCATGCCCATACTGGACACCTGTACCCTATCCCTGCAAAAAATGTCAGTTTGTTGTTGTTTTTTTAAATATTTATTAAGGTTTTGCATAATAAAACAAATATCACAATCAGAAAAAACAAAAAAAGAAAAACAATCAAAAACAACACAGTCCAAAAATGAAAAAAGTAGAGATAATCAGAAAAAAAACAAAAAACAGAAAAAAAATTATTTCTTGCTTACTGT
Organism: Podarcis erhardii; assembly: GCF_964252035.2. NCBI lineage: Eukaryota > Metazoa > Chordata > Lepidosauria > Squamata > Lacertidae > Podarcis > Podarcis erhardii. The sequence goes on along the minus strand of NC_138515.1, from coordinate 10,015,139 downwards.
CTTTATAACCCTCTTTCCTGACTTCCTCACATCTCCCTTTTCTGTGTTCCCCTTTACACAATCAAGTTCAGCAATTCCCTACCCTCTTTCCAATCTTATTCAATATTATACATTTCAACCTATTATGCCTTTGGTTTCCTTTCCTTTTAAAACCATTTATCACATGTTCTTTATAACTTAATCCCTTATATCATTTGTTTAGTCTCGACATAATAATACTATGGTCTTACCCCTTTTTTCTTCAAAACATTTTTACATATTTCTTTTTACCATGTCACTGATGCCCTATTATCTTTATATCCAACATCATTTTAACATTCAAACATTTTACAGTGTTTTTGGAGATATTCTTTGAACTGCTTCCAGTCCTCTTCCACCAACTCTTCTCCCAGGTCTCGGATTCTGCCAGTCATTTCTGCCAGTTTGTTAGTGCTGAATACTGGGGTGTGGAGCAATGTGACCTTGAGTTGCTTCCAATGAAGTAAAACGAGGGCATGGCTGACTTTCCTCTGTGTAGACCCTCCAAGTGTCCCTATTTTCCAGGAACATCCCTTATTTAGAGAAGCTGTTCCAGCTTCTGATTTGATCCCGGAATGTCCTGTTTTTCCTTAGGATGTCTCTATTTTCATTTTTATATATATATATATATATATATAAATATTTATTCAAGATTTTTCAAATACAATATAAATGAACAAACAAAAGTGTTACTTAACATCACATATTTTCTTAATTCCTTTAGACTTCCCCGCATCTCCCGCTCCTGCGTTCCAAATTATAAGCATTAAACCAGCAATTTATCCCCTTGTCTCCATTCTTTCTATCAGATTTTCCATTATTATCTCTCAAATTTTAGAAACAGTTTGTTTCAATCCTTAAAAGGAAAATTTAGTTTTAGCCTGATCATTATCTAAAAATTTGTTTTTTCTTAAATTTAACTTATCTTCATACAACACTTCATCTATTTAAGTGGTGCCAAGTTAATTATAATCAAGCATCTTATTTAGCATTCATACAATTTATAATATTTTTGCAAATAAATCTTAATTTTTTTCCAGTCTTCTTCCTATTGTCTCTATTTTCATTGGAGAAATGTTGGAGGGTAGGGAGTTATCCAACCCCCGAGCCGTCTGAAGGCAATCCTGTATAGGGAAGTTTTAAAAATGTTTAATGTTTTATTATGTTTTTATATACATTGGAAGCTGCCCAGAGTGCTAGGGCAACCCAATAAGATGTGTGGGGTATAAATAGTAAAATTATCATTATAGAACTGGACATCCCTATTTTCATAAGAGAAATGTTGGAGGGTACGTCCATGCCCCATCTACCTTTGTGGGGTCCTGTGCCCACCTCCATACACAGCAATGCAACAGATTTTACCACCAGAACTGTTCTAGGAAGGAAGCGGTGAAGGTCGCCCGTAACCACAATAAATATCTTTGATGACTGTTACATTCAAAGGAAACAGGATAAGGGGAATAATCCTGCAACTAACTGCATCCTGGTCATTGACTGCAGAGAACTGGCTTCTTCCAAACATACAATGTGGCTTTTCAACATTCTAAAATGTAACAGACTCCACTTGTTCTCTTTCCTTTTCATAAAGATGATCTATAATACATATATTTTATTGTTTCACAATGGATGGATGGATGCATGCATCAATATTATTCCAGCAAAGTTTATTGATTTCTTACATCTGTATCTGATTCGTCCCATGTTTCCATTTTGTGTGCGTATTGCAATCCTTTGTCTTAAATAAAAATAAAGAAAACCTCTCGCCAATGAAAGCAGGTGAAGGCGAAGAAGTAAACAAATACCTTTGGTGGAAACTGTGCATTTGTTAATTAGGTGTAATCAAGTGCTGCCGCGTGAGCCTTGCAAAGCGTTCTCCTCATGATGCGTTAGAAGTCATTCCATACTCCTTCTAGTGTGTCTTCCGATGGCCAGTGAAGGTTCTCATCTTTCCTGTGCTTCCTTGTTCACAGCTTCGTGATGACAGAATTGTGATGAAGGTGGAAAGCAAAGAAAACCATGTCATCATCTACCTGGACGACGTATGTTCTGCTCAGATCTGCCTCTTGTTTTGTGTAGTATTAACTGGCTACAAGACTAACAATTCCCATTGTGCTTTTATTCCCAGGTCACATCCAAGGGAATCAGTTTCGGCTTCATAGTTGCCCAAGACCTTCCAGTTTCAAATCTCAAACCAGCCTCAGTGATGGTGTATGACTACTATGAAACAGGTAAAGAAAAATAATATGCCATAGAACAGCCTTCCCTCATCTGATGCCATCTAGATTTTTTCGACTGCCAACTGCCTTCATCCCCAACCAGTGACCATTCTGGCTGGGGCTGACGGGAGTTGTAAACTGAGAGAAAACTTTATTCTATACCTAGGCCTTGGACCTTTAACTATCTGTGGCCTTTTAGAAGTGGGTGGGATGTTTTTAATGTATTGATGTAGGAGTTTTGCTTCTTTGATGTTTGGTTGTAAGTCATTTTGGGTTGCCTTGGGCAAGATAAAGCAACTAAAAATAATATTAAGAAATAATAAAATCATGAGAGCATTATTATTATTATTATTTTCATTTTTAAAATTGAAAAAAATAACATTAGAAGGCATCAGGTCTGTGTGTGGTAGAATTAATTTGCCATAAAGCATATGGGATGGTCAAATAATCAAATTCTTTTACTTTCTCTGCTACAGATGAAATTGGTATTGCTGAATACAAGTTTCCTTGCCATGCTGATGATCCTTGAACCCTTTGGATAATTGGGAGAAAGTAAGTTGGAAGATAGGAGCATCAAACTTGGACGATCGTTATCATATCTGGTGATTGGGGATGGGGAGAAAGGCGGTGAAGAAGATGGTTTCATAGAAAGGATCCAGGAATGGTCTTCTGTGTATTACAGTTGGTCTTCTCTAAAAGCCATGAAAAGTCTTTACTTTTTCATCTACAGTCATGGAAGGAGTAGACACTCACTGGCCTCAGAAATTAAAAGTGCTAGAAGACATTCACATCATAGCTTCAACGCAAAAAAAGATGAGGGAATGATTTCACACTCCAAACATCTTTCACTCATAAAGGCATCCTTGCAAAAGAATTTCAGAATTGCATGACATTCTGAACCAAAATGTATTAGGAAGTTTTGTTGGGTTGAAATAGATGACAGACGAATGACAAGTGTCATATGGGAGGCATCTCTCGAGCATGTCTCGGGGAGTCCCTTTTATTGAATATTACAGCATTGCCACATATGTGCTTGTTGCTGATTGGTTAACACAAATACAATGCAAGGGTTGCATATAGGCATTAATCATCAATAGATTAAAGGTTGGGAAAGGGAACACAGAATTGGACAGGTATGAAAACCTCCTTATTAAACTATTACTAGTGATTGATATAGCAGGACTTAAAAGAACATAACTATCGCATTCCGTAGATGTGGTTAACCATGCATTGAGAACAGGTCAGGGTACGATGTTTCATGAACTAAATGTGAACTAAACATTCTAGGGTGGGTGAGGAAGGAACGCTTCAGCTTAGAGCGGTTTGCCAGAGTCATGTGCAGAAGCAAAACTTCCCATCAAAGTTTGATTCTGGATGTTTAGCATTCAGTCAAGAATAGCATAACATCCTTCTCTGGGAAGGGGAATAGTGGTTGCAATGAGTGCCCCTGTTTGCCTTGCTGAGGGACAAATAATATATTTTTTGTTAGAAGATCAGCAATTTCACATTTGAGTTATTTGAGAACTCTTGGGTGGATGCCATCTGGACTCGGCAATTTGTCAGTTTTCATTTTGTTTATTAGGCCTAAAACTTTATCTCTTGTCACCACCACCTCCCTCAGTTCCTCAGACTAACTTTCTTGGAAAAGTTATTTCAGGTACTGGGATCTGCCCTATATTTTCTGTTGTCAAGTCAGGTGCAAGGGAAGTTTCCCTCTTCTTGAAAGCAATGTTCTCCTTCTCCGAGACTCTCATTCTCTCTGATAGCAGGGGAACTATCATCGTGGGAGTGGGGCACAGCTATAATGTGCCCCCAAGGCCTCATCCACCAACCTCTCTGTCTCTCTTAGCTCTTCCAGGTCTGCCACCTTGGCCTTAAGGTAACAAATTTGTTCCTGGAGAGCCAGGAGCTCATTGCACCCTGTACACACTCATGACTTCTGTCAAACAGGGAGATAAGTCGTACATGTGGCAAACAATGCAAAACACTGGAAAGCCTTTATGCCCCTGCTGGCAATTCTAATTGCCTAGTTGTTTTTGTAGTTTAAGTTGCTCTATTTAGAGCTTGGGTTTTCCGTAAGTCAACGAAGGGAGGGACAGAATGACATGTCGTGGCCTCTTCTCTCTTCTCACACATATCTGCTTAACTTGCCTTGGTGCTTTGCCAGGGGGATCTCCCTGTAGCTCATGGATCAGGTTCCACACTAGCTTGCTCTAAATTTATACACCACCTGGCTAGTTCCTCCTAGCTGTAGTGTCTGCTTCTCAAAACTAAAATGATATTTCTGTAGTTTTACTCTGATCATTGTTCCCAAGTGTCATATTTCAGTATCTAAAACTAAGGCATCAAAGAGTAGCCTACGGAAGCTGAGCCATTCATTGTTTTAATTGGGTTAATTAATGGTTTATTTTGTTTGTTTCCGCAGGGTAAAGTTATGTCATCATGAAAAGATCTTCCTCAATTAAGTCTGCAACCATCCTAAGGGTGGTGCTCAGCATCAATCATATTTGTTAAACTATTAGGTCTTGGAAGAAAATCACTAGAAAATACACCTTTCAACTGAGAGTTCTGCCACTCATTTCAATGAGAGGCTGTTTCATCAGTTCTTTGCAATAAAATGTTGTGGTTATTAAGAGTGCCTTGTCTGCTCATTTTAATCTCCAATGCTGATGGTCCAGACTCTGTTTACACTGGGTGGATTATATAAGATCTGGTATAGGATAGTACCCTGGTATAGGATAGTTGGACACAGGTGATACTGTGGTCTAAACCATGGAGCCTCTTGGGCTTGCCGATCGGAAGGTCGGCAGTTCAAATCCCTGCGACAGAGTGAGCTCCCATTGCTCAGTCCCAGCTTCTGCCAACCTAAGAGTTTGAAAACATCCCAGTACGAGTAGATAAATAGGTACTGCTGTGGTAGGAAGGTAAATGGTGTTTCCGTATGCTCTGGCTTCTGTCACAGTGTCCCATTGTAGCAAGTAGCGGTTTAGTCATGCTGGCCACATGACCCGGAAAGCTGTCTGTGGACAAACGCCGGGTCCCTCGGCCTGAAGCGAGATGAGCACCACACTTCATAGTGGCCTTTGACTGGACTTAACCATCCAGGGGCCCTTTACCTTTACCTTTTTTACCTACTACCCACCTTCCTTAACATTTGGTACACTCCAGACATTCTGGGCTATAACTTCCCTGTTCAAACCTCAATTCAGCCACAAATTCATTGGATAGCTTTACCCCAACCCAGTGCTTTTCTTCTAAAAAAAAAAAAAAAAAAGATACCAGTGCTGTGTACCCTTGAGTACCCCCAGAAAAAAAGCACTTCCCCAACATAATATGGAAATCCTGATGGTGGGCTATCTTACAATTTGTGTGAACCACTTGGAGCAAAAATTTTTGCAGCCGGCCCAGCCATTATGTGGGTTGAGGCCAGCACCAGGGGCAGAGGAGCCAGCACTGATTTTGGCCAAGATGTCTCCAATTTCAGACGAGATTTCATCAGAAACCAGCGAGATCTCACCTGAAATCAGTCCCAATGCTGGCGCCACTTCTTGAAGGTGGCAGATGCAGGGCGGTGCTTCCTGTTTGACCTCAAGCAGCGAAATGGGACACACTACCCCTGAGCTGCTATAAAACCCAACTTCCATCTTGGTTTTGAATGGAGAAAATTCTGATAAGGAGCCAGAACATTTGACTGACAGCTGAGGCTTTGGGGTCTGGCCTACCATCTCTTCAGGCCATGCTCTCTGAGAGGCCATGGTGCCATCACCAGCCACACTAATGGAACACTCCCATGGCCTCCTCTGGCACTGGAACAGCTACACAACATTCCCAGGAAGGGCTCCTGGTGTTCTGGGACTCACAGCTGCTCTCTTGTAAGCACCCGGTATAGCAGAGTAAAAGCGGTGCAGACAGAGTTGAGGAGGTATCTGGGTATACCTACTTTATTTCTACTAATTACAGAATAAAGAACATAACAAACACGTATGAGAGGAGCAGCCCTTGTACAGGCATCCTGTCTCGTCGCAATAGTACCAGAGACAGAAGTCACACAGACTGGCTTCCTTTCTCATGGAACAGAAAGTAAGCACGAATCAGATGATCCTTGCAATGGGAGGCACGAAATGCCACAGCTGCCTTCAAAAAGCAGCATTTCCCCATTTGCTCTGATAACAGTTGACCTCCATAAAGAGGCAAGGGCAGCAACTGACTGAGGAAATGAGGAATTTCTGCTTTAGAAATAGAAACATGACTTGTTGCTGACAGGATGAGTTGATGGAACCACTGAGCCACCATAATAATATAAAGGACAGGGCCAGGGACGCGGACTTATAAAAAATATTGGGGGGGCCCGGGAAAGCTCATGAATAATAAATAAGCTCATGAATATGCAAATAAAGTGGCGCCGCCTCCTCGTGAGCGAATAGGGGAGAGCGTGCTGCGCCTATTAATCAGCTCCAAAGGAAATTGGGTGGAGCTTTTGCTCGGGAGGGAGGGCAGGAGGCATGCAGCCCGCCCCTCCCTGTGCATTTTGGGCTGGGGGAGGGGCGGCGATGGCGCTCTGCTGGAGGGGCGCCGGAGATTATTGGGGGGGCGGAGCCCCCCCAAACGAATTTTTGAGGGGGCTCGGGCCCCCTCAAGCCCCATGGAGTCGGCGCCTATGGACAGGGCATTTTGTGTTATGGCCTCCTGGAGCACCCACACTTCTTTTCTACTTCTTACAGCTTCTCTCCCTCACTAAGGCAGGTACAGATTTTGTCCTTCCTCTGCAGACCCCTCCAATCTCAGTTGCGGTTAGAGCATTTTTAATTTGCATCATTAAACAGCTGTGTTTCCTTTCATGAGAACGGCAACGAACTTCATAAAACATAAGCTAACCATTGTGAGTTTCTAGTTAATGGCCGTAATCTGTGCACGTTCTTTAGGGGAAATGCTGTTTTAAGGGGGGAAAAAGATGCTAGAATTATGTAGGAGAAAAGCAATTATTGAGAAGAGGAAGAGGAAGGAGAAGCTCATGCTAAACTTTTGATCTGCTTGGCGTGAGAAAAGTGCAATATAAAAACGCGAATACGTTATTCATTTAAATCTTATTTATTAAATATGTATACACCGCCCTTCATTCAAGGGTCGCCGAGGCGGCTTGCAGCATTTAAACACCAAAAGCGCGTAGCATAATAGCGAACATGACAATAACACACTGCGCAGCATTTTATTTTATTTATCCCATTCATTTAATAAACGGTCAGATATTCAAAGTCTGAGGGGAGGGAGGGGGGGCCTCGTGACAATCCCGTGACAGCCGCTGAAGAGCCAATGAGAGCCGCCCTCGCCTTCACCAGCCTCCTCCTTGCCGTCGTCGACAAGACCAAGAACTGGAACGGAGGCGGCTTGGGCCCTGAGTCGCCTGTCACGCCGAAGCCCCTCCCCGAACCCGCTCCTCCGCCTCTCATTGGTCAGGTTGCAAGCACGGGAAGGCGGGGCCGGAGGTAGGTGAAGGCGAAACGACCTGGCGAGCCGCTTCCACCCGATTGGACCAAAACCGCCCCTTACCCCGCTTCCTCCTTCCGGTCGACAAGAGGATGAGCCTTCGGCTGTACGGCACGGGCTGCTGCTTCCTCTTCCGCTTGTGTAGCATGACTGGTCACGAGCCGCCCTCCTCTCCCTCCTCCTCCGGGCTCCGGTAACGGCTTCGGGGGCCGGCGACAGGCGCGGGGAGGAAGGCCGAGACGCGACGTCGAGCGCCGCAGTGGGCCGGGGCAGCCCCAGGTGACGGCGCCGCTCCGCGACCCTGCTCTCCTTCCCCCTTTCCCCTCAGCCGCACCTCGCTTGCTGCAGGCTCCGGGGGGCGAGAGAGGTGAGGGGGCGGAGGGCATGTGGGACCCCCACCCACCCCCCTCCCCCGAAAGCTCCGGCCTCGTCCCCCCCCCCCTTGAAGAAGCCTGGCGGCAGTCGAGTTGAGGAAATGGCGGGGCTTTTTAGGCCCTTGGGGGGTGGGGTGGGGGTCAGGGAAGGGCTTTGCAGGGCTGAGGTAGAGTAGAGAGGGTGAGCAGCAGGCGGCCTCGACGCCTGCCGTGCCGAAGAGCGAACCCGTCGCAGGGACACGCGCGCTATTCGTTACGTCTGCACGCGAAGCGGGGCGGACACGTGAGCCGCAGGCAGGTGGGTGCCCGGTGCCGCGTGGCGCTCTACCCCCGCAACTCGAGTGACGGGAACGAGGCCGCCTCAGGAGTTTCGTCCCACCGCCGCCGCCACCACCTGTATGCGGCTCCTTCCAAAGCTCTCTCCGCCCATCTGTGGAACAGATTCTTTGCAATTCTGAGCACAAAGGCTGCCTCCTCCCCGCCTAACCCCAAATCCTTAGGATTTAATGTTTCAAATGGTGCATCCCCGAAACATCCATTTCGGGCTATCAAGGGTGAGAGTGGGTTCTCAGTTACTGAGAGGATGTTGACTTTTCCTGGGCTAATCTTTCAGAGCCCACACCCAGAGTTAGAGCAGCGAGAGTCTTCCAAGGTGAACATTTCCAACATGATAGGCCACACTCAAGACCTGAGCAAGATGACACTGTCATATTCCTTTGCTGCAACTGGCAATTTCGCCAAAATGGCTTTTTCAAGTGTGCTAATAATTAAGTATTAAAATTTATCAACAAAGTCAATGGCACTTTATGAGCTGCTTAAATGTGTCCGTGCTGTACCCATAATTAAAAAGAAGGTGGCTATTCATGCATCAAAGACATTAGGCCAGCCTTGGAAATACATTCGCAGAAATTATCATGCAGCCCGTCTACATTTGGATGGCTTGAAATGCAAAACAAAAAAGCAAAATGCACCTACTGACTGATTTCTAAAAGCTTCCTTGTGTGGTCTGAGTGAATCATCGTTTATGAGATGCTCACTTCTTGTTTTAATGATTAACAACATAAAAATAGCATATGACAATGCAGAATTAACAACAGTTTCTGAGAGTGGTTTGAGATGAGACATAACGATAGTAAGAAACACTGAACAGAAGATGTACTTCATACATTTCAAAGAGGATGTGAAACATATCTGTTGGGGGAAATGAGGGTTCAGCCTACTGAGTAGATCCAGTTGGCCACTCCTGCCTTAAGTAGTGAATTTCCTCTCTCTCAGTGCCAAATTATTGCAGGTTGTCATTTATGTGAGACTAATATCCCAGTTTTCTCTTAATTTAGGACTGTGAGATTGCTTATAGAATGTCCACTTTTCCAGGTAAAAGTCATAATGAAAAAGTAGACATTGATTATTCAGTTGATCTCTGCGACTTAGATTTCATATGTCATGCTGCCATATTAATGCATTGTCTACATCTGTTCTTCATCACCTGCCCTTACTCTAGACAACTGCTTGTAGAATGTTCCTGGCTCACTGTTGCTGCCATGCCGTGCTGCTAGCCCTCATAACCACTGTGATGGCAAAGGACAATGAATGTGATCTACTTGGGGAGGAAGGCAGTGAATCCACAAAAGAAAAGAAGCTGCTGGAGAGGTTGACGCCAATTTTCGGCAGAAGGTACAGTGCCTGTGGCTGATTGACTTGTTGGGGTGGCTTCAGTGTGGCTGATGTCAGGAGCAATTGCTCAAGAGGGATTTTTGAGTCACTGCCCTTGGGGAATATCCAACCACCTTAGCTGCTTGTCAGGCCTGGCTGGTGTCAACAAGTGATTTTCATAAGAATTCTACTTGCTCATAGCGACTGCGTTCCTGTTGTGAAAAGATGGCTGCTGAAGGAGTTTATTCTGCCCCCCAATAAAATTAACAGCTCATTGGCAATATTCTGCTGTTCACGAGGCCTTGTGGACATCTGGTATAGATACTTAATGCCCTTATTGGGTAAGTCTCAGATATAATTTCCAGATGTTTTGGGACTACAACTCCCATCATCCCTGACCACTGGTCCTGTTAGCTAGGGATGATGGGAGTTGTAGTCCCAAAACATCTGGAGGGCCAAGTTTGGCCATGCCTGAAACAGCACCTCTGTTCTTGCACTACTTGAATACTTACCCCACCAATCCGCAACCCAAAATCTGCAAAAGGAAATATGCAGGTATTCATTATTGACACCTGGGTGAGCAGGCTGGGAAGATTAGGCGTTAACTGAGCTTTTGGTCTCCAGCTATTTGGCGTGGCACCAATCCCTACTGGGTTGGGGAGAGTCACAGCTGTAATCCCTAAGGAGGCCAAACCCTACTGACTAGATTTGAGGGGTTTCATGGTGTTGAGTCATTGGAACAGACTGGGGATGCTGCTGGTCTCTTTCCACCCCATTGCATGGCACTTCCTTTGCTAACCAGAAGGTTATCTTGAGCATGGTGTTGGAGAATCCTTCCAGAGTGGTGTCACGTACCTTCAACACCCACTCCAATTCAGCCTCCAGTGAACTAGCTTGGGACCTCATGGCCACCTGGAGAACCATAGATTTGTCCTGATCAATCAGTGGTGCAACCCATGTGTCCAAACAAACATACTCTGGACCTGGTCTTTGCAACAGAGTGGGATAGCTTGGTTCAGTTGATTGTGGGGTTTGTAATGAGGCTGTTGTCCTGGATGGACCATTTCCTGATATGGTTTGGATTCCCTCTGATGGTATCACCCATAGGGATGGAGGGCCTATTGAGATGGTCCACCCTGTAGACTAATAGACTCATAAAGGTTCCTGAATACTTTGGGGGGATTTTCCAGCTGAGATGGCTAGCACTCCTGTTGAGGCTCTACTCTTGCTGTAGAACAGCAAGATGCACTGGGCCATAAACACAGTTGCTTCAGGGGTCATCATTGCAACTGGTGAACATGCCAGGGTTCCCTGGTATACCAGGGAACTGCATGATTAAACAGGAGCGGCAATGGCTAGATTGTAAATAGTGCAAAGCCCAATGCAACACTGACCAGATACAGGCAAGAATACTTGGTCATGTATACCACATGGCAGCGGTGACGGCAAATAAAGTGTGCCTCTCTGCCACCAGTGCCTCTTCAGTCCAGCAGGGCTGTTTCAAGTGGTGAATAAGCTGATTACATCTGCCCTACATAGGGTATCTTTGAAGTTCTGGGCACCAGTTACTATAGCAATACCAGATAACCATCTAACTCAAGATTTGTTGGCTCAGTACAGAAGCTGGTTAAAGGAGTTTGGCTGACTGACCCTTGCCCATCATGTCTTACACAGCTATCCAGAGGGGATTGGTGGAGTGGGCTCAAGGATTGATCAGTGCCATACTGCAGAAGGGGGATGTGCTGCCTGCCTTGAAGGACCAGAAGGATCCTTCAGAGGACCAGAAGTGTTACATTACAATTGCCTGTTCACAATCTTGGGCAAGATTCTTGAGAGGCTGGCGGCAAGCCACCTGCAGGCATTATTGGAGGAAGTAGATTAATCCGAACGGATTTCAAACTGGCTTCAGTCCCAGAGACGGAGCCTAAACTTCCTTGGCTGCCCTGCTAGATAATGTTTGTTGGGAGAGAGGCAGTTGAGTTGATTCCTCGCAAACTTTCCACACCTCTTGATTCCTTTCACCACGGTATCTTTCTGGCCTGGCTCTGAGTATGGAAGGCTCTGTGTTGCAGTGGTTCAGTTCATGCCAGCAAGACAGGATCCTGGAGGTGATTGGAAGTGGAAGGACTTTGTTCCATCCAGGGGAATTGGCTTGTGTTGTCCCACAGAGCTTCATCTTAACACCCTTGTTGTTCAACATTTATATGAAGTTGCCAGGGACACATAATGAGGTGTCATCAGTATGCCAATGATGCTCAGCTCTATCTCTTGTTATGTCAGAATTGGAAGAGGCCGTTCAGGTTCCTGACCAGTGCTTGCAAGTGGTAATAGGCTGAATGAAGACTCTTGAATTGAAACTGAATCAAGACAAGACAGTTTCTTGGAATGGGGGTGGGATGTCACACTGCCATGGAAAGGGGTTGCTCTTTGATCCAGCTCCGTCACTTGAGTCCCTGGTGACTTCAGAGCAAGGAGTGCTTATTTCTAGCTCTGGCTGATTTGCAGAGAAGGCTTAGCACCTGTGATCCATGCTCTGGATCAACTGTATTGGGGAAAGCCTTCTTTGTGATGGCTACTAAACCCTGGAACTTGCTGCCCCCAGATGTGTATGCTTTGTGTCTACGTCATTTACATTTTGGTGACATGCACACATTTTCACTCAGGCATTTGGGGGATGGTTGGATGTGAGTTTTCTGTATCCGAAGCTGTATTGTTTTACTTAGATCAGTGTTTTCAGCTTTTGGATTTTAATTTGTATTCCCCACCCTGCGACTTCTTGTAAAGAGCAGGTAACAAATATTGTTTTTTTAAAAATGAAGGAGATACATGCTGATCTCCCTTTTTTTCATGCCTCAGGATTTGGGGTGTTTCTCATTCACTTTAGAGCAGAATTTGTAGAATGTTATTTATTTATTTTTAAGTTTGTGAAAACCTCTCCTAATGGAATTTGGAATGAAAGAGGGTTGGCTGGTATAGATGCTCCTTAATTTGAGTGGGAAGGACTATTGTTAGGATCCCTCCCACCCCCGCAAATGTGTGAGCAGCAATGTTTGTAAAGCTTCTCTGTGTGGCATCTCTCTCTGCAGTTTTGAAATTGAAGGTGAGAGTGAAGGTGAGAAATACACCTACAAGTTCCGGGTGTGTCGAAATGCTAGCAATAAGACCAATTCTGGCTTGGTGCAGATCAACAATAAGCAACAGACAACGGTGTTGGGACGAATCAACGAGACCCATCTTGCCAGTGGAAGTAAGATACATTTATCCTTCAACAACTCTTATCTATTGCTCTTCCAATACCACATATGCCTCACAGGGTGTCTTGGTTTTCTGTCTTGGCAGGTACATGGATTTTACTGACCTATAAGGGGGGAGACCCCTATAGTAGCCACTGTGGGAAGGAGCCGAGAAAAGCCATAGTAATGATCACCTGCAACAAGAAGACACTAGCAGTGAGTAGCTACTGGAAAGGGTTATTAAAAAATAATAATTCCAGGGTATATTGGCCAATGGTTAGGAGTCACCCCTCATTACACTACCTCCAGTATTAATCACGCTTAATAATTTAAGAGCTGAATTACATGCTTGGAAAATGAGATTTTTCAGCTTGGCAGGAATACAGTGGTGCCTCGCAAGACGAAATTAATCCGTTCCGCGATTCTCTTCGTCTAGCGGTTTTTTCGTCTTGCGAAGCAAGCCCACTGACGGCTTAGCGGATTAGCGCTATTAGCGGTCTAGCGGCTTTTAGCGATCAGCTGAGAGGCGGCTTACCAGCGGAACAGCTGATAAGCGGCTTAGCGGATTAGGAAAGGGGGGGAGCGAAAAAAACCTGCGGGAACTCGCAAGATTTTTTCGTCTTGCGAAGCAACCCCATAGAGAAATTCATTTAGCGAAGCGCCTCCAAAACGGAAAACCCTTTCGTCTAGCGGGTTTTCCGTCTTGCGAGGCGTTCGTCTTGCGGGGCACCACTGTACCACGATGCTTGAACTTGTATGTTGGTTGGCGGGGAAAGGCTGCTCACTTAGAAAATGAACACATTTTGAAGAAGGGTAAAAGGTAAAAGTAAAGGGACCCCTGACCATTAGGTCCAGTCGTGCCCGACTCTGGGGAGCCAGCGTACAGCTTCCAGGTCATGTGGCCAGCATGACTAAGCCACTTCTGGTGAACCAGAGCAGCGCACGAAAACACCGTTTACCTTCCCGCCGGAGAGGTACCTATTTATCTACTTGCACTTTGACGTGCTTTTGAACTGCTAGGTGGGCAGGAGCAGGGGCCGAGCAACAGGAGCTCACCCCGTCACGGGGATTCGAACCGCCGACCTTCTGATCAGCAAGTCCTAGGCTCTGTGGTTTAACCCACAGCGCCACCCGAAGAAGGGTAGTCCAGGGCTATTGGGAGGGCTGGGAAGTTCCTGTTGTAAAGAAAAAGTCAAACACAGAGTCTCCTACTAGCATTTTAAAGTACAGCCAGGAGGCCTACAGCATATGTTTATCTGAACATGTATCTCACTCAGAAGTGGGAGGTGGCACTGTTAGATGGTTCTTGAAGAAGATGAAGGACACTAGCGAGCATAGTTCTCTGGGGAAGGACGGAACTTTGTCCCTGTATATATTTAAGGTGATAGATGTCTTTTATTGCTATCTTCCCATAAACAGAGTGGTTTCACCATGGTGTCAGAAGAACGAGAAAAGATGGAGGAATGCTTCTACCTCTTTGAATTAGAGAGCAGCTTGGCCTGCCCTCCAGAAGACTCTCACTTAAGTATTGGCTCTATATTGCTCATTACGTAAGTTTGTCTAAAAGTTTTAATACTCCATCTTCGGTTTAGCAATTTCCAGGGTAGCTTACATGCATATTCTTTTTAAACATATAAAACGGGATTAAAAGATGAAAATAACAGTTAAAACTGAGCAACTTTAGAGCAACTTCAGAGATAAAAGCCATTCTGATAATACAGTTTAATAGTGCCTGGTTTCAGCAATAAGTTCTTTACTTGGTGCCAGAAAGACATGAGATTTGGTACCAACAGCCTGGTGTATATGTGTACAATCTTAAGGCCTGTACTTTGGACTAGTTGAAATTTCAAATGTGTCCCCACATTCAGTGCATCATGGCAGTGTAAGTTGTATGCCACCAGTTCATGAATAGTGGCTGTTTCTTTTCAGGTAGGAAGGTGGGCACCAGACTTGCGCACTTCATGCCATAAAAAGGTACAGCTTCCGGGTCATGTGGCCAGCATGACTAAGCCGCTTCTGGCAAACCAGAGCAGTGCACGGAAACGCCGTTTACCTTCCTGCCGGAGCGGTACCTATTTATCTACTTGCACTTTGACGCCATAGATGCCACTTAAAGGCTAGGTCTTAAAAGCATTCAAAGCTGCAAAGTGCAACCCCATCTAAAATAGGCTGGGAACTACCTCTCAAAACAGGCACACGCCCTACCAACAAGTAGCTTCAATTTCTCAGGACTTGGCGAGAAAGTATTCCAGATTTTCAGAGTATCTCACCTGGCAGTTCAGTACAGATTTTAAACAGAATTGGGGACAAAGCTTTGAAGAGTACAAGTGGTATCGGACATCAGTATTCCCAGTGTCGCCCTTGTCAACTGAGCATACAGGGTAGAAATGAAACAGTGGAACACATTGTCCTCCATTACAGAAGGGTACCATGGTGCTGTTCCCTACTTTCAGTGCCTTATTAGAAAGGGTCTAGAAAAGTAATCTGCTGAAAGTTTATCCACGAGACACTTTTCTGTAAATGCGATTCCACAGAATCAGGTTTTGTATTGAGCATAGGGTGAATGAAGTAAAGGTCTTTGGCCATGGGGAATGGAAGGTTTATCCCAAGGCAGTTGCTTTAAGACAAAAGAATACATATGTAGTTAGGGGCACTGGCTTCCTGGTAAATATTTAGTCAGGCATGACAGTATGGCATGTGTTTATATCAGAGCTTTCCAAACTTTTCACGTTGGTGACACACTTTTTAGACATGCATCATTTCACGACACAGTAATTCAGTTTTACTAGCAAACTAGAGGTTAAACTAACCCCTTTCCAGCCCCGGGAGGAGTGCGGGGAGCATTTGTGGGACACACCTACACACTGCAACCGACACACTAACTTGTCACGACGCACAGTCTAGAAAGCTCTGGTTTATATTCTGAGTTTTATTAGAAATCATAGCTTTTGCCTTCCTGGTTTGTTTGTATTTTGACATTCTCTTTCAGGCTTGCTCCATTGGTTGCAGTGTACCTCATTGGGGGATTTCTTTACCAGCGTCTGTTGGTGGGAGCAAAAGGCATGGAGCAGTTCCCCCACTTGGCCTTCTGGCAAGATCTGGGCAACCTAGTGGCAGTAAGTAGCAAAACAGACAAATCCGTACAGCAGCAAGGGGCAACCTGTGATTCTTCCAGAGTTTGCATCTGATATCATGCACACAAGCTGCGTCTGTGCCACAGGAAAGGTATACAGTGGTACCTCGGATTAAGTACTTACTTAATTCGTTCTGGAGGTCCGTACTTAACCTGAAACTGTTCTTAACCTGAAGCACCACTTTAGCTAATGGGGCCTCCCGCTGCCACCGGAGCACGATTTCTGTTCTCATCCTGAAGCAAAGTTCTTAACCCGAGGTACTATTTCTGGGGTAGCGGAGTCTGTAACCTGAAGCGTATGTAACCCGAGGTACCACTGTATGTGCACTCAGGCATTTTGATGAATCTTGTTTTAACATCTTGTTTTAAGCAGGCCTGGGTAACCTCCAACCTGTGGACCAATCATAGCCCGCAAAGCCATTTTCCTCATGACATCAGCTGATATGTGGAAGGATGGGATTGAATCCTGATAAACCCCATCCTGATTCAGGAGCTGGTTTGCATCAGAATCTCGCTAAAACGAAGGACTTTCAAACAGCCCTGTGCTGTTCTTTGAAGTTCTGACAATTTGGGCTTCAAAGCACAGCATCACCTGACACCATAGTGATGCCCACCTGTCGTATTCAGCCCTCCAAGGGAGGAAGATAAAAATGGCCCCTAGATAGAAAAGGTGCCTCCACCCCCATGTAAAGAAGCCGCAGTGAAGCTTGGGGACCCAGCTTGTTACAATTTTTTAAGTGCCATTTAGTATGATGTCTAATGCCAGACTGTGATTAATAATTTGTTGATAAAAGCCACTCTCAGAGCAATGGTTTGAAATTGCATTGTGTCAACTAATAATTTGAGATTACCCAGTTTGCATTCGGACAAAATGATACACTGTTTAATCAGATGGAAGCAGAGCCTTTCAATTCCTTGCAGCTGCACTGAACGAGAGGGAGTGCATGAATTGAAAGTTTGTTCTGGCTAAATAAACAGATTTATTGCGTTGTCCAAATATAGCTATTGTTTTTGTTGGAGATTGCAGCTAATAAATTCCTGTCAACGGGCTTCCCTTTAGAGTTGGCTTGTTTCCTTGTGGGAACTTCTGAGCTGACACTCTCATGCTAAGCTTTTACTTACTAGTTGCCTATGCAAAGCCTTTGATGTGCTTTAGGTATGGCAGTTGTGCTTATTTGGCTGCCACGTCTTTCTGTAGTCCCTTCAGCATTGAAGTCCTCAAATCATGCTAAGAGGTGGAATCTGGATGGAGACAGGGGTTAATACTGCAATCACTGTTTGTGGTCTGGCATTTGTACATTAACCTGTGTGTGCTTACAGGATGGCTGTGATTTTGTGTGCCGGTCGAAACCAAGGAATGTACCAGCTGCGTATCGTGGTGTTGGTGATGACCAACTAGGGGAAGAGTCTGAAGAGCGAGATGACCATTTGCTACCAATGTGATCTTTTCTTTCTTTTCCTTCCCTGTTTGTTCACATAAGCGGGTGTCACCTGGTCGCTTCCCCCTCATCTTTCTTGTGATCACCCCTTAAGCTGCTTGCTTTTTACCATGGCTGCCCCATTTTTCCTCTCCTGCTATGAATGAGTACTGGCACTGGGGCTTGGGGCTTTTCTGAATGTAAATCTGTGGTAACAAAACTTTGAAATAGGGGGACTGGACAGAGCCCTGAAGGGCAAATGCTTCTCTAGATTGCCTGCTGAGGCTGATTTTCCTCAGCTTATGAAGAAGTGTTTGTAGGTTTGGAGTGGAGCAGCAAGGGGAACTTCAGTATGTGAAGTTAAAGGGAAGAACCTGAAGGTGCAGGGAAATACTAGTAGCCTTGGGTATGGGGGGTGGGTAGAGTGGCTGGGATTGAGTGCTTTTACATATTTTGTATGGGCTTTATTCTACAAAACACTGGATTTCTATTTTCAATTATTCATTTGTATATTTTTCTTGAAAGATGAGGGAGCTTTCCTTGCATTTTCAGATTCACCCTTTTAAGATGCAGTAGACAGACAGTCTGGAGACTCTTCCATCTTAAAGTATGAATTAAAAGTAGATTTGAGGTCTTTTTTCCCAGTTGCTGGTACATGATGATGGCAATAATATGTATATTTTGCTATATGGCCTGAATTGAAATAGAGGCAAAGAGGAAAGAAAGTTTCTCAAAACAGCAGGTGCACTTGAGTGCAGTCCCTGCATTATCACCCCTTTAACTGCTTTACGAGAAAGAGGAATTATCTAGCTTTAGTTGTTTATGTGCTTTTGGCGGAGGTTGAAAAATATAAGGAAGACCAGTCCTCTTAGTAGTTCAACAGGGGAATAAGGAATGAAAGTCAGTCTTGTGTCAGTCAAAATCTTAGCCACAAAAACCTATGGAATAAACTTATATCCTTCCAGACTAGTGCAAACATCACTGCTGGTCTGTTCTCAGTTGGGATATTAATCTAAGTTGCACCTTCATCTGCTTCTTGGAAGGATTGGGACACGATGGGTCTGTTGCTTTAAGAGATTGCTTTCTCTACTTGGTGCATGCTATGCTATCACCTACTGAAGAGATCAGAGCTGCAGCTCAAAAATATTCCTTACTTTTGAAGATAAGCCATTTACAGTTCAAAGTCTCCTGAATTCACTAGTAACACCAGCTATCTCTTGTGAGGAATAATATATTTACTTTGTAGGGAGAGCTGGTGGTTCAAACTGGGCAGCGATCTGTGGGGTACACAGCAGGGCAGAATCTCTCCTTTTCTGACTCAAGAGCAATGATCAGCTCTCCTGCTGGAATGAAATTAGATAAACAAAGCTGCATCAAGTGTCTCAAGTTCCCTCCAACAGGGATAAGGTCACTGCAATGGTCACTTTTTCATGGTGGTGTTTAAAATAACTTTGTACAAAGACACAACTTTAAAATTAAAATGGCTTGAAGCCCTGAACTGTGTGTTTGTGAGTTAATCATAGACTGCAGCTAGGATCATGCTGATGGGAGTTGGAATTTAACAACATGGAAGGGCTGGAGGTTCCCCTCTCTTAAGTCAAAGAAAGCTGCAGCAAATTAACCTCGTTAAATACTACTTTCCTGTTCTTCCTGCTCTCCCAGCCACACAAGGAGAGGGAACATAGCTCAGTAATCAAACACAGAACTTGGCTGGAGAGTGCTTAAATTTCAGTTACCTGTACCTGTTTAGATTCAAGGACTGGGAATATCAACTACTGTATTGGCCTGAATATAAGCCGCACCCACAAATAAGCTGCACCTTTAAAATTGATGGGGGGAGGAGGAAAAATGACAATACCCAGGCTGCTTCCTTGGTTGGGGAGGGCACCACTTTGCTGACAGCGTATGGTCATGAATAAAAGCCGCACTTTTAGCTTTTCACTGTCTGAATTTTTTTTTGGGGGGGGGGGAGAGTGCGGCTTATATGCAGGCCAATGCTGTGCTTCACATAAACATGCTGTCAAAGGCTGCCTCAGCCACACCTTTTTGCTTAGTGCTATAGCATTATTTAAGCTATTCTTGTAGTTAAGAAGTATGAACCAGCACACACAATGAGATGGCTGCTGCTTCCCCCGCCCTTCCTCTAATAGCTATTATAATCTCTTCAATTCACACTAAAATGGTGATCACTTTTAACTAATGGCAGAGGAAATCCGAGCACATTTGACTCTCCAGTGTACTCAAGAGATTCTATACTCCTTGTGGTTAAAAGCTCTCATTTGTTTGGGTCAGTTTAGAAAACATGCACTTCGCCGTATTGGGACTCCTAGTTAAGACCACCAAGCCACACACACCAGCCTGGATCTGACATCACGGAGTCTTAAAACCCAAGCACAGTACTTTACAAGACCCAACAATCAGCTGCCCATCAGTGCTTTTCAGGTTGATTTCAAAACTTGTGGGCAAAAACTGCTTGCTTGATGTCACTGACATCAAATAACATGGACAATCCATGTCAAACTTGAGGCCCGAGTTGGGGAAGATAGTCTGGTGCTATGGAAGGAAATTTGATTGAGCCAACAGCCCAGAAAGCTAAGGCATGAATCTCAGCTGGTAGGCATGAAGTAATACTGCCAAAACTCTGGTTCCCTCTAGTGGGCCTTTTGAGTTGTGAAAATACTACATACCCTAACATTCAAAAAGTTTTAAAATGACATTTTGGCAGATAGAACTTATTAAACACTATTTCTACTAAGCAGAAGTAAATATGCTTAAGCTGAGCTTTATGCTAAGATATTAAGCACACTTAGGTTTGCAACAGAAATGAGTAAACTATAGAAATATATGGAAATCTCTACAAATGATTGCAAGGTAGGTTTAATTGTTTTAAACTACTATACTCCAAGAAATATTGCTAAATCTTGTTCAGTGTTCCAGAACTGTAGCAGAGGACATACAGTTTCAACCTCAGATTTGAAGTTAACACAGTTAACAAATTTCAGTATCCTTAACTGCAATCTACAGTGGCAAGTATCACACCTAGCTTTATAAGTACAAGTAAAGCTTTCTCCATAGCTCCCCTGTTCAGTACATGTCCCCCTCCTCAAATTACACTGCTTTAAAAAACTGTTAAAAACAGTTGTTGGAAAAAGGAATGGAAAAACACATCCTTGACCAAAAGCCATGGCTATCATCCAGCAGATACTGTAAACTGCCCTAAACCTATTACTGGAAGAGTCATACTTCAAAAGGGGTAATGATTAGTACTAGATATCACCACTGGTTGGAACAAGCCTGAAATATGCAAGCACAGAACAGTGGAAACACCTGCCCTAGTATAAACTCTCAGACACAACATAAAATTTGAAAGGTACAGACTTTGAGACAGACATACAGGTTACATCAAAACTAAGATTTTGAACATGCTCTGTATGAATTGTAACAAATCCCTTTTGTAGCTAAAAGCAAAGCTGTACCCTACTTTTGAATGATTTAACATGAACAGCAACAAAGCTTGCCTTCATTTAAACCTGCCATACATCTCTCCAAGTGAAACTATTGCACTGGTGTGTATCAGGAAAGTCGGGGAGGAAAAAAAAATCAGGCCACGAGAGGACCGGCAACTTAATTTTTGAAGCATTCTTTTTACTGAAGAGAATATTTGTATAATAAACAAAAATAAACAGGCTTCTGACAGGAGATACAAACCTGCTAGAAGAAGCTTTGTCCCATATGCTCTCAGGGGGAGGGCAAGATACAAAACTAGTAAAAGAAAAAATTCAAAAGCAAGATAGAAACAAATGGTGCTTCAGTACAATTGGATTCTCCTTTGGATATTGAATGGCATCTTTCAACTCCACAAGACATGTAGAATTAAAGTTTTTTCTTTAAAAAATCCCTCGATATGATAGAAGTGCTCATGTTGTCTTGGCAAGGGTCCTATTTAGGCATGAACAAGCTCCAATCCTTAAGTGATCCAGAACACTTTCCAGTGTTCTGTATGGGGTCAGTTTGCTACTTAATTCCACGTGACGCTATGAACTGAGAAAGGCGTCATTTAAAGGGCCTTCCAACTTCTCCTCCCTCCCTCATCAAAAGAACCCATTCCCAAACTTCAGCACTAACTGGTTCCCTGGAAAAATGAATCTGTGTAGGAGGGGAAAAGACCGCATGGGAAGGAAAATGAGAAAACAAAAGCAACTCTAATTCTGAGAAGAGGAAGGGTCCTTCTCAGCCCTTCCTCTGAGAAGCCTCACCAGAGAACTCTTATCATCCTTGCTGTATTGCCACCAGAACGATTCGGAGGCTAATTTTCAGGCATCATGAGATACTCCTGAAGAGGTGTTTAAAGGCCTCCTGGGGAGATATACTTCCTCCATGTAGCACCAAGACTGGCTTTTAAGAGAGGTCAGTTTCCCTCCATTCAGTGTTGAGAGCTTGAAATGGTCCCAGCGCGAAGAGGGGAAGAACTCTGGCTTCTTGTGTTACTAGGTCTCTTTGAGGATGTTGATCTTGGCACAGATCTTGAGGGCAGGACCCAGCTTGATATTCATGGCACTCATGAGGTGCTCTTCCTTCAGTAGGAGCAAAGCCTGACCGTCAATCTCCTGTGACCGAAACTCTTCCGCAATCTCCTGGCAGCCTATAGGATTCAAGAAGCAAAAAAAAAACAAAAAACCTTGTGAGATGTCAAAGAGGCAAGCAGTTGATGTCATTTTGAAGAACAGGATGTTTGTATCAAATCCCTTAGCAATCTTAATAATTCTCACAACAGGTCTGAGGTGAGTGAGCGAAAGAATAAAGGCTTGCTGAAGGAAAGCTGGCTGAAATGGAATTTCCTAGGCTACAGCTCACATTTTCAGTGATTATGCTGTTAACATACAGATAAGTCATCTATCGTCATGACCTTCATAATTCCTGGAGAACACAGAAAGGTGTTCATAGTACAGTGGTACCCTGGAAGTCAAATGGAATCTGTTTGGGAAGTGCATTTCACTTCCAAAACGTTCAGAAACCAAAACGCAGCTTCTGATTGGCTGCAGGAAGCTCCTGTAGCCAATTGGAAGCCGCACAGGACATTTGGCTTCCGAAAATCGTTCAAAAACTGGAACACTCGCTTCGGAGTTTTGATCATTCAGGAGCTAAGGTGTTCGGGATCCAAGGTATGACTGTATATTACCGTTCCACAGACTGAAACCTCAGTTATACCCAAGCAACTTGTCGTCTAATCTCACTCCTCTTCTGGTGGTGTCAGACTCACCTTGCAGAGATGCAATGAACTCATACACTTCCTCTACACTCCAGCGGCTGGGGTTGCTGGAGAGGAAGACGGGGTTGATGCCATGGAGGTCAGGGGTAGGCTGAGACATGTTGGAGCTGGCAAGGTCTCGCTCTCCATGACTAGCCCTCACTGAAAGGGGTCCAGGAGATGTTGGGGACAATGCTTCATCATAACTGGAGTTATCAGATCCTCTACTAGAGTCTTCTTGGCCCTGAAAGATGCAAGCACCAGAAATAAAACAAGAGGGGGAAATCCTTAGGTTGGGGGTAGTCATTGAAAAAACGTAAGATGATGCACAAGACCTGGGTTCCTACACAGTCCCTTTACTGCTTTAGTTGTTGCCTAGCAAGTATCTTGGGAGCAGTTGCACTGCAATTAGACTGTCAGAGAAACAGTGACTGCATGACTGGACACTCTTAATTGATCATGGTAATGAACGTGGGGAGAAGCCATCAAGTACATACTGGGCCCAAGCTACTAAATATTCTAGAGCTCAATACCTGTTAACTGTTAGCTTCATCTCACAGATTGAAGATGTACATACTCTGGTACACTGAACAAGATTTGGCAATACCGACCATTTACCTGGCTTGGTGCTCTTCTGTCCCTCCTTTTTTCATAAGGATGGCATGTCCACTGTGTCTTGTTTCTAATTAGACATCTTTGAGAGTATCCAGATAGTATTATCACCAGGGATTAAAGGTCTCATCTAATGTACGGAAAATGCAATATCCTATGTCCGAGCGTAAGCATACACCAGACATAGGATATTAATTTTTTCTTACGTCAGATCACACCTTTAATCAGATTTGACATATTGTTTGGATACTCTCAGAGATGATTGATTAGAAACAAAACACAAGGGACAGAACAGCACAAATCTGGGTTAACTCAGGCCAGCCTCTCCAGGTTGGACTACTGTTCTAAAATCAGCTCAACCTACTTATTTTTATATAGCCCCTCCCCATATTCCCATGAACGAACAGCACAATCTTAGTTTACAAGAAGGAGCAGGACAGGCACCTGCCGATAGGTAGATTCTTCTTGCTTATTCAGTAGTTATCTAGAAGAAGTGCTGAGAACATGTATGAACTGAGGGAGCAGAGACCAAGTCCAGTAAGAGTCCATTTTAAGAGTCCACAGAAAATTGCCATCCTCCTAGTAAGCACAGAGGAGAAAGGTGTGTAAAGATATAAGCAGGGGACCATCCCATTTGTTTTGCAAGGAGATAGTTGTTGCTATGCAACTTCCCTGGATCTTTTACTGGAATAAGGATTCATTATAAGCGTACCATCCACCTCAAAGGGTATGTCTTAAGGAAGAAGAATCTTTATTATGGCCATAGGCCAGCATAAAAACATGTTCGTGTTCCTCATTTACTAAGGGATAGAAACAAAAACACCTGGCCTTGATCTCTGACCCAAGGATGTGTGTAAGGTAGAAATCAGTAGTCTCTAAGCAGAAAGAGTGGGCATCAGAGGGGCTTATCCAGAAGATCCCACCTGACCTCTAGTGGTGGCATTAGGGAACAGCAGTTTACTTATTATGAATTAAGTAACAAATGTGCACTCTTCTCCACTGAAGTAAAAGATTCTCTTCACCAAAGTCTAGTAACTTAGAGTTTCTACCTGTCTAGGAATTTTTCTCATGGTGGAGTGCATATAAACCCAAGTGTGCCATAAGGCAAAGCTGGCCAGACTTAATCCGGGTTTTAAGTCTCCAGTTTCGGGTTTTTAAATAGAAGATTTCACTTGGCTTTAATATTGGAACTTACGCCACTGACAGACAACTGTGTAACAGTCAGGATGGCATATGCTGCAAAGGCAATATTTTCTAGCCCTTATTTGAGTTGGGAGTCTGTGGTCAACACGACTGGAGACACGTCTTGTGTAATTTGTGGGTCGGTAGCTCCTTTCTGTCATGCATTCCCTAATAATTAATCCCCATTCAACAAACATAACCACACCAGAGACAAGCACAGCCACTTGGGCATCTAGTGTAGGAGCTTATAGAGGACCATACATTCCTTCAGCAAGTTAAAGGTGTGTTTTTACTCCAGTTCTGGAGGCTCGAAGATTAGGCCACTGTTCTCTCAAAGGAGCCTCAAAAGCGTCAAAGAAGGCAAGAATCTAATCTCTATCTTTTGGAAATATTTCCCTATTTCCCCTAGGCTTTAGCCAGGTTCTGTGGGGTCTTAAGTACAATTCCAGTACTTCAACGGCCTTAGCAAATATTGCCCTCATCTCCTTTTGAACTATTTTATTGATGGCTTTAATTGATGTTTCTTTTATTCTTGTTTTTACAGTGCTGTATGCTGTTATTTATATAAGAACGGCAGGGTATAAATATTTTAAACAACAGACTTAAAAGACCCCCAGTCCCTGCCAGATAAACCCTCACAGCACCAGAGCAGGTGAAACTCTGCTGTCCTAGGCAAGGAGGAATGAAGGATGGAAGTATACCCTTACCCGGTGACGCTTGCCCTGTATCTTGGCTCGGGCAATCTCTGAGCTGCTGCGCCGAGGCCCCCGTCGTCGTCGGGCATAGTTCGCTTCCTGGAGCTCCTTCATTTTTTTCCTTTGAAGCCGAAGTTGGTGACTGCAGCCCACATTGTACCTGGCACAAGAAAGAAGGAAGAATAAATGAAGCAAGGCACATTTGAGAATTCCTCTGCAAGCTGAAAATTCTAACGTGCTAGTCCTTTTCCAGCAAAACAGTTTTGAGTATGGGAGTGCTCAAGCCCTACATGAAGAGTCGTTTCTACATCAGCCATCTAACCAGGCTTATTGAGATCTTTCCATCAGGAGGTAGAAGCAACATACAGCCTCTAAATTATTACCCTCTAAATCTGGGCTTGAGGAATCCAATGGGAAAGGCAACCCTAATACCCAGGGTAACACTGTCTGTACAGGTTTAACCTCAACTTTCAGACTTGCTTTCCAGGGAAATAATTCATTATAAAGGTGCCTGAAACATTCTAGGTGCTATTCAGAAAGGGTACTTATTGAAAGGGACGTAGGTGGCGCTGTGGGTTAAACCACCGAGCCTAGGACTTGCTGATCAGAAGGTTGGCGGTTCGAATCCCCGCAATGGGGTGAGCTCCCGTTGCTCGGTCGCTGCTCCTGCCAACCTAGCAGTTTGAAAGCATGAAGTGCAAGTAGATAAATAGGTACTGCTCCAGCAGGAAGGTAAACAGTGTTTCCGTGTACTGCTCTAGTTCACCAGAAGCGGCTTAGTCATGCTGGCCACATGACCCGGAAGCTGTACACCGGCTCCCTCGGCCAATAAAGCGAGATGAGTGCCACAACTCCAGAGTCGGCCACGACTGGACCTAATGGTCAGGGGTCCCTTTACCTTTCTTATTGAAAAAGTACTTTCTCTTGAGCAGGTAGAAGGAGGCATCCATCCACTAATGGGATAAGTCCCCAGGGGGCTGGGAGAGGCAAGGAACCACATGACTACTTTTGTATAATGTCCCTCTCCTGTCCAATTAGTGGAGTGATCCTAGGAGATGAAGACTTCCTTCTAACAGAGGAGAAGAATTAAGAGCAATATATGGTGGCCTTAGGGACGCGGGTGGCGCTGTGGGTAAAACCTCAGCGCCTAGGGCTTGCCGATCACATGGTCGGCGGTTCGAATCCCCGCGGCAGGGTGAGCTCCCGTCTTTCGGTCCCAGCTCCTGCCCACCTAGCAGTTTGAAAGCACCCTCAAGTGCAAGTAGATAAATAGGTACCGCTTTATAGCGGGAAGGTAAACGGCGTTTCCGTGTGCTGTGCTGGTGCCGGCTCGCCAGAGCAGCTTCGTTACGCTGGCCACATGACCCGGAAGTGTCTCCGGACAGCGCTGGCCCCCGGCCTCTTAAGTGAGATGGGCGCACAACCCTAGAGTCGGACACGACTGGCCCGTACGGGCAGGGGTACCTTCATCTTTACCTTTTTATGGTGGCCTTGGTGGCACAAAGTGCCTTCCATTAACTTTGGCTGGTGGCTCAACTGTAACCCTATCTGGACAGGGATAACCTTCAGTTGTTTATGCTATGGTAGCCTGTAGTTTAGGATACTTCAATGCTTTGCAAACGCAGCTGATTCTGAAGATGTTTTGTAAAATACTTCTGGTGTAGAATTCGGTGGTAAGACCGGGACCAGAAGATCTGAAAATATTACATCGGTTCTGGCCCAACTGCAGTGGCTACTGATTAGTTTCCAGTCTCTATTCAAAGTGGTGGTTTTGACCTATAAAGCTTCAAGACCAGAGTAGCTCAACAAGTGCCTCTACCAGCCCAGGCTCTGCGGTCCATTGGGGTCCCTTCTACAGGTGCTCACTCAAAGGAGGTGCAGAGGGTAACCACATGACAAGCCTTTTCAGTGATTTTACCCTGATACTGGCTACTGACCACAATAAAATGACTTTGCAGGGGTGGCTCCCATCTGTGGAATGGTATCCCCAGGGAAACACACCTGTCTCCATCATTATCAAGTCTCAAGGAGGAGTTTCCAAGCGCCATTACCTCTTGGCACACGTTACAGAACAGAACCTTTTGGAACCACGAAATTGATTGGCTGGGCCGTATTTTCCGCAGAACTCGCATTTCAGCAGATTCCCTTTCTTGTCTTGCTCTGAGGAAGCAGGAGAAGCAGACACTTAATAGTTAGTAAAACAACTAGCTTCATTAACCAGCAACATCAGAATGCAAGCTTCAGATTGTCTGTTTGATAGCAAGCTATACTCTCTGTTGAAAGCCAAGTATGGGAGACTCCCCAGAGAGAAAGAACTGGAAACCCCATTAGCCATTAGATCTGCAAAGCTATGTGTAACAAAAGCACATCCCTTGTTCACCTATGCTTATTTTGAGAGTGTGAAGTGGTGCTCTTCCTTATTCCACAGATAAAATGGGTAGCGCTTCAGTATAAACCATGTGATCCAATACAGCACCTCCACTCCTTCTCCTTTCCCCTGGGCACCCTTTCAGGAAAGAGTAATTAAAGCTAAGCATTTGGCTTGGCTCTCAGTAACCTACGTGTTTGACAAAGGTGGAAAATGTGAACATAGAATTTGAAAGACCCTTACCCCACCCTACTCCTTCTCATCAACTACAGTCCCTAGAGGGGACTCACCTGCAGCAACGCTTTCCCCTCCTGGGGAGTTGCTAGGCTGGTTCTCGGTTTGCCTAGAGGGAATTCCTCCCTGAAGGGGTTTTTCAAATTCTTTTAGGAGCTGAGAGCAGCTCACCTGCATTCAAGACAGTGGAAGGGGGAAACCCGAGTCAGAAAGCAACTTTGTGCAAGAGTTTCGTTGTCGGATGCTAAGCATGCTTCAACTACAGGACTACTAGAATTTCTTTCCTGGCTTTAGCTAACATAAGCCAAGTTAGCAAACAGATCATGCTGGCAGTACAAAGAGAGAAAGAAGCAGAGAGCAGTCCCTGCCCTAGATACCCCAGGCTGAACCCTCTTACCGGAAAAGGCTCTGCCCCTTCCTGAATGACAAAGCCCTCTATGATGTGCGTAAGAATCTGAGGCTTGACAATGGCTTGCGGAGGTTTGGAATCTCCCGTCTGGCGTGACAACATGGCTAAGGTAGGCATAGGAGCAGCTGTAGGAGTGACAGAGCTGGAGTCACTTGGAGGTGCATTGGGGGAAGCACCGGGGAGGGACTCAGATTTCTCTGAAATAACAGAAGCAGCATTAACAAATTAGACCCATCTGAATTCTGTATGCAACTATGCAAATAATGTACCGGTATTTGCAAATTATGTATTTGCATACATAAAAAAAATAGGTGGAATTGGTTTGGTTTGCGACATTTGTGGACTGCAAGCGTTACTGTATCAGTATGGCTTGCGTAGGGCATGCAGAGCTGGGCAGAGAAAGCTGCAGATGTCCACTATGGCAGGACAGCTCCTGCTCATTGTCAGCTTCAAGTCATGGATGCCAAACACACAAGATGATCACATGTTGACCAAAGGCATTCACAGGACTGCATTTGTGAGCCGTGTAAGGAAGAAAGTTAAGCCATAAAACAAGTCCTGATCCAAATCATTTCCCCCAAGATTCAGAAGCTTCACCTGTGGTTTATGTGTGTGTTTTCAAGTTATACTCCATCACCACGATTCCGCTCTGTGCACAGGGGCATTCTAGTCCATTTATACATTCCACCCTCAATCTGCCACCAGGCCTAACCACTTATCTACTCTTCAGGGAGCAGGCAGAACTTACCCCTGTTCCCTTCACCTCCAAGGCCCCCCTTATCTTCTGTGGCTTTGGGACTCTCTGCCACAGGAGACGACTTAGCAGGCAGGAGAGAAGGTGGTGCACTGGAGTCATCCCTCTCCTCTTCAGATTCTGCTTTGCGCTTGACTGCCGAAGTCTGTGGTTTGCTCTGTGTGGGAAGATGGGAAGGGACATGCAGATCCCAGAGAAGGAAGGAAATAATTCTGGCCCAGACACTAAATAGGCAGCGAAATGCTGCTAACCTCCATAGGCTGTATGCAAAGAGATGCAAGTGGACATCACACCACAGGAATCTGCTTCTTCTTCACGCTGCATTTCCTTGCACCCCCACCCCCAAAAGCCATTCCTGAAGGTCCATGCTGGAACAGCATGGTAATAGTTTTGAGAATTCAAGTGACTGAAGGCAGAAAATATGAAATGGAACTGCACCACAGTGGGTACGATCTACCAGGAAATTTTCCTACGGTGCCTTCATTAAATTAAACAAGAGCAGTAATGTTGTTCGAGTGCAGTAACTTTGTGAATTGGGGGGAAAGGCCTGATAATAGATGGAACCACTGGGTGAGCTGCAAATTATGATCTCCCAAGAAGTGCCATGAGAAAACCTTCCCAATTGCTTTACCACCTTCAAAAGATCCCTATCCAGATGACGGCATTTCACAGCTCACCCTCTGTCTTGTAAAAAAAGATTGGGAAATGCTACCTGGACACCACAGTCTACAGTCCATTCCTGGTAACCAAGGCTACTAAGGGAGTTTGTGAAACAGGCAACATACAAATGCAGTCCACCAGTCACATTAAAAGCACACAAAAAGCTAAATAACCATCCTGTTTAGCTGCTTGCCTAGGTCACCAAATACGAGAGGACTGTAAAACAGCAAGCAAGCAGATCACTGACAAACATGGCAGATAGACCATATGCTTTGCAGGCCTGACTGTACATGGTAAAGGGAATGACTCTCAGTTACTGGATAGCTAGGCTATGTCATATCCCAAAGCCACATGTGTGAGCAAGTGCGGATTTTGCCCCCCTCCAACATTCCTACTGTACTTGTGAGGTAACTTACAGGTAACTGGACAGGCTGCACGTAGTAGGCAGATGTTTGTGCCTGAGCCATGACGGGAGAGGAAACCGTATTCTTCACCTGGGTCGTGCCCTGGACCTGGGCCACGTTGACCCCCGAAGTGAGCAGTGGAGGAGCTTCTTGTAGAGGAGGAGGAGAACAAGTAGAAAAGGAGGCAGAAGAGGTCTGGGACAATGAGGATGCTGTGTGGGCCTGGGACACCGGCTGGACAACGGCTGGCAGGCCCCGGGGGGCCTGCACTGCTGTGTTCATCTGTGGAAGACCCAGAGCCTGAGCCTGGGCTGAACCTTGCTGGCGGCTGCCAACAACCTGCACTGGGATATGAGGCGGGGGCTGCTGGGACGCTGACATTTTGGCGGCCCCAAGCTGCGGAGACTTGAGAGGGGCTATGGGCGGTTTCGACTGAATGGGGACAGGCGTCTTAGTAGCTGCCTGACACAGGTTCTCCTGCTGGAGCTGCATCGGCTGAGGTTGTGACTGCAGCATGGGCTGGACGACAAGGGTCTGGGCTTGCTGTTGGCCCTGGAGGGGCGGGGCCTGCTGCTGAGCCTGTGCTGGCCCCTGCTGCTGCTGGGCCAGGGGCGGAGCTTGCTGCTGCTGCTGCTGCGCCAGCTGGAGGTGTGTGGCAGTGTGCAAGAGCTGGGACTGGCGGTGCTGGAACTGCTGCTGGTGATGGATGGCGATTTGCTGCTGGATCACCACTTGCTTCTGGAGGTGGATCTGTTGTTGCTGCTGGATCAGGGAGTGAGGCTGGATTTGGGTATATGTGGCTGTAAAGTATTAAAAAAAACCACAGTATTATGACACACCATCGGGGTGCACACCGCTTTATAAAGCAATTTAGGCAAAAGAGACCAACCCCAAGAAAACTGCAATCTTGGGCAAGGCCAGGCCACAAGGGTAGGAGGCGAGCAAAAGCAGCTGAATACACTTAAGAGTGGGGAGGTACGGTTGCTTAGTGGCAGAGTGCAGTCCCTGGCCCAAACTCTGGCATTTCCAGAAAAGGAACTAATGTAGTGGAGCTGAACAGGACCTCTGCCCAAGACCTTGCAGAGCTACTGCATGCATCACAAAAGTGGCCCCTGCAGGCAGCCAAAAAGGTCTTCATTGACACTTACTCCTCTCCCTCTGCAACTGGATTTGATGGGGAAAGAAGAAAACAAAACAAAACTTTTTTTCAAAGCCAACTGGTGCCTAGGGGTTTGGGAGGAGGCACACCGTTGTGAGGCATGTGTGGTGCCCATGACAGTTTCTCTGGAAATATGCCCAGAAGCCCAAAAGGGCTGGCGTCCCCACCAATACAGACTAGAAGGACAAGCAGAAGGCAGCTTTATATGCTTCACATCTCAGTAATAAGCCATCAGCGCAAAATGAAGGAAGTGAGTGAGGGTACACTCTCCAGGGCACACCGACTCCAAGCCAACTGCCCAACAAGAAGCAAGCAATGGGCTAAAATAGATTGCAGCCAATCTGCCCTGAGCCATCCAGCAAGGGGCTGTACAATTGTGAAGATGGTGAGCCTGGTTAAGGGGTACATGGATGAAGGTATCAGTCAAGTCGCTGGAAGGGTCACCAGTAAGGAAAGCATGAACTGTCACCTACCAGAACTGATCAAGGTCTGGCTTGGGGCTGGTGTCGCTGTCCTGGTCAAGTTCATGCCTACAGTCTGTTGACCATTACCATCAGCTTCAGCCTTCTTTGCTGCTGCATTTTCTCCTTCTGTCTGACTTCCCTGGCTCACAGTCACTGCCTGGGCAGCAGAAGCCACCGGTAAAGGCTGAACTACACCAGTACCCTTCCTCTGGCAGCTGCCCCCTGGGCCAGATGAGGCTGCTTGGCTTAGCCCGGAAGTAGTGTGGCTCCCCACTGAAGATGCCACAACCCCAGAGATGCCATTGCTTCCCGCTGCCCCTTGACTGAGATTAAGTGACTGGCCTACATTGCCAGAAGCGGCTTGAGTCACTGTCAATGTCTGGCCAGCATGGGTGGCCTGGGGTAGTACTGAAGACTGGGAATTCCCGGATAAAACAGCCTTTGGAGCAGAAGCCTGGAGCTGTGCATTAGCTGCTGAGGTCTGCTGACTTCTGACAGCCAAATTCTGCACCTGGGAAAAAATGCAGAGAGAGAGATAGAAAAAGAAAAAGAGGGAGAGAGAGAAATAAATGACTCATTAGCTTCAGGTTACAAGAGGCAGGGACCCCTGGTATCTACTCTGGCTTAACCAGCAGTAAAAACTGACCATGCTGAACAGCTGTTAGGAAGCTCTTTTCACTTTTATTTTGGTGCTGCACCCTTTGTCTTGTACCCAAAAATAAGTGTCACA
The DNA here is from genome assembly GCF_964252035.2 of Podarcis erhardii. Taxonomy (NCBI): domain Eukaryota; kingdom Metazoa; phylum Chordata; class Lepidosauria; order Squamata; family Lacertidae; genus Podarcis; species Podarcis erhardii. Next base: position 9,982,691 of record NC_138515.1, on the reverse strand, counting down.
AGGTACTACAGGGAGTGAGGAATCAAGCTTTTTATTATTTTAAAGGGATCAATCCTTTAAAATCGCAGCTCGTTTCTTCCTCATTTTCAGTAAAATTAAAGATCTCATGGCACTTTCTGTAAGGAGCTTAAAGACAATCCATTTAACTCAACCCTGTGCAGTCACCCTCATTGTGTTGAAAGGCTGCTCCCTCAAACTGAACCTTGTATATTTGTTTTATGGTTCTCTTTTGTAAGCTATCTTAAAAATCTAGATTTAAATACACATTTTCAAATAAATAAATAAAAATTAAAAGAAAAGAAACTGAACCTTTTCTCTCTGCAACCCCTTGGTGCACAGCTTGGTGCACACTAGGGCCTAACATATATTATTGCCTGTGTTTGGATACACTTTCTCCTAATGCAGTTTTGGGATAAAATATTACTTTTACCTAAAAACCACTAATTGAGATAGAAAATAGATGCAGAGAAGTTAGTTGCGAAATGTCTTTAAAGGCTCCAAGAAATGCTGGGGAGGAAGGAGGAGGAGGAGGAGGAGAAGGCAAGATATGTAACAAGCGGCAAGCCACAGTCAAAGCCTAAGCAACACTGAAGGTCCACAGAGGTCATTTCTCCTCTCTTGTCAAATTAGTCGTTGGCCTCCCCTTCCCCCCACTTTACCTGGAAAAACCCTCATCATGCAGAAACAGGCACCTCAGGTTTCTGGAGCCCCATCAAGTCTGATTGTTAAATCTGGAGTACTTGTCAAGCGGCAAACAGCACATGTTCTTCGCATCAGGACGAGAATACAAGGGCATAACCAATCAATGGGGGATAACCAATCAATGCAAAAAGTGCAGCTGACTAGCTAGCTTCAGTCATCTGCAAGCATGAACCCAGGTTTTGAGAACCGGAAGGCCACTGGCTGAAGTGTGCAGGCGACTGAGTGGAATGGGGATGTTCTTCTCATGGGATGTTTGAGCCAGAGGGACACACCCGAGACTGGGGCAGGCCAGGCTGGTCATGGGAACCCCAGAAGAGGGTGTCACTGACCTGGTCTGTGTCTGTGTGGACCCCAGGAGAATGAGTGGGTGGTGCCTCCTGCTGAACAGCAGCCACGGCCCCGTTAGGCATCAGGATGAGCTGGGAGGTAAGAGGTACATTGCGGCCCAAGGTCCGGTTCACCTGCAACAGGTTCCCCAGCTGCGGCTGTTGAGGGAGGGTTAGGTGGTGTGGAGATGGGAACAGCAGGAGGGAGAAAAAGGAGGAAAGAAAGCGAACCACAAGCAAATAGGTTATCACGGTGCATGGGGCCTAGGGTCTCCGATAAGACAGCCATTCTGTCTCAGCATTTTCCTCCATCATGGCCCCTTTGCAGGCGGTGGAAAGCAGGTTTATTATTTCCAAAAGCCAAACCACCTCCACTTCTCCATACTGGGCCAGCAGCATAGGTTACCTATAGGTTTGTGTGGCAGATGTTAAGTGTGGAGTGAAGGGAATGAGGGACCCCTGCTAGCTTAGATCAACTGCAAAACTTTTTTTTTTCCATACTGAAAAGCTGTAACCAAGATAACTAAATATAATCTGAGGCCAAACAGATCAAAAGGAGTTTGCTATTTCACAGATATGCAACCAAAGTCAAGGATGGAAATGTGAGGAGGGGAGAGTACAAAGAAGTGTGTTTCTCATTTAGCCTAATTAAGAAGATGGCTTTCCGGAAACTCTTTAAAGAACAGAAGAGAAAGCATTAAAAGTCAGGGTATTTAAAATGGATGAAATGGAGTCGTATTTCAGATGAGCACTTTATCAAGGCTGCTTTAAAAGAGATCTGTTTTGTAATGCATTACATAAAATCGTACCAAGTGCCATGGGGTCTTTAAGATTCATGGAAAATAAAACTGCAAATGACACTAAATATCCTCTGTCCCTGTAGTACATCTGCTGAATTGAGAATCAACCAACTGTTCAAGGGAACAGAGATTGCTAACTTTTGTCTGAGCACAAAATAGCAGACTGTATGAAAGCTGAAGATTCATCAGGGGGCTGCGAAGTATTTATGATGGGTGAAAGCAACACGTGTACAACTCTTACCCGAAGGTACATCTGAGCTTGTGACTGGTTAAGAGGTGGTGATGTGGTGTTACCAAGGAGCACCGATTGTGTCAAGGTGGTGGCACTAGGTGAGCTCACACTCTGCGAACGGCTGATTAACTGTGCAGCTGATGTGGTAGCCAAATTAATCTGTAAAGTGAAAAGTTGGTGTGGAGGGAGGGGGTAGATGAAAAGTAATATTAACAGAATCTAAGCTAGAAACAATTTCAAAGAAAGTGTGGCTGAACTCCAGCAATACGACTGGAACAAGGCCCACCAGCCACTTTCATGCTCCCCTCCCAAACTCACCTTGTTAAGAGCCCAGAAATTATCTGAAAGAAAAGTGTGTGGGGAACACAACCCACTCTTTTCAGCAGCCCTACCAGGCTATGTGAAAAGGAGCAGGGGAGGGGAGGGGAGTGCAGCAGCTGCTCTCCAAAACCTCTTTGCTCAAATTATTCTCAGAACTTCAGCAACTGGAAGAACATAACAATGGACTTGCAAACAATGACCATTTGATTATGATTTCTGCACCAGAAGCACTAAATAAAAGCAGCATATGCAGTTTTATTATCAACAGGCGACAAGTGCTTGACACAGCCCTCTTCTGTAGATGCTAATGTTCCCCTTTTATTCAGTTATCATTAGGAAGGAATATCCCCTCTAGGGATGCTGCTCAGTCTTCTCACTTGCAAATAAGGAACTCCCATTCTCTTTTTCCACCCTGACTGACAATACTATCTGCAGTCATACCTCATGTTACGTTTGCTGCTGGTTGCGCGTTTTCAGGTTGCGTCCTGCGGCGACCCAGAAGTACCGGAAAGGGTTACTTCTGGGTTTCGCCACTCGCGTATGCGCAGACGTGCAAAATGACATCACGTGCATGCACAGAAGCGGCGAATCACAACCCATGTGTGCGCAGACACAGGTTGCGTTCTTTTAAGGTTGCAAACGGGCCTCTGGAATGGCTCCCGTTTGCAACCAGAGGTACCACTGTACTCTCCTCCACCAATACTAGCAAACATTCTCTCAACATTGAAGTTAGCCATCCATAGCCAACTAATTCTCCAAGAAAACAGACATCGGATGCCCAATCATTTGAGGGCAAGTTAGCTGCTTACCGAAGCCTGTGTAGTAGCTGTCTGTTGAGAAGTGCTTGTGTTTGGAGAGCTTGCTTGTCGGCTCGCTGCAATTGTAGCCTGTAAAAAACATTATATATTCTTCCAAAACCAAGATTTAGCCAAGGGCCCCATTATTCCCATGTTTTCTGGTCCTCAAAAGGTAAAAAACAACAAAATGGTCATTAACATCTGCCTCATGTTTATTTCTCTAGCTTAGTTGAAATGCAGCCGCTATACCAGGGGTGGCTAACCTTTTCCTCTCTATATGTTGCTGGACTACAATTCCCATCATCTCTGGTTATTGCTCATATTGCTTGGAGCTTATGGGAATTCTACTGCAGCTGCAGGGCCAATGGTAAGCCACCTCGACCCTTCAATGTAATTAAACTTGCCCCTCCACAATGCTCCCCAACAAAGAGCAAAAGAAGTGAGGAATTAACCTATCATCAATACATACTCTCTCTTCAATCAGACAAATAACCAGATATCTTAATTCTGTTTAAGAATCAGTGTAGGCTGAAGCTACCATTTATTTAGATGATTTGAGCAAATCGTTGGTATTTCTAGATGTGAGGGAGTTGGGAGTAGAGTTTGTGATGTGCAAGACAAGACCTTTACTCTGCTATAAAAGCATTTTGAAAGCAATGTAGCCATTGCTAAGACAATGGCAGGTGCTGGGCAAGACCTTTTACATGGGCAGAAGGGAAGTATTTTCATCACAAGCTACAACTGACAGCTACACCTGCTCTGTCAGAATAGGCATTTATCAGACATAGAAGAAACACCTACTCAGGCTCACATCTACAACACTAAGTCAAGTTGTTTCAAAACCTCTCAGGGAAACGTGGAACAGACTTAACATCATTTTCAACACACGTCATCTAAATTATTATCACCTTCCCAACTTTTACCTGTCAGGAACAGAACAGTTAACAATATAAAAGGGAGGGAAAGGAAACTGATAATCTAAAGGAGGACTATTTTAAATTCAAGTTTGTTTGTTTTTAAGCGGGGGATGGCAGAGGGGGGCAAACAGAAACAAATAACAAAAGTTAGCAAAATGCCCTGCTTCATGACTCATGTGTAGAGTATGAATGGAAAGGTAGTTTGTAAATTATAAGGGAGGTCTGCAGGAAGGTACATCCCTTTCCACGCTGCACCTTCCTGCAGGATCTCTGCCAGCAAGAGCCATGCCACCAAATGTAAGGGGTGAAAGCGAAGTTTTGTCTTTAACTGCAACTGTGTCCCAGAACCAACCTGGAGTGCTACAGCTTGTAGTGAACTAGCTGGTAGATAGAAAAGTTCAAAATGCATGTAAAATCGTATACAGTCAATGACCATTCTGTGCATGACCAAGGCACACATGACTACACGCACACACACATCATTTTTGGCCCCAGAAGTGGGCAGGGCAGGCTTACATGCGCTCCGCCAACACATGGGATGACCCAGAATGTAATCCCCACGCAAATGGGGAGTTGCCTGTACTGGAAAACCTGTACCAATAAGCTCTTAAAGAGGCAAGAGTTAATAAGCATTTTTTTTTTCAGAGCAGAACAATTAGTGTCCACTAAGTCCATTACTGTGAAAGTACAACGTTCTTTTCCCTTCCTTTGAGATCCCCTCTTTGGGCCCTATCCATCCAAAACCTCATTTGTTTATTCCAAACTAGGTGTTTCACTCTTCCCTGTTTTAGGTAACTTCTGTCTTTTGAACAGTCTGTCTCACCTGCTGGACTGCAGCCAGACTGTGTAACTGAGCACTGTTGAGCTGCTGTTGGAGCATAAACTGGTGGAAATACTGGGCTGCATTGGGCTGCCTCTGCAGTGCTTGAAGCGCCTGTAATAAAAAAATAAAAAAAATAAAAATTCAGAATACAAAACAGAACACATCCTAACATGCCCGAGGTCTCACAGGACAAAATAAGTGAAAACATATAGAATCACAGCAGATCTGGACCACCACACATTTATTAGTGGAATAGCAGAACATTAGGCTAAAAATGGTTCCACCAGCTTAATTAGAATGGCCAGGAACACAATAATCCTTAGATCTATTAGGTATTAAGCAGGACCTAGCAATGCATGGGGCATGTTTGATGCCTCACACTGATTTTCCTAGGCCACTGGATAAGGCAGGAGTGAAGAACTGGAATTGGTCAAAGGATTTGATCTTTACCACCCCACTCCTGGGGACCAACTTTGACAACTTCAAAGGGACTGATAGGCTGATTGACAGTTACAATGAGCCCCATTGTACATTTGCTGGCAGATTGGATTCAAACTGTACATTTCATTGTACATTTGCTGGCAGATTGGATTCAAACTGTACATACAAACTCTGCAGCTATCTGGAGAGGGAAAATATCCATTTTCAGGTGCAAATGGACAAAGTGGGGCTTGCAGCGAGCCCTCTTGAAGGCACACTGCCAGTTCCAATTGCATCACCAATGCTGAAAGCACACCTTCAAGGGGACACACGGATAGGCACTGACCACAACACCCCCCCCCCCACAAAGGCATTAGGGAATTCCTGATGGAGAACTCCTTAGTGCAGCTGATCCCAGTAGGGCTTGCCATCAGTACCAATCAAGCAAACCCTCACTTGAAACTCCCAATAGCTCCTTTGGAGCTACCTACTTACGTGCCCCAAACCTGACATCAGGTATGGTGGGGAGTACTTAGGGGGATACCGCCCTGCAGACTAAACTGGGAGCCATGCTGAACTTAACAACTGCTTTGCTGCTTCCTGCTCTGGGCATCTTCAGGAAGAAGAGCAAAACAGAAATTGAATAATAAGGCCTGTAATTTGGAGGTTCACCACCCTTGAGATAAGGAGAGGTATTCACTTCTCAAGACTGGCCTCTTCTTTCCTGAAGAGAAGGCTGTCTGCTTCTCCTGTTATGTGAGGAACATAACCAATTCAGTGCTAGTCTCCTACAGGTTCACTGCACTGGCTAAGCCTCTGGAGCAATTTCCCCTGTGCTCATAAACAGGGCACCTACTGGCTAAGCAGCAGTTTAAAGTGATGTGCTGCTACTCTGATGATGATACCTTCCAGGGCAGTTTTTCCCCAAGAACAAAGATGGTCCCCCACCTGCACTGCCTGCCGCTCATATAGAGTCATCTGAGAGATCTGAGGGCGAGTGCTTCCTCCAGAGCTTGAGCTGCCACTAGCAGAGTTTGAGTTTTGCTCGCTTTCCGTCTCCATAGTGTCAGGTCCCCAAGATCCTTGCCTGAAGCTTTGTCTCAAGCCCTAGATGAAGAAAACTGGGGGTTAGCTCATGTCACAGAAACTACAACATTTATCTCCCCCTGCATTATAAATTTATGGAACCTTTCCTTCCTAAGCTCATCATCACACAGCTTAACCAAAGCCTCTAAAATGTCTTTCCTGGGCTACAATACTGAGAGAAGAATCTGTGGTACCCCAATAATTGAGGCTATATTTAAAATAACCATTAAAATCACACATTTTAATATGCAAATTCCTCCAGATTTATAGCCATGATTCTATAGCACTAAAGCAAAGTTAGGTTACCTGTGACGGTTTAAAGACATGGAAGTCAAGAACAATGTAGATTATTCATAACAAGCATTCATCACTGGGGCTCATCATAGTTTTGTTTTTGTTTTTTTACCAGGAAGCATAAGGTGGGCAAAGGAATATCTGACGAGCTTATACAACATACTGGCTTATGCATGTAACAAATATGAAGTTTCATAAGAACCGCCTAATGGATTAAGTACCAACAAGTTTTCTTCTAGCACCACACTCAGAAATATGCCTGAACTTCTTTGGGGATGTGTCAGGGCACTGGAATGGTTTTGTATCAACTTCCTAGAATGCCCCCAACACACATCCCTTGGAGATGTGATGTTGATTGGACAAGGGTGGAATCCGAGAGGGAGACTCTGACTGTCCCACACTGGAGCCCGGTGAGAAATATAGATCTGAGTTATCCTATGGCCCTGGGATGCTGTCCTTGGGACTGTAAGATTCCACCCTTGGTATAAAGGTGACTCTCAACTTACGTGCGGGTTTCGTTCTGGCGCATAAAGCCAAAATTGAGTATGGCCAGAATACATTTGGTTCAATGGCAGGTGAGATTGTCAAAGTCTTTTTTTCCTGGACACCCACCCCCTTTCCATTTTTTTTTTTTAAAAAAGATTTGCCAAGCTGAATGCGCACAAGTTAAATGTGCGTAAGTTGTGAGTTACTTGTAAGGCTATGTCCAAACAATTCAAAGCTTTACATGGAAAATGTGTTTATTGCAATACTTTAAAATACTTTAAGCAGAGCATACTCAAGAGCATACACTTTATTTGCATTGTTGGATTTTAAGGAAAGCATACCGAAAGTGTTTTTGGTCCATTTTCTGTAGCAGCTCAAACTACCAGGATCTGAATACAGTCTCAAACCACATAAAGGCGGCGACCGTTTTAGGTGTGTCCAATTGATGCACAACACATGGGTCCTTTTAGACTTGGAAGAGGGCAGAACGGAGCATGGAATCCTTATGCACATTCCGCCAACATGTGCAGAGGGGCCAAGAATGGAACCCCTGTACAAAATGGTCACCGTTTATACAATATGTATAACCAAGTAATACATAGATTCGTCATTTTCCTAATTGTACACCATTCTGAACTGTGCTTAGCTTTTTAAAAAAGAAAATTTAAAATAGAAGAGCATGTAGAACAAAGGGGAGATACAGATATTTAAGGCAGTCACTACAACTGGGCTTGCAAAGTGTTTCACATCCTTAAGTATAAGGATCAAATGTTTTAACAGCTATGATTTTTCCAGCTTGGCATTATATTAAATCTTATTAACAGCATTACAGCCTTAATACATAGCATTACGAAGAGACCTGCATCACAAGAAAGGTTCACTATTTGTGTGATGAAGCACGGAATGTTGGAAGAAAAAACAACATACTCCACCAACTGAATTCAAATGTTACCTTCCCAAGTATTGCATTTATTATATAACTGATTTACACATTTGCAGATCATATTTATATACTTATCTGAGGGTGGAATATTTGTTTTTATAACTTGTTTTTAATTACGAGCATTGTGGCAGAAAGCAGGGTATGAGTAACTGATGAGATATCAGCCTATGAAACTCTCAAATTCCCTCCATAATTTTACCAAATCATACAGCCACTAGCTTTTGTTAATAAGTCTATCTGTACAGATCTGACTGAAAACCTCAGCACCTCTGGCTTTTATAGCTCAATATTAAGTGCCAATGCACATCCTATCTAAATTCAGAAGATGTGCCCAAGCATGGAGAATTATTTAAGCTGCTATCTATCCACACAGCAGTGGCTCTTTCAAGATTATCAAATTTTAGTTGCAACTTGTTTCTTACAGACATTCTATTGCAGGGATATTGCAATTTCCTAGAACTAGCTATGCTGTATTTATCAGAAAACCAAATAATTTTCCAAGATAGCACATGCATCGTCCCTGCAGCTTCAAATACAGGTTCATTAATATTCTGATTTTCAAAGCTGTGAACTTTGTCTCCCCAGTTGTGGGGTACATATTTAATGTAATTATTTGTTGCCTGAAATAATAGATACAAAACTGTATAGTCAAGAGTGCTATGAGATCCATCATGGGAGAAAGGTGGGATATAAAGGTGCCAAATATTTGAGGACTACACTGGCTGCTGCAGAGAGTGAATAAATTTAAATTAAACCAAATTTTAATTCAATTATTTTTAATAGAAATGACAGTAATTACTACTTTTTTGTTTTAAAGGAAATCTTAAGTTAATGCACACAGATATGTTAAAATCTACCCCACTTGAAATTGAATCATGACTATATCAAACACACTGAATTAAAGTTGTTTTTCTGTTTCAACAGAAAAAACAAAGGGAGGGAAATCTCACTTTTGAGGTTAAGTATTACATGTGCCACACTATAAGCTTGTTCAGACAATCGTATCTCAGACTATTAAGACAATATGCATGTGCTTTTGTCACACACAAAGCTCTATTGTACATGCTGCAATTAAACCAGGAAGCTTCCAATTAACCGTACTTTCCCACTTCATCCAAACTAGCAAAATGTTATCAGCTTTGAACAAGCCAGGATATTACACCAAAGTTTGAAGCCAGCATATTAGCCCAGTAAGGTTAATTAGAAGTTTCTTGATTTAATCAAAGCTTACGGCAAAGGGAAAAACACAGAGACGGCCTATGCAGGCAAAAGGCTTGGGTATATCACAACTTTATAATCCAAGGTATGATTGGTCTAAATGTTGCCATAAATCATGAACTGTATTTATTATTATACGTCTTCTGCTGGACCCAGGGAGCAGGGTGGATTTGATTTAAATCAAATCGATTAAAAAAACGATTTAAAGTACTAGTCAGTAAGACTTGATTTAAATAATTGGTTTTTTAAAAAAATATTCCTGCTGGTATAATCTTAATATTTACAACCAGATGAAGGTTTGATTTTTGGAATAATAAATTTTCAGAGTAGTTTTTACAGTTATATCAAAAATTACAGATTTGGTTATACTATTAGAAATACATAGACAGATAATTATGAAATTATTGTGAGGCTTAATAAGTTAACTGTTTATATTTGGACACCTTTTCCACTGTACATTATTGGAAGAAGAAAAATAATCATTTCCTTAATAACAATTTGAACATTATAGTATATGTATCCATGTTTGTTAACTGATGTGGTTAAACTTTTTTTAAAAAACAACCAACTTAGACTGAGTTTCAGCACACATGAAGAACTTAAAACAAATCCTTATTTCCTGATTATAGCTTTTGGACTATAATGTAACTTAAATAGAAAACTATCTTTAGAAATATTTTTCCCTCCAAAAGCATTTTATTTTAAAAATCCAATTTAAATCAAAATAATCAATTAAAATTTTTTTTAAAATCCCATTTAAATTTTTTAAAATCTGATTTATTTATTTTTTTAAAAAAATCATTGATTTTTATCCACCCTGCCAGCAAGCCATCAGTGGCTCAAGGATCCAGTATTTCACCAGGATCCTCCACTGAACCAGCAGGGTGATCTGTACATACCGGTACTTGTTTTACATCCTCTGATGGAGGGATCTTAAGAGAGCTGTGCATAAACAAATGCTAGCAAACCTCAATGGACTGAAGCAAACTTGTATAAAAAGAGTGGACCAAAATTCTTCCACAAGGATGTAAGAGACTGATGAAGTCTAAATTATTTTTATAGCCTCTACGGGTATTAAATCTGCCCCTGGGGCTTTCCCGTTTCAGTTGGGCTACCAGACTCTAGATCAGAGGTCCACAAACTAAGGGCCATGGGCCGGATAAGGGACTTGTTTATCCGGCCCACGCCCCCCCCCCAGCTCTTACCGGCGCTGCGCTGCACGGCTGCCCACTTCCAGGTCGGAAGAGCACCGGAAATAGCTTGTGCACATGCACTATTTCCGGTGCACATCTGGGTCAGAGGAGGTCCGTGCACATGTGCACAAGCTATTTCTGGTGCTCCTCCGACCCAGAAGTGCGCCAGAAATAGCATGTGCGCACGCATATGGGCACATGCTCCCCCGCCCTCTGGCCCGCCGCACGATAGGCGCTGGAGACACTGGCCAGAGGCCTGGCAAGTTTGCTGACGCCTGCTCTAGATCTCTTGACGTTGTCTGGCCAGCATGAAACAACAGAGCATGCCCTTCTTCATTTCCAGTATTACACAGACATTCGAACCAGGTTTATCCAACCCATCTTATATAAGTTCCCTGGGCATTCAAAACAACACAAGATCTCCCTGTTACTACAGGACAAAAGCCCAGAAATTACATATTCAGTCACCAGATTTTGCGTTGCCATGATAGATATTCGTCGAAGGATGGTCTATGATACAATTCAGTCCTAAATTGAAGGCCCATATTGTTAGATCCCCTCTTTTGAAGCCCCACCCTACATAGTTGTTTTAATTGGTCTTTTTAAAATTTTCTCATCAGTTTTTTTTTATCCGTTATTTATGCTTAATGTATTCTATGTATAAGGTTTAAGCTATGTTTGGTTCTTGCTCCCAATTATTTAATAATTATTTGCTTAGACTCTTACTGTTATACTATTTATTTAGATGCTCTGCTTATGCTGGTCTGTGACCATAATAAAGTAAATTTCAACTGATGAAGTCATACAGAAAATGATGACTTATTGCTGCTGAAGGTGGTTCATGAGGTGTACTTAGTTTTTCACACATAGCTTTTCCACTTTGGCTTTATTTCTGCTAAATAAATCATGACACTGTGTAGTATGTCATGTGCTGCTGTTCATCTGAGGTTGTATTTACCAAATTTTAAGACCTCATATGTAAAACCACAGAATTCAAAGAGTATGTACTTCCTTTTTCCCATGATTGTATAGGATATCTTATGACAATCCTGGAACATTAGCTACTGTCACAAACTGAGATCAAGGGAATTCATTAGAGAAATCTCTAAATGCAGAATAGATCATGTAAGGAAGATTACAACTGAAGTCATAATACAGATAGTATGGTCAGAGAGTTAAGCATATAGAAAACATTTAATAAATTTTACAGGAAGGTAAAGACAGATGATTTTCTGGTACTGTATATTACATTCCCTACACATAAACACATACCAGCAGCAGGCATACCCTATGAGGCTTACAGGATGGATTTTTGCTGCTGCTGCCACCTATATTTTATCTCTCAGGAAGAAAGCTCAACAAATGCAGCTCTGCAAAATTGGCATCAAGTAAATGTCCCATTGATTGAAAATAGGAACTTCCAAACATCATTCTTAGGAATAATACATTTTCACCAAAGCAGCAAAAACAACATTCCCAAAATTTTGGCTGAAGATATGTTTGGAAGGCCACTAACATCATTGAGTGTGTAACCCTCTTACCTCAATGCAAAAATAATTACTGTAACACAGACACTTTTCAGTGCCCGTTTCTGAAAGTTGGCCAGAGTATTGCAATACACAAGGTAGATTATCAATGCCAGTTTTCATACTGTTAAAATCAACACATTTTGGCTTATACTGTTATACAGCAGAAAAACTAAGACACTTTAGCCACACCTGTGCCTTGAATCAATTGATTGAAAGGCACTATAACATATTTACTTACATTATTTATTTTTGGAAAGATATTTGCTAAGCCTGCATTTTTTACAACTTAGGACAGGGTGAATTTTTCATAGTGAAAGGAAATATAAAAGGGCACACTAGATAGTAGATCTTGCTACAGGGACACAAAAGATCTGTGTGCTAAATTCTACCTTGATCTAGCATATTTTGGGGGAAGTGGTTTGTTTTTCCTTCTGTTCTCTGTGGGTTTGGATGCTTCTTGTTATACTGCTGTCAAACTCGGCATAAGGTTTCCCAGGGTGAGGGTATTAGTTTTCATCAATGCTGAACTACTGGCCACCATTCTGAATCAACATTGTGGGCCCAAGCATTATTTTTGTGTGATCGCACATTTTAGGGCATGAAGGGTCCAAACTACAGCCATTTTGAAACTATTTGGCACGTCTTTGTCAAATCTGTCACGATGGTTATAACCTGCGCCTAACCTGGCATGAAAGGGCCTGAGGTGGACAAACTGATCTTCATCTACATTTGGACACTAGAGGCAGTTTTTAATCAATATGGTAGGTCAAATTAACCCTAATTAAACTTTAGTTCACAGAGAGAGAGAAATTGATTCGGGGTCATGCAGACCCCTGGGTTAGTGTGTGTGTATGCACAGTCCTGTTGTCTTTGTCCCCATGGAGAAGGGGACGACAGAGGACGAGATGGTTGGACAGTGTTCTCGAAGCTACCAGCATGAGTTTGACAAAACTGCGGGAGGCAGTGGAAGACAGGAGTGCCTGGCGTGCTCTGGTCCATGGGGTCACGAAGAGTCGGACACGACTAAATGACTAAACAACAACAACATGCACAGTCCTAAAGCTTTAAAAAAATGCACTATCCACTTAAAAATATTTTGAGATTTATTCAAATTCCTGGGCAGTGCCAGGCATTTCCCACTAGTAATATATAAAAAAGGAGCATACTTTGGAGTAAAATGAAAATCTGATCTAAGTTTCAACTGTGAAAATCAACTCTCAAGCTGAAGACACTAAGATGGCCACGGCTGGTCCTCTCACAAGCCAATCCCATCTGACATAGGAAGTATTTCTATCACTGACTTCTCACCAGAGAGAAACAATAATGATTGCCCTTCAAGAATTCTCCTAATCTTCAAACATCAAGACTGCTCTACCCAACCATTTTCCATCACCAGAGAAAACTTCCAACTATTTTTGTTTAAAAAGCAGCTATACTGTTGCAAGCAAAGAAACCACACATCATCTGTTTTATCCTAATTATACATATTTCAATGAAGAGTGCTTCCCACTACGTATTGCCACAAAAAACTCATTTCTCATTTAGTTTGCACACTATTATATGTTGTCTATATACATTCCTTCATCTGCATAGAAAAAAGCAGCATTTAGTCACAAATAACCACAAGCATAAGCTTCTGATGTTTTAGGTTGCTCATTGTTTACTTCTGTCCCTTCTACAGAAGGGACTGTTAGTTGATTGATTCCCAGATGTCCTGGATTAAACATATTCCACTTGAATCTAGGTAAAAGCCCTGCTTATCCCTGGGCTTGAGTTAAATCATATGAGCAGATCGCTTTGGAGACTTCTTACAAACTTTGTGGCCAGCTCTCATGGTTCACCTGACCCCCCACTCAAAGGATTACAAGCCAAATGGGAATGAAAATGTGAGTGGGAAAAGGCCATATAAGCTGCCATGATAACCAGCTCCCTCCTGGCCAGCAGTTGAAACAAACAATGTAATTTACTCACATAAGATTTGGTGTAAGGAGTTGCTACGAGTATCAGCCCTGTTTCGTATCTTGCCTCAACCAGGCATGTACTGTACTAAGTGGTTTCCACAAGGCACTGTTCTTCCAACCTTAACATATAATAATACTAGTTGTCCACTTTTCACAGCTGTTGTTAATGTTACTGAAGACCTTTCCACATGTGAAATATGCTGTGCAAGGGCTGCTTTAAAGCTGATGTGATCATAGCACCCTGATTAATGGCTTAATCAGTCCTGTGCAACTCTTCCCAAATAGCAGCAGCTCCTGGTGCAAATCCACTCCATGTTTGTGCATAAGCATCAAATATTTCTAAGTTACATTTACCCACTGTAAACAGTTACCATATAAAAGCATATAGTAAAGCCTGGGGGTCAAGTGCAGCCCTCAATGCATCCCTATCTGGCCCTCAGGACTCTCCTCCAGGCCACACACCCTCCTTGGATGTTTTTGAACTCTGATTATGTCTCATTCCCCTGAACTGAGGATAAAGAGAGATACACAAATGTGTGTTGAAACAAGCCTAGTGTAGAAGGGTAGAAAAAATACATTAACTACTCCACCCACTTTTGCCGCTGCCCCTACCCGCCACTGGCATGCGGGTCCTAGAAGACTGTAGCCAAATGGTATACAAATGTACAGCAAATAGTCTTGGCCAAAAAACTTACAAATAGGAAATAATCAGACAAGAGAACTTCAATACAGACTGGCATTGCTTCATTATGCATGTTAACTTATCAGTCTACTAAACGAGACTGCCATCAGCAGATAGAGACCTATGGAGAGACTATTAAGATAACGCTGATGCATTTTACTGTGTACAAAGGACATGCTGATATTGTTTTGTTCATGTCTTATTTTAAAAATGCCCAGAAGGGACTGCAGCCCTTACACTCTGAATAACTTTCCAAACATTTGGTGTTTAGAAACCCATCATTTAATGCATTTCTCAAGTGCTCAAACTGTTTAACACACATAATCTCACAAAATGCAAGGCAGGTCCATATTATTGTCCTCCTATTACAAAAGGTGGGGGTGGGGCATGAAGGAAACCCTAAATATTAAGTATTATTATCAAAGCCTCTTGCATGCAGAGGAAGCACGGTGGAAGCATTGTTTTTTATATTGTATGTTTTATGCTCCAAACAATCCTGATATCTACGGGTAAGGGCGCTATACAAATTTAAAAAGCAATGATAAATAAGTAATAATAAACCAAACAGCAGAAGCAGCAAACCATGTGAAAGACAAAGTAATGATGGGAGACCCCAGAGCAAGACGAAAGCACTCTAGAGATAAAAGCCTCTTTTTTCTTTTGCAAAAGACTAAAAAACCATGAAGACGCTCCACAGCCTAGAGCAGGACCAGGGCAAACACGTGTTTGCCGACACAGGTGCCGGGGTTACCTGTAGCCTGCCTGCAAAACATGCACAACCCAGGTCTACAGGTCGCCGTAACGTGTGAATCAGCCCTGTGGGGTGTTTTGGAAGGAAGAGCACGGGATGCGGTTTGGGGGGAGCGGGGCGAAGCGGCCTCGGAAAGGCGGCTCCGGGGAGGCCCGAGAACGAGCTAATAACGGGCAGCGGCTGCTGGCGAAGGGGGCGTGGAGCGGGGCGGGCGGCGCTGGCCGCCGCAGCGGGAACAGCCGGGGGCCGCCGGCGCTCGCTTGCTTACCTTCGGTTCCGCCTAGGCCCGGTCCGTGCCCCGAGGGCGGCTGCGCCTCATGAGGGGCCGGCGGAGGGCCAAGTGGGCCCCCTGCCTTGACGGGAGGCGGGGACGCGGAGCAGGGGCGGAGCCGGGGCCCAGCGGGGAGCGAGGGGAGGGGCCCGGCGGGCTGAGGAACCGCGCCCCCTCCGCGGGTGGGCCGGCCTCCCGGAGGACTAGCGCCGCGCTGCGCCCTCCCAGACGCGAAGACGCCGCCGCCTCCGAGGAATTTAATTTCTTTGGCTGCTTGGCTCCCCCTCCTCTCTCTCTCTCTCCCCCCTCAGCCTCTCCACTTCCTGCCAGAGGGGGCGCCGGAGAGGCGCTTTTCCGGGCCACGTGACCGCCCTGCCTCCGACTCCGCCTCGCGCAGGTTTTGCGGTTGCCATGGGGACGGGAAATAGGGCCTAGAGGGGCCTAGCGAGCCCCGCCCTCGCCTGCTTCAGGGGGCCGAGCCGGCCCTCTGGTAGTAACAGTACTTTGCCACCTGGGTAGGGGCGGCTCGTCTTAGCTCGGCCCGGCGAGCGGTAGATCCCGTCGCATCTAGCGGAGCACCGCGGACTCGAGGCCGATGCGTCGGTCGCGATTCCCTTGCAGGGTTCACGCCAAGCGCACGCAGGCAGGAATTCAGCCGGTGAAGCTCGAGGGGGAAAGTTGAGCCTTTTGGCCTGTTGCGCGGTGCTCGAAATAGTCCGTGATTTAAATAAATAATAATAATAAGACTGGCGCAGCCTTACCTGGACCGGTGTGTGTGTAAACTTCGTTTGTTTGTTGTTTAGTCGTGTCCGCCTCTTCGTGACCCCCTGGACCAGAGCACGCCAGGCACTCCTGTCTTCCACTGCCTCCCGCAGTTTGAACAAAATAAAAAAATTCCTTCCAGTAGCACCTTAAAGACCAACTGAGTTAGTTCTAGGTATGAGCTTTCGTGTGCATGCACACTTCTTCAGATACACATATTCTTCAGATACAGATATACCCGCAGTTTGGTCAGACTCATGTTAGTCGCTTCGAGAACACTGTCCAACCATCTCATCCTCTGTCGTCCCCTTCTCCTTGTGCCCTCCATCTCTCCCAACATCAGGGTCTTTTCCAGGGAGTCTTCTCTTCTCATGAGGTGGCCAAAGTATTGGAGCCTCAGCTTCAGGATCTGTCCTTCCAGTGAGCACTCAGGGCTGATTTCCTTAAGAATGGATACGTTTGATCTTCTGGCAGTCCATGGGACTCTTAAGAGTCTCCTCCAGCACCATAATTCAAAAGCATCAATTCTTCATGTTCAGCCTTCTTTATGGTCCAGCTCTCACTTCCATACATCACTACTGGGAAAACCATAGCTTTGTTGGCAAGGTGATGTCTCTGCTTTTTAAGATGCTGTCTAGGTTGGTTATTGCTTTTCTCCCAAGAAGCAGGCGTCTTTTAATTTCGTGGCTGCTGTCACCATCTGCAGCGATCATGGAGCCCAAGAAAGTAAAATCTCTCACTGCCTCCATTTCTTCCCCTTCTATTTGCCAGGAGGTGATGGGCCCAGTGGCCATGATCTTCGTTTTTTTGATGTTGAGCTTCAGACCATATTTTGCGCTCTCCTCTTTCACCCTCATTAAAAGGTTCTTTAATTCCTCCTCACTTTCTGCCATCAAGGTTGTGTCATCTGCATATCTGAGGTTGTTGATATTTCTTCCGGCAATCTTAATTCCGGCTTGGGATTCATCCAGCCCAGCCTTTCGCATGATGAATTCTGCATATCAGTTAAATAAGCAGGGATACAATATACAGCCTTGCCGTACTCCTTTCCCAATTTTGAACCAATCAGTTGTTCCATATCCATATCCATATCCAGTTCTAACTAGCTTCTTGTCCCACATAGAGATTTCTCAGGAGATAGATGAGGTGATCAGGCACTCCTATTTCCTTAAGAACTTGCCATAGTTTGCAGTAAACTTTGTAGGAGCTTGCTATGTCCATAGTCACACACCTATTTACTGTTTCTTTCTATTTACAGCATTTCTGTGCTGCTTAATTCTTTGCATTTCTAGGTGGTGCACATAAAAATAATCTGTAGAAAACGAGGCAATTTTTTTTAAATGCAGCATCAAACCAAACACAACAAATGGGGCCTCTGCATTTTTCACCTGAGGTCCTGCTCCACACACTGCCTCCAGGGGAGGTGTAGAGGATAGTGGCACGGAAAGAGACCTTTTCAGTGTTAGCTCCCCATTTATGGAATGCTATCCCCAGGGTAGGCATGCCTGGTGCAATCACTATCTGGCTTTAGGCACCAGGTAAAAAACATTTTTATTTACGCAGGTGTTTAGATCTTAATTTTCTACTTATCTTTTTGTAGTTGATGGGTGAGATATAGTGCGAGTCACTTTCTCTAATAAATACTTTCCTATTTTGTGTTTGGGATGGCCCTCTGTTTAAGTCAAATCAAATGCACTGCCATCTGTTGGAGGATTATGGTTTGAGTCCCCTCTCCGCTTTTGGCAGGAATGAATGAATTCTGGCTTATGCTGCAGAGTTCCTAGTAATGAAGTCTTAACTCATTTGGCTTCTCCTTTGCCTTCCTCTTTTCTCCCCTTCCCCCAGAATCACAGCTCTTGTGCCTTCAGGAAAAATTGATCAGGTCAAACTTTCCAATAGCCCAGTCCAATGCATGCTTACTCAGCGAAGTCCTATGCTCAAGGAGGCTTACTCTCAGGTAATGTGTATAGGATTGTAGTCTTACTCTTGTTGTGGGAGGGTTCACATTATGCTAAATTTCTGCTTGTTATGTACCCATTTCTGTTCATTTTTAGCTGCTCAGTGCTGCTGCTGTATTGCTTTAAATTTAATATTAATAGAATTTATATAGCCACCAATTTTATATTTCTGTAGCCTTGTGGGCAGGATGGCATATATCAACATTTGCAGGCAGTTGTAAAAGGATATTATGAGGCATTTGTTGTTGCATATAAAAACTTGGCAAATAATAGTACAGGGGAAGAGATGGGTTAGGATTCAGATGTATTGACCCCAACCAATGTGTGGGAGGGAAGAAATTGGATACTTGCCAGTGGATCAATAAGATCTGTTTCAAAGGGTGGGGTCAAATATATCTTCTACAAAATCAATGACTAAATACATTTTTCCTGCCTGCTGTCGCCCTACTGGATTCAATGAGGCTTTTGTAGGATTGCAGTATTATAAGGTCTTTCTTCATCCTTATGGAAAGGCATGTGGGAGTTATATGTTAATCTGAGATTCTGCAAATTAATAGTCTTTAAGGTTCCATAAGTGACTTTTATTCTTTTTTGCAATATATAGAAATGAGAGACTCTATTTCAAGTTGAGGGAGAGAGGCGTAAACTTTATTCTGGTGGTTTGCTTTTGATATGTGTGTTTTCATCTATCTCACAGTGCAATCCTACATACGGGTCTATTCAGAAGTAGGTGCTTACAGGTAGGTGCTTATAGTATAACAGATTAAGTTACCTCTCATTCATGCCGGTGACAATTTTTTTAAAAAGCATTTATACAACTTCAGTGCTTCAGTGATTACTGCTTCAAGGGAAGAGGATGGTGAGGAAGCAGGACTTTTTTGGCCCCAAAGCAGCCACCAGCAGGTCCCTAAGTCACCAGCTGTTACTTGATCAATAACCTCTCCCCCACCTCTTTTTGGAACCCCCTTTTTGGCCACCACCACAGAGCATGTTTCTGTCCTCAAAATAGCTTCACTGCCACACTGAAGCATCTCTGGTGGTGGACCTGCATGGAAAGGGAGATGCAGAGAATCCAACAGCTCCTGAAACACCCTTTCCAGGAGCTAAAGATTGCTCTCTCCTAAGCGCTAGATTTTGTTCCAATATTTTAACTCTTGTCCTGTTCTCTTACACAATTACCATAGCAAAAAAGGCTGGTCTGTGTACATAAAAATGTCTTTATTTACATCCACGAATAAGCATGCTACTCTGCTACATTGAAAGGAATTAATGCTTAGCAGATAAATGTCACAGTTGCCAAGATTCTGGACTTCCTTCTCTGGATCTGCAGTAATGAGATACTGAAGAACTCTTTGGAAGAAAGAAGAATTGATCTTATTTAAACTACAGATAAGCAAAATCAATTATTAAATAGTAATACCATAGCAGGCAATTGATCAAATATTGTTAAATACTAAATATATTTACATATCATTTATCCTCATAATGAATTGATCGCATATCAACACAGTGCTTGTGGGGTAGAATGACTGCATCATAGTTTCCAAGTCCATTCTGTGGCAGTGTGTGTGTCTGCTGAAAACATGTGTGGCAAGATGCTTAACAGGTTCTGTGTGCTGCTGAGTATGAGGCATTATGGTTCATATGTTATCTTTTGTTCCAAATGACGTTAGTGCTTTCTGTAGATGCTGAACATTTTAAGCTGGGTCTAAGGTTTTGAACTCCAAATTGATGAAGTTGCTAAGTGGTTTGGCTAAAGCCTCTCGAGCTCTAAGTGCCATCTCTGTAAGATGTTCATTTGTCTAGCTGTCCCCAGTAAAAGCAACGATCAATAGGGTCTTGTGGCTTGGAAAGCCTATCTCTGGCTTCTCCCAACAAAGAACAGAGCACAGCCCCAGTGTGCAAGTGAAGGTAGCCTCAGAATGTCTTCCTCATTTATTCCGACATTTTCTCAGGATGCAGGTGTTCATGACAGTGGAGAAGGGAAAACTGGGACATGGAGTTGAATATTTCAAGACTATTCTTCCTGGAGTGTTGCTGAAATGCCATTTCCCCTCCCCATTGCACACTACCTTAGCATTTCAGAGTCCAAGGATTCGGAAAGCATCTCGCAAGTCATCAACCTCATAAAGTGGCTGTAAAAGAAAGAAGAGAATGGTCAGGTTTGCAGGAGGCACAGGAAGAAGGAGAACAAAAGGTTAGAGGTAAAGCTGATGAGGAATGAACAAAGATAAGGGCAGAAAAAGATGGAGGCTAGTGATCCTGAAAAATCAAGTTAAAGGAAGCAGAGAATGACAGGTGAGAAAAACAAGGGCAGCAAGGAAGGAGGGGAAGAGGTACAAGAAAAGGGGTATAAAACCTCGTTCAGAGGGAAATACTTCTCACCAAAAGGATACGGCGGAGCCTTCTGGTTAGACGCACAGAATTTTCATGAAGCCCTTCCCAAGCTTTGAAGGTCTTCTTGCGGTTCTCTACAAAGGTGTTCCAGCAGTAAAAGTAATCTGACGAAAGAGAGACGTGGTGTTCATTTTCCATTGCTCAACTTCCCTCCAGATCTTATGCCACCTCCTAAACCCATCCCTAATGGGATGCCGGTGGCACTGTGGTCTAAACCACAGAGCCTAGGGCTTGCCGATCAGAAGGTTGGCGGTTTGAATACCTGCAACGGGGTGAGCTCCCGTTGCTCAGTCCCTCTCCTGTCAACCTAGCAGTTTGAAAGCACGTCAAAGTGCAAGTAGATAAATAGGTACTGCTCTGGCGGGAAAGTAAACAACGTTTCCGTGTGCTGCTCTGGTTTGCCAGAAGCGGCTTAGTCATGCTGGCCACATGACCCAGAAGCTGTACGCCAGCTCCCTCGGCCAGTAAAGCAAGATGAGCGCCGCAACCCCAGAGTCATCCGCGACTGGACCTAACGGTCAGGGGTACCTTTACCTTTACCTAAACCCATCCCTCTGCCCTGTTTCACCTTTGAAGGTCATGATGGCAATCTGAGCTCCTGCCCGGTGGAGACGACGCAGCCCCTCAGGTTCGGCATTCCGTTCCTCACAGAAGTACAGGCGGGCAGCAAAGATGCGCAGGCTTAGGTTAGGGTAGGCATACAAGAAGTCGGCCACATGCCGGGCGCAGTCATAACACGGACTCCATGACGTGAACCAAGTGATCCGATAGCAGTGCCTTGGGTCCAGGTCCCAGGTGGCGATGTAACGCAGGAAGAGAACTTCAACGTGGCAACCCGACTGAAGAAGCAAGGCAGAAGGATTGGGGGTGGGGCAGGATCAAGATAATACCAATAAACAATGAATGGTCAAACAAAGCATTTGTGCTGAGAGACAAGAAGTGAAGGTGTGAGAGAACATAAGACATTACTGAAGGTTCCCTGTTTCCAGGACTGAGTTGGTTAGTCTACAAGTAAGTGCTTGGACTAGTTTGTACAATTAGCAGAATCAAATGTTTTCCCTCAAGGATACCATTTTGCCTGTGTATTTGAATGATACCTTCCAGAACCCTGCTCAGAAAATCAAAAGTACACAAGTAAAAAGCACATCACAGAGAAGATTAGATGAGCTTTATGCATATAGTGGTACCTCGGTTTTCAAGCGTAATGCGTTCCGGAAGACCGTTTGAGTTCTGAAACATTCAAAAACCGAGGCACAGTCAGTCACAAAAACAAATTGGTTGCAAGACAGCTCCTGAGATTATCTGAACACAGATTGATTGCATGGCATGTTCGACTTCCGAGGCGTGTTTGAAAACCGAAGCATTTACTTCTGGGTTTACAGCATTCGAAAACCAAAATGTTCATCAACAGACATTCGAAAACCAAGGTACCACTGTATAATAATAATAATAATAATAATAATAATAATAATAATAATAATTTATTTATACCCCACCCATCTGGCTGGGTTTCTGCCACTCTGGGCGGCTCCCGACATCACCATCATCCATCATCATAAAGCGATAAAATATCAAGCATTAAAACTTCCCTAAACAGGGCTGCCTTGTCTGACGTTCTGTATGTGTGTAAAATGAACACATGGAGAGCCAGTGTGGATCAGTACGCAAGCTCCACCCTGTTTGTACTCCATCCTCAAGTCTTTATTTTACATGCAGGCATTTCTAAAGAACCCAAATTACAATGTGAAGGGAGGGTGGTTGTGGGGAGCATGCAATCAAGCCGCTCTCCAGATTTGTCTCAAAGTGCATAGGTAAAGTTTTGCCATTTGGTTCTGCTATTTGTATTATCTGGCCATTAGATTAAGATGTTTAGAAGGTATAGGGATGATTGGAGGGGAAATGGAAGAATGGGTAGTGGAGGTGCTTGCTCTTAGGCAGGGGCAAATCCATACGTCGGTTCAAATAGAATGCTGTATGGATTTCTAAGGGTCTTAGATATAGGTCTTGTATTCCATTAGTGGTGCCGTTGCTGTTTCCGTGTCATCAGTTCCTATGTCACTCTAGTCATGTTGGAGCTGAGATGCCACAACAGGGTTACTGCTAATTCCACAATCACTCCTCTTGAAGGCTGGGCAACCATGGCATAGAAAGCAATCATACTGTCAGGCTATCCGATGTGATCTCTCCAAATCCAGCAGTACTGAACCAGTGTGGGGATATGCAGAAGTGGCAATTGCATCGCTAGGATCTAATCTGAGAGTGAAATTGATTGCTAAAATATGGATAAGATGCTGAGCATTCCATTGCTCATTGGTGCAGAAGGATGTATTAGTGGATATGAGCTTCACTCGTGTTTTGTACCTTATTGCGCAGATATCCAAAGTCCAGGGAGCAGGATGTTGCACTGTTCCGCCGTTTGACCACATAGCAAAGGTATGTTTCGTGACGGCCTTTGGCCCAGCGCAAGTTCTTGAAGTTGTAGAGGAATTTCTTTTGTTTCAGAAGGACACTGCGGAGGGAAACAGACTTTGAATTTGAATGTATTCAAGTATGAATGGGGACAGCTGTGATCTGAACAGAGAGCAACTTTAGTGGAGTCCATTGGTTCAGGAAAAATATATAGAAATGAGAATTCCTGGATGCCAGGATTCAAGTTTGGGGCAAGTTCTCTTTGGTGAGAGAACCCCAGCAGAGATTTAAAGTCACAAAATTTGTAGCAATGTAAAGCGTGGTAATACAGTGGTAAGGGACGCGGGTGGCAGTGTGGGTTAAACCACAGAGCCTAGGACTTGCCGATCAGAAGGTCGGTGGTTTGAATCCCCGCGACGGGGTGAGCTCCCGTTGCTCAGTCCCTGCTCCTGCCAACCTAGCAGTTCAAAAGCACATCCAAGTGCAAGTAGATAAATAGGTACAGCTCCAGCGGGAAGGTAAACGGCGTTTCCATGCGCTGCTCTGGTTCACCAGAAGCGGCTTAGTCATGCTGGCCGCATGACCCGGAAGCTGTAACCTGAAGCGTATGTAACCTGAAGCATATGTAACCCAAGGTACTACTGTATAGGCTGTAAAACCTTAATGTGTGCCCTTTAAAAAGTTCCTTCCAAGGTTTCCCGGTTCTCCCAGCATAAGAAAAAGACCACACATTTGTTAAGTTACCAGTGGTTTACATACAAACGCTTCAAAGGTCAGGTTCCTGTGCTTTGGAAAAGTTGCACAGGCACTTTTTACAAAGTGGTAAAAAATCCTAGATTATTAGTATAGGAACTCAAGAGTGGCTTGTGAAACCCATGCTGAAACCTCTTTGCATGCTGAGCTTCTCAGGTAGACTAATGGTGAAAGGCTATTATCACCATCATTCCCCACTAAGTTTAAGAATAAGAATACATAAAATACCATGATGTCTGCCACAAGCTTCTTTTTATACTGAATATTGTCTCTAAAGCAGGGTGGGAGCAAGTGTGAAAAGTACAGAGCAGGGGTGTGAAGAACTCTGTTCACCAAAGCGAAACATTTACTCCCCCAAAGGCAATGCAAAACAGAAACGAATGGGTTAAAAATAATCCCAGCGCACCATCACCTCCTTTCTCTGCACTCTCAGTATGGGCTCAGCCAGCTACTTTAGTTTCCATGCATGGATGATCTGAGGGTGGACTGAAACACAGGCTTTATAAGTTTGAGCGCTCATACAAGCACAATATAATGACCCGATGCCAACAGAGAGGCTGGGTCCTGTCTCACCTTCAAAGCAAACTAGATTTTACTGTAGCATGGCAAGCAACCTGGGCCATATTGGCAACTTCATAAGCCCATGAAGCAGGAGATTATAGGTGCTTTCAGATGGTTTCAGTTCTATGGGTGAGAGTCAACGTCATACTAAGGAGAATGTTCCGAAGACCTCCCCTCTTCCTGTGTCCCCAGGCCCGTGCATTGTTCTGAGGGGTTTCCCAACACTCCAGAGGTGGGGGGGGCAGTTGTGAGCGAATTCCTGTTGCACTAGCAGAAGTGTTGGCTTCCACTACTGGAACTGGGTAAGGTAAGGTAAAAGGTAAAGGACCCCTAGATGGTTACGTCCAGTCAAAGGCGACTGTGGGGTGCAGCACTCATCTCGCTTCAGGCTGAGGGAGCCAGTGCTTGAACGCAGACAGCTTTCTGGGTCATGTGGCCAGCATGACTAAACTGTTTCTGGTGCAACAGGAGACCACGACGAGTGCCAGAGTGCACGGAAATGCCGTTTACCTTCCCGCCGCAGCGGTAGCTATTTATCTACTTGCACTGGTGTGTTTTCAAACTGCTAAGTTGGCAGAAGTTGGGACAGAACAATGGGAGCTCGCCCCGTCGCGTGGATTCAAACCACCAACCTTCCGATCGGCATGCCCGTAAGGTTCAGTGGTTTAGACCACAGTGCCACAATGGAACCGGGTAGTTGAATCTGGCCTTATATTCCCAGGGCTACAGTGGGAAGATGCTGTCCTGCATATATGGAGCAACATGTTTGGGCCATAGGAAACAGCACATGTGCTAATTTATATCCATTATTTGCTGCTGTTGTAATTTCCAGTAGATTATAGGCCAGGGGTGGGTAACCTTTATTTTCTGTCATGGGCCACATTTTCTTGGGAATAATCTGCCAGGTGCCACAGGCCCATAGTGGATGGGGCTCAAATCAAAAGTTGGAGAGACTTTGAAATATTTCAGGATTGCATACCTCCCTCCCTCCTCTTTGTCTGTCCATTTCAGCTTCTCCTGTCCCATTTCTCCCCATCCATTTACACAGCTTAGAACCATTCATTTGCAGAAGGCTATCCATCTCAGCTCTGTCCATTTCCAGGGCTCATCCAGACTTCCATTGGTGCCATCACTTTCCCCCTCGAGCCTCTGCTCCAGGCTAAAGCAGGCTAGAGTGCTCTGGCATAACAACTAGTGTGCCATGAGAAACTCATTCACTGATGAAACATCCTTGTGGAACCAAAGCAGTTTCCCATAGAGGAGACCTCTATGTAATTTAATTCCGGCCTTGCCTTCTTCCAAACAACCTTCATTAGATTCAGGCACATCAAGCTTGCTACATCAAGTGTGATTGAATCATCTAATCACTTCTGATGCAAAGAAGAAAATATCTACCCTAAGAAGGGGCTTCCTGTTGTGTTTCTGTATGAGTCACTGTTCTGGGCTTGTTTCTTTGCACCAGAAGGCATGTGCAGAACATTTGCCCATGCAGAAACGCAGGGGGATGGATTCCTTTGAAGGACTCCTCTTCTGAGTGATTCTTATTTGTAAACACTCTAAGGGTGCATAATAATGTGCAACATTTGAATAGTGGGCCCCACTGTCAAAGCACACACCTTCCCCCCCCAAAAAAAAACATACAATTTTCTCTTCAAGATGGAATTTCTGTGTATTTGCAACAGAGATTGGCTGTGCAAAGCGCAGATAAGCTGCAGTTTGTATGATCAAATGAACCAACCTTCATTCCCTTTCCCTAGGCAGATTTCCAACATTTTAAAGTACTGGCAAATGTACTTTTAATTGAATAAATGTGTGTGAAGTACTTTACAAATAAAAATGGCTGAGAGTCCCCCTGTAGCATGGGGTGGGGGGAGAGGTGGAAAGCTGATAGCTGGACATGTGGCAAACGCATTGTGCACAGCAGAGAGGAAAAGCAGACGCCCACTTAAGAATAAGAAAAATTGCTGAGTGCAGTTTCTTTTTTCAATACGTGCACACCCATTATGTTTGTCGACCCATTATGTATGTGCACATCCTAAAAGTAATTTGGATCTCTCAGTCTGGTAGTATGCAGAAGAACTTGGACTGCTTCCAAGTCCTAGTGTCCCGTTGAAAAACATCTGGTCCCAGAACAAGAAATAGCTACATGTGAAAAGCCAATCCTGGTGTAGCAGTTCAAAAGCGGATTGCATGTTAAAATGGAACTGGCTTTGGGAGGCAAGAGTTCCTTGCAACTATAATCCTGTCTTATCAGCACCAGCCTATTTTGCATCATGGCAGCCCTGTGAAGTACCGTATTTTTTGCTCCATAAGATGTACTTTTTCCCTCCTAAAAAGTAAGGGGAAATGTGTGTGCGTCTTATGGAGCGAATGCAGGCAGGAGGCTCTGCTCAGCACTTCCTTTAAAGAAGCATGTGTGCATCTCTTGGGGGCTTTTCCCCGAGGAGGGAGAAGGGCAGCCCATCAGTCCCTTCTCCCTCCTCGGGGAAAAGCCCCCAAGAGCCGCACTCCCTTTAAAGAGCCGCGTGGAGCATGTGTGCGGCTCTTGGGGGATTTTCCCTAAGGAGGGAGAAGGGCAACCCGTCAGTGACAGACTGCCCTTCGCCCTCCCTCCCCGGGGAAAAGCCTGCAAGCACTGCACACATGCTCCACGCGGCTCTCGTGAACGGGAGCGCTGAGCAGGATGCATACAGCGCTCCCTTTAAAGAATTTTTTTTTTCTTGCATTCCCCCTCTAAAAACTAGGTGCGTCTTATGGTCAGGTGCGTCTTATGGAGTGAAAAATACGGTAGGTTAGGATGAAGAAATAATAAACTGCCCAAGTGACCCCTTGAGTCTCATTGCCAAGAAAAGATTTGAACGTGGACTTTAATTCCCAAGCAATGTTCTTGCCACAGCAACCCACTGGCTCAATGGAAGTAGATTGCAACCTCTGATTTCTAGAGCAGAAACCAGGGAAATGTGGCAGCCAAGGTTAATAAGCACTTTCACACCCGTCTGAATCCAAGGGGCGAGACTTAAGCACATACGTATTAGTCACTTACTGTAATACATGGGGACTTGAAAGGGCTTATATTTGGCTGTCATGTGCCCCAAAGTTTCCACTCTTCTGGAAATGGGAGTTCACAAACTACTCCAAAGAGGGGTAGGGAAAGGCATGTCATGAGAGTCTTCTAATTCTTTAATGAGTTATTAGCTTTCCCATTTGCCCAGATTAACCCAGGGAAATGTTCAACCCTTTGCTGGGGTAATACCGAGGTAAGAGGGAGAGGGAGCTGAGAAACTAGAGGCAGATCGCAGAGTGAGGTGAAAATTCAAATAGTATCTCACACTATTTTCAGCAGCAGATGGCACAAAATGAGAGACTTTTTGTGGTTGCTGCGGACATACTCCTAAAGTAGCTAACACACTTGCATCTGATTTAAAGAAATGAAACAGAGGAGGGGGAGGTACTCAGTACAAGTTAATATAAGTTATGCTACAATACAACTTGATACACGTTATGATCCTCCGTGACAAAGGAGGAGTGTTTTATGAATAATAGAAATATTACATATTCTGAAATTCTGAATTGTGCATCTAAGGACAAGTGCACACTCACAAGAGGGACTGGAAGACCTATAATTTAAGACCTATCAGGTCTTAGTTTTGAATTCGTTTTAAAAAATCATTTTTCTTTTTAAATGATATACTGTATTATGTTTTTAATTTTTATCAGCTGAAAAGGAGCTTCATTGTGAGACAAAAACTGAGACAAAGATATTATGATAAATAGACAAATAGATATGAGTCATTCACATCTGGAAACTGCAATTAGACACATTCATCTATAGAAAGCTGCTTTCTTGCTAATCCCAAAATAAAAGATGCATTTGTTAATTATGATGCTTTCTCTTTGCTAATGTGAATGAATGCAGATTCAGAAAATTTGCAATTAGGTCCATTCATCTATAGGCTAGACAGGTGTTCTGTTAGCACCCATACATGCAAAGTATTGGAAATCTTTATTGGAGCAACACTTTTTGATGCATGAAAACATAAGCTTTTGAGTTACACAGAAATCTCACCCCACTTGTCTAATTATTTTAATTGCCCAAAAAGGCATTGTAACCAAAGCCTAAGTATGTGAAACTGTATATAATTGTTCTCTGTTAAACTCATTGCCCTCCCCTCTGTTGCACCCATCATTGTTGATTGTAAGCTTCTTGGGGCAGTGTCTGTTTCTTTTGATTCTGTTATTATATACTACAGACATGAAAGTCCAGAAGAAGAAATAATAATGATATCCCTTATTTTCAAGTGTATGGAACAAACTGAATCAAAGGGGGCAAATTGTCTTAGCAAACCATGTGCAAAAAGAGGGAAAGAACAGAAAAATTACTGGGGACATGGGTAGAAAACAATAATGATAAAACGTGTGTGAGCAAGAGAGAGATAGAAAGAGTCAACAGCATCAGAATATTGGTTACTGAGAGATATGGGAAGAAGTCATCTGGAGAGCTGAGTCAAATGGGGAAAAGAGAATAAAACACAGAGCAAGTTCATACTCAATGAATTCAGTGATGTAGCAATTATTCACTGGGGCAAAAGCTGCCCATTTACCTGTCCATGACTGCGCTGGGGCTGATGTGGGAAGTCTCTTTGAGTCACCAAGCTGCTACGCCGTGCGTCTGAATAGCCTTATGACTGAGGTACAGAAATGAGAAGTGTCGTTGGGTGGGTGTTCCCAACCCCCTCGACTCCCCTTAGGAGTCATTTTGTCTGGGGTGGAGTTACACAGTTCGCTGGAGTTGTGGGCCCCCATTCTAAAAAAGATGCTTGGTTCTGATTGGCTCCAGTTTCTTCAGCCTCCTCCCTCCTTAGAAATATATCTGTCAATTATCACATTAAAATGTAGGTAGGTAAGAAAAATAGTTACTGGTTCCAGCAAAAAAATAAAAGTTTGTGTGCCTAGGTTTTGCTTTCAGTTGCCCCATGGCTCAGCTGGTTTTCTTTTCCTTTTTGGTACTTTAAATTTCCTTGGAGACCCTCCCCCCCCCCAAAAAAATACATTGTGAAAACCTGCATTCCCACACATACACTGCAACCAATAACAGTATACAGTGGTACCCCAGGTTACATACGCTTCAGGTGACATACGCTTCAGGTTACAGATTCCACTAACCCAGAAATATTGCTTCGGGTTAAGAACTTTGCTTCAGGATGAGAACAGAAATTGTGCTCCGGCAGCGCAGCAGCAGCGGGAGGCCCCATTAGCTAAAGTGGTGCTTCAGGTTAAGAACACTTTCAGGTTAAGAACGGACCTCTGGAACGAATTAAGTACTTAACCTGAGGTACCACTGTACATCTGTAAAGCATGTAATGGATGCTTTAGTTGTGATTCCTGCGTTGTAGGGGGTTGGATTGGATGACCCCTGGGGTCCCTTCCAAGTCTACAATTCTATGATTCTATGTTCTTATTAAGTGATCCACAAATTGGTATCACCCCTTGGAACTGGCCTTTGGTTTTCTGGAGAATATGCAAAGGAAACAACGCACCACCATTCTCCTGCAAAGGCACCTTTGTGCTTCGTTCCTCTTGCCAATCTCAATTTGTGAGTCAATTTTTACATAATGCTCTCTTGTGCCCAAGAACTCAAGTTCCTTTGTTGGTTTTCTAGCAAAGGGGCTATACAATGGTACCTCAGGTTACAGACGCTTCAGGTTACAGACGCCACTAACCCAGAAATAGTACCTGGGGTTAAGAACTTTGCTTCAGGATGAGAACAGAAATTGCGCTGCAGCAGCAGGAGGCCCCATTAGCTCAAGTGGTACCTCAGGTTAAGAACAGTTTCAGGTTAAGAACAGACCTCCAGAACGAATTAAGTTCTTAACCCGAGGTACCACTGTACTTCAATGAATGCTATGCAGGCTGGACTTAAAGGGTTCAGGGGTCCTTTACCTTTACCTTCTTTCTCTTTCTCTCCTTGTGACTCCACCCCGTGCTGCTCAGCTGCCTAAGGAACAGCTAGGGGTGTAGCATGGGTTGCCGGTGCCTGGGGCAGGGCAAATGTTGTCGACTGGGCAGCAGTCAGTCCCTTCACCAACCAGCATCGAATCAAGGGAGTCTCTTCTTGCAAACTAGCCCCAACCTGGGAGCAGAGAGAAGGTATAGAAAAGCGATGCCAGGAGTGCCGCTGTGTCGCCTCGCAGTGGCCTTGCAGTGAGGCACTCTGGGTAACGCACATTGCTCTGGCAGTGCTTTCCTGCCTTCTTACTCCTCCCTCCCTCATAGGTGGGCAGCGGCACCCTCCCCCTCCCTCTCGGCCAGCCAGGGGCGGGGGGATGTGGCACACGCAGGCATCCTTTTGCCGACCATGAAGAGAAGGAGGAAGCGCCCCTGCCCCAAAGGCCTGGGCCTCGTTGCACGTCTTCAGAATTTTGTTCCCGGGGCTACGGCCCCTCTGCCACACCCATGCTACAGCACTGGGAACAGCTGGGATTGGTGCAAAGGAGGCTGGAAAAGGAGGCTGGTGCAAAGCAGGGAAAAGCTGATCCATAAAGAAGGCTGATTGCCGAAGAATTGATGCTTTTGAATTATGGTGCTGGAGGAGACTCTTGAGAGTCCCATGGACTGCAAGAAGATCAAACCTATCCATTCTTAAGGAAATCAGCCCTGAGTGCTCACTGGAAGGACAGATCGTGAAGCTGAGGCTCCAATACTTTGGCCACCTCATGAGAAGAGAAGACTCCCTGGAAAAGACCCAAGAGTCTCCTCCAGCACCATCAGTTCTTTGGCGATCAGCCTTCTTTATGGTCCAGCTCTCACTTCCATACATCACTACTGGGAAAACCATAGCTTTAACTATACGGACCTTTGCATCAATTTATTTGTTTTTTCAAAAGCACACACAATGTGACATCAGATTAGTTTGTACGTCATACTTGCTAACAAAGCACACTGGCTCTCCTAACCCCTTCACCACGGCTGTTTGGTCCTAGATACTGAAGCTTTTACAATGATGTTCCTCAAGAATATAATCCCTAATACACATCTCAAAAATGATACTGGAGAACTGGAGAAGATGCAAAAAATGGCAAGCAAAATGATCTTGAGCCCATTGATTGACCTTGCCACTGATTGACCCACATTTGGATGTGATAACTGCAACATCAAGGGACAACTTACATGTATGAATACCTCATGTATAACTTTTTTATGTTTCTTCAGATGCAGGGCTTGACAATTAAGCCTGTTCACACAAACACATGGTTGCTAATCAAGTGTAGAGAAATCAAGTGATATACATGCATGTGTGAACCAGGGCTGCATTAGGAAAGCTTGCATTTGATGGGCATTGCCTTTAAAAATCCCTTGACCCATCCATTCTCACTGAAGATTCAGCCAGCAGTAACCTGGCCAAAAATCAATCACAGAACAGAAATACATTTCAGCCAAAGCACTTGGAGGGGCAGATTGTCTGTTTAATCAACAGGAAGTGGTGTGATTGGCTTGTAAGATATAAATAACTGTTTATTTTCCACTCACCTACTTGCTCAGAAATCACAATTTGAATTACGCGCCGACAGCTTCAGTTGGTTTAAATAAAAAAAAAATCTTTAGCCACTTCCTTTTCCCCTAAAGTGAAAACCTCACTGCTGAACTTTCTCTGCTTGCTAAATGTAAAGCTGAAACTGTAGTAGCAACCTCTGCTTTGTGGGCTAATTATCACTTTGTGTACTCTGGTCTAAATCTATACTTTCCCCCTTTTTCTTTTTCAAAGCTATAGTCCCACTGTTTTGGCTCCAAAGCAAATCCTGCAATTGCCAAGTAAAAGAAGGAGAAAATATATAATGTCCCAAATTCAAACAATGCCATGGCAAAACCACCAGCAGAATAAAAACAAGCAAGCTAGCCAGTCCAAAAGTATTTAGAAAAAATACATTAAAATCAGTTAAAACAATTTGCAATCAAAAGGATGGGGTGGGCAATGTGCTCTCTGGAACAGGCAGAGATACAAAATATACATTAGTATGACTATGTATAAAATTTGGTGCAAAGCCCTTTACAAAAGCAGGGGTCTTATTTCCTCCACATTTCCTTTGTGTTCTTTAAAGCGACGTCCATACATTTCTGTGCATGAGCCACTTGAACACTAGATGTATTTTGTGTTTGGTACTTCAATCCACACATAGTTCAATCCCCACTTTCCTTTCATCACCTGCTTCAGAATCCTCCTGTTGTAGTCATGGTACATCTCAGTCTGTTCCCACCACTCAGTTTAGCCTGTTTACAACACTTGCAAACAGGGACCGTTTTTCATACCAAGGGCCATTACCCAAGGCCAGAGCTGGCCCAAAACATTTTGCTGCCTGAAGCAAAGGACAAGATGAGACCCCTCCCAGTTTCGCGTACCAGAAACTGCTGAATCCTTCTTCAACACTGGTGATTCAGCAGCATCCTCCATCACACCAGAAGGCTGCATGCAAGCTTTTGTAAGGCAGAGCATCTGGTACACACAGCTCTGTCTGCCAACATTTCCTGCAACCCTTCAGCATTTGCCACCTGAGGCAGCTCCCTCACTTTGCCAAGTAGTAGGGTCAGCGCTGCCCAAGGCTTACCGCCATCATTACCACTGTGCATTGAGGAAGTCTCCATTTCAGAGCAGGGTAAGCCCTGCCTGGTTTAAAGTGACCCATGAGCTGTTGAGCTGCGAAATGAGCTCCTCTCCTGTTCTGATCAACAAGGAATAGCTCAGTAGGGAGAAAGAGGGTGGGAAAGAGTGTGTGTAGGTGCACTGTGTTGCTAAGAGTGGGGCAAGATTCCCATTCTTGGATACTTCTATTATAATATGAAATTACTGACTGGCATGCATGAAAGGGTTAACCTGAGCCCTGAGCTCAAGTTGCCATTGGTGAGACTTAGCGGGCTCCCAGCAGCTTTTGCTTTCTCCCTCCCACTCCTGCTTCTTGGAAGAGGCTGCAGGCAAATAACGGCTTGCTCAGCCTCTGAAAATGTATGCATGACTAAAGGATCTTTAAACAAATATTTTCTTGTTGATTTGTTTGTGGGGAAAATTAGGGGGACAGAAAAAAATGTGGGGGGGGCTGCCCCACCTCCCTAGTCACTTCCTTTCCTCTCAGCCCTCCTAAGCACAGAGATTTGTGTTGTCAAATTGTGGTGTTTATTAGTCACTATAAGCGTGTTGGGCCATTTGATGAGCTTCACCCACAGAGGCTGGCTGAGCAGGAGCAGCCGAAGGTCACACGTTCTTGCTGCACAGGTGGTGAGGAGGATGTGGTTTGGGCAGGATGCTGTCTGCAGCAGCAATCGTCCTGTTCATCTTCACCAGCAGATGGCTAAAACCATGTGCTCCCCCAGATGCAGATTGCTGCATCACTATTTGGTGTAAGAGAAATGCAGGGGAAACAATCAAGAATTATTCACTTGCAACCAGAGCAGTGTGATTTTTAGATTCCCATGTAGGGGCCATAGATCACAGGTACACATTGTTGCATAACAGAAGTCCCTGGTCCTAGGTCCTATCACTGACAATTCACAAATGAAGGATCTCAAGCAGCAGGAATAACTCTTTAGTGTAGACTGGCCCCAAATCTGACTTGGTGTAAAGCAGTTCTGTATGGATCTCATACATCTCCTCCTTTGGAATTTAACACTATAGAACTCTTCTACAGTTCTCAATTATTTAGGTGAGGCTTGTGCAGGAGAACAACTCAGTGGATTATTGTACCCTAGGATGGATCAGATCTGCTATCTTGTGGCACACAGGGCAGAAACCCCTTAAGATGGTAGGCTTACTTTGCTGCATAAACCCTGTGCAAGACAAAAAAATGCTGGTTTCAGAACACAGAGAGTGTGGCAGGGGTGGTGTTGGTCCACAGTCTTGATCCAAGCCACTGAGATTTTGGGTGGAATTAGCAACACTCTCCTCTAGCTGCGGCCATTAAGAGCAGATTAGAACACTCTGGAGGCAAGAAAAAACACTCCAATCTGCTAAATACTTTGCAAGTGCTTGTCCCAACCAAAGGACAAAAACTGGGAGGAACAGGGTAATTTGTCAGGTATAGGTCCCAGCAATCCATAACAGAGCTAAAGTAAAGGTAAAGGGACCCCTGACCATTAGGTCCAGTCGTGGCTGACTCTGGGGTTGCGGAGCTCATCTCACTTTATTGGCGGAGGGAGCTGGAGTACAGCTTTTGGGTCATGCTGCCAGCATGACTGAGCCACTTCTGGCGAACCAGAGCAGCGCACGGAAACACTGTTTACCTTCCCGCCGGAGCGGTACCTATTTAGCTACTTGCACTTTGATGTGCTTTCGAACTGCTAGGTTGGCAGGAATAACAGAGCTACAGGAAATCAATTTATCTTATAATGGCAAATACCTATTTAAGGATCATTTATTTTGTTTATTCTAAAAAATGTGTACCCCACATTTATACTTTAAAGGCCCCTTGAGGTGGATAAAGTATATACTAATACAAAGTGTGAACAAGTCACTGGGAAGAAAGGATGACATACAGCCATTGGGGAGGAAGACTTGTG